>NC_079319.1:43281341-44530716 GCF_029931775.1 Euleptes europaea
CAGTGGTAAAATTTTTTTGTTCCGGCCGCCTTACAGATTTTCCAAGCCACTGTGATTCCGCAACTTTTGTATGGAATCCCAGTTTGGATCCAGGGTTTTAATAAAGAAGTGGAGCGTCTCAGGGCAGTTTTTTTGAGACGCATCCTTGGCGTCACAAACTCTGTTTGTTATTTTTCTCTGTGCGCTGAGCTGGGACTGCACACGATAGAATCTGGTACTTGGATCACTACTATCAAATACTGGTTACGCTCTCATTTTCGATCCCCCCCCAAGTAGTTTATTGGCAGCTTTACATACTGACTCAACTGTTTCTAGATGGTCTCGGATTATCTTAATTAGGATCAGATCACTCGGGATTGATCTTGATTCCTTGTCCAATTCCAGTGAATTATATATTTTTAGGACAATCCAAAAAAGGATATGGGACAGTGATTCCCAAATAATAAAAGCCGGTGCTGAAGGTATCTGCTCCCCTCGTTTTTTAGGCCTTTCTTATCAAATAAACTCTATGGCCCAATATTTTTCTAACTTAACTATACCCTCTCACCGTAGAGCATTTTTGTTGGCCAGATTTAATATATTCCCTTCAGCTGTTGTTAGTGGTAGATACAAGGGAATACCACACGAAGCAAGATGTTGTAGGTGTCAATGCAAAGAACCTGACACAATACAACATATTATCTTGTACTGTCCACTTTTCACACAGCTTCGATGCAGCTTAATTAGCTCTCTTCCTCAATTTACTACTGCAATGACTACTGGAAACATAGGCCATTTATTGGATGACAAAAGCTTCGAAGTTACCACTCAAGTAGCCTAGTTCCTGGCCAAGGTCCTAAGGGAGAAAGAAGGAAGGGAACCCTCATTTAATTGTTCATTATAAAATTTACTGATGAACTGTGTATTCATCCTTTTTTTAGATCCATATCTAGCTGCTTTACCTGTTTGTTTTGTTACTGTAAATGCCAATAAAGGTTCTGTTTTCTGTTTTCTGAATACAGTGGTAACCCCCTTCTTGACATCTCAGCAGAGGCAGCTTAGGCTCAACAGCAAACATTTAAGGACTCTACAATATCCTTAATTGTAACGTAATTCTACATGGTTTTCCAAGGGCTGCCCCATAGAACTATACAAGAGCTATGAAACACATCTATATGTTACTATTGGGTTTTTATTCCAATCCTTTGCCTAGTGATCATTTGAACAGAGCCAGCATGGTATAATGGTTAAGAGTGGTGGTTTGGAGCGGTGGACTAATCTGGAGAACCAGGTTTGATTCCCTACTCCTCCACATGAGCAATGGACTCTAATCTGTTGCACTAGGTTGTTTCCCCACTCTTCCACATGAAGCCAGCTGGGTGACATTGGGCTAGCCAAAGCTCTCTTAGAGCTCTCTTAGCCCTACCTACTTCACAAGGTGTTTGTTGTGGGGAGAGGAAGTAAAGGTGATTGTAAGCCAGTTTGATTCTTCCTTAAGTGGTAGAGAAAGTCGGCATATAAAAACCAACTACTACTACTCCTCTTCTTCTTCCTCTTCTTCTTCCTCTCTTCCTCCTCCTCCTTTTCACCACTGTCACGTGCTGTGCTGAAGTTTCATTGAGCTGCCTATCATAACCCCAGGATCTCTTTTCTGGTTAGTCACCATCAGTTTAGAACCCATTCATGCATATATAAACAGGTATTTTTGTTCCAATATATATCACTTTATATTGAACCTCATTTGTCATATAGATTGCCCACTCACCCTCTGTGGTGTCATCACCAAATCAAAATGTTATCATATCATTAGTTCTTTAATCACATTTATCATCTTTTACCTTATTGCTCTACTTGATGCCTTTAATTCATTATTCCATACAACACAGAGACAGGTTCGTGGCACAGATAAATTCTGCCATTGTTATCATCACGCTGTGCAACTGACAGCAATTAGTGGAAATGCAAGAAGGAGAAAGAAAATATAGGGAAAGACCCATGACATGATTACTATTTGTGAGACTGTATACAAACCAATATAAATAATCCATCTTTTAAAATTCTAGTATGTGTGATATCCAATATAATGTTGTAATATTCATTATTTTAAATTATAGTGTAGTTGCACGGTTTATCTCCTACTGACTGTCCCACACTGTATGTCATAGTCATTTTCTAAAAAAATAGGGAAATGAAGGGGAATTTTTGAGGGTCTTCAGTCTGTTACTTGAAAATATTATAGGCTTTCCTGTATTTCTAGTCATCCCAAAGCCAAAGAGAATAATATTGCTCTATTACCCTTGCTCTTCTAGTCAGAATCTGTATTATAAATCTTACTCTTAATCATTTGTGTGCATATGACATTACGTGCAGTATAATTCTATGCATCCACCAGCTCTTTCTTAATTGATGGCAGAGAGGTGGAAGAAAAGAAGAAAAATCTATATTTATCACTGACATCAAACACTAGCATTTTCAGACAACTTGGAACGTACTGGTATCAGCTGAGCTATGGATACTTTTTTTAAAAGCCGGTAACAGAAAAGAAATAATATAAATATAAAGGAATGAATAATATAAATTAATATAATTATGTTCTTAGACATCAATATTTGGTCTTTTGGTTAGTTTTCAGGCCAATTACATATAGAAGGCAAAAATCCATAATCTGTGGTCGCTACAAGCACCTGGCACCTAATCTAACTAAAGTTAGTCATACTTAAATCCATTTGAAATAAGGGGTAAGTAGCAGTGCAATCGGGGGAGGGGGGAGCTTACAGGAAGCTAACTGGGCATTGTGCCAACGAATCCCCAAAATGCACCAGCAGAGCACCCTGGTAGTACTGTGCCCCAGCCAGGCACTAGCAGGGCAATGGTATGGAGCAAAGACTGCACAATCTCTACCCCAGCAGGGAGGGGGCAGACCTAGGAGCATGGCAGGAGTTAGTTGGCTCCCTAAACTGCCTCAGCCTGGGAACACCCCCCTCCCCAAACTGGCAGAAAGTTACTCCATCAAGGATCACAGCCTAGCCCATAGGCTCCCATGCAATGTAAAAGGCCAAGTGCCCCCCTCCAGGCACAGCCCTGCCCAAAAACCCTGGCAGAGTGCAGACTACAGCCCCAACCAATCACCCCCCTCCCCAGTGGCAGCCAAACATCCTCATCTGCTCCCAGTCATGACTCCCCAGCACTACATAAACAAAGACACCTCATAGTTCAGTAGATAGGGTGCATAGGACGGTTCCCTGCTATACATACTCAGAATGTGCAGCGTTACACTTGGGTGCAGGAGAGGCAGAGAGGGCACCTAGCACCACTGAGGGAGCACTGAGCACTAGCATCCAAAGAGGAGAGCTAAGCCCATGCTGTGTTGCTAAGATGTCTCAATCCAAAACTAACTGTTTCCAATCATTGGAGGCCAACCCAAAAGGGTGACCATGTACTGACAAGTGAGCAGAGGTGGGAATCCATTTGGCCCAGCTCAGGAGTCTGCCTCTGCCTCTTGTTCCCCTTGCACAAGCTTGGACACTACCCTGATAATGCTAGCTCCCACAACTGGGGCCAGTGGTGTGTGCATAGGGGGCTGATGTAGGCCAGGCCCATTCAGCACCATGGCCCATGTAGTAAAATGGGGCATACTCCCAGGAAAGTGTATCTGGAAGTGCTGCCTATGATGTGGGGGTTGGCAGGGATACTTGCAGCCCTGCACTGGGCTGTCCGTACACTCTATTGCCAGGGTGTTCCCTCCCCTTAGGCAAGGGTCAGGGTGCAACTGTGGTTTGAGATTCGTGGCAGCTGCCATGCAGTGCTCGGTGGATCAACTGGCCAAACAACCATGGGGCCCACTGCATTGCAGTATCAGAGCCCTATGTAGCCACAGTAACAACAGATGGAACACTTGGAGTAGCAGAGCCCTTCCTCATGGGAGCAATAACTGCCATTTGGATATCTACAGCATGTCTCAGGTGGGTTTCCTGGCAAATGGCCCCTCTTCTAGGGGAGGGACTGCAGACCCTGTTAGGATACCACAGACATGGCTGTGGACAGCACCACATCTGTGATGTTTGCCATCGCAGTACATGTTTCTGTTTAGCATCTGTGCAGATGGTGATTGAACAGGGAGACCTGGGCTCATGACGGGTATTGTTCCTGCCACTCCACCCAGTCACCAGGTAGTGATACCAGGGCTGGGGTGGAGTCCCTATTGGCACCTTACATGTCTCCTTGGACCGGCGGTTAGGAGGTTGGTTTAGGGGGCAAATGCTGTGGGTTCACGCCGAGCCCCTGTCTTTTCTTGTCTTTCTAATTTACTTTCCCGGGGCAGGGGTGTGTGGGGCTTGCAACAGGGATGACTGCATGTGTCCGCACTTTTGTTGCTGGTCAGTTTCAAGCCATGGAAGGTGTGCCCTTCCCCTACGGCCTGAGGGGGGGACTGCTCAGGCCACATGCCTGTGTTGGGGCCATGCTGTTGTTTTGGGGTGTGTGCGGTCGAGGGCCAGATTGGCAGGCCGGGATTGGTTACACTTGTGTGTGCCACTCACTAGGGTGTCCTCAGCTGCCTTTGGCTGACCGGTGGATGTTACCAGGGTTGCTATGGACTCTGGTGAACTTGCTATGCTGCCTGTGCCTTGGAGAAGGGCACACATGGTTTTTTTCTTCCTGAGAATGGCCTCAGGGAGCGGACCAGAAGCACTGTTTTTGGTTGGCGCGCGGCCACCAGTGCTTAGTCAGGACTGGATTTTAAGTAACTTATTCCATTGGTAGAACATAATGCATTGCAGTATTGTGGCTTTTCTCCTTTGTAATGCAATGTAACCCTGAGGTGAGTAAAGATATAACCACGCCGTCAGGTACCTGGAGCTGTCAGCTGAAAATAAAGACCATTTGTGCAAGGAGCCAGTGACTGGGCTGGTACTTTCAAAAACCCCAGGGACCCCAGGTATAATGTCCCCTGCCCCCAGAGGGCATGGGTCATGGAAGCTGGAGAAACTCTGGTTACTGTTGGCTATGCTCATCATATACAATTAATTGTATTGTTAATATTCACCTGGTATTTAGGAAAAGTTTCCTTAGTTTAAATCACTCTCAGTAGGATTTTCTTATTACAAATTATGTTTTTAAAACTTAAAATAGAATGTGACACAGAGTCTTCTACAACTATCCTATATTTGGCTGGTTCCAACCGGGGTTTCCAAAATTTAAAATAAAGAAAAACTTTTTTTCTTTATTTTCCAATTTTATATTTGTTTATTTACAAAATACCTCTTATTAGCTGTGACCATTCCAAAGGATCCAAGAGGAATTAGCCACCACTAGTTCTGTGAAATTTTCTGAGCTATAGATAAGTATTCTAAATTTGCTTTTCCTGACTATCTTAATGGCAGGTGTTTCCTATTATTTTATTTGAGAGGTTAAGATACATTTAACTCTCTTGCTAAAGGCTTATTTTTTTCATGCATTTCATCTGAGAGGTTGAAGAAGCTTAAGGGCTTACTCATGGAGATTTAACTATTATGATAACATGTCCTGAGCAATTACGAACAGTAGATTGATAGATACTTGTATCAATGACTCAGAAATGGGGAAGATTTGCTTGCCTCAACTTTTCTGTGCTATCTGCTACCACCACCCCTTCCTTCCAAAGTCTTATCTTTTCCTATTAGTTATGCCACATTGCTCTTTCACTTTACTAAAATGGGCATGAACTCTGACAAAGGAGACAAAGGGTGCACAGCCTCAGAGAAACCTGAGAGGAAGATTGACAGATGAGTACTCCTGTGTTTGAACTGCAAAATAAAGGAGTGCTCAGCCAACAATTTAAAAGAATAAAATTAAATGACAAAATACCATTGGTGAGTTCCCTACTCACCCTTCATGTAACATGTACTTGATGATGTGACCCAGTCTCCAAATTTTTCTGATGATTAATTTGATCCAGGTTTATCCTCCTAAGAAATCGCTGATCTAGAATTAGTCTGAGGCTAAAAATCACACTGATCTCTCTGGGAGGGGGAAAGAGGAATTGTCATATTCTGAACTCAGAATACCTCTTTCAGTTGAGAAGTCAATACAGGTTCACCACTCAATGTTGCCCTAGAGCTCCCCTGAGGTGCAGGCAGATGGCACAACAAGATTATCCAATGTGCATACATTTAGGCCAGAACAATACATTTTGTATTGCTCTGCTTAAGTATCAGAGCTTTGGCAGTCATCAAACTCTTCTTGGCACTCTCTGCCATGGCACCCATAACTTGCCCCACGAGTGCCAGTGTGGTATAGTGGTTAGAGTATCAGACTAAGATCTGGGCGGCCCAGTTTCAAATTCACACTCAACCATGAAGCTCACTGAAAGACCCTGGACCAGCCACTCATTTATAGCCTCAACTACCTCACAGCATTGTCACGAGGATAACATTTAAGAGAGATGAATGACTCTAAGCTCCTCGGAGAAAAAGCTGGATAAAGAGGTACTAAATAAATCAATTTTTAGAAATAAATATTTATTGAGTTAACTTGGATCAGCTCTGGATGCCCTAGGGGCTCTCGCAGGTCCTGATTCTAGCCAGCCATTTGAAACCTGCCCTCTCTGCTGACTGACCTGCCTATTTCTCCATCTTGCTTCCTGCTGTTGGTCACTGCTCACCCTTTACCTCTTGGCTAGAAACACACAGCATCACCAATAACATGACACTACATAGAAGTGCCTGTGATACTTATGAAACCCTCTTTCTCAAAGAAGTCATAATAGCAAAGTCAGCACTAGTAGGAGAAAGAAAAATTACATTTTGTGAGGAACAATATATTGTGGTCTGAGTGCCAGAAAAAAACATTACCACCACATCTGCAGGGAAGCACAATCTAGAAGGCTCTTGGATACAACCCAACAATGAATGAACAAGTGTATTTATTCTGGAGGGAAACACCCTTTTGTAAAAACCCTAGAGGAATAATCTTCCAATTACTTATTAAAATTTAGCACAAGCACATGGATAGAAGGCAGTACATTTAATCAAGAGTAAGTTGTATGTGGTATGTGCTATATATAATTTAGAAATAATATTGTGATTCCTAGGTTATACAAAGCGCATAGCACTTTTGTTTATAAACAAGTTAAGAATTTTTAGGAAGTGTAGCCATTCTAATGCCAGATGTTCAAGCTGGATTCAGAAAAGGAAGAGGCCCTAGAGATCATATTACAAATTTACACTGGTACTGGAGCATACAAGAGAATTTCAGAAGACTATCAGTTTGTTTTTCATAGATTTCAGCAAAGCCTTTGACTGTGTGGATCATTAAAAGCTATGGTTGGTTTTAAAAGAAATAGGTGTGCCACAATGATTGTTTTGATGCACAACCTGTACTTTGGACAAGAGGCTACTGTTAGGACAGAATATGGAGAAGCAGAATGGTTACAATTAGCAAAGGTGTCACACAAGGATATATTTTATCTCTCTATCTGTTCAACCTGTATGCAGAACATATCATAAGGAAAGTGACTTAATTATGCTTAATACACACACACACACACTTTGTAAATGGATTATTTCTTAAGTTTTGCTAACCAGCAATAGAAAAGTGCATTTTTGCATTATAAAACCCCCTGGTCTCAAATACAGAAATAATTCTGCAAAACCACAATTTTATGATAATAATCAAAGTTCCTTTTCTCATGCACACAAGTTCACTTTTCAAGTCTGATCTTGCTTCCAAAGTTGCGAATAAATGATCAGAAAGTCTGGGAGACTGCTTCTGGAAAGAGGGGACTCAGAAGCCCTTCTGAGCACACCAACCTCACCACAAGGCTCACTGAACAAATAAATCTGTAAATAGACCTACCAAGAATCATTTGTTTAACAGGAATAATGTGTATAGCAGGCAGTACTGGAGTTCTTCTTTTAAAGGTTTGTTTAATATGTGCTTAATATGTGGTAATAAGATGGTTTATTGACTAGTTTTATGAATCTGTAGTTTAAAAACCTGGTTTCACATTTACTATCATGATAATGCATTACAAATGCACTGAACATTTTTACCCAGCAGCTCTGATTCAACTATAGACCCCAGCCTAAGGAGCCTTTCCCTAGAAACATGAGTCCTATTCAAGAAGATATTTACTATAACCTTAAATCCTACACTCTGAGGTTTAAAGCATCTTGATTTTATAGCATGCGACAATATATCTCTGTGGGACAAAATCAAAATTTAGCAGACCTGAATTTGTTGTGACTGTATTTGTACCAGCAAGTTTCCTAGCTCTTCAGATCATGCCTCGAGAATAAACAAAAATGCAGCAGAACTGGGCCAGACTGACTGTTGCACAATTGTTTCTGTCCGTTTCAAATATTTTTTTCTTTTATGGAGTAAGATGGAACATCTCAAGATTTTTTTTCACCAAAAGATATTTAATATGCTACTATATTATTTTGATGCCCAAACTATTATTTTAGCTGAAAAACAGGGAAAAAAGAACTTTGGTGGGTCTACATCTCCCAAGTATATTCTTTATACTTTATAGGCTAAAACAGGGTTGTACTTACCTGTGTCTGACATTCATCAAGCGTTCTTCTGTGCAGTCCCACATGGGAACTGCATGTGTGGAGGCCAGCTGTAGACATTCTAAAAACTCCTGACAGTGCAAAGTGCTTTCCCACGGTTCGGCTTGGTTTCCTGCCCAAAGTGTCTACAGAAGGAGGGAAAGCATCTCCCTCATTCAGTTTAGTGGGGCCACTGCTGGAGAAGTGGTCCCAAAAAGGTATTTCAGAGGAGCTCACAGCAGGGTCAGAGGGAGGAGATGTACCTGCACAGAACACTTGAGGAACCATCAGTTAAAGTAAGCGGAACCAGATTTTTATCACCGGGTTTTCTGTGCAGTCTCATATAGGAAAGTAGCAAGCTAATTTACTTCGAAGGTGGAGGTATGACGTCCTGAACTAAACGTGGCTGGCTTTCCTGTGGATGTGGGAGCTGCTTTTTGCTATGTCAAAAGCCCGGTAAGTGGAACTGGGGTCCCTTTACACCTTACGCCACAACAAACATTTTACAATAGTAACCACATATATTATCTAAAATATCTATGTTGATGTGTAAGTATCTCTTAGGAACAATGGCCACTGACACTGCAGAAGGGAACAGTAAAGCTTCAGTATGATCGTAGTCCTACATGTCAGGTGCACATATACCACAGTTATGATCTTAAAACCAAAAATGATTACCTGAAATAATGTCGTCCCCCCAATTAGTTTGTTGCTTGTCTTAAAAAGAAACACAGCTGAATAACAACAATACAGTTACATAATTCAATGTTCTTACAAAACGCTGCACTCCTAATGAGCCATGTTGTTTATATTTTAGCTTTGTTTTGATTTCAGTGTATTTCTTCTAGGGACACTATTGAATTACAGGTGCTGACATGTGTCTGACTATACTGCAAACAGACATCACTTAATGGAGCTACACCCTTGAGCCGTGCAACTCAATACAGTATGAGGTTAAAAATCCTGCCATCCTTTTAAAAACCCTTCTAGTTTGAGTGTCAAGCTATTATTCTGACATATGTAAACGGTTGTACTGAACATTTATTTTTGTGGGGGGAAGGCAAAATAATCATGTTAGCTCATTAAAGGAAACAATTTATATAAAGATTAAATAGGAAATGCAGAGTTACCATTTGAAGAACGCACTGATTAATATCACCTCCAAATAATGCATCTTTCATTCACTCTTCCAGAAGATATCTGCAACCACTTGCCAAGTCTTATCCTAATGTGCCACTGGGGGAATAGAGACCCTAAACTGTCACACCCTATTTAAATCATACATGTTGGAGAAAAACTATTTCGGTTGCTTCGCATATTAAATTACTATTACTTTATTCATATTTCTTTATGGACAATCTACAATCCCAAATTAATTATTAAAGAATGAAGTGGTTTTAGAAGGGAACACTATCTCTTTCTCCATACAAATTACAGTTTAAACATCATGATGAAGAAGAAGAGTTGGTTTTTAGTATGCCAACTTTCTCTACCACTTAAGGAAGAATCAAAACGGTTTACAATCTCCTTCCCTTCCCCTCCCCACAACAGACACCATGTGAGGTACTGTAGGTGGGGTTGAGAGAGTTCAGAGAAAACTGTGACTAGCCCAAGGTCACCCCGCTGGCTTCATGTGGAGGAGTGGGGAATCAAACTCAGTTCTCCAGATTACACAGCTCTTAACCACTACACCGCGTTGGCTGTAGGAAGGCTACAGGCTCAAATAAAAATTGAAATGAAGTTCAGTACAAGGTTGAAACCATTCTGATTATTCTACTTGCACTTTTATGGAGTCTGAATCAAGAGGATATTGATTTCATTACCTATTAGCACAAGTTACTGGGAGTTCTACCTGTTCAAGGACAATTTAAATGAATGAGATCTGTAAACAAGAGCTTGTAAAGGAGAAATTTCCAGGGGATTATTCCACTGGTCATTGACCAGAATGTGATTAAGCAGATAGGCAGAATTCTGCATCCATACTGAAACTAACTGGTTTCAGGCCTTGTCATGGGACTGAAATAGTGGATAACCTGCACTGGGAAATGGACAGGAGGAATGCAACCCTGTTAATTCTCCTGGACCACTCGGTGGCTTTTGATACCATCAATCATGGACCACCTTTCAGCATTGGGACTGGGGAGGCACGGTTCTGCAGTGGTTTTGGCCCTCACTCAGAGGTAGGTTTCAGAATGCAGAGCTGATGTCAGGCCTGCTCTCTGTGTCTGAGTTAGTTTTGTTTTCTCACAGACTCCCGTTCAAGGTCTGTTTCCCTAACGATAGTATCCCTGTTCCCTTTGAAGCTAGCGGGTGCCCGTGGGAGCCTTGGTGTGTCTAAACTGTCTGGGATTATCTCAACTGTTGATCCGTCCCTTGTCCTCTGGCCTACAGGGTCCCGCAAGGTTTTAGCTTGTCCCCCATGCTTTTCAACAGCTACATAAAGCTGCTGGGAAAGGTCATCCAGAGATTTGGGCTGAGTTGCCACCAGACCACAGAGAACAACTACCTCTATCTCACACTTCCATCAGATCCCAGGGAGGCTGTGCAAATCTTGAACAGATACCTGGAAACAGTTTTGGAATGGATGAGGGCTAACTGAAATTTAATATAAAAAAAACAGAGCTGACACTAGTGGAGGGAAGAGTTGACCCAGGAATTGGGATATCTCCTGTTCTGGATGGGGTTGTACTCCCCATAAAGGAGCAGGTTCATAGCTTGGAGGTGTTGCTAGCCCTGAGCTTCCTGTTGGATAAACAGGTGGCGTTGGTAGCAGGGGGTGCTTTTTACCAACTTTGGCTGGTGAATCAGCTGCTGTCCTTTCTGAATGTGAAAGATCTTCCCACAGTGGTACATGCCATGGTAACATCTAAAGTAGGCTGCTGCAATGCACTCTATGTGGGGCTACCCTTGAAGACTGACAAGAAGTTACAGCTGATACGGAATGCTGTGGTTACAATGCTGGCTGGAGTGGGTTGTAGGGACCCTACCACTGCAGACTTGTTCCATCTGCACTTTGCCCCAGTTTCATCTGTGTCCAATTCAAGATTGTTGGTATTGTCCTTGAAAGCTCTATATAGCTTGGGGCCAGCATCCCTTAAGGACTGCCTTCTCCATATGAACTTACCCGTCCACTTAAGTCACTTTTGGAGGCCCTGTTTCAGGTGTCTCTTAAATCTGAGGGTAGACAGGTGTCAGCCCAAGAAAGGCCTTCTCGGTCATGGGGCCAAAACGTTGGAAGTCTTTCTGATTTATCTCTCTCCTTCTATTGCTGCCTTCTGCTAGTGTGTGAAGACTTCTTTGCATTGGGTTTTTTTTTTTTTTTGGTGTACCCACGATAATGGTCATTGGCCCTTCTCCCTAAGTTTGTTTGGTGTGTTAGTAAGCTTTTATTTCACATAAAAGCTCCGCCGCCCCCGCCGCCTTCTCCCGGCCGGGAGAGGCCTCTAGAGGCCCTCTGCGGCCGCGGGGAGGGCGCTCTGCCGCTCCCGCCGCCTTCTCCCTGCCGGGAGAGGCCTCTAGAGGCCCTCTGCGGCCGCGGGGGAGGTGCTCTGCCGCCCCCGCCGCCTTCTCCCTGCCGGGAGCGGCCTTCAGAGGCCTGCTGCGGCCGCGGGGAGGGCGCTCTGCTGCCCCCGCTGCCTTCTCCCAGCCGGGAGAGGCCTCTAGAGGCCCTCTGCAGCCGCGGGGAGGGCGCTCTGCCGCCCCCGCCGCCTTGTCCCGGCCGGGAGAGGCCTCTAGAGGCCCTCTGCGGCCGCGGGGAGGGCGCTCCGCCGCCCCCGCCGCCTTCTCCCGGCCGGGAGAGGCCTCTAGAGGCCCTCTGCGGCCGCGGGGAGGGCGCTCCGCCGCCCCCGCCGCCTTCTCCCGGCCGGGAGAGGCCTTCAGAGGCCTGCTGGGGCCGCGGGGAGGGCGCTCCGCCGCCCCCGCCGGATCCGCCGCTTCCCGCCGCCAGGAGCCCAGAAGGTAAGTCTTGGGGGGGGAGGGGTTATAAGCCGACCCTCGGCTTATACGCGGGTGCCTAATTTTTCCCCATTTTTGGGGAGAAATTAGGCACCTCGGCTTATACGCGGGTTGGCTTATACACGGGTATATACGGTATACTTTTTTTTTTTTTAAGGCTGCTTTAACATTGAAATGTTTTAACATTTGGGCACCCTATTGAGGTGGAAAGGAATAACTGAAATGTTTTAAATAAATAAATATGTGCAGTAAAAGCTAGACTGACCAAATTGCTCTACTCGGTCTGCTTCATTAAAGACTGTATGTCCCCATTCAATTCAAAAGATCATCACCTGCCAAGACAACCTATTTTCTGCCTTGTTAAGGTGGGTACATGTTTATTTTTAAATTATCTCTTGTACAATTACACAGATGTACCATACAATTTTCTTTTACTGTGCTGCTTTAATAGACTGGAGGCAGTTTTCTAATATGCCTATATGTTTTAAAGGAAGGGGCTATATCCTAAGTACAACTCATACCAACAAAGTATCATTCTTTTTGGATGGAACACCTCAATGTGGGGAACAGTTACCACTTACACTTTAGAAATCAATGAGTAATTATTTGGTCCAAGTGTGAGACCCACAAGGACTTGCTGTAAAGTGACGTCAAGTCGCAGCCGACTTATGGCGACCCCTTATGGGGTTTTCAAAGCAAGAAACTAACAGAGGTGGTTTGCCAGTGCCTTCCTCTGTATAGCAACCCTGGACTTCCTTGGTGGTCTCCCATCCAAATACTAACCAGTGCTGACCCTGCTTAGGACTTGCTGGGGATATCTTATTTTCCTCCACCATTTCCTCTTTCCCTTTCTTGAAAGCCTCCATAGAGACTCCCCTTTTCCTCCTTCCTTCTCTCCTTCCCAACCTGCCAGCCAATCTACCTTTATCTGTTCCCCTGCCAGCAACTTTCCATCCTTCCCTTCCCCTGGCAGCCTCCATTGTCTGCTTCTTCTTTAGGATACTCGGGAAAACTATGCCTCAGACATGTGCTGGGTTGAGCTGGGCCAGCTGCACGGTGGAAACCCACAAGGACCCACAGGGTACCCCTCCTCCTCAGACTAATTCCTCTTTCCCTCCTCCTCTTCCTCCTGTGTGAGTGTTTTTTAAGTGTCATCAAGTTGCTTCCAACTCATGGTGACCCTATGAATCAATGTCCTCCAAAATGTCCTATATTAACAGCCTTGCTCAGGTCTTGCAAACTGAGGGCCGTGGCTTCATTTAGAGTCAATCCATCCTCCTTTTCTGTTGCCTTAGACTTTTCATAGCATAATTGTCTTTTCCAGTGTGTCTTGTCTTCTCGTAATGTGACCAAAGTTTGATAACTTTAATGTAGTCATTTTAGCTTCTAGGGACAATTCAGGCTTGATTGGATCTAGGGGGCACTGATTTGTCTTTTTGGCGGTCCCCAGTATCTGTAGCTACCCATATATCACCTTTCCATGCTTTCTTCTCTCCTTCTCACCCACCAACCACCCTACCTTTTACCTGTCCCACATATTTAGCTATATTTATTATGCATTTACTTCACCTTTCTCCACAAAGGGGACCCAAAAGCAGCTTATTCTCCTCCATTTTAACCACACAACAACGCTGCGGGGATGTGTAACTAGTCCAAGGTCACTTAGTGGGCTTCTACAGCAGAGTGGTGACTTCAACCTGAGTCGCCCAGATCCTAGTCCGAATGTCTAACCACTACACCACACTGGATTTCATCGGGGTGGCTAGTGTTGAACAGTAGCAAGCAGCCAATCCCGGATAAGTCATGCAAGCCACATAGTATCAAGTCAACCAGTGGTTTCTGCCAGGCCTGGCCCCAAAGAGTCCTTCTTCAAAGGCCAAGGCAGGCCTGGAATAGGCCCTGCCCCCTTCCCCTGCCTTTTGCTGATAAGAACGAAGGCTTCTAACATATGTTTGGAATATTGCTGAGGTTGCCACTGAGAGGGCATTCGTTTCTTAAAGCTACAGGCATTGCTTCTATTATTTTGAGGTGAGTTAATGTGCGTGTGCTTTAAGATTTCAGATTTTTCTGCAAATCAGGGTCTTTTTTCAGGATTGTTCAAAGACCTGCCTTGTCTGTTCAAGCCTTCTATCTCCAAATTTAAGTATTCACAGATTTGGCCACATTGAGAAATATATTGATAAAGAAGATTCCTGTGAATGAAACCAACACACTGTTACACAAGTTTTTAATTAATAGGAACCTTAGAATATAGATACTATTAATATGGAAACTTTCCCTTCTTGAATTAAAAAAATCAAAATACCGTATATACACATATAAGCCGAGTTTTTCAGCCCAAAAAAAGGGCTGAAAAAGCCGAACTCGGCTTATACGCGGGTCAATACGGTAGGGGAGGGGACGGAGGAGGGAGGAGGGAGGGGGGAACTTACCGCCGCCGCCTTCTCCCGGCCAGGAGCGGCCTCCAGAGGCCCCCTGCAGCCACAGGGAGGCCGCTCAGCCGCCCCCGCCACCTTCTCCCAGCCGGGAGCGGCCTCCAGAGGCCCCCTGCGGCCACAGGGAGGCAGCTCAGCCGCCCCCGCCACCTTTTCCTGGCCGGGAGCGGCCTCCAGAGGCCCCCTGCGGCCACAGGGAGGCCACTCAGCCGCCCCCGCCGCCTTTTCCTGGCTGGGAGCGGCCTCCAGAGGCCCCCTGCAGCCACAGGGAGGCCGCTCAGCCGCCCCCGCCGCCTTCTCCTGGCCAGGAGCGGCCTCCAGAGGCCCCCTGCGGCCGCAGGGAGGCCGCTCCGCCACCCCCGCAGGGCCCGTGCCATTTCCCGCCGCCAGGAGCGGCCTGGGGGGCCCCCTGCAGCTGCAGGAAGGCCGCCCCCGCTGGATCCGCCGCTTCCCGCCGCCAGGAGCCCGGTCAGGTAAGCCTGCCGGGGGGGGAGGGGTTATAAGCTGACCCTCGGCTTATACGTGGGTGCCTAATTTTTTCCCATTTTTGGGGAGAAATTAGGCACCTCGGCTTATACGCGGGTCGGCTTATACACGGGCATATATGGTATTTGAAGACCTTCAATAAATCTTCATGTAGTTAAGAAGATCTAAAACTGTAACACTGTAAGAGTGCCTACACATGATCAGATAACATGCTCCAAACTGAAACTTATCCTGCTTGTAATACCTGTTCCCTTAAGTCACTCGGTGATACAGTGGAACTGTTGGTATGTCTGTACTTCTACATGAATTGTATTTCAAGTTTATCTGCTGCTTTTCCCTCTGCACAGACATCAACATTTACCACAATCACCACCTGTTAGCCAGGAAGTAGATGCTGTTGGCATATGTACAGAATCCCGACACTTGACTTATACATTGCATAGTTGCTTAAACAATATTGTGTCCCCCTACATATGAACTACAACTCCCAATCATTACAAGAACACACAGGAACAAAGAGTTGTGAAAGAAACAGATAAAACAAGTAATATCTTTCCTTCTCTTCTGCCATATTTCTGAGACATTCCACATGACTGAGTCTGATAAAGTAGTAACACAATACTACATACCGTATTTTTCGCTCCAAAAGACGCACATTTTTCCTCCTCAAAAAGGAGAAATGTCTGTGCGTCTTATGGAGCGAATGTGCGCACAGAGCCGGCTGGGCACGCAGGAACGACACGAGCCGGCTCGTTGTGCCCTGTTCCAGTGCGCCCCGCCTGCCTCCCAGCTGGCTGTCGGGGCGGGGAAAGCCGGCTTGCGTTGTTCCAGCGCGCCCAGCCGGCTCTGTGCGCCCTGCCCGCTTCCCAGCTGGGAGGCGGGCAGGGCGCACAGAGCCGGCTCGCGTTGTTCCAGCGCAAGCCGGCTTTTCCCGCCTCGACGGCCAGCTGGCAGGCGGACGGGGCGCACAGAGCCAGCTGGGCACGCTGGAACGACGCGAGCCGGCTCTGTGCGCCCCGTCCGCCTCCCAGCTGGTTGTCGGGGCGGGGAAAGCCGGCTCGCATTGTTCCAGCGCGCCGAGCTGGCTCTGTGCGCCCCGCCCGCTTCCCAGCTGGGAGGCGGGCGGGGCGCACAGAGCCGGCTCGCGTCGTTCCAGCACAAGCTGGCTTTCCCCGCCCCGACGGCCAGCTGGGGGGGGGGCGTCTTATAGTCCCGACGCGCACGCGCCAAGCCAGCTCTGTGCGGCACCGCCCGCCTCCCAGATGGCCATCGGGCCGGGGAACGCCGGCTCGCGCCATCCCGACGCGCACGCGCCCAGCCGGCATTCGCTCCATAAAACAAGTTTTTAGAGGAGATTTTTTCTTGTTTTCCTCCTCTAAAAACTAGGTGCGTCTTATGGAGCGGTCCGTCCTATGGAGCTAAAAATACGGTATACTATCAGCGCATTCCTGAGCTCTAAGGGTGAAAGCCCTTAGAAGGACAGGAAGGTGCTGCACCAGCGGTCGGGGGCCCCACGCCGGCGTCCAGCCAACTTATGCCAGCATAAGTGGCCTGAATGCCGGTGGGAAGGCCCAGATGCCAGGCACTGCCATGGCAGTGCTGCCCCGGGATGCAGATGGGGCCTTTCACCTGGGTGGCGTATCTCTCGTGCAACCCTATGAACTTTTAATGGACGAACATTTAATGCCATGAGGTGGTTTCAGCAGGGCCAAAACCTCCTTTGGAGGCAGCGCAGCCGAGCTGTTTCCTGTGACCAACGCAGGCATTCCTCTCAGGTATGCACTGTATGCCATTAATAAATTTATCAATAACCCATAGAAAGACTATGTTATAAACTAGATTAAAACAGGCCTTCTCTCATAGCACAGGAATGAAATACAAAGAGGAAAGTGTCACACTTAAAATCCTAGGATAACCCTTATTTCAGTAATCAGCATAATCAATTATCACGTTCCTAATTAACCCATAGCAAATTCGTGCTGACAGTAATCATAATCTGTCCTTCTGACATCTGCATTCATGCATTATTGTTTCGAGTTTGTGAGGACTTTGCTCCCAGGCCTGGGGGTCAGCCCTCGTTGAGGGCTACCCGTTCGAGAGGAGCTTCCTCGGCCTCAGACCACTCAGCAGGCGAATCCGAGCTGTCTCCGCCTGCTGAGTCGGCCAGCGTGGTTGATTGCAGAGCTTGCACCAGCCCTGCAGCTTACCCACTACTGGCTCTCTTCCTCCTCGGCCTCCGCTCCCTCTCTCTCTATATCCCTTCCCCCCGCCCCTTGCCTGCCTTATAAGGTGGTGGCCTACTTCCGGTGCCACCTCTCACTCCTCCCTCCTCCCGGGCCGGCCGGGGAGCTCGGAGGCTGCCGCCCCGTGCTCTTCCCGCGGTCGGGGTCTTCACCTGGCCTTGGTCCCGCTGCAGGGACTCCCCGCCGCGTCCTTGTCTGGGCGCGGTCGCCCCTCCGGGCCTCCGCCCGCCCCCCCCCTCCAGGCTGGGCCGGCCAGCCAGCCGGGCCTCCCGCGACGGCGCGCCTCCCCCCCTCCTCTCGGCCTGCCGCGGCCGCCATCGCGGCCCCCACCGCGGCGTCGGGTCGGCCCGAGGCGCTGGGCCCGTCCGCGGCCGCCGCCCGGGTGCCGTCCTCCAGGGCCTTGCTTCGCCCCCCCCACGCGGTCCCCGGGGGCGCGAGGCGCCGGCCCGGCCGCGCGGCTCGGGGGAACCTCTCGCCCGGCGCTCCCGCCGTCGCCGGACCGAAGGTGAGAGGGGTGGGGGGGAGTCCCCGGAGCAAGTCCTGGGCCGGCACTGAGCCCGTCCCAGGACAGAGTTCAAAGTGGTTATTATTGAGTCATGTTAGCCCCATTAATTATCCTCTACTGTATTTGTCTTTAGTCTGGCAAATCTTTGTTAATTTCTTTGTTTACAGTGTGTTTTTGCTTAATATAATATGTACTGTATTTTGGGAGTGCGTGCCGCCTTACCACCTTTTTATAAACATCTGAATCCCAGCCCGAGCACAGCTTTAGCATCATATCTAGCCAATATTTCAAATTCCAATCACAGATGGGCCTTTTCGAGGGCAAGATTTGATGCCTTTCCCTCCGCGGTTTTCTCTGGTAGATTTAGTCGAACCCCCATGTTTAGGAGAGTTTGCCCCTGTTCGGAAGACATGGTAGAGTCAATCTGTCACGTTTTATTTCATTGTCCTCTGTATGAAGCGGAAAGAAAATGGCTAATTGAACCCCTATTAAGATGTCTTAATCCCCCCGGAACTTTTTCGCATCAAGCAGAAATTATATCTCAGAGATATCTCTTGGAAGATAAGCCATACAATGGTTGTGTTGCCATACCAGTCACTATCCAAGTTGAATCACAATATGGTTCAAAAGAAAAAATGAAAGCAACATCGGTTGAAGAAAACAAAGCCATGATATGCCAAATTCTTTGTAAGCCAGATATTAGCTCCTGGATGGGATGGAAGGGTTGTTAGTGGCTAGCACCCAACAAGAAACCAGGGGGTCACCATAGGTGCAACAGCATTACATCACTTCTGAGAGAAACCCAGAAGTGGCATCACACTGCTCTAGGAATTGGCAGAAACTCTATGGTATTTCCACCAATTCTTGGAATGATGTTACATCATGACCTGGTTTTCCCCAAAAGTGACATAACACCATTGAGCCAATTATAAGTTTTTTCCTCATTCCCCCTTGCCAATCTACCAAGCAGCAGTGGAGGTCAGAGCTGAAAGCAGGGGATCCCCCACTGGAAGCTAGAACATGGCAACCCAAATAGGAAACCTTCTATCCTCATCCCCCTGCATGTAACATTCCTGCTACTTCTTGTCACTGCTTTCCCTTTTCTATTGGTGCTTATGCAAAATGCAAGATAAGACTGATTCTCTTTTCTTTTTTATTACAAAGTTACATATTTATATAATTAATGATTTACAGAACAGATTTGACTATTTTTGATAAATTAAACCCATGGATGAAATGCCCCTTGCTATTCCAACAAACAATGCCTATTTCAGTTTATTGATTACATTTATTATCTGCATTCTCTAGTTCTTAATATATTAGTTTATAAACTATATTATAAGCTACACTGGCTCTCAGTGTTTACAGACTAATTCAATTTTGAACTTTAAAACCCTACACAGTATGGGTATAAGTTCACTGAGGAAACTTCCAATGATACGTTCTTATCTATGCTGGAGGTAAACCAAGAGAGGTTTGTTAAATGGACCTGTACTCTTGCAGACACCTTTACCAGAGACCCATGCAAAGCTTTTCTTGGCAGCCACCCTGCTACTGTGGAACCCCTTTCTCAAGAGCTTCACCACGTTCCTTCATTACAGGCATTCTGGTGGCTGGTGAAAGCCTCTCTGTTGGAAGGTCAAAGACCTTCAATAGGGCAGGGATCCCCAACTCTTTTCAATCTGTGGGCACCGTTGGAATTATAACACAAAATGGCTGCCACAGGAGGCAGAGCCAACCACAGAATGTCAGGGAGCAAGGTTATATATGCCCTGACCTGGATGGCCCAGGCTAGCTTGATCTCGTCAGATCTCAGAAGCTAAGCAGGGTCAGCCCTGGTTAGTATTTGGATGGGAGACCACCAAGGAAGTCCAGGGTTGCTGTGCAGAGGAAGGCATTGGCAAACCACTTCTGTTAGTCTCTTGCCATGAAAACCCCAAAAAGGGGTTGCCATAAGTCGGCTGCGACTTGACAGCACTTTACACACACAGAAGGTTATATATAACTAATAGTACCTCTTCAATATTCCAGACAGAAGCTCTGTTTAACAGGATCTCTTAATCTCCAGAGCCAATCAGAAGTCCTGCTGGGCAAAAGCTCTATCTAGCCCTGCCCACTTTCTAAAAGCAATTGGTGAGCACCAGGAAAGGTGTCGGAAATTGCCATGGCACCCAAAGGCACCTTGTTGGGCACCCTTGGAATAGGCTTTTATTTTATTCTTGGGTTTTATCAATGTGCGTTTCATTACTATTAGATCATGTGGTGTTTAAGGAAAATGTTCCGTTCTATCCAGTGACTATGTTCTACAGATGATGAAGCTTTCCATCAGCAAAAGAGATACTTTTCACTAGCAGTACAGTAACTATTGCTGTATATTATATATGGTTTACAGTGTGGTACGGAGGTTAAAGTGTCGGACTAAGATCTGGGAAATCTAGGTTCTACTCCCCACTCAGCCATGGAAGCTTGCCAAGTGACCTTGAGCCAGTCACACACTCTCAACCTAATTTACCTCACAGAGTTAATGTGAGGATAAAATGGAAGAGAGAACAATGTAAATTGCTTTCAGTCTCTAGTGGGGAAAAGGCAGGGTATTAATGAAGTAAACAATAAAAATATATAAAGTAGCCCAAATAATGCATCAAGAAAAGCATTTTAACCTGTCTATGCACACCTTAACATGGTGAGGGGGTTTGTGGGTGTTAGCAATGCTGAGAGCAATAGACTCTGTCAAGAGGCTAAACTCCTAGCAGAGTCACTCAAGGTGGATTGGTCACAACTGAGACACCAGACTAAGATGCACCCACCCCCTTCAGGGCTCAACGGCCACATCAGCAGAAGAGGACAGACAGTTCCAATGGTGATGGGGGTGGAGGAATCCTTGAAGGTAACTACTGGGCAGCAGCAGTAGTGGAAGGTGACACTGGTGGAGGATCTTTCGTAGACAATGGCAGTGCCACTACAGCTAACCCTGGTTAGTACTGCGCAGAAGGCAATAGTAAATCTTTTCTGACCAACTCTTACCTTGAAAACTCTATGATGAGACAATCAAAAATGAAAAAAGATATACTGCGGGAAGATGGTACCCCTAGATGGCACTCAATCAGCTACTGGGGAAGAGCGGAGGACAGTAGCACTATTCTTAATGATGCAACTGGACTAAAGCCAAAAGGATGTTCAGTTGATGACAGAAAGTTGATTCCTTTGAAATGTGGTGTTGGAGGAGAGTCTTACGGGTACTGGACCAGCAAAAAGACAAATCAGTGGGTTCTAGATCAAATAAAATCTGAAGTCTCCCTAGAAGCTAAAATAGTTATTTTAGCTGGAAGCTACCGTACTTTGGTCACATTATGAGAAGACAAGAGTCACTGGAAAAGACAATAGTGCTAGGAGAAGTTGAAGGCAGTAGGAAAAGAATACGACGTAACCTGAGATGGATTGACTCTATAAAGGAAGCCACAGCCCCCAGTTTACAAGACTGTTAATGATAGGACATTTTGGAGGATATTAATCCAGAGGGTCTCCATTAGTCAGAAGCAACTTGACAGTACTTAACACACACCCAATTTCACAATGGTATTCTAGAAGACAAACATTTACACAAACATTAGCGTGGTGTAATGGTTAAGAACAGTGGTTTGGAGCGGTGGACTCTGATCTGGAGAACCGGGTTTGATTCCCCACTGCTCCACTTGAGCAGCGGACACTAATTTGGTGAACTGGATTTGTTCCCCTACTCCTACACTCGAAGCCAGCTGGGTGACCTTGGGCTAGTCACATTTTCTCAGCCCCACCTACCTCATAAGGTATCTGTTGTGGGGAAGGGAAGGGTATTGTAAACTGGTTTGATTCTTCCTTAAGTGGTAAAGGAAGTCAGCATATAAAAATCAACTCTTCTTCTTTATTTCACAAGTATTATTAATTCCTTCAATGCAAAATGCCTCTGTCTTAAACTCTGGAGTAGACAATAGTACTGGCCCAACTGGCTAACGATATGACTTGGATTTTTTCAAAAATCTGACAGTTGAGATTGTTACTAGTTTAGCACCAACATGAAACTCTAAATTACTTTGCAATACTTCAGGCCCTTATAATGATGTTGCAATAGTACAGCAATCAGTTCATTCCATTCTGGGATCAGGACCAGTAGCTCTTATGAAATAAACTCCATTTAGATTAGTGTTCTGTAGAAACAGGTAGCTCTCCAAATCAATGAATTAGACAAAGAAGAGACACTGAAGCTAGCTCAATCGTAAATGCTGTTGTACCATGACAAGTAAGATTTTAGTCTCATTAACAGATAATGTAAGGGGGATTGAACTGTCACTATTTAGGCTTTCCCTGATCTACTATTGACAGACTGCTTTAGCTGCCTGGCTTCTAACAACTGATTCACACATGCAGCAACAGCTTCACATTTCCTACGTGCTAATGACCTTGAGCTAAAACTCTGTCTACCAGGAGGCCTCATGTGTTCCAAGGGTTGGACATGGCTTAACAAGAATAAGAATGGATTTAAACAGCTCCACTGAATTAAGCCTGGTGACACAGAACTGATGTGACTCCAGCAACCATCATTGCTCCATTCACATAACAACTGTAACTGTGACAAGAACAACAATCTTGTGTAGCTAGCCATGCACTTATTTCTAGTTCATGTATAATGTAACCAAGTAAGAGGACTTACTTATGTCAGTAATTTGGTGATGGCATTCCTGTCAAGTTATTCCTGAGAAGGTTCTTGGCCACTTGGCTAACATGTACATATGTAGACACAATGCCATTTATTATTATAAGATTACACATTAAACTTCCCATTAAGCGAGCTCCCCACCACCACCACCTGTTAGTCTAACTTCTCCTATATAAACCTGTTCATCAGTTAAGATTTTAATCAAAGGTCCTGCTTGGTGTGTTCTACTTTCAAGAGGTATGATGAGTAGGAATCAGACAGGACCTTTTCTGTGGCAGTGCTTTAATTATGGACTGCCCTCCTATTTGGCCACCCCCTATACTGGCCTCCAGGAGCAGGGATTTGGATCGCCCTAGGGAAGGAACAGGCTGGGGATGGGGTATGAGGGCTCCAGTGAGCAGGTTCTAGAACACAGCTGATAAGTTGATAAGTCATCAGTGTGTTCCCAGCCATTGACTGAAGGGGTTTTCTGTTATGTGGGCCTTGCCAGTGGGGTTGATGACCTTACCCACTTGGGAGCATCTACTGAATAAACTGCTGTTGAAGAACAAGATACTGTCTCTACTTGTTCCTCTGGGGTTGAGTGTCATGAAGTAGACACTCAAATCAGGTTACCCTATCCTCTATGAGCAATGTTTTCATTAACAATCCCCAGGAGAAGGGGGCAGGACCCTTTTTTTTAAGAGTCTTGATTTCTCTACACAATGGTTCACTTAGTACCAAGCTAATTAAGCTTTAAGCTGCAGGTGAAATTGTTCTTAGTTCCCAGTTATTCTGATGAATATATGCATATTTCCCCCTCTCTCCTGGCTAAGATCATACCTTTTGTCGAAGGCTTTCACGGTCAGAGTTCATTGGTTCTTGTAGGTTATCCGGGCTGTGTGACCGGGCTGTGTGACATTTCGCCAGCAGCTGTGGCAGGCATCTTTCCTCTAAGGAGCTCAAGGCAGTGTACATGTTTCTCCCTATCTCCATTTTATCCTCACAACAAACATGTAAGGCTGAAGGATAATGACCTATAAAGGGTCACCCATGAAGCTTTGTGGAATATTTGGGTTTGAACCTGGGTGTCCCAGATCATAGCCTGACTTTCTAGCCACTTAACTGCATTGATGCTGGCCTGCAGATAGTAATGCTTTGAACCCAAAACTCCAGAATGCAAGGTAAGAATCTTTCTGTTTCAAGATTCTCTTGGATGGCTGTGAAGCCCGTTCAGTTTTGCTATGCCATTGGGGGTCATATGGGCTGTTGATAATGTGATTAAAATCATACTTCATCTGGAACTGTGTGAATTATGCAGCAGTGAACTATGATGTGTTATCTGACATGAGCTGTCTGGGAATTCCAGATGGTGCAAATTTGCTCTTAACTATGTGCATTCTTAACTATATACATTCTACTTCAGAAAATACATATGCACCTGAGAACTATTAATCTTCCAAATGAACAGATGCCCTGACAACCTTATCATAAATAGTAACAGTTTGGTCGTTGGGCTCTCTTTCAGTTGTTCATTCTAGCTGGGCTCTCTTTCAGTTTTTAATTCACATTCAGTTTTTTCTTTCTAATCTAATCTTCTGTTGCTGATTCTGGAGCAATAAGCTGCCCTTGTTTTCTAGTAAATTCTTTCTGTTCAGTCTCTGCAATGTAGAATCCAGATGACAAGTACTGCTTCATGTTTGAGGTTTTCTACCTTTTCTCAGTTCCAATTACTTTTGAATTTCAGAAAAGGAGATCTCGAACGGAAGAATTACAATTATGCTTAAGATGAGATATCGATAAAATTATTCCAAGCCACAGAAACAGTCCATCAAAATCTTAACAAGAACATGCCAACAAATATGAAAAACAAAACAATGGCCCAGAGACTGGAAATGGTCAATTTACATTCCAATTCCAAAAAAAGGTGACACCAAAGACTGCAGCAACTATCAGACCATTGCTTTAATTTTTCACGAAAGTAAAGTAATGCTCAAAATCTTACAACAAAGACTGTTACCATACATGGAATGAGAAATGTTCAAGCTGGATTCAGAAAAGGAAGAAGCCCTAGAGATCATATTGCAAATTTATGTTGGTTACTGGAGCATATGAGAGCATTTCATAAGAAAATCAGCTTGTGTTTCATAGATTACAGCAAAGCTTTTGACTATGTGGATCATGAAAAACTGATTGGTTTTAAAAGAACTGGGTTTGCTGCAGCATCTGACTGCTTTAATGTGCAACCTGTTCTCCAGACAACAGGCTTCTGTTGGGACAGAATGTGGAGCAACAGATTGGTTTCCAATTGGCAAAGGTGTCAGATAAAGATGTATTTTATCTCCCTATCTGTTCAATCTATATGCAGAACATATCTTAATGAAAACAGGATTAGATTTAGATGAAAGTAGAGTGAAAACTGGTGGAAGGAACATTAACAATTTGAGATATACAGATAACACATTACAGGCAGAAAATAGTGAAGACTTAAAACGACTACTGATGAAGGTTAAAGCAGAAAGTGCTAAAGCAAGATTGCAGCTGAACATCAAGAAGACAAAAGTAATGACTTCTGGAGAATTACACAACTTTAAAGTTGACAATGAAGAAATTGAAATTGATCAGGATTTTCTGTTCCTTAGTTCCATCATTTACCAAACGAGAGACTGCAACCGCGAAATCAGAAGGAAATTGAGACTGAGAAAACCAGCCGTGAAGGAGCTAGAAAAGATTCTTAAGCATAAAGATATGTCTCTGGCAACCAAGATCAAGTTACTTCATGCCATAGTATCCCGTTACTATATATGTGTGTGAAGATTGGACAATAAAGAAAGCTGACAGGGTTCTAGATCGAATCAAGCCTGAACTATCCCTAGAAACTAAAATGACTAAACTTAGGCTACTGTAGGCTGTTTTTGCATGAATTGTTTGCAACATTTAATGAAACATTTTATCTTTTTGTGTCCGCATTGTTTTTCCTCCATTTGGTATTGAATGCATTTTCCAATAATTTAATCTCCATATTTTCTACAACCACTTATATGACGATGTTTCCCTTTTCCCTGTTTCAAAGACAACTTCCCCTGAGGTGCAGAATGTTTGAGACGCCATTCATTTTTCCGCCCCTCCACTGTCCACAGCACTTTGTTGTCCATTTCCCTCCCACTCTCCCTTTCCCCTCCCCTCCCACCAACCATTTCCCTGCTTTTTTAAATTTAATGAATTTTGACTAATGCAGGAACGTTGGAGCATTGGATTAACCCTCAGTTGGACTAAAAAACCCTGTTGAGTAAAACTGCTTACTCCGTTTTGTAGGAAACATAACCCATGAAAGAGGCATGGTCTTGGTGTAGCATTCCCTGCTCTGGTTCCCACACCAAACAATCCCATGGACAGGATTCCCACCTCCCTCCCATTCTCCCTGCTGTTTAAAAAAAAATTATTGTATTTTGACTAGCGCAGGAACACTGAAGCGTAGGACTAATTCCCCCCCCCGGCTGATATGTGCGGGGTCTTTTCCTGATATCTTATTTCCTGTACGTGCATTTTGTTGCTCATTACATTTTCACTGCAGAATTTTTCCCCCCTGTCAGACAGCGAAGGGGGGGGGGGCATGGCCTTGATTTGTTCTATGATGTTGTTCCCACACCAAAAATCCTACGGCCAGATTTTATCCTCAAATATTGAAGGGAGAGGAATGCTTAAAAATGAACTCTGTCTGCTGCCATCTATCAAGAGTGCAAATTTAATAGCCGTGAGGATGGCAATCTGTGATTGTTTGTCGGGGGGGGGATGTGCCTGCATGGAAACTGTGGTTAGGGTTGTGGCATCCATTTTGAGTTACTAATTTGACCATTCTACATGCTGTGCAATTGTGGTAATTCTCAAAATGGCATTCTGATACAAAACCCACACAAAAATAGTGGAGGAAACAATTTTAAAAAGGAACCCAGTGAGATAGCAGCCAATCACAGCATACCATCACACCTTCATTAGAGTGCACGCACACAAAAAAGGAAAGGAAGAGGGGGGAGCATCCTGCAACATGATGAATACACCATGGCCCCCGAGGGAGAAAGCATATTGGGTGTTTTTTTTCCAGGAAAAGGCGGACAGGGAAAAAACATCCTCAGGTGGAACGAAAACAACAGCAAAAGAGGCAACATGTGGGCAGAAATTTTGAATATGCTGCCAAACCTCGCAGATTGACTACAAGAATAATTTGCTGTAAATCAGTGGTGTAGAAACAACCATACTTTGGTCACATTGTGAGAAGACAAGAGTCACTGGAAAAGACAGTAATGCTAAGAAAAGTTGAAGGCAGCAGGTAAAGAGGAAGACCCAGCATGAGATGGATTGACTCTATAAAGGAAGCCACAGACCTCAGTTTGCAAGACCTGATCAAGGCTGTTAACGATAGGACATTTGGGGGGACATTAATTCAGAGGGCCTCCATAA
This sequence comes from Euleptes europaea, assembly GCF_029931775.1. Classification (NCBI taxonomy): domain Eukaryota; kingdom Metazoa; phylum Chordata; class Lepidosauria; order Squamata; family Sphaerodactylidae; genus Euleptes; species Euleptes europaea. Next base: position 43,308,605 of record NC_079319.1, read on the forward strand.
GTAGGAAGCGACTTTATGGTATTTAACATATACTACAGTATGTCTTCCTCTTTTATCTTATTCTTTATATCTGGCCATTTCAGAATTACATTTTCTTTTAAGACTGAAACAACAGTCCTAAACTGTCTGCTCAGGAGACAGAGGCCAGACTCTAGCCTATAGATACTAGTGTTATAGTTCCAAAACCACAAACGTTTTGTGATTTGTTGGCTGTCTGAAAAGCTGTTCTGCTTTGCTGTCCTCTTGTGAATAATACTGGTTACTAGCATCGTGTTCAAAATCATATTTCATCTATAAGTACTTGAATTATGCAGCAGTGAACTAAGGTGAAGTATATATCACAAATTCTAAAGAGTGTAAATGTGTAGTTTAAATTATCAGTAATGCTTTGATATTGTGTATGTTGTAAGTGTAGCATTTCAAACTACCTTGAGAAATGGTCATCTGCCCCCTTAGTGGTTTTCCTGCAAATAGGTATCAGCTGGCAGCCATTCGGGGGTCTCTTTAAAACCATAGAAACGTAACGTTCTTTGGCTGCTTTGACCATCCAGAATGGACAACCAATAACTTCTCACATTTGTTCATCTGCCTTACTCCCGGCTTGTAGAGTGTAACAATATGAAGTAGACTCATTATGTTATACTGCCTTGGGGGAACAAGGAATATCTTAAGGACACCACCCACTTCCTGTTTCTCTTTAATAAAGACTGATCAGACAGATAGAAGGGCCACAGACCAATGAAACTCTGTGCAGTACTTTATTTTAAAAAAGAAACTGGAAGTGTATTTTTAGCACAAAGAGTGTCTTTAGTTGAAGCTAATAAAGATGACTGGGGAAGACACTGGCAAACCACCCTGCAAACAAAGTCTGCCTAGAAAACGTTGGGATGTGACGTCACCCCATGGGTCAGGAATGACCCGGTGCTTGCACAGGGTACCTTTACCTTTTTAATAAAAATAAAGTTCAAAACACAGGTTAATATATTTATTTACTTCATTTATATTCTGCCTTTCTCCCTAATGGGTACACAAACTAGCGTGTATCATTCTCATTTTCTCCACTTTACTCTCACAACCGCTGTGAGGTAGGTTAGACTGAGAGTATATGACTGGCCCAAGGTCATCCAGCAAGATTCCATGGCAGAGTGGGGATTTGAACTTTGGTATCGGAGAAGCTAGTCCAACACTCTAACCATTATACAACACTGGCTTATGTGGCTTCTACAGTTGCCACATCTGCGATTATATCTTCTTCAGGGTCTGAGGAATCTCCACACTAGTCTTCATGACACGTTGTCTGCTATGATCAGGGTCTTTCTACAAATGGTACAAGGAATCTTGTGGTACCTTAAGGATTTTGTGTACTTGCTATTTGTATTTTCCTTTGTGTTGTGATTTGTTGATTCTATTCAGAACTTAATTGGTTTCCTATTCCTTCACAATTACCCAAATACTATATGTGGCATTGGACATCTGGAGATGGGGAGCTCCTTTTTGAGTTGTGGACTTTCCCACACATTGGATGTCAATCCAGAGAAAAGCCAGAAATTGTCTAGAACTTACTCCATGCATCCTTTGAGGGTTTTCAGTTACTGACATGTATGGATGAATGGTAATTTGTGATCTTCATCCTGATTTTTACCATCTCAGAATACATTGCTATTTCTATTAATGTGTGAAGGACTAAGACCATCTGCATTTGAAGCCTCTCTAAAAATCCTTTATCTGGGCTTATCACTTTGATCTTTCTTTTCATCTTAAAAATCACAATTTTGCTACTTTACAAAGGCTCTCCACAAATGATTCTAGTGACTCTTTAGAGTTTTAAACTTTGAAAGAAAAAGGCTTTTCATAAATGTACTACTTATGTACACAGGGCTCCGCAAACTTACCCAGAACTTCTGCTCAATTGTTCTTATTAAGCATTGTACATACTTGAAATTTTGGATGGGAAGGAATGGGATTGTGTGAAGTTCCCATTTATTATTTCCATTAATTTATTAATAACTGCACTGCATGTGTGTAAAGCTCTCTCCACATGAGCAGGAATGCTACTTTTCTAGAGTCCCTTATCATGCAGTGAGATTCCTATATGCATACAAATATACATTCATATGTTCTATACAAATGTACACTTGGAGGTCAAGAATGAGAAACACAGGAATGATCCTGCTTCCCCCACTCATTCCCCCACTCAGTTAGGATTGCAAGGCTGAAGCCAGCAGCTCCTGGGAAAAATTAGGGAAGGGCACTGACATCACTTCCACTAAAAACCGCAAGTGATAAGCATACACTACATCACTTCTGGTTTTTCCTGGAAGTGACACCAGCACACCGGGGCATGCTCCATTTCCTCCCACCAGTGTTTATGGTACTGGTGGGCAAAGAATTATTATGCTGTTGTAGGAGAACTGGCATGTCTAGGCTTCACTCTCCTCAGTAAAGCTGATGGATTTGAAAATGTTGTCATCTTCTTGACCATGGCATACATTAGAGACTATCCTGAATTTCTCTGTTTTCTTGTGGAGCTTTGGTGCTATGTAAAAACTAGCAACTTTCAGCCTGGCCATTCTGAAAGTATGTAAAAGCTTAAACTTTCTGGAACTGAAAACTTTCCCATGTTAAACTAATTCCTGTTACTTTTAAATTTTATCCTTTTGGCATCAAGTTAGTCTTGTGAAGAGAATCAACAAAATGGAGGCTGAACAGAATAGTGGCCTTATTACTTAAAAATACAACACTTAGATAGCTGGCAGCCTAGTTCTGGACACACTTCCAGAACTGTTTTTGAAAAAGCAACTTTACCATTAAATTGATTTTGAATTTCTACACAATACCATCACCCACAAAGATGAATTACAGACCATCAGGAACATTATCTCTGATAGCTAGCTTGGAGTCCAATAACTCATTGGAGCCCAACAAGATTTTTTGGGATTTTCTAATACCACCTTACTTTTCCATCCAATTTTGCAACCACCATTACCTATATATCTAATTCCCAAGCAGATACCTAAATCCACAGATTGGGGCCACATTTACCCAACAGATGTTTCTGCAGACCTGTTGAAACCCATAGATCTGCAGAAAAATCTGACATTAAAAAAAATATATTGGGGAGGGTTGAATTCCCCCCCCCACACAGATAAAAAAGCATTCTCTGTGCAAGTACAGAGGACACACTTACCTTTTGAAATGGTGGCTGCTGCTGCAGGATCCATGTTGGGCCCAGCTGCCACCTGGAACAGCTCCCAGCCTGGCCACCAATGCTGTAGTGGCTCCCGGCCCAACTGCCGCTGTGGACGCCTGGAGCGGCTCCCGGCCCAGCCGCCACTACATCAAGCTTAAGGTCACTGGTGGGGCCTGGAGACATGATGGGGTGGCGAGTCTTGCGGGCCTCCCATCTGTTAAACACTAATCTCCATGATAACAAAGAAGTTCAACTCTGACCTTCAAAAGAACTGTAATTATGTGATTACATCCTATTTTGGATCAATCTGAAATATCCTTGCACACCCTATCCAAATAACCAGTTACCTCTCAAATTCCATTCCCAGTTTCCCATTATTTTGTTTGTAGAAATCTACACACAAAATAGCATTGATTGTATTTCTGCCTAGTGTGAAAAAATTGATTGTCACTGACCTCATCTGCTTCTCTAAGACAGGGTATCACGATCCTTTCCTACAACTTCATTATATGGTTCATTAACTTAACACCTTTATAATTTCCCCATTCCTTGATGTCTCCCTTGTTCTGAAAAACTGGTACTAAAGTACTGCCACTGTACTCCAGACATCTCAATATTTTATTTTTAAAAAATCACATTCAAAACTATCATTGAGGGTACTATCCCACTTCCCACCATATCCTTCCCTGTGACATGCATGAAAGACCCTACTGTTAACCTCCCCCATTGTTCACATCCCTACTGACAGAAGTTGATTCCACACAGAGGGTTTTCTCCATTTTAGCAACTTTCAGTATGCACCTTTATTGTCTGTTTCCAGATGACATCATCCTCCATTCCTGCACAAATCTTAGACAGATCGTTCACTCCATTAAATACCGAATAAAAAAAAGAAAAAGAGAAAAATCTTTCCTGACATGGCGTTCTTGGATGATCGTTTTCATGTGTTCAGAAGGGAACATATGCCTTGTGTCTGAATGAAAAGAAATTACCCATTTGCCCACTTCCTCTGTATTTTCACAGCCTTTTGTTGCTGACACCAACAAAATAGAGGGGGGGGGTCAGCGTAACATCTAGTGCTGTGACATTATGAGAAGGTAAGTGGCAAGTTTTCCATATAGACAAACACAATGGGATAGTCAGTATTTTCCAGCAAGCAGCATTACGAAAGAATTCAAGTATTGTGTTACTTTGGAGCAGTGCTATGCAAATGTCCAGGGGTCTTTTGTTTTTAAGTGTAGTGTTATACAATTCTTAAGCAGGACTACACATACACTAAGAAATTTAAAAAGGTAAATGAAGAATCATAACAGCAGCATGACAACTTGTGAAGACCCTGTCCTCTGTCCTGATGAGACCCCCCCCCACAATCTTATCCCTATTCCCCTCTTAGTTGTTTTGAAGGGCACCCCCTTAAAATCCTAAGTGTGGTGGGGATCCCTAGGATGATTCTCAGAGAGCATAACTAGTCTGCCATGACCAAGGCATATTCTATCATGGCGGCAGGATGTCAGCGATAGGCATTTTATCTACCCCCAGCTCTAAGGGATGTCTAATATCCTTTGCTTCAAAGAATGCTCCATCAAAGCAGCATGAACCATTTCATGTCACCCCTAAGTGTCACCTCCAATCCAATTGCTGATCAAAGCAGCAAAACATCAGATCCACTATAGATGATCCATCAAGGGTACAATTTTACCATCGCTTCACACCAGGATATTTATAACCCCTCCACCTTGGAATGTTAGGAGTAACCTCCTAATTTGCCCACCAGATCTGGGCAGCAATTTGACTGCCCAGTCAAATTCCAACTTCATTTCTTGGACCAATCCTGATCCTGGGAAAGTGGGGTCCCATGTCTAGCTATGGGGTCCTTGTCCATAAAAGGACCATCCTGGTCTGGTGAAATGTGTGTCAGGTTCTCTCTCTGCCTGGTTACCCCACCATCTGCTTTGCAGGGTCTTTCCCCCCTTCTAATTGATACTAATTGATACCTTGGACTTCTGCTGTACATACTTCCCTTGATTCACAGCCTCTCACTTGCCTTGGATCAGGTAGCATTGCCCAGCTGAAAATGCTTCCTTTCTTCCTCCTGCTTCATCCCTCATTCTTATCCCATCCACAGTGTGTGTGTGTGTGTTTGTTTGAGAGGGAGAGGGTAGTGTAACATTGGTTATTGTGGTTTATTGTGGTAGACTTCCAGTTTAGTTGTGGTTCTAAAGTTGTAGTTCTGGGTCACTTATAGTAATTAGAGTGACTGTTAGTGAGTAAAGGTTCCATTTAGTTCAAATCAGTTGGTTTATGTTACTTTCCCCCTCAGAACATTGCTCTGGAATAAAACCTCTGTATACATAATAGACAAAAGATCCCTTGTTTATCCTTCCGGAGCCTCTTTTTACAGCTAATTTACCCCCCTCCAAGTCCAGTTCAGGTAACAAATTTCAGGGGAGGGGTAGGGTGATACAACTTGCATTTGGTATGAAAGAAAACTGTGGCTAACAAGGGTAAAAAATCAGATTACCCTAGGTCATGAGAAATCTCTGTGGTGACTGCAAATTAGCAATGATCAGACCAACAAAATGACCACCACAGGGGAAAAAAACCTCATCTGGAATCAGCCAAAGAGCTGCACTTATGGAAGTGCCTGCCTTCCATATTGGATCCTGAGTGTTCAACCAGTGTTTATCCAGTGACTTCAGGGCTTTGCTGAGGATTCCAGTTAGTCTTAGGAATGTTTACCTTATGCATTGAAATAATCATTTCTTCTAATTTTAATGTTACTGCCATTGAACTGAGAACTCTATAAAATATTTTCCTTTGGTTATCAAAGTTAAGGAGCAAATTGATGATTACACTCCATAATGTACACATCAGACATTTTAGTTTTTATTATTTTTCTTTTTCTTTCATTTATCATATTTACGGGTTTTCATTTGTGCATATAAATCTATGTCTTATTTGAATGGTTTCTTCTCACATCAACCCTTGCCACTTTAGCATTTTTCTTTTTTAAAAAATCCCCAGCCTGTAAGCATACAGAAATTCTCTACACATACTGTTACATTGGTATAATGCTATTTCAAAGTAAGGCTGTATACGATTTGATACTATCAAAAATCTAAATTCTATCAAGTCTTTGCCCAGAATAAATTCAGCAAAAGTGAAGTGCAGCATGTTTCCTTAATTTTGTTTACTTCATTTATGCGGTGGTGGCACATGCCGTGACATCACAGTCAACTTATGGCGACCCCAGAGGGTTTTCCATGCAAGAGACATTCAGAGGTGGTTTGCCATTACCTGCCTCTGCATAGAAACTCTGGACTTCTTTGGCAGCCTCCCATCTAAATACCAACCAGGGCTGACCCTGCTTAGCTTGAGATCTGACAAGATCAGGCTAACCTGGGTCATCCAGGTCATTTACACCTTACCTGTCTCCCCAATGAGGACCCAAAGCAGTTTATACTGCTCTCCTTTTCTCCATTTTATCCTCACAAGCACCCTGTGAGGGAGATTAGAATGTGTGTGACTGGCCTGATGTCATCCAGAAAACTTCAATGGCAAAGTAGGGATTCAAACCCAGGCCTCCCACATCCTATTCCAACACTCTATCCACTACGCAACTCCGGCTTAATTTATTTTATTGCAAAAGTTCATTTTTACAGAATAAGGGGAAGTATACATTTGTTTTCCAGGCATTGTGTAGGCTAATGTAGAGAGATGAACAATGAGGCGCTGTGACAACTTGGAGCAGGAGCAAAGTGTGTTGCATAACATCAATCGCTGCATATCTTGCTTATGTGACATTCAGTCTATTTGACATTTTTTCTCACCCAAATACCTATGTGAATTCAAACACTCACATGGTTCTTGTCATTTGTTCCACAGGAGCACTCAATGCACACACTCCAACTTGGGGTGTTATCAATATGGAGATGTCACCCAATTCTATATCTCATCACCTAAGCCTCCAGCTGCATCTGTCATGTCCCTGATCCAGCATTTTAAGGCAGTAGTTAAGACAGAACAAGCTGAATCTGACTCCCAGCAAGACAGAGGTAAAGCTGATCAGTAAGACTGATGCTTGAGAAGGTTTGGATCCACTGGTGGAGAATGGAGTAGAATTTGCATAGCAGGACAACAGCCTGGAGGTTACTCATGGATTTGCTATATGAAAAGCAGGTAGTTAAGAGTACCTTCTACCAGCTGCATCTGGTTTGCCACTTCTCTCCTTTCCTAGACTCAACCAATCTGGCCATGCTAATCCATGCTTTTCTAACCTCACAGCTGGACTACTGTAGTGCACTCTACATTGAGCTGTCCTTAAAGACAACCCAGAAATTACAACTGGCTCAGAATTATTGTTAGGGGCTGCCAGTAGAGAACACATCCTTTCTATTTTAGAAAGGATACCAGTTTATTTCTGAGCTCAATTCAAGGGGTTGGTTATGATGTTTAAAGCCTGGATTGTTTCAACTCATGCTAGTTTGTTTACATCTTGTTTAATGGCTGCACCATTCCTGAATCAATCCTTAATGAAATAGGGCATTAATTACTGTATTTCCCTTTATTATCAAAGACATTACTCATTGTTGTTTTTGTGATCTAATACTGTAACTGTGCAAATTCAGTTACAAAAAATGAAAAAATAAATAAATTGCTTTGACTGAAAAAAAAGAAAGCAGAAAATAAAGCACGCACAGGAAAGAACTAACAATATGGATAAATTCAAGAGTGTTGTAGTGAGTGAAAAGGAAATAACTAAGCAGATAAGGCAGAGGAGTGTACTTTAAAGGGGCAGTAGCCTTGAGACACCTAACTATCACTTTCCTCTTCCAGAATGGACAGGGTGGCACTACAATTATATTGGGGGCGGGGGTCACACATCTAAGGAAAAATCAGGAAGATAACAGGGAGAACGTTATAACAAGTTGGCCATATCATCTTGATTCTCCAATAAAACAGTTAGTGTGAAAACAAATTGAGAAGGGGGGTGGGAAATAGTGTTGTGAGTCCTTTATTGCTAAATAGTGGTCTATAGTGTCCAGTTACCTGATGGCTAAACAATGGTCTAGCTCATTTTACAGGACTATAGAAGACAGGCAGCTTTCTTCCTACCTTTAAAGAAATCAATTTTGACCTTGAAACTATTAGCAGCTGAAACTCCTTTAGTGACATAGCAGATAATATTGAATGGAAGGCAGTTTGGGCTATGAAAGTCCCTGTCCATCTCAAGTTCATGCTCCGGATCCAGCTGAGTTTTTAAAGGGCTGTATTCAGGCACAGTTAACAGCACTTTCCTCAGAGCTATATACCAGATAGCTGTCTCATTTCCATTCCAGTTTTTTCACATCTATTTTGAAATAACTTTATCTACCCCTATCCAGACAAAGAACATCCTCCTCACCCACACAATAGTGTCCTCCAATTTCAAGACTAAACTGGGCAACTAAGGCATTTTAGCAATTGGAACCAGTGAAAGGCAGTAGCTTAGAATCTCCACCTCCTCACCTGGCCATGCACATAGAGATGTTTCATTGCACCCTATTAGTTATTATACTCCAAAATTACATCATCATTCACACTGTGCTTCCCAGAACCTTCATTAAAGTAACGGCTTCCTCTGCAATGCTTACCGAAGACACATTTATAGGTCAGATTATCATTTCCAGTAAACCCTTTTCAAATCAATCTGGCAGTATACACAAGATGAAAAAAAACCCCTCAGTTCTATACTTCGATGTACATATATGCAAAATATTCAAAACTGTATATTTATGCATAGATACTCTTGGAAGGGGGTGGTGAATAATCAATACACTCACTGCCCATATGCTAATGAAAAGTGATGCCCAGCTGAAGCAACCAGACCCACTATATTGATCATTGAGGCTTAAGCAGAGAAATGATTTCCCTGATATCCTCCAAAAACCAGTTCAATTTTTATAAGTGCATTATGTTGCACAGTTCAGTCCTCAGAAGTCTGTAAAAATGAAAGGCAGAACATAAAGGATACAAACCTAATTATTATCAATAAATCATGTATCATCCACACCAAGCATCACTTTTTAAGCTTTCTAGTAAAAGTTCATTTTAATCATTTTAAATAGCTTTCGCACAGCATCACACCACACATGCAACATTTAAACCCCCATTAGTTTCTAATTAGCATACTTTAATTAAAAATAATACATAACTGTTTTCAACAATACCATTTAAAATTGTAAGGAAAAATTGAACTTAGCTATATTTACCAAAAATAAATGAGTCCCAGCATCCTAACAGCTTGACAAATGTAATAATCACATCTTTTTATGGAAAAGACTATGGGAGGTCAAACATACTACAGTATCAGTAAGGTAAGACTCTAGTGATGAAAGAGGTGAGGCTTTGGCCTCAGTGGCTGGTGAGTTGGTTTGCTGGTGGGACTAGCCTGCTGCCACTATTGGACAACCAAAGAGAGGAGGGGAAAGGCCATCCTTACCAATAACTGTTGAGACGCATTACTGCAGCCAAGGGTATCTCGGTCAGCACTGTGCAAGAAGTCCAGCTGTACTGGCTAGTCAGCAACCACATGTCTGCACAGTGTTGGCTGAGATGCATTCTACAACCACTTGTGATTTCTGACAATGGTGGGCTTTTGCCTGCACTCCAGATATCCAGTCCCACAGCAGTGGTTGATTCCCATCATAGAACCAAATCATCAGCTGCTGATGTCCTCCTGTAATGTCATCACAGTAAGAAAGACCTCAGTTTAACCATAACCTTCAGGTTTCAGAAATATACAAAGAGACAAGCAAGCGTGACCAGTTGATGGTGGAAAGTGACATCAAGTCACAGCTGACTTATGATGACCCCTGTTAGTATTTCCAAGGCAAGAGACAAATAGAGGCGGTTTGCCATTGCCTGCCTCTGCATAGCAACCCTGCACTTCCTTAGTGGTCTCCCATCTAAGACCATTCCTACACGTATGTCTCTTGGCCAGCTTCCTCAATGGCAAGATCATAAGCAGCAGCTTCGAAGTGGCCACTGTTGCTCCCCACTTGATCGTTTTACTGTGAAAATGGCTGGCTTTGCTCCACTGCATGTCATCTGCCACCTTTCCAAACTGCAGCTGCTTTTCCTGGGAGGCATTCCCCCCCACCCTTGTGTTGGACAGTCTCTGGGCATTTAAATATTAAATGACCCTTTCCTGTCTTGGTCGCCATTGCCTGAAGCTGTTTATAAACATCCTCCTTGCAGAATCCAACCTCCTCCTATTTGCCCCATTCCATTTGATGCGAGAAGTGTGCAAAAGGTCTGAGGAACACTGCCCTAAGATATACATGAGGGGGCATGCAGGCAAGAATTGCCACTGCCAAACAAGCCATCCTTCACTCAAAGGGGCCAGCACTCATCTTATGGCTTGTTTTATTTCTCTATATTCATGTTGAGGGGATCTCTCCACTTCAAAAGCTGGCACAAAGCACCTCCGCCCGCAGTTTGTGCTGCGACCTCTGCACACACCACTGACACCAAATCATGTAGAGTAATTGAGCAATCTGGATCCTTCGTCACAATCCAAGGGGAAATTTTTCTTTTATTAGTTTCTTTAATTCATATCTCTTTTGGTGAATTAAATAAATGCTACTTTCAAGTGGTGAACTGTCCTAAAACTCCAGCCTACAGAATGAATTGCACTAGTGCTCTCTACCCTTTCTTTTCATGGCAGCACTAGAGAGCCTTATCTCTTTAAGGTGCCAAGTTGTTTGCATTTCTTTGAGCATCTGTTATTTGTAAAAGATCTGACTGGAACAACTGTCTTTGAAGTGCTATCTTAGCACTTCTAACCCAGAGCTAAGTGCTCTCTCCTCCCCTTAGAAGTACACTAGTAGGGTGCCATAGCCTGCCCTGGAGATGAGGCTCAAATAACAAGAATGACATGGGACTTTATGTTTGGTTGCTTAATGTAGTCAATGTGTTATTGTACAGAACTTTGGGGGTGTTTTGTTGGGGGTGTCCCCAGCACAGAAAAAAGGGGCTCCAGAAGGGATGTTTTGTCCCCACAGGACTGGTTTTTCAGTGTCAGTGGCTGGAGCCAGATGACCATGGACTTGAGAGTTGCTGGAAACAATGGGGAAGAAGTGACAACTGAGGAAACTAAAGACAACAGCATTCCCTCCCGCCTCAAATGGTCACCACACACACAGAGTATACAAAGAACAAGAAATAAACCAAAAAGAGATCCTGGATAAAAAATGGAGTTTCTATGCAGTAGCATTCAGAAGGTGCATCAAAGGTAAAAAAGATGGAAGTATATGCTCTTCAATAGGCAGGAGAAAGTACCACTTCCCTGAAACATCTTTAAATGGAGCAACCAACATTATCCCCCCACCCCCACCCCGCCGCCCCCTGAAAATCCCTTTCTGAGCAAGCACAAACTCTGGCAATTTCACCACTTTCCTTTAATGAAAACCAGCTTAATAATGCAATGGCAATGCATTGTTGTTTTTAATAAAATTGGGTTGGGGGAAAAAACAGAAAAATTATTTTGATGGAGGGAGGGCAGAGTAGAGTGAGGAAGGGGATTGGTAGGCAGGGTCTGTATGACGTGTGTGGTGATGCTTGGGAAAAGGGCAGAACTAAACATCTGTGGATTTAAGACTCCCCACTTAAATCCGGCAAGTAGAAATTTACTAAACAATACAATTTGGGGAAAAGGCACGTTGACGAAAAGCTGGAAATTACCCCACAATCCTTGAAGCTGCAGAAGAAGCCAGGAGGAGTAGACCCGAGCAAAGAACGAAGATTTAAAGGGGAAGATTTCCAGGAAACACCTCATGTGGAAACAGTCTAAGTACTAACCAGGGCTGACCCTGCTTAGCTTCTGAAATCTGTCGTGATTGAGCTAGCCTATTATATATACATATACAAAACCAGTGAACAAAATAGAAATAACTATCTGCAAACTGTTATATTTATATGTTTAACTAGTTTGCTCTCACATCTAATAATAAACTATAATAACTAGTGATGGATTAGCATTCCTATGATTAATTGAAAAATATTCCTCAGGCATTGTACGTATTCAGTGGGAACACTTACAAAACATGTGCACACGCATACACAGGTGTTCACATCCTGCCTTACCAACTTTCTCCCTTTCCAGGTCAGAAACTTACCTGACTGCAATCTATCTTTCATAGAAATTACTATTCACAAGCTTCCTCCCAGGAAGCCAAGAAAACAATCAGAGGACTGAGAAGACTACAATTTCCATCAGTATCATGAATACGAACTTCATTGCCTACTTTATGAGCCATAGCCACACATTTCCATTAGTTTCCCATACTCCCCACAACCACTCTCTTGCTAAATGTTATCAGTTGTAAGTTTGCCATAATTATTAATACCAATGTATAGTGATTTTTAGAATACAAGTATCAGAATCCCTGTACGTACAAAATAGACCCCTCGTTCCATCATTTATGTATTATGAGATACATAATTATGAGTAATAACTTTCTGTATATCAGGGTAACCCATCAAGAACATCAATGTTATCAGGGTAACCCCTAAAAATGTACATATTGTCCATGAGTGACCCAGTTTTGCTGCTTCCAATCCATACAGTGGTCACATAGTTTACTATTAGATACAGTAATTGGCAAAGTGATGCACCCGTTACTACTAAAATAAAAGTTGGAGTTCAGACAAAACCAAGTCTGAGCACAGACACAGTCCTTCAAAGGCTGCAAAGTTGTTCTCCTCATCTCTTACAATACAAACAGATATGCCTATGCGCTCAATACTCTACAGCATAGATAACAAAGTTCCCGAGCAGCCCTTATCTAATAAACTCTTATCTGGAACACTTGAACCTGGGTTCAAACACCCATTCAGCCATAACTCTCTCTCCAGACCAGTCATACTCTCACAGATTAACTCACAGTGTTTGTTATCAGGTTAAAACGAGCAAGGGAGAGATGTGTATACTTTCCAGTGCCCATTGATGGAAGGATCAAAACAACACAAATGGATAGACACAGACAGACAGACTGCACTGTTCCCACCAACCAAAAGGTATAGCTAGTACTCAACACACACCAAGTTCACACATATCCCTTAAGGTCATGATGCAATGTTTGAAAATCAATTATCTAGATTACAGTCATGCTCTGTTGCAGGAGGACCACGCTGGGGTGTGGCAGGGTTGATAAGGATATTTTTTATTTAAAAAATTGGTGGAGAATAATGCAAATAAAACTAAATGTCATTTTAGAGTGAGAAAGTTCTATATAATATTAAGCATAACAACAACTGGAGAAATAGTCTTTTCATTCCAATATATCTTCCTGAACACAAAAAATTCTTTCAAACATTAGATCAGAGACTCCAATACAGTCATCAATAGTAGTGACCATGAACTAAACGTTGTTCAGAAAGACTGTAAAATAAATAAGTCAACCAGTAGTCAAGTGTTCGCTGAAGGAATTTAGAGTAACCTTGGTCTTGGTATTTTCTTTCCTGACGTTTCGCCAGCAGCTGTGGCAGGCTTCTTCAGAGGAGTAACACTGAAGGACAGACACTGTCCGAGAGACACTGTCCTTCAGTGTTACTCCTCTGAAGATGCCTGCCACAGCTGCTGGCGAAACGTCAGGAAAGAAAATACCAAGACCATGGTCACACAGCCCGGATAACCTACAAGAACCAATGAACTCTGACCGTGAAATAATTCGACAATAATTTAGAGTAAATTTCTAAAAACACCTGTTTTGAGAATCACATAAAGCGACAAGCAAAGTGTGGAGAAACAAGTAATGAGGACCCACTAGGGTTAAGTCCACAGGCATTTTTCTTACACAACCATACAGTCACTAGCTAGTGTTTTCATAGCTAGACAGAATTTGAACCTCTGCCCTATGTTAAAATTCTCAGGTTTTACTCTCTTTTAAGATTCATTCAGCATCACTTCCAATTATTTCAGTGGTATTAGAATTTCACCCTTCTCCAAAGTATATGTTCAGAAGTTTTAGATTTTTGTGTTGACTAGTCGTAAAGACAATTACACACAAGATATATCATACACATACATCATGTGTAATTATAAACTAAAAGTGTATGAGTACTTCATTGCAAAATTGAACAACATTTGACCCAATATACTACTCTTTAAATTTAATGTTAGTATATATTTAAATGTGCTAATTCTATAAAGAGAACCAAAAAGAGTTTAACAATCGACTAAAATTTCCACTACTGTTCAGGCTTGTGGATCTTTACGATCTTTTAACACTTCTTTTTTCCTCTAGGATAATTGCTTGTACTTTTCTATAAGGCCACACAAAACTGTCCTGCTCTAGTGTCTACTTCCTACACTACTTTTAAGCAACAGATAAATCAACACCTCAGGAGGAGGCACACCTGTGCCTTAACAAGAATGAAAATGTAAATTTTAGAGTGAAAATATAAATGTTTCAGAGGAAAGGTGCACGTTTAATTTTCTCCCTAGAGGGAATCTGGAGTTAGTGTCTCTTCATTCTGGAAGAGCCAGAGGATAATTCCGAGTGACATTTCCATTTAAGACACTGGGGTGACTCCAGCACCAAGCAGCACATTTTCAAGCCGTGGAAAAGCACACACCGGCCTGGCAGGGGGGCGTGGATGCCATCTCTCCATTGTGCCTCTGTTCAGCCACTCCTGAAAGGCTCTCGAAGCGGCAGCGACGGCAGCGCGATCGATCTGGCCGCGATTGCAATGCCGCGCAAGGAAGGCGCGGGCTCGGCTGGGAAGCGAACCCAAGCCAGCGCCCAGAGGCCAGGCTGACAGCGCCCCGCAGACAGACAGGCGCCCCGATGCCCTTGGAGCAAGACCACCCGCCCCCCCCTCCGTCCCTCCCGCGACTCAGGTGGCCTCCAGGAAGGCGCGCGGGCCTCTTACCTCCAGATCTGCCCGAGCTGCAGGATGTGGATGAGGGACTGCAGGAGCCAGATGCAAAAGGCGCAGGAGGCGGAGCGGCTCTTGGGGGCCCGCACGCCGCCGCCGGCGCCGCTCCCGCTGCTGGTGGTGGTGGTGGCGTTGGTGGCGGTGCTGTTGGTGCTGTTGGTGGCGTTGCCCTTGCTGGCGTTGGACGCCTGCCTCTGCGGCGTGCCCGGCCGAGCCCCGGCGGCGGCGGCGGCATCCATGTCCCCCGCGGCCGAGCCGCTGCTCACCAGCAGCTTGCTCTCGGCGTGGCCGCCGCCGCCGCCGCCGCCGGCCGAGGAGGCGGGGGCCGCCCCGGCGCCCTCGTCGGCGGCGAAGTCGTGGGCGAACCAGCGGAAGCTGAACACCTGCACCGACAGCGAGCCGAGCAGCACGAAGAAGAGGGTCAGCCCGAACCACCAGCGCTGGCCCCGCAGGTAGTAGTCGGCCGCCAGCCAGAGGTCCGTGCCCACGTCCGCCAGGTACACGCTCACGGCGGCCACGATCCACAGCCCGTCCCACAGCGAGTAGCGCCGCTGCTCCCGGCTCGGCCGCAGGCACAGCGACGACGAGCCCCCGCCCGAGCCCCGCGAGCCCCCCGCCGCCGCCGCCGCCGCCCGCCCGCCGCCGCCGCAGCAGCCGCCGCCCGCCTCGCCGTCCTCCGCGCCGCCGCCGCCGCCGGGCCCCGCCGCCGCCGCCGCCGCCGAGGGCAAGCCCGAGGCCAGCGCCTGCACCGAGCCCGAGTGCTCCGAGTTCTGCAGCGGCGTGAACGCCACCTCGCTGCCCTTCTTCCTCTTCAGCCGCCCCCCGTCCGACTTCGCGGCCATGATGCGGCTGGGAGGGGGACGACGGCGAGGAGGCGGCGGCAGGGAGAGGGACCCGGTCCGGGAGCCCCCTCGAGCCCGCCCCCGCCCTCACCCACCCACCCGCCCGCCCGCCCGCCGCGGACGCCTTCTCCGGGCGCGGACGGGGCCGGGCCGGCGGCGCCTGCAGGCGCGGACCGAGCGCCGCCCGCCTGCCTGCCTGCGGGGAGACCCGCTCACCCGCCCAGCCCCGGGCGGGAGCAGCCTGGGCAGCCGCGCTCCCCGAGCCAGCGCATCCTTCCCTCGGCCCGGCCCGCCCCGCCGCTTCGCCGCCGCCGCCCAGCTGACTGACGCCGGGAAAGAGGATGACCTCATCCCTCCCTCCCTTTACACACACTCACACACCCAGAACCGCCGTGGCGCTCCGGAGGGAGGGAGGGAGGCGGGAAGGCGATGGCACTGGGGAGGGGGCCTGGAGCAGCGGGGGATGCAACAGGAGGGGGGAGGCAGGCGGGGAGGTGGTCTGCGGGACTCGGACGAGCATTACCTTCGCAGGGCGCGCGGGGCGGGGGGGAGCTGCTTGCTCGTGCTGGGGGCTGCGGCTCGTGGCCCGCCCTACCTTCCGAGGGAGGCCGAGCGGGGTGGGGAGGGGTGGGGAGAAGCGATTTATTACTATTTATGTCTTCGGGCGGGAAGAGACCTGTGTGTGGCGGGGGGGGGTGTTTGTGGGAGGGCGTCGTCGTGGTCTTTGAGAGACCCGGGCTGCCTTGTGCCGACAGGGCTTCGGGTCTCCCAGCCTGCCTGCCTGCCACCCTCCTCTGCGCCACCGCGAACGCATCCTAGGGGCTGAGGCTGGGCTGGTGGCGCGCCCTGAGGACTCTCGGCCTCAAGCTGGGTGGGCGTGGAGGGGGGAGGGGGAGGGAGCCTTCTTGGCAGCAGGTGGTGCGAGCGGGGTGGGGGGGGGAGCGGGAGGCGCCTGGCGTGCCACAGCCATGCCAGAAGAGCCCTGCTTCGGTTGACTGGGAGGCCTTCTGTATGTGTGCCACGAGGGAGGAGGAGGAGGAGGGGGGGCGGGTGCCGGAAAGCGTGGCTTGCCTGAGCGCGAGCTCGGCGCTGGGAGGGATGCGGGCGATGAGTGACAGGGGGGCGTGGCGCGGAGATGGAGTGGCTGCGGGAGCGGCAAGAGGGGGGAAGGACCCGCCGCCGCCGCCGCCGCCGCCGGTGCTGGAAGCGCCTTCGTACAATAGGCGTCCTTCTCCCCTCCGTCTCGCGAGCCAAGTGAGCCATCCCGCCTGAAGCCATTGACTAGTGAGACAGCAGGGTGGACTCCCCCTGACTATGGAAGATCCACTGATTTAGCAATTTGCAATGATCTCTTTTCCTTTCTGTAAAATATATTGCAATGTATTAGGACAGCCAGGGAATAGCTTGTTGCTGGGCAGCTCTGTGTGTCTGTGTGCTAAGGAATTGGGGCAAGAGTCACAGAGGGTTACAATGAACCATAACAAGAACTGGGTGAAACAGTTACTATACTGCCACCTCCATGTCTGTAGTGCTATCAGCTTTACCCTGAATGTTGATGGGTTGTCATATCTTGAATTTGGATAAATATCCCTTCCTCAGTATGATCGGGGCTCAGAGATTTTTACTCGGTAGAGTGCTCTGGGTAGCAGCTGCTCTGAATAAATAATTGTTTTCTTGCAAACAACGGTCTCGGGTCTCCTTCTCCCCCACGAACCTCTGGTTTATTGCATCACTAGAGATTGGAAAGCGGCGCATTCGCGGGGTGATGCGGGTTAGGACAAGCCAGACCGACAGGGCGCTTGACAAGAGAGGCTGGAGAGGATTCACCCCTGGCCAGGCACCTCGGTGGCGGGGAGAGCAGGCAGGTGAAGCACAAATGAGCCAACCTTCCACGTTGCAGGGACCAGACCCTTTGCTTTAGATGCCTTAAATGCAAAATTTGTGCTTCACCTGCCTGCAAAAGACTGGTGTCTCTTTCCGTTAGGCCCTGACTCAAGGCTTGCTTCCAGCACAGGGTGTCCTGGAGCCTATTTTGGACATAGGCTCAGTCCAGAAGGTGTGAGGGAACCTGCTTCTGAGCTTGTGGACAGTGCATTTCCTTCTTTTCTAAGTGACCACAGACTACAGCCATTCAGTAGCAAGGCGTATTCCCCTCAAAAGGATTAAGACCATTCCCTCTTTTATTGACAAATGAACTATTGAATATTTGCACTGGAGGAGAATCAAAACCAAATGTGCTACTTAACATTACCTGTATGAAACTGCACATATTGAAATTGGAACCTTCTGCTGTGAATGGGGAATCTGCCACTGGAGGCAAGTTTGAAGCAGCATAGGCTGTTTTCACAAGGGATGTTTAAGTCTGCTTTTGTGGTACAATGCATTCCTATTCACACTATTTTTCCCCTGTCAAGTCACAGCTGACTTATGGCAACTCCATAGGGTTTTCAAGGCAAGAGTCCTTTGGAGGTGGTTTGCCATTGCCTGCCTCTGCATCGTGACCCTGGTATTCCTCCCATCCAATACTAGCCAGGGTCAGGGCTGAGAGTGTGTGACTGGCCCAAGGTCACCCAGCAAGCTTCCTGGCACAAGTGGGGATTTGAACCTGGGTTTTCCAGGTCCCAGTCCAACACCTTAACCACTGCACCATGCTGGCTCTCACTTGGGAATAACTCCATTTCCAAAGCAGGATGTTCTTGCGGTCACAAATCTGCTCAACCACTTAATTGTTTAGATAGTTATTCCTCATTTTCTCCCAATGAGGACTCAAAGCAGCTTACATCATTATGTAGGAGTGTGCATTCAGAGATGCCAAACCAAAAACAGAGGCACCATTTCAATGGAGCCAAAAGGGCAAATCTGAAAAAAAGACGATTTCCCCCTGATTCTTTAGGTCTATTTTACCCTAGGGAAATATTTGTGGGGCTCTGAGGAGGCTATGTTTGGAGGTAGAGATACCACATTTTCAGCGTAGCTGCAGGTGACTCTTCATACAAGAACCTCCAAGTTTGGTGAAGATTTGGCTGGGGGGGGGGTCTAATTTAATTGGCCCCTCCATGCATTTTCCATTGTTTATAATGGAGAAAAAATGGTGCCCCATAAAATTGGACCCCCTGGCCCAATCTTCACCAAACTCAGGGGTTCTTGTAAGGAGAGTCACCAGCAGCCACACTTCAAATGTGGTGCCTCTAACTCAAAAAAATTGCACCCCCCAGAGCCCTTCAAAAATTTCCCAATGGTTTCTTTATTCTGGGGAAATTTTCTCTCCATGATTCTCAGCTCTGACATAGCTCAATGTTATGTCAATGGGGGACCTTTGCAGGGCTGTGGAGGGCTGTTTTTCAAGATAGAGGCACACAATTTGCAGCATAGCTGCTGGTGACTCTCCTTACACAAACACAGACGTTTAGTAAAGACTGGGTCAGGAGGTCCAATTTTTGGGCCCCCAAATAAAGACAAAATGTAGGCCCAAGCAGGATTTAAATGGGTCTCCTTGATCCTGGCCAACACTGTAACCACTGGAACACATTGGCTCTCAAACCTATTTGGTCAAAAGCAGAGGATCAACCACCACACATTCAGAGCAGCTCACAGTTCATTTCAGATAGTAATCTTCATCCTTAAATACACAGACAACCTGATGTTTTCTTCCTTTACAGAGATGGCTATTTTATGGTATAAACCTAAGAGAGTTCAGTGTGGTGTTGCAGTTAAGAGCATCAGACGCTAATCTGAAGAACTGGGTTTGATTACCTGCTCCTCCACATGAGCAACGGACTCTGATCTGGAGAACCAAATTGGATTCCCCACTCCTCCACATGCAGCCTGCTGGCTGACTTTGAGCTAGTCACAGTTCTCTTAGAACTCTCTCAGCCTCACCTGCCTCACAAGGTGCCTGTTGGGGGAAGGAAGATGATTGTAAGCCACTTTGAGACTCCATTTGGTAGAGAAAAGTGGGGTATAACAACCAAAAGCGGGGTATAAAAATCTTTTTTTCTTGAGGACCCATATACCTAACTTTCATGTATCTCAGAACTTTAGTCTTTGTCCCCTCCATCTCAGTTTCTCCCCACATAATATTTGTTTTGCTAGGAAGTCCTCAGCTCTCCTGATCTGGGCGTTTGTTTATTGTACAAAATACTTTACTGTTACACTACATGACTGGTCTTCAGACATTAGAACAAGTTCTGCCCGTTCTATTGTTCTACTTGCTTTTCACACTCAGATGTAGTAGCATATGCTCAGTCGCTCCATTTGGTTATATTTTACTTGGGTAAAAGAAAAACAGTTCAGCCTTGTAAAGATGATGAAGTGTAGGATTGTCTTAAAAATAATAAAGTAAAGCAAGCAAGCCAGGGGGAGCTTTTGCCACCCCTCCAGCCACTGAAATCAGTAAAAATCTGGGTTATTTGTTTATTTTAGTTGTCCAGGATGAACATCTTTGGTATATGTATGCAGCTAAGCTTGTTTTCTTTAAATCTAAACAAAGAGAAAGACCCAAATCAATTAAAAGATCAAAAAAGAGCCAAGATAAGAAAATATATATTTCATAACTGAACCTATACATCTTGACATGTTGATAATTACCATATTGATTAATAATGCATAGTCCAATAGTCCAATAATGCATAGTCACAGCCCAAATATTGGTTTCTTGTGAGTCATTAGGAAATGACATACACAAATAATACATATACACAGTAGCACTCTGCTTGATTGTTTTAGAACACTGACATAAATCTGCACATGGTTCACACTGGATTACTGGCAACTGTTCACCTCTATCATTCCTCTTTCTGTAAAACATCTCTAAGCATCTCTTCAGTCCCATAAAAATCCTTTCTAGCCATGCGGTTTACATACTGGTTATTTTACCATCTCACCTACTCCTTTGCCTTAAAGAAAGATTTGATTTTCCTTTTTAAAAGAGCCATATTTCATTCTGTTCTGAGCCACATTTGGCTCTAGAGCTATGGGATGCAGTCCCCTCTTATTTGCCAAAGTAACATAAGTGGAAATAGACGACGAGGAACACAATCTAAATGTTACAGGGGGGACAGAACGACAGTAGTGTCAGGAATAAGAGGGAAAGTATCGGTTGTGAATGGTGAAATTTAGCAAATGCAATTTCTTGAATTTAGACTTAATTTCTATTAGGGGTTAAGGCACAGGCCTCACAGATAACCTGAGTGTTAAAAAAAAGATGTGAAAGAAGAGCCACTTTTGTGTGAGAGAGTTTCAGACCTTCCATTACCTGAGTTGGCATCAGCAGTTGGCAAGGTGGGGCAGATGCTAACCCCTGAGGGCTTCCTAGGGGCCCACTCATAATCATATAGTTAATTCCCTTGATGTGAAATAATTGTGTTTCGTTTATAAAACAAAAGTCCAGTGACACCTTAAAGATCAAGAACTACAATTTGTCATTACAAACTTCAACAAGAATCCTCAGCTGCAGTGAAGGGCAATGATTCGGGTTAATAACTTGTATGTTTAGCTCAGGTTTTATCAGTTAATACTACAAAGTGCCTTTGCTTGTGAATCTCTGCTTCACTCCATGAAGAATTGCAAGATTCTGTACTATGCCATCTACCTCTTTAGCAGATGTTTAAGAGTTACTGCCCTACTAAAGAGTTTGGCAGCCAAGACCTATACAAAAGGTACCTTGTGTAACCTTCAGTTATGGTTGACATTATCATAGGTAGAAGAGCAGGCTCAGGTGAGTATGAGGATATTTTTCTCTCTCTTCTAGTTAGGGCTGTCAAAAAAAAAATTCGGTACAGTTCGGATTCGGCCGAATTTGGCCCTTGTGGGTTCGGTACGTGCCGAAGTCCGAACTCCCCCACTTCGGATCCGTTCAATTCGGCGGGAATTCAAAGTTCGGGAAAAAAATTCGGCCGAATAAAGCCATTAAAAACACAACCGCGCCTTTCCGCGGCTCTGGGGGGGGCATTTTTGGGCTTAGAGATCCCAAACTTTCAGCAGAGCTTCAAAGGACGTATATTGAAAGACTCCCCAAGTTTTGTAAAGATTGGGTCAGGGGGGGCTGAGATATGGGCCCTGAAAGGGGTCCCCCCACCCTTAATGTGGATCTCTCCGCAGAGCTTGCCACCCACGCACAAAGCTCCCGGCCCGACAAACAGCTGATGAGAGCAATGGCTGGGCAGGTGCTAAGAACTTTGCAAAGCAACACAACTGCAGAGCAACCCCTTTGCAAATATGCAAAGGGCGGGGCAGGTGTGAAGAATTTTGCAAAACAATACAACTGCAAAGCAACACAAGCACGCAATGCAAAACCTTTGCAACAGTGCATAGCAACACCTGACACCTGGGAGTTTGCATACCATGGAAAGGGACAGAGGCAGCTAGCTATGCATAATGAGCAGGAGGGGGTGGAATGTCTCCTTTTGCATTGGACTTGGGACCAGGCAGATGCATTCTTTAAGTCACCATTTGAAAACCAGTTTTGAGCAAGCATCAATAACCTAACTGATCTTATGAATGAGGAAAAACCTGAAGAATAAAAATGAAGCCCCCCCTCAAACCAGGGAGAGAGAGACTGGAGGGGGAACACACACCCCAGGCAGAACCGGCAAAAGCCCCCTTTGGCTTCCCCCCACCCACCCACAGAAACTGCTCCCTCCCCACACACACACACAGACTCTGCTTTCCCCCCCACACACACACAGAAAAGAAAAAATATAGATTAAAGCCCCCAAAGGGGTCTTACTGTGGCTGTCTTCTGTTCCAGCAGGAGGGGCTGGGAGGCTGGGTAATCCAATATGATTCCATTTGTATCCAATATAAGATCCATATGTATGCATCTCTCGAGGGTGATCCATTCATCCCAATAGGGGAAAGGGGAAAGCCCATATCTCGGGGGGCCCTGACCCAATGTTTACAAAACTTGGGTGGTCTCTTAAAAAGCCTTGACTGAAGCTCCGCCGAAAGTCTGGGATCGGCACACCCAAAAATGCGCCCCCTGCAGCCATGGAAAGAGAAAAGGGGGGAGCCAATATTTCAGCCCCCACTGAACCCATCTTTACAAAACTTGGGTGGTCTCTTAAGAGGGATTCTCTGAAGCTATGACAAAAGTTTGGGGGCTGAACCCCCAAAAAAGCACCCCCTGCAGCCATGAAAATGGAAAAGGGGGGAGAGGAAAAAGGGGTGGAGCCCATATCTCGGGGGGCCCTGACCCAATGTTTACAAAACTTGGGGGGTATCTTAAGAAGCCTAGTCTGATGCTCCGCTGAAAGTTTGGGGTCGGCCACCCAAAAATGCACCCTCTGCAGCCATGGAAAGAAAAAAGGGGGGGAGCCCATATCTCGGGACCCCCTGACCCAATGTTTACAAAACTTGGGTGGTCTCTTAAGAAAACCTGTCTGAATATCCCCTGAAAGTTTGGGGTCGGTACCCCAAAAAATGCGCCCCCTGCAGCCACGGAAAGGAGCGAATGTGCACAAGCACCCCCTCACACACACATGAGGATTTCCCTCTCTCTCTCTCTTTCCCCGGCCGGCCGCACATCAGCTGATTCCTCCAGCACTCAATCCTGACTGATTGGCCAGAAGAAGACCCAGCTTGGCCACCGATTGGCCGGGGGAGGAGAATGCTGCTTACTGACGGTTATGCTGCTTACTGACGGCCGAATTGGCCGAATTTATTTGCCGAACTCCCGAACTTGCTGAATTCGGCCCCCCCGGTTGCCCGCCAGTTTTGAGTTCGGATCCGTCCGAACTAAAAACCGCCGAATCAAGGGAAATTCGGCTGATTTTCAGTTCGGGCCGAACCGAATTGACAGCCCTACTTCTAGTACTTAATTTTCACAGGTGCATTCCAATGTTTTTGTTGCATGCTTTTTGCTTTATTCTGTTTTAGCAGTTCTCTTTGCTTCATCTGCTTTCCCAATTATCTTTATTTGGAAAGCATCTGTTTGATGCCTACACTTCCTATATGTCTTTCAGCTTTTGTTTCTCTTAAACAATGCATGTCCAACAGCTCCATTTTGATCTAATTTTGAAACAACAGGTGTCTCTGTTTTTAGGGTCCCCCCCTTTTAAGTGTTTTTCTTCAGCATCCTCAGATTTCTCCTACAGTGTTTATCTGCTTGGTTTTTTTTTCTAAATTACATGTCTACTCTCTTTAAGGGCAGCCCTGTGTAGAATGCATTGCAGTAATCTAAATTACCAGGACCTGCTTCACAGTGGCAAGATCTTTCCCACCAAGGAAGGACCATAGCTGACTCATGAGCCAAAGCTTGTGAAAGGCACATTTGGCCAGCACTGCCTCCTGTTTATCCGACAGGGTGATTGGCTCCAGGAAAATCCCCAAGACAATCTTTAGGGGGAGAACAGGAGATAGTTCAATTCCTGGATCAACCCTTCCCTAACTAGGGCTGTCAAAAAAAAAAATTCGGTACAGTTCGGATTCGGCCGAATTTGACCCTTGTGGGTTCGGTACGTGCCGAAGTCCGAACTCCCCCGCTTCAGATCCCCGGTAATTCGGGGGGATCCGGAGTTCGGGGGAAAATTCAGCCCCCGCGCGCCTTCAGAGGGATTCCCTGAAGGCGCGCGGGGGCCCTTTAAACTGATCTGAGCCTCCCAGCTGGGAGGCGCAGGTCAGTTTAAAGGACAGCCCGCCCCCCTTCAGCGGGCTCCGCTGGAGAGGCACGGGCTGCCCTTTAAACTGATCTGCGCCTCCCGGCCGGGAGGCACAGATCAGTTTAAAGGGCAGCCCGCGCCTTTCAGCGGGCTCCCCTGAAGGGGGGCCCGAATTTGCCGGATTTATTCGCGAACTCCCGAACTCGCTGAATTCGGCCCCCCCGGTTGCCCGCCAGTTTTGAGTTCGGATCCGTCCGAACAGAAAATCACCGAATCAGGGGAAATTCGGTTGATTTTCAGTTCGGACCGAACCGAATTGACAGTCCTATCCCTAACTAGTAGCACCCCTGTTTTGTCAGGCGTAGTTTTAATGTGAACATTTCCCATAGATATTAGTCTGTGAGGGTGGAAATAATGGGAATATTTTCTGATTAATAAAGAACAAGTACAACAAATGCTGCTCCTTTCCTTTAAAAACCACTTACTGGTAAATAACAGAGTGATAGAACTAACTTATAAAACGGACTTGGATCTAAGTGGAAGTTTACAAGGCAAAACAGGCTAAGTACCAAATGCTTCAGAGGAATATCTTTGATTTTTTTAAAAAAAATTTTTTAAATGCTTTGTTCCCGCTCTGAGGGAAGGTCATCTTGCAGCTTGGGGTTATTCACGCCTATCACTAGGGGAGGCAGGACTAATTTTTTCTATTTCCTGTCTGCTGGGCGGGAATAGCACAAGGTTCCACTTTTTCTCCTGCCTTGCTGGGGAGAGCACGTAGTCAGCAGAGCTCTGCTCTCCTGTACCTTTAGGCTAGCTTTAGGATAAGATATCTATCTTCTGTATTTCCTACTGCCACTATTACCTATTCTTACAAAAAAAAAACTTTACTTCTCTGTCCTCCGAAGCCTCTTTTCTTTCTATTATGCAGGCCCCGGATGCACTAGGGCCAACCGTTTTAAGCCGCTGAGAGGAAGACAGTTATTTGTCTGAGGCCGATCATGATTGCGTGCTGCGATTGTGCTCGGCCATAACTACTAATTTGCCCTCCATCGGCCGCCTCGGCGTTCCTTTGGAGCGGCAAGGGGTGACTGCTGCACAGCCTGATGATCGGGCTGTTCACAAGAAAGCCTCAAAGAGGCCAAATGGCAGGCACAACAAAAAAGGCGCCCAAAAGCCGCGGCCCCTGAACAGCGATTGTGGCACTGCGGCAATGATTTATAGCGGTCTCCCCACCTCCAGGGGTATGGAGGGAGAACTGCAGGCATGCAGCTCTCGTCCCGGCTCCAAGACGGTCACGGGTAAGGTAACTCTTCCCCCGGGCGAACCAGCGGGAGGGCAAACGGCAACGTTAGATCAAGTGGCAGTCATGATCACACAGGCGCTTGCAGCCCAGAAACCACCCATCCTGCCTGATTCCCCCTCCCCTTCTGATAGCTCCTCAAGGCATTTCAGCGAGAGGGAGGCTTGCTGCAGCTACGCAGAGGGCATAGGTCCCTGGCTAACCAAAGTAGCAATGAAAAGTAATTATGCTCAGACCTCCCTTAATACTATACAGGATCGTGCCTCAGTGTATTCATCTGAAGGCAGCATTAGAGAAGAGGGCGAGTGTGACTCTGACATGGAGATTACCATGGTAGAGGGAAATATTCCTCATTTATTTGCTATGGAGGATTATCAGTCCCTTCTCTCCAAAGCCCTCTCTGCTCTGGAGCTCAATGATGAGGCTGAAACGGTGGAGGAATCCAAACCTCGAGTTTGGGCCATAGGCACTAAGTCCTATTTTCCCAGAATTAACCACCAAATCAAAACAGACCCCTTGCCAGAATATTTTCAGCAAGTGATCAGAACTGAGTGGGATAAACCCACCATTAATAGGGAGTTCCCTGCAGTCACAAAGAAACTATACCACATGTCATCAGCAGCCATGGAACTCTTAAAGTTACATATCAGAGTTACATACCAACATTATTGGTTGGTATTCATGCCCCTAATATGAAACAATTTTTTTAAATGATTTAGCTTTGATATTGGCCGAGTATGGTACTGAGAAAATGATTTGGATGGGGGATTTTAATGGGGTAGTAGAACCAAAATTGGATAGATCTGTAAAGAAAAAGAAACTGAAATGTGAGGGTCGGTTGCCTGGTATTTTTTCTAATATGACTAACCAATGGGAAATGTTTGATACATGGAGACTTATACATGGAAGTAAAAAGGGTTATACATATTTTTCACACAGACGTCTTACCCATTCAAGAATAGATATGATATGGCTTTCTAAAATTTTAATGAATACTTCACATAGCCCGGAGATATCACCTAGGGTATTATCTGATCATAATGCCATTACGATAAAAATCAGGATAGGTGATAAGAATCATAGACCATGGTCAGTGAATGATTATTTATTAAAAAATAAAAAGATTGTAGAAAAATTAAAAAATATATATTCAAAATTATTTCATTGAAAATGTTGATAAGGGGGCTTCAGATACGATGGTATGGGATGCTGGTAAAGCAGTAATTAGAGGACTTTTGATTCAACAAAATACGAGGTGGTTTAAGATGAAAGAAAAACAAAAGAAAATAATATTGGAGAAAATTAAGTTAGAAGAAATACAAATAAAAAAAGCTCAAGATAAATTAGATAAGCAAAAGAAGGCTAACAACTTGAAACAGTTACAACAACAATATGAATTATTAATAACAACAGAAATAGAAATTAAAATTATGTTTAATAGGCAAAGATTTTTTGAACATGCTAATAAACCTGGCAAGTTGTTAGCCTGGCAGATTAAGCAGAGGGAGGAAAAGGTGCCAATAGTCAGAATAAGGAAAGAAGGCAAAACAATAACTGATAAACAGAAAATAATGGAAACATTTGAAGATTTTTACAAAAATTATATAGAGAAAAACTAGCTTCAGATAAAGAAATGGATGTGTATCTGAAACAATTTGATTGGAAAGCTATATTAAAGGAACAGAAGGATTTTTTAGATTTAATTATAACCCCTGCGGAATTAAAGAAAGCAATTGGTAAAAGTAAATTAGATAAATCACCAGGATTGGATGGATTCACAGCATTTTATTACAAAACTTTTGAAGAACAGATATCTCCACATTTATTGAAGGTTATGAATTTATGTTTACAAAATGGTTCTATTCCACAAACTTGGAAACAAGCAAATATAGCATTAATACCAAAATTGGATACAGATATACTGGAAGTTAAGA
Organism: Euleptes europaea; assembly: GCF_029931775.1. NCBI lineage: Eukaryota > Metazoa > Chordata > Lepidosauria > Squamata > Sphaerodactylidae > Euleptes > Euleptes europaea. The sequence continues at coordinate 43,336,390 of NC_079319.1, forward strand.
ATTATAGGCCTATTTTGTTATTAAATAATGATTACAAATTATTTGTTGATATTTTAGCCACAAGGCTAAAAAAGCTATTAAATGACTATATACATGAAGATCAAACTGGTTTTTTACCTGGTAGAATGATTAGTCAAAATGTTAGAACGGTGATAGATTCATTAGAATATTCAGAGTATACTCCAAACCCAATGGCTACGATCTTTTTAGATGCAGAGAAAGCTTTTGATAATGTAAATTGGAAATTTATGAAAAAAATATTGGAATATATGGGATTGGATACTGGTTTTAAAACAGCAATTGAGAGTATATATACTCAACAAAATCCTGGAAGATAACAAATAGACCTCTAATTAAGGGCTGGAGAGAAAAAATATGGTTATATATGCAGATGGCTAAATTAACAGACTCCCTTCATGTGGAAGAATTTAAAACTATGTGGTCAAAAGCCTTCGCATACTGGGACAAGCTGGCAAAAATGAATTTTACAAATATAGTGAACGAGTTGTAGATTCAATTTTTTGATAACTTAGATTATTGTTAAAATAATGTACTGAATAAACTGTTTAGACACTTCTCCGGAAGTTCAACACGGTGGTGGGAGGGATCAAGGACACACTGGTGGAGGGTGGTGGGAAAAAAATGGGTAGAATAAATGTAATAAGAATGTAACAAATGTATTTTGGGTTTTTTTTAACTTTTTATATAGGTCATTCTTATTATCTGGCTTTCTATTTTGTCATTTTTTTTGTTTGTTTGTAATTTTTTTTGTATGTTTGAAAATATAATAAAAATTTAAATTAAACAAGAACTCTTAAAGTTACCAGTAGTTGATGCTCCTGTGGCTGCTCTGCAGTCCCCGGAACTCCCAGGTGAGGATGGGATGGGCTGCATAATGGATCCATTAGACTGGAAGATGTATTTTTTATCCACAAAGGTCCATGAGGCTGCCACATTAACACTACAGGCTACCACTACTGCAGCAATTATTGCAAGGGCATCACATGCTTGGGCAAAGAAATTGTCCCAACTACTACTGGGCGCCGATCAGAGGGTGGCAGAGGGAGTGGACAGAGTCCTCAAGGCCTCTGCCTTCCTGGCTGATGCCTCTCTGGATGCACTTTCCTTCTCAGCCAGGGCAGCCGCTTCTAATGCAGCCATTTGCAGGGCTCTCTGGTTAAGAGCCTGGCCCTTTGACATTAAAGCAAAATCTCCCCTGCTTGCCTACCCTCTGCAGGGAGGCAAGCTATTTGAAGAAAGGCTCGACAATATGTTAATAGAGACAAAAGATAAAAAGTGCATCATGCCCAAGCCCCAGAGAAAGGAATACAAACCTTTCCAGCGGTCCTTTCGATCCAGTTATGCCTTGCCAAGATTCAGACAGGATCAAAGACGTACCCCTTGGTTGGGCAATCGCCAGTCCTTTTGATGCCCAGGCAGATTCTCACATCCCTTCCAAAACCAACAATTCAGGGGGGACAAGGGGGATAAATACCCCAAGTCAAGCAAGCAGCAGTGACGCCACTGCTGCATCCGTGGGAGGAAGACTGCGGCTCTTCCTTTCACAATGGAGACACTCCCAGCCAGATGCCTGGGTGCTGCAAGTAATAGAACAGGGGTACCAAATAGAATTAAAAGCCACACCAAGGGATCGCTTTGTCTTTGACCAACGTGCCACTCTACTGCCAAGCACACAAGGACCATGCAGGCCACAGAACATACATGACCTCCATAAATGTGCAAGAGTGTGAGGATCCATCTGGCCTTCCCGCCCGGTAAGTGCGCTGCCGGGTAGTCCCGCTGCCGGGGCTTGCCCGGGCGTGGGACAAAGAGGCATATCTGATGTCCCGATCCATATCACTCACCAAAAATACCTGAGGTTTGCCTACAGGGGCCTTCATTTTCAGTTCAGGGCCCTCCCCTTTGGCCTGGGGTCCACCCCCAGGGTGTTCTCAGACCGGAAGGAACCTTCTCGGTGAGTAACCAAGGCTCTGTTCTTTAATAGATGAAGATAAGTCGAGATACTTTCCCAGTTATGCACAGCAGTAGAGTACATGCTTTGCTTGCAGAAAGCACTAAGATTTGGAAGGATCTCTGCCTCTCACAGACAAAATAGGTAATACTGAGCTAGATGGACCTAGTCTGATGATATATGTAAGGCAGCTTCTTATAGAAAGAAAAATGGCACAAAATGACCTCACATACAGAGGTTTCTCTGAGTATAGCAGCTCTAGTGAATGTTGATGGTTCTTCTCTCTAGAGTGGCTTCTCTATTCATCAGCTCAGCAACCTTTGATACAATGAATCATGATATTTTACTGCTCAGGAAAAGAAGTTGGGATATGGTTTAAATTGTTCCTTTGTTGTGGAATGTCCCAAGTTAGCATGGGAGCCCAAGTCCTCATTGCAGGAGGAGGACCTGCCTTTGAGCCCCACCCTGGCAGATGTTCTCTGTGAGGCCAATGCCTCACAGTGTCTCCCTGAAGGGAACCTTCGCTAGCACTGACACTGCCCTCTGAGCCAACAGGGCCCTCAAGCCAGGAGAACACAGCATGTTTCCCCACCACTGCCTGACCTGCCATGATATTTCCTAGGACTCCAGGAGCAAAGAAATCAGAGAGTTAGGGCAAGGGCCTGGACCAGGCACAAGACTGTGCATCTGGCAGCCAAAAGCCTCCCCTCTGATAAGGAAGTACCAGAAGAAACCAGTAAGTCACTGCGGGATCTGGGTCCTGCTATTCCTTGTGAGCAGAGGGGCCTAATGCTGGACCCAGCATCATCTGCGTGGAAACTCCCTATAAAAGCCTGCAGAGAGGATAGAGCCAGTGTGGTACTAGCTGTTCTACAAACTTGCCGATGATCCTAACAGTAGCTTGAGCTTCCTGAATTGTGTTGTTTTTGGACCTGATTGTTGAACCCAGCTTACCAGATACTGCTGCTGTGAAACTCTTGTTGTCCAGGCCTTTTCCTCCAACCTTGGACATCCTTAAAAGTAGGACTTAGGCGGCTGCTGTTAAAGACCAATGATCACTTGTACGGTGTTCCATAAGGATCAGTATTATCTTCCATGGCATTCAATCTCTGTGGGCCAAACTAAACATGATGAAGAACTCGCAGCTGCCACAAGCTTGCCATCATTATTTTAAAATCACTTTAAAATGGTGACAGTGAACCATGAGTTCTCCATCATGTCCAGTTTGGCTCCAAGTAAAACCTTTAGGAGGAATTTTGCAGGTATGGAGTAGGTTGTTAGCGGTTGAGCATTTGGACTATTTCCCTATTGGAGCTATTCAGGCATTTGGTGTCCTTTGTTGCAAGTTGACCTTTCCCCAGTCAGCATTATGTAGTACTCTGCCCCTACACTAGATGTCCTGAACGACAGTTTCAAGAGAAGATTCGGTCCTCCTGCAACAACATCTGTATTGTTGAGCCTTATTTTTGAATTGATCCTGTAATTCCAATTACAAAGTCACCTGAAATGTGTACGTATTATTTCCTAAAAACCCATTCAATATACAGTTTGGTTCATTTTAATATTTTTGTGGAGCTTGCAAACATTTACCAAGGGATAACAACAGAATACTGTTATGTGTTGGAGATAGATACAATCTGCCTGGGGTGAAATAGTGCTATATCAGTATTATAGTGGTGGGCATGCACTGCTTCTGTAGTGTATCTCTTTTCTAATAAGATTGCATAAAATGCTGAGTGACTTCTGTTTCACCTGATCAGCAACTCGAGCATGCTGTCCACTTTAAATGAAGTAGAAGCTGTAGCTAAGTATCATTTCAGCACAGCATTGTCTACGTTATTTATGGCTGTAAATAAATAAATATATATTTAAAAAATTGTCTCTATAGAAACTGGCTGAAGACTAGACCTAAGCGCTTTCTAGGAGGAAATTTGCTGTTCTTCTTTCTCAAGCTTGGAGAAACCAAAATAAGACCCACATTTTATCATGACTGACTAGTTGGAATTTTGGCAAGGAAATGCCTTTTCGTTTCTCTCGTTGATTAATAGTTGAGCACTAAACACAATTATTGAGATGTTGAGATTATTGAGATAATGTTATCTGCCTTCTGGGTGTGCTCTGCCTCTATCTGAAAATTGTATTTGTTTGTAAAACAATCTTCTTGAGATCTGGCAGGCAGGATATAGAATCATAGAGTTGGAAGGGACCACCAGGGTCATTTAGTTCAACACCCTGCACAATGCAGGAAATTCACAACTACCTTCTCCCCACACCCCCAGTGACCTGTACTCCATGCCCAGAAGATGCCCAAGACGCCCTCCCTCTCATGAACTGCCTAAGGTCATAGAATCAGCATTGCTGACAAATGGCCATCTAGCCTCTGCTTAAATATCTCCAGGGAAGGAGAGCTCACCACCTCCCGAGGAAGCCTGTTCCACTGAGAAACTGCTCTAACTATTAGAAAGTTCTTCCTAATGTTTAGATGGAAACTCTTTTGAATTAATTTCAATCCGTTGGTTCCACTCTGACCTTCAGGTACTTGAAGATGGGAGAAGAGTACAATCCCTGAAACTGTCATCCCAACAGAATGGAAAACAAAGTAGTTCCACACTAATTTAATGTATTTCCCATCAAAACCAATACAAACAAAAAGGTGAATGCAATAAGAAATGAAACAAATGTAATTTTTGTAAATAAAAAAATGCAATTCCTTGGGCTTGAATAGATGGGTATACTTTAATCGGAAGTGGAACTTGCTTTTATATCTGTAGCCTAATTTGTTTGTTTTTTAAAGAATCCAAATTGATTACTATGGTTTGAACAATTCCAAATCTTACTTCCATAATCCTTTACTGTTATAAAAACTATGACACACTGTTTTTCAGAACAAATTATGCATGTATAAGAATGATTGTTTTTGTAACATTAACTATATAAGTCGTGACAAAAAAACTGCACAAAGCCACAAGTTTGATGAGCTGCTTACAGATTATGGCCGTTTCCGCACCAGTTGTTTGCAACATTTCATGAAACATTTTATTTTCTCATGTCTGCACCGTTTTCCCTCCGTTTGGTAGTGGAAACATTTTGCAATCATTTAATGTTACCATTTAGTGTTATCTGCAATCATTTAGTGTTATCTGCAACTACTTATTCAGCTATGTTTTCCTTTTCTCAGTTTCAAAGATGACTTCCCCTGAGGTGTGGACAAGGTGACGATGCTATTCATTTCTCCGCCCCTCCGTTGTCCACACCCACTTTGTTGCCCATCTCCCTCCCATTCCCCCTTCCCTACTTTAAAATTTTAAAAAAAATTGATTTATTTGGACTAGCAAAGGAACATTGGAGCATTGGACTAACCTTCGCCGTTGATTTGAGTACGGTCCTGATTTTCTTTTTCCTGACATATTATTTCCTGTTAGTGATATTTCATTGCCTACTCCAATTTGTAAGAGACAAAATGTAGGAAAAGGGCAAGGCCTTGAATAGGCATTCTCTGATATGGTTCCCACAAACAATCCACCCTATGGGCAAATTTTCCCTATTTTTCCTCAGAGATTGAAAGAAGAGGAATGTTTACATACAAATGAACTCTGAAGGATTCACATAGCCCTCATGTTCCTCCTTTCCCCCTCCCATCCCCCCATTCTACCAACCATTTCCCTACTGTTCAATTTTTTTAATGTATTTATTTGGATTAGTGAAGGAGCATTGGAGTGTTGCCTCCCTGTTGATTTGTTAGTGCAAAATTAATAGCAGAGAGGATGGGGGATCTCACTGTTTTGGAGGGGTGTTGCCTGTATGGAGGATTGCGGTAAGGGTTGTGGCATCCATTTTGAGTAGATTAACATTTCTCTATGCATAATGCCAGACTAGACACATGTGTGCTAGAGAATGGTCATTTCCTAAACCTTCCCAGAAATCCCCTTGGTGTTTGAATACAAGAATCACACAAAGAGGAAACTATTCAAAAATGAACCCAGTGAGATGGAAGCCAATCGCAGCGCACCTTTGCATCAATGCTAGCGTGTATGCACAAAAACAAAAAAGAGGAGAGGAAGAGGGATGAGCATCACAGGCATTCAAAGCTAATAGGTTTTCAATGAAAATCCAGTGTGAGGCTACAAAAAAAATACCAAGTCAGACCTTTAGTGCACCTAGCTCAGCACTGTGTACTCTGACAGGAAGCAGCTCTCCTGTCAGGCAGAGATGGGTCATCCCTGAGATAACTTTAGGCAGAGATGCTTGGGACTGAATCTGAGACCTTCTGCATGCAAAGCATGCGCTCTGCTAATGAACCTTACTTCTCCCTATAAAAAATCCCTCCTGTGAGCCTTGCAAGTGCTTCCTCCCGTTGCTCTGCTTGGCAATGAAGCTAGTTCTTTATTTTAAATAGTACAAGTGGAACAAAAAAGGCAAGAAAGCTGTTAAAAGAAGGTATTGAATCTTAGTTGAGGCAAACAAATTAAGAAGGCTTTATTTACACTTGATAAACTAGAAATGGCATCAGGGTGAGTTAATATTACAAACTATTAATGAAAGACTCACTAAATGAAACAAATCACATAATAGATCACAGCAAAGTGATTCTGTGTAATGAATACTGATACCAACTGAACTCATCTATGCTCTCTGGGGATACAATTTTAAATTCATTTCAGTATGTGCCATAGCAGTGCAAGCACAGAGAGAACCTTCAGAAGAACTAAATTAAAACTCTCTTCCTTCACTCAGTCAAAGGAAATCATGCAGTAGGTCTTACAACTAATGATCTGTAAGGCAGACCAAAAAAACCCACCTAATTTGCAAGAAGCCAACCAATAAATCTTGGCTTTCAAATGGTTTCTTTACTACAACAACCATAATTGTCTCTCCTTTGATATCTCTGTAACCAAAGTTCATTAAATCAGTGCCTGACAATGCAGTCCTAAGCAAAGTTATACTCTTCTAAGTTCATTGACTTCAGTGGACTTCGAAGGGTATACCTTTGTTTAGGATTGCACCCTGAGATACATAAACATAATAATTGGATCTACCATGTTATTGCTTCAAACTAAAACTAAGCACTGATACTATCAACAGACACCTTGCTCCATATGTCCTCCAATACGTGCATGAAAGCAGGCTGTGGGCAGTACTGAAAGTGTACATTATGAGCTACCAGCATCTATTCTGAACCAGGGAATTATGAAATTTGGTTGCATTTGTAATCATATTGGAATGTTGATGGAATCTTGCAACTAGGATTTTTACAAGATTTCTTGTTCAGGTTTTGGCTGGAGGTGGGGAAGGCAGGGGCAAAATAGCTACATCTATAGCAGCAGAATACACATGGCATGTGGTCACAGGGAGGTGTTCATAGCTGTCAAAAACATAAATTCCCAATGCGGCAGCTACATGACTGCTCAGCAGTGCAAAGGTGCTTGTATCAGTTCACAAGAGAGAAATCTACCTTTGAAAAAATTCAGTCACAAATTTCTTTTTCTTTCTTTTTTTAGAAAAGTTCCTTCTAATCCAAAATATTGTGAAAAGACAAGCTCACAAAGCCATATTGCAACACTCATTCTGTTTTATTTTGCATTTGTAAAAAGGTATTCAAGATCCTTAAATGTTCACTCGAATTTTTAAATGCGATACATTGTTTTGATATTTGTTCACGAGATAATTACAGTTCTCTCACAAGTAGGAAATATAAACAAACCACTTGAGTCTAGAAGCATCTTAAATGGAATTCCCAGAAAAATATTACACATAAAGCTGCACTACAGTGTGTCCATCACCTTCATCTTCAGCCAGCCACCTTTTGAAGAAAACATGGTTTAAAAAATTGTTAGACTAGGAAGTGCAAAAAACCTAAATCACCATGAATAGATGCCTGTTACTATGTCTATTGATACTGGGAAGCCAGAGCACTGAATATGACTTGAACACATGAAGCTGCCATATACTGAATCAGACCCTGGGTCCATTAAAGTCAGTATTGTCTACTCAGACTGGCAGCAGCTCTCCAAGATCTCAGGCAGAGGTCTTTCACATCACCTACTTGCCTAGTCCCTTTAACTGGAGATGCCAGGGATTGAACCTGGGACCTTCTGCACGCCAAGCAGATGCTCTACCAATGAGCCATGGCCCTTCCCCCCTTGATCCAAGCAACTGTAAATTGGAATCTTCAGCAATTACTAGTAGTTATTGTTTACAAAGTACAGAGTACAGAGAGAGTTTAATACGGTCCAAGACCAGCATAAAAACATACCAGATATACATACATAACATAACACATATAAAAGTGCATCAAGTGTGAGCCCCTATAACATCTTACAATCTCTCACTCATAAAAGCCGTTAAGCGCTTAATTAAAAATATTACATGTTTGGAATTAGTAAAAATATAAATATAAAATTGTTCAACCATTAAGTTCGACCCATGCACGCCTGGTCCTCATTGCTTGCCACCCAAATTTGGCCACTTTAAAAGTTATCTCCATATCTTTGTCTGAGAGCATGTTAGAAAGACTAAAGGCTCTGGATCGCCCTGGGAGGTCCGATAATACAGAAAGAATGGCTTCTCGTATCTTGTTGTAGATTTTGCATTCAAACACAATGTGCTCGAGGGTCTCAGTACTCCCATCAGAGCAGGGGCATAATCGTCCTGCATATGGTATCTTTTTGTATCTCCCTTCCAAGACGGCTGAAGGGAGTGCGTTACAACGCATCAGGGTGAAAGCCCTCCTGTATTCTGGCCTATCTAAGTGGGAAAGGTAAGACATCGGGACCACGTTGGTAAGAGTGCTGCAGTTGTAGCACATGTTTTTGATTCTACTTAGGTCATGCTGCCTTTCCACGTCCAGAACTCTTTGCCTGATCAGGGCTCTGGCCTGTGGATAGTCCATTGATAGGAGCAGATATTGTGAGAGACCATAGTAGCCTAGTTTTTTCATCAGATTTTTCAACCAGGGGGAAACAAAAGTGTCATATAAAATTAAGTTACCAAGTCCTTTGGGACGTGAAGCTATTTTGAGCCAATAGGAGATCGAGACAATCCACATCCTTGCTTCAATCGTTACTTCCCCTGTCTCCATTCGAATTGCAGCATTAGATACACTGGGAGGGACTTGTAGTACAGCCCTCAGGAATTTGGATTGGATTTTCTCCAACCTGGAGTAATTTGCTGTGTTAATAAGCGGCCCCCCATATAACATTTGGGAAAGGGTTTTGGCTTTATATAACTTAACAGCAGCTGTTACCGAGCGTCCTCCCTTTGTCCAGAAAAATTTTAATATAGCTGCGGCACTTTTTTGGGCATTGGCGGAGACATGGGCTATGTGAGAATTCCTTAATCCTGTTGCCTGAAAGACCACACCCAGGTATTTATAGCAGTGTACCTGCTCTATCTTTATCCCATTCAGACTCCAGGAGTGCAGTTTTGGTTTATTGGCAAAGACCATTACTTTAGTTTTTGAGTAATTAACCTCTAGTTGATTGTCAGTGCAATAGATCGCAAGCAGGCGCAATGCCCTCCTGATGCCAATAGATGTTCTAGAAAGAAGAACGGCATCGTCTGCATATAGTAGCAGGGGAATGTGCCTATCCACCAGTTTTGGGGGGTGCAGCTCTTGCTTGTTTAAATATGCTGCCATATCGTTGATGTAAAAATTGAACAATAATGGCGCTAGTATGCAGCCCTGTTTGACCCCCTTCCTTGTTACAATGGGATCAGTTAGCTGCCCTTGATGGTTACATCTTACCCGTATTGTGGTTCTTTCATATAGGGCTCGAATCAGAAACAGAAGCCGTCTAGTAGCTATTGTTTGGGAGTACAGGTGGCAAAAGTATAGAAGTATGCAGAACTGTAGATTTGTTGAAGGTTTACCACTAACTAGGGCCAAATTGTGTTCAAGTAGAATTTCATGAACACCCACCAAAATACAACAATCCAGCCTCTCAGAATAATTAAAATATTATTTACTTAATATAACTTTGTTTCAGAAAATTAGTGTCGGGTTCAAGCATCTTGTTTGCCTTTTAATACTTATACATATGATGCATCAACAAAACCAAACAAAACACCGTTCTTCTGCCCATAATAACATTTGTTACTCTGTTACGGAAAATTTACAGTCCTTAAAACTATAAGAGCCAAATGAGTGGGGGAGGTCCTTACACAGGAATTAGTGGTATGGATGCAAGTGTGTGTTTGCAATACCACCATAAAGGCAATTCTGTATGTGCTAGTTAAGTACATAACCTTTTGTATCTGTCCAGGAGGCACAGAAAGAACATTCACTTGTCAGGGATACTCTAGGCTGATCCTGTACTGAGCAACAGGTTGGACTAGATGGCCTGTATGGCCCCTTCCAACTCTATGATTCTTTGTAAACAGCATGGCTGCTAAATACCTCGGATTTATGCTTACATCTTATATGCTTACAACAATATGTCCCATTACACTGTATGATAAAGTAGGCCAGGTAACTTGGCTACCTCATCCCTATATGTGACGTGCTGGTGACCAGGTCTCCACTGGAGTTGACTGAAAGTACTAAGAGCCATTAGGCTCCTCCATTTGTTCATATGCTGAGGTGAAGGCACACTAGAGTTCAGTATCTTAATGAAATTCCTCTCTTTTTCCAGGATGTGCCTTACCTTTGGAAAGGGGACAAAAGCACCACCAATTCAACTGTCTACTGTTGTGCTCTAATTACAGTGCAACAGATTTTCTCTCCCATGGAGACTCAAAGTGGCTTACAACATTGGTCTCTTTCTCCATTTTATCTTCATAACAACCCTGTGGGATAGGTTAGGCTGAGAGAGTGACTGGTACAAAGTGACATAACAAGCTTCATTTGGGGGAAAGAACTAGACATCCTCCTTTCTCAGTAACTTGTCTCTGATCCCTACTGGGATCCTTGTAATTGCTCTTAGGGTCAAATTACATATGAAGAGAAATTCCAGTGTCTGTTATAGCCTTTAGTCAAGGTTGACTCAGCCTTCCATCCTTCCAAGGTCACTAAGATGAGTACCCAGCTTGCTGGGGGTAAAGGGAAGATGACTGGGGAAGGCACTAGCAAACCACCCTGTAAACAAAGTCTGCCTAGGAAACGTCAGGATTTGACATCACCCCATGGGTCAGGAATGACCTGGTGCTTGCACAAGGGACCTTTACCTTTTTACTTTCACTCACATTCACACACCCCTCCCTGTCTGTCTCAGTTGTTCCTTGGAGATATGCATGAGTTTCTCCTCCAGTTCCTCTGTTAACCTGATTCTTCCCGCTCCCCTGAGCTCAGCCCGCTTGAAATCCCCATACAAAAGGCAAAGTGTGGGACACAGAAGCTTGGTTTCGCTCACAGCAAGCAGACAGCCAATTACAAAGCAGCATGTCAAGGGGTGGGGATTCACATGCTTCCTGCTTCCTCAGAGTTCTTTCTGAGCAGAAGGCTTTTAAAAATGAGGCTTTGATCCCCTCCCCCGTTCCTTTCAAATAGCTCAATTTTTTGTTCTTAAAATGCTCTTAAAATGCTTTTTATGTGGCAATTGTTTTTTTTGGGGGGGGGACTTTTCTCTCATTACAGGCAATTACAAAGCAGCATTTCAAGGGGTGGGGATTCAAATACTTCCTGATTTGAGCTTGGAAACTGCTGGTGAATAGACTCCCAACAGAAAAGTGTGGGTCCAGCTAGCAACAAACCTCAGGTAAAACTCCCATGCTTAAGTGCCCAATATTAAATTCTTTAAAAGGTTAACAATATATAGGCATATAGTAAAAATCATTTAAAATATCTAATTTAAAAACTGGGAAACAAACCTATTGCAACTGAAGCAGTACTGTTCACTTGTAGACACATCTGTGATTTCTAATTTTTCCAGAAACCAGCCACTTCCTGTTAAGAAAGAGCAAATGTGAGCAAATGTGTATACCTTTGAGTACAAAGAACATTAAAGGATAGTACTCCGTATTAAGTCTCAAGCAGTCAGCAAGTATTAATGTTTATTGAACATTGTTAAAATTTTTGGAGCAAAGTGGTACTGCTAAAAAATTTGAAACAAACTGTGCAATCCTGAGGGGGGGATGCGCTTAGAAGCCAGTGTGACTTCCCCACACTGGTGTTTGTGCCACTTGCACTGTGCAAACGGGCACAGGCGCCAGTGTAGGGAAACCTCTGTGGAGGCTGCTGCAGTTCCTAGGATTGCACTGTTATTGTTATAGCTCAAGGCCTATCAAGTGCTTTTAATAAATGATGCTATTTATTTTTATTTTCATCATTTACAAGGAAAGGATGACATTTACCATCTCAAATTGGTCAATAATCAAAAGAAAATCTTTGGCACACTCATTGGAGAAAAGATCTACGGTAATTTCACTCATTATCACCATTTATCATTAAAAAAGCAAGGTTAGAGACTCACAGACCTATAGCCTTCTAAGCTCACAATGGATTTAGAAGGGTGTAACTCTGATGAGTACCCAGCTTGCTGGGGGTAAAGGGAAGGTGGCTGGGGAAGGCACTGGCAAACCACCCCGTAAACAAAGTCTGCCTAGTAAACGTCGGGATGTGATGTCACCCCATGGGTCAGGAATGACCCGGTGCTTGCACAGGGGACCTTTACCTTTTACCTTAACTCTGATGAAGGTTGCATTGGTAATGAGGAAACAATGGCAAGGTGGGTTTGTTTTCACTTGATAGTAGGTCTGCTTGCAGGTAAGCATTCCAGCTTGTTGAATGAAATGGATGGCCACGGTACTGAGTTGTAGACAACTGTGACAGTGGGTAGATACCTCAAGTGGCAGACTGGCACAACAGGCTTGGTGCTTATCCATCAATACAACTGTTTTTTGGGTAGGTGCGCAACCTGCTGCTTAATTCAAGCATTGGTCTGGTATGCATGCACAAATAAATCCCTGCTATTTCAAATGACACCTCCTCAGTTGAAATTTACGTAGGGAAATAAAACATATTCTTTGACTATAATGAATGTTTATTGGCACTGATTCTTGGAATGAAATAAATGTGTTAAAGTATCTGCAAGAGTTTCAGAGAAATCATAATAGATTAATTAAAATGCCCGAAAAACGATTTATTTCTTCACGGTTTTGAGCATTTGAACACATGAAGCTGCATTACAATGAATCAGACCGCTGATCCATCAAACTCAGTATTGTCTGCTCAGACTGGCAGCAGCTCTCCAGGGTATCAGGTAGAGGTCTTTTACATCACCTACTGCCTGATCCTTTTAGCTTGGATAAACTGGGGATTAAACCTGGGACCTTCTGCATGCCAAGCAGAGGCTCTACCACTGAGCCACTTTCTCACTGTCATGGTAAATACTGATATTTACCTGTAAATGATGGAAATCTGAATAGAATTAATTCTGTTGAAGCCAATTATTGAATAAACTGATAGTTGCGAAAAGTGATTCTGTCCCCAAGTTTGCTTTAAGTTTCTTGAAAGTTATTGGGGGCGGGGGGGGGGGGTGAAATACAGTGCAAACTTGTGATTACTTCTGTTTTTGCCAAAACTGGATTGAACAGTTAGTAAGTTAAATGAAGCAAAGAACTAGGCATTATGGAAATAATGCAAATTTTGATTTTTCTCTTTTCATCCAATTTAAAATGTTAACTAATAGGACAATAGTATGCTGCTAAATGAATTTTCTTTTTCTGCTAAAACAATACAGCAACTCTTGAACTGTATAAGTAAAACAGGCAATTTTTTTAAGGAAAATCAATTCTCTTAGTAAACCCAGGAAAACAAATTTCTCCTTGAATGCATTTACTTAGATCTGTATAAATTAAAATGCATAACTTCAGTGTGTCTCAGCATCAGATTTATATACCAATTAAATAAAGTTTCCTTCAGCATCAGATTTATACACCAATTAAATAAAGTTTCCTTATTCACGAATTTAACTTTTGGCATGCATTTATGTTACATAAAAATCAATGTAACAGGCAACACATTTCAGAAGACAGCACTCCAATCAAATTCTAAGTTTATTGAAACAGCAAATTTCTGTCCATGGAATGTGACTCTCACCTCTCCTCTCCTACTGAAGACCAAAATGCCCCCAAGATGCTATGGGGGGGGGGCTGTACCACATTAGATTTCACATGGGGAAATCATACTCTTAGCAATCATGTAAACTCTAATTGTTGATTCTCATGTTATTATGAGAATCCAGCGTAGGGCGACAAAGCTGTTAAGGGGTCTGGAGACCATGTCCTATGAGGAGAGGTTGAAGGAGTTGGAAATCTACATTGGAGAAGAGATGCTTGCAAGGTAATATGATTGCCCCCTTCCAATTCCTAAAGGGATACCATGTAGAGGATGGGAAGGATATATTTTCAGTTGTGTTGGATGACAGGACTCAGATTAATGGATATAAACTACAACAAGCTCTGGTTCCCGCCTCAACGAGAGCCATGTTTGCTGCCCGCGGCAAGAGAGAGGGGCCAGAGCACTGGGAGCCGGGAGATAAAATGGCCAGCCGGCCGACATGTGCATTTGCGTGCACTTGTCGACTCATGCCGGTCCTGGTTTCCCTGGCAACAGCCTCCCATTGGCTGGAGCCTGGGGCCGTGGGCGGGAGTTTGGAGGGGGTGGGGCAACCCCCTGACAGTATATAACAGGAGGCGCACTCGCCTCCAGCTCACTCCGTCTTTGTTTTTGAAGACGGAAGGAGTGGAGGACTAGAGAGCGAGCGGTCTGAGTGTGAGAGAGAGCGGACAAGCAAGAGAGGCAGTACAAGAGAGCGGACAAGTGAGAGAGAGGTACTTTGCCGAGTGGACAAGCACAGATAGAAAGAAAGGGAGTGGACAAGAATAGATAGAAGTCGGAGAGCAAGGGGGACATATTTCGGGTTGCAGAGAAGGGTGGCCGGGCAGCCATTGCCACTGCACTTCAAAGGCAATACAAATACTGCTTTTTGGGAGCCAGCTTTCTGGCCGAATCAGCCAAATCCCACCCCACCGCGCATAGCTTCCTCGCAACAGGAGGCGGTTTATTGTTCTGGCCCTCCTGTTGGAAGGGTCATCAGTTCAGCCCTCAGGTTACGCAAGGCTGTCTCCATTGGTGTTGAAACACATTGAAAGACAGCAACCCAGCCAGTGGTAGAGAACGTATATTGCAGAAGCAAGCCGAGTTCAGGCAAGCATATATATATTAGTGATCAAATAATACAGTAGGTGAACGGGCCCATCGCACAATAGTGAACAGGATTCAGTATGTCTCCTAAACGGAAAAGCACCTCTAATGCCAGCAAGCCCACCCCTCGTACTAGGGGAAGGGCCGGGGCAGCCAGGCGGTCCTGGGCAAGCCTTCCTACATCCAGTCGCTCTGCCAGCCCATCCCAGGTAAGGGCTATCACCAGGTCCACCAGTATAAGCACCACTGTAGATGGTTGTAGCCATTCTAAAACACCCACGAAGACTGCGGGGCGGGCTTCCACTGGCACCTGCGTTGCACCCAGAATGGGTAGTGCTGCCCGCTTGGGCGGGAGGTCTCAAATGGCCTCAGCCTCAGTCTTGGCCCCAGCTACCACTACTGGTCCTAGGGGTAAGCCACGTACGGCCACCCTTCGGGACCTCTCATATGCTGTAGAGAAGCTATCGAACACCGTGAGCAGGCTTAATGCTCAGCAGTCAGAGAATGAAGATGCCCCCAGCCCCAGTGGCAGTGGGACATCTAGAGACCGGCCAGACACCCCCAGAAAGAGGAAGAGGGGACCCTCTTCTTCCAGCTCACCAGATTCCAGTGAGGAGCTTCACTGGGCTAAGCGCAAGGGCCAACCTGCCAAAAAGAAAGGCAGGAAGAGGGTGGCCGGAAGGGCTAGGACGGCTGCGTCCGATTCTTCGACCTCTGATGGTGAGACATTTTCCTCTAGCGATTCCTCTCAAAGCAATGGGGAGGATTACTGGCTAGCAGCAGCCTCAGTTCAAGGTTTACCGGCTTGGTCCCTCAGGCGCAGGCGTCGCCAGGCAAAAAGACAGGGGGAAGGTGAGGCAAGTGATGCGTGGGAGCCCCCACAACTAGACAGGGGTTTCTTCCTCCCTCCCATGTTTCAGGATGAGGAAGATCCCCCCCCCCGGGATCCACCTGCCCAGAAGGTTGAGGGAAGATATCCTCAACGGGTACTATATAGACGTACTCGGCCTTAGCAAACCTGAGGTAGAGGAAGGGCGCAGATCCAGGTCCACACATAAGGATAAAAAGAGGGACAAGCTTAGGGTAGCAGACAAGTCATTCGACAAATGGTTAGCAGGCTATACCATTGGAGTTCACATGGCAGCTATATCTTTTCCAAAGCCCACGGGTTCCCTGACCCATGCGGGTCTTTCCGGGCGAGGAGAGCCATGAAGGGCTGGCAGCGAAGCACACCGGCCACCAGAGATGGCAGGAGGCCTGTTACTTTTGCCATGCTTGCCAGGATTAACTCTTGTCTCCCCTGGAAATGCAGGTCACCTTACGAGGCCGTTTTGTTCAAGGCAGCATTGACCATCGCTTTCTTTGGGGCTCTCAGGGTCAGAGAACTAGTAGCCCAATCCCGGCATGACGGGTCCGGGAGGGCACTGAGACTGAGGGATGCTTGCATTTCCTCTACGTCATTAACGCTGGTGATAAGATGGTCCAAAACGGACCAGGACGGTAAAGGGGCATCGTTTCAGCTACATGCCACAGGCACAACAGGGCCATGCCCACGCAGGGCATTGGCGCAGTTTTTAAAAGTCCGCCCGAGAGGCGACGGATATTTGTTTATCCATGCAGACAGTATGCCATTGACGAGATTCCAGTTCGTCAGTGTGTTCTGAGCCACAACTGATAGGTTGGGGTTCCCTGCATTGGAATATGGGGACACTCCTTTCGCATAGGAGCAGCCACCCTGGCAGCCGGGGCCGGTCTGGCAATGGAATGGATACAAGCCATTGGTTGGTGGCTTTCAGCGGCATACAAAACTTATGTCTGGCCTGACCAGGTTTTCTTTTAATTGTGCTTATGAGTTTCAGGACATTGTCGAACGGTGTGGATTGTGGGCCACAGCATCGTTTTTTGGAATGGAAGGTATGCCACGGCGGCTGGATGGGGATGGCATTTGGGCCTGGAGCGAGCTGTCCGGATTTGTTGGCTGGGTCAATGGGGCATCCGATGGCATTCGTTAATGCCAGTGATGTGGCAGCTGTTGAAGGAGCACGAGGCCCCTCACGGTTTGGTTCTCCAATTGGGGGAGAACGATCTGTGCAGCACATGGGGAAAAGACCTTACAAAGGAAGGCTGCCGGGACTTGGCAGCCTTGTCAGCAGCTTGTCCGGGCATGGTAATCTGTTGGTCGGATCTGCTGGAAAGGAGGTCTTGGAGAGGTGCCTGCAACGTCAAGCGTATAGATGTGGCAAGGAGAAAGGTCACCAACGCAATTGGTAGAGTGGTGATCCGACTGGGCGGAACGGTAATAATGTCAATGGGACATTTCTTTCCGCATGGCAGAATTATACCGTTGGGATGGCGTGCACCTCACCAGCTGGGGCATGGATCTTTGGCTCCAGAACATTCGAGGAGACCTGATGAATTGGCTTCAGCTGTGAGATGTGGCGGAAGCTGCACTGGCCTGTGAGTAAAAGGGGCCCAGCGCAGCTTTTTGGTGGTTAGGCATGGGGATGTGTCAGTTCGGTAGGAAAAGCGAACTGGAGGGGTCGCTTTCCTAACTTTGGGAATCCCAATACGGGGTTTTGGGGAGAGGAAGGGCAGGTGGTTTGCCTCTCCCCAAGTGGTGGGCAAAACACCCAGTGGCGATCGTCCTGGTGTCTTCTGGGTCCGCCATTCCGGTTGCTCACAACGGGACCGCTGTGGGAGGGGTTGGCATCAGGCCGCATTGGGGTCGGCCTGGGCACCTGACACATCATACATTGGGGTCGCAGCTGTTGCCAATTCCAAGTTGTGGCCGATTACATTCCAATTATCATTTCTATCTCTAACTGTTATGTAAATTGTTGTTTAATAAAGATGGGTTGTAATGAATTGCCAATCAAGAAGTTTATTACTTTTAACGGTAGCGTGGCCGAATTCCCTCCCATTCAGCCCTGGATCAGCAAAGGAGGTTTCGCCTAAATTTGAGGGAAAACTTCAAGACAGAGAGGTGTGTTCAACACTGGAACAGTCTCCCTCATAAGATGGTAGATTCTCTGTTGTTGAAGATTTGTTAAGTATCTACTGGGTACCTACTTATAGCTGTAGTTCCTGCATTGGACTAGATGGCCCTGGTGGATCCTTCCAACTTTGAAATTAAATAAATAAATATTCGAGAGCTGCGTTTCTGCACTAATTATTTGTAACATTTAATGAAATGTCTTATCTTTTGTGTCTGCATTATTTTTTCTCCATTTGGTCTTGGAAACATTTTCCAAGAGTTTAATCTCCGTGTTTTCAACGAACGCTTATATGATGATGTATTTCCTTCTCCGGGGTGCGGACAAGTTGGAGACCCTATTCCTTTCTCCACCCCTCCATTGGCAACAACCATGACATAGCCTGTCTCCTCCCGTCCCCCGTCCCCTCTCCTTCCACCAATAATTTTCTGTGTTTTGTAATATTTTTGCTTTGCATTTCAACTGCCGAAGGAATGTTGGAGCTTTGGACTAACCCCATTGATTTGTGCGGAGCCCTGGTTTACCTTTTCCCTGGTATCTTATTTCCTTTAAGTACATTATGCTTGGGACTCGGCTGATACCTATGAGGGGGGCGGCAGGGAAAAAAGAGGTCCCTGCTTGTGTAAACTGGAAAAAAATGCAGCGCAAGCAAATACGTGCACAAAAGTAGTGGAGGAAACAAATCAAAAAAGGAACCCAGTCCAATCACAATGCACATTCACACCAACACTAGAGTGCATGTGCAAAAACAAAAAAAGGGGAGGGGAAGAGGGGGGAGCATCTTGGGCATTTGCGACATTTCAAATGATGCCATGCTCCCCCATGGAACATTGTCCTTTTTTCTAGAAAGTATGGACAGGGAAAAACGTTTTCAGGTAGAACATATACAAGGGCAAGGTGGTGAAATGTGAACAGAAATTCTGAATTCGCAGCCAAACCTCGCAGATCGCAGGATAATATGCTGTAAGTGAATGGTACAGAAACAGCCTTAATGAATATCATCTGTATGAAGGATTGTAAATCTGCATGATCTTCAGGACATTTTGAAATTTATTGGGGGATTTTTATCCACCCAAAGCAGAATTAGCACATATGTGCACATACATATATACTGATGTACTTACCAATCCCTTTCCCATCATGTCCAATTTCAATTTTCTGCAGGGTTCCTACATCCTTTGTTTTAATTTTGAAAGTGTCAGTCTTTAAAATAAAAAAGAAGCAGCTATCAAAATGTAGTAATTCAAAACCTGAAAATAGTTTGCTTGCTTGGCTTACTTTTGGAAGTGATTTAAATGTAGGTATGCAGAAAAATGGCAGCATGAGAAATGCATTATTGTTAATGTTATTGTTTTGGTAAAATGTTGTTACCAGAAAGGTTCTTTCCTTAAAACCTGAAAGATCTGCTTTCTAAATTATGTTAGAATGTTTTCAGCTTTTGTATTGGTTTCAACACCCAAGAGCATCCCCCCCAAGTATATTGCAGATTGCCACTCAGTTGAGTATAAACCTGCCTTTGAATAAGTAATCTGATTCAGCGCTGTCAAACTGATTAACAGCGCATTCCTGAAGGGAATGCCCGCGCCGGGCATTGGAGGCAAACTAGCACCGTTGCCTCCTAAAGAGATTTCAGCACAGCCAAAACCTCTGCCTGGCGCCAGAAACTGGTTGCATGGGAGATACGCCAGCAAAAAGCAAAAAGCTGGCGTATCTTTGTAAAAAGAGAAAGGGACGTCCCCAAGCCGAAAGGGCTCAGGAGGCCGACTAACGTTGGCCCCGCCCCCTGGCCGGCGCCGTCACGCCCCGGGAATGCCTTCCGGGGTGCCATCATGCCTCCCGGCTCACTGCTGCAGCCTGTGCCAGCAGCCAGAGGCCGGCGGGAGGAGGCAGCAGTTGGGGAGCGGTGCCCGGCCCTGCACGCCGGCACTGGGGCCACTAACACTGGTGTGCGCCTATATCAAAATATAGGTTCACTTTCAGTATTCCTGAAGCATAGTATGTGCATTGTTATTGTTTAGTAAAGAAACCCCCAAAGAACAATGTTTAGTGGATTTTCTTTAAACGTTTCTATTTATTAGCTTTCACAATCCAACAGACGATGAGCCAGGACCTCAAATCTGGCCATCAGTACCATCAGGCGGAGGAAAGTACTTATAGTATTTACCAAGCTCTGCATCCTTAGGGATGAAAAATATGACATGATAGCAGTACATATATATGGACATTGTACAGTTTACCTTTCCTCTTTCAAAGGGATCTCGATGATCAAGTGATTTATTGAGCTGAATTAACTGAGATGAATCCTTGTCTCCAAACAGGATTATATGCACATTGGCATCGGTTCCTGCTCCTCTCTTGTCACCTGTGTACACTTTAATAATATATTCTTCTAGATTTTCTACTCCACCTTCATCCTTGGTAATCGAAGAGAGGCGGATTTCTCTTCTTATCTCAGGTTTACTGGCATCCAAAAGGAATGTTCTAAAATCAAGCCATATAGTGATATTCAGAACTCAATATGGCACTCACTAAGGAATAATAAATCCAGTTGAACGCGACAGAAAGATCCTAAATCCTGGTATGTCTATTGGCTACCATGCTATGCAACACATTAAGACATTGGGAGATTCATGTTGTTTTTATATCATACTCACTCATTCACTTCAAATATATAGACTGGCTCTTCTTTTGGAGCTTCCTTCAAGTGTAATGCTCTAATACCCAGTTCGCAGGCTACAAATCAAGCAAGATGGTATGAAAATGCTTAGCTTTAAATTAATTGTTAGAATGTGGTACTACCATTAATTATACCAATAAATTGTCACCAGCATCACTCTTATTATAGGGGAGCCATAGAACATTTCAGCATCACTAGTCTACCCATTATAATCAATCTCATCACCATTTAAGATCGCAGGCATACCGTACTGGAAAACAGTCTCACTCCATATTTGTACATTTAAAGCACTGAGAAGATATTATATGATCAACCAGAACCCCTTTGTGATTTCAGGTTGAGGGTATTTCATCCTATTGATTTCAAGGGGGCTGGTTAGATTTAAATGAAGAGATTTTGTCCTGTTAGTTGGTAGACTGGACTGTGTACTTGGTAGGAATAGTGTTGGGTTTGCAAGCTTGAAAGGCACTGGGCTCATCAGAAGGGTTGCCAGGTCCCTCTTCGCCACTGGCGGGAGGTTTTTGGGAAGGAGCCTGAGGAGGGTGGGGTTTGGGGAGGGGAGTGCCAAAGAGTCCAATCGCCAAAGCAGCCATTTTCTCCATGTGAACTGATTTCTATCAGCTAGAGATCAGTTGTAATAGCAGATCCCCAGCTAGTATCTGGAGGTTGAGAGTAAAAAACAGCACCACAGCTCAATATAATTAGAAATAGAAACTATTTAGTAATATTCAAGCACAAATCAACAAGGCAAAAATCAAGCACTGAACATGGCCTTAAGGTGATAATGCAAATATGATGAACAAAACTCAAGCCCCTGTAATAAAGTCCGTGCTGAAGGGAAGAAAATAATACCGGTTCCTTCACCGTAATAGTCCAGATAAAGTAAATCTCAAATAGCGGTTAATCCACCGTCGTTCCAAGGAAACAAAAAATAAGGTAAGTTCTGCAAACGGTTGCTCCACCATAACTCCAAAGAATGGTACAAAAAACAAAACGACACTTCTGGATCTCGTGATTGTTTCGTGGCAGCTTCTTCAGTTGCAAATCCTTAAATTCATATTTGATTCACGTAGTAGTTCATATACGGTACAAAAGACCTCAGTTTCTGACCAGCGACCCAAAGGGCTTCTTACTATCTCTGATAGCTATCAGAGATAGTAAGAAGCCCTTTGGGTCGCTGGTTACGGTGGAGCAACCGTTTGCAGAGATCCAACAGCTGGTACTCTTTGCTATTTCTTTCAAAGTGCAAAGCAGCCACAGAAGGATCTGAACTGGGTGGGGGAGTAGCACTGAAGAAAAGATGTTTACAGCTTCTCTCCCATACTATTTTCCTAGTCTAAATTCTTCTAACCCATAGCTACTATCTGCCTTGCAGAGGAAAGTTTACATGTACCATATAGATACTGCTGTGTCTTCTCTCAAAGGGTAAATTGCAGCTGTGTATGTATGTGTATGTTCATGGGGGATTTAGATTGTTGATTTTATTAGAGATGAAACATTATTATGTACTATTATATATTGTTTTAAAATTGAATTGTACTATGATTGTTATTATAATGTCGTGAGCTGCCCCAAGCCTGGCCTTGGCCGGGGAGGGGTGGAATAGAAATCCAATAATAAACAAACAAACAAACAAGCAAGATATGGAGAAATCACATGGTTAACTGACACACTCTTACACTGCTTCTACAACCCAATTCAAATCTTCCCACAGCTCCTCGATGCCCCCATCACCATTGGAATGGTCTGTTCTCTTCTAGTGATGTAGCCTTTGATTCCTGAAGGGGATGGGTGTATCTAACACTCTGCTAGGAATTTAGCCTCTTGACAGAGTCTAAACTCTTTATGATATTGCTCTCAGCTTTGCTGACACAACACAACACAGCCCCTCTCACCACATTAAGGTTTAAGTCCAAGAGGGGGAATCAGCGGCCTATTGACCATCTAGTTTGACCTTTACAATTACATATGGGGAACAAAGCCTTAGCTATAGTTATAGCTTAATCTGGTAATTATTATTGTGTGCTGATCATTTCCATTACAGACCAATTTGAAAAGGTTGTGAATTTCAAAAAGGACTTGTGTAGTTTCCTCCTCAAAAGGGTTGTATTCAGCCTTAAAAGGTACTTGGAAACATTAAAGCAGGTTTTTATTGCTGAACTGCAACTGCATCTTTTAGGAACCAGACAGAGTGATGGAATCAAGAAAGAACCGAAGAAGTATGTGCCTGTGTGCTTGCAGAAAATCTACCAAGCACCTAGGCAGGCCAGTAGAACTGATATGGAGTCTTTCATGGGGCTACAGACTGCACAATATTAATAACGCAGTGAAATGATTCAATAACTCAAGAAATTGGTTCTTAGGATTGGTTTCTGTAGTCCAGGAACTGATCATTGCAGAAAGCTGGCTTCTGTATTGCCAGACTACAATTCTAACCCTAAACACATCTACCTAGCAGTAAAGTACTACAGAGATCAACAGTGGTAGTTGCCTTCAGTGTAATGTTTTTAATTTCAAGGTTCAAAAATCTAAATGGCAGCTATTGAATGAAAGCCAAGAGAGTCTGATTCTGCAGAACTTGTGACTTAAATACCTGAAGTAAACACAGATATCAATTGGTTAATTTTGCCTAATATTCACAGTAAAATAAACTTACGTGATTTGCTTCTGATACAAAGTTCAATTTTGTGCGGTGCTCCCAGGTCCACAGCATCTATCTGACCTGTAAATGACTATTAAAAAAATCCGGTGGTAATTTGAATTATTATTGAGCCTGTGAGGTGTATTGTTTTTATATGCATTTAAGTACATTACATTTGGGATTCAATAATACTGTTTCAAGGGTTTATTTCAGATAATTATGATGAAATTAAATACCTCATTTGCTTTTCCTTGCTGGATTACAGGTGGCAAAGATAATAAAATAGGCCTGTCTCCAGTATCTCCATTGTCTCCATACACACATACACATACAGATACCAAGTTTATCTTGCTCAAAATGTCATTAGAGAATACTTTGACATGATACGTGACCACTGTAAGATAAAAAGAACAGTCAAGCCAGTCTTGAAAAACTATTCGATTAACACATTTTTAAAATTTTGCTTACTGCCATCTGCCACATGACAGTTGTAGGCACTGACTAATGAAACATGCATGTGTGGATTCGCAATGAAAGAGGAGTTAATGTGAGAAGAGGAACATACAAATAGTGTGTAACTGATCCCAGAACAGGTTATTTCTATTATTTCCAGAAAAGGGAAACAGTATTTCTCCAGCGTGACAAACTGAGGGGGAGATTCAAAATAAGTTTATGACATAAAATAACAACAAAAGTGCATTAAGCTAACAAGCTCTCCTCAGTGAGCTTGTTTAGTTCTGTGGACTGTCCCAATACTACTCATGTACGTAAGGGATTTACAAAAGGTATTTAAGACTTTTGGAACAACCATTACATAAATACGTCGTGCTGCTACCTTTGTTCATGCAGCTATGGTGTCAGAGCTGTAGCTCATTTCTTTTAGCATAAGAGTTTGAAAATAAGGGGAACATAAAGCCAAACAGTACAGAATCATAACAACTGAAAATAGCTCAGCTAAAAATTCAACTAAATTGAAATTGACAAAACAACATTAACTTTAACTCGTCTTTCGTCTTAATGGGAGGGAAGGCAGCATGGTATAGCCCAATCTCATTAGATCTCGGAAGTTAAGCAGGGTCAGGCCTTCTCCCTAACAGCCTCATCCCCAGTTTGCCAGGATTAAGTTTCAGCTATTAGCTCTGATCCATCCCAAAACTGCTTCTAGGTACCAGTCGATTTCTATGGCCTCCCTGCAATCTGTTGGAAAAACGAGATAGAGCTGGGTGTCATCCCTATGTTGGTAGCAACTCAAAACGAAATGTCCAGATCACCTCTCCCAGTGGCTTAATGTAGATTTTGAAAAGCATGAGAGACAAGATCGAACCTTGCAGGACCCTACAGGCCAGAGGCCTGTCTCCCAGCACCACTGAAACCCACCTTTCAAGCAGGACAGAAACAGCTGCAAAATCGTGCCTGTTGCATGAGTGCATTGCATGCAGCCTCTGCAGAGGCTGTGTCCTAGGTCAATCCTTTAAAAGGTTGTCAGAGCAAGCAGGAGGGTTAGGGGCAGGGACATGGTAGGGGGCTGCTTTGTGAGTTTAATGTCATCGCTTCTGGCAAAATCTCAAAAAAGATGATGTGTAGCTCTAGGAATTGCAATTCCTTGAGCTATCCTATGACACTTTGATTTTTTTTACTGAAAGTGACACAGCATTGCACATGAAGCTGTTTGTTTTTAAAATTATCCCACTGTTACACAGAGAGGTGCTAGGCAATGGGAGCTGGGGTCAGATTCAACCAGGGGCTTGGGATCCCAATATTTATAAATGATGCTGAAGTACCAATTGGTCACAGAAGCAGCTCTCTGCTTCTTTCTCTGTGTCTTCCAACATCAAAACTACAATTTCTTTCCACAGACACACCTGTCCCCCCTCCCCAGCTGGACAGGAAGTTTACCTCTTTCAAGCCCTCAAGGCACTTGTACAAAACCATTTCCAAGCACTCAAGGGCCATTAAGGGCATATCTCTGTGTAAAGTACCGTCAAGTCACAGCTGACTTATGGCAACCCAGTGAGGTTTTCAAGGCAAGAGACTAACAGAGGTGGCTTGCCATTGCCTTCTTCTGCATAGAGACCCTGGTATTCCTTGGTGGTCTCCCATCAGAGTACTAACCAGAGCTGACCCTGCTTAGCTTCTGAGATCTGATGAGTTCAGGCCAGCCTGGGCCATCCAGGTAAGGGCATATAAGGGCACATCTACAGCATTACAATTCCTTTGGTCACACAGGATAGATTGAGACAAAATAATCAGAGGCCAAGGCTGGAACAATACAATCATTTTAAGGCAAGTGTAAGTAGCAACTGTCATATCCCTATTGTACTCTGTTTATACTTTAAAAATACAGTTATTATGAGTAAATACATTTTCATTAGCAAGTGAGTGATCGGCAGTATTTTTCATACAATAAAGTCGGGCTAATTTTGTGTAACCTGGGTCATTTTGAATACCGTGTGCATCAGTTGGTATTGTTGCTTTAAAATTTCCTGGGCATAAATGGGGGGGGGGTTAAGGCAGTATGATCTTGGATTGTCTCAGTGAGTACATATTGCAGGTGCAAATCTTTTTCTTTAGTTGTCAGGAGCATCTATAGAAATGGCTAAATACAATGAAGTTGGTATTCTCATTTAGAGAATCATCCACGTGTTTTTAAATGATGAAGGGGAATGATACTAAACAATCAGGTTTTTTTCTTATCTGAAATCTTCTGAATTTATCTTATGTGATTTACAGTTCATTCTGACTCTGGTTTGGTCTGGTGTTGGTCAACTACATGTAGATATGTGAATCTGCCATCAGATTGCATTGAAAAGTAGAACTCAGAGGTATTGCTTGATAATCTCAGTGTGGCTCATCCCAGATAAGGTCTCAGAACTGTAAGTGGAGATCAGCTGACAAGGAAAGAAAAATTTGCATCATATTTAAGATCAGCAAGGAATATTTAACATAAAAATGATGAAGTGCCCTTCATGCTTTTACTGCAACGTTCTATCTATATCAATACCTACAACCAAATAATTTACTTTAATAATTTACATTTTCACAGTTTAGTCAATTAACTGATTAAATTTGCACCATGCCAAAAATCTCAACATGGCATATTTTTTTTTTGTGAAATTGAAGGAAGTGTGAAAATTTGCAGTCTAATAGACCAAACGTATTGTTCCTTGGGGCGAATTGAATGCTGTTTCCCCAACTATGCTATTGAGCCTTGAGCATGTGTACTTCCTTCCCACTCTTGCCTTACATCCCTGCTCCTTTGTTATATACAGAAGGGAGCCAGAACCTAGAGACCTTGCAGCTATTTGTACATGGAATCTCTCCTAATCCTGGAGGTTTAAACACCATCTCTGATGTTATCTTTTAGACATGATGAAGACCCAACTTTTAGAAGGAAAGGTTATCTATCTCTTTAAAAGCCTAGTATAGTAATGCACCAAGACTAGTATCACCTCCAAAAATAAACTGGCATGCTCTTAACTCTCAACTCCATTCACTAAAATTTGCCCTCACCATTTAATCTATCCATTAAACAAACTAAACCCCTAAACAAGCAAGTGGCAGCACAAAAATCTTGTAAATAAACAAAGTTTATAGCCATAGCATTGAAACAGTTGACTTTTTTTTAATTTTACCGTTGTTGCAACTTGAGGATGTGGACAGATTGCCTGGACAGGCGCACCCTACTACATCACACTACCTTGATCTTTTCTCATCTTAGTTTGTTACAGTTCAGAGGCTGGAGCTGTGTGGGTCCAGAGGACAAGGAGTGCTTCTTTATGGGAGAGAATAGTTTCAACAGCCTAAGTTAGGACCCCAACAAGGCAAGACCCCAGAACAGTCTGCTCATCTGAGGACTCTGGAAAAGACCATTTCTTTGAAGAAGGCTGGAGAGATCAGGAGACACCAGAATCTTCCCAAACCTTCCCTGTATCTTATCCCCTCTAGACCTATAAGGGAGCTCCTAGATCCAGAGATCTAGAAAAAAATCTTCTCCAAGTAAAAACCTGTCAGGGAAGTCAGAGGATATCCATGTTCTTAGATTAACATTCTATCATTAACACATGGCTGAACTCTATACCAGCAGCCTCCCAGCTTCCCCTCCCCCTCTTAGCACCAAGACTTCAGAATATGTCAGGAAATGACCCTGCATATAAAAAGCATCCGGCTCAGTGCCATTGAGTAATTCAACCATCATCAAAAATTTTTTGCAGGCCTAAAGACACCACGTGGAGAAGGCAGGACTTCTTCCTAGAGCAAAGGTCCCTAAAGTGGTGCCCATGGGCACCATGGCACCTGCTGACACCTCTCCTGATATCCACCAAGTGTTTTTAGAAAGTGGGTGGGGCCAGGTGGGGTTCTTGCCTAGCCTTTTTTTTGGCTGTCAAGTGACAGCTGACTTATGGTGACCCGGTAAGGTCACCGTAAGTCAAGGCAAGAGATGTTCAGAGGTGATTTGCCTGCCTCTGTGTCATGACCCTGGAATTCAGAGCTTTACTGCTACCAAGTACAAAGAATATAATGCCTTGGATGGACCTATCCTCTATGAATCTGTCTAATCTCCTTTTAAAGCCATCTAAACTAGTGACCACCATCACATTCATTGGCAATGGGTATCCTCCTTCTGACCTGGAAAGGTGAGATGGATATCGGGGAACCACCTTTATAGGCTTCATTCCTATCCAGCCAGATGCACCTTCATAGATCCTTAGAAATTGTACTAGGGGACCTCACACAGTTTATCAGTCTCCATGTTGTTTAACACCTACATGATACTGGGAGAGACCGTCCATGGATTAGGGACTAGATTTGAAATTCAGTAGCACCTCAGAGACCAACGAGATTTTTGGGGTATAAGCTTTCAAGACTCAAAAGTTCCCTTCAGCTTTCACTTTTCAAAGATTATACCTCAAAAATCTCATTGGTCTCTAAGGTGCTACGGGCCTCGAATCCAGCTGTTCCACTGAGGATCAACATGGCTAGGCTCTGAACCATCGCCAGGGATTTGGAGTGAGGTATCTTCTGTATACTGATGATACCCATCTACATTTCCCCACTTTCCCACTGATTCAGAGGAGGCTACAGACATTTAGAGGCATTGTCCATGAAGGTGGCAATGGGGTGGATATTACTGAAACTTAATCCAGACAAGACACAAGGGCTGTTAGTTAATAATGTAGCCTAACAGGAATTGAAGAGTCATCTTGTTTTGGATCAGGATGTAATACCATTGAAGAAGCAGGTTTGCAGTTTGGGGTACTATTATATCCCCATCTACATATGGAGGCTCAGTTCTCCTCTGAGGCATGTAGTGCCTTTGCCCAACTTCAGTGGGTGTACCCCACTCTAAAATCAAAGACCTTTAATGCCACATTCCATATTGTATGCACTGACCTGGATGGCCCAGGCTAGCCTAATCTTGTCAGATCTTGGAAGTTAAGCAGGGCCAGCCCTGGTCAGTATTTGGATGGGAGGCCACCAAGGAAGTCCAGGGTCACTATGCAGAGACAGGCACTGGCAAACCACCTCTGAACATCTCTTGTTTTGAAAACCCTATGGAATAGCCATAAATTAGCTGCGACTTGACAGCACTTTCCACCACCAGCAGCTGTGGCCTCTCCTCAATAAATGTGATTTGGCTATGGTGATGCATGCTTTGACCACATCAGATTTGACGATTATAATGTGCTCTGCAAGGAGTTGTAAAGTATAGCAGCAGGACCACTGACTGGCACAAAATATTGGGAATGTACCTTGACAGTTTTGAAGGGATTGCCTATTTACTTCTATTCAAAATTTAAAGTGGTGGTTATTACCACGGGCAGCCTATTCCTGAAGGCGGGGTGGGTCTGCTGCGGCTGGGAGTGGTGCAGCCACTGTGCCTCCTCCGAGGCTTCCTGGCCAACATGGAGGCTAAAAAACCCTTTTAGCAAAATTTATGGGGAAATGCCCATAGAGAACAGCAAGGCTGCGCCACCGAAAACAGTGGCACAGCCCTGCCACCGCTCAAGAGGGCGTTCCCAGGACGAAAGGGCTGTGGATGCTGCCTAAAGGCAGCTTCACCCCTGGGAATGCCCCCCCCCCATTCCAGCACAGACTTTCCCTTCTGGGAAAGCCCTGGCGGCATGGCTGCGCTAGCGGATGGGGCTGATGGCCCCCACATGCCGGCGTGTTTGCCCCTGCTCTGGCATAGGTGCCACCTTATTCTGTGATAAAGTGGCACCTATGCTGGCACGGTCATGCTGGCTCCTAAGGAGGTTTACCCCCCCTTCAGGAATGGGCTCTAATCTCTGGAATCAAGATGCTCTTGTCACATACATGACAGATTAACATTATGTTCTGCATCTCACTACCTTCGGAAGATTTGTAGATGACTACCACGGGTATGACCTTTGTAGTGGTGGTGTCTTTTCTGTGCCATTCCCACAGCTCTTACTTGGCTCTAATTTTACTAGTTTTAGGGTACAGGTGTGGACTTCTTTATTCTCCTAGGCTTTTCCCCCCTCTTTTTTCCCCTGCTAATGCCTGATCTGGAGTTGATTGTTTTAATCACTGGCTACTCACAATTTGGTGATATATTATGATATTTACATTTATTATTACTGCGGTAACCTACCTCAAAAATATACAGCTGAATGTATGCAGGATATATGTATATATAAATATATGTATGCATGCAGTGAATGAAGGCTATGCCTTAACTTACCATATTGAGATAAATAATATTTCCTTAATAAATGTGTACGGAAATCTTATAATCTTTTTTAATGAAATACTTTGTCAAAGACAATTATAGTGATCTGCCTGATAAAGATTTGAGCTGCAATATCAGAGGTACTTCAATTTATACCTACCAGAAAGTACTTCCCTTAATGGCCACTCTACAGGGAGCTCAATCCATCGGTCTCCATTAAGAAGAGGAAGTGTTTTATTTATAGAGAGACTAAAGGTATCCAGGGTTACTGTGTTCTGTATTTTACAGTGATGAAGAGACAACTGGGATATGCTTTCTCCAAAATGGTGAAGTCCAAGTGTCACTTTATAGACCATCCCAAGATCAGATGGGAAATGTACCTAAGATGAAAAAAGACAGATGGTTGATTTTTTTTTTGCAGTGATTCAGTTGGCTTTAAAGGACACCTTGAAATAGCATTTTCTAAACGCTCTACAGTTCTGCTGACCTCGGAGGAAATCCCACTATTAACTGCAGTTTGGCTCTGAATACCTAAAAACGATACAGTGACTAAAATATTGTCGAAGGCTTTCATGGTCAGAACCAATGATACAGTGACTGTTCAATATCAATCTTCAGTGCTAACATAAAGATGAGAACACACATTACTAAATAATATTGTTTGTTAGAATGACCCCACCCATTGTATTAACAGTGATAAATATCACCACTACAGATATTAGATAAGAATAAATACTGTAAACAATCAGTTCTGTATTTCCCATATTGATGAATGAGTGAAGAACCAGTGAACTAATTAGGCAGCCATTAACTGAAGTCTCTGTTATCTCTAAGAAAAGCGCTTCACTGTAATTAAAAATAAATAAGGTTTACATTAATTTACATCATATGTTATATGGTTCTTAGATTGATCTCTTTTGCTGCCCAAGGAAATTGGTTCAGATTTGCCATTTGTTCCATAAAATAACATGACCAGTTTAGAAATGTTTTCCCAAGACTTCTCAAATTCTTCTGATGAATCTTCTTGACATTTAGTGAAGTAAATCTTCCATAAACCATCTGAACAAGTAAAACAGAAGAAAATTGTGGGTAACAAAAATGAGGAAAACAAAAACGAAGAAAACAAGAAAATTGTGGGAAACAAAAATTAGGAACATGCATACTGGATTGAGGGATACACTTCTGGGAAGTAGTGGTGTGAACAAGATCTTGGGGTATGGGTGGACCGTGAGTTAAATTTGAGCAGCCAGTGTGATGCTGTGACAAAAAAGGCTAATGCGATCTTGGGGTGTGTCAACAGAGGCATAACATCCAAATCGCAAGATGTCATAGTCCCACTGCATTGATCAGGCTGCACCTGGAGTACTGTGTGCAGTTCTGGAGGCCTCACTTCAAAAAGGATGTGGACAGAATGGAGCAGGTGCGAAGGAGAGCAATGAGGATGATCAGGGGTCCTGGAGCCCAAGCCCTATGAGGAAAAGCTGAGGGACTTAAGAATGTTTAGTCTGGAGAAGAGGAGGTTGAGGGGGGACATGATTGCTCTCCTTATGTATTTGAAGGGTTGCCACTTAGAGGAGGGCAGGGAGCTGTTCCTGTTGGCAGCAGAGGATAGGACTCACAATAATAGGTTTAAATTATGGGTAGAAAGGTACTGGCTGGATATTAGGGGCGGAAATTATAGTAAGAGTTGTTGGACAACGGAATCAGCTACCTAGGGAGGTGGTAAACTCCGCCTCACCAGCAGTCTTTAAGCAGTGGCTGGACAAACATCTCAGGGATGCTCTAGGCTGATCCTGCATTGAGCAGGGGGTTGGACTAGATGGCCTGTATGGCCCCTTGCAACTTTATGATTCTATGATTCTAAGAGTACAGGTTTTTATCTGGTATAAATTATCCATAGGGTACACCATTATATTGGGATAAAAAATAATGACACAGCTTTGGTTGTTATGGTATAAAATTACCTGATCTCATTTGTTGATTTCGTAACAGGGAAGAAGCCTTGCTTTTCCTTTCTTGTATTTCTAATTAAAGGAAGATAAAAAAATAATATGTGGGTAAAACATTACATGAATGGCTATGTTGTATAGTTGTAGTGATGGACAGCTGTATTCTATTGAATTGTCCTAGTAATAGAATCCCCCATGTTTGACAGGGAGTTTGCAGAGAATTCTGAGTATGGCAGTTGTGGGGTTCTGACAATTGATAACTGACAGCTGACTGGGAGAGAAGTTAACAGACAGAGCTTGGAGACTGTGTAAGCTGCAAGCTGTCTGGTGGAGGATTCATTTCTGGAGTGAAAAGGAACACATTTGGGTTTTGGGTCAGGAAGGATCCATAATCAGTTATCTAGGAAAATAGCTCTAAGGTTGATCGAATGATCCCTAAGACTTTAATGGGAAGTAGCTCTGTCAAACGGTGTGATCCCAGGCCAGTTTAAAGGAGAAACTGGGGGAGTGTGTTAATGTTCCTAACTCCTCCAACTAAAGAACAACTCTGTAAAATAAGGTTAAGTTTAAGAAACAAACCAGTGACTGCCAAGAGAAATCACTCTCAGTAGAAAATAAAAGTTTAAACATTTGTATGTGAACCACCTTGATACATTTGGAATTACAATATATCACTTGAACATAACCATCTTAAGTTCCTCAATTCTGTTATTCTGTTACAAACCACATTCCTGTGCCATATATTCCTGACTTTTTATAGCAAATAAGGGATCTGTCATAATTAGTGGCAATGGTGTTATAAGTCTCAACAGTGATAGTGAGGGTTGGTGTGTGTGAGAACAAAATTTTAAAAAAAATAAAACAAGAAGAGTTCTGTCATAGCTGCATACTTGATAATTTTTTTCATGCAATGGCATCCTGCCCCCCTGCAGATTTAGGAGAGTGACTCACTGAATTTTGTTGTGGGTAAGAAATTTTCTCCCCCTTTCTCCCATACTGAATCTCATTAGGTTTGCATCATCCACCTGTGCTGGAACCCAAGGATGTGCCAAGACTAAGTGAAACATTGCAGTTGTTGAAGAAGGGCAGGTATAACTGCCAGTAGAATAGGATTTGTCCTGGATCAGGCAATGGTGAGGCTGGAATAGCCATCAGTCAACAATAATTGGCTCTCTCTTTTTGGCATGGAACCAAAAAGGTTTGTTGATTCCAAGTCAGAACAGCAGTTTTCTCTGAACCTGAGAAGGCCTACAGTACCATCATCCTGCAACTGACTCTCACTCCTTTGCAATTATAAGAGTTTGGAAAAGGAGGGCCAGTGAAAAACTCCCTTATGTGTACCTATATTCTAAGATCCCACAAAAATCAGTTGCCTTCCCAAGTGTGGAAAATCTTGGGTAACCATTAAGGCAATCTGAGGGGAGTTTGCCCATCATTAATAAACACTAGTGTATTAGTTAGCATTCTTCAGACCGTTTTTCCCCCTCTGAAGTTGGAATGTTTGTGAACATTCCATGACATTACAATAACAGCCATTGGCTTGGGGTAGTGTGGCTCACAAATAGATGACAAGTGACATAAAACCCTAATAAAATTATATTCCGTTTTGTTGTAAGTTTATTAATATCATTTATGTTAACTGCTAAGCTGGCTAGTGCTGCTGTTTCTGTAAGCAGATTCCACAGGGTGTGCTTTCTGTTATAACAGGCTTTTTATAAACAGAAAAATGTGGTATATTGTGCAGTTCTGAAGGCGACTCTCAGCAAATACTTAGTGTATCAAATAACACTGACCTGTTACGTTCAGGGTTACTGAAGCAAACTTTTTCTTATCGGTTCTGTCTCTTAGCCATGTCTGAGCCATAAACAGTAGTTTCTTTCCTCCTACAGTAGGCTCTTCCACAACAATCTTCTCAAGGTGCCAGTCAGAGCCTTTCTCTTTTTCCACAACAAGCTCATGCACAGTCCCAATATCTAGTGCTTCCACTTGAAAAATATCCACCTGGAAAGATTACAATCAATATGCAGAGAGCGTCGTGATCACAATAGCTACACAGGGATATCATGAATGGAAAGCGTAATAAGTGCAGTGTTTTACTCATCAAATGCAGGTAAGCATTAAAGAGGAGGAATGGGAAACTGCAAGCTTGCTTACAGCAAAAACAAATTACATCACAGTGGTTTTCAAACAAACCAAAGTAGCATTGTAATGGAAAGTACATACCTATGCATGGCACACAGGAAAAAAAAGAAGCTCCCACATGCACTGAGCTCCATGTTATCACCACCATGCTTACACGTATATATACAGGCACACATTGAGACTGTGAATGCACAGGCCTGCTATTGGTAGGGTTGCCAGGTCCCTCTTTGCCACTGGCGGGAGGTTTTGGGGTGGAGCCTGAGGAGGGCGGGGTTTGGGCAGGGGAGGGACTTCAATGCCATACAGTCCAATTGACAAAGCAGCCCTTTTGACCAAGGGAACGGATCTCTATCGGCTGGAGATCAGTTGTAATAGCAGGAGATCTCCAGCTAGTACCTGGAAGTTGGCAACCCTAGCTATTGGAGATAACTTTCTAGCCCCCCCCCTTCCTGGTGTGCATGGTTGCATTTCCCCACCAAAACCATTGTGTGCTGAGAGGGAGAGGTGCAATATCCCCCTAAGTTCTCCTGAGCTGCTGGAGCCACCAAAGAAACCAAACACAACAGATAACTCACAGCAGGGCAGCAGGGGGTACTGTGTGCCTGCACAGAAGAGAACTCAGCAATAGTTACAGGTAAGTGCAATCCTATTTTTGTTGTTGGTTTTCTGTGCAGTCCCACACTGGGAGAGTAACAAGCTACTCACCAGGAGGTGAGTATGAGTCTCTCAATTGAAGAGAGAACTCAGAAAAGCTTTCCCAATGGCTGATTTTTGTCTGGCATCTGTGTCCACAGCATAGCGTAATATGAAAGCGTCAGCAGAAGACTCTGTCACAGCTTTTCAGATGACAAAGAAGGCAGCTGAAGAATCTTGTGACCTGGTACAATGAGCTTGAACTGACAGCAGACAGAAAATGCCAGCATGCTCATAACAAAGTTTAATAGTCTGAACAATCCAGCAAGACAAAGTTTGTGATGACGCTGCATGACCCTGACACAGTCCGGCAAAACAAACAAGCAAGCTGTGGACCTGCTGGAAAGGTTGTGTCTTTTGTAAATAGAATAATAAAGCTCTTTTGATATCTAAACAGTATAGGATTCTTTCTGCTGAACATGAAGGATTGGTGGGGGGGGGGGGACACCAGTAGCATGACCACCTGGGCCAGGTGGAACTTAGAAGCAACCTTAGGTAGAAAAAGCAAAGCTAAGGTGTAAAACCACCTTATGAGGGGGATAAATTGAGTTAGGGGGTCATTCCCCAACCCTCCTAAGCAGATGTAATCGTCACTAGAAAGCAGACTTTCAGTGATGATTAATGTTTCTATTGAGCGAGAGAGAATTAACAATGCAAAACAAAATCCACTCCAGTCTCACATGGTATTTTAAGAAAAATAATGCCTTAGATATGGTGGGGAAATCATTTGCTCAAAAATTGCACTACTGCCGTTCAGTAAAGACTCTAGAGCTAGCAAAGTTATACTACTGATGACCAAAAAGGTTAGCAGTCTCAAGCTGATGGTTCTGAAGTTTCTATCATATAAGCAGCAAGCAAACACCATTCGAAAAACCAATAAATCCTCATGCTTTCGTTATCCAATATGTACCAATAACAAAAAATTACAATCTCAGTATTGCAGTGAAAACTTTGGCAGGACACAGTTGCACAATGTAATGTTTCCCAAGGTCACAGATTCTGAGAACTCCTGCTGACTTTTTAAACCTGAGTTCGTATTATCCTGTACTCATCAACGCCAGATCTGAAAGCTTTCTGTTTCCCTTTTTGGCAGCAATAGCTGTAGCAGGAGCAGGAGATTTTGAATAAACAGTATCTGCATAAACATAAATCATATATCCTCAGTGGTCCAGCCATGATTGTTGGGTAGCAAAAATAACATTATTAGCAGACATGGAAATGGTGAATCCTATTGCTCTTCTCGAAGTCCTGAATGTCAACTACTTTCATACAGTCCTTGCTTCAACTAATTCCCCACAATTCTCAATCTTAATTTTAAATAGCCTTTTACCAAAGGAACCTATTTTAACTAGGATTGGAATTTTTTTTAAAGCTTCAAAAATCCCAGACTGTGGCCTGATTATTCTCCTCTCTCTTTTGGAGTTATTTCATAGCTGAAAATAGAATTACAAAAATGAAACCTGGTAGAAGAGGCATGAAGAATATCCTCGAATTCAAAACTGGGACATCTATGAATAGAAATAACGGTAAAGGATGATGGGAACCACAAATGGCCAATTCTTGTCAATCAGGCTGTCAATCCCCCTGGAGTCCAGGTATTTATGTATTTGCAAGCCTCATTAACTCAGGAACATCTACCTTTTAAATGCTATTATGATTTTTTCTCCTTTCATGCAACAGAACAATAGGGCTATTGTTTGTATAACACTAAGAATCTAATAGGCAAAAAAAAAACCAGACTACAGAGGAGTGATATTTTAGGAGACACATATATTTATTTAAAGAAGTGATGCTTCC
The DNA here is from genome assembly GCF_029931775.1 of Euleptes europaea. Classification (NCBI taxonomy): domain Eukaryota; kingdom Metazoa; phylum Chordata; class Lepidosauria; order Squamata; family Sphaerodactylidae; genus Euleptes; species Euleptes europaea. The sequence goes on from NC_079319.1 coordinate 43,373,086, forward strand.
AAATTTTTCCTTATTGAATTTTCATCCTTATTTTGCAGTTCCAAACTGTGATCTCTTCTCCAAATCAACATCAACACACAAGAAATACTGCATTGCTCAATTTTTATTTCTGAAATTTGACTAGAATGCTATGCATGAGCATCTTGCTGTAATTCTTAAACTTTACTTGAATTTCCCCCTCTCTATACACATGTGAATTAATAAGACACTGGCCAAAAAGCAGTTCTGATATGAAGATTCTTTTTGGCCATTTATGCTTGGTAATTAGTAGCGTGTTCCAGGCTGAAGTGCCCCGCATATTTTTTTTATTTCTTCATGCTGAACCATCATTCCAGATGTCACTACAAAGCAAGCGCATACCTGCTTCTCATTTCTTAAGAGCCCCTTTAATGCGAACTTTTGTATTTGCTCAACCCCCGTATCGAAGCATTCACTGAAGGAAGCATGCAGAATCCCAGCCGCGGCTTAGCTAGGTAAACGACTATTGCTAATAGCTATGCGAACAAAGAAATGAAGGATCAAGCGAGTGGGGGGATGGGTGGGATTTGTTTTACTTTCTCCTCTTGCATCGGGACCATGAATAGTTGTTTTAAAGGTTGGATTTAAAAAATCAGCATTGAGCAAGGAGCAGAATCAACCCTGCATATATGGCCTTTGAGTAGTGTTTTACAGGAGCAAACGTGTATATAAGTTAAACATCACAAAAAACAATCTTTATGCAGCCAGGTATACAAATGTATCCAGGCAGAGTGGAGGCTTCACCTATGACTTATTAAATTTGCAGATGATACTAAATTGGGAGGGGTAGCAAATACGGTAGAAGACAGAGCCAAGATGCAGGTTGATCTTGACAGGCTGGAGAAGTGGGCTAGAACTAATAAAAGGCACTTCAACAAAGACAAATGTAAAGTTTTGCATTTAGGTAGGAAAAAACAAATGCATAATTATAGGATGGGGGAGACTTGTCTGAGCAATAGTGTGTGTGAAAAGGGTCTTGGGGGTCTTAGTAGACCAAACACTGAACATGAGTCAGCAGTGTGATGTGGTAGCTAAAAAGGCAAATGCAATCTTGGGCTGCATCAACAGACGTATAGTGCCCAGATCACACGAAGTGATGTTATCGCTTTACTCCACTCTGGTTAGACCTCAACTAGAGTACTGTGTTCAGTTTTGGGCTCCACAATTTTAAAAAGATGTACACAAGCTGGAACGTGTCCAGAGGAGGGCAACAAAGATGGTGAGGGGTCTGGAGAACAAGTCCTATGAGGAAAGGTTGAAGGAGCTGAGTATGTTTAGCCTGAAGAGGAGAAGACTGAGAGGGGATATGATAACCATGTTCAAGTACTTGAGGGGATGTCATATTGAGGATGGTGCCGAGTTGTTTTCTGTTGCCCAAGACGGTCGGACCAGAACCAACGGGTTGAAATTAAATCAAAAGAGTTTCCGTCTAGACATTAGGAAGAATTTTCTAACAGTTAGAGCGGTTCCTCAGTGGAACAGGCTTCCTCGGGAGGTGGTAAGCGCTCCTTCCCTGGAGGTTTTTAAGAAGAGATTAGATGGCCATCTGTCAGCAATGCTGATTCTGTGACCTTAGGCAGATGATGAGAGGGAGGGCATCTTGGCCATCTTCTGGTCACTAGGTGTGTGGGGGGGGAGGTAGATGTGAATTTCCTGCATTGTGCAGGGGGTTGGACTTGACCCTGGTGGTCCCTTCCAACTCTATGTTTCTATGATTTCTATGACTGGGGCAGATTGGTAGGAGACATTCAGGCGAGGTTAGTAAAAAGTAATCGAGTCAACCTGGCTGCTTGATAGTAATCAGATTTTGTACTCAGGAAGACTTGTGTTTGCTGATGAAATTACATTGATAAACCTAGGTGGGTGCCTGGCTTTGCAAGCTCCTCTGGCAATGGATAGACATGCAGATGTCCTATCAGTGAATCAGTCTCCCACAAAAAGTTTGGCCACTCACTTGCATAGCCCAAGGAGAGCCTTGGCCTCACCTTCTCTAAAGCATAGCATTGCTAGCTCCTAAAATGGCCACCAAAGCAAACAAGATGGAGCCAAGATGGACAGGGCAGAGAGCCCATATCTAGGAAGAGGGCCCCTGGTAACACTGCTGCATTCTGGACCAGCTCGAGCTTCTGGGTTGTCTTCAAGGGCAGCCCAACATAGAGCATGTTATAGTAATCCAATCATGAGGTTACAGAAGGATGGATCAGTGTGGTCAGAATAGCTCAGTCTAAAAAAAGAGAGAGTTGGCAAACCAGGTGCAGCAGATGGAAGGATGTTCTTGGCCACTGCACCAACCTGCTTTCCAAACATCAAGGCTAGGTTCATGAGCACCTCCAGGCTCTTAATCTACTCTTAAAGAGCACTCCACTCTGCCCAGCACAAGTGGATCCAGGACCTCTAGAACATCAGCTTTCCCAACCAGCATTGTCTTATCTAGATTCAACAACAGCTTGTTCTGTCTCAGCCACCTGACAACAGCCTCAAAGTACTGGATAGATGATTCTGCTACTCAGTGAAAACTCTTGTGTCTGGTCAAGCATTAAAAGACCAAAACCATCAAAGGGCTACTCCATTAACACCAACTTTATAATACAGCCAATGGATAAGCATAGTGCCAGAGGATGTTGAAAGATGTAGCAGTATTAACAAGAAAGCCTATCCACTGTTCAACTCTACAAGCAAAGACCATCCATCAGTGCAACTAAAGCTGTCTTTCTACCAAACTCAGGCCTGAAATCAAATTGAAATGGGTCAAGGGCAGATGTGTCAGCCAGGAATTCCTGAAGTTGCTCTACCACTGCTTTACCACCTTCCCCAGAAAAGGTAGATTGGAGACAGGCCTATAACTGGCCCCCTTATCCCTAGCCTGTGAAGGATTTTTAAGCAGAGGTCAAAGCAACAACTAAAAGCATCCCAAGCATTTCAGAGAAAATAATGATACCCTACTAATATTATTAGAGAGCCAGCATGGTGTAGTGGTTAAGGTGTCGGACTAGGATCTGGGAAACCTAGGTTCAAATCCCCACTCTGCAATGGAAACTTGCTGGGTGACCTTGAGCCAGTCACACTCACTCAGCCTTGATCCTGGCAAGTATTTGGATGGGAGATCTCCAAGGAATACCAGAAGCATGACAAACCACTTTTGAATGTCTCTTGTTTTGAAAACCTTATGGGGTCACCATGAGTCAGTTGTGACTTGACAGGAAAAAAACAAAACAAAACACAAATATTGTTAATCAACTTGTTAACTTCTTGACCAACTACCTTTTTCAGACAAGCAAGTCAACTGACTGGAAGTAATCTGTAATAAATCCTTTCCTTTATTAACAGTAGCTCCTTTGACCAAAGGTCTCGAGCCAAAAATACAATACAGTCAGATACAAATCACATCAAAACATTTACAAAACAGCAAATAAAGATGATTATGTAAATAACAAAGTACCATTAAAAATATGAAAACCCGGCTTGTCAGATTAATGCGTAGTGGAAGAGTGTCCAGTCTCACAGATATCACAACAGACAAAAATTTGGCTTGTGGTAAATCAATTACTTGACTTAATTATCTGTTTGATAGACTTAGCAAGTCTTAACCTTGCCCTGTCATAGATAGACAGATGCAATTTTCAAAACGTGGAAAAATAATCAAATTGTTAATTGTTAGGTAATCCACAGATGATGGCCAGCTGGGCCATGTAGGACTCAGAACAAAGAACACCCTTTTCTCCACCTCTTGCAAACATATTTGAATATCTAACTTTCTGATCTATTTCTGCATCATTAATCCACTCTTTATAATAGTCCTGGCATTTGTATGAGGCTAATGCCATATTTTGACATGATATTAAACAGGAACTCCGTTCTGTTGAGTGGCAGTTACTGTAGAGTCAAGGGGAAAATTATTGCTAGGCAAAGCACATTTTTTAAATGTCACAACAACTGTTAAGGTGAAGCATGCAAATTCTAAGCCTGAAATATTCTAAAATCCTACACTGTTTCTAAGATTGCTAGTTGCAGAGAGGGAAAGGAAATATTTCAAGGTGTGTGTTTGCTTGCCTAATATGCACCATATTGTATTGAGGTTCTTTTTGGAGTTTATTTATAGAGGGGAAAAACATACATATTCATACTTTTTCCAAAAATAAGTACCGGAGACATCACTGCTAAGGCAGGAATCCATTTTCCTTTCACATTTATCTTCAGCATTTTCAGTAATAATAATGTAACTGAATAAGGAGAATGCACTATTTTCACTTACAGGTAGGGTTGCCAATCTCCAGGTACTAACTGGAGATCTCCTGCTATTACAACTGATCTCCAGCTGATAGAGATCAATTCACCTGGAGAAAATGGCGGCTTTGTCAATTGGACTCTATGGCATTGAAGTCCCTCCCCTCCCCAAAGTCTGCCCTCCTCAGGCTCTGCCCCCAAAACACCTCCCGCCAGTGGCAACCCTATTTGGGGAGCTTTGAAAAAATGAGTGGCAGTAGTTTTGTGCCAAATGCATATCATATTATCAGCATCATATCAGCATCTAATAGACAAGTCGGCCAAATCTTATATATATGTATTTATGTATTTATTTGTATATACAAACATACATACATGCATACATATAAGGCCAAATCTCATATATATATATGAGGGGTTAAAAAATGAAAAATGATAAAAGGAACACGTGTAGCTTTAAGGAATGGATTCCCTCAGTGGCTGTTACTAGGCAACCACTGTCTTCAAAGGCTTGATTCTGTCAGTAAAAACAAGTGGGAGGAGGCAGAACCCTTTCCAGGCTTATTTTGGCATTTGAAAGAGGGCATCTTGTGGTCAGACCTGACTCGGGTTGCCAGCTCCAAGTTGGGAAATTCCTGGAGATTTTGAGGTGGAGTCTGAGGAAGGCAAGGTTTCGGGAAGGGAGAGGCCTCAGCTGAATATAATGCCACAGAGTCACCCTCCACAGCAGATCTCTGTTGGCTGGAGTTCAGTTGTAATTCTGGGAGATCTCCAGGTACCACCTGGAGATTGGCAACCTTATGCCTGGAAGCAACCTCTGGATGACATGATACCACTTGACTTCCATGACTAAACTAACTATTGATATTGTTCAGCAGCACTCAACTTCCATGACTGAACTGGCTACTTGATACTGTTCAGCAGCAGCCACCCTATGAAAGCCAATGTGGCATAGCAATTAGAACTTCAGAGTAGGGTCTGGGAGATCCAGGTTCAAACTCCAGCCTTGCTATGGAAGGGTGCCATTTTTAAAATTTAAGGGAACACAAGTTTTGTACTGCTCTCAAAAATAGGCAGTAATTAAATAACTGAGTTATTACAAGCAAACAATGACTTTCTCAATAGCTTACCTTCCCCTTAGTGAACATGTCCTCTCCATTTCTAGCTAATTTTCTCTTGCCCGTGTCTCCCTTTGATCCTCTCAAAGTGACATATATATCAGCATCTGTTCCTGAATCCGGGGATGAGTGTGTTGAGATGTGCAGGACAAACTGTTTCACTGAAGAAAGAAGTACCAAATTTCAATCAATTAAATATGCATATTTAACGAATAAGCATAATATTTTTTACTCTTAGGCTGTAAAGCGCCAAGGCAGCTTTGCTTGCACAGGCACTGATAGACCCTCAAGGTTTGGTTCTCGTAGCTGGAGTCATTTCACCTGATCACCGAGCTAAAAAAATCCTGCATTCTTCCCTCAATGTAGGTCTGCAATGACCCATTATCATTCAGAAGCAAAACCAAAACCAAAAAATTGGCTGGCCTGAATTCAGTGTCATGACCTCAAGAATGGGTGCGTCCCTCCCCCACTTCTCTGTTTGCAGACAGGTAAAGAGACTACTCACTGCAAATGAGGGGGCATACTGAAGGACGCTGGAGTTTAAAATATTATCTAGCACAGCAGCTTCTTCTGCTGATTTGTAAGGCTTCTCAATCATCATTGGGAATTGTGTAGAATCCTATCTACCTGTGGCCCCTTTCAGCCTCCCTTTTCTTAAATGACAAATGCTTGTTGGTGGTAAGACTTAGTTTCACCCAGGTTAGTGTCAGATAAGAATTAATCCTAAAATGGGTTTGTAATTAACAGCCCATTGAGTATTGACTAGTCTGCTCCACAGAAATGACAATTTTAGCCAAACAGTGTTTGTCCACACACTTCCCTGCCTCCTTCTGTTGTTTGTAAACTGCCAGTACAAGCAGTATGGAGCAGGTATCTTGCCTATCTGGCCTATATACACCTCTGTGAAGTGTCATGTACGCTGATACTGCAATGTAATATCAATCACCAATCAATAATAATCACTCCAACTAAATTAACATAACTGTAAACGCACTGTGATTTTGACAGTTTCAATAGACATTTGAAGCAAATATCAAACCTGTTAACCAATTGCAGCTAGCTGTGAGAACTGGAAATTCAGCCATTGTGTACTGATCTGAAAAATCTCGAAGACATGGGAAATCTAAAATTTCTTTACTTTTTCTGTGCTGGAGCTTCACCTGTATATGTGGAGGGATGATGAGATACACATATCTGGATCATTCCAAAGTTTATGCAGCAGAGTTTTTCCATCAATACCCAGCAAATGTCTCTAGGAAGCTTCCTAATATCTCTGGTAAGCTCACTAATGGTGCATGAAAATAATGGCCACTCCTGCTTGTGGCTGTGGGTTAAACACCTCTGAAGATGGAAAGTGGCCTGAAGGTTGCTCTGAGGTGAGCTTGAAATGCCAGCTGGGGGGCAGGGAGGAAAAGGTGCTGTGGCCACTGCTGCTCTCCCTGGTGGGGCAGTGCCTTCTACCCGGCGGGGAAAGGAGCCACCGCCACTGCTGCTGCCAGGCCCGGAAGTCTCCCGTTGGGGAGTTGACTCAGGCACCCTGCATGCACGGGTGAGCTCTTTCCTCTGTTGCGCGCCTTCCATTTTAAGTCGTGACAACAGATGAATGGGTTCTCCCAGGGCTGTAGCAAAAGGGGGAGGATTGAACACGCATGTGGGTAAAGCATGTGTGTGGTGACCTCACCAATTCGCTGCATTCCCGGGAGAAAAGAGGGAGAAAGTGGCCATGGGTAATGGCCATAGAATCATAGTTTGACGGGACCACCAGGATCTAGTCCAACCCCCTGCAAAATGCAGGAAATTCACAACTACCTCCCCTCCACACACACACCAAGTGACCCCCTACTCCATGCCCAGAAGATGGCCAAGATGCCCTCCCTCTCATGATCTGCCATGATCTTGTTGGCCATATTACTCCCATAGAACAGGAAAATGGACTGCACCACTGGGTCGAAACATAAGCTTTTAATAGATACCATATTTTACAGCCATCAACATGAGTACCCGCCATGCTTTTGTGTAATCCATGTTAAAAAACATGTAAGCTAGTAGCCATGTCTAAGAGAATTCCATAAATTAATTACATGCTGTATAAATCAATATTTTCTTTTGATTATCCTTAACCTCCAGTGTCAACAACTTCATTAACTGACACTCCCTCCACATAGGGTTGCTAGCTCCAGGTTGGGAAATACCTGGAGGTTTTAGGGTGGAGTCTGAGGAGGGCAGGGTTTGGAGAGGGAAGGAACTTTAATGCCATAGAGTCCAATTGCCAAAGCAGCCATTTTCTCCAAGGGAACTGATCTCTGTCACCTGGATCAGTTGTAATAGCAGGAGATCTCCAGATGCCACCTGGGGGCTGGCAACCCTACCTCCACAGCATTTTATAATGTTGTAAACCTAAACTTACAAAATGTACGTTTCAGATGCACTAACATATTATTAACAGATCTGCTGTGTGACTTCCAGGATGGTTGTGTAAAGAACTTCTTTCAAAAGGAAGCACAAATGGATCATTTGGGCTTTACCTCACTGCAATGCCAGGTCTCCCCACCTATGTCTTCTATTTCCAAGCGAACTTTGCAGATCATGCCAAACTTCTTATCTAGCTCCAAGGTTGCCTGATGTGCTTCAGCCTTCTTCAACAATCCTTTGGGAATGCAGGCTGAAGCAGATGCTCCTTTGTCATCCCAAGCTGACAAAACCAGCTTCGGGTTTATGATATTGCTTGAAATGTCCCTGGTTGTAATAGTGACATCCCAAGTTCCTGGAAAAGTAAATCAATGTTGTGGTTTTTAAAACTTAAATGGACTTCAATGTTATAAAACATAGCATAAATAGAAAAATAATTGACTATCAAATAGTTGATATCTGCCTTGATGTCAGCAAGTATACTACTAAGTACTGATCCTTTATAAAGCACTTTGTAAATTATTTTACAGTATTTCATTTGTTCAATCTCAAAATAACCCTATGAAGCAGGGAATTTATGATTCCTGTTTACAGGTAAAGACATGATTCAGAGATAGGAATTTGCTTGCCCAAGATTAATTCTGTGTTAGCAATGGTCGATTTCAGAATTCCCAGATGTTATTAGTGGTGTAGAGCCCACATGGTGTAGTGGATAAGAGCAGTGGACTCTAATCTGGAGAACCAGGTTTGATTCCAGTCCTACACAGGAAGCCAGCTGGGTGACCTTGGGCTAGTCACAGTTCTCTCCGAACTCTCTAAGACCTACCTACCTCACAAGGTGCCTGTTGTAGGGAAAGGAATGGAAGACGATTGTAAGCCGGTTTGATACTCCTTAAAAGTACAGAAAATCAGGATATATAAACCAACTCTTCATCTAGTATAGGATTGTACTAGACTAGAAATGGGGAGATCTGGGTTCAAATGCCTTCATAGCCATGAAGCTCACTGGATGACTGACAGTGCAATCATATGTCAATCTTCACAGGCTCGAATATATAGGATTGCATGTGAAAGAATCTCTCTTAACTTAATATACCACACAGGGATGTTTTAAAGACAAAGTGGAGGATGGGAGAACCACGTACCTTTGAGCTTCTTGGAAGAAGGGTGGAACAAATATGTGATAGATTATAATCTGATTCTGTATCCACTGGACTAAATTATGTCTACAGTATATGACTGAATCTTGATGGTTAGGAAATTATGGTAAAATATGGCAAATGAACTTCTCTAAAGAATAATCACTCGCCTTCTCTCTTGTGTAGGAGGAGTTTAAGCTTTGAAAAAAATTTCTGCTCACTCAAAAAGAAGAAAGGGTGACTTCTGCCACCCCCCTTTTTTGCTGCAGCCCCCATGTCACATAAAATGTTGATCTGTATGTTCCCCAACCCACAAGAGTAACATTGGGGAGAAACACAAGGGACTGCTGGGGGAAGGGTAGTCAATACAAATAATTTTTGTGAACTCTCTCTGTTCATGGAAGCACAACCTAAATTTTCTAGTTCCAGAATTGAACTTTCCTGCCTTCTCTCTCCCACTGAAGCCCACTTATCTCCATAAAATGTTGCTTCTGGTGAACAGGGGACTTTGAGGAATGGAGTCAGGAGGGTCTGCAGCAGGAAGGGGGAATCAGGGGAAAATGCCCATTTTATCTGGATACAGCACTGTGGGTGTGAGACATTTCAGTGGAGAAATATAATATTGCCAACATACATGTTACAATTTTCAGTAAAAATGCTTTATCAGTGTTGAATATTAACTTTGCAAATAACATTAATATATTTTAAAATGATCAGAAATAATGTGCTAGCTGACAATAAGAGAAACACTGAACAGGCGGTTTATTTAGAAAAAACATACAATGTATGATTTTAGGTGTATGCCTTAAAATGAAGGAGAGAGATGTTCTATTCCACTGACTGAGAAAAACTGCACAAACAAAACCAGTTATACCATCAATTGAATACATCACCCTTTTTGTAATGCTTTCTGTCCTTAATTTGTGAAAGTAAATATGAACATTTCAGTCCATCTCAATTTAAATGTGTGTGATGGAGTAAGGGGTAACAAAAACACTACAAGAACAGATGATGTATTTCAGAAATAGCTTCAAATGCAACAGCCTTCTGCTCAGCAGTTCTTGGTGCTTGGATAAATCAACTATTTTCTTTTCCTTTTTTCCCTCTGCCGCACGCAGTCTCCAAATCTCATTTTAAAACATTGCTTATACTTCTAATCTCTGCGTCTCTGTTGTGCTAATATATTTTTATTTAAACGTATTATTCCACTTTGCAAAGCATCAGGGGAATAGAGTTTGCATGACAGATGTTATTCAGGATACAGCGGTATTATATTTGAATTTTTTTTTAAAGTCTCAATAGACCCACCCAGGAAAGATAATGATAAAATATATCAAAAAAGGAGCTTGAATGTGTTTTGTTGATTTTGCATCTCACCGTGAACATTTCCTGCCAGCCTCTCTTTTCTGATTTTCCCAAGAAGTTGCAGTTCTTGCTTCATCTTTCCATCACCAATTCCACTGTCCAGCCATTGTTGACATGAGAACACATAGGGACCATCACTTTCCCCTTTTTCCTGTATAGTGATCTGGTTGAGGTACCAGCCGGCTCCATAACCAAATTGATTGTGTTCTACAAGCAGTTTGCTTAACGTTCCTAAATCTATTGCCTGGCCACTGAATGCACGCACCTTTGGGGTGAAATAAATAGGAGTCAAAATCCATGGTATTATAAACATATTAACATTGCTCTGATAGGCAAATAGATTTTACTGTTCAGTTCTTCTGTTTGCTGTTAACTGAAAGAAGAAAAGACTGAATGGTTCTTACAGTAGTCTTATGCAGAGTTACGCCCTTATAACCCCCTTAACTTCAATGGATTTAGACAGGTGTAATTCTGTTTAGGATTATTTATGTCTAGAGCATATTAGAATGTTGATGGTCTTCCTGCGAAAGATAGAAAATAGAGATACTGCTGTATAAGAATCTAAAATCAAAGTTCCTGATCTTTGGGACCTGAAAGAATTAGAGAGATGTATTCGTTCATTTGATAATTATTCCAATAGTAATGTTTTCTAACAGTGATCAAGGAAGACTATTACTAGTAATAATAAACAGTTTTACAGGAGGAGAACATAAGCTGAAAAATGTGTTCAACACAAGGCCACTGAGTGCACAGCTGACTCAGGATATCTCAGCTCTATATCCCTCCTATCATACCCTTCAAACTGTTATCAGTGCTTTTTAAATTATAATCTGGGGAATCATGGGATTTCTTTGAGGAACAAAACAGCTTGTTATGCACTACACAGTTTGCTTTGCAATATGCAAAACTGCAGAGGAGTTTGTGGTGTGGTCTAGAATACAGCTGAGTTCTCACACGTCCACAGTGAGGTCTGGCCAGGACCCCCAGCTGAAACAAGTGTGCATCTTTACTTTCAACCTTCTTTTAACATGTTGACCAAAAAAGAATATGTGGAAAGGATCTGAAAATCTCTGGTCAATACTAATATGAAACGTGCTGCTCTTCTATCTGCCCAACTACAATTCTATGAAGGTAAACTAAAAAGAAAGGGCAATATGATAACATACCAGTTTTTCTTTCGGTTCACTTGACTTCCTATCCTTCAGAATCTGTTTCCAAGAGTATTGATGACAACACAAGCAGAGGTCAACAATGTCAACCTTCTTTGCTGAGATCACATCAGATTCATGCTATTAAGAGGAGATGAACTCCATTGTGGGCTGATGGACACATTTAAAAATACAACTATAGCTTCCAGTAAACAACAATGTGTTAGCAGCTGCAAAGTTTCATGTTAGAATGAATAAATTATATTAGAGAATGAACGTGTGCCCATCTGAGAAAGAATATGAGTGGGTGGGTGGAAGTGTAGGCACATGTGGGTAGCAATAAAACGACCAGATGGATGGCAGAAAAAGAAGCTATAATTTCACTTGTTGACAGCTAATATACCATCAGATTAGAAGACACACATAAAAAAGAAAAAAAAGTGTGTTTGAAAAGTTTTTTTTAAAAATCAAATTATTACACTTGTCCTTTAATGAAGGTAGGAATATGGTCTACAACACATTCAGGAACAGTAACATCAAGCATAATATTTCTACTGGAAAATAGAATTCCTGACATTTTTACTTTCATGTATTTATGATCTTACAAAACAGTTACCATGGCAAATAAAGTGCATAATGGTAAGTATAAAAGGCTCCAAATAGGCAATATTCAAGAACAATGTATTGCAAATAACTTTTGAAACACTGTACTATTTTTATTGTTATTTAAAATCTCAAATCTCATTGTAACACCACAGAATATGCGATCCTTAGCAATAGCCTATACCAGAAATATTCCTCTTTCTTTCTGTTAGCAGTTTTGAACATGAGCTCTATCATTAATCCCATTCTGTATGACAATAAATCATAGTTCTCCGAAACCAGTGGACAAAATCACCCTATTGTTGTCAATGAATTCTCTTCAAGACACATTAAATTATATAGTTCTTTATAATTAGGCCAAATTTATTTTTGTCCTGTGTTATTTCTCATTCTGTATAATAGCACATACACTTCATTGGAAGCATAACTGATGAAAACCAAAATTGTTTCATTTAAATTGGTTTGCCTGATTTAGATTCTGTTTCAGCCAGGCAAAATGACAATTTCCCACTCATTTAACCCATTATACCAGTGAGAACAGTTAACTAGAAAGATAATTACTTAAGCAATGTAAACTGGTTTTATTTACTGTGGTATAATTGAATTGCTTCATCTGCCTTGGCCAATGCAGGTATGTGGTAACTATAGGCATAATTCACCTGCACAGCTATCGTGCAGTATTAATTTATTTTAGCAGGTCTTGCATAGAGTTAGAGGACAAAACTCATGAACTGGAGATGTGCTGTATATGTACTCTATGGACTTTATGTAAGTTTACCTTTCATATGCTTGATATCTATTTCCTATACCAATTCCTGAACATCAGTGATATGCATAGGAAACACTCAGTAGAAATAAGAATTATTCCACCCAGTGCCCGTAGCTCAGGCAGTATTCCCTAAATGCTACTGCTATGATCTTTTCCACGAAACTCGATTCTTTCAAAGAGCTTTTTGATTAAACGTACCAGGATATTTTCTAAATGAAATTACAGTGCATTCTTGACTTGCACTGGCGGCCGCGTCCAAAGGCCTTTGGAGGCTGGCGACGGCCCTCGCTGGCACAAGGGCCAACAGCGCCAGCCTCCAGGAGGTGCACACCGGCATTTGTGGCCCAGTGCTGGCATACAGGGTCTCTAGACCAGCAAAGGCCACGGTGACGACCTGGGAGGCGTTCCTGGGGTGTAACAGCATCCCGGGAGGCATTCCCAGGGTGTAACGGCGTCCTGGGAGGCATTCCTGGGGTGTTACGGCACCAGCCAGGGGGCAGGGCCGGCGTTAGGTGGCCTCCTGAGCTGTTTTGGCTCAGGAACATTCCCTTTTATTTTAGCTGAGATACGAGATACGGATTTTTGGTGCCGGCCTAGCCGAAACCTCCTTAGGAGGCAGGGCTGCTGCATTGCCTCCTAAGCCCGGCACAGGTATTCCGGTCAGGAATGTGCTGTTAGAAATTATTCTTTGGCCATAAGGCCTTTTTAATGAGTTTGGCATTTTCAGAGGCAGAAACTTCACAGTTGTGGCATCTGAACCACAGGAGCCTTTGCAATTCGTGATCACCCCAAGTGGAATATCACTGGAAGGGGAAAGATTGTCACTCAAGGGAGATTGTAGACATATCTGAGAAAGCCCGAGTCTGCAAGTTTGCAACTATATTACTCTTAGAAAGGAGTGACGTATAAACAGCCAGATACCTCTTTTCTGACATCTTCTCTTTATTTCACCTGTGTCTGAATTCCAGGTCTTTGATTATTGAATGAAGGCAAAACTAGATGGGACACTAAAGATTCAATTAGAGGTTTATGACCAGGATCTCCCATAGTGATTTCCCCCCACTAATTAGCAGCCATATGTTTTAAAGTTTGGAGATATGACACTTGTGGAATAAGGGACTGTAATCTTTTGCTCCTGTGCTGTTTCCTCCCTATCACATCTAGTTAAATGGATCTCCCTATCACATCTAAATAAACAGAATACTTCTGCTAGTTTCAGTATTGTGTTAATTTGTCAGTAACATTTAAGGATAGCTTTACATGTGCGCTTTGGATGTAGCACCTGCTATTTTTCCTTCTGCAAATCATGCACACCTCTGAAGTGCAACATCACACTTCTGTGTTCCTCATGCTTTTGCTAAACAATTCCAGAAAAATGAAAACCGGAGGCTGCTAATGTGTTCTATTTTAACCAAACTGCTAAGTTGTGGCTCCTACCCATTTTATTTATAGGGGAAGGCAGGAGGACTGAAAAGCCTCCAGATTCCATTCTTACCTGACCCTTTCCAAAATGTGCACATGACTTTGAATTCTTTAGTCTTCTTTGGCAAGAGTATCCCTTTTCTCCAAATATTGTCATAAAGATGTCAGCATCTGTTTCTGATGCTGGTAACCCTCCCGTGTAGACTCTGATTGAGTAAGTAACTTCTGTGAGGGGACAGCAAAGAAAAAAATGTAACAGAGAAACCTCTGCCTAGCACAGAATACATATGAAGATGTGAAAGGTAAAACAGTCTTTAATATACGTTTTGTCCTTCGTGACCTGATAGATGCAGCCAAATAGCACCCAATGCTGTGCTGCCGTAGAACCAAACTACATATTACATTGAAGCCCGATGCAACTTGAATCCCAAAGCCTGTTGTCCATTGCAAAACAACAACAATAAAAATAACCAAAACCTGCTAAATGTTTCAAACTCAAGTACACCCGGTAAACCCCAGTCTGTAACAACGGCAGGAAAGCAGAAAGCAACCGGGAAGAGGATATCAAGAGGGAAATAGGAAGAAAGGGGAAATTGGACTAATATTAATATAATATTAATGTAGCCTGATACATTCTTTAGCAAGGGAAAGTGGCATGGTGTGGCCTGATTTTGTCAGGTCTCAGAAGCTAAGCAGGGTTGGTACATGGATGGAAGGCCACCAAAGAAGGCTCTGCAGAGAAAGGCTATGGCAAACCACCTCCGCTTCTCACTTACCTTGAAAGCCCATTGCTGGGGCTACTGTAAGTTGGTTGTGATGTGACAACACACATGTACATAGTACATTCATTGGCTCTCCATATAAA
The DNA here is from genome assembly GCF_029931775.1 of Euleptes europaea. Taxonomy (NCBI): domain Eukaryota; kingdom Metazoa; phylum Chordata; class Lepidosauria; order Squamata; family Sphaerodactylidae; genus Euleptes; species Euleptes europaea. Next base: position 43,388,166 of record NC_079319.1, read on the forward strand.
CATAAGCTTAGATTAGGAATGTTACATATGGGTCTTTCAGTATAGAAATGTCTTATGTTTTTTGGCCAAATAGAGTCTTTTATTTGTCTGCAATGCAGTATTTTCATAATGAAAATCTGCTATGCACAGTTCCACATTTCCAGTTTCAATATCAGCTCAAACCCCTCACCCTTTTGTAAGAGAAGGAAGAAAGAGGAAAGACAAGATATACTCTAATGTGCTGCACGTAACAATGATTTAAATGTTAGCATACAAGCTGGCAGCAGATTCACAATTAAAAAAAAGAAAAGGGAATTAATTTAACCCAGAATGAACTGATTTAAGAAACAAAAGGGTTAAGACAATATAAATATATGGGCTCAATATCTATCAGTTAAAAGCACAAATCTAAACAAATATAGCTATATATATATATATATATATATATATATATATAGTTATATATATATATATATATATATATATATATATATATATATATATATATATATATATATATATATAGTTATATATATATATATATAGTTATATATAGTTATATAGTTATATATATATATATAGTTATATAGTTATAGTTATAGTTATAGTTATATAGTTATATATAGTTATATATGTATAACATATGTATTATTTGGACCAAGGCTATTGGTCCAAATAATAGCCTCACAAATGTACATAAATACAAAGGATCACTATGGACCCTGACCAAGCGTGTTTTGGCCCACTGGCCTTCTTCAGTGGTTAAATTATATTAATATTAATCATACAGAAAGGCCCCAGACATTAAAATAATACATTCCTAATCTCAAAACTAGACCAAGATGAAATGTAATAATAGTAATATTGTGACCAAAGGCAGAGATATAAATCAGAGGCCTCTTAATATCTTGTTGCCATGGTCAGGTACATGTATCCTAGATGGTAATTCAATTCTGTACCTTTCTGTCCTGGCCAAAGAATGTGTAGTGATGTCTGGAGCCGGAGGAGAAGGAGAAGGAGAGTTGGTTTTTATATGTTGACTTTCTCAACTACTTAAGGGAGACTCAAACCGGCTTACAGTCACCTTCCCCTCCCCACAACTGACACTCTGTGAGGTAGGTGAGGCTGAGATAGCTGTGACTAGCCCAAGGTCACCCAGCTGGCTTGATGTATAGGAGTGGGGAAACAAATCCAGTTCACCAGATTTGCCTCCGCCACTCATGTGGAGGAATGCGGAATCAAACCTGGTTCTCCAGATCACAGTCTTCTGCTCCAAACCATCGCTCTTACCCACTACACCATGAAGAAGAGGAGGAGGAAGAGGAAGAAGAATTGGTTTTTATATGCCGACTTTCTCTACCTCTTAAGGAAAAATCAAACCAGCTTACAATCACCTTTCCTTCCCCTCCCCACAACAGACACCCTGTGAGGTAGGTGGGGCTGAGAGAGCTCTAAGAGAGCTGTGACTAGTCCAAGGTCACCAAGCTGGCTTCATGTGTAGGAGAGAGGAAACCAACCCGGTTCACCAGATTAGCGTTTGCCACTCATGTGGAGGAGTGGGGAATCAAATCCAGTTCTCCAGAATAGAGCCCACCACTCCAAACCACTGCTCTTAACCACTACACCACGCTGGCTATTAGTGACTACTAGCGGATTCAGAATACCACTTCCCATTTAAAGAATAAAGGCCAGCTCAAGTCATTTTTAGAAGCCCAGGAAAGATGTAAAATATGGCGAACCATGAGACGGCAAATCCAATCTTCACACTGCTCCCTCCCCCCCTCTCTACTCCCCCTCTCAGCATCTCCTAGAAGGTGCAAAGTCATGAAGTGGAGGGCATACACTTGAGAGGGTTGAGCACCCTGAAGGTGAGGTGGCTATGCCTAAGTACAAATTCAACCAACTGCACTCAAAGAGGCCATGCTTTATTGGAAACTCCACTAAGGTGAAAAAGGCTGCATTAGGGAATCCACGGAAGCCACTGACTAATGCCCAGCATGTAGCTACACAACAGAAGGCTGACTGGTTACCCTTACCCAAAGACCTGGTTGCAGAAAGCATGCCAATGTCTACAGTAGTATAGATGACTCACATACACAAGCAAGAGGGTGATGTGGTATACTTCTGAAAAAACATGCAGCTCTACAGAGGAATCCCCCTGGACAAATGTGCTGTCATGAGGGATTTGGATGCCTCATGGAACCTGCTTGCCATTTTGATAGTGACTGAAGATTCTCCACTGTAAGTGCTTCTCCACTTTCATGAGCCAACACCCAATGCATGATCTGGTGAGACTTTTCTCTGAGCGCGCCTTCATGAAGCAGGCCACAACCAGCCAGCTTTCTGGTGGAGGAAAGAGCAGTGGTGCTGAAACCGGATATTAGCAAAACAACCCATATTTCAATGATTGCCTGTGAACCCATTCCTGATTTCACAAAATAATTACAGTGGAAGTATTGATCTGCATTGCTTTTGAACCGACCCACTCTGAATTTGTGGTCAAAGTGATATTTGAACCAGCAACCTCAACCACTTAGTCTCATAGTCATTATGTTGCACCAGATCACACAACACCTTCCTTGAGCCTTGGGACATCACAATGAACTTTATCTGTATGCTGATAATTTTTCATTGCAAGCTTGAAAAGAAGCTCACTTCTCACACCAGGGTAAAGATGCATAATACAATTTAATGAGACTGCTAAAGCAAGAACTTTTCAACATGGTGCTTTACTAGCACGTGTACAAATGAAATTAGTCAGTGAGTTGTCATGTCTGGAGTGCTGAAATAGAATCCGGGAGATCTATTTTCAAATTCCCACTCTGCCATGAAGCTTACAGGGTGACCTCGGGCTAGTTACTTGCTTTCTGCATAACCTTCCTCTCAGGGTTTTTGCTTGGATAAAAGGGAACTCATGTATGAACCCCTGAGCTCCTTGGTAGAAAGGCCAAATAAACACGAGTAAGATACAGTACCTATGACATCTGCCTTCTCTTTCAACTTCTCTTGCTGGATTCCTGACTGATCAGTACCTTATCACCCTAACCATCAATTTGTTGAGTTCTCTAGATTCTCTCTTCAAAAACACTATGCACAATTCCTGAAGGCATATTCCTCTGAGAACCACTTGTTGGACCAGTGTTTCAAGTTTAGAGAAATGTGCTTTTATTCCTAATAGGAATAGCCTCTTTTCTATGATGGCATCCCTACCCAAAACATCCTTCTTTAAACCATGTCAACGCGACTCATCAGTGCAATTAAAAGAAGCTTGATCTGATTCTCACAGAAACCCATCCCCCCTTTTTAAAATTAATTGTAGAACTTAACTCCAGTTAACATCTATTCTTTGCAGTCAATTTTCATGTGGGGGGGGAATGCAAATTTAAGAGTGTGGAAGTCCTGCTGTTTGTTCCAGATCAGCTGTTTTCCCTGTGAGCGTGCCAGGGAGATAATTGCTGCCACTACCAATTAAAGTGGTATGAGGAAGTGGCTCAACTCCTCACATCAATATACATTAATGCTATTCACTACATACACTCATCCTCATTGTGCACAATGTCGGGATGACAACACATAATTCCATAATACATACTACTTTAGTCAGCATGACAGAACAAACAATCTTTTGCAGAAACCCCATGCAACCAAATATTCCTGATTTATCCCAGTATTGAATAGGATATGAAGAAAAGCAGGTTTGAACAAACCTCCATTTGTGATTTAGAAAAACTTAGTGAAAGTGGAATCACTTGGATTTACAGTGCAATCGTGATTTAGTGGACTTAGTATAACACTGTTTAGGGATTGCACTGTTAAAAAACAAGTCTAAGCAGGCCTGCTCAGAGGCCAGTCCCATTTTAGCCAATGGGACTTACTCCAAGGAAGGTAATGACTGTAACCTTAATTACATAACTATGTCTTGAATTCAGCAGTACACAAGCAGAAACACAAATGGACTTAGTATAGTTTCTTGCAAGATTTTGCACAATGACTAGCACATTCCTCCATATATATTCTAGTGCCCAGAAATTGGTTGCACAAGATCTTGCACAAGTGGAAATGCAAGTGGGAATATAATTTTACTTGGTGCAAGTGGTTACTGTGGTCTTTTCTTGCATTTGAGCAAGAATTCTAGAGGCAGCTGGATCCGACCCTGTGTCCTGCTTTCCTGACTTCAATCAGTTTGAAATGGACATTTCTACTGATTGTGCACAATTTTTATATCTACATATTACAAATTGCAATCTCTTCCCAGGAATCAGTTAAACTAAACTTCCCCGACTTCATCTGAAACCTGATCCCAAACATATTAACTTAAAATTAAATCCCACTCATTTCTAGTAATGTTGTTTCCCATGTAAGCCCCTCTAATGAAAATGAGCCTAAATCTATCTAATGCCCTGTTTTCTAATTTAACTGGTTATGCAAATGAACTTCTATACTGATAGGGTTGCCAAGTGCCCGGTGGTGGCGGGTAAAATCCCACCAATCTGTTGGGATTCAGTGCGAGTTCCATTTCTGTCAGGGCAGTTAAAGGGTTAACTTGTTTACCTCCAAAGTATAGATTGTCTCAAGGTGATGATGCGAGAGACAGATGTAAGTATTCTATTGGCTGGAGAATCGCCATTGCAAACGTGCAGAGAGTCACGTAGTCAGAACTGCTTTTATTACTCTGTCCCTTTGTTAAAAGGTGTAAAACTCTGGAGCAGAGTATCCTGTTGCTTTTTCAATCTCAACCGAGCAAGATGCCTGCTCTCAGCCCTCTTAGGCTAAGAGACAGACAAAAGCCTTAGGAACCTGCTAATACTTTTAGCAAGGCTTGTAGGGAACTAGGTAGAAAGATGTTATTTGTTTTATCCAAGTTTCCCTTCCTAATTTTAGTACAGTAAAGGATTTTTGTTTGATTAAGAAACAAGTCTTTGACTGTTTTTATTGTGTGCTTGACCTGAATTCTTTCTAACTGCAATCACGATTCATTGGGCCTCTATAGATTCCAATAAGTGGTAGCAGAGGATGGTTCGAGATCTTTATGGTCTTTATGATTGCTGGTTATGAAAGCTGAGTCTAAACGCACAACTTTTGATTTTTGAATCGTGTCCCATCAGGGAACTGAGGATTACAAAAGGATCAAAGACAGCAGCCTGCAGACCCTCTCTCTCTCAGCGCTTGCAGCAGGAAACTCTCTGAAAGACTGTTTGAGAATTGAAAAGGGGCCACGCTCTCTGCAAGGACGAAATCAGAGGATCAATCTACAAAGATGACTGAACCACGTGAGTGCAAAAATTAGTCAAACTGTGCCAATTCCGCCTATAGACAAAGTTCCTTTTTCTATATGAAAAACCGCAATTGAGAATGCCTTTCATGTGCTGGACATTAGGCATGTCCTAACGGATTCTATGCCAAGTGATGATAAAAGCCCAGCGTATGCGAAATTCTTAAAAGATCAGTCCCAAGCGATTTGCATACTCATAAGCTCACTAAGCGCTTCAGAAAACAGCCTTATTCTGTCCCACAAATCTGCTAAAGAGATTTGGGATGCGCTTAATCAACTCTATGGTCATAAGACAAAAGGGCAGATAAGATTAATGAAGGCGACTTTCTATTCTAAGAGGATGGAGACAAATGTTTCTTTAACAAAGCATTTGCGGGATATGCAAGATCTCCGAGCTGAGATAAATTTAGCAGGCGGCGAAATCTTGGATGAGGAATTTATTACGGTATTTTTGGCCAGTCTCCACTCCCGGTACAAAACTGAAAGGAGGACTTTATTAGGCAGAGACGATATAACTTTGCCAGGCATGATTGCTGTTTTACGCGAATTTGAAACAGATGAACTACAAGCTGAAGTAACCAATGAGATCTCAGTAATGCATGTAAGTGATCAGAAATCTGTACAATGTTATCATTGTGGCAAACATGGGCATAAATCTTTTGAATGTAGAAGGAGGGAAGCATAGGTAACACGTATTTAACTTAGTTAGTTCAACTGTATTGCTTTTTGTTTGAATATCTCTGTGCTATAGTTGTTGTGTGCTTTCCCCTGTATTTTTTAACCTTTTCCCACACCTTTTTGAATCTAACCAACCTTTCCCCTTTTCTCTCTTTTTTACAATAAGACTTTTTATGAAGGTTTTTTTTTTGCTTCCCTTGGTACAGTCGATTTCTGTAGAATGTTTCTCTTAATCTCTTCTCCATGTGCTAGACTGCACAGGTGCTACTAGGTTAGTTGTAATTTTTTTGTTATTGCTCTAGTACTGATCTGGAAGACTACTTTCTCAGAGGATCAGTCTAGATGTTCTCAGGAGCTCCTGAGTGGTGGCAACTGGTTACCAGGGTACTTTTCAGAGAACCCTTGGGCTAAGAGAGTTTCCCAGCAAGGAAAGGCACCATTACCTCCTCCCTACCAAAACAACCACTCTACAATATTTGAAAATCCAGGAAAGCAAAACTTGTGAATTATTATGCTTAGTTCAATGTAGATGGAGGCTAGAGACAGCCATGTTTGCATATGGTTAATCTATTTGCATTCAATTCCCAAGTAATTTTTGTACAATGTTGCTAGAATATATCTGGTGGTGAACCCTGCATGATGTAACTTCAGATCATGATGTACAGTAGCACAGAAGTGACTGCAAACTATCTGTCTATATATCTGCTGACACATGATATGGAGCTTTGGGATACAAATATTCCCTTAAAAGAATTAAAACACTCGAAGGCAAAGAATTCATTGGTGAAGCAGTGGATATAATTTTCTAGTTACAGTTATTCTAGCCAGTACACATCATTATGCTAATCAAGCAGTACTTAAGCACAAATCTACCTATCTAGGAAAAGCTGTGCAAACTGTGTTGAATAAAAAAATGTGATATTCATTAACAGAGTTAATGTAACTAATCTGTATTGAAACATTAATTCAGTTGGTAATATTTGGAAATCTATGGAACAGACTTTAATTTTGGCTGACTGGATTAGAATTCAGAGGTCAGAGGAAGAAAGTACATATTATTTAAATAATAGGGATGTTTTCCAGTCAGCAGATTACACACAGATCTTGCTCCTGATGAGAATTGTGCTGATTGGTCTCGCTTATCAAGCTAACTAACTTGGGAAGAATACTTTGACTTGATTCTACATAAACACAATGGATTAGCAGCCTGAATAGACCAGACTAGCTCAAGCTTGTGAGAACTTGGAAGCTAAGCAGATTTGGCTATCGTTAGTCCTTTTATGGGAGAACACCAAGGAACAAAGGGATTGCTACACAGAGGAAGGCAATGACAAACCATCTCTGCTCATCTCTTGCCTTGAAAACCCTATGGTATTGCAACCCTATGGTTGCAATAATTTGGTTGTGACTTGACAGCAACTAATTATTATATTAAGAACAATGGCTTCTGTTTGCTTGGTCCAAACCAGAAGAGATGTGACAGATCAGTGATAAGGACTTGAGATCTCTGAATGTCCAATTTTTCTTTCATACAAATGCAGTATAAGGTCATTTGTAGGAGGTAAGCCATTTGCACTATACTATTCCCCCAACAAAAACTCTCTCAGCTGCTATTAGATAAGGCCAAGCAAGGTATGATGTGAAGATCCTTCTATCTGCCCACTCACATTTAGCGTAAGCAGGGCTGGACTGTATTTTAACACAGGAACAAACCCTGCCCCCTATTTCAGTGCACTCTGATGCTTGAAACATGTGTTTTTCCCCTCCTAGCCAGTCTCATTTCTGGTACTGCAGCTGGTTGGAAATGAAAATGCTCCAAGTACTGCAGTATAATGATTTAAAGTTTGGAGAGGCTATAATTAACTTCCCTTCAATCACATGCTTAATTTTCATTTAAAAATAGGTCCCTCTTGCATTTTGGTACACATGAATGGTAGACTCAAGAAAATACACTCACATCCCCCTATTTATTAATGCCCCCTGCCTGCTTTCTTGGACTGCCAAAGACTGCTTTCTCCCCATCATGCAAATGAGAATTTTAATTGTCTATAAAATGCCCTGACCTGAATAGCCCCGGCAAGCCCGAAGTTGTCAGATCTTGGAAACCAAGTAGGGTCAGCTCTGATCAGTATTTGGATGGGGGACTACCAAGGAATACTAGGCTCTCTAAGCAGAGGTAGGAAATGGCAAACCACCCACTTCTGAACATCTCTTGCCTTGAAAACCCTATAGGGTTGCCATAAATTGGCTGCAACTTAATGGCAAAAAAAATATGTCTTCTACACTGAAATTTGGGAATGAAGATCTCTTCAGTGAAAAAGCATAATTCCTGGAAATTTAATCTCAGAAAAAGGGGGAGGGGTTAATCAGAGCCAAAAATGTACTTGCCATTGAATAATATATACAACATGCCTAAAACAAAAGGCTGTTAATTATATTTTAAACCCTAGTTGATGGTACACTATCTCACTTAAAATCTTTAAATCTGACATGTCAAAAGCAATCATGGATGATTCCTTTACAATAATGCAAAAGACTTCCTGTCATATTTTCTCCTGTGGTCATTCCTAAGAGAGGATAGACGAGAGCATTTCTTTTCACTTTTTTTGTGGTCTGGCAGCATACCCTTAAGTGGTGCTTCATCTGGCCTGACTGCTGCTAGCTCTGTCACAGTCTCTGACCCATCTTCTTCAAAGAGCCATCGGTTTGCAGGGTGAAAGCCCAGCTCTTCTTTAGTGTCCATATCTTTCATACGGAGCTGCAAAAGGAAGAAAATAGCCATGTGTTGTTTCCTTTTTTGGTATAAAGGATGAACTGCCATGATATTTTCCTGGTAAAACCCAGGAATTTCTACCAGCCATATTTGGAGTCATAAATAGAATCTCAAAAAACCAGGCTACGTAATATGTTCTTCATGTGAGAGCAGCCGGGTTTGTCAGTCGGAAGGTTACCCTGCCAGATGGGCAGAGGAAGCTGGAGGAGATTATAGTCAAACAAGCAGGAAAGAAAAGAAAGAGCGGCTGGCCAGTTCATTGTGACTCTCCACTTCTCTCTCTCCTTAGCAGTTAATGTTTCCTCATATTTTGGTCTGGGGATATGGAGAGTAACGAGCAAAAATAAATAGTGGCCAATGGCTCCTATGTCTCTGTGTGTACCTCATATCTTGTGTAGTTTACTAGGTTCTCTTTATCTCTCTTTCCGGAAAGACGACAACTGGGTATACACAATGATTTCTGGAAAATCTGAAGGCAGCATGACATGATGGTACATGTCTGTACATGTAATCCCCCCCCCATTGTTGCACAATGGTCTCAGGGTGAATGGATAAAAAGATAGCAAAAATGGTTCTCAACGCAAAGTGATACACATTGAGAGAAAACATTCTCTAATCTCTTGTCAGATCCTTAGGGCCTGTGCCAGCCCTTACCCCTCCCTTATCTCTGCTTTGAAGGAGGCCAACAGAAGCTCCCAGGCCACAATGATGGAGGGGGGAGGTAGCTGGCACCCTAGTCATCTTTCTCTTCCTCTCTTCTCCAGCTTCTGTCACTAGGGCAGGAGTCAGAGATGTCTTCTCTTTAAACAGTGCACAGCAAGGCATGCACGTTGCCTGCAAGAGGATTGCAGGGGCAGACTTAACGATTCCGGGGCCCTTGGAAACTGCTGGATGGGGCCCCATAATCACCGCCACCACCCCTACCACCCCACACAGCAAGACGACCATCCCCACCCCCTTCCAGGACCACCACAAGCCCAAGAAAGGAGTGGCAACCACTGCCACTACTAAAAGCTAGCTGCCCAAAACCTGGACCGGATGGGTGCAAACTGCAGCGGTCACCACTGAGCCAGCTACCCAAACCCAAAAAGGGGCTAGCACAAGTCATGGCAGAAGTCTTCTCTTTTCCTTCCCCTTGGTCAGAGGGTGAGGCTGGGGGTGGTTGGGGCCCCCTTCAGTGTGGGGCCAGGGGCAGCTGCTCTGGTTGCACATTGGTTGACTGCCTCTGGAGGAGGGAGAATAGAAAGACAGGGAAGGAATCACAAGATTGGTCCCACTCAAATGGTTCCTGTATCCAAACCCATTATTAGTAATGCCATAGGAAATCAGCCCCCACACCACCAGGCTCAAGGTCAGCAGTATAACCTAAAAAGAACGCTGAAAGTAACTGGGTTGCAAAGTCACATTTAAGAAGCCAGTAGAGAGTAAGCACATTCATATAACTTAGGGTTAGGATCACAGAAACATGAGTTTGTGATCGTCATTAAAATAAACAAATCTAGTTAATACCTATGTCTGTATATTGCATCTATGTAGAAATGGCAGACACTATGCTTCACTTAAGGAAAAATAGTACTACCTGAACTTTTCATACTGAACCAATAAGATTGGGATTTGTAGTGCTTAGTGCATTGTTAGTAATTTCCTTGAAGGGGCACTTGAGAGAAAATGCTTTTACACCTAGTTTTGCAGATGAATCATCAGTACAGAGAGAAAGGTTTCATAAGAAGCCACATATTTGTTGTTCTACATGCAAATAGTCAGCTTTGCTTTTGGGAACAATTAATTACTTCCCTAACCAATGATTTTTTTAATTATTATTTTTAAGAGAACAACTAAGAAGAGATATAATTTTCTCCTTTTATATTTACAATAAGTAGAAGATTTTACTAATGTCCCAGGAAGAATATAATCTTTCTGATATCTTTTTAATATGATTTTAATATCTGGTTTATTTAAGGAGATTGTGCTGTAATGAGAGAAAAATCACTGCAGAGAAAACACTACCCATTCTACAAAGAAAAACTTTTTTTTACATTGTACATTCAGGGCTTATATAGAGCACTGGATTGACAGTTATAAAAAGCAGATTCTTCTCGCATGCAGCTACTAAGGAAAAAACAGCATATGTACTAGCACCGCAGATGTGTCTTCACACTACCTTATTCGTTCCTTTCCAAACTAAGATGAAAAGACAATATTTAGTGGATGAGGCAGATTTGTACTGAAGCCACTACGATGTGCATTTCTAATATATCTGACAGATCACAACTCTTGAGGCACTTTCACACATACTGAATAATACACTTTCAATCCACTTTCAATGCACTTTAAGCTGGATTTTACTGTGTGAACTGGCAAAATCCACTTGCAAACAATTGTTAAAGTGTACTGCTCATGAGTAGTTTTATTTATTCTTAGTAGCAAAGGCTAGTAACTACATTGTTAATTTTGCCATTCTAGGGTGGTGGGTGGGGATGGAGGGGTCCTTTAGAATTCTACGTAATAACCTGTTCTGTCATTCTGTGCAATATGTCTGAAGCTACTAGATGAAAATATGGATTGGACACTAACTGTGTGTTTCTCATCTGATCCAGGTTCTGTAATATCAGTACTTACTTTCCACATTAGGGATTGGATGCAAGCAAATCAACCAAAGCTGAACCCTGAAAAGACTTCAGTAAGGATGAGTGGCAGATTGTTGGAGAGGGAGAACTGGAACTTCTATTATTCCTTGATCACTTGGGCTTGTATCCTTGAGGTGGCACTCAGAGCCACTACTACTATGAATGTCCAGGTTCTAGCATTATATGAATAGGAACATTTTTTAATCAACTGTATCTGGACCTTGTGGTCAGACTCCATAATACTCTCTGCATAGGGCTGTCTGAAAGGGTTAAACGCTAATAGCCCATTACACTAATACCTCCACCAGCTGTATTAGCTTTGTATAGGCTTCTGGGCATGATTCTGCTATCTGTTCCTGCTAAAACCTTTAGTCCCAAATTCTTTAGAGAATGTTCCATTAGCAATCCAGAATAACTAGACAGCTTTTTCAGACAGGGAAATAGGGTCACTGGCTGGCAGTTCTGCACAGATCAGGACCAGAGCTCAGAGGCAGTGAAGAGCTAGAAATAGATCAGAAGCAGAGCAGCTGGGCAAACAACATTCTGAAGAAAATGTTGCACCAGCAAAGTTCTGCCTGCAACTGAGGATTCATTATGGTGCCTGGTCGTCCCACCCTTCATATTGACTTGAGAGGGAGCCTGATTCTGGCCAAGTCCAGGCTTAAGTCTCCCCTCCTCAGAAATGCCACGGGTTTTTTTTTCTTGAGCTCTCTGCTTTCTTGTAGGCCCAGGATAATTGTGGGAGTTCGGTAGTTAAATGGTTTCAGCTGGGAGGCTACCAATTCTCCACTTCTCTTTGTTCCCTGGATAAACCCTCCTCCTGGGTGGAGATTAGGGATTTCTTCCTACTCTCAGGTATGGCAGGGACTGCAGATGGTTTCTCCTCTAAGGTTCCATTTCACTCTAGCACTGAACGAGGCAAAGTCCTGACACAAGTAATGTGCTACCATATGCTCTACCATGATCTGTTAATTCAGCCATGAAACACCCCTAGCATGACATGTTAGGACAAAGGCATGACAAGTCTTTTTTCATTCACTGATTACTAGCTCTGATAGGTTCTTTCCCCCAAAGTTTGCCAAAGCCTAAGCCTCTTCTGGAGACATTGAGAGTCTTGAGACAATTTATTTATTACTTATTTCATTTATAGTCCACCTTACTCAGAGAGAGAATGGTTACTAACCAGAGATTAATAAGAATAATTTTAGAAACATATTTTAAATAGTTGTGCTTTTTAAAGTATTTTAATAAGGATATATCCTTTTGCCCTTCTATACTTCCTTCTTTTATTTTAAGTTTTGTTGAAGAAGCTTATTTGTTACCTCACCTTCAGCTTTCTGGCTGGAGCTGCTTTAAGTCTAAATAAATAAACTACAAGCAGATTTCAAATCTGAGCAGTATAATATAAATAGAAACCACAGTTTTCTAGGATCCACTGAAGAACCAAGAATTGTACTATGGTACACAAGGTAATGTATGTTCATGTGAACAATATGCAATGTACAGTACCTTCAAAAGTTTAATTCCTTTATTCAAACTTGGGTTGAGTAACATAAAGGAAATCTTTGTTATGTGGCCAACATCCCCAACACTCAACTATTAAAGAAAAGAAAATATTAGCTGAACAATATACATCACACATTCTTTAAAAAACAAAACAAAAACATTGTGCCTTGTGCCTTTCCATTGTGTTGGAAATTTACACAACCTTATATAAGCCTGCTAAAATAGGATTTTTAAAATGTAGAGGAACTTCATATATTTCATATGAAGATTGTTAAATCTGAACCAGGGATGTTAGACAGTAAAGGCCAACAATACAAACCATAAAACATAGGAACAGTGCATTCAGGACACTCAACTTTCCTGCAAAATTCTGCTTGGCAATTCACCTTCTCATTGCCAGTCCTTCATAGTATGGTGCAGTGGTTAGCGTGTTGGACTAAGATCTGGAAGATCCAGGTTCAAGTCCCTATGCTGCCATGAAGCTAACAGGGTGACATTGAAGAAGAAGAAGAAGAGTTGGTTTTTATAAGCCAACTTTCTCTTCCACTTCAGGGAGACTCAAACTGGCTTACAATCACTTTCCCTTCCCCTCCCCACAACGGACACCCTGTGAGGTGGGTGGGGCTGAGAGAGTGTGACTGGCCCAAGGTCACCCAGCTGGCTTCGTGTGTAGGAGTGGGGAAACAAATCAATTTCACCAGATTAGCCTCCATTGCTCATGTGGAGGCGTGGGGAATCAAACCTGGTTCTCCAGATCAGACTCCACAGCTCCAAACCATCGCTTTTAAACACTACACCATGCTGGCTCTCCAGTCACTTTCTCTCAATCTAACCTACCTCACAGGATTGTTGTAAAGATGAAGTGGAGGAAGGGAGAAACATTTATCCATGCTCTTTGGAGAAAGGGCAAGAAGAAATGTGCTAAAATAAAAAAGTTCTCACTCCTAGCACTTGTATCTCCAACTTTATCATTAAACACTTATATCATTAGAGACTAGCAAAAAAGCCATTATGGTTTCAGAAGTAACATAGAAAGGTGAGTTTTGAAAAGGATTTAGATGTCAGATTAGACATCTAAAATTGCACATGGTAACTAATTTATGTAGTCTCTTAATGAAATGTCAGGAATGCTCTCCATTCTAGTGGCAACATCTTTATAATTATGAATTACAAACCTACCAAAAATGGTTCATTTTTTAAATTGTGAACTCTCTGAGCAAGGGATATCCCATTAGTTCCATACACAAGCACTTTTATATCAGGCATTTTTTGTGGAATTTGAGTACAGTCCATCCACATTCTCCATTGACCTTGGCTTCTAGCATCAAAATCTTTCACTAGACCAGATGGTGCAGTCACTTCTGTATTAAAAATAAACATGGGTTCAAAATAATGCACATTTCAGATAAAGGCTAATGTAAATTCCGAAAGTTATTACTCAGCTATACAACAAATTAACACTCAACATTTTGGTGCTGCCATGTCCAACGCAATGGTAGAAGAATATTTCAGAATATATAGTCTTTCATATGAATTGCTCCTTAAGATCCTGGTTTTAAGAATATTGTTGTTGGATCCTGGCACTCAAGATTAAAGTCAGGATTTTGCTTACTTAAAAAAAAAACAGAATGCAGCTCTGTAGCTTTGATTTAAAGGGGAAGAATTTCACAGGGAGACAGGAGGTATTCAACTGTTACCCGTTGTACAATTTTCACACCAAAAATCCACCACCTCCAAGCAGCTTTTACCCACACTAGATTTTTAAAAACCAGGAAAAATAACCACGGAACCACACAATATATAATTCTACCCATACCTGACAGTTTCTGATGGATTTTCTTCTGTGTAGTTGATGATGCCAGTCCTATAACATGGATTTGTGTAAATACTATAAAATTAAAAGAAATATGGAGGGGGAAAAGGTTCCTTTTTCCATTTATGGTGGACTTGCCCATTGGTTGCAAAATACTGGAATAGTGTGCATAAAGAAATTGAAGTTATATTGCAATGTTCATTTAACTGCTCTCCCAAAATGTATCAATTTAATGATTGCCCCACAAGTATGACCTTGTATCAGAAGAGTCTTTTATCCCAGTTGGTTATAGCAGCAAGGATGGGGATGGCACAAAAATGGAAAGGTTGGTTGATGCATCTTTGGGATTATTGTTGAATAAGGTATGGTACACATGGACAATGAATCAGATATCTTCATATAGATATATGTGGACTTGGAAAGGATGGTATGTTGCTAAATTTGCTGACACTTGGAAGTTGTTTGCATTGTACTGGAATAACCATAAAGGTTATCAAGATATGGAGCAACAGATACTGGAACTTGTCTGATGACTTGTTTCTGTATACTTAGATGATGTGAAAATACGGCAAAGTGAGCTTACGTGTAGGGCAGGGCAATTACTATATGTTTAAGTAAGATTATATATGTTAGAGGATGAACCTGTAGATGTGTACTTTCTCCACTTATTTTTATTTGTCTACTTCTTTGAATTGGAATAAAAAAAAAATAAAATAAAATAAAAGAGGTACTTGCCTTGCAGTGGAATGGTAAGTTCTGCAAAATCTTTCTTGGACTGTTTATTGATCCAATCATTGTGAACAAAAGTATATGTGGTAAAGGGGTAGCTTCCTTCTTTTATGACTATCTTTTCTAGGAACCAGTCATCTAGAAAGAAAAAGAAACAGGAATGTGCCTATTCATTTTTAGAAAGCTGTTCTCTATAATAAACCTAAATAATTAAAATTGGGGAAAAAAACTTTGCAGACTGAAGATGCTGTATAATATGAGGTGGAAGAAGAAATCTACTGTCATTTAAAAAAAACATCAATGATATTTACAGGAAGGACATGGAGAGAAGGGCTTCAGTTTCCCATTCCCCTCTTCCCCATTGCTGCCAAGAATATCGGTGCTCTGGTTCTTCCTCTTCTATTATGGGGTTTCCTGCAATCCATCACCTCTTCTTATAAAAAGCACTCTGTCCTATAGTTTACATTTTACTTTTACATTTCTTATAAAAAGTACTCTGTCCTATAGTTGACAACCCTGCCATAGACCTTTCATCTAGATGCATCTACTCAGCCCATTTCTTACATCAGAGGAAGTAGGCTTTATAAGGAATCCTCATTCTGAAACAATTCTTCCTAGTCTAAAGAAGCTATTTAGGTACAGCTAGAAACAGTTCATGTAGGTAAAGCTTCTTTTGACATATCTGCTGCAGCTCCTCCAACAACAGAACATGGAAGCCACTATTCCGTGAAAGCTGTTGTAAGGAAAACTTCAAAGCATAGAGGTTCCTCTCTTAGGGTCACCCGGTCCCTCTTCACCACCAGTGGGAGGTTTTTGGGGTGGAGCCTGAGGAGGGTGGAGTTTGGGGAGGGGAGGGACATCAATGCCATAGAGTCCAATTGGTAAGGTGGCCATTTTCTCCAGGTGAACTGATCTCTATTGGTTGGAGATCAGTTGTAATAGCAGGAGATCTCCAGCTGCTACCTGGAGGTTGGCAACCCTATCCTCTCTGGCCTGCCTGAATAACTTCTTTGGATAGCAGCCTTTGTGGAGGTTTTTCACTAAGGCCAAAAACGCATGGTCCCTTAACCCACTTTATTCCCCATTTCAGCCAGGATCAAATTTACCTGGGCTGGGGGGGGGGGGAACTGTACGCATTACCTTGAAAAGCAGGGATGAAAATGTGCCAATCAATCCATGTAAACAGAAAGTGCAGGAGACATGAAGTTCCTGTTTAGTTTGGCACCCCCCATGCCCCCGGTGATTGGTCGTTTCAAATTGATGAGGGCCTTCCCTGCCCCGGGAAATGACCAATCACCGGGGGAGGGGGTGTTGCAAGCTAAACAGGAATTGTGCACATCTCCCACACTTTCTGTTTACATGGATGGATTTGCACACAGTTTTGTCCCTGCTTTTCAAGGTAATGCGTACAGTTTACCCCCCAGTCAATTTGATCCTGGCTGAAACGGGGAATAAAGTGGGTTAAGGGACCATGCGTTTCTGGCCTAAAAAACTATAACAACAAGGGATTTCAAGTACTTTCTGCAATATGCTCAACACAGACGTTTTCATTTTACCTTTTTTCAAACTTTTAAACCCTAGAAGGACTTGGTTCAGCTTCCCAAGATGTACTGCTTCGATTTTAAAAATGTCCACCTATAATTTGAGAAAAAGTAATATTGATGGTTTGTGTAAGGCAAGATGCATCTGCCATGAACATCATCTGAGAACTATTACAGGCATTTAAACACTTCAACATTCTAATTCCTTTCAGCCTAGATGCAACTAGAACTGTAAGTAAAGATATATAACTTCTTGCAAGATCAGAGTAAAAAGTGCAGTATAGCTGATGTTTTTCAGTGCCAGTGACTTTTACTGCACATATTAAAGTATCACATTATTTAGAAGAACAGTATTTCCAGAAGTGGCTTAAAATTCCAGTAAGCTGCTCCTTTGTGATAGAACTTCTAGAAAGAAAGAAATAAAATCAGATGAATGATAGTTATTACATTGAGTGACCTTGCCTTTCTTCTGAAGCATCTCAAATTGGCCCCAGTCATATCTTGGATGCTCGGCTAGATTATTCTGACCCAAGAGAGCAAATGTTTTCTTCCTTTGCACATCTGACACTTGTTTCACACACAAATCTTCTGCATAATACTATATATAACCACTGCATTGGATTTGGCATGATAGCAGAATTTAAACCTTCTGTGCCGCTCCCCCCCCCCCCCCCATGAGAATACATCCTTGGAATATGTAGTCATCATAGGGATACTTCCTTTTTATCCTTTCAAAGGCTTTCAGCGTCATTGTATTAGAAAAATCTTTTGCTATTTGTATAGAGCAATCTTTGTTTCTGACCAATTTTGTTCCAGACATATTCACCAAGTGCACAGAGAACACATGCCATGATGCTAACTGAAATGGCAGAACTGGAATTACTAAACAATCAATCAGATATCCAAGGCAGTTGACAAAACATGAGACAGATTTGAGCCTCAGACTGAGCAGCATCAGCTGTAGATGATCCTTGAAGTTGCTTTTCACATATTAAAGATCCAGCCTGGACTGGTTTAAGAAATGTACACTGGCCTTCATAAAGACTTTAATCAGTTCACTATCAATTCACTGGGCAGAAGAATGGGGCTTCACCCAAAGTTAAGCGCAGAATCATAATAAGTTAAAATGGAAATATTACACAAGGGCTCCCCATCGAGATAAGTGCAATTTATAAGAACGTCACCATGGCTAGATAACATATGTTACCATAAGAGAAATATACAACATTCGTGTATTTATTTATTTGTTTTCGATGTGTACCCTGCTTTTAACATGGATCAGATGAAGTTGTCTTCTGCTGAGACAGACACTCAGTCTATTGAGACCAGTACTGTCTACTCTGACTGGCAGCAGGTCTCCAACATCTCAGGTGAAGTCTTTCACATCACCTACTATCTTCTCCTTTTTAAACCGGAGATACCAGGGATTGAACCTTGGACCATCTGCATGCAAAGATATTCTACTACTGAACCACAGCCCCTCACCAACCTGATTTCCAACTAGATTGGCTCAGCTCTTGAAGCAGTTTACAATTCAATTCCATAACAATATACAATTCAAATAACAAAGCTACTGTCTATGTGGCAGAGTAGCAGAGCTATGCTTTTGGAGAGAAGAGATCTCTTGCTTATGGGGAAAGAGATGGTCTTACTCAGCAATTGATGCATTGGGAAAAAAGACTTGATCATTAAAATGATGGACTATTGCCCTTATTCCAAACACGATGTTCAGTTCTTGTGCTAGATGTTTGCAATGTTGTTTTTCTTTCTTTTTTCTTTTTTTTACCTGTCCTCTAGCAAACGTGATCGGGCCTCTTCTTGAGTTATTAAGCCATCGTTTTCCAGAGTCACCCTTCTCTCCTTGAATACAAAGATAAGCATCTCCACTGGCATTGGCTTTCTTTTTGTCTCCAGTGTGCATATGAATGGCATATTCCACAGCTGAGTAAAAAAATACATACACATATATATCAGCAAACTAAAAAGAATCTTGAGACTATTTGTCACTGCTTTTAAAGTTACTTACCAGCTGTTCAGTAGCTGTAGTTTTACAAATGAGCCTTTACACATAGATATGCATTCTTAACTAAGGAAGAACCCATTTACATTAAAAGATCTGCTGGTATATATTGTATGTAGTATTTCCAACATCTGCACAAAAAACTTCTTTTCACTGCTGTTATTCAATCTAGCTCAATATCCTCATTCCACATTCAGACCAGATTGACTTTTTAGTTCTGTTTGTTGTAAAATTAAAGACTTCAGTAAAAACATATCCATCCCCAAATTCTCTCACATAAAACATATCAAGGGGGGAATGTGTGTATGATAATTTTATTAATCCCATGCCATGCCAATTTACAAATTCAGAAATGCATGCCACTGTATATCCACACAATCAATTCTATAAAAGTCATGACTATTTACATAATATGATTCAGGGACCAGCATAGCCCAACATTTACCAGAACCAAGAGCCTGAACACACACATGCCTCGTCTACACATGCAACAGAATAGGAGGTAGTTGAGTGGACTGTACCTCTTCAGCCTTCAGGGACACATATCACATGTCTGAATGCTTCCTTCGCATAAAAAAATCTGCCTGTAATTTTAAAAAACACACCAGCCCTATAACGTTAAGGATAAGGATTTTGTCCCAGACTACTTCATGTCTTGCTGGTTTCTATTTGCCAGGAGCTTTTTATTTTGGGGGACAAAGTATGAACCTCACATGCAATCTGAAACTGAATAATCCAGTCAGCCAGAACTCTGTCATCTCATTCTGTTGTATGTGTGTGTTTAGTGTTGTCAAGTTGCTTCTAACTCATGGAACCTATGAATCAATGTCCTCCAAAAATGCCCTGTCATTAACAGCCTTATTCAGGTCTTGCAAACTGAGGGCTGTGGCTTCCTTTATAGAGTCAATCCATTTTATGTTGGTCTGCTTCTTTTCCTACTGCCTTCAGCTTTTCCTAGCATTACTGACTTTTCCAGTGACTCTTGTCTTCTCATAATGTGACCAAAGTACGATAGCCTCAATTTAGTCATTTTAACTTCAAGACACAGTTCAGGCTTGATCTGATCAAGAACCCACTGATTTGTCTTTTTGGCGATTCACAGTATCTGCAAAACCCTCCTCCAGCCTGCTAGCAGAATAAATTGTATTTGAAAGGCCCTGCTGTGTATTAGTAAGGTACAGTATATCAGTCAATGAAGCTATCTGAGTGAATATTTATGTAACAAGGGATTGTCCCGGTTAGGTGTCATCTAGTGCATTGTTCTCCATACTTTTGTCCTCTCTGCATAAACCTGTACTGGTATATTTGCAGACTGATGCCTTAATGCCATGAAGGTTTTTTTTTTTTTTTTTTTGCTAATTAGCTGCTTTACACAAATAAGCCTAATTAAATTTGCATAAAATCTGTGATTAACTTTCTCATATAAAGCTTCTGTAAAATCACAAGGGTGGGAATTCCTACTAAAAAAAAAGAGGGTAGTTGCTAGGGGAGAGGCAGCGTCCTTCCATAGTTTATCCCTTGCAAAATGTATGGGTGCTGCCCCACTCACTGTCTGACTGTTTCCAGAAATTATTTGCAAAAGCTTCAGCAAATCTGGTCAAATTAATCACAGAAAGATTGTGGCTCAGTAGTGGAAAATGTTTGGCATACTGAAGGTCCCAGGTTCAATCCCCAGTACCTCTAGAAAATAAAAAAAGATCAGGTAATAGGTGATATGAAAGGCCTGAGACCGTGGAAAGCTGCTTCCAGTTAGTGTAGACAATACTGATTAAGATACAGCAATGGTCTGATTCATTATAGGGCAGATTCATGTGACCAGGTGATATGACATACCTCAAAAGAAATTAATCCACGGCCTATTCTACAACATTACATCTAATGAATCTTTCCATTTGTGTTTATCCTCTCATATTTTTACATATTACAACTGTTCAAATAATATTGTGCTCATATATAAAATGTACATGGAAACTGTACTGTGATTGTCTTGAAGAGTTTTCAATTCACAGAGTTATTTTCTGCTAAATAAATCTCCTTGGGGAGTGTGTTCCAGAGTTTTGGTGCCATGACTGAGAAAGCTCACTCATGGGTTGACATATGACTAATATCAGAAGGTGAGGCACCTGGAGCAGGGCCTCGGATGTTGATCACAGTGATCCAGTAGGTTTCTAAGGGAGTAGCTGTTGCTTCAGGTACTTTGGTCCCAAACCATATAGGGCTTTCAAGGTCAACAGCAGCCCCTTGAATTGTGCCCAGAAACAGATTGAGAGCCAGTATAGACAGGCCAATACTGGGACGATGTGGTCCCTATGTAGGGCTGCCAACCTCCAGGTGATTAACCATAAAGAAACACCTCTGTACTGTTACCATAGGTTTAGAAATTAGGACAGGAAATTACTGATATCGACAATGCAAAACAAATTGTATTAAATGCTGGAAGATAAATAATACTGAAGTGCTATATACAAAAGGTGAAAGGTCAATACAATATATACAACAATTTATATGTATGTGTGTGTTAAGTGCCGCCAAGTTGCTTCCGACTCATGGCGACCCTATGAATCAAAGTCCTCCAAAATGTCCTATCTTTGACAGCCTTGCTCAGATCTTGCAAATTGAGGGCTGTGGCTTCCTTTATTGAGTCAATCCATCTCTTGTTGGGTCTTCTTCTTTTCCTGCTGCCCTCAACCTTTCCTAGCATTACTGTCTTTTCCAGTGACTCTTGTCTTCTCATAATGTGGCCAAAATACGACAGCCTCAGTTTAGTCATTTTAGCTTCTAGGGTCAGTTCAGGCTTGATTTGATCTATAACCCACTGATTTGTTTTTTTGGCAGTCCACGGTATCCGTGACACTCTCCTCCAACACCACATTTCAAAGGAATCTATTTTCTTCCTATCAGCTTTCTTCACTGTCCAGCTTTCACACCCATACATAGTAATAGGAAATATGATGGCATGAATTAATCTAGTCTTGGTGGCCAGTGACACATCCTTACACTTCAAAATCTTTTCTAGCCCTTCATGGCTGCCCTTCCTAGTCTCAATCTCCTTCTGATTTCTTGGCTGCAGTCTCCCTTTTGGTTGATGGTGGAGCCAAGGAATAGAAAATCTTCAACAATTTCAATTTCCTCATTGTCAACCTTAAAGTTGTGTAATTCTCCTATAGTCATTACTTTTGTTTTCTTGATGTTCAGCTGTAGTCCTGCTTTGGCACTTTCTCTTTTAACTTTCAGCAGTAGTCGTTTCAAATCTTCACTATTTTCTGCCAATAATATAGTGTCATCGGCATATCTCAAATTATTAATGTTCCTCCCTCCAATTTTCACTCCAATTTATATAATTTATATAAGTCTATATTATGTCAATTGATGTCCAAGATGGTAATCATCATGCTGAAGAATAAGATGGAAAGATGGGATATGATCGTTTCGAAGTCTTCTTCAGTCCCAATTCTACATATAAAAATATGTTGTGCTTTACAATATGCAATTTATATCAGTAATATCCTGTACTGACCTCCAGGTGATGGCTGGAGATCTCCCGCTATTACAACTGATCTCTAACCGATAGAGATCAGTTCACCTGGAGAAAATGGCTGCTTTAGCAATTGGATTCTATGGTATTGAAGTCCCTCCCCTCTCCAAACCTTGCCCTCCTCAGGCTCCGCCCCCCCCAAACTCTCCAAGTATTTCCCAACCTGGAGCTGGCAACCCTAACCCTATGACAAACTCGGGATGAAAAGGTCGATCTCTAGCAATCAAGGCACGGTCTGTCTTCCCTTCACAACCCTAGTAGAAAGACGAAGGGAGCTCTATCTGTCTCAGCATTCTATCCTTCCTGGAACTTTTTGCCTCTCTTCATGTGGCTCATTCTGGGGGAAGCACCCCATTCGGTGGGCTAAGGAAAAAAATGAAGCTGAGTCATGCATTAGCTGATGGCACTGAAAAAATAAATACAAACTTCCTATGAT
The DNA here is from genome assembly GCF_029931775.1 of Euleptes europaea. Lineage (NCBI taxonomy): Eukaryota > Metazoa > Chordata > Lepidosauria > Squamata > Sphaerodactylidae > Euleptes > Euleptes europaea. Next base: position 43,411,075 of record NC_079319.1, read on the forward strand.
TAGATGCTACAGGAGCATGGGACTCTCCAAACTGCAGCTGAGCCCACCTGCATATCCACAGCATTGTAGAGACATAAAGTAAGGCTGTCCGAAACCCTGTTAAACTACACAGATTATATTCCACCAAATACAGATCAGGCTGTATCAACCAGAGTTGTTACAAGTAGCATATACAAGCAACTCAAGGGTGCCTATAGGGAAATGGATAAATTCAGCAAAGACATTTAGAAAGTTTAAAGAAGTGGTTGTTCTGCAGGCTAAGAAGAAAGGGTATTATTGATTTCAACAACAGAGTGGATTAAAAGAATGTATTCTCTCACACCCCCAACTATAAAAATAAAAATGCATTGAAGAGACCATTGGGAAATTAGAATGCTTTCCCCCTTGTTCCAACTGAGAAACAACAGGATTTCAAAAAGCAAGCAGGGTGACTGAGATAAAATGTAAGAGATACTGAGAGTTATGTTTTATTATTGTTTCTGCTTTGTTACAGCAGCTCTTCTGGAATTTACAGTGATGTAATATAACTGAAATGGAGAAATCCTAGATTGGTCCATACTGTCCATCCTGTCACTAAATGGTCCTTGTGTTTTAGTACAAGACACTTATGGTCAATCTGCACATGATCTAGGAAATCAGTCAGAATATCACACCGATGTTTTGTAAAGCTAATAGCAGATAGTAGTGGAAGTATGTGTTTAACCCTTTCCCTTATGTTGTTTCCTAAGGAAATTGACCCCTCCCCCCCCAGTTTATATACGCTCTGTAGCAAATACTTATGCTACCAACCTCTGAGGTAGACAGCTGCTATGGGGAGGAATTTAAATTGGAAAACTGACACACATGGAAAGAATAATTATATATCAGCTCCTCCCACATTTGAATTAGCTCTTGTACACTTAAAAGAAAAAAAAACCTGCTCAAGGATGCAATGTATATTCTGGCTCTTATAATAACTGGATTGTTGAAATGTTTAAGCTGAAGTATCTGAATATAAACAATGGTATTCCATAAAAGCTTATATGGCACTTGGGCCTCTGCTGTTAGAGCAAAACAACAAGACAGTTCAAGAATGCAATACAACAGGAACTTTTTTGTATGTAGTTCCTGCTGAAATGAATAGGGATCATACAAAAGTTCTGAAGTTGATAAAATTTGTTGCATTTCTATCCTGCTTTTTCTCCAAGGAGCTTGGAACAGTTTAGACCATTCTGCTGCCTTCCATTTCATCCTTACGCCAACCCTGGGAGGAAGAGTGATTGGCTCAAGATCACAATGCAATCCTAAACAGAGTTACATCATTCTAAAGCCACAGACCTAGAATGGCGTAACTTTGCTTTGGACTGCATTACTAGTGAACTTTACGGCTGTGTGGGCATTTGAACCCGGTCTTCCTCAGTCCCAGTTGGGCATCTTAACTGCTATACCACACTGGCTCTAAGATGCCGAATGTAGTAACATAGTTATTTTTTACACAGCAATGTCAGAAGTGCCACCTAAAAGCCTTAAGGGTGAGACTGACATTCCCCTACTAGTCTCAGACTACAGCTCCAACAGCAGGGTTGCCAGATCCCTCTTAACCACCCACGGAAGGTTTTTGTGGTGGAGCCTGAGGAGGGCGGGGTTTGGGGAGGGGATGGACTTCAATGCCATAGAGTCCAATTGCCAAAGCAGCCATTTTCTCCAGGGAAACCGATTTCTATCGGCTGGAGATCAGTTGTAATAGCAGGAGATCTCCAGATACTACCTGGAGGTTGGCAACCCTATCCAACAGCTTCTTGGTCAGCATTTCCTCAGTAGGCAGTAGCTTTTGTTCATCCCCCCCCCAAAAAAATCTGTCTACCTCTTCCTCTAGCTGTTCAACCCCCTCCATAACCTTTTTGAACTCCTAGCTGCATAACTGATGGTTCTGATGAAAGCTGCCCATTGGTTTTAAAACCTGATCCATGGTCCACAGCTGCCCATGGTTACATCAGTCTACAAATTGCAAAGCATATATTATATGAAAGAATTCCCATGTATGAGAAAAGGGCACATTATCATATGAACTGCAGCATATGTAAATCAGATTCAAAAATTGCTGGCTCAATCCTATCCCTGTTTACTCAGAAGTAAATCCCACTGCTTTAATAGGCTTACTCCCAAGCAATTGGGTAAGATTGCTGCCTCTGGTTATGACAGTATAAAGTTATATTGTTTTTTTCTTTAGACTTTAATGGTTCAACTGCGTACAACTGGTCAGGTAAAGATACGTTTTCTATGATCCTTCCCCAACTCTTTTTTGTGGTAGTTTATAAAAACTATTAGTAACTGGTAACACACAAATTAATGTGTTTGATTTGTATAATTAGCAAACAAGTTGTGTATTATGCAAATTAACTCAGATTTTGGGCAACTTGAATATTGGCAAACCTAATCCCAATGCAATACAAAAAAGTTCATTTTTCAGATTATGTAATACACTGTTTCTCCCCCCTCCCCCCACATACTTCTTTTACAGGATGCAATATATTAAAATGTAGTCATGGTAAAGCAATTCAGAATGGAACCACTCTGGTATATGAATGGGCAAATAGTAAAAAGCCCACAACCAAATGGTAGTGTAGCTGAAAATTGCAATTCTAAAAGCACTTACTGGGGAGAAAGTCCTACTGAACTCAATGGGTTGGGATTTTTGATCCAAAACAGATCACTCTCCTTCTTCTCTTGAACCCACAATCTCCAGCACCCCCTGAAAAGCAATTCCTGAGGGACGAGGGACTCCAAGCCTGTCAGCCCCCAGAGTTCATTTCCACCACTGCCATTTTAAAAAATAGCTGCCGGTGTGATACCACTTCCAGGGAAAATCCAAAAGTGACATCAGTCATCTCTATGGTTTATCAGTCATCTTTATAGTTTTACCATAGAGTTTCTGGCAATTTCTAGAGAGGTGTGATATCACTTCCAGGTTTTCCAGGAAGTAATGTCATGCCATTGCCAATGGCTGCCCCCATGTCCCCACCCTCTGGGTCTCCTGCTGCTTCCCAACTTTCCCTGACAACCCTAAGGGGCCCTCAGAAGCAGAGAAGGATACATCATGGGGCTCTGCAGGTTGATGGAACCTGGGCACTTCTGCAAACAGAGCAAGCACTTATTTGGGAGGCGGAATCCCCTCTTCTTGCTGAAGCTCCCCATTCTGCATCCTGCTTAGTTTCCAAGGTCCTCCCAACCTTCTGAATCAGCTTGAGGGGGAGGTGCAGGGGACTTCAGGGGAACAGAGAGAAATACATCCATAAATGTCTTCCGTTCATGGATTATATGATCCAGTTCCCCAGAACTCACTTTTGCTTAGGATCACACAATAGGACTGAGTTTAGAAAATGTCATACGAGAAAATGCCATACTAAGTCAAATTAGTCCCTTGTCATTAAGGCTGCCAACTCTGAGTTGGGAAATTCCTGGAGATCTAGGAGGTGGAGCCTGGGGAGGATTGGGTTTGGGGAAGGGAGGGACATCAGCAGTGTATAATGTCATGAATTCCATCTTCCAAAGCAGCCATCACTTCTTTAACAAGCCTAAATTATTTAAAAAGATTGTATCATTGATATACAGGTTTTAAAGGCCAGTGCTACATTCAGATTGCAAAATTAAAATGTGAGAGAGACTGACAAATGAAGGAGCTATATCTATCCGAACTACTAATAATGATGTATACCATGAAAGAACATTTGGGTTAGCTATAACTTGCTTGCTCTTAATGCTTTTATTTGGAACAGGAGGGATTACTGATGATGTGTGATGAGAGACCATTCTTTGAAAACTGCTTTTCTCTAAGGTATGACTTTGCTTATTCAGGAACTTTTCTCCACATTTTGCACTAACAGCGTCTAATAAATTATATGATTCTCCCAGGAAAGCAGTCAACGGATGGCGTGTGCAAGAGAAAGAAGTCCATAAATTCATTTCCTAGTACTGTTTTTTTCCTGTAGATCTTGGATTTGCCAGCAACACTTTGAACTGCAACCTTTTACTTTATTGTTTTCAGGAGAAGCATAGAGCAGCCTGGATGGTTGGTGATTTTTTATGTCTTTTGTGATTATAATCTTTTTGCCATGGAAGAAAAAAAGGAAGTCTTGCATTTAGACTTAGACTTCTTCTGTGGGGGTGGTTCCAATGAGCTTCATGAAGCCAACAGTTGCCTTGGCATCGAGAACAGAGCCAGTTGGCAATGTCAACCCCAAGGGAACTGAACCTGAAGAGGGACTGCAGGCCCTCTGCTCCTGAGCTCTAGTTAGAAGCTTGATCTTTACTTGGAGCTCCCAAAGCCTTTTCCCACAGAAATGCCTTCAGCCTGGAGGCTTTCTCTTGCCGGCTTTGGTGTGAATTGCTTGCATATGGAGCAAGCACTAATATTATGCGACTTGCCGAGGTACTGAAGGCAGCAGTCGTGGTCAGCTGACTGTGCCATTTTAAGCCTACATTCTGAACATTTCTTAAACTGAGCCATGTTCAGAGAAAAAACTATCAATGCTTAAAAACTACCCCCCCCCAAAAAAAAAACTATCAAGAAGCTGCAAGGCATTACCTCAGGAATCAGAGTCAGAAACTGAGGGTTGCAACAAATGAAGAATGATGAATAACTTTTTTAATAGGTTCTGATTAAGGGTAGAAAGAGGCCAAAGAAAGAAGCTGAAGAAATACCGATGAGGTTGAAGAGTTTCAGAGGTAAATTGTTAGAACTGGAGAGAAAAGCATCCTGTCTCCACAGCTGCGAAGAGAGGAATGAGGGAAGGAGTATTCTCCCCACCTCCGTCACATCATAGCCTCACTGTATGCCACATTGATCAGGCTACACCTGGAGTATTCTGGAGGCCTCACTTCAAAAAGGATGTGGAGAGAATGGAGCGGGTGCAAAGGAGAGCAATGAGGATGATCAAGGCCTCTGAGGAAAGGCTGAGGGAATGTTTAGTCTGGAGAAGAGGAAGTTGACGGGGAGAGGGGACATGATTACTCTCTTTAAGTATTTGAAGGTCTGTCACTTAGCGGAGGGCAGGGAGCTGTTCCTGTTGGCAGCAGAGGATAGGACTTGCAAAAATGGTTTAAATTATGGGAGAAAGGTACCGGCTGGATAGTAGGAAAACATTTTTTACAGTAAGGGTTGTTCAGCAGTGGAACTGGCTACCTAGGGAGCTGGTGAGCTCCCCCTCTCTGGTAGTCTTCAAGCAGTTGTTGGACAAATACTTGTCAGGGATGCTCTAGGATGATCTTGCATTGAGCAGGGGGTTGGACTAGATAGCCTATATGGCCCCTTTCAACTCTATGATTCTATGACTTTATAATTCTATGATTTAATTATTCTGTGTGCTGGTTTGGGTTGGCTGCACATTGGAAGAGAGGGGGAATGCTCCAAATATTCTAGAAAGACCTAGAAAAGCTTTGGAACGGAGCTCCACTGCACGATTGCATAAACGCAGTCCTATGTGTGCCTGCACAGAAGCCATGAAGATGAACCAAGTTTTCACAGAATTAACAGTGCAATCTTAACAGCACTTTCCTGGGAGTAAGCCTATTGATGTAAGCCCCACTGAATAGGATTCTTAGGATTCTGGGCAGACCTATTTACAATTGTTCTCTAAATCTCATACATTCAATAGGGATTACATCCTAATAGTATGCATAAGATGGCAACCTTACATTGCAGTCCTGTGGGCATTTACTTTAAGAAGTCCCATTAAACTTAACAAGATTTACTTTACAGTAAACATGCATAGCCATTCACAAAACTTTAGGGAAGGAGAGGCTTTCTAAATTGAAGACAAAATCACTGTCTTGGAAAGTTGGAGAGATCTTGCAATACCAGATGTGTAGGTATATCCAAGGACTTCAGTCTTCACAATGAACACAGATTTAGCTTACCAGGCAAAGGATCCTGGTCTGCAGAGAATGTTGGCAGTTCAACACATATCTCTTCATTGGGTTTGAACCAGCAGTCAAAAGTTAACCACATCTCCTGGTTGGTGCCTGTATGTTTCATATGTAGCAGAGCTAAATGCCAGGGTTCTCTCAGATGAGTTTGCAGACCAGACACCTGAATCTTGTAAAGGGATCCAATGTTTCTCAGCTCATCCTGTGTGAGAAAAAAAGTTGACAGAAGGTTCGTTCCTGGAAAGTGTAACACAATTCACCTGTCAATTGCATTTGATTTTTATCATTCTCAACCACTTAAAGCAACACTCCACATATTTATCAAATGTCAATTTAAAATAGCAATAGTATCATTCACATGGCTGATTCTGAGCACTGTATTGATCATATTGAAATTTTCATATAACATTGGCAACAGAAAAGAAATTAATCCTATATTTATCCTATATTTTTAAAGTATACACACAAGATAATTGAGATATGCCAATGATACTAAAATAGCAAAGACTTGAAACGACTACGGCTGAAAGTTAAAAAAGAAAGTGACAAAGCAGGACTACAGCTGAACATCCAGAAGACAAAAGTAATGACTACAGGAGAATTACTTTAAGGTTGACAATGAGGAAATTGAAATTGTTGAAGACTTTCTATTCCTTGGCTCCATCATCAACCAAAAGGGAGACTGCAGCCAAGAAATCAGAAGGAGACTGAGACTGGGAAGGGCAGCCATGAAGGAGTTAGAAAAGATTCTGAAGTGTAAGGATGTGTCACTGGCCACCAAGATTAAGTCAATTCATGCCATCGTATTCCCTGTTATTATGTATGGGTGTAAAAGCTGGACATTGAAGAAAGCTGATAGGAAGAAAGTATATTCCTTTGAAATGTGGTGTTGGAGGAGAGTGTTACGGATACCATGGGCTGCCAAAAAACAAATCAGTGAGTTATAGATCAAATCAAGCCTGAACTGACCCTAGAAGCTAAAATGACTAAACTGAGGCTATTGTATTTTGGTCACATTATAAGAAGACAAGAGTCACTGGAAAAGACAGTAATGCTAGGAAAAGTTGAGGGCAGCAGGAAAAGAGGAAGACCCAACAAGAGATGTATTGACTCAATAAAGGAAGCCACAGCCCTCAATTTGCAAGATCTGAGCAAGGCTGTCAAAGATAGGACATTTTGGAGGACTTTGATTAATAGGGTTGCCATGAGTCGGAAGTGACTTGATGGCATTTAACTCACACAAGTAGCCTCTTAGTTTATTTTTTCATATAAGATTAAATACTGATTTACTTTGAGTTGTGTTGCCTTTCCTGAAATCTGAACAGCCAACTTTTTGCAATCCAGGTCTCCATAAAAACTGAAAGTAAGCTGCATGGGAGCTGTTTCAGTGTTCACATCGGACCCAATGATGTCCATTATCCACACCCCTGAGGACTGCATGTTGATTTGAGGATGTATTGAGACAGATGTCAGTCTTTTACCTGAGATAAAATCAAAGCAAAAAAAGCATCGAAAAGTATTTTTAAATCTTTTAATCAGACAGTGGAGGTAAAAAAAAAACCCAAAAGGTGTGGGAATGCACTTTTAAGTTCCACTGATTTCAATGAAAGTGTTACCCAGATGGTTAACTTTCTGCTGTTGAAATCAGTGGGACTTAAAAGTGCTTAACTTTGGCTGGATTGTGCTCACTACGATGTAGGTTTTGCTATAACCACAGCAACAGTTTGCTAATAATAACACATCTATACAGTCACTGCAATGTTTCTTTCAGATTTTAAAAACATAAATGTTTCTCCCCCCCCCCTCCAGGTTTTAAATCTTAGATTCAGAGCTGTTTTTATTGAATAATTGGGTTTTATTGGGTTTGCTGTCCTTTCTGATGTTAATTATTCAAGAACAGACAGCATCCTTCAGTGTCCTAATTAACTGTTTACATAGGGGCAATCAAGACCACCCAAATTCTACTATATCATCTGCAAACACTGTTTAGAGGGAGAGATAATGGCAAGTGGAGATAACAAATGGCTTCAATGAAATACACTCACAACCAGGCCATAAATAGGAAAGTGCTGTGTGATTCTGACAAGTCAACATATCATAAAGCAAAGCCTGTACAAGAGACATTAGCCAGCTCCCTGAATAGCAGCGTCAAAATCCCTCTGAATTATTCTGTTACAATTGCACCATTAACTCTGTAATCTTTTAAACAGCCCTGACTAAAAGGGCTAATATGCATTTTTGCTGGCAGGGCTCTTGTACTATTTACAACACTATGAGAGGAAAAAAATAAATTCAACAGGTAATTTTTTTTCTTTTTCATAACCATGTAGTTATGGGTCAAGGGTCACTTGATGAAGCACCAGAGCTCTGCCAGGAAAATGTGGCAACCCACTACTGGATTTTCTTAGAGTCAAACTCACCTATAGTTTTAATATCACAAACGGTATCATAGATTCCTATATGAGTATCCAGCCAGCTCCAGCATGGGAAGAGCCATTCTTTATCTGAGTTCTCTGATTTCTTCACTGTTATCATTTTCAGGTATATACCAGCTCCATACCCTTCTCCATCATGTCCTACAACTATCTTTTTCAAATGGCTCAAGGAGACAGCCTCCACCAAAAAGGAATCCACCTGAAGAAAAATCAACATGGCCAAATCTGTGGATACGTAAACCTAGAGATTGAAACCATGAACAGACAAGACAGGTTTTTCTACAAGCCTGAAAAATGCTGTTTCCTTGCTTTTCCTGCAGCCCAGCAATTTCAGGAAAAATTCTTTGTTACCTGAGTAACTTCTCTGCTGCACAAAGTCTGTGCTAGAGTCAGGGCAGTGGTGGTTACTTTTTTATTAGACTGTGGTTGAACTACAACTGAAGGTCTCTGGGTGAAAATCACCACTTAGCTATGAAGGTTACTGGGTTACCTCAAGTCAGTCATGTTCTCTTACTCCAACCCAACTCTCAGAACTGATGTAAATGTAAAAGTGGAGGAAGGAAGGACCAACTATGCCCACTTTCCTTCTAAGACAGACAGAATAACAAAGTGATTGATAGAAGGCTTATTCTGTCCAATTTGCAAAAAAAGAGAAAAAAATATGGCTCTCTGTCCGCAACCCTTCAGTGATGTCAAATAAAACTGACTCCTGGCATTCATTGCACAGACATATGATGTCAATTACCACCACAATATCTGTGCAAATGTGAATATAGGGGGTTAAATCCCGCCAGCTTTCTGTTGGCAGTAGCACATCTTTTCCGATCTTCCCTTTCCCCTTAGTAGCTCCTTTTGGCCCCTGAAAAAACTATATTGGGAAGGGATTGAGACCTGTGTGGACAAAAAGCCATGAGGTACAGAGGGCTCCAGTGAGAAGGGAATTGGGCAAGATTTTTAAGATTAAAACAGAATAATGTTGTTAGTCTTTAAGGTGCCACTGGATTTTTGTTTAATTTTTTTTGTTTCTTTGGTACACATTTTATTGTATTTAAAATATATTTTTCTTGCTTTTTACCTTGTTTCTTTGGTATTTTTCTCCAGTAATGAGAGAATGTTGCAGTTTCCTAACACCCGTATCTCCCCTTTCACCATAAAGTGTTATGTAGAGGTTTGCGAAGGTTTCTGACCCCCAGCGGTCTCCAGTGTGTACATAGATGATATATTTATGCACTATAATGGGATAAAAAGACTCATTAATACTGTACTGCTGTGTAATATATAAAATGATAGATCTGGAAAGGAAAAAAGACATTCTATTTTAACACTTTAACACATGGTAGAATCATTTGTCTCCCAACAAAATAAAATATCCCAATAGAACAGTTTTCAATTATATAATCTCACTTCAAGTGGTGGCTTCATATTAACCAGTACAGAAGTAAAATGGGGCTTTCCAGATAGAGAAGCAGGATTTCTACATACTTCCCAGGTATGCTGAAAAATGTTTGAGAGAAACTCCAAAATGGAAACACTAACCGTATGATGCATGCATTTTCCTCAATCCCTGTTCTCCCCCACAATCACTTGAGCTCTTAGAAGGTCTGCCAATTTAACTATAAAAAGGGTTCCTTTGGGGTTGTTAATTAGGATTAGGATTACTTGAACACTTGCCAGTTTGGCTCGCCTGTTTGCCACTTCTGATTTGGGGGTATTTGTAAACTGTTCTGGTATTTGTGAGCTGTTTGTTCCATTCAGCACCAATAAGCCCATCTAGAGATGACTCCCAATAATCATCCATCATCTGGACATCATCTTTGACTGCCTATTGAGGAAACTTTGCTGGATCCCAGTGTTGCTGCAACCCAGGAAAGTTGTGGGTTGAGGGATCAGAAGCTGACTCAGCTGAGAGTCAGCTTTGGAATATTACAGCCCTGGAAACTTTTCTGCCTATAAGCCTGCTGCTGAGGAAAAGAGGGAACAGGACAGAAGCTGACTCACAGCTGATACAGGTCAGGCGTCTGCTCTGCCTTCTCTCCAGTGCTGTTTTTGGGGCTGAAACTGCCTGGGGACCATGGAGAGGAGCCAGCAAATAACACACTTCCTCATCCCCCTCCCCAGGCTGTTTCAGCTGAAAACAGCACTGGGGAGAAGGCAGGAATTCCTTCTTCTCCCATGCCCTGATTCGAATTGGGTCCTGCTGCACTTTTACTCATGAGTTGCCACCACAAACCAGCATCTGCAGTATAGCTGCAAGTCCCCCTGGTGAACTAGTGCTGTTTGTAATGTCTAGTAGGGTCCCTGATCACTTCAGCTTCTAAACAAGCCTGTTTGGCAGCTGTTCACATTGTTCTGCCTCCTAGTATCCCTAAGGGGATCAGAGGCATTTCCCCCCAATCCAAATCGTTCCTTCCTCCTGGATTTTTAAACTGCTAATGGGCCATTCTCCACCATCCATAAACTTATGGGATCGGGGGAGGGGAGGCTGAATTGGGTCTGATGGGTGTACGCTCCCAACCAGGCCTATGTCCCATTTCTTTTCTTTTTCTCGTCAGCCAATACAGGTGGAGATTTAGAATATTAATTTTAAAAATTACTTTTGGTTAATTTTCCTTAAAAAGTGTTGGCTTGCTTGCATCACTACAGTTATCAATTTTTCACTATCTATGCATTTCCCTTTCCCTTTGTTCTTTTTTCCACTTACTGCTGGACTACTGCCAATGCTGATGTTCTGGGTGGGGGATGCTGCTGGCTCAGCCAAGTAGGTGGCTGGCATGCATCAAGAGCTCTCTCTGCCATCTGGTGCCTTGGAAGCTCTTTCTGATGTGTCCAAGGTGCCTCTCTTTGGTACACACCAGGAAATGCATCCCCATGATTATCTGACTATGATAATGGCCATGCTGGGGCCCACTTGTGGCCCCTGAACCAACAGTAGCCTCATGTGAACTTGAGCGAGGAAAAACCCTCATTATTTCTTTTTCTGTTTCCTCTGATTTCTGTGAACTTTAAACCAGATATCAAGGTACTAGAGTAAGGAAGGGCTTCTGATCTTAAGTGATACTAATGTACGACTTTTTTTTTTTAAAAAAAAGACTAGTTATAACAATTATATCTATGAAAATGGTTTTCAGTTTATTATTTGATTTAATTAGTTAACATGCACTTCCCTAGTTGGCAGTTAATAGTGTAATCCTAAGCATGTATATTCAGAAATGAGTCTAATTTAGTTCAATGAGACTTACTCTCTAGTAGCTGCTGTTTGGATTGATATGTGATTAAGGGTTGTATGCTTCAGCCCTGAATCTGAGCTCTATTGTCCATTTGGGAGGGTGCAGAGAACTCATTAACCCTTTGTGATTCCTCACATACCTCCAGCCTTATTTGTATAATGGGAATGTTGTTCTACATAAGAATCCGTCCCAAAATATATCCTGACCTCTTTGGAAACATGTTTTTCCCAAGATTTTTTAAATATATCCATGATTATATCCCTTTCTGTCCTTCTCTGAACTGGTTTATTTACGTACATGCATACAGTTAAAACCCATTTATAAAAGCATTTGCAGAGTTGGTGGCTCCTTTATGTTCTGATATTCTATTATTTTGTAGGTACAGCTGCTCCCCTTTTGGGGGGTTGTGCTTTCAACCTGGCAAACATCTCGATATGGTGTCTGTAGTGAAGGAAGGAGCACGTGTCTTTATCGACGTTCAATGCCTGCACAAAATATTCATTCCCAGTATTTGGCAACGCATACAACATAATTAGAAATTGCCACCTGCTGCCCATTTTTCTTTTTGTGCTGCACAGGATTGCTTTCTTTTGAGTTCATAAACAATATTAGAGATAAGCTATTAACAGCTCATTCTATGGTTGTACTACATGAAGGTCACGCCAGCAATATGCTGACATAATATTGTTGAAATGCTATGCCTTCCCAGAAAGCAAAGGTAGAAAGCAAAACGAATACATCAGGAGAAACAAAGGATAACTTAATCAGCACTGCCTGCCACTCCCTCAGAATCCCTGGCAACACTGCTGCTGAAGTGCAGTCACAATCACACTTGCCAACACCCCCATATTAAAACCAGCTAATGTACAATGATGGTCAGTGGTCCCATGTCAACCCCCATTCCTGTCACTCACACACGGTAGTAACTGCAGGAGCTAAAACACCTTCCCCAGTATACATTTCCAGACACAAGGCACCCTCAGATGGAACTGGACTCCTCCAGTATCCCAAACACAGCCAGACTACTGCAGTCCCTTTGTCATGGAAAGTGTCAAGGTCACAACAGGAATAAATGGATGATTTGTATCATAACCAGCCAGCTCCATAGCCTCATGTTTAGGAAGCTGCATACACTGGAAGCAAAATGGTGAGAGGGCTTCCAAGAGAGGCATCTGAGTAGCTAATAATGCCACACAGGTGTTGTTCATGACACTTAATGCAACACATCTGCAGTAGTGCCTGCAGGGGAACATGTATTTTGCAAGTGAGAAGCCACAACAAATGAGAGTCTATCGACTCAGAGAACGAAGCAACAGGAGCTACCTTAGCTCAGTGGAAAGAGCAATGCAACACAAAGTTGAAAATATGGATCCGTATGGCTCTTGCAAAGAGAAGTTAACCCTTTGTGAATCCTGCTACAACTATTGGGTTAAAAGGGAAGCAGTAACACTACCTGCCAACCTTCTCACTACAGGAGCCTTTGAAATCTTACAGGGGCCAGACCATGACATGGCCCTTTGATCTGCATGAAACTCATATAGCTCAGAACTGAAGTATTTCTATTTGGAAAAGCATACAAGAAACCTCAGGTTCAACAACTGGCTATGGTCTCACAGGAGAACGGGCTGAGAAACATCACCTATACACATGGACTCCTGAATAAAATACATTGATAAAGCCAATCAGGGCAGTGCAAGGACCAATAATCTCATTCAGGCCATGCATTCGTACCCACAGATGACTTTCATGTTGCTGAGTATGTATTCTTCCAATCTAGCCACACCTCCCTTTTTTCAGTTCACTGACTGCTAATTATGCACTGCTTGTTGTTCACCCCTGCTTTATACTGCTCCATAATTTGGCTTGTAAAATCAGCAAGTGAGATTTGCTAGTGTTCTAGGGCAAGTGCAGAACCCTCCACCCACATTGTGATGGAGTATGGAAAGGAACAACTCGCTGGCCACTCCCACAGAAGGTGTCCCATTGTAGCAGGTCAGCTGCATAAATAACAACATATGCTGTGGCTAGTTTTCACTCAGCCATGACAGATATACTAATCAATATATCTAATTCCAATGTGGTCCATCTGTGGATCCTTAAATTCGGAAGCTGGGGCCATGAACAGACAAGATAGATGTTTCTAGAAACCTGGAAAAAAGCTCCAGGTTTGCAGAAAAAGCTGAAATCTAAAAAAGGAGGGTTAACCCCCCAAATAATAGAAGCAGCACATGTAGCTTTAAGAAACAAATGCCCTCAGTGGCCACGGCCAGGAAACCACAACAGTATTGCCATTCTCTAAGCCTTGATTTTAATTAGTAAAAGGCAGGGCTCTTTCCAGGGCTAGGCCTGGCAGCAACCACTAAACAACTTGCTACCACACATCTTGCTTGATTCACCCAGGTCTGGCTGCTTGTTACTATTCAACAATGGCTACTGCACAGAAACCAGTGGGGTATAGTGGTCAAAGTGCCAAACTAGGATCTGGGGAAACTAAGTTTGGATCCTCACTCTGCCATAGGAGCTCACTGGATAACCTTGGGCCAGTCACTCGCAAACTCAGAATAACCTACTTTATAGGGTTGTTGTGAGGACAAAATGGAGGAGAAGAGAATGACTGTAAGCTGCTTTGGGGGGTCTATCATGGAAAAAGGTGGGGTGTAAGTAAATAAATAATAAATATCGCTAAAGATGTGGGAAGATAAAAGGTAGGTTGGTTAGTTGGTGGGTGAGAAGGAAAGAAGGAAGCAGGAAAAGGGACTGGATACGGGGGCTGCCAGTAGGAGGGAAAGAGGAAATAGTGTAACATAGTGTAACATACAGTTACGCATGGAATACAGGGATGGTTAGACACTGTTCCTTATTTAATTAAGAGGCATTTTCAGTCTTTCTGAAGCACTGCTTCAGAGCCACTGTGGCTTATCAAGCACTGAGGGATTTTAACAAATAGTTGGTTTTGCTGCACTGACTGATTCCCTTTCAAAGGCAAGTTCACATTGTTCCTGCCTTCTCTGCTATTTTTACCTGGTAAAGGTTTCTGGTTCTCTTTCACTGCAGGGAATTCTTTCACCAATACTCGGTGTTCTTGGCTAACAGAAAGCCAGCAGCTGCAGTCAAAGTTCACCTCCTGATTAGTGTGCAGCTCTTCCATCTGAAAAGACTTCAAATGCCAGCCCTTAAAGTCTGGCAAATCATCACAAGCCACCCGAACCTTATACACTTCACCAACATCTGCAGGTTCAATCTGCAAAAAAGAACAAAAAAATTGAAATAATGGACTGTCAAGATAAGAACCCATCACTTTTGGAGAGACTTTTCTATTATTTAAAATTTTTTATTTTGGAAATGGCCTTTCTACCTAATATTTTTTTTAAAAAAATTCAAAATCAGTTTAAAACAATGGACATAAAAATCAACATCCACAAAATAGTTGAAAGCCAAATATAAAACAAGAAAAACAGAGCATCGTTTAGCTATTAACAACAGAAAGAACAATAGAAAGAAAGTCTTAAGCTGGCACCAAAAAGCAACCAATATCCGTGCCTCCTGGTTACCTGGGAAGGGTGCACCATAAACACAGGACACCATCAGAGGTCACAGGGGCTGTGGCTCAGTGATAAGAGCATCTGCTTAACATGCACAAGGTCCCAGGTTCAATCCCTGGCATCTCCAGTTAAAGGGACCAGGCAAGTAGGTGATGTACAAGACCTCTTCCTGAGATCCTGGAGAGCAGCTGTCAGTCTGAGTAGACAATACTGACTTTGATGGACCAAGGGTCTGATTCAGTATAAGGCAGCTCCATGTATTCATTGGGCATAGGTCCTCAGTAGTCAAGGATGCATCACAGAATTTAAAACCTTGGCAATGCTACCCACTTTATCTGTCATTCCAATGAGAGATGACTTCATTAAATAATTAGTGATAGTAACTACTTCCTCAGTACAATCAAAATTAATTCATGTGTTTGTTGCTGTACTGAGATGCATTAAAAAGAGCTTATATCACAAGTACAGGGTAATGGCATATTTAACAGCTCAGGACAATTTTTTTTTTACTGGATCCAAACAACTTTTCTATTGGTGAAAAGGAAACGATGGTCCCCTTTGACTTACCGCAGAAGGTCTATAGATAACACAGGTTCTGAATGTGCAAAAGCAAGGAAGGACAAGATCTGTACTAAGCAGGGCAATTGGGCAAGATTCTGAGTAAAAGCAGTCTGGATCCAACGAAGAAGAAGAAGAAGAAGGAGGAGAAGAAGAAGGAGGAGGAGAGTTGATTTTTATATGCCAACTTTCTCTACCACTTAAGGAAGAATCAAACTGACTTCCAGTCACCTTCCCTTCCCCTCCCCACAACAGACACCCTGTGAGGTAGGTGGGGCTGAGAGAGCTGTGACTAGCCCAAGGTCACCCAGCTGGCTTCATGTGTAGGAGTGGGAAAACCAACCCAGTTCACCAGATTAGCCTCTGCCGCTCATGTGGAGGAGAGGAAATCAAACCCGGTTATCCTATTTAAATAAAATTTGTTCCTTGTTTTTACAGTCATACCAAGTCTTTCTGTATTATTGATGGACTGATGCTAGGTCCAGAGGCTTTGTTGTGACCTTGCTGTTGAAATTGTGAATGTCAATGTTTGGTTGCTGTGGATAGTTAAAATGTCAAGAAAATCAATGTAATGTCTTTTGCTGCTCACCTTCTCTCAGTACTTTTCTATTTGTGTAGGCAGAGGAAGAACAGATAGTGAACAACTCTCAGATTAGAAGATCTTGATGGATATGGGAAAAATCACTCGTAATGAGTTTTCTCTTTCTTTGTAATCAACATGAACAAGGTAAACAGAACAGTTCCTTTGTTGCCTGGTATTTTAGGGGGGAAAGAACACAAGTGGTTGTGCTCTTCTCTTTTTTCTATTCCTACAGAAGTCTTATATGATGCTTGAGCACTCCCATTCCAAAACAGCTCCTTGCACACAGACAACTAACACATCAAGTAAACAGCTGGTCACACTACAAACTGAACAGGACATGCTTATGTGTTGCTGGTTCACTTATCACCTGTTGAAATAAAAGGGGAAAGTGCTGGCAGGCCAGAAAACTCCAGGTACAGAGCAGAATCCCTGCACTTTCAAGAGATTTCTGTTTAAGATTTAAGTGTATAACACCATGACTCTGGGCCCATTTTACAAACAATAAATGCTTGGCAACAGGTACAGAGCAGAATCCCTGCACTTTCAAGAGATTTCTGTTTAAGATTTAAGTGTATAACGCCACGAGTCTGGGCCCATTTTACAAACAATAAATGCTTGGCAACAGAAGACAATTTGTCACTCCAGGTGGGGCCTGGGATTACAACTGATCTCCAGACCACAGAGATTGGTTCCTCTGGAGAAAATCACTCATTTGAAGGGTATTATTATACCCTGTTGAAGTTCCTCTACTCCCCAAACCCTGCCTTCCCCAGACTTAACCCCCCAAACTCCAGAAATTTCCTTACCCAAAGTTGGAAACTCTAAATCTGTGCCTTGTCTGTGAAGATAATCTACTACTTTCTTTCAATAATCTCAAAATGAAATCAGAATTAAGATAATATAAAATTGGCACGAGAGATTAATCACCAGTTAGTTAGAAACAAGAAATCTTCCAGGTAAACTAGATGGCAAAAGCAGTAGAGAAATTTTTCTTCTGAACAATTTCAGAAATGATTAGTGATTGTGGGGAAGTAAGGAATCCTCCCTCCTGTCAGTATATTTCCAAAGTTGTCATCATTTTATTTCTGGGATTTTGAAAGTAGCTGATCCTGCTGCTGAAGTAGAACTGTGATGAATTAGGAGTTTTCCACAGTATGTGTGCAATTTGCTGCACTTTTCAATTCTTCTGAATCATTTCTTGCCTCTATGTGCCTGTGCACATCAATAAAACCCTGAACATTCTAGATGGTGAGATTATATGTACACTGTACCAGCCTGCTTTATGAATGCACAGGAGCGCAAGTGTACATCAAACACTGTACGTAAAGAATCTTGATACACATGACTACATCAAAGTCGCTTCATTTCATTCTATAACATCTTCCCAAGGTGCACTTCCATGTCAGTAAAAGAGGCTAAAGAAGTGAAGGAGTCGATGGCTGTGGCAAATTGTGCACAATCCAATCCTAATTAAATCAGAATTATAAAAGACAGAAATTCTGGAACAAGAAAGGAACAACAAGGAGTATGTTTGAACAAATACCTTAAAAGTAGTGGTTCTCAATCTCAGCTGTCAGAATGGATTCAGATGACCATGGAGTAAAAATATTTGCTATTACTACATAGTGGGAACTGAACCCATGTGAATCTAGGTCAACTAAAGGAGCTGATTGCATGATGAGTTGTATGATTCTGCTAAATGGTTGCATCCTGACTTTCTTTTAGCAAAGTTGCGAAATCTCGTCCCTTTGAATAATAGCCTGGGACTTGGCAATTCCCTTCAGAAAAGCCAGCTCCACAAGAATCTCAGACAATGAATACAAAACAACCTTTTGGACAGACATTTCATTTCAGATTGAGACTAAAGTTGTTCACTCAGTGAATGAGACCCTTCCTTATGACACAAGAGTCATTATCTCAAAAAATACATTTCTGTCATATACATACACCTCACGATCTAGTGGTCTTTGTTTTTTCACGCCGCCTTGTATGGAGAGTCATGAAGATTGGCTTTATTATTTATTTATTTATTTATTTATTTATTATTTCAATTTAATACCCCACTCTCCCCAGCCGAAACCAGGCTCAGAGCGGCTCACGGGGGAATAATATCCCATTTAGTCACTAAGACCATTAAAACAACATTTAAAATAGCCCTGTAAAATTATATAAACCAAATATCCTGAAATTACTTAAGGCGCCTCTAAATGTAAAATAAATTACAATTAGGCAAGGAGACTGGAACTGAATACTGCAACGGTGAGGGTTAGGGAGGCCAGCAATCATATATAGGAAGCCGTAGCTGGCCTCAACTTTGAATGTCCTGTGTCTTCATCAAATGCTGGCAAAGGTCTGCTAGATCTTCTGGTCACATTTATTCTGTGGTGCTGCTGATCTGATTTAAATATGCCCAGGATATTGGGATACATGGGAAATTTGCCCTGCTGGAAATACAGTGTTTTTCACACTATGGACCTGGAGGCATAAGATGTTCTGTTAGATTTTGTGCACTAAATTATCTAATTTTTATCTTAGGAATCTCCTTATTAATATTACCAATGCTATTTCAAAACACCAAGAAGGCAAAATGCAGTGTTCTTCCACATTCCTAGGTGATGGCTATTTGATAATAAATGAAACTTTTTTCTAAGAAGATCTCCAGTCTGTAACATTATTGGCTACATTTTTTTCTTGTGACTGCAGGATGCCACTTATATAAAATAGCCACTCATTCCAAGGATGCTACAGGTTTACAGCACTTCTTGACTTGCAATGGTGAGGATTAAAACTTCTGTTTACTCATTGTGGCAGTACATGCTTATGGTTGTGCCCTGTTCCCCCGCCTTGAAATCTGGAAATCCTAATGCAATAAATTTGAAATTTATAGCAAAACATAGCATCAAGTACCTTAAAGCGATCCCATAACAAAAAATGCTGTCTAATCATAAAACTGTGTCCAGACTTTTACTCATTCACTGAGTAGGTCTTTCCTACATTCCAGCAGTTGGAAGACAGTCTCCTCACACTATTCACGCTGTATGCAAACCTTTAATAGGCCCCCTGATCCTAGATAATGTCAACTTTTTTTTTTCAAGATTACAGGAATATATGCCCAATGCAAACTTTCTTGCCTAGCACTGGGATGGATTTATTTATCTGGAACTCAGCAGTTATCCTATGCACTATTAACCCACTTCCCAAGGTATTTTGATGACATCCATGCTCTTCCAGCTTCTGTTGAAAGTACTGCTCAGTATTTCATCCAATTGGTTACTGCATCATAAAAATTAGCTGTTAGAACTGTGGCTCCAACCAGGCCAAATTAAAAAATCGTGGTGGAATTCTATCTGTGAAATTCAACATACATAAGGATCATTTCACATAGATAATAAATTTAAAATGTGTTGAATTGTTTAACACAGACTAGTAGGATGGCTAAAGAGTTGATTATTTCCCTTTCTTCCAACGTCTATTAACAGGCAGTATATTAATTCTAATCTGCAATAGTGGTTGTGAATTCCAAATTGAGGATGAATGCTAATCCAGATTACCGTAAATAATCCAAAATAAAAGTATGATTTTTATGTATGTGCTTCTGATAATTGCTCCATCTACTACTATACTACAGTTGGGTAAGTTATCCATGTTTGGGGAGCATGTAGATGGTCAGCATCTTTGAACTCTATGATTCTAAAACTTGACTTTAACCAATGCTTCTCCTTTTAGTTTTCCTCACTTCTCGTCTAATTAACAGTTACTCCATCCTCCTCCTTTTTTAATTTGAGCATTTAGAAGTCATCATTTTAAAAATGTGACAGCATGTTTTCTTTCATTCAGCTCCTGAAGGCCTAAGCAGATATGCTGATTCTCTATATTTCAATCAGCCAATTATTTCACAATTTAATATCCTTCTTTGCAACCACTAATAAACTAATTCCTATCAGCCCCACATTTATGTAGCACAGTCTTTTAAGCTAACCAGACAGAAAATAGTTTGCAACAACTAGCATGCCCTCAGTGAGCCAATTATAGTTTGACCCAACTTCTCAATGGGTCATGGGAACTTGCATTTGACAAAGAGGGCTTTGACTATTGAAAGCTCATACTCCCAAAATCTTGTTGGTCTCTAAGGTGCTACTGGACTCAAATGTAGTTGGGCTACCGTGGAGTGCAGACCAACACAATTACCCTCTGAAACTATCCTCAGGAACTGTATCTGCAGCTATGCCAGACAAAAAATCCTCACCAAGCTTTACCTGTCCTCTTCTGCACAGGCTAGCTCTCACCTCAACTAGGGTTGCCAGGTCCCTCTTCGCCACCGGTGGGAGATTTTTGGGGAGGAGCCTGAGGAGAGCAGGGTTTGTGGAGGGGAGAGACTTCAGTGCCATCGAGTCCAATTGCCCAAGCGGCCAATTTCTCCAGGTGAACTGACCTCTATTGGCTGGAGATCAGCTGTAATAGCAGGAGATTGCCAGCTGATACCTGAAGGATGGCAACCCTAATCTCAACTAATATGTTAACTTGAAGAGGCTTGATGCTTACATCTCGTGTATATAACAAACATATAATTAGCTTTGCTTTGGAGCTGGATTCTAGGCATGTTTGCTCAGAAATAAGTTTAATGGGGCATATTCCCAGGTATGTATGCTGGCTTCATGGAAAGGAAAGCTCCTTGAAGTTAAAACATTTATATCAACCAATAAAGCTGATCAGTAAAGGCAACCATAATAACGACTACGTCTGATATTAACATAGCAACAGTCCTCCTAAGCACTGGTTACATAATGAGACATTGTCTGGAATTGCTGCTGTTTATTCACTGCAACAACAGAGATTGAAATCCAGTGTGCTAGAAAAAGGCCAGTGTGGATGGAGGGGGGGGGGGAGAGTTGTCTCTCTCACTGAAATAAGACCATAAAGGACTCACAGAAATCTAGAGTCATTATATGTCTTGGTTGGAATGATTTTTCTACACTGAGTTGGCATATATGCTTGCTCAAAATATGCACCACTTACTGTATTTCCTCCCAGTCCTATACATCCTCCCATGGGGGTTCCCACCCATTTCAGTGGAGCTTATTTACAAGTTGATAGCCTTAGATCACAGTCGTGTTCTTTAGTGTCAGGGAAAGCTCCATGCCAGCAAAACGAAACTTTACTGCACACGTGGCACACCCCCATACACACAGATGAGAGTGGGGCAGCTCCTGATCATGTGGAGAGCGGTGTGTCCATTGAAACCTCCTCTGAGCACTAAAGTTGTTGGATAGGGACAACTGTGTATGTTGCCTAAATATTCATGGGACTAATTAGAATCAAAGACAGGGATCAAAATGAGACCTGCTGTTTCCAAGAAATCCAATTTGTGTATACAGCACTGTGTTATCGACTTGAATCCTCGCTAACCATTATTGTATAGAACTAGGATCTTTGCTGTTGCTCTGTTCCTGCTTATTGCTTTGCTGAATTTGCAATCTTCTGCTAATTGCAACATCACACAGCCATTCCCATGGCAACCAGTTGTATTGCCACAAATGGAAATAGGTGAGCTCATGAAACAAAAAGGCTACAATCCTTTAAACAGTCTCAGCAATGAGGTATAAAGAAGGCAACTAGAACTTTATGTCACTTGAATGCTTTTGGAACAGAATAGCTCCCAACTATGTTTCGTATCATTCCAAATGTTCTTAAATTTCAGGTGTGACTTTGTGCACCATGAAATATTCTTATTAGTACTGCTGGTAGGGGTGGGAGAGAAAAAGAAAAGGCACAATGGGTTTGAAAGAGGATATCTCTTTTTTCCATGTGTAAGTTGCGAGACAATAGTAATGCTAGTAAAAGTTGAAGGTAGGAGCAAAAAAGGAAGACCCATCATGAGATGGATTGACTCAATCAAGAAAGCCGCAGTCCTCAGTTCACAAGATCTGAACAAGGCTTTTAACGATAGGAGGTTTTGGAGGACATTGATTCATAGGGTCGCCATGAGTTGGTAGCAACTTGACAGCACTTAACACACACACGCATACACAGAGGTGAGAATAAAAATGCCAGTTCAACAGACTTTTTTTTTTTTTTTTTACAGAGCTGGGCTTATATGGCAAACAAAGTGGGTAGGCAATGGGTGTGTGTTACTCTAATATATCTATCCCTACCCTCATTCCCTCAGTGCGTATCTGGACCATCTCCCAAAACTCAGCTGTCATTGGTGATAGCCAAGTCAGTAGGCTTGGATGCTGGCACCTCATCCTAAGGAAACAAAGTATGTTGTTGTTTGTTTCTGTAAAGCCCTTAGGAGAAATCATTTGTGGTTTTTGAGTCAGGTGGGGTGGCACCAATTTGCTGACAACACTTAGTCCGACCTCTCCTTATTCAAATTGACTTGTGATGGGTAGAGCCACTACCTAACCTGAGCCACTACTTAACTCAGTGGTTAACTCCAGTGGTTAAATGGCTATGAGTGAACAAGTTGAATATGAACTCTATCAAGACAGAGGTAATGCTAGTTGGGAGGGGTGAGGTCTTGAAGAACATTGTGCTTCCCACATTAAGTGGGGTTCAGCTGACCCATGTTCATTATACCCATTGGCTGCCTATCAGTTATAGGGTTGCCTGGTTCCCTCTGGCCACTGACTAGGGATTGGGGATTCAATTCAAAGTAATGGTTATCACATTCAATGCCGTTCCTGGCTTGGACCTTCATATTTGCAGGACTGCATCTCTTGCTTGCTATGCTCCACTGTGACAGCTTCACTTATATCAGCACAGCCTTCTGATGGTGCCACCATGCAAACAGGTAAGAATGATAGCTGCCTATTCATGCACATTCTCTGTTGTGGCTCCCACCTTTTGGAATGGCCTGCCTGAGGAGGTCACGAAGGTTCCTGCAATTCTGTCATTCCGCAAATTATGTAAAACAGAATTGATCAAGAGAGCATTTTTATAAAGGAGATAGGGCTATGATATAACAGGATGGTTCAAGAAGGTGCTTTCATAAAGGGAACAGTACTGTAGTGTATGCTTGTTTATTGTATGTATTATTGTACTTTTACTGCATTGTTTTCTACTTAATACCATTTTATGGACTGTTTGACATATCATGTCGAACACTTTTTATATTTATTTTAATTTTTGTAAACCTTATTAGATATCTCATGCTATTTAAGTGCATTGACTTATACTATGTAATGTGCTTCGAGTTGCAGGGCAAAATGCTGTCTGTAAAATAATTAATCAATTAATTTTGATTAAACAAAGTAAATAAATAAGTTTGAGCAACAATGCAGCAGAAACTTGCCAGAACTACCAGCTGAAGTCCAAAAGAATTTCACCAAACAGTAGTTTTTAAGGAGGGATTTGAAGGAAGTGAATTATGTGGCTTCCCATGTTCAGGAAGCATAAGAGGAAGAAAGGGAAGAATTATCTGAAGAGCAGGAAACCTATGGAGCTGTAATATACAAGTTAAGATTTGAGCTATAAGCACGTACTCCCGGATTCAAATGTCAATTTAGCTGTGATCACAACGGCAACAGGACCATACAGGCAAGCCTTTAACTTGCCTCCTTCCTCCCCATTTGTAATATGAGGATAACTACTAGCCTGCTTTACTGAGCTATTGTAAAGATTGCTAAGACACTGTACGTCCTCAGAACACTTGGTAAGAAGCACTCAATAAAAGCAACGAATTATTACCATTACTCTAGTCAGAAGTACATGGAAGTCACTTAAAAAAGCAGCTACAGGAATATCTCACTATGCTGAATGTTGTATATGTATGCTGTAGTATAACTGCAAGCAAAACAATTACAAAGTGTCTGAAAAACTGGCTTTTCTACCAGCCTACTGATCTATTACTGAAATGAGGCATTCTCCCCAAAAGACCCCTGCTGTAATGGATTCCACTCTGAGTATCTTATAAAGGTCAGACGGGACTTGAATTAAATTGCTCCATTTTTTGAAAATCCACCACAAGAGTAACAAGACCGGCTATATTTTCTACTTCAGTGCCCCAAATATGAGGATATGCAAGAAACGCCTGTTCTAATACAGGTGAAGCAGTCAATCAAAAATAATAAGAAAAAAATGTGCCAGATTTCTCTAGCAGGAAAAAAAGCACACAACTATTCAGCAATCCAGCAACTTATACACAAATAGACAGCTCTGTAAAGTCTGGCTTGGCCCTAAGTCCCTCAACAAAATAGGCAGAGTCCAGAGAACATTAAACATAGCTTGTATATCACTCCACATAGGGTGCTACTAACCATTCTTTTTTCTACTGGTGTAGGGTTGCTACCTCCATGTTGAGAAATTCCTGGAGATTTGGGGTTGGAGCTAGGGTTGCCAACTTCCAGGTACTAGCTGGAGATCTCCTGCTATTACAACTGATCTCCAGTCGATATAGATCAGTTCACCTGGAGAAAATGGCCGCTTTGGCAATTGGACCCTATGGCATTGAAGTCCTTCCCCTCCCCAAACCTTACCTTCCTCAGGCTCTGCCCCAAAAACCTCCCACCAGTTGCAAAGAGGGACCTTGCAACCCTAGTTGGAGCCTAAGGAGGGGAGGGTTTGGGGAGGGGAGGGACCTGAGTGGGCTATAATGCCATACTGTCTTCTGCCATTCAAAGGTGCCACTTTCTACAGAGAAACAGGTCTCTTTCTTCTAGAAAGAGTTGTAATTCCAGGAGATCTCCAGGCCCCATTTCCACATTGCACTGCAGACTTTGAGTCAACAATAAGCCTTATTGAAATCAGTGGGATTTAGTTCTGTCTACTTTGGGGGCTCTGCCATCAAATAGAACTGAGTTTAATTTCTCTGGATTGTGTTACTAGTCGATGTCTATCTTTAAGGTCATGAACTTCACATACACTACTCCATGCCAGCTAAGGACCCTTGGAGGGGGATCCCCTACTTTGGTCCCCCTCCCCCAAGCACCGTCCAGCTGGCCGGCGGGGGTCTTACTAGGCTTAAAATGAGGCCCTAGGCCCCGATGGGGCTGATGTGATGATGTCACTTCCAGAAGTGACTTCATCATGCTGGTGACATTGACGGAAATGCTCTGGTATTTGGGCAGAACTCTATGGTAAAAACAGCTGCTACTATAGAGTTTTTGTCCAAAAACCAGAGCATCTCCCTCAATGTCATTGTGATGTCATCACATCAGCGATGCTGAGGCTAGGCCTCATTTTAAGACTGGTAAAAAAACCCCACCAGGGGGTACCTAGCAACCCTAATACCAGCTTATAAGACATCTCCAGTCCAGGCTATGCATGTGGACTGTGGAGGGCTTATACAGAGTGTATTAAAGAAACTTTTCCTATGCTTTGGCCAAGTTAGGCTATAGAACATCCCTTGGCTTGGTCCTAGGGTTGCCAGGTCCCTCTTCTCCACCAGTTGGAAGTTTTTGGGTGGAGCCTGAGGAGGGCAGGGTTTGGGGGGGGACTTCAATGCCGTAGAGTCCAATTGCCAAAGTGGTCATTTTCTTGGCCGTTTTCTCCAAGTGAGCTCATCTCTATCGGCTGGAAATCAGTTGTAATAGCAGGAGATCTCCAGCTACTACCTGGAGGTTGGCAACCCTACTTGGCCCTTGTTCACAAACTGAAGCCACAGAACTGGCCCACTCCCAGGGTTAAAAAGTTTCCTCAGCTGTGCCTGTGGTCTCAAGTCAGGAATGACACATACCTCTGAAGCTTTAAAAATGGGGAGGGGATGGCTTTTGAACAGCTGTCTGAGGTGTCCAGGATTTGGATGAAAATGAGACAAGATTTCAAAGCAGGACTAAAAAGCACATCAGCAATGGAGAGTTTCTTATTAAACAGTAAAAGCATAACCAAAATGAAATAACGCATTCAGGTCCACTTCTAACTATGTCTAAAAATGTTCCTTATGACCTGTAGTTGCCTCTTTTTCTTTCTTTCTGAAGACATGCATCTCCAAGCTGGCCCTTATTGTAGGCTGTGTGCTGAAAACACAATGTT
The DNA here is from genome assembly GCF_029931775.1 of Euleptes europaea. Classification (NCBI taxonomy): domain Eukaryota; kingdom Metazoa; phylum Chordata; class Lepidosauria; order Squamata; family Sphaerodactylidae; genus Euleptes; species Euleptes europaea. The sequence continues at coordinate 43,437,296 of NC_079319.1, forward strand.
TTAGTATTCCTTTCCATCTTGAAGACGTCGTCAAATATATTTATAGATTGAAAAAGAACAAGGGAAAGCATTGGAAGAAAATCTAAAGCACCATCAAACCATTGCTGTAAATAGAGATGGCATTTGCAACTACCGCAGCAAGATTTCTAATATATCCTTCGGCTCTATCAAGATGTCATTGCAATCTTTGTGCCACATTGTATAGCTGTGACTTACAAGGAATTCATCAGTCGCTCCTGGTCGAAAACAAACATATCCTGAGCTTTGCGAAGAAAGGAGAAGATCATCACTTTTGCCCTTTGAGCCATAAATCACAAGGCTTCTCTTGCACTGCTGTGGCTCTGGGGAATCTTGAGCAGTCCTAACCAGCACTCTCCATTGTCCTGTTGAATAAAAGTAAACAGAAAAAATCCTATTTATAACACAGACGGAAGAAAATGTGAAGAGTTCGTTGTTATTTTTGTGACTACAACACATTGAGGGCAGCAGGAAAAGAGGAAGACCCAACAAGAGATGGATTGACTCAATAAAGCAGGGGTGGGGAACGTCAGGCCCGGGGGCCATTTAAGGCCCGCAAAATCATTTGGTCTGGCCCTTTGTGGGTCCTGACAGACCTCTAGCTCAGAAAGATCTAAGACTGGTGATCTGCCACCTCCCGCGGACAGAAATAGCCTCTATTCAAGGCAGATGTGAGTTTGTTTTGCCGAGAAAAGGAACCTTTTCCCCCCTTGCAGAAGAGTAATTAGCTATGGAGCTGCTAGGACCGCCCAAGAAACTGAGTTAACCCTTTCCCACCTGGGCCATGGAGAAACATATTCCCTCTGTACTACAAGAGGGCTGGGGGTGGAAGTGGCGACAATAGAGGGTTTAAACGGGGCAGGGCCAGAATGCGCGGGGGGGGGGAGTTCTTAGCCAGAGTGTCCTCATTTCAGCCCTGCAGATGGAGGTAGCAGGAGCCAGATATAGAATCTGGCCCCGACCATGTGGAACAGGAGCAACTCCGGCATGTGGCTGGACGGCTACACCCGGCTGGTGCAACAGACCATCCTGTGCCACCAGGTGGGCGAGTGCACCACCAGTTGGATGCCTGCCTGCTTGCCCGTGCGTCATCTGGGGCATCTGCCTGCTTGGGGCTTGGTCGGCTAATTTTTAAGTTGATAATTTTGTATGGCTCACGAATGATGTTATAAATATCCAAATGGCCCTTGGCAGAAAAAAGGTTCCCCACCCCTGCAGTAAAGGAAGCCACAGCCCTCAATTTGCAAGATCTGAGCAAGGCTGTCAAAGATAGGACATTTTGGAGGACTTTGATTCTTAGGGTCGGCCATGAGTCGGAAGCGACTTGACGGCACTTAACACACACACACACACACAATACATTGCAGCATTGCAGCACCTATCCGCCATACTTTTGAAGCGTACTCTCCATTCACAGATAATATCCCACCAACAACACAACAGAAGGGTATGAGTTGGTGATGACTGTATACACTCTGATAGGCTGCATTTTACCAAGGTTTGAGTAAATAAAGCATTACAAGGAATATGGGAGGTGCAAGAACGTTTCCAAAAAATTCAAAGAAATTTACGAAGACAACTTCTCTGTTTAACAACCTTGTTTTGTGTGTGAATTTTTCTGGATAGTTCTTCCCCAAACTTTTAATTATCTTGATTTTTACCATCACCACCCCATTTTATTATTTGATTTGTTTCTCATCTGTTGTCCCTCTCCTTCTATATAAAGATTTTTCACAAGCTGACACTGTGAGATGCAGGGACCAGAGAACTAACAGTTATACAGGAGTGAGTCACACAAATACTGCCAGGAGAGGAGAGAGTTAGATATATTATGGGAGATTCAGATCTGCTGAATCAGACTTAATTTTTCCAATACTAACCCAATGTCACTGGTCCTTTCTCATAAAGTCTTATATCAATTTAATATCTGGTTCATATGTCTCCTGGCCTGCATCTCATTTATTTTCTTCTAGTTTCTTGCTTCCACAATTGGTAAAGTGTTTAAATCCTGTCTATGGGATGAGGTCTACTCTTATCTCCCATATTTCAAGTCATCCGGTCCTTGAACTCCTTCCCAATCTTTCCACTAACATTGCCTGGAGCTAGCAAATGGTTACACGCAGTGTCATTTCTTCAACAGCATTCTTTCTCAAAAAGGCTACAATCTGTTTTGCAGATGGCTTACTTAGCTATTCAATCCTGTTGGAAAAGATTAACTTTCAGGCAAGGTGTACAGAATTCTGCTGCAAGTTCAGTGCTTTTGGGAAGAAGGGTTTTTTCCTGTTTCCCTACAGCATCATGGTGCATTTGTGCACTTCCGGGGGGGGGGGTGTTCCCCAGCTTTTCTCTGATCTTTCCCAAACCATCTTTGTTCTGAAGTTTTGAGAAAGATTACAATAAATCCTGGATGGCTGCTGTGTGGGTAGGTAAAATTGGACTTTTTCTGGCCCACATGGCAGCCATTTCCCCTAACCCTCTTGTCTCCACAGCATCCATTTTCTCCCCGCACTGGGCAATTTTTTAAAAAAATTGGCACGAATATCATGATACTGATATACCCTTGTAATGATATGTGAAGGAGATTCTCAGAATTCCCAACTTTAATTTTTTTTAAAAAGTCTCTACCTTGCAGAGATATAAGATAAAGGCATATCTTTACAAGGCAAGGGACTAAAGACTTACTTTGCTAATGAAAGCTGAGAGAATTCAGAGAACCTGCTATACCTATTGTTATAGAAGTATAATAATATTCTTGTGCTGATTTTTTTTAAAATAAGTTGCAAACGCCTTTGTGAAGTAGAGGAGAGGGGGTGGAAGCCCTGTTGCTGCTGCACTTTATCTGCAGCCACACCAGTAACATGGAAGAAGCAGGATCCTGTCCCCGTGTGGAAGACAACAATGATACACAAAGCAGGGTTTCCTTAAGGGGACACATATGAAAAGACATTTTTTCTTTGTCCGGGGTCAGACTTCCTGCACGAGCATTTACATCCGAGGAGACAGAGGTCTCCAGAAACATGCCAAGGGAGACGTCCAGGGAGGACCATAGAAGCCTGACCTGAGGTCGCAGGAGCAGTTTCCCAGCTTGCCATGACATCCAGAGATGCTGGGCTAGCCAGAGGCCAGCAGCTAACCCCAAGGGCCAGCAGCAAAGGCACAAGGCGACAAGGGTGCAGAGGAGCAGTGGAACCCACCACAGGCAATGGCCCGTTCCTCATCTGTTGTGGGAGCCAGGAAGGCTTCTTTGGAATGGAAGTGCAGGGAACAGGCTGCAGTAGGGTTGCCAACCTGCAGCTGGTGGCTGGTTGCCAGGTGGAGCCTGAGGGTGGGGTTTGGGGAGGGGTGGGGCTTCAGTGCCATAGAGTCCAGTTGCTAAAGCAGCCATTTTCTCCAGGGGAACTGATCTCTATCGGCTGGAGATCAGTTGTAATAGCAGGAGATCTCCAGCTAGTACCTGGAGATTAGCAACCACAGATCTCACACTATTACAACTGATCTCCAGGTGATAGAAATCAGTTCCCCTGGAGAAAATGGCTGCTTGGGCACTTGAACTCTATGGCATTTAAGTCCCTCCCCTCTCCAAACCCTGCCCTCCTCAGACTCCACCCCCAAAATCTCCAGGTATTCCCAAACACAGAGCTGGCAACCCTAGGCTGCAGTAACCTCTTTAGACCAGCAGTGGTCAGAGGAGAAGCCCTATAATGAAATGGAATCCCAGGCAGGGAAATAGAATCCCAGGCAGACAGCTGCTCATTGGGCCTAGGACCTGCCACTCCCATAGGCCCATCCCCCAGGAGTGGGTGAGGCCAGAGTTGTACCACCCCAGGCAGCCCTTTAAAAGGTGTACCCTGGAGACACAAGAGGAAAGGGCCAGATCTCTCCTAAGGCAACAAGGGAGAAGAGCGGGAAAGGGAAGAGGGTGCTGTAACCCCTACCCTCACTCTCTTCTGTCGTTCTGTCCCCAGGGCAAACACTATTAAAGGAACCCTGGAGGTGGAGACAGTCCTGGACTCCAGTCCAACACCAGAGTCTGAAACCTTTAGCTAGCATTTAATTCTTATATGCAAGACTGAAGCCATACCATCAAAACAATCAAATCAACAATGCAAACTAAACTATCACTGATCTCTCTCTCTCTCTCTCTCTCAGCTATTCAGTAACATAAGCAAGCCTGTTGGGAAAGAAAGTCTGGCATCCAAGCAGGAGAAAAGGGTATTGAGTCAACAGCAGCAGCAGAAGAGGAAGATGTTCAACTGTCTAGTTGGAGAGGCTCAGAGGACCTTCCACAGCCCACGGGCTCCTACAGAAGAACATGGCTTTGTATTAAACTGTTGTGCTTGGTATCTGTGCAGCTGAAGTTGGCATTATTTTTGGATTCTCTGAGGATATCCTGGTGAACTCTGGCCCGAAATTGCTTTCACTGTCACTTTGCAATATGGCTTTCAGCTTGCTTGCTAGGGAAGCTGTCCCCATTTATTACATGACAGTAATGTTGAGATAAACAAAACAGTTGTCTCAGAGGAACCTCTGACTCATTTTAGAGCAGAATAATAGAGACTGGAAGGAAACAAAAAATGCCTAGTGAGAAATCCTTTCCTTTACTCATCTAAATCACTTGACATGCTCCTTCCACAGATCATTATCAGCCAATTTGTCATGCATTTTCCATGTTATCAGACACTTTGCATGAATCGTTCGGCACAGACACTAACTTCTCTGTCTTATTTGTCCACTTTAGACCCAAATTAAGTTTAAATTAAGTAGCAAAGTCAACACGACAACAAGAGAATGTAGAGTTTGACTTACCTTTAGTGTATGCCTTTGGCTCATTATTATTTTCTAAAATAAAAATTAAAAAAAAACAATCTTACTCTCATTCTCAAGAAAATTCCATGTTCTTAAGCTTAATTAGGATGCTTTTGATATAATTATAATGGGAGTGATTTTTATTTTCAGTACTTACTTCTGGCAATTAGTTCTCTCTCCATCTTCCCATCATCATGGTACTCATCTAGCCATCTTCCATTGTATAAAGATAGTAATTACAGGGAACACAGATAGTAATTAGTCTTAATACCACAAAACCCTACATTATTTCTCCATTTTTAACAAAGTTTTAAAGTATCAGTTGTCAAGTTATATCTTTTCTCAAAACCATAAACAAGGGTAACTCTGCTGGGCTTCCAGGAATTTGCACTGTGGCACTTTATTGTCAGGAGAATATGAGAAACAATCTTCAGAACTTCCTACTCTATCCTGGGTAGTTTTCAAATTAGCATTACCCTCCAGCCCAATTCATTTCAGTTTGAATGCTCATTCATGATGCCATACCAGAACAAAACTACACATACAAATTCTGATAAATTCAGAAATGTATCTAGGATGACTGCTGTTAGTATGAATATTCAGATGAAGAAATGTGCACTAGGTGCTATAGCCCAATTAAAATAGTTAGAAATATAAGGCCTACTTATGTTAGAAATAGCTCTAGTGATGTTAGAATTAGTTAGAAGCAGCTGCTCTACTGGTATAAAGAAAAGCCCCAGAACTCTCAGCTGAATGTAGTCAGCTGACTGAAGAAAAAAAATTAATCAGTAGCTTCAGGTGACATATCTAGGGTGAACAAATGTGCTTATGTCCCTCCTCTACATTTTTCACTCATCCTTAGGTTTGCCAGGCCCCTTAGCTCCACCGGCAGGAGCTTTCCAGGGCCATGGCTGCGATGCGCAATGTGCGTGTGTGGACCCTGCGCAACATGCCTACATCAGTTCTGGGTTTACCCAGAAGCAACGCGGACGCTCTAGCAATCTTGGCCGAAACTCTGTGGTTTCCATAGAGTTTTGGCGGAGGTTGCCAGAGCGTCCGCATTGCTTCCAGGTAAACCCAAAAGTGACACACATACAGCATGCACGCGCATGTGCACACATTGCCCGCTGGCCCTCAGCTGGTCGGCAGACAGCCTGGTGGATTGGCGGGCGTTTATCTGCCGCCACCGGGCACTCGGCAACCCTACTCATCCTTGATAGCTGAGAAATGTTAGTACCTTCTGTGGCAAATCTAGAGTACACATATACTACTTGTTTACTAGTTTACTAGTATTAATGACAAGAAGAGCAGACTCTACAAAGTTTAAACTATTATTGCAATGAATTGTCTTGATCTTTGTAAATTATCTTTTGCTTTCCTTAAAGGAGAGGCTATTTTAAAAAGTAGACGCTTGTGATAATCCCACAACAAATTCTTCCACTCTGGACAAAGATGGCAAAACTAGGGTGGTCCTACCAAGAATTGGTACATTTAGATATGTGCTTCTATGTCCACAATCAGCAATTGAGCACACCAGTTTCAATGGATTCAGTCCATGCATAATAAGGAATGTATATATACACAGAATCCATCTGCTGGAATGACTGGGGAAATTGTTGCAGGTAGAGGAATACTGTTCATATCTCAGAACTCTCACACCTATAACAAATCTCTGGATTATAACTGTCTCTAATCTTTAGCACATATTTCTTTTCAACAAAAGAAAACATTCCTTCCTAAAGAGAAAATTCTTCTTCTCTCTGCGGTTAAGAGAGAGAATAGTTAGACCCAGCTCCTTTTCAAATGCCCTCCTTTGATTTAAACCTAGCTAAGAAAATTATATAAATAATATGGTTGCCAGTATAACGAGATCATTTTAAGTCATCCTGGAAACTGAAATAGAGTGTAAGCTCTTTTATCTGAATATTAGTAGATTAATGTAGAATATTTAATCAAATATTTGCATAGGCTGATGCAACTTGAAAGAAATGCAATACATTTAGACAATCAAGATAATCAAAAGTGGGATAAGAAGTGATCTAATGTTAATCAGATAAAAATGAAGGCTTGAAAGGCTTCATAATAGTTTCCTGTCTCAGCAGATTTTTTAGTTGATATTGTGGCTCTATTCAAACCTTACCAAAATGTTGCAAGCAAGAGAAAAAAGTGCCAGCAGCTACACAACCAGGAATTGAATCCAGTAAAGTACTAGTATGCAATTAAACAAAACACACACAAAACATGAGAACACCACCAAAGTGCAGAGAGTAACATGAATATGATTCTTTATCTGTTTATGGTGGTGAAATGCTTCACTCAATACAAAAGCTGGTACTTAAGACTTGTGACTATTCTGCTCAGAAAAGCATTTAGAGGGGATAAACATTTTGTGTTTGTCACTATAGAAACCTAGAGACAGTGCTGAACAACGTTTTAAGTTTTCTCTGCTGATGTGACAGAGTGTCCTGCCTCTCAACAGTTTAGGATACCAACTAAATGTTACACTGGCATAACAGTGGCATTATACCAAAGTAAGTGGAAATAAACTGGATGCACAAACCATATGTGTAACCCATATTATTGTATCTCAGCAAGGATCTCTTGTGCACAACAGGTGCAGCCATATGTAGGATTTAATAAACTCAAAAGAACCCCCCTCCCATTTTGTAGGGGGGGGACCTCTACTTTTAAAATAATTTGGTGGAAAAAAGACAAACCTCAAATGAAAATCACAGGGGCGGGCACGGAAACTAGAAGAAATGTGACAGTGGTGAACCAAAAGAGGAGTTAAGAAAGGAGTAGGGCTGTCGATTTGGTTCGTCCCGAACCGAAAACAGCCGAATTTCCCCTGATTCGGCGGTTTTTAGTTCGGATGGAACCGAACTCAAAAAAGGTGGGAAAACGGGGAGCCGAATTCAGCGAGTTCAGGGTGTTCAGTGAATAAATTTGGCAAATTCGGGGTTCAGAGCAGCAGCATAACCGTCAGTTAGTAAGCAGCATTCTCCCCCGGCCAATCGGTGGCCAAGCTGGGTCTTCTTCTGGCCAATCAGTAACGATTGAGTGCATGAGCCCAGCTGCTGTGCGGCCCGGCCGGGGAGAGAAAGAGAGAGTATCTGTTTGTGTGAGAGAAAAATCCCCGTGGGGGGTGCTTGTGCACATTCGCTCCTTTCTGTGGCTGCAGGGGGCGCATTTTTGGGGGTACAGCCCCCAAACTTTCAGCGTAGCTTCAGAGGAGCCTTCTTGCAAGAATCCCCAAGTTTTGTAAAGATTGGATCAGCGGGGGCTGAGATATGGGCCCCGAAAGGGGTTCCCCCTTAATGTGCATTTTTATTCCAGTTACAGCACACATTCGCTACTTCCGTAGCTGCAGGGGGCGCATTTTTGGGGGTACAGCTCCCAAACATTCAGCGTAGCTTCAGAGGAGCGTTCTTGAAAGAATCCCCAAGTTTTGTAAAAATTGGATCAGCGGGGGCTGAGATATGCCCCCCTTTTCCCTATTGGGATGAATGGGATCAGCCGATCCTGTGTGCATCTTGACAGCGGCAAATCCAAGGCAAAACCTCCCGTGCTGAAATGGAACCATATTGGATTACCCAGTCCTCCAAGTCCCTCCTGTTGGAACAGAAGACAACCACAGTAAGACCCCTATAATTTTTCTCGTGTGTGTGTGTGTGGGGGGGAGCAGAGTCTGTGTGTGTGTGGGAGGGAGCAGTTTCTGTGGGTGGGTGGGGAAGCCAAAGCGGGCTTTCGCCCATACTGTCTGGGGTGTGTGTGCCCCCTCGAGTCTCTCTGTCCCTTGTTTGAGGGAGGGTTCAGTTGTGTGTCCTCAGGTTTTCCCTCATTCATAAGATCGGTTAGGTCTATTTTGATGCTTGCTCAAAAATTGTTTTCAAATTGCGACTTAAAGAATGCATTTTCCTGGTCCCGAGTCCGATGCAGAAGGGGAAATTCCACCCCCTCCTACTCCTTATGCTTAGCTAGCATGCCTCTGTCCCTTTCCATGGTTTGCAAACTCCCAGGCTTCAGGTGTTGCTTTGCATGGTTGCAAACGTGATGGTTTGCATGGTTGTGTTGCTTTGCATGGTTTGCAAACTTCTTTGCACCTGCTCCACCCTTGCTCCCCGCAGCTCAGCTGTTTGTCGGGGCTGGGAGCTTCGAGTGGGCGGCAAGCTCTGCTAATTGCAAATCCACATTAAGGAGAGGGACCCCTTTCGGGGCCCATATCTCACCCCCCGCTGATCCAATCTTTACAAAACTTGGGGGTTATTGCAAGAAGGGTCCTTTGAAGCTACGCTGAAAGTTTGGGACCTCTACCCCCAAAAATGCCCCCCCGGAGCCACGGAAAGGTGCGGTTTTGATTTTAATGGCCCTATTTGGCTGAAATTTTCTCCGAACTCCGGACCTCATGCCGAATTGCACGGACCTGAAGTGGGGGAGTCCGGACTTCAGCATTTCCCGAATAAAAACAGGCCGAATTTTGCCAAATCCGAATTTCAACAGCCCTAGAAGGGAGGACAGAGATTGTGACAAGAGGAAACCCAAAGGTACAGCTCGGGTCAAAGACAAAAGAGAGGCAATTAAGTTTTCCTTTCCCCATGATTCTTTGTAGGTACCCATGTACTGTAGACTAACAGCCCATTCCTGAGAATCAGGCCAAAAGTGGTTAGGAGGCGGCGTGACCTCACTGCTGACGTAAATGTGTGTAATCATGCGATTACACACATTCACACTGGCGGCGAGGCCAGTCCCACCGGTGGCCGAGCGCTGCGGGACTGTGCCTCCCCCCCTCCGCTGGCGCAGCGTCTCCGTGGCGCCGGCAACAGTGTGGAGAGGCCGCACCGGCGCAAGGGGACGGGACGGGGGAGGGCCGGGGGGAGGAGCCGGGGGGTAGTGGGCTCCCTATCCCCTTTCGGCCACTTGCGTCAGCGCCCGGAACAGCGTTGCTGCATCTGATATTTAGCAGGTGCAGCCTCGTTGTTTTCAATGGGGTGAAAAGCCCCAGTTAAACCAAAAAAAGCCACGAAACGGCTTTTTTTTTTTGTTTAACGGCGTAGGCAAAACGGCTTAGGAGGAGGCACCGCTCCGCCTCTTCTCTGCCATTTCCCTATGCCGTAAGCTCAGGAATGGGCTGTAAGAGCCCCTTCCTGAAGGGGGGGAGTTCCTTTGAAGCTGGCTTAACCCCGCACCGACATAAGTGCCACCATATCATGCAATAAGGTGGTGACTATGCTGGCACAAATGCAAACACGCTGGCGTCCAGGCACCGCTGACCCCTGCCATCAGCGCAGCCCAGAAGGGAAAGCCCGCACTGGCATGGGGGGCGTTCCTGTGGGTGGAGCTGCCTTTAGGCAGCTTCCACAGCCCTTTTGCTCTGGGAATGCCCCCTTGAGCGGCAGCAGGGGCCAGTAGCACAGCCCTGTTGTAGGCAATGGGGGGATTCCTCCCTTTTCATTTTTTTAAAATGTTGATTGTCTCTTTTTGCCTCCGTGGCAGCTGGGAAGCTTCTGAGGAGGAGGCACAGCTGCACCCCTCCTGGCTGCCATGGATCTGCCTCCTCTTCAGGATTGGGCTGCCCAAGAGCAATCCTAAACAGGCCTACTCAAAATCCTCTTTCAGTGTATTCAATGACACAGACTACCAGGAAAGTGTTCTTAGGACTGCTTTACAAATGGTTAAGTGTGGAACCTACCTTCATTACAGGGGCACACTGCAGGGAAAGGTCACTAGTCATGCAGTGATGGTCAACTTATCTTTCAGAGAAGTTTGAATTACTGATTATCTCAATAAGGAACATGCTTAATATGCTTCTAAAAAAACCCTCAATTTTCATAGAGGAAATAATTTATTAATTATATACCTATCACAAGGAAACAGAACTACTGCTTCTTCCTCTCCTTCCTGAAACTTGATGATGACCTTGTCAAGGAACCATCCACTACCTGTGATTGAAATGACAAGAAGTGTATTGAAATGGTTGGAAATAAAGATCTCTGGATGACTTTGCTCAAGGAAGTGTTCCTGATGCAAAGGATACTAAATTTTCCCAGCACTTGTGGTTCTACCTGGAATACAGCTGCATGATTGTGACATCACTGTTTATGAACCTTGGGGTCACGGTTCAGTGGCAGAGTGCATGCCTAAGGTCCCAGGTTCAATTCCTGGGGTCCTCAATTAAAAGATCAGACCCTGAGGTGGCGGTGAAAGACCAATGTTTCAGAGTGACTCCAGAATCATGCTGCCAGTCAATGACAATGATAAGCATGGTCTGAATATCAGGAATGAACAATATTTTGGTGTGTGTTTTTTAAAGCTAATTTAGACCTTGAACATTTCCCTGCAGTAGAATGCAGAACCGGTCATCTCATCCTTTACAAAAAGAAGTGGCTACCAACAACTTGGGGGTGTTCTGGGCCTTCAATATTGCTCCATCATCTCTCTAACCTTTTGACCCCACAACATATTAGTAACACAGCATATTGAACAGATACAAACTGTATTCCAGTAAAGTACTTGACACCTTAAGGCAAAGTTTTATTTAAATTTCATCACACACATAGAGGTGAAAAAAAATTCAACTAAAACCTACAAGATAAAACATGCCAGCACATGGGCACTTATGCTGGTTCTGGGGAGCCATGTTGCAGTCTGAGCCTTGGGTGCTGGAGCATCCTCACGGCAGTGTTTTCTTGGCACAGGGGCCAGTAAGCACAGCTGACATGCAGGTTCACCACTGACTGAAGTTCCTTCATACAATTTTTAACTATCTGAGAGTGATAAACTGTATGCTGTCTAGTAAGAACACTTGCCTGGTCTTATGGAGTCAGGAACTACACACCAGGAAATGGATGTTCTTTTTAAAACATCTAGAGAAATAGATCAATCAACAGAAGTCAACTTTACCTGGACCAGTTCCATCATGGCTAATGAGAATTTTATTCAGGTTTCCAACCGAAACAGCCTTTATATAGAACACATCACTCTGCAGAAACACAAAAAACAAGAGTCACAAATCAGAAGAAACAAATGCCGTCTGAGTAGCTAGTCATGGTTCCATGAAACATGGGCTTTAGTATGAAGAACACAGAATGTTCCAACAGCAAGTACTTTAATAAATCATAAAAATAACAAATTAATAGATGCTTTATATTTCATGGATTTTAATGGTATTCTGTGATTTCTAATAAACCTGTTTTGCACAAATATTGAGTTTAAATGATTTTAGGGTTTGTATCCTAGGAATTTTTTTTGCATAAGAGAAAAAGAGTTTTTTCCTATAGATTATCACAGCACTCCTCCCTTTGCAATCTCTGTTCATTAGAACGATAAGGAATGCAGCACTGCTACAAATTAGAAGATGAAGCTGGAACTGGGCAAAAACTGGGGTCCAGTATTAGCAATGAGCTAAGGTCCAGGTCAGGTCAAGCCAGGATCCAGAGACATATCCTTGCTCCTTCTGCCAGCATACCCAAATTAATCTGAGGGTTTCCTATTTAGAAGCTATTCCTAAGAACCCACAAGGTATTCTTAGGAAATATAAGTTCATAAAAAAGTTTGGAATTTAGTGCTGAAGCTATTCATAGGAAAACCAAGAACCAACAGTCCATGTACAGTTTACTTCCTTTCTATAGCTCTTCTGCTAAATACACTAACTATATTTTGCAGAAGATTTTTAAAGATAAACTCAGAGTTTCTGTAGAAATTGGGGAATTCTCTGAAATACTCAAGAGCATGAATTCCTCTGTGTCATCATTTCTTTATATTACATTTATATAATACTTTTCATCAACCCTGGGCAGTACTGTTCATCTCATTATTTGGGAGATGCAAGAAGTTTGTTTGCTGGTGAAAAGGGGAGCAGTTAGGGCTGTCGATTCGGCTCATCCCGAACTGAAAAACAGCCGAATTTCCCCTGATTCGGCGGTTTTTAGTTCGGATGGAACTAAACTCAAAAAAGGCGGGAAAACGGGGAGCCAAATTCAGCGAGTTCGGTGTATTCGGCGAATAAATTTGGCAAATTGGGGGTTCAGCGCAGCAGCATAACCATCAGTTAGTAAGCAGCATTCTCCTGCGGCCAATCGGTGGCCAAGCTGGGTCTTCTTCCCCACCCTTAATGTGCATCTCTGACAATGGGGGTTTGCAATTAGCAGAGCTTGCCGCCCACGCCCAAAGCTCCCAGCCCCGACAAACAGCTGAGCTGCAGGGAGCAAGGGTGGGGCAGGTGCGAAGAAGATGGAACAGAAGACATCCACAGTAAGACCCATTTTGGGGCTTTAATCTATAATTTTTCTCCTGTGTATGTGTGTGGGGGGGAAAGCAGAGTCTGCGGGGGGTGCCCCCTGAGTCTCTCTCTCCCTGGTTTGGGGGGGGCTTCAGTTGTGTGTTCTCAGGTTTTCCCTCATTCATAAGATCCGTTAGGTCTATTTTGATGCTTGCTCAAAACTGGTTTTCAAATTGTGACTTAAAGAATGCATTTGCCTGGTCCTGAGTCCGATGCAAAATGGGAAATTCCACCCCCTCCTGCTCCTTATGCATAGCTAGCTGCCTCTGTCCCTTTCCATGGTTTGCAAACTCCCAGGTGTCAGGTGTTGCTTTGCATGGTTGCAAACGTGTTGCTTTGCATGGTTCCCATGGTTGCAAACATGTTGATTTTGTATGGTTGCAAATGTGTTGCTTTGCATGGTTTGCATAGCTGCAAATGTGTTGTTTTGCATGGTTTGCAAACTTCTTCGCACCTGCCCTGCCCTTGCTCCCCGCAGCTCAGCTGTTTTTCGGGGCTGGGAGCTTCTGGAGTGGGCGGCAAGCTCTGCTAATTGAAAACCCCCATTGTCAGAGATGCACATTAAGGAGGGGGGACCCCTTTTGGGGCCCATATCTCAGCCCCCCCTGACCCAATATTTACAAAACTTGGGGGTTCTTGCAAGAAGGGTCCCCTCAAGCTACACTGAAAGATTGGGACCTCTACCCCCAAAAATGCCCCCCCGGAGCCGCGGAAAGGCGCAATTGTGTTTTTAATGGTTTCATTCGGCCGAATTTTCCCCCGAACTCCGGATCTCATGCCGAATTGCACGGACCCAAAGTGGGGGAGTTCGGACTTCGGCATTTCCTGAATAAAAACGGGCCGAATTTTGCCGAATCCAAATTTTACCAAAAAAATTTTTCAACAGCCCTAGGAGCAGTAGTCTCCTTTGACCATCCAAAAGGTCAATGCTGAAGATTATAACCTCTGTCTGGACAAAAACCATGTAGGACAGAGACTTGTAATAAAAAGGAATTTGGGTGAGTTTAAGCCAAGAAACTGACTGGATCCGGCCCCTTATCATTGAACCCAAGAAGCTTGTAGAAAGCTGAAAGTGAAGATCCAAGAACAATTAACATACCAGTTCTTGACTGACTTCAAATTTGCTTCCAATCCTAAGAGCTGTTTTAAACTTTAAAGCACTAAATGGTTTAGTCCTAGTGGAGCCACAACAAACACCCAGTTTCCTTTAACTTAATGGTTTATTTATCAATACTGAAATTTCAGGGAATATAACTTGGTTAGAAAAAGAAGCTATTAAAAAAAAGCTGCTTCTTGTCCATTAGCCCCAAGATTGTTCTGGCTTGATTCTGATCATTGTGTAAACTGAAGCATTCCTGCAGATTACTGGCAGGGAAGTAACGCTGTGTGCTTCCCACTCTTGTGCTTGCATTGAGGCCTTCTGGGTTAGCCTCTTAAAAGAGGCAGTACACAAAAGGTCCAAAATACCATATCTACCCATATGAACATGGATGCAACTCAAGATCTGTTAGTGATGCTAGGGTTGCCAGGTCCCCCCTGGCCACCAGTGGTAGGGTTGCCTGATCCAGGTTCTGAAACTCCTGGAGATTTGGGGATGGAGCCTGGGGAAGACAGAGACCTCAGTGGGGTAAAATGCCACCCTCCATTTTCTCCAGGGGATCTGATCTCTGTAGTTGGGAGATGAGCTGTAATTCCTGGGGATCCCCAGGTCCCACCTGGAGGCTGGCATCCCTAGGTGAGGCTCTATTGTACACATTCATGTATGCATTAACAGATCCAAGAACTCTGGGTTCTTGGTCTTATTAAGTGGTGTGCCCAAGTAGTGGAATCCCCTTCTCTTCCATGTGCAATTAGCTCCACCCCTTCCTGCTTGCCACTGAAAATTACAAGCCCGCTTACTCTAAAAGGCCTTTGGAATATATTTTTATGCCTCTTGCTGCGATTTTTTAAAATATGTTCTTAATTGTTTGCTGTTGTTTCTTACATTTTAAAACTCTTTTTTGCCCTGTTCTCAGCTAATTTGAAGGGTGGGTTTGAATCGTGATTATTGGCCAGCATGGTATAGTGGTGAAGAATGGCAGACTCTAATCTGGAGAACTGGGTTTGATTCCCCACTCCTCCATATGAAGCCTGCTGGGTGGCCCTGGGCTAGCCACAGTTCACTTCAACTCTCTCAGCCTCACCTACCTCACAAGGTGTTTGTTGGTAGAGAGGGGAAGGGAAGGTGATTGTAAGCCGCTTTGAGTCTTTTTAAAGGTAGAGAAAAGCAGGGTAAAAAACTCAACTCTTCTTTTTGTACTTTTTTAAAAAATTATGAATGAAATCATGTCAATGGAAGAGATGATTAAATTTGTTCAAGTTAAATAGCCAAAGTTCCTCTAGAGAGAACAGCAATTTAAAAAGTAGAGAAGTGTGCTATATCTAGGGTTGCCAACTCTCAGTTGAGGAATTCACAACTGAGGTAGGGGTTAGAGAGTGGAGGGGCTTCTGCAATAGAGTTTATCTGACAAAGAACCCATTTTCTCCAGGAGAACTGATCTCTATTGTCTGGAGATCAGTCGTAATTTTAGGAGATCTCCAGGGAGCTGTACCTCAAACTGCTTTTGAAACTTTCCCAAGTTTTAAAATAGCTTGCAACCTTGGATGGAGAGCTGATGTTTGAGAAACACAAGATTGGCATTCGGCTGGCCATGCAGACAGGACTGCCAAAAGTTACCAAGGGTACCTAGAAAAACATTGCCTCGTCTCCCATGCATTCAAAGGAGACAAAGAGACGTCTAAGGAAGTGAGAGAAATAAGGAACTCAGCAAAATTTTAAAAAGGCTTTCTAGGAATCTATAATCACATTATTTAACCCTTTACTTAGTTTGAAAACAGCAAGTGATCTTTGTTTCAGGAGAGTCCTTAACACAATTTGAAGTTAAGAAAAGGATGAAAACAAGCAGTTACAGATACCTAGAGGTATTATCTCCAGGATAAGAGGAGCACGCCTAATATATAAGGTGCTGTGGAATGTAGGCTGGTTAATGCTGCTGCAGTCGTCTTGTTTGTGGGCTTGCTAGAGGCACCTGGTTGACCACTGTGTGAACAGACGGTTGGACTTGATGGACCTTGGTCTGATCCAACATGGTTTTTCTTAGAGAGATTATGTTGAAGTCCTGAGATTACAAGCATAGTGCTGGGTAAGAGCGTAAGTGGAAAATAAGGCAAGTAGATTGTTTAGGTTCCCAGGCCTATCCCTCTCTCGGCAGTCCTGCATGGATAACCAGTTGTGGTTAGATCTTCTCTGGCCTATATATAAACATCATGCCACTAATGTGTCCAGGTAGTGCCCACATCACAATGAAAGGGAGCAGCATCACTTAGTACTAAACATTGTAAATAATAAATGGCCATTCTGCTCCAGTCAAGGAAAAGAAATGCTAACCTATATCATATTATTCCAATCAAAACTCATAAGTAAAAATTATATTTCCTGTAGTTACACACAGTAAACTTCCCCTGTAGTCAGTCAGGCAGACAAATAGTTTATATGTACTGTAAATATTTTTTGACAAAAGATCTCCTCTGAACATAATTTGGTCAGACACAAATCTGTGAGTTTAGACAACCTGGATTTACAAACAAATGTTACCTATTAATTCCAATATGAAGTTCTGCACACTTTTCTTTACCTGATTTTGCCGAAACTTGATTTTATTGCTCCTTGATCTATGAAGTTTTCGTTTTCCAGAATCCCCTCTGTTTCCAATAAGAGTAATGTACACATTAGCATTTGTTTCTGCATCAGGCTTTGACCCTGTGTATACATGGATCTCGTAGACCAGCACTGAAATTGACAAAATGGTCATTATTTATATTTTCCTCCCAGCTCCTTGCAACTTTGCCCACTATATCCATCAAATTTTTATTTTGCTCTTTCTCCAGTGAACTCAGAGTTGTATACATGGTTCTCTTCTCCTCCATTATTTCCTCACGACATCCTGTGAGATTATTTGGAACACCATACCCAAGGTCACCAACAGTGTGATGCTAAGCAGGTTCTCATATTTCTCGTAGGGCCTAAGATGGGGTTTCTTGACCCCCTGCTAGTGTGGTTCAAGTCTCCTAGTAGTTCTTCTTTGGCCCCTCTGTAAATCCCGATTTTCTTTTCCCTTCTTTTTTCGTGTGTCAACTTGTGACAGCCTAAACCAGTATGCCAGCTCTTGTGCAACATCTTTGCAGCAGTTAAGTCTTTCCAACTCTGCCTCCTTTCTTGTCCTCTTTTTACCTGCCCTGCCCCAGGGCTCTGCATTCCCTCTTGGCTGGCCAGTGGGTTTGCAGGCCTTCCGCCTCCTCCAGCTCCTTGCCTTGGCCCCCATCTGGTGGCCAGCCACTCCCTGTTAATTGAGGGGGTGGCTAGGTCTGGCCCTGCCCACTCACCGCAGGCATCACACTATTTCTTGCCTGGCTGGGTTTACTTCTGGCTGCACCAGCCAGAACACCTCAGAATCTTATTCAGGTAATGTAATGGGGTTTACTCTCAGGAAATGTCCTAAACATTGCAGTGCTAATGAGATTCATGGCAGAGCAGGGATTTGTAGCCAGGTCTCCTCAGACATATTCTACCACTCCAACCATTGAAGCACACTGGGTTTCATAATGACATGTGTCTCTGGGCCAGAGCTGCAATATATAATGCTTATCACCTGGTGTAATTTAGAAACTCATTTTTGTACATGCGCAGGATTCTAAATCTTTTACTCTCCATTCTGTACACACTGGCATGATTCAATAAACACCAGCTGCCATGATGAAATAGATAATAAATAAGCGATTCATGAATAAACAAGTGCTTGATATGAAACCTTATTCTGAGTTGGCAAAAAACTGTCAGAAAGAAATAAAATGAGTATTACAGTGGATGTCCATATGTACTTCAATTGTGACCCTCAATTGGCCCTCAAAAGAAAGAAAAGTGACTCTCCTGAAAGCAGGGGCTAGTTTACAAGGTCCTTTTGGGGTATGAGAATTGCAACAGTACTTTATGTGTGGCTAAAAATTTGCATGTGCTTCTGTTCACACTATTTACAGTGTGTTAGATAGTCCACCAATATTAACACTACTGCCTTTCTGAGTCTGAGATCATTTTTAATGATAAGAATAAGAGAATAAAACTGACTTTTCTAAACTGGGATTTCTGCAAACAGCAGCATTCAATGCGTTATGCTGTGTGAGGTAGAACCAGTATCTGCCACTGCTCACCCAGTACTGCTAGCGCCCCACCCAAGGACAGGGGTCATAGCCTTTCTCATGTCTTCACTGACCCTACTCTCTTTAAAAAATAGTGTGGCAACACACACGTAACCTGCAGGGATTCCTGAAGTCTCACAAGATGACTTCGCCATGAGAGTTCAGCCACCATTTTGGTTGCTCTGGTAAAAACCAATCAGAAACGGCAATTTTATATTCTGAATAGACTGGTTTCAGAAGAGGGGGGTCTGCTCTCGGTCATTGCCTCATTTTGCCTCATTTAGCTGATATTGTTCCTATCCAGGAGGCTATCTTTATGTAGCATTCTTGGATCTCCAAACTGCATTCGATTCATTCCCAAGGCACTGATTTTAGGCCAAGATGGCCAAAACTATAATAAATAAAAGACTTTGACTAATCTCTAAATTATGTGAGAATCTTACAGCTCAAATCTGCTGCAGTCTAGAAGGCCAACTGTCTAGTATGATTTCTCTTTTTTCAGGGTGCATTCCTGGGGGTGTGTGAATCAGCTTAGGGGGCAGCATGACCCCTATGCTGGCATCTGTGCCACTTGTGCTGGGCAAACTGGCATGGACACTGGTGTAATCCCCATGCCAATGTCCCAGGAGGCTTCTGAGGGCATTCTGGTGGGCAGAGCTGCCTTTAGAGGGCTTCCAAATGCCTTTCACCCCGGGAATGCCTCCTGGGATGGTGATAGTCCTGCACTACCTTTCCTGTATGGGGGGTGGGGGAAGCCTTTTTTCCCTTTTTTATTTCTCAGGAGGCTTTTCAGCTGTGCTGTCCTGACCACCGTGGTTCGCCCCCTCCAGGAATATGCTGTAACCGTGCATTCCTGAGGGGAATGCCTGCTCCCTGCCGAAATCTCCACCTGACGCCAAAAATCCATGCAACCCTCATAGGGTTGCACGGGAGATATACCACATAAAAGGTGGCATATCTCGGCCAAAAAAAGGGGGGCATTCCTGAGTCGTAACGGCTTATGAGGCTGCCTAATAGTGGCCCTGCACCCCAGGCCAGCACTGTGATGCCACAGGAATGCTTCCCAGGATGCTGGGGCACCACGGGAACGCCTCCCAGGACACCACCGCAGCCTTTGCTGGCGACCGGCGTCTGGGCCTTCACGCTGGTGTTGGGGCCACAAACACTGGTGTATGCTGCCTGGACACCGGCGCTGTGGGCCCTTGCACCGGCACAGGCCTTCACCAGCCTCCAGAGGACTTTTGTCCTGCCCGCCGGCGCGGCTCAGGAATGCACAGTTCGGCTGTTAAACAAGGTTGCCTTTTAGCTCCTCTAATTTATTTATTTATTTATTTTTCTATTGTATTTTGGTCACATCATGAGATGACAAGAGTCACTGGAAAGGCAGTCATGCTAGGAAAAGTTGAGGGCAGCAAGAAAAGAGGAAGACCCAACAAGAGATGGATTGACTCAATAAAGGAAGCCACAGCCTTCAATTTGCAAGATCTGAGCAAGGCTGTCAAAGACAGGACATTTTGGAGGGCTTTCATTCATAGGGTCGCCATGAATCGGAAGCGACTTGACGGCACTTAACACACACACACACATTTTTTTTAACCTTTTGTGAATGATATGTTCCTTAATCTTCAGAATTTGGAGTGTCATTAACTGGTTCTAGCCAACCATGATATCCTGGTTCTGATTTATGCAGATGATACTTTGCTATTAACAAGAACATAACCTGGACTTCAGAAAATAATGAAACTATTTATGAATTATTGTAGTCTGGAAGGGTTGTTGGTTAATTATGAAAAAATCTCAAGTAATGTTTTTTTCAAAAAGCAGAAGAATGAAATAGTTTCTCCATAAATGGGAGGGAAAGAAGACAAGTGGTACATTTCAAATATCTGAATGTTATGTTCAGTCACAATTTAGCATGGAAATCTCATATTTCTTTAGCTCAAAAAATTGCCACAGTAGATATAAGTGCTGTTGTACTTTTTTTCTACTCTTAAGGAGGGCAATAGGTAGCTGAAGCCACTGAGGCTTTTAATGCAAAGATACTTTCACAAATTCTATATGGTGAGGGTGTTTGGATAAACTGTGTCTCTGATTCTATTGACTATCCACTCTTAGTGTATCTTTGTCGAATAGCTGGAGTACCATATTGTGTTGCAGGAACTGCACTAAGAATGGAATTTGCTCAACACTCACTGGAATCTAGGGCTTGGCTTTGTGCTTTTAATCAGAGACTGAAGTTCCTTTTTTCAGTATCAAACTCTTGTGGAACTCTTTTACGTCTTCTGAAAGGAGATACATACAAAAGTGCCTGGTTGGGGTTAGTGGATAGCAAATTCGAGTGTCTTGGTCTTTCCCTTACAATGATCCAAAATATGGGCTATTACGAAGCATTGAGAGTGATCAAAAACAGGGTAATCAAACTTGATAGAATTTGAATGGATTTTTGAGCTCGCCATGTATACTCCACCCTAGCCCTTGGAAGTCTTCCTGCAAGTCTCCCTCCATATTTAAAATATCCCACTGTTCCTAGCAATCACCATGCATTTATGCTAGGTAGACTGAATGCTACAGCTGAATTGAAAGGGTAATTTGTGAATATTCCATTCTCTGGATTCCTCTGTTGTTGTACTTCTGGCATGATTGAGAACATTGATCACATTTTGTTATTCTGTGACAAATGCTCTTCATTGCAAGAATTTGGATTTTCCCCCAACTTGCCATTGAACTGCAGTTAGTTTTGTTGTTGTTGTTGGCTGATATTAGTCCTGCAGTTGCGTGATCTGTGGCCAGATTCTTGTCTATTATAATATCTTTGAGACACTCTCCTGCTAAGTAGTATTGTGACATTCTCACGATTTTACTAGTGGCATAATTTTCTTTTATCATCATTCTGTAATTGTTATTTATATTTGTACTGTGATTTTATTGTATGGCTCAAGATCACTAATCAAAGGAACTTACTATTAATAAAGGAAAGATTATCCCTCATGGAGGACAACAGGTGGGCAGCTGGACAGCTGATTGGCTGGTGGCAGGCAGCATGGGAGGTTGCCACTCCCCAAATCTGCCACCTGAGATCATCTGATCATAGAACCAGCCCTATCTACAAGTATATATAAACTATAGATGCTTCCTGGTGATCTCAATTTCCATGCAACAATGATCATGAGCAATCCTCAAAATGGTTGATTTTCACAGGCCTTAATAGTATATGTTGTTTGCAAAACATGAGTTGGCATTCAACATGTAGTATTAGAGGCAGACAGCCATATGTACAGTCCTTTTCACTGCCAGTATAGCACACACCCAGATATTATATCATGGTAGGATAAGCTCTGCATGCCAACTTCCATATGAGAACTTCAAGAAATTGGTGAAGTCAAGGAATTACACACACAAAATCACAAAAAATCACAAAATCACACAAGGTTGGAAGAGACCACAAGGGCCATCCAGTCCAACCTCCTGCCATGCAGGATCCCACAATCAAAATGCTCCCTACAGATGGCCATCCAACCTCTGCTTAAAGACCTCCAAAGACGGGGACTCCACCCCACCTCCCCGAGGCAGGGCATTCCACTGTCAAACAGCCCTCACTGTCAGAAAGTTCTTCCTAATGTTTAGGTAGAATCACTTTTCTCTTAGTTTAAATCCATTACTCTGTGTTGTAGTCTCTGAAGCAGCAGAGAACAAGCTAGTTCCCTCATTAACATGGCATCCTTTCAAATATTTAAACATGGCTATCATGTCACCCCTTAACCTTCTCTTCTTCAGACTAAACAAACCCAACTCCTTAAGTCTCTCCTCATAGGGCATATATTCCTGTGCATGTTAAATACTGACTGCAAGAACACATCACAAACTGTCAACCCTCTAGATCACCTCAATCCTGTCTGAGGGATCAGAGGACAGTCGGGTTGCCAGGTCCCTGTTCACTACCAGCGGGAGGTTTTCGGGGCACAGCCTGAGGAGGGCGAGGTTTGGGGAGGGGAGGGACTTCAATGCTATAGAGCCGAACTGCCAAAGCAGCCATTTTCTCCAGGTGATCTGATCTCTATCAGCTGGAGATCAGTAGTAATAGCAGGAGATCTCCAGCTAGTACCTGGAGGTTGGCAAGCCTAGAGGACAGCTAGCTAGTCACATCCCAGCGTAGTCATTACTTTATTTGTTTTCCATAATATGTAGGTTCAAAAGATGGTCCCCTTGAGGGGAAATGGTCTGCAAATGCTCAAAGGATGGTTTACAATCAGCTTCCCATAACGAGGGGAAAGTATTCTGTACATGCTCAGTGGCACTTTGACCTCATGCCAGAATTGATAAAAACAAAAGGTGGAAACTCAAATCCCTTTCCTTACTATAAGAAAAAGAAAAAGAAAAAAAGTTTGTGCCAACTTCCATTGTTTCTCCAGACACAAGAGGCTAGCAAGACATTGCTTCAGGGCAGCTGCAGAACATGCCTCACTCTTGCCCCCACCAGAGTGACTCACTATACTTTATGTAACACAGCTGCTCCGGTTCAACCCTAGTGAAGGAAGCTGTTTTCCTTGCTTATAAGCTGTGCTCTCAGTGCAGTTGTTAATATGATTGGGCCATACATCTCTGTGTGTCTCTGGCTTTCTTCTCAATGCCCGTTATATTGTGTTTGTAACACCCACAAACCTTATACTACCATCTATCAGCATCAGAGAAACAATATAGGAATTCCTCTTTTTGTGGGGGAGGCAGACAAAGCACATAGTATAGTATAGTATTAGAATCATCCTTTAGTTCCTGGTTCTCTGCTCTCCTGCAACAATTTGAGGCCACTGGATCTTGTATTCAGCGGCATTAAATTACATCCAGCTGCACAGAAACAGGAAATTGCCATATCCTCTGTCAAATGAGAAACAAAATGTAATAATGTAAACAGAACAAAATAGATGTCTGAAGGTATTGTTTTACCACACAGAAATGCGTTTCCTAAACCACATTTAAAGTATTATCTCTAATCCAAAAAGAACTAGAAAACATGAAAAAGGAATAAGAGGAGCAAGGTTAATTAATGTGAATTTATCCGTATGGCGCTGTGTGGGCAGGGATTGAAAAAAAGGGCGATTCAGGTATGCTGAGTGGTGAATCTTAATAAAGCTCTTAGATCAAAAGACCAAAGAACACATGGAAATACAATTTAAGCATGGCAACAGAACACTTGTAAAAGAAAGAAAAGAGACCATTCTGCTTGGCAGTTTGCTGAGCTTGCTTTCAGTGCTGGGGGCAGCAGCTGAAATCAGTGGTGATACTCCAGAGCTTATATGAAGTCTTCAGTCGCATAGAAACTGGCATTTTCTTTAGGCAGCAAATGGGACTGTTGAGAGGGCAACTAGCCTCCCATCCTAATGTCTGGCCCCTAGTCATCACTCCATCCTGCACAACCTTTTGTGCAGAAATGCTCATTGCCCACCAACCCCTGACAGTGCCTTTTCAGGGGTTACATGGGGCTAGTGTGGGGACGGGACAGAAAATGGAGGAAGGTCTGCTTTTCTAGGTGCCTTGTGCTTATGGTTCATAGGATCCAACCCATTGGGTATTGCTGTGAAGCACAATCAGATCCCACAGGTCTGTTCTGCCAAATCATAGCTCCTTCTTCCAGTACAAGTCATCTTTTCTGTGTGAGACTCACATGGAACCCCAAACATCTGTTTCATTAATGATAGCAAGGAACCTTTCCACCATTTTAAAATATTATTTTAAATACATTTTATTGGGGTTTTGAACAGATTGTTGGCCAGGCAGGGAAGAAGGCTGATGTAAAATCTTCTTTCATCATTTTTATGCTTACAATATGTGTGTGACTTTAGCCTTACTTGGAGGATTAAGGCATTTGTATGATTTTCTTTTGTCCTTTAAATGCCTTCATAACATAGACTTACAACAAATAAATTTCTGTTCTGAGTCAAACCTACGACTTATCTAGTTTGAAATCCTGCTTCCAATGGTAACAAAAGGTGAAATGCTTTCAGTGAAGTGGCAGTTTATTCCAGGAAAAGGTACATTAATCTGTGCACGCAAAGCCGATTGAATAGGACTTTAAGTACAATGTCTACTAAAATATGATTATTTATGAATTTCAAGCAGCTGAGTATATTTTTGAGATGCCAGAGACAGTTCAGAAATACTCTAGCATTTAAAGATGGAGAGGTGGTAACATAATGCTGATTGTGAAAGATCAGGCAACCGTGAGACAAATGCACTGAATTTTGCATTATGATTTAAATAACCAGGCACATATTCATCTATTGGTATTTTTCTATACCTATTTATGTTGCAGCTGGCTAGCATTGGTGACAAGTTGCTCTAAACCATAAATCATGTTATGGGTACTTCGCTGCAGAAGATTTTCAGTGCTGTTAGTTTACCAGCCATGTTACTTACCTATTAATTGAACACACAGAATCAAAACTAATAATCTGAACTACTAGTGTTTCTGGATGGATGTTAAAGACATGAATATGTAATTGGAAGAGGGGACAGTGAGGTCCATGCTTACATGAAGAGTGGAGAATATGCCGCAGCATATAGATTGAGCAGTGCTGCGTCTTGACGCATAAAGAGCAGGAAATTCAGATCAGGGGATTCTGGGGCAAAGTGTCAGGAGACGGACTATTTCAGTGTCAGCGTTTTGCACTGACGAGGTCATGAAAGAGGACAAGCAAGAAGAGGAAAACTGTCAAGATGAGACATAGTGAAAGCTGAAGGAAGAATTTGAAACATTATATTAACTACCATCTTTTGTGGTAGAGTTACATAGCAAAGACTGATTAAGTACAACCAGCATGACTGGATTAACTATTAAGCAAGCACATGCTTAGGGCATCAAGGGAAGGGGGGGGGGCACCACAGAAATTTTCCATTGCCAGATTTACCATGGACCATATGGTGCAAAACTGCAAATGGTGCAGCTGAACAGGGTCAACAAAAAGGACCCCCCACAATAAATGAAAAAATTACATACATTCAGTGATTTAAAAAACCCCTGAATATCACAATTTTTACTCTTATCATTAAAAAAAACACGATGAAGAAAAAGTGGGAACTGAGTATACTAATCACACTAGGCTCAATATATTATTTTTAAATTATTAAATAATTTAATATTAATTGTTTTTTACATATATATGGGGGCACCACAATCTTTTAAGTGCTTTGGTCCTCTAAAAGTCTTAATCTGGCCCTGACAGCCAGGTTTACGGTTACATTCTGACAAACAGAGAAAGATCTCACAAAGGTGAATAATGAAGTTCTGTGGTTAAGTTGGAGCCTCGGCAAAAGGACTGTTAGCTTTTAAACTAGTTTATAAAATGTATTTTATGCTTCTTGTTATAGCTTTTGACAAAACGGCCTTTTTAATTAAGTAAAAATATTGCTGGCAATTTTTTTTAGATTGATCTTAATTTTATATTGGATTGTAATTAGGCATAATATCATACCCCATTTGTTTTCTCTAACAATCTATAATGGGTGTACTTTGTTGCTTCTAAGTAATTATTCCTTTAAATGGAGAAGGCAGATGGCAACTTTCATTGTAATTTCTGGAGAACTAAAAGCAAAAAGTCATATCATGTATCTTTTGATATTCAGTTTAAATGTACTGAAATCAATGGGTAATTTAAAATCATGAACTTGTGCTTTGGGAAACATCTAACATCTATATAATGTTTTGATTTGCATGCATTTTCTGAATATGTTTCAGTAAGTATATGTCAAAAAAGGCAAAGATAGATTAGCCATCATATGAACAGTGTTAATAAAGCTGAGTAAATGTTCTGCTTTGAAAAATAACAATGAAAAGTACTGACCAAAATGAACCCCTATTAACTCTCATAGAATCATAGAGTTGGAAGGGGCCATACAGGCCATCTAGTCCAACCCCCTGCTCAGTGCAGGATCACCCTAGAGCATCCCTGACAAGTATTTGTCCAGCCTCTGCTTAAAAACTGCCCATGAGGGGGAGCTCACCACCTCCCTAGGTAGCTGATTCCGCTGTCGAACAACTCTTACTGCAAAAAAAAAAAAAATCCTAATATCCAGCCGGTACCTTTCCACCCTCAATTTAAACCCATTATTGCAACCCATTAAACCCATTATCCTATCCTCTGCTGCCGACAGGAACACCTCCCTGCCCTCCTCTAAGTGACAGCCCTTCAAATACTTAATACTTAATGAGATTACCATTATCTTTCATGGGACGAAAACTGATTAAATCCGTGCCTCCATTATTCTCCATATGTGTGGTTGTGTTTTTGCTGTCAAGTCACATCTGATTTATGGCGGCCCTTGGTGGGGTTTTCAAAGCAAGAGACATTCAGAGGTGGTTTCTCATTGCCTGCCTCCTTTTCACAACCCTGGTATTCCTTGGCCGTCTCCCATCCAAGTACTGACCAAGACCGACCCTGCTAAGATTCTGAGAACTAACAAGATTGGGCTAACCTGGGCTATCCAGGTCTGAGCCCATACGTTTTATTTATATTTTTTATTTCATAAAGCACCCATAAATAAATAGGATCATGGCATCTGGACAAACATGATCAGTTGAGACACAGTAGACATACTGTTGTAGAGCCAGTGGCATGGGTGAAGTCATATTTGACCTGACCCACCCTTTTCAATAGCTGTCAGTTTCCACTGAGTTCAGATGGGCATCTCCACACATAAACTCATCAGGAAATGAAACCATCAGCAGGGTCACAGTGGGTCAAACATTGCTTCCTCCATTGCGCCATGCCCATAGCAATGCTTGCAGTTGATAATTTAACTGAACTGGGTCTTTTGGCCTGTTCCACCATTTTATTTCATGGCTTTGCTGCCAGATATAAACCAGCTTCCAGGAGGATAATATGTGAGGTCTTATGACATCTACAGCATTACTTTAATGTGGCAATATTCCCTGATCTAAAACATTTGATTTTTAAAAAAACGTGGAGGGTAGGAGAAAAGAAAAACAAACAAACACAAGTTAGCAACTTTTCCAGTGCATTCCTGAGGTGGGGGGCTGAAAGTGCTCTGGAGGCAGCGTGACCCCACCACCAGCATAAGTGGCCACTTATTGTAGAATAAGAGGCACTTATGCTGGCAGTGGGGACAGTTCCATCGGTGCCTGGGTGCTGCGGAACTGCATGCTGCTCCTCCAATGCTGCAGTCTCTCTGGGACCACAATCCCAGAAGAGAAATGTGGCATTGGCATGGGGGGTGTTCCTGGGGCATTCCTGGGGTGGAGCTGATGGTAATCAGCTTCCAAAGCCCCTCCAGCCCAAGAGCACCCCCTCTAGCAACAGCATTGTTGTGCCAGGTTTTTCCTGGCACAGCATCACTGTTTTCTATGGGGGGAAATTCTTTTTTTTAACTATAAAAAAGGCTTTTAAAGCCTTGCGGCAGGCAGGAAACCTCTTTACAGGTGCCATGGTGGTGCCTCGGCTATGCTGTCTCCAGCCACTGCAAGGCTCAGGAATGAGCTGTTTGTTTTGTAATTCATACAGATTTTTTAAAATGGTGATAGGCACAGTCTGTGTCTAGATTCCTTCCATTCCTTTTTTATTCTTTTCTACTTGTCTTTTAATGTACTTATTTCTGCCCAAGTTTTCATGCACTTTATTATCTCTTTTATTTTCCTTTCAATAGTGTCTATCAACTGGATTACTTGGGCTTATATGTTAAATTGGGCATGAATTTGCTTTCATACCCTTCCAGACTTATAATTACTGACATTTATGTATGATTCTGTATGTTAGTATAAACCCTCTGAATTGTAATCTCTGATTACCTTCAGGTATGTTACCTTACTTTAAATTGCATTTTCCTAACAGATAGCACAGGTATTTTTGACAAGAAGCACCACCATCTTCTTGACAAGTAAACTATATTAAATAAGAATTAAAGCTATACCTCCAGGTCCCTGGGCTGAAAGCAAACCTTACAATGATATAGATTTCTATTTGTTTTCCTACACTGTTTCAAACATTGCCTCAACTTCAAATGGAACACCTCCTGAACCATTCCCTTCCAATATTGGCCCATCACCTTTATGACAGTGTCCTCCTGAACAATTCTGTTTTACATAGTGTGCAAAATGCCAGAAATTTGGGAGCCTTCCTGACCTCCTCAGACAGGGCATTCCATACGTTCGAAGT
Organism: Euleptes europaea; assembly: GCF_029931775.1. Lineage (NCBI taxonomy): Eukaryota > Metazoa > Chordata > Lepidosauria > Squamata > Sphaerodactylidae > Euleptes > Euleptes europaea. The sequence continues at coordinate 43,465,793 of NC_079319.1, forward strand.
ATAACTCAATCAACTGCACGCATACAGGCTTAAAAAAAATATATTTTTTAAAAAAGACAGAGCTTTAAATTGGCCTGTTGACTCCTTCAGGACCCCATAAAATTGGACCCCCTGACCCAAACTTTACCAAACTTTGGGTTTCATGCAGCTACGCTGAGAATTTAGTGATTCTACCTCGAAAAATGCCCCCGAGAGAATTTTGAAAGTACTTCCTTTTCATGGTCTGTAATGGCCACTTCCTCCCAAAGAATCATGGGAAAACTCAGTTTCCAGTGAATGCTTGCAATGGGCCTGCACAAAGCTATGGGTAGGCCGAAAAGAAGCTGCATTTATTTTCAGTTCAGGTTTATCATTATGCAAAGCCCTAGCTGGAAATCAAAATCCATCAGCAGAAGCTGCTAACAGATTTTTGTGCTCACAGATCATGGGACCCAACATCAACTATTGCATGAGTAAATGTACACATTAAGCATGTTTTAATTTTTTTTTTAGCAGTATCATCATATGTAAAGGTTAGTAGGTAAAATGAAATACCCAGACATACATGGTAGAAGTGCTTTCTCGGGTCTCCTAATTGCTATTTCTTTCCATGTGTCTCCATCATCTTGATCTTCAGCTAGCCAGCAGAGTAGAGGCAAACATATTTCTTGTTCTGATTGTGAATTCACTTTTTGAAGTCTAATCTCCTCTAGATACCAACTAGGATCTGATCCACTGTTGTCATGGCCAATTCGTATTTTATACAGTTCTCCAACATCTTTTAGATTTATCTGTAAAAGATGGAAATAGATAGGAAAGCTCTTGTTATAGTTTGCTGGTCCATCAAAGTATTTCTTAGAATTATACATAATGTATTGTCAAACTAGTATACAACTCCAAGCTGCCAAAATTGTGTAATATTATCTTAGCTCTGCATTTTTTTAAAAGGCAGTGTATATTTCTCTTTCGTGTCAGATCCCAGCTGAGCAAAGCTGTTTGGGTCACTTTAGATCAAGTGTAAAACAAAACAAAGCAGACAAACAAAAATATTTTTTCAAGTACATGCAACGAGGAGTCCTTCACTAGTATCCTGACATCAAACTCATGATAACAAGTAATTCCATGTGCTTTATGATGACCTCTTGGCTGTATTGGCCAATATGTATTGGTTTCCTGATATACAGAGGTGTTGTGGCCCATATAATGGACCTAACAGCCAAAAAAGGAGCCCTGCCTGAACATAAGAAGAACATAAGAATATCCTTGCAGGATCAGACCAGTGATCTATCTAGTCCAGCATCCTGTCTCTCACAGTGGCCAACCACTGGAGGTCAAAAAACAGGGCACAGAGGCCAAGGGTTTCCCCTGATGTTGCCTCCTGGCACGGGTATGGAGGAGGAGGAGGAGGGAAAAAAAGAAGAAGAGGAGGAGGAAGAGGAGGAGGAGGAGGAGTTTTATATGCCGACTTTCTCTACCACTTAAGGGAGAATCAAACTGGCTTACAATCACCTTCCCTTCCCCTCCCCACAACAGATACCCATCTCAGCCAGAAGATTTTTTTTTCCATCTGGGCTAATAGCTGTTGATACAGTATTACCGGTAATTTCTTTCATCTCCTTTTAAAGCCAGCTACGTGAGTGGTCATTACCATATACTGTGGCAGTGAATTTCATGACTGAATCATGCATTGTGTGAAGAAGTAAAAAAGGTAAAGGTAAAGGTCCCCTGTGCAAGCACCGGGTCATTCCTGACCCATGTGGTGACGTCACATCTCGACATTTACAAGGCAGACTTTGTTTACTGGGTGGTTTGCCAGTGCCTTCCCCAGTCATCTTCCCTTTACCCCCAGCAAGCTGGGTACTCATTTTACTGACCTTGAAAGGATGGAAGGCTGAGTCAACCTTGAGCCGGCTACCTGAAACCAACTTCCATTGGGATTGAACTCAGGTCATGAACAGAGCTTGAACTGCAGTACTGCAGCTTACCACTCTGCACCACGGGGCTCATATGTGAAGAAGTACAAATCCATTTTAACTGAGCTGAAGATCCTCAGCAAGAGGACAGATGTTCTGAACTGCTACTTGGAGTCAATAATAGGCTGGATGAGGGTAAACAAGCTGAAATTTAATCCTGACAAGACAGAGGTTCTCTGGGTTAGTAGAAAGGCAGACCAGGGACTTGAGAGATCCTTCCTGTCTTTGATGGAGTTATACTCCCCCTGAAAAGCCAAGTTCACAGGTTGGGAGTGTTGCTTGACACTGCAGTCACTTTAGAAAACCAGGTGGCTTGGAGTGCTTTTGCTTAGCTTCAGCTGGTGCATCAGCTATGCCCATTCCTGGTTCAGTCATATCTAGTCACAGTGATCCATGCCTTCGTTACATTTAGGCTGGACTATTCCAGTGTTCTGTACTTGGGGCTACCATTGAAGAATGTTCAGAGGCAGCAGCTAGACAGCTGCTCAGGGCCAGCTACCTGCAGCATGTAACCCAGATTCTACAGCAATTACACTAACTTCTGATCCACACTCAAGCCCAATTCAAGGTGCTGGTTTTGTCTTTTAAAGCCCTATATTGCTTGGGGCCAGTATATCTGAAGGACGGTCTTCTCCCATATGTTCCTAACCAAGATCTAAGATCACAGGGAGAGGCCCTCCTGACATCCCATTGGACAAAGAAATTCGTTTGGTGGATATGTGAGGGGTGGCCTTTTTGGTAGTAGCCCCTCTACAGAAAAACCTTCCCAGGGAAGTGTACCAACCTCCCTCACTTTCAATTTTTAGGAGGCAGTTAAATACCATTTTAATCATGACTGCATTTGACTTATTTAGGTTTTTAAAAATGTATTGGCAGTCTTAATTATGATTTTAAATTGTAGTCTTTTTGTATTTTTATAATTTTGTTTTATTTACATTGTATGCTGCCTTGGAAGAGCCCCATGGGGCAGAGTGGTAAGCTGCAGTACTGCAGTCAAAAGCTCTGCTCACGACCTGAGTTCGATCCCGACGGAAGTCGGTTTCAGGTAGCCAGCTCAAGGTTGACTCAGCCTTCCATCCTTCCGAGGTCGGTAAAATGAGTACCCAGTTTGCTGGGGATAAAGGAAAGATGACTGGGGAAGGCACTGGCAAACCACCCTGTAAACAAAGTCTGCCTAGTAAGCATCGAGATGTGACGTCACCCCATGGGTCAGGAATGACCCGGTGCTTGCACAGGGGACCTTTACCTTTTACCTTTTATGCTGCCTTGAGTTGTGCAAGGCAGAAGGTGGCTAATTTTTAAAAAAATAAGTAATAATAATAAATACTCTGTTCCTGTGAGGCTCATTTTCATCCAATAAAAATGATGTCTGCTGCAACAAAAGGACAAATTTCAACATGGAAATTAAACAGCATGACATTTCACTTCAGCCTTAAAAATTATTTTACTACAAAAAGGGCTCCTTGGAAAATGCATGGCAGGTTTTAATGAATTAGATAATTTGGATAAATAACATCCTGTTCCATCTCTACATTTAGTTCTGGTTTAGTTTATAACTCATTTTAATCCTCATTGATTTAAATGTGTACTTGTGCCGGAGGTTAACAACATTTCAACAAATGTTTCAGAATCTCCCGGCAGCACTTTTAAAGAAGCTCCGTGTCATATAGAGTTCAGCAAAACTCACACAAGTGCCCTTTTGTTTTGGACTATGGAAGGAGTTTGCTAAGCAATGGAGAAGGCAATCACCTAAACATAAAAGCAAGGTCAAGCATCTTATAATAGGAAGATCTTCGTCAAAAGTTTATAAATCTCCTTTAACCTTATTATGTACCTTATTATACACCTTTTTAAATGCCAAATAAAGGTGTGGTTTTTGAATTTGAATAGTAAGGATACAACAACTGGGGGATCACAGTGGCAGAAAAAATTGAATATTCTTACTAATGTAAAGACTTACTGCTGGAGTTTGTTTGGATATTCAGATGGGAAAAATATCTGCCAGTGGGCCTGAGACAGCAGAACTGAGGGGGAACTCATTCTGGCTATTACAACCAGCCAGAGGTCTAAGGACCACATACTTCCCCTGTTCTTCCCAGGAAGACCAGCATCTTCAAGAAGATGGGTCTTGCCCCAACAACCAGCCTGAGAAGGAGCAGCTACAGAGCAGTCACCAGCTGCCTGGGGGCTGTGTATATTCAGCCTGTCTTTTGGAGTCAAATGGTGGGATATAAAGATTTCAAATAAATAAAATCCATATTAACCATTATGAAAACCCAGTTTTGTCTTTGGAAGGCACGGTCTAGATGACAGCAGAATCATACTTTAATCCATTCAGTTGAAAAGAGGAGCAAAGGTGCCATTGCCCAATGAATCATGGGGAGAGACCTAGAGCTCATTTACTCCCCACCCACTGCCTCAAGGAAATATTTGAAACACTAGATGTGCCTGCAGGCAAAGAATGCTTCAATTTAAACATCTGTCCAACCCCCCCCCCCCAAATGTCTGCCATTTAAAAACAGCCCTCCAAAGACACTTAGCAGAGTCAGTTCTACCCCAGTTCTTAGATTCAGAATATACAAAACTCATCAAGTCATCATCTTTTCCTCCCTGTAAGGTCATTCCAGATTTAAATCCTCATATGGTTGGCTATACCAATTCTGGGCGTCTCTGGTGGTCATATGTGAAAAGTTTGCACTAGGGAACTCCAATTAGATGAAATAATCAGAATGGGAGTTCAAGAATGTGGCTTCCAGTACTGATAAAAAAGCTGCTACATAGTTTCTAGACTTATAAAAGAAGAAAAAGGGATTATGAGAGAAAATTCAAACTGTTTTCAAGTTAAAAACAAACATCTCTACCTTGCCCTTCTATCTTATACAAGAACCAGTGAAGCTTACAAAAACTTTTAAAACAATATATATCTTTTAAAAAGCAGCAATAAACCAGTGCAAAGCTACAACCACACAACCATCCACATAAAATCAAACATAGCAGTGAAAAATAAAACCCAAAAAAGGTAAATATATAAATTATATATATAAATGGCTTCCTGGGCCTGTTTCAGGTCCAAAAAACAACACGAGGAAGGTCTAAACCCTCTCCCCATGCTCAAGCCAAATCAGGTCTGTGCACAGCTGGAAAGTATGGAACATCAGTACACATCTGTTTGCCCTACCCGGGGATGCCTCTGGGAAGACACAATGAACAGTCACACAACAATATTTTCAGTCACATGCCCTAGCAACAGCAAAAATTTGAATGTCATGAACCTGAGCTGAGCCACATTTCTGCCAGGCATTTGGTTGAATTTTATTCTTGTGGATATGCCCCCATTTTTAGAATCATAGAATCATAGAGTTGGAAGGGACCACCAGGGTCATCTAGTCCAACCCCCTGCCCAATGCAGGAAACTAACAACTACCTCCCCCCCAAATCCCCAGTGACCCCAACCCTCCCCCCACCATGCAGGATCCCACAATCAAAGCACTCCCAACAGATGGCCATCAAGCCTCTGCTTAAAGACCTCCAAAGACGGGGACTCCACTACCCTCCGAGGCAGTGCATTCCACCATCAAACCGCCCTCACAGTCAGGAAGTTCTTCCTAATGTTTAGGTGGAATTGCTTTTCTATTAGTTTAAATCCATTACTCCGTGTCCTAGTCTCTGGAGCAATAGAGAACAAGCCAGTTCCCTCATCAACATGACATTCCTTCAAATATTTAAGCATGGCTATCATATCTCCCCTCAACCTTCTCTTCTCCAAACTAAACAAACCCAGCTCCCTAAGTCTTTCCTCATAGGGCATGGATTCCACACCTTTGACCATTCTGGTCGCCCTCCTCTGGACACGCTCCAACTTGTCAACATCCCTCTTAAATTATGGAGCCCCAAACTGGACACAGTATTCCAAGTGAGGTCGGATCAATGCAGAATACAGTGGTAGTATTACTTCCCTTGATCTAGACACAATACTCCTATTGATGCAGCCCAGAATTGCATTGGCCTTTTTAGCCGCCATATCGCACTGTTGACTCATGTTTAGTTTGTGGTCCACTAAGACTCCCAGATCTCTTTCACATGTACTGTTGTCAAGCCAACTCTCTCCCATCCTGTACCTGTGCCTTATGTTATTTCTGCCTAAGTGAAGAACCTTACACTTCTCCCTATTGAAATCCATTTTATTACTTATATCCCAGCTCTCCAGTCTATCGAGGTCATTCTGAACTCTGGCCCTACCCTCCGGGGTATTACTACCCCTCCTAACTTGGTGTCATCTGCAAATTTGATTAGCATGCTCTCTATCCCATCATCCAAGTCATTTATAAAAATATTAAATAGTACCGGTCCGAGGATAGACCCCTGAGGTACCCCACTAGTCACTCCTCTCCAGGATGAAGTTGTGCCATTAATGAGCACTCTTTGGGTTCGGTTGGTCAACCAATTACCAATCCACCTAACAGTAGCAGTATCCAGCCCACATTTTACTAGCTTTGTTTATCTGCTACTCTTATTGTTTTATCACTATTTTATTACTGCTTTTATCTGTTTCTGCTTGTATTTGATTTGAATTTTTATTTGTAGGATGTTGTTATGTTGTTGTGTGCTGCCCCAAGCATTGAGTGGAGAGAATGGATCTAAGTAAATAAAGTAAATAAATACTTTCCTCAAACAGTACAGAATAGCCTGTGTGTAAAAACAAAGCCCAACTTTCTCAGGTCCCATATAGCCACATTGGCCAACCCATGCATCCTTCTCCATGTTTCTAAAGATACTTTATATAGAAGGTATCAGTTGAGCATCCTCTGACTAGGCTTTGTAAAACACTTCATTCTTTATCTACAATTCACCTGCTATTTCAGCTCCCAAACTGTCTTAAACAAAGATTGCCAAATGTGCTGATATGTGCCAAGTTATGTGATGTGTTCTGAAGGGGCAGACAGCTTAAACCTATGCAGCCCCTGCTTATGCAAGACATTCTGTCAGTACTTACTAACCTTAAGAACATTACTGTCAGCACAGAACAGTGATGAGAAGCATCCCGTCTGCCTTCTTATATTTCACTTCGCTATTGCAAGCAATAAGTGTACTTACCTATCCATCACTGTCAACATTTCTTACATCTAAAAAAGATTTTTTTTAACATACCAGTGCACAGAAGAGTATAGAATTCCCTACCAGCACCACCTCCCCATCTAGTTCTGGAACCAGGAACTCTGAATTCTATTATTACAATAAAGTAACTATAAATTTAGGTGTGGATAAACAGACAGGCAGACAGATGGATCGATAGATAATTGCACATTTTTAAAGAAGAGAGGAAGGAGATATTCAGGGCCCTGCACTTAAAAAGGCAGAGTACAGAGAAAAGCTGGCACATCCAAAAGCCACATATTTTCCCATCATATTGATTGTTGGGTAATAACCACCACATCCTGGTTCACAATTACTAATGTAAATTCCCACTGAATCAATAAGCTATGATTCCTCAAAGTCCACAAAACAGCAGATTCAATATCTGAATCCTCCTATTGTATAATGCCCTGACCTGGATGGCCCAGGCTAGCTTGATCTCGTCAGATCTCAGAAGCTAAGCAGGGTCAGCCCTGGTTAGTATTTGGATGGGAGACCACCAAGGAATACCAGGGTTGCTGTGCAGAGGAAGGCACTGACAAACCACCTCTGTTAGTCTCTTGCCATGAAAACCCCCAAAAACCCCAAGTCGGCTGCGACTTGAAGGCACTTTACACACACACTTTGCATAATAGCTGTGCTTATGGATCTGAATTGAAATCCTTGCCCCAGGATTAGAAATTCATTCTACAACTGCTGAGCTTTAGCAAAGAATGCCTTCTATTTTGTCTATTTTTAACTGTTAGAGAAATAAGAATTCAAATTTTAAAATTGGAACTGTAGACAATGCACACAACAGACTGTGCGTGTCGGATATTTTGTTTTAGTTCTGTACCCATAGCAACTGCTCCTTATTTGTGGCCAAACCACATGTTGTAGGAGATATCTCATTGAATCCCCCAACTTTAATACAACTATAGGAATACTGAAATTAGATTGGAGGAGTGGTGCTAGAGAAGGGGTGACGAACCTCACCTCCCCCATGTTCTTTTCCCAGTCTAAATTGCCCTTTTCCTAAAAACTTCTCTTAGCCTTATAGATATGGATACTGTTAACTTATCACCTTCCCCACACTACCCTACCCCCAGTGCTGCTGTTCCAAGCAAATTTGAGTTCCACATCATTATTATAATAACCTAAAGATAAAACAACATAAGGGGATCCTATGGTAACAGGGGCTGAAGGTGGCTCTAAATTAGGGCTGTGTATTTGGGGGGGGGGTAAAATTTGGGTTTGGGGTTTTTTTGGGTTGATTTTTTTTCCAGAAAAACTGAAATAAGACAAATACCCATACCATAAATGGGTATTTCTGCTTTATTTCGATTTTCCCTGAAAAAAATCAGGTCCATTTTATCCTATGGAGACTTTTTTTTAGGCTCTGGGGTGCATTTTTTGAGGTAGAGTCTCCAAATTCACAGGGTAGCTGCAAGGGACTCTCCTCAAATGGACATTGGCATTTGGAAAGTTTACAATGGTTTCCTATGGAAGATGGGGGCAATGCCTTCAGGGGCCCATAAAATTGGACCCCCGACCCAAACTTTACCAAACTTCTATCTCCATCCTAGGAGAGTCCCTTGCAGCCACCCTGTTAATTTGGTGAGTCTATCTCGAAAAATGCCCCCCAGAGCTTCTCGGGGGAAAAAAAATCTCCATAGGATAAAATGGCCACATTCATATCAAAGAGTCATGGGAAAACTCACTTTCCCATGATTGTTAGGAGTGACCCATGCAAAGCATGGCCTCTCATAGCTTTGCATGGGCCCACTATAAGCAATCACTCTTGGATGTGAATGGGGCCATTACAGTTTATGGGATTTTTTCCCCAAGGAGCTCTGGACAGGCATTTTTCAAGGTGGAGTCAACAAATTCACAGCACAGCTGCAAGGGATTCTCCTTGCATGAATGCCAAGGTTTGGTAAAGTGTGGGTGAGGAGGTCCAATTTTATGGAACTCCAAAGGGATCGTCCTCAGCTTCCATAGGAATCCATTGCAAACTTCATAATTGTTTCAAAGCAGCCAGCAAAAACCTGAACAATACATTTTTGGTATTTTGGGGGCAGGAAGGGGTTACCAGCAAAAAAATGGTGGCAATAAATTTGAACCGAAAAGCAGATCACCGAATAATGCCGAATATATTTGGCATTATTCAGGCAGCTTTGGCTCCACCACCATTTTTAACCCCCACCCCCACCCTCCCTCACTTACCTGCTGCTGGCTGGCTGTGCTGGCATCACTGGTTCTGGAAGTCCTGGACTTCAGAGTGGGTGGTGATGCTAAACTGTACTGTTTTTCGTTTAGAATTGCCACCCGCTCAAAAGTCCCGGACTTCCGGCACCTGTTGCGACCGTAAACTGAAGATTGTGCTGCTTCCCAGCCAGGAGGCAGCACAACTCCCTCCCTGCCCCAGCCAAGCCCCATGTGGTTGCAACACCACCATTTTCAAAGCAATTCCTAAACAAAAATCACCAACCAAAGGCACACATGACATCTCAGTGCCATCTTTTAATAAAAGCCAAATAAATGAGGATTAAACTTTTTTTTCACAAAAAGGGAAGGCTATAGACTAAAATTCTGAAGAATGGAGAATCTGCACCCAAACATCTGAGGCCATGAACCATCATGCCATTTCTGGAATATTAATGATTGAGATCAGTAAATAACCAGATTTTTCTTAGCTAGCATCATTCACCCACAATGGATCAATTAATATGTGGTTTCTTGTAAACAGTACCAATGGCACCTTCTATTTCTGCCAGTGATGTCACCTCAAACTGGGCAATAAAAACATGAAAAAGTTGAAAAAGCCAAAATCAGACTGTCTTTATATTAGAAGCACCGCATTGAACCAAATGTTATGGTTAGCAAGGCATATTTCATATCATAGTATTATTTATGTAGTAAGATCTCCAGATTGTATCAAGTCAACATATAAATACAGACAGTTAGAGACTTAACAATTTAATCTGAAGTTAGTCCCATTGATTTCAGCATGTAACTCTGACTTTTAAACCTTACCTCTCACACGTTATTGAATGTAGCTCAAAATAAGGCTAAGATCAAGCCTCATATCTTCACCCAATGTTATCATTTTTGTGCAAGTTTTATTGAGTGTGTAGCTTTTGGCTTTCAAAAACAGAAAATACTGAATGATATAAAACTTAACTTGCTCATGATAATGTTTGCTATACAGAATTTCGTTCTTTCAATTTCACCTCTGTGTATTCTGATCTACCCTTTCTATTTTTATTCCTATCTGCTTATCTAAGCAACTGTATGCTCTCTTCTAAACAAGTGGATGGATTTTTTTTTTTTGTTATTTTTAATTGAACTTCCCAGTGGATTGCTCTTCAAATGGAATATGAAGACGTGAAATTTTCAGGAAATCAGATAAACGAAGTGGATAGTTTGTACATCAGATGCCGTCATTTGCTGTCTATAAAACCTTGATGCTATAATAAAAGTACAATTTTTGATGGTGTCATAGCCCTTTTTGGGTGGTGCCCTATTCTGATATCTAGCCCAGTGATGAAGAGGCACTTGCATAACCTAGAGCAAAGAAGTCAGTGGCCTTTTATGCTTTGATTGATCCTACATTAAGCAGGGGATTGGACTAGGTGGCCTGTATGGCCCCTTCCAATTCTATGTTTCTATGATTGTTTTGCCTCTCTGCAGATGCCTGGTTTTCTGCTCCGATTTTTAAAAGCCCTATGCATGGGGGCGTATTGCCCTGAAGAAATCCCAGTAATAATCTAATCAGTGAAGAAACCTGTGAAAAAGTGGACTGAAAGTCCTTCCCCCCTGTTGTGATTCAGATGCCTCTCGCCTTCAGGGGCTCGTCGGCATTAGGGCGAGAGGTCTCCATGCTGCCAGAGCTGCCGAGCCACTACTACCGCTAATTTGGCACTTGAGCCGGGCAGGGCAGCGGAGGCACCTTCCTGCCTCTTGCCACCATGCCTGCCTCATGGGTCATGGGCAGCAAAGGGGGTGGCAAGGGGCTTCCACTGCAAGAAGTCTCCAGTGGAAAGTTGCAGTGTTTGGTTTTTTCTTTTACGGTGTATATCTAACGATGTATCGCTAAAATATTAATAAAGAAAGCGATATATCATTAAAGCAGCACTATAAAAGAAAGGCAAAACAAAATGCTGTGGCTCCCCATTGGAGACTTCCTGCCCCATGGCCGCCGCTGCCTCACCAGCCCAGCAGCCGGCACCTTCCTCAACATTTCCCTGCCAGCCAAGCAGCAGGAGTCTTCTGTTTGCTCATCTCTGTTCCCACTGCTGAAACTGACCAGACATAACACATAAGGGGGAAGGGGGAAGCCAGCTCCGTTCTGAGATCCTACAGCAACTTTCAAACTGGCTTCTCTGGGATGGCTTGTGTGAGGGTGGGATAAGCGACAATGGGTGGGGGAAGAGAAAACCCAAATTTGAGAGTATTCACAAAAAAATCCTCCATTAGCTTCACTTTTGGATCGAGGCAAAATTTAAATTTGTGATAAAATAAGTCACTGAGGCCGCAGATCAAGTGTGGGGTGGCCGTGGAGTGACCCCTGAAGGAGGCAAAGTTCATGAATAACTTTTTAAAAGCTACTGGGCAGCTCCACTGGGATCGCATGGCTGATAACCAAGCATAAATGGCCAGTAAGTCTAAACAGACTGAGGAAGTAAAGCCTTGCTGAAGGGGCAACAAATTCATTTAGGAGTTATGTTGTACCAGCAACTACTAGCTCCCAAATGAGGATTGAAATGCCTTCAGTATTCACCCATCCCTGCCTGATTTATGATGGTAACCAGACTTTGATTCTGTCAAGACTGCAAGACTTTCAGAGTTTTCTTAAAGTGAGTTCATGAACTGCTAAATGGACATTTCTCCACCAATAAGCCACCTGCAACCACTCGGAAGCTAGTGTCAGTGCTTCAGGTGGAGGCAAAATGTCATTTCAATGACACCCCCCCCCAGTTGCTGTAGAATTAAGGCCTTGTTTCTGATAGTCATGGTAAAAACAATGGAAGCAGTTCCTGGGAGACAATGTGTCCTATGGTCTTCTGGATCAGCAGCTGTTAAAATGAATTTACCAATCCCCAAATCATGCTCAGACTCTGGCTCTTCCCCAATAGGCTATAAATCTTATAATCCTGGAGTCAGCAGATATAAGAAGCCTAACTGTGTGCAAGATGTGCCTTATGACACATAATATGACACCAATGTGTGTATTCTTGTACAAAGGAAAGGGAAAGTAGGTATACAATACTGGTTTAGTCTTCCTAGAATGAATTGTCTATTTCAACATTAACTTCAGCAGAATACTTTTAAATTGATTGTCTCCATAAATACACAATGACTCCCTTCTCTCAGGGATCTTACAGGCCTTATCAACAAACAATGCAGAAAAAGAAATGAGGATTGAAATCACTATAATAAGGTCATCATTATAAGTATCTTGTTGCTTATTCAGGTTATTCGCCTTGGAATCAATCTGTTTTGAACAAGTACTGCAAGTAAACTCTTCGTTGTTTATGTGAATTGTACCTTGAATGTATCTGCACTACTGGGATTAAACAGCTGGTGTTTCCCACATCCCAGAATGAGAGGGCCTGAAGCCTTGTTTTCTCCGTAAACATAAAGGGACACAGTTGCTGTCGTGCCAGCTGTTTTGAAATCTCCAGTGACAATAGTGATTTTCCAGTCTTCTCCTGCAGGTAAAAACAAAATGAAAATGAGTGTTACTGATGGAGCAGTTTTATCTCAGTAACTACCATGTGCCCGGAGAGCAGTGTGGTCCTGGATTTATTGCAAATAATGTATCACTGGGCCTACAGAACTGCCCTTACAAAAAGAGGATTGTGCTCAGAGAAGTGAGGGATGAATAAAAAAAATGGGCTTCTGTTTAGGTTGAAATCAAAATTTAAAGATAAAGGGGGCCTAGGTTACATTAGGTTTAAAGACAGACTTACGTGCCGCAAAATTATGTCAGCAGAGATTTCTAGACACACAAAGTGGAACATCGGATTTCTAAAATGTAATTAAATTTCATGGATTTAAAACAACAACAACACCCTGACTTGTTACTTATCTCAAACTCTGCCCTATCTTCAAAATCTGTAGTGGCAAATCTCAGGAGAACAGGATGCTCACTAAACCCTGAGAAATTTCTATTAGATATCCACATGAATTTTATTTTTCTGAGTGCAAACCTAATGTAATAATAAAATGACAGTAAGCACACTTTAATATCTTAGTTTTTTGTCCAGTTGCATCATGTTTATTTATATAGACTTTGTATTGATTTCCATTTACAAAGAGATAAGAGAAGTAAAAGCTGTTCAACAACTGATAAACCAAACATGTTAAAAATCTATTTTAATCTCAGCCAAAAAATAAATATGCAGTTAAAAAAACTCTACTGCTTATGCCTGGCCACCACATTTTTGTAAACAAAAAACAAACAAAAACCCTCTAAGCCAGCACTAAGGGTTATAAGGTTGTCAGCTCCAGGTTTGGAAATTTGGGGGATGGAGCCTGAGGAGGGCGGGATTTGGGGAGGGGAGGAACTTCAGTAGACTGTAATGCCATAGAGTCCACCTTCCAAAGTGGCCATTTTCTCCAGGTGAACTGATCTCTGTTGCCTGGAGATCAGTTGTAATAGTAGGAGATCTCCAGCCACCACCATCCTGAGGCTGGAAACCATAAAGAGTTATGAGATACTGTGTCAGACAGAGAGAGAGACAAGGGCAAAGACCCCTTGACATTCATGCTCCTGATTCAGCTGGACAGACTGTCCTCCACCACAGCAGTAAGAGAAACCACCTTATCAGTTAGGGTTCCCATCTTCCTGGTGATGGTGGGCAATTGCCCACCAATTCACCAGGCTGCCCACTGCCCCTCAACTGGTTGGCAGGTGGAAGCAGGCCCAGTGGATGGGGGGGGGAATGAGTGTACCCAGTGCAATTTCATCACTTCCACATTGATGTGGAAGCACCGGAACACACCAGGGATGCTCTAGTATTCTTCCCCAAAAACTCTATGGAAATCATAGCATTTTGGGGGGAGAGTGCTAGAGCGTCCCCGGTATGATCCGACAGTGCTGGCACTTCCATGTTGACAGCTCATCACCACCCCCAACCCCACCCTCATGGAGCTCCCACCAGTTGCCAGGACAGACTTGGCAACTCTTTTATCACTGGAAGTCAAGCAGGGAGCAGCTTAGTTTTAGCCTTTCAAGTTTCAACACTTCTCTGTGCCAGGTTAAAAGAAACTAAATGTTCACCATATTTGCGTTGAATGTAGGTGGGAGAGGGGGATGTTTGTATTTGTTTCAACTTTAGTTCTAGGTTTTTATGTTTTGTTTTTGAGATCAGTATTTTTTTTCTCCCAGTCTGTTCTCCTCTATCCCAACCCACATCTTTTCTCACTGGTTTGCTTATTTTATGTTTTAATTTTAAATTGAAAGTTGTTTTCAAACCCAGAGGAATATGGAATGGGTTTTAACAACACTTACTGTGGTTTGAATACAGGCAGGGTCGTAAACGGCCCCTTGTTGAATGTATAGTATCAATGTATTGAATTTTACAACCTTCTCCTATCAGTTTAGGAAAACCTATTTTTAAAAAGCCTTTCTCTTCAGCTTACTCCACCCACATTCCCTCACCTCCCAGACAACTGATGTGTCCCAACTTCCCAGCTCCCTCATGGAGCTAAAATGTTATTGGCTCATGCAGATACAAATGATTTATAATACACCACTTACACAAAAATATTTAAATTTGATGTCTAACAGTATCATACAGAGGATGATTACAACACAAGCTGAAGGATAATAGTTCTTCTCCCCATGAGAAGGGGGCATCGGCAAAGATAATTTCCCAGGCCTTCTCATTGACTATGTCAAAGTCTTAGTCCAGATGTCTCCAAATCCATGAGATATTCAGTTTGCTGTTAGTTTTTTGTATGCAGTGCAGCTAACACAGAGATGAGTGGGCAATATGAAGACTAAATTTAATGCTCCACAGGTATTATCTCAACTTCTCTCATAATTACAAGACATTCTCTATAATAGCAGAATTTAATTCTTGCAGCAGAAACTTCCTACTTAAAAACACAATAGGGCATAATAACCTATCACTTCCTCCTAGCTAGTTTTTTTTTTTAAAGGATGTGATTCTCCTTGGGGAATCTGGTTAAAAAGTGAGATCCATGCATAGAAACATAAAGAAATGATTTGTACAACAGGCAGAACAGTGGCAAAGTTTTCCTGATCTGGGCATTTTCTTACACAAAATGCCCCTCTCTACACACATAGAACACTTCTCCGTGACATATTAGTATTCTGGTACACTACATGTCAACATGCAGGGAGATTTTTTATTGGGAAGCATTCAACTAAGTAATCCTCCATCTGCAGCCTGTAGTCATACTGTTTTGGAAAGGCTTTATTTACCATTCATTTCTGCTAATTGCATAAACTGGGTGGACGACTTCTGCTGCTCTTATGCAGAACACCTCAAGGGTGGGAACAAAGTGAATACAGTACCCTTTAGGGATGTCTAAACACCCGCTGGCTTGGTTCGCTCTTTGCGTGCCCGTGACAAGCAAGGAAATGACCCTTCACAGGCTGCTTAGATCATACTCTCATGGTTTTAGAACCATCAGCTGCCTTAAGCAACATGATGTACTAAAAGATGGTCTATAAATATATAAAGACAGAAATGCACTAATTTAAGATCATGCAGTTTTTTATTTACTGAATCTTGCTCTCTACCCAGAGACATAGAAAGTGACAAACAACATACTAAAATTGGTTTTATGTTTACATCTGATATATATACACAGGAATACACACACACGCACATACATACAGACATGAAGTTAACTTATACTAGCCTGTTCACACGTTACATGTTAACGTGAACTCACATATACCTGTTTTTAGAAAGAGCCAAATGAAACTGGTGATCAGTACCTGAATAAAGGTGGGGTTTAAGTTGCATGTTCTGCTGTACATGCATTAAATGTAACAAGAGAATTATTTAACATACAGTGAGGGGAAAAAGTATTTGATCCCCTGCTGAATTTGCCCGTTTGCCCTCTGACGAAGAAATGACCAGTCCATAATTTTAATGGTAGGTTTATTGTAGCTGTGAGAGACAGAATACCAACAGGAAAAACCCCAGAAACCCAGAAGACAAAAGTCAGAGATTGATGTGCATTATAATGAGTGAAATATGTATTTGATCCCTTTGCAAAAGATGACTTAGTACTTAGTGGCAAAACCCTTGTTGGCATACAGAGGTCAGACGTTTCTTGTAGGTGGCTACCAGTTTGCACACATCTCAGGAGGTATTTTGTCCCACTCCTCTTTGCAGATCCTCTCCAAGTCAGTAAGATTTCGAGGCTGATGTGTAGCTACTCGAACCTTCAGCTCCCTCCACAGATTTTCGATGGGATTAAGATCTGGAGACTGGCTAGGCCACTCCAGGACCTTAATGTTCTTCTTCTTGAGCCACTCCTTTGTTGCCTTGGCCATGTGTTTTGGGTCATTGTCATGCTGGAATACCCATCCTCGACCCATTTTCAATGACCTGGCTGAGGGAAGGAGGTGCTCACCCAAGATTTGATGATACACGGTCCCGTCCATCGTCCCTTCGATGCAGTGAAGGTGTCCTGTCCCCTTAGAAGAAAAACACCCCCAAAGCATAATATGTCCCCCTCCATGTTTGACAGTGGGGATGGTGTTCTTGGAGTCGTAAGCAGCATTCCTCCTCCTCCAAACATGGCGAGTTGAGTTGATGCCAAAGAGCTCGATTTTGGTCTCATCTGACCACAACACTTTCACCCAGTTCTCCTCTGGGCCATTCAGATGTGCATTGGCAAACTGCAGACAGGCCTGTACATGTGCTGTCTTGAGCAAGGGGACCTGGCGGGCTCTGCAAGATCTCAGTCCTTCTATGGTGACTATGGTCTCTGCTGCCCTGAGATCATTGACAAGTTCCCCCCGTGTAGTTCTGGGCTGTTTCATCACCGTTCTCATGATCATTGCAACTCCACGAGATCAGATCTTGCATGGAGCCCCAGACCAAGGGAGGTTGACAGGGTTAGGGTTAGGGTTGTCACCTTCTCACCAAGCTGCTTGGCAATAGTCTTGTAGCCCAGTCCAGCCTTGTGCAGGTCTACAATCTTGTCCCTGATATCCTTGGACAGCTCTTTGGTCTTGGTCATGGTGGCTAGTTTGGAATCTGATTGATTGCTTCTGTCGACAGCAGAACCCTAACCCTAACCCTAACCCTAATCTGGCTGGTTGATAGGGGATCAAATATTTATTTCACTCATTAAAATGCACATCAATCTCTGACTTTTGTCTTCTGGGTTTCTGGGGGGTTTCCTGTTGTTATTCTGTCTCTCACAGCTACAATAAACCTACCATTAAAATTATGGACTGGTCATTTCTTCGAGGGCAAACGGGCAAATTTAGCAGGGGATCAAATACCTTTCCCCCTCACTGTACGTATAAAGTAAACTTTACACTGTACGTGGATTATACATGCAATCATTGTAATTTATTAACAGGGTTATCAAATCCCCATTAACAGGGTTATCAAATCCATTGCTCCACATATGATCTAATCTGACTGGAAGAAACTCTATGAGATGCAAGGGATTGAACCTGGGACCTTGAGCATGACCAGCAGATGTTCTACTGCTGAGCCCCTCTCTGAAGGTCAATATGAAATACTGATATTAGAGTTTACCATGACTGCCAGAAAGAAGGTTGAGACTAGAACAGAAAATTATTGGGAAAGGGATTGTGACTTTAAACAACAGAATAATATGAAAGTTGCCAGTGTAAAGACACCAAGCATAAGGGAATTGATTTGATTGTTTATTTTTAAGACTGTACTGTTTGGCTCCCTAGCAACCAGCAAATCCAACATTGTATCCTAAAAGGTGGGTAGGGCAGGTAGCTCCTGAAGGCAAAGCCTGACATCACGGTAGGGTTGCCAGGTCCCTCTTCACCACCAAAGAGGTTTGGGTAGGGGAGGGACTTCAATGCCATAGTTACCAAAGCAGCCATTTTCTCCAGGGGAACTGATTTCTATCGGCTGGAGATCTGTTGTAATAGCAGGATATCTCCTGCTAGTACTTGGAGGTTGGCAACCCTAAGTCAGGGGACTGGCACTGTTTAAATGACCATTCTTCCTGACTGCTCATTGGGCAAGCCACAGGAAGCAGCCTGATTCTCATTACTGATATCTCTGTTTCTTGTGGGGGATGGGAGGTAAAACACCCCTCCCCCCCACACCATTTGTGAGCAGGAAGTGGCACTCTTGAGGACCACCAATATCCAAAAAGTTCCACCAGGCCTATGGTTGAGGACAGCAATGGTTTCCATCATAGCTGGCCTCCCTCCCTCTCACTTCTATCCTTCCCTTCCTTTTCTCTCCTTTCCTATTGCTTCCTAGTAATACCGTCAATCAAGTTTATTCTAACCTTTATCCCTCTTTGCTGAGATTGTTTTTATCCTTACTCCACTAGCACCCGCCACTAGAATGATTAAGGGTGCCATTAGAAACTTTTAAGATGTTGCCATTTTTAACCAGAAACGTATGTTTTAATGTGCTGTAATATGTTGTGATATGCTGTAATATGGCGTCACCGGGGAGGGGCTGGATATAAATCAAATAAATAAAAACAAAATCTTAAACACAGCAAGATAGGATCTATATACATGGGAAACCTTCTACACATGTTGCACATCTTAATCCCCATCCAAGGTCTACTGAACTGGCTCAAAGTGTCTACAGCCACTCATTTGCTATTGCAGTTGCCAATGACTACAGTTGGTGTGAGGCTCCGCCCTTTCTAGCTCCAATGGTTTCCCTTCAGCTGTCTTGCTGGACATATCCAGCAGGTCTCCTCAGCCCTCAAAATAGGGAAGAGAAAGGAGTTGTGACACCTTATTCCCTCTCCTGTCCCCAGGACCACAGCTCTTGTTGCACCAGAGCTGCATCCTCCTCTTCTCCTTGGGCATTTCCAGGAACCTGCCTTTTCAGGTCTAAATAGCCCCACTCTTCTGTGGGCATACCTAGCCTCTTTTGGGGGGAGGACAGTGATTTGCTCCTCTCCTGACCCTCTTACTGGGCTACTGGATGGCTCCTCCCACAGCTGCCCTCCCTCTTGCCCAATGTTTCTAAACTAGCTTGCTGTGTGCTCAAAAATGTTACTTAATTTAAAATATGTAAACTTTAGCAGTGTGATGTAATTAACAGTCTTGTCTCGTTCTGTATCTCTACACATGAAAAGCAGTAATGGTGTTGAGTTCTTTTACTTAGACTGAGGGATTTTCTACCTTTGTGTGCAGCAGCCTTCATCTAGCAATTACAATTCAGTCTGCAGAGAGCAAACACAATTAATAAAATACCAACCCACAGACTTGTTAGGAATAAATGTCACAGTGTGTACTGTGGTTATATTAATGGGGGGGGGGGGGAAACACCCTTGCATTTGTTAATTGCTGATGGAAGGTGGAGACTGGAATCACAGTTTCATTTTTTCCCCCAGCCACTTTTCAATGTCTTATTGCTTTACTGAGGAAGGGTGAAGTCTGTTATTTCAGTTTTCACAACGAGTAGCAAACTGGCAGGATTCTATTTCCTTCAGCAGGACATGGGATCACTTTCCAAAGGGAGAACATTTTTGGCAGCCTCCTCATGGCAAACGTAATGTGTATTTCAGCCCCAAACTGATGATCATGAAGGTGGTGAAAAGATGAACAGATGGATGTAGATGCATGGAAGGCTGGAGGAATATATTCATGATGTGTTCATATAAAAGAGCAATTGCAGAAATTCAGATCACTTGACACCACCATAAAACTATACTTTTCAATGTAACCAATTATCACGGCGTGTTGTGTGTGTTGTGTGTGTGTGTTTTATACTGCCTACAAATACATAGAAGTTGCTGCACCATTTTGTAACAATTTAGATTTTTTCTGCAAGACTAGGGGGTCCCTTGGGTTTGCAGAAACCCATAGTCCTGAGCTGGGTATCCCTATTGTGTAGGCTTTTTGATCCATGCAGAGGCCACACATGACTATTAGATAAGAGGATTACTTACGGCTAGTATAGATATGACACAATCAGCCATGGTAAAAGAATAAGGAATGGATCACCAAATCACACCTCTTCTTTCCTTGTTCCTTTCCTTTAGTTCCCAAATTCATCCCAACTCCTCCCACTCTTAAGTCTGGCTTATTATTAGGTCAGTATTGATTATAATAATGATGATTAATGCTAACCAAAATTAGTTCCTAACCCAGGCTGGTCAAAAGGATGGGAACTGTTCCATCTGCTCCAGTCCCCAATGTGTAAGCATTTATTCAAGGGGGTGAAAAGTTGTGCTTTATTGTGATATATGTTAGCTAATTTGCATCCAGTTTATGGTCAGAAAAATTAAGCTGAACAAACAAGAAATCACAGGAAGTATTGGGAAATGGAGAAAACTAATTAAGGCTGGCCTTGGGTTGAAACCTCTAAAGTCATAATGAAATACTTTAACTAGGGAAAATAAAATTAAGATAGATCACTAGTAATTATTAAGAATAGTATTAACAAGTATTAACAAGGAGAGGGAAAATGATCAAAGAACATAGACTACGCAAAAATCTGACAGGGCATCCTTTGCACGGTCTTCTGATTAAACTTAAAGGGAAAGTTGGAGCATCATGCATTACAATTAATATTGTAGAAGCAAATAAAATGGCAAGCGTGTATACATAAACGTGTTTTGAAATAGTTGATTAGATTTGAAGCAAACATCCTTCAATGAACATTTTCACAGTGAAAGGACAGGGCTTCCATGAGCCACATACAAAATTTCCTTCTGGGCCTCCTTCCCATATTCAGAGCATCCGCAAGATGCTTGATTAGGACAGGTATGCTGCTACTTTCTCTTGTGGCACCTTACTTGGCTTCCTGGCCCTGGGGATGCCCATTTCCCTAGAAATTAGTACCCTTGCCCATTCTCTTCCTCCTCCTCTTAAGGAAACCTGCCAAAGTGAAGTTTGGGCTGCTTGTTCCAACAAGCTGCTGCTCAATCTAGGATCACACTGTGAATGTGATGGTGTTGAATAAAAGCACCAGAGTAGTAGCATGTATTCTGAACCCTGGAGACCCCGTTTGAATCACCACTCTGCCAAGTGACCCTGGGCCAGTCACTCTCAGCTTAACCTACCTCACAGGTTTGGTGTTGTGCGGATAAAATGGAGGAGAAAATGATATTGTAAATCACTTTAGGTCTTCATGGGGGGGGGGGAAGCAGGGATATATTTAAACAAATAAGTAAGTAATGTTAAAAAGCAATTTCAAAATGAGGGCACAAAGCACTGAACAGAAAAATCAATAAAACAACAGGGGCAAAAATCACTAAGGAAATTTTTTCACAAGGGATGAGAATATCTGCAAAAACTTCTCTCCAGTTTTGCTCAGCCCTATAGAAAGCAGCAGAAAAACTTGCCATTTTCTTCCTCTTTTATTTTCAGGTGATGACTTATTTGCATTTCTGTCAAAAATAAAAACAACATTATTAATAGAGTTGACAGGTTACAATGCAAAGTAGAAGGACAGCTTCAGGTAATATTAAGTCTTATGTTGCTGATGAAACTATATTAGAACCAGCATTCTATAATGGTTAGAATTTTGCATTAGGATTGGGGAGACCTGGGTTCAAATTTCAGCTTGCCATGAAACAGACTGAGTGACCTCATTCTCTCTCTGCTTAAGCTACCTCACAGGGTTTTTTGAAGATAGAATTGAGGAAAGAAGGAGAAACCGTGTAGGCTTTCTGAAGCTCCTTGGAGGAAGGGTGAGATAAAAACGTACCAAACTGATAAAATATATGTTTCTTCACAAAGCAGCATTGTACTATAAAATTCTCTGTAAGTGGTATCCAATTTGCAAGCCATGCTTCTTCTATATTGTACAGAAACTACATGGTATTCTCCATCCGTGCAACAGCTTTCAGCAGTTTAGAGGACCTGGGCCAGCAGAACCTGCACTCTTACACCAAGGCTTGCCAGGTCCCCCTTCACCACCAATGGGAGGTTTTGGGGGCAGAGCCTGAGGAGGGTGGGGTTTGAGGAGGAGAGGGACTTCAATGCCATAGAGTCCAATTGCCAAAGCGACCATTTTCTCCAGGTGAATTGATCTCTATCGGCTGGAGATCAGTTGTAATAGCAGGAGATCACCAGCTAGTACCTGGAGGTTGGCAACCCTACTCACACCTGTGGTATGGCACAGCTGTGCCACACAAGTGCTCTGCAGGGAAGAGGAGGAGGTAGAACAAACACAGCACAGCACTATCTAGACCAGGGCCCCCCAACGTGTGCCCATGGATGCAATGATGCCCATTGACACCTTTCCTGTGGACTGCCAAGTGTTTTTAGAAAGTGTGTGTGTGGGGGGGGGGGATTTGCCCAGCGGGGCTCCTGATTGGCCATTGGAAATCTGACTGGCTGTGCAGACTTTAAAAAACTTTATTTCAGTGGCAACTTCCAGCACAATGTTGATTTCATTGTTTCTCACTCCCAGACCAATAGTACGGATTTTTTAAAAAGTTGCTTCAGTTTTAGCAACAGCTGTCACCATGGCACATGGGTTCACTGCATTATTGTGTGTGTACGAAAGAAAATACTTTTAATCAACATATTCATTTTAAAAAGGCATCCCGTTAAACAGCTTCTGCCTGAAATGTTGAAGAGTTACTATTAGAGTTATGCATGACCTCACTTTCTGACATTTTGCACTCCTGCGGCAGTGATTTTGTGTTTGACCCCACCACCACGTGTCAGAATTCCACAGATGCCAGCACGCTCAAAATTTTTGGGAACCCCTGATCTAGACCTCTTGGGTTACAGGTGGCCATTGGAGTTGGTGCAAATGCTCACCAGCCATTGAATGTAGGAAGGCCAGGATTGAGGAGGTTGCCTGACAAGCAGGGAACAGCCAATCATTGCATATTATTACTTTATCTCCAGGACCACACTTCAGCTGAGGATGTAACACCAGCTTCCTAACCCCTAGTTTCCCTTCTAACCTCATTTTCCTTTTCAGCTGAGGATGTAACAACAGCTTCGTAACCCACAGTTTCTTTTCTAACCTCATTTTCCTTTTAATGTTAATGCACTTGCCGGGGGAACATGAAGCAATATCAGTGTGTGTGCGCGCACACATGTACTGAACTCCTCCCCAGATATTATTTCTCCCCTGTAAATACCTCTTTAATAGTTTGATAGTACACCCCTGCACAGTGCTGGACTTCAAAATCTGAAAGCCTATTTGGGGGAATCAGCCTTTGAAGGCATATTCAGCCACCCCTTCACCTACTGTTCTTCTCTTACAAGTGACCATTATCACATTAATGTATCCAACAAGGCTCGCAGGAAATGTGTTTACCAGGGTAATATGTAATTTCACTTTGAGACAACTGCCTTTGATCAGGTTTCTCATGTAACTTCTGGTTCACTAGGCAAATGACACAAATTATTGATTTCTGCTCCATACTAGCAGCTGTCTTTACCTTGAGGGAAGAGTTCTGTTTCTGAATGAATCATGCCTTGGGACATAAATGGCAGCCACCTGAGAAAGAAAGAAGAAATGTTCTTTTCATAAGTTAACATTTTTGTCTAACTGGGATAAGTTCCCGAAATGAGCAGGCTGCTTGGGATGTAAATAATTCTGTAACACATACAAATATTAAAATACATTTAATGAAATATTCTTGCATGAAAGGCATGAAATTATCATGTTAAAACCTTTAGCCTACAGAAGATTTGTTCAATACACTGTAGCCTTGAAGGAATGAAAGCTACAGTCAATGAAAAACAACTATTTACAATTATATCATTATGACATTATTACCAGATCACCTTTAAAATATTATATGAGGTATATAGTCTGGATTAAACACACCACATACTGGTAAACCCATTTGAACTACAGTAGACACTATGTTTTCTGTTTCTCAAGGTACTACTTTTTCCTCCTGTGTATGTGATTGTGTGTGTGTGTGTGTGTGTTTGAATGATAAAGCTAGCCTAAGCATACTGGAAATTAAAATATTACCGTATTTTTCGCTCCATAAGACGCACTTTTTTCCTCCTCAAAAGTGAGGGGAAATGTCTGTGCGTCTTATGGAGTGAATGTGTGTGTGTGTGTTACCGTAACTGGAGCCGAGTCGTTGAGAGCAGAAGTCTGCAAACCGCGGCTCCCGCGTGCGGCTCTGCCACAAATCCCCCCCCCCCGCTGCCCGACAAACAGCTGATGGGCAGGGGGGAGGTTCAAACTGGACGCGCTGCCGGAGGTTTCCTGCCATGCCCACCCATGGATCACCCAGCCTGCGTGCTGGACGTGATTATTATTACCGCCCACAGGAAAGCATTACTCAGTGCGATTTTCACATTGAGTATCGCGGAAGCTCCTCTAGTGGCCATCAGGGAGACAGCCACTAGAGGCTGGATTAACCCTGCAATGTTTCTCTGAAACTGCTATGTTTACAGCTGCAGGGTTAAAACTAGGGGGACCTGGCACCCAGACCACTAGGTGCGTCTTATGGTCAGGTGCGTCTTATGGAGCGAAAAATACGTTATATTCTAATAGTAAAGGGTGCCCTAATCTGCAGATACATAAATCTGCAAATTTAGCTAAAAACTAAAAACAGATCATTTGGCAAATCTGGGGGATTCTCCACGTTTGCAGAAAAATTTGAAAAGGTTTAAAAAATTACATTGGGGGTTTAAATTCCCCTCCGAACAATCCCTTACCTTTTGTGTGCTGTGTCTGAGACTGTAGCAGAGCTTGGGAACCACACTGGGCCCTGACGCTCTGGTGGCACAGCCCAGGAACCACACTGGGTCCTAGGGTTCCCGGCCTCCAGGTGGGACCTGGGGATCCCCTGGAATTATAGCTCATCTCCAGACTACAGAAATCAGTTTCCCTGGAGAAAATGGATGCTTTGGAGGGTGGAATCTATGGCATTGTACTCCACTGAGGTCCCTATCCTCTCCAGGCTCCATCCCCAAATCTCCAGGAGTTTCCTGACCTGGATCTGGCAACCCTACTGGGCCCTGGTGCACTGATGGCAGAGCCCAGAAGCCACACTGGGCCCGACCACACTGGTGGCAGAGGCTTGGAGCCATTCTGGACCCAGATGTGGTGGTGCAGGAACCCAGGAGTCACTCCAGGTAGGGTTTCCATGTCCCTCTTCACCACCAGTGAGAGGTTTTCTGGGGCAGAGCCTGAGGAGGGTGGGATTTGGGGAGGGACTTAAATGCCATAGAGTCCAATTGCCTAAGCAGCCATTTTCTCCAGGTGAACTGATCTCTATCGGCTGGAGATCAGTTGTAATAGCAGGAGATCTTCAGCTACTACCTGGAGGTTGGCAACCCTAACTCCAGGCCCAGAGGCAGCTAAAGAAGCCTGGAGCTGCACTGGGCCCATGGAGGGAGAAAGAAAGAGGGGGGATGTTTCAGAGAAGGAGCAGGGGAGAGGGGAGGAAATAAGGGGGGAAGAAAGATGATGAGAGCCTGAGAAAGATTAATCAGACCTCAGAGCAGAATTTAACTGAAGCCATTTATAAAGACTAGCCTTCAAAATACTTTTCCTGGGGAACTTTGCTCTTTCCCTTATAGAGACAGGCATGCAAGAAGGAGTTTTATTTTATTGGATTATACTTTTTCTGAGCGCCCCCTGCAGCTGCCACTCTCTGTCATGCCACCCTCTGTCATGGTGCTCTACTTAGAGAGGCTCCCCAGGCCTCAGAACCAGGGTGTGGTAATTGGCTGTTCCACCCAGTTCCCTGATACTAAGAGAGAGCCAGGCTCAGCATCTCCTCATTCCTCCCTGGCCTGATTTAGGAGCCCTGGACAACAACCCCGCTCAAGCATAGGCCAATCCCACCCCATCCTTCCCTGGCCTTTAGTCTGGCCTGGCCAGGATGTGTCCCTTCTCCTTTTCCTTGTCCTGGTGCCTGTCATTAGTCTTTAACTGAGGGCTCTGGCCAGATTCCCTGTTGTCATGTTAGTAGGCTGCTGGCTCTCTGTCACTGGCCGATGATGCCATTGGCAAGTGGCTAGCAGTTGCTGCAGGAATTGGGTGTTGTGAGGGCTGGCTCCTGGGCATTTGTGTGCCTTCATTACTGGCTCCCCCTGCAAAAGCTTTTTCTTCCCTGGACCAGGTAAATACAGTGGGTCTAAAGCTGCCACTTAGGTGGAGGCCAGGTAAGGGGCCACACCTGGACATCTAGGATACAACTAAATACTTAACATCTACATCCTTTAGTCCAGTGCTCTCCAGTGTGGTGCCCAAGCCTGCCACTATGTTTCCTCATGTCCTACGTTTCCTTCTGCCCCCAGGTAAAGAGGAAAACCTGGCTATCATCCACCTAACTGGAGCAGGAGGTGCTTCAGAAGAGCTTGGGAGGCATCACTTTTATGTCTGCAGGGAACACACATTCAGAAACAGCTAGTTTCATTATAGGAGGATGCTTGGCTTGTAACTTCTCAGCATTTTGTGATTAGCCCCATCCCCCATGGCAGCCATTTTATGGTTGACTTTGTTCTGTCCTCCCGGGAAGCCTTTTCGTAGTGATGCCTACTACTTGTTCTCAAAATCCATCTGTTCAACAAAGTTGGGGACCCTATTCTAGGCACTAGAAAGTACAACTTGATTGGATTAGCCCGAGCATTAGGTAGGCAACATAGAGAACTCAGCACCTTGCTGGAGATGCTTTGCTTCAAACAGGAAATGCTCCAAGTTAATCAAATATATGGAGTGGCTGATTACATGTGTGCTAGATGCATTAAGGACTAATCATTATACATTAACATATTTTTCTAAGCAGAACAAAAAAAAAAGCCCTTGGTCTACTTTCAGAAATAAAAGGGAAGAAAGGGAATTCTTACAAGTTATTACAAGTCTACAGTTTGAAAAACGTTGGCACTCCACAGGTTTTTTTTGGGGGGGTGGTATTAAGTCTTCTGATCAAAATAGAGTTTTCTGTTAAATGCAGGTGGCTGTAAAGAAGAAGGCATTCATCAGCTAGGGGGGCAATCTATTTTGAAAAAGACATTGTGGTTCAGCTGTACATTTTTCCCAATGAAAAGCCACCCCTTGGTGGTCTGGCTGCTCTAAGTTAACCTTTTTACAGTAGTGGCGTTCTATAAAGCAGATTCAAGAAAGAAAGTAAAACCTTTGGTATTTCCTCTGTACCTTTTAGGCCTTTGTTACAATACATATTTTCTGCTGACCATCCCCCATGTCCCAATTAAACCAAAATGACTATACTGAAACTTCCTGTCATGCCTGTTTCTAGGCCTTGTGCCTCACCAGAGAATGAATATGATCCTAACCACTGCCACCCACTACTTTTAGGTAGAGAGCTGCCCTAATTTCTCTTTAGAACCTTCTTTCAGATAGATGATATAAAGCAGTTTATGTCTTTTCAAACAAATGAAAGAATAAGATAACAATAGCTCTTGGCTTGTCAACTCTGTTTTAACTGGCTATATGTCACCCAATCTTTGAGGGAAAAGAGAAAGGAAAAGAAGGCACTTTTTCTCCTGTCACTATTTTGATGATTTTATACATCACCTGTTGGTTTATTGAATTTCATTGACTTGCATTGATAATCATGGTTTTATTATGCCATTGTAATACTTTTTATTATTTTGCCTATGTTTATAGAGAAATGTGTGTATCCTGAATGGAGACATCTTTCTGTGTTATCATACAGATCAATAGCAGCTACTGAATGTTATCATCCTATGCCATTTAACTGACCTGAAATAGTTCCTCAGACCTATTATTTGCCCCGCAGAGTTGGAAAAAAGATACAAGTACTGATACAAGTACCTATATGTTTGCCCAGCAGAGTATGTAACAGCTCCATAGGGCTACTGCAGATCACAAAGATGCCAGGAGGACAAGACTTAACCCTCCTCTTCTCTTGGGCAGAGGTTCTGATACAAATCAGAGCCCCACGTGCATATTTGAAGAAAAACCTGCTGGGATCCTAATCCACAAAACTCCCAGCATCACCTTTGATTTAGGTTTCTTTTCTTGGAATATATCAGAATTCCTAACCTGGTCTGTTATATCTTTGATTTATTCCTTTGTGGTTAACTTGATGTGAATTTGTTCTGCATTTTTTAATTTGATTTTTTTAAGATCTGCGATTTCTATCAGATCCTTGAGTTATTTGATAATCTTCACTTGAGTGTGCTCGAGTTTGTGGTACTAATTTTTAAAAATTGCTATAATGCAGAACTGGATAGGTTCTTAGAGGGAATACAGACATTTAAAAACATCCCATTACTAGTATATGAGTCAGGAAAACTGAATTTAGATAGAATACTGACTGATGCCATTATATGGAAGAGGCATTACTGTACAATTAAATATTGACTGGTGGTACTGGAAATATAAGTAATATACAGTACTTCAGAATTCCACTTTCCTTTTTAAAAACAGAGACTCGGCGGATCATTAAACTTTTAAATTATTGTAATCTTAGGCAATAATGGGTTGTATCTAATGACTGTTTTCTACTTGTGAAATAACACTTTTGCTGGTGGAGAAAGGGAGAACAATTTTCACAATTTCCCCCTGCCTACTACAGATACTATATCATCAGGCCCCGAGTCTCCCCTGAACCCAGACAGGATCATTGCAGGGGGCTCAAGGGACTAAAGCATGAGGGGGCAAGTGAGAAGCCTCCATTCTCTGAGTGGGGCTTGAAGTTCATTGGATACAATCTATCACATTCTTTGGAAAGTTACTTTTGGAATATGAATTTTAACTGAAATACAACCTCTCACAGCTGAAAATATATTCCAGGTCCTTCCCGGCTTCTCTGATGATTACTTTCTCACAGTACCAGTACTGTAACTTGTTATTGGCCTCACAGCGTAGCAGGACTTTCCTTAGATTTCCAAGGGACACAGATCGGATTTCAAACACATCCACCTGGGGGAAAGGAACCACAGACATTAATGTAGATTGTAAGACATCCGTATTGATGTATAGGTTTGCCAGATCCCTCTTTGCCACTGGCGGGAGGTTTTGGGGTGTAGCCTGAGGAGGGCGGGGTTTGTGAAGGGGCTTCCATGCCATAGAGTCCAATTGCCAAACTGGCCATTTTCTCCAGGTTAACTGATCTCTATCGGTTGGAGATCAGTTGTAATAGCAGGACATCTCCAGCTGTTACCTGGAGGTTGGCAACCCTAGTTGATGTACCATACTGCAAATAGTGTTTAGATAAGCAGTTTCCTAATACTTATTTTCATTGTCTCTAAAGGAAATAATTACCAATAACAACACATCTTTCCAACCCTTTTAAACAGACAAAAGCTATCATTACAGCTGAAAGTATTAGTTTAATAACGGTGAACTGGTTGTGATTTCCATTGATAAAAGACACCGCTACCAGCAGAAGCATGGGACATAGATTTCATCAATTTCTCCTCCCACTTTAGACTCCCACTTAATTCTCTGCCTGTTGTTCCCAAGGAGTCCAACAGCCTCCAAAGCATATTTCAGTCTGCAGCAGGAAGTTAGCCTCAGCAAGTGTTGCTCTGGTCACACTGATAGAATCCAACCCATAGTACTACTAATCTGTATGGTGCTTTACAGAGGAACAAGGTCAGCCCATGCCCTGAAGAGCTTACAATGTAAGATCTGACACAGGAAAGAAAAACAACAGATGAAGAAGAAGAGTTGGTTTTTATAGGCTGACTTTCTCTACGACTTAAGGGAGACTCAAACCGGCTTACAATCCCCTCCCCACAACAGACACCCTGTGAGGTAGGTGGGGCTGAGAAAGCTCTAACAGAGCTGT
This sequence comes from Euleptes europaea, assembly GCF_029931775.1. Classification (NCBI taxonomy): domain Eukaryota; kingdom Metazoa; phylum Chordata; class Lepidosauria; order Squamata; family Sphaerodactylidae; genus Euleptes; species Euleptes europaea. Next base: position 43,495,765 of record NC_079319.1, read on the forward strand.
AACTTGCCCAAGGACACCCAGCTGGCTTCGTTTGTAGGAGTGGGGAAACAAATCCAGTTCACCAGATTAGCCTCCACCACTCATGTGGAGGAGTGGGGAATCAAACCTGGTTCTCCAGATCAGACTCCACTGCTCCTAGGGTCGCCAGGCCCCCCTACGCCACCGGCAGGAGATTTTTGGGGCAGAGCCTGAGGAGAGTGGGGTTTGGGGAGGGGAGGGACTTCAATGTCAATGAGTTCAATTGACAAAGCGGCCATTTTTCTCCAGGTGAACTGATCTCTATTGGCTGGAGATCAGTTGAATTAGCAGGAGATCTCCTGCTACTACCTGGCAGTTGGCAGCCCTAACTGCTCCAAACCACCGCTTTTAACCACTACACCATGCTGGCTCTCACATCACGTTGGCTGGACTTTGTCAATGGTTATGGTACAAAAGGAGAGGAAGGCTTGAGAGGAAGGAAGAAGAGTTGATCTTGCCCATAATGAATTTAAGGTGGAAATGAAACACCCAAGTAGAAATATCAGACAGGCAGTTGGAATGCAGAGATAGCTGGATAAAGAGGTAGAACTGAATGTTAGTAAATAGGTGGTACTAAAACCTCCAAATTTGATGAGGTCATCCAGGGGCATTGTGTATAAAAATAATAGCAGTGGGGTGAGAATAGATCCCTTAGGGATCTCAACAGAGTTGGGGTCACAAACACGGAATCATTAAACAGATGACAGAACTCGCTGAGAGTGATCAACAGTGTCAAAGGCAACTAAGAGTCAAAAAGGATGAAGACAGAGTTAGAGAGAAAGTCTGATTTAGCGTTGAATATATCATCAATAATTTTGGCAAGGATGGTTTCAGTGGAGCAGAGAGAAAGTGTCAGATTGTAAAGAGTCAAGAGAGGAATCCGAAAGAGCGAGCCGAGAGAAAGCTGAAAAAGAAGGAGCTGGTAGAAATCTCAAAGGGTTTGGAGGCAGAGGATACATGGGAAATTGGAGGGTAGATAGGACAGGGCAGAAAAATAAAGGGAATACAGAAAATAATTGAACATTTTAATGGAGTACTGAAGCAGCCAAAGGAGAGCAGTAGGTTGTGTGATGGTGACTGATCAATAATGCGAGACATGCACCCAGGATTCAGGACGACAGGATTAAAGGGACACATGGAAAGGTGAAATGAGAATACCTCAGGAGTCAACTTTTCAAATGTCATAGGGTATAAAATTGAAAAGAATGAGGGAGGTTTAGTGGGACAGAGAGTCAGAAGAGTAGGGAAAAGGGTAAGAGGAGATGAGAGATTTCAGCAGGTAGTTTTTTTCATTATTTTTCAATGAGGATGCAAAATCCTAAGCGGAGGACCAAATATCCTGGTCCTCCGCTTAGGATTTTGCATTAAAGGAAAGGAACAGATAAGTCCTAAATTTGACAAGGGATGGAACACTATAGCAGAGTTTTCCATCAGAAGGTGACAGAGGAAAGGAAGGTTTCAAGACAGGAAAAGATAATGGTAGATGACGGATGCCCCCTTCTGGATGCACACCTTAATGTGGTGAGGGGGTTTGTGAGTGTCAGGGAAGCTGAGAGCAATACCGTAAGGGGTCTAGACTCTATCAAGAGACTAAACTCCTAGCAGAGTCACTCAAGACGGAATGGTCACAGCTGAGACACCAGACAAAGATGCATCCACCCCCTCAAGGGATCAATGGCCACATCCGCAGAAGAGAACAGGCAATTCCAATGGGGATGGGGGCAGAGGAATCCCTGAAGGTTAGCTACTGGGCAGCAGCAGTAGTGGAAGGTGACACTGGCGGAAGATCTTTCGTAGACAACGGCAGTGCCACTACGGCTAACTCTGGTTAGTACTGCGCAGAAGAAGGCACTGGTAAACCACTTCTGACCAACCTTTACCTTGAAAACCCTATGATGAGACAATCCAAAATGAAAAAAGATATAGTGCTGGAAGATGGGACCCCCAGGTCGGATGGCACTCAATCTGCTACTGGGGTAGAGCAGAGGACAAGTACGAGTAGCGCTGTTCTTAATGATGCGATTGGACTAAAGCCGAAAGGACGTTCAGTGGTTGACAAGAATAGATGCAAAAGGAAAGTCCGAAGCTGTTCGACGCATATAATAGGAACATGGAATGTGAGAAGCATGAATCAGGGTAAGCTTGAAATTGTTAAACAAGAAATGGAACGCATGGACATTTCAGTCCTGGGAGTAAGTGAATTAAAGTGGACTGGATTAGGACATTTTCAATCAGAAAATTACAAAGTGTTTTATTCAGGGAATGACAAAAAGAGAAGAAACGGAGTTGCTTTAATAGTGAGGCAAGATGTAGCAAAGGCAGTCAGGAGCTATAATGCAAAGTCTGACCGAATAATATCAATCAGACTTCAGGGAAAGCCTATCAACATAAGCATCCTTCAAGTTTATGCCCCAACTACAGATGCTGATGAGGAAGAAATTGAAAGTTTTTATGCCAGTGTTCAGGATGAAATTGATCACACACCTAAACAAGATATGCTGATAATCATAGGTGATTGGAACGCAAAAGTAGGAAACAAAGCAGAATCAAATGTTGTTGGCAGATTTGGGCTAGGAGCACGGAATGAAGCAGGAGAACGCCTCGTAGAATTCTGTGAAGACAACAATCTGTTCATTGCAAACACATGATTCAGGCAACCAAATAGACGATTGTATACATGGACATCACCAGACGGCCAGTATAGAAATCAAATAGATTATATAATTGGAAGCAGAAGATGGAGAAGCTCTATTCTCTCGGCCAAAACAAGACCAGGAGCCGACTGTGGTACAGATCATGAATTGGTAATATCGAAAATCAAGATAAAGCTTAAGAAAAACACCAAAACATTCATAGCACCAAAATACAATCTAAGCAATATTCCGGAAGAGTTTAAAGACCATGTAAGGAACAGATTTGCATTACTAAGTTCAAATGAATGTAAACCTGAAGAACTATGGGTGGAAACTAGAGATATTATCAAGGAAGAATGTGCAAAGACTATTCCTGTAGCCAAAAGAAAAGAAAAACCTCGATGGATGTCTGAGGAAACTCTTAAAATTGCCAGAGATAGACGAGAAGCAAAAGTAGAAGGTGACAGAAATAGAATCAAAAGTCTAAGTGCAACGTTCCAGCGACTAGCACGTAGAGACAAAGAGACCTATTATAATAACCAGTGTAAAGAAATAGAAGAGAACAACAAAAATGGAAGAACAAGAGATCTGTTCCACAAGATCCAAGAAATCAAAGGGAAATTTAAAGCACGGTTAGGCATGCTGAAAGATCAGCATGGAAATACATTAACTGAACAGGACAAAATAAAGAAAAGGTGGGAACAATACACTGAAGAACTATACAGAAGAGATGAAAGGATAAAAGATTCTTTCCAAGAAGAAACTTTTGAAGAAGAACCTACAGTTTTAAAAAGTGAAGTGAAAGCTGCATTGAGAGCAATCGGGAGAAACAAATCACCAGGAGCAGATGGGATATCAATAGAGCTATTTCAAGCCACAGAAACGGAGTCCATCAAAATCTTGACAAGAATATGCCAACAGATATGGAAAACAAAACAATGGCCCACAGACTGGAAACGATCCATTTACATTCCAATTCCCAAGAAAGGAGACATCAAAGATTGCAACAACTATCGGACCATTGCATTAATTTCTCATGCAAGTAAAGTGATGCTCAAAATCTTACAGCAAAGGCTGTTACCATATATGGAACGAGAAATGCCTGATGTTCAAGCTGGTTTCAGAAAAGGAAGAGGCACTAGAGATCATATTGCAAATATACGCTGGTTACTGGAGCATACGAGAGAATTTCAGAAGAAAATCAGTTTGTGTTTCATAGATTACAGCAAAGCTTTTGACTGTGTGGATCATGAAAAGCTATGGCTGGTTTTAAAGGAAATGGGTGTGCCACTACATCTGATTGTTTTGATGCGCAACCTGTACTCTGGACAAGAGGCCACAGTTAGAACAGAATATGGAGAAACGGAATGGTTTCCAATTGGCAAAGGTGTCAGACAAGGATGTATTTTATCTCCCTATCTCTTCAATCTATATGCAGAACATATAATTAGGAAAGCAGGATTAGATTTAGATGAAGGTGGAGTGAAAATTGGAGGGAGGCATTAATAATTTGAGATATGCTGATGACACTACATTATTGGCAGAAAATAGTGAAGATTTGAAACAACTACTGCTGAAAGTTAAAAGAGAAAGTGCCAAAGCAGGACTGCAGTTGAACATCAAGAAAACAAAAGTAATGACTACAGGAGAATTACACAACTTTAAGGTTGACAATGAGGAAATTGAAATTGTTCAAGACTTTCTATTCCTTGGCTCCACCATCAACCAAAAGGGAGACTGCAGCCAAGAAATTAGAAGGAAAGGGCAGCCATGAAGGAGCTAGAAAAGATTTTGAAGTGTAAGGATGTGACTCTGGCCACCAAGACTAGATTAATTCATGCCATCATATTCCCTATTACTATGTATGGGTGTGAAAGCTGGACAATGAAGAAAGCTGATAGGAAGAAAATAGATTCCTTTGAAATGTGGTGTTGGAGGAGAGTGTTGCGGATTCCGTGGACTGCCAAAAAAACAAAAACTATAACAAAGTGGGTTATAGATCAAATCAAGCCTGAACTGACCCTAGAAGCTAAAATGACTAAACTGAGGCTGTCGTATTTTGGTCACGTCATGAGACGACAAGAGTCACTGGAAAAGACCGTCATTATAGGAAAAGTTGAGGGCAGCAGGAAAAGAGGAAGACCCAACAAGAGATGGATTGACTCAATAAAGGAAGCCACAGCCTTCAATTTGCAAGATCTGAGCAAGGCTGTCAAAGATAGGACATTCTGGAGGACTTTCATTCATAGGGTCGCCATGAGTCGGAAACGACTTGACGGCACTTAACACACACACACACAGATGACGGAGGCATTCTAGCTGAGGAAGAACAGCTCCAGAAAGAATGGGAAAAGAAAGAGAGGGAAATGAGAGGGTATTAAATTCTAAATTCTATTCTAGCAATGATTGAGACAAATATTTCAGAATTTTTAAGATTGCTTATTTAACAAGAACCCAGGAATGCTTTATTTTTGCTGCTGTAAATTCAATATTATACAATATTGCTCTCATTGGTGTGATCGGAGTGCTTCCTTAGGAACCTGTATGTATTTCCACACATACACATCTGGAGTTGTAGATGAAGACAAAAAGAGGTATTGACACACCAGCACATTCTGAATACCATTAGTCCTCTTGGAAAGTGTCTGTTTGATTTAAGGCATATAAAATTATGAAATACATTCCTGTCCAGAAATGCTCTCTCTCAAAAAGGCTTTACTGATGTCTTCAATTTCAAATAGAATTACTGCAAGCATTACTAATGAAGAAATTCAAATTCTATTAGCATTGCTCAACTTGCAATTTCCCAAATGAATTTCTAACAGACTAAGTCCACGAGCCAGTTAACTTGAAGCATTTGGATTTAAGCCAGATCAGTCATAACCAAGTCAGTCATACTAAATCAGCTTAAATTTCAAGTGTTTCAGCTTCACTGGATGGTCAATAAACATTTCAATGAAATTTAGCATTCCTATAGCTTCTGGTACAAACCCCACTATAAATAATGCAGTACTATCAAATAAGAACAGAAGATAGTAATATTTTTTTCCTAATAGCTATTACAGCTGAAAAGTTACCATCATTGAGTGATTTGTCTAACTTCAGGGATCAATAGCAGAGCCAGAATTAAAAATGTAAACAATTTTATTTCATAATTCTAAGCCTATTCACAATCCAGTCCCTCAAGCCTTTTCAAGTAATTACTTAGATTGTGGTGCAAGTGGCCCATCAGTAGGGTTGCTGGTAGCTGGAGATCTCCTGCTATTACAACTAATCTCCAGGCGACAGATATCAGTTCACCTGGAGAAAATGGCCACTTTGGTAATTGGACTCTATGGCATTGAAGTCCCTCCCCTCCCCAAACCCTGCCATCTTCAGGCACCGCCCAACCAAAATCTCCAGGTATTTCCTGACCCGGAGCTGGCAACCCTATCCATCAGAAGGACATTGGCACAGGATGGTATGTCTGCACTGTTGTAAAGGCACAGTCAAAAGTGGTTTAGTGACACCATTGCACAAACCTTCTGAGCAGCAGAAAGGCAAAATAGAGGCATTTTGGACATCCTCCAGTCAATGGTGCCAACCCAATTTTATGTGCCTTATGTGCTTTGATAGCCTGCTTTAATAAGAGAATTGCAACTGACAGCAAGAAGTAAAAGGTTGTCATGTAGTTGCATCCAAACATATCAGTCTTTGCATCCCAGCAATGCCTGTCCACAGGCTCTGAGTAGGAGATGAAAAATAAGGCCAAGGCTGATGGTGCAAAATAGGGAAAATATATATTTTATTACTCAGATAAAAAATCCCTATGCATTTCACCCATGAGGCTTCTTCAGGGGAATCTGATCACGATGGGTAGCCGTGTTTGTCTGTAGCGGTAGAAAAGAGCAAGAGTCTAGTAACACCTTAAAGATTAACAACATTTCTGGCAGGGTATGAGCTTTCGTGTGTCACAGCTCACTTCAGGGGAATCTCTTAGTCTTGCAGTGTTTTTTTCTGAGTAATAAAATATATTTTTACCTATTTTGCACCATTGGCCTTGGCCTTATTTTTTTATCTCCTGTGGCTGGTGCAGCCCTTTTATTTCTCCTCACAGGCTCTGAGTAGACAGCATTATCACAGAGCAGCCTCCGCATTTCAGTTATGAAGGCTTTAAACGAAAAGGGTCAATTTGTTTCATCAGTAAAGGAAGACATTGTAGTGCATATGTGCATTATAGACAGTAAGTGGTTCAGCTAAGGCTGGCAGTCAGGGAACCATTTTTGTGTACTAAGCTGTGTCAAATATTGACCCCATAAACCATTTTTAGTGCATCTTCCCCCCTCGCTGTACATTTTCCCTTTGATGGCCTCCATGTTCTTTTTGTTTGTTTGTTCTTTTTGCTACTTTACTTTTACTTTCTTTATTTAAAAGATTTCTAGGGTTTTGCCTTTCCTATTTCTTATATTCTCTTCCCAAAAGGTAGGCATAGGAAGAACCAAACAATATCTATGAAAAACTTCAAGAAAATGGTGCTAAATAATGTGATACATCTTTGTGCCAAAGGTTTGACTCAATTCCCTTCAAGGCTGATTTTAAGTATGCCCTGCCTCAGAGCTGCTTTCAGTTTATTTGTGATTAATACATACAGACTTAATTTGGCATGCTTACCTTCCCTCTCTGGAACATTATGGGCTTATCAGACTCATGAAGAAGCCTTAAGCCAGAATCTCCTCTCTCTCCATATATGCACAAGTAAACTGCGGAATCTGTTTCAGCCTGTTCCACATGCCCCGTGTACACATAAACCTGGTAGCTCAAAACTAGAGAAAGTAACCAACAATGGAAAAGATGAAATTAATTTTAAAACATACAAAGAGAGACAACATTAGGTGGCAGTCTACTTTCAAGTTCAAAATGAAGCACAATGTGAAACTGTGCTTGAAATACTTTAACAATGGTATTATTGTGAAGCTTATTAATGATGGGTATGATCCAGCCAAAGTTAAGTATTTAAGGCCCCTGGAGCCCCTTCCACCCCATGCAAACAGAAGGCCTTTCTCCTTGTTCATGTGTGTGTGTGTGTGTGGGGGGGGAATTGGTAGTTTTCCTCTGAAGCTGTACCCTTACTACATCCCATGCCATTCCTGAGGATTGTCTGAATGGACTTGGGGGGGCACAGAGAGCTGTAACAGAAAGGGGGAAGTGGGTAAGGCCCATATAATTCAGTTTATAATTATGACCTTTCCATGGTCAACCTCATGGCATTTTGACCAAAGTAGAACATAGTGTTTACTTGGATAAAGGCATTTTCCTTTTTTCTCTACTGGAAGTTCACATAGGGTATCTCCATTCCCTCGACTCCATGACAGCCACTTATTTCCTGGGAAGTTCAGAATTTTCCCGCTCTTTATGTGTTGTAGTGTCACCTTTGGAGGAAATAACATTAAGAACCTTTAATGTGCTTGTAGTTTCTATCACTGCTACTGTGATTAAAAAAAGCTTAAAATGTATAATTTAAAATTGCCAGGGACTATTACAGCAACCACTACCATATTATAGTATTTTCCTGGAAACAGCCAAATAATGTGAGCTGTCCAAAGAACTCCTTTATGTTGTGAGTTTCAGTAAGAAGCATTGACATCAAGTGTTTAAAAATTGGATTTAAAAAACAAATATTTTTCTGTTATCATGCAATACTTTTGCAAGAGCAATTTTGGTTTAATGCCTAGAACTTTGTGTGTTTATTTCCAGAGTTCCTCATGCTGATTTATAGCAAGGACAAAAATTACTGCAAGCCAGAACACACATGGTTCCATTTTGTTGCTTGTTTCCTTGAATGAAGGTCATCCTTTGAAATCCAGAAGCTACTCTGATGACCCTTGGACTCTATTGTAAAGAAAATTGAAGGAAACAAATTGGAAAAATTAAGTCCGTTAAATACTTGGAGATGAACTGAAACATTTCCACTCCTACCTGTTTTTTGTATTACTTGAGTTGAAGTTATTCAAACTGTTATTCAAAGTTGTAGCTTTAAGAGTCTAGCTAATATGTCAGAATCAAACATGTGTCTGCAAGAGCAAGCTACCAGGCAAGACCTAGCTCGGAATGAGTACTATGCAGTAGGCATGTGTACAGATAATATTTTATTTATCAGAGATGTTTTCTGAATGGTTTAATACCATGCATTTCAAATCATTATTGTACTCAGGTAATATTTACATTGGATACAATGGTAACGTTTGGACCTAAAACTTTGTCTCCCAAACAATCGAAATGAAATTTCCAGTTGCACATACAATGCAGATTAGATAATTTCCACATTGAAATGATCATTGAAGACAGCATCCAATTTAAACCCATGGCTCAGTAAGTGATATATCCAAATCTTGTCTTTTTCTTTAGACAAAGAAAGTGTGGTTGGTTTGGGAACCACTGTACAAGTCATGACCACCATCACCAGATACCTTGTAAAAAGCACTGTACAATGCTTTTTGTATGAAGACTGACCAAGTAGAGAAGGGGCATGGTCACTGCATGGGCAAAGGATGAGTTACATGGATGTTATAATTCTTACAAAAATGTTATTATCCCAGTTCTGAGGCTGGTAATTTTTCTGAGCCAACTTACAATGAGATGTGCTTTAAAGTAAATCCCATTCCATAAAAGCCACCATGATGTACTGGTTAAAATGTTAGACTAGCATCTGGGAACCCAAAGTTCAAATCTCCATCTGCCAAAGCTCACAAATCCAAGCCAATCTGTCTAACTCTAAGGTTGTGTTCTAAGGTTGTTCTCTAAGAGCCCTGCCATCTCCTGAGCAGCTTGCTGGCTCGAAAATGTCAGCCAAAAATGTAATTTATTCAAAACTCCATGAAACGGGGCTATGCCTCCCTTTCTGCCAATACAAATTTGTGCCGGCAAAAGGGGGCATTCCTGGGGAGAAAGGGCTCAGGGAGCTGAGCCCTTGTGCCTGGGAAAAGCTGCGGCTGCACCGGCACCCATGTGCGGTGCTGCTGCGTGGTTCCTCAGTGCCGGTGTTAAGTGTCAATTTAGCCGGCACAAGTAGCATTAACACCGGTGCAGAGGTCATGCCGGCTCCAAAGACCTTCCACCTCCCGCTTCAGGATTTCTCTGTAAAGGCCAAAACAGACATGATGTAGATCATTCAGTTTAAGCCAAATTACAAGTGTACACAGTCTTAAATATGGATCAGGGCTGCACTGGAAAGGGGACAGTTAATCCTACATCATGTCTGTTTTGGCCCAGTCGTCGATAGATCACTTCATCATTAATCAATAGTAAACTCAATGACCAATTGACACCTTTTTATAGCTGACATAAATGTCCATATAATATGATTTATTAATGGCACTAGCAATGTTCCTTAATGGCACAGTCCATTTAGAAAATGAAACAAGCCTCCTGGTATGCAATTGGAAATAAAAATATTGATTGGGCTTTCATTTAGTGCATCTAAGACTCAGGGATCAGGATATGAAGAAAGCTTTGTTTTGTATTACCGGTAACAACCAATTCCATTCCATTTTAAAAATTCCTTTCCTCATTGGCTACAGAGAGAAATTATGTCTGTTTTTCAAAGTGAAGAGTGTTATAGAAGCAGTGCTTATTTGAAAATGATTAGTCTTTTTTTGTTAAAGAATTGTTTAAAAATATTAGTGTCCTGAAGCATGAATTAAGCACAAGAGCGATCATAGTCTAGAACGTTACCTTTGCTATCATCCATTCTGGATGTTTCCTTGACCCATCGTGCCTTATTCGAATTTTGTATATGCTTCCGATATGTTTCATTTCAACCTGAATTGTAAGAAGTAAACAAACAGATGCAACACATAATAGCTAGGTCACTCTGGGATGAAGCTAACAATTCTGTATATTTATCCCAACTACCATTATTATTTTTCAACAGAGTTACATACACAGTGGTGTGTACATTTGCATACACAATCAAATATACAGCTGCTTTTAGCCAAATGAGAGATATCGGCAGGAACGGGATTCCACCGTTGTGACTGGATCAGTCTACATCACCTGACCGCGGAAGTAGTGCGGGTTACAGCGATCCCCACAATACTGCCACAATACTACCTACTTGTGAGCAAGGACATTGCTGCCGGCATTTGGTTTTTCCCGAGGGGTACTCATCAGTGTTAAAGATTCTGATAAGGGATAATGCATAGTGAAGTGTTTGTATAGTGAAGTTTAACTGTATTCAGAACTTATAATTTTGTTGTTGTACAAGTTGTTAAGACAAGTTAAAAGGTAAATTAATATATGCTTGGAGAAAGTTTCTTTCTCCAAGCATATATTAATTTACCTTTTAACTTCTCTTTCCAGGGGCATTGCTTCCTGTCAAAAAGGCAGTTGTTTGCAGAGCAGATCAGAACAGATCTGCAACCCCATCACAGGATCCTTAGAGTATGAGAGTTTCAGTCCAAGTGGCTGCTCTAATGTGATTCACACAAGTCAAAAGAAGACTAGAAAGTGAAAATGGCCCCAGAAACTATGCTTAGCAGTCTCTGTGGACCTAAAATAGGGTTGCCAACCTCCAGGTACTAGCTGGAGATCTCCCACTATTACAACTAATCTCCAACTGATAGAGATCAGTTCCCCTGGAGAAAATGGCCGCTTTGGCAATTGGACTCTATGGCATGTAAGACCATGCCCTCCTCAAACCCTGCCCTCCTCAGACCCTGCCCAAAAAACCTCCCACCTGTGGTGAAGAGGGACTTGGCAACCCTAACCTAGAAGCTGGTGAAGGGAAAATCTATACTTTCTATGTCTATACCCAGAATGCTTTGCATGAACCAGAGTTCTTGAAAGATGACATATCTATGAACTCTACAACATATTTTCATTCTGGAACAAACAAGTACATTTCTGAGAAATAAGAGCACTTGGCAAAGGGGCCAGAACAAGGCCCTGCCTAAAAGAGGCCAACTTGACATTCAGGCTGCTAGCTATTTCTAATAATGGTATAAACAGATGACATGTAACGGATGGAATGTGTTTACCCAATAGTATAAATACTCAGTTATTAGCATTAAAGGAAGAGAGAGGGAGGATTAGAATCCTTAATACAAAAGAGTAAATAGGTTTATAACAAGATGGTTGAAGATGAAGGGGGAGTCTTTTATATTTACTTAATAACAAAGATGTATTTTCAACAATAATGTATTTTCTTTCTTGTTCTTATTGATAAATTGTATACATTGTTGAAATGTTTGTTCATAATGTTATAGAAAATAATAAAAATTGTTGGGTTTTTTTTTTAAAAAGGAAGAGAGGGGGAAATGTTTTTGGACTTGCTTGGGATCTGTTCCTCTTCTCTCCCACCTGCAGGTGTGTGTGTGTAAGTTGTATGTTAACTGTGATGTCTTTCCTGGATATGCATTGTTTCTTTATTAAATCTGTTATGCCTAGTTCTCTGAGTCTGTTCGTAAATTATGTTCAGCCTGGAGAATTCCACAACACTGGTACCATTGGAAGTGCACAGAACACCATCTAAGCTTCTGTGACATTATACCAGCACCAGGAGGCCACCAGCACGGTGGGATTTTATTCACACAGACACATTCCTGAATCCTGCCAAAAAGTGACAGTGATTTTGATAGTAAAAAAAAAAAAAAAAAAGAGGAGATCAAACTAAGTGTAGATACCTTAGGGGTAAATGCCGCTGATGTTACCTTCACATTTTGGTGGCAGACAGTTTGTTGTTATTTTGCAAAGTGTTCTGTGATACCTCAAGAATGAAAGACACTTTTTCTAATCTAGTTCTATTCCACTTATCTTGGGTGTTTTGGAAGCTAAACTACTACTATTATTTAAACCAAAAATAAATCATTTCATGTATTGTATATTATAGTACAAGAAGAGGTTCACAGGCACTTAAAAAGCAGATCTCCTGTCAGATTATTTCTCAAATGAGTGCTCTCCTGAATAATAATAATAAAAAAGCTGGTGGCAGCCTCCTCTGTCATGTTTTCTTCCTTTTCCTATTACAGTTCTATCGCTCATCAGCACTTTCTATCTTAAAGCACTTATTCAAGTAGCTTCTCTATTTACAATCACCACTGTTAAAGCATCTTTGTACCCTACATTCTTATTTACAAAAATTCATTTTTCCCATGGATTTTGTAAAATATGAACTGCCATCAGACAGTGTTTGGGAGGCTCAAGCAAATAAGCAGAGGTGCTGTGAAATCTATCACAGTGGAGCTCCTCTGCACCTCTTCTGTGATAAATTCTGTTTGAGATAAAATGGTTTCGTATAAGAGTACTTGCTGGATTGTGCGCTTTATTTACAGTCCCAGCCTTACTATTAGGCTGAACAAAGCACGTCTTAAATTTTATACAAATATACATGCAGGTTCATGTACACATGTATATATACACACACGTACTCCTTGACCTCTACTACTGCTGACAGAGCCCGTGGCATAGTGGTTGAGGGTCTGAGTGGGACCTCAGATCAACTGGGTTCAAATCCCCACTCTGCCATGGAAGCTCATGGGGTCACCTTGGAAACATCACAATCTCTCAGGCTAACCTACTTCACATGGTTTTTGTTGAGATGATCGGATGGGAGGTGAGGAGAATGAAGCAACAAGCCATTTGGGGTCCCATTTAGGAAGAAACGTGGGATAGAAATAATACATAAACCAAATAAGAGCCTATAGCTCTATTGGCCAGACTTCTTTATTACAGATTGGGCACTTTCACACATGTCAAATAATGCACTTTCAATCCACTTTCAATCCACTTTAATAATCTTTTGCAAGTGGATTCTGCCAGTTCACACAGTAAAATCCAGCTTCAAAGTGCATTGAAAGTGGATTGAAAGTGCATTATTCAGCATGTGTGAAAGTGCCATGTTCTGTTTTTATAGTGTTGGCCTTTCAGACTCCTTCAAATGGGTTTTGAGGGCTGCCTATGTTCTTCCACTTATGTGCAATCACCTAGGACCACTGGTCTTCAGCTAATGGGTCAAGAACCATAAGTGAACCTTGGTGTTATCTTAAGGGGACACATCAAAGAGAATTATAAAGATAAGGAAAGAAAAGGAAAGGAAAGGAAAGGAGAAAGAGAGTCTCTACCCGGCACCTTTATACCATCCATAGACTATTTTATCTGGAGCTGCTTCCACATGGAGTTGCTTCCACATGGAAGTGCTATATGCCACTCCACTCTGCAGTTTCTCAAATCTTACTTGGCATGAAATTTCCTTAAAGATCATTCTCAAAGTGGGTTTGGGGACAGTGTAAGATGACAAGGAGTGGATTTCTGCTCCTCCCCACCTATATACGGTACCACTTCTGTTTGCTCCCATGACTACTCTACCCCTAGTCACTGGCAGGCTTTTTGCCCCTTTGCATTTGCAGTGGCAGAGATCAAAATGAGGAATCACCTCTATGTGGCAGAAACCTAGGATAGCTTTCACAACCATTCTTGAAACTGTATTTGGTACAAGTGCTAAGAATTCTTGTAAGAGATATCTAGCCTTACTAGAAATACCATTTCTAGGCTGGCCTTGGAATGGAGGGATGGATGGACATATCTGTCCACTCCTAAATTCAAACCTGAACCTACCTTTAATCCTCCTCCTTTCCTTATGTGTTAATTATTTATTAATTTATTTTACAAAATTTATACCCCACCTTTATGCCCTCATAAGGCGGCTCGCAGTTCTGTAAAAGTTGGACTACTGCCACAAATACCCCCTTCCTTTGGATGGAGTGGTGAAGCTACATTGAGCTGTTCATAAGATTAAAGAATTATGGGTTATGCACAATGTCAACTTTTTAGTTGTTGACGCAAAAGATACTTATAGCCTGTCAGTTGTTTAGCAAACATGAAGATTAATAAACAAAGAGAAGCAGCTGCTGTAAAATCCCTTACTCTACATGTAACTTATCTTCCTGAATTCTCTGTACTTATCCATGATGATGCCAATAATTATAAAAGCCTTTCTCAGACATCCCGACTTACGCTTGTTATTGATGGCAGCAAATCAGAACGAGGAATCCAGAGAAACATTAATTCCATAATTAAACATAAGTTCAGCATTCTGTAGCTTGCTGTGTCCACACTAATCATAATCAGCTAAATCCTGATCCTATTCCTTCTCTTGCCTTTGGTGTATCTTTTATGATAAGTATAGAGGCCTCAGTTACAGTTACCCTGAAATCAAGCCAGGTCAATGTGAAGAACATGAATAAGCAATGCACCGAGACACACTTGCTTCTTTTTGATAAGATCAATATCCTCAGTACACAGTTACACTAGATGGTACCTAATTTGTGGCTGGTCAATAGGCTTATATCTTGGGGAATTCATATATACTAGCATGAGGTGAGGAAAGCGGCAAACATGCTATTGCCTAGATTGGGTATGAATTATTCACTAGCTGAAACAGAGGAAATCCCAAAGATCTTTAAAACATACCGCATAGATGTTTTAAAAGCAAACATCTTCACAGTGTTCACTGTTGTGCTTTCATTATACTAAGCACATTAAAATATATTTACTGGAGCCAAGAATGCAACAAGAATATAAACCATACCCACCTGACCCATTCAGCACCTTCAGTTGGTATTCACAATATTATTTTACAGCAGCAGCATATCTTTTTGCAAAAATGGAGCGGCTTTTGATATTCTTCCCTCATCCAGTCTTTCAGAAATAACTTCACGTTTATTAGGCAATTGGATGAAGTATTGGAGAAATTTAGCAATTCTGAATTTCTGATCTTGGTGGGAGCAGCAGATTTTCATGAAAGTCTGGTTGTCAATTCAGAGTTTGTTGGGGTCTGTATATCAGTTTACTCAGTATTATCAATTCCTTGCTAGTTCTCTGCATGTGCATTTTGCTTATGACTGCATTATTTCATGGGCTTGAAATTTTAAGGTTGCATTAAAATACCATTCATTGCAATATACAGGCTTCTACAATCTATTAGAAATGCTTTGCTGAATGCAAAAAAAAAAATTCACAGAACTAAGCCTTTTATCCTGTGCTAACTGGGAAGCAGCTGTGTTATCACTCTTCACAGACCCAGCCATGAAGTACCTCTTTTATAGCAATGCTTCCAAAAGTATATGCAAAATGACATTTCAGTACCAAAATCCTGCATAAGTGATATATACTTTCATTAGACAAGGTGTGTACTTTCTTTTCATTACCTATGATTTGTGCAGAGGCATATTGTTTTAAAGATTAGTTTCCAACCTATTGCCTATAACTAATTGCCTTAAAGAAAACAATTAGCTTTTGCAGTTGCCCCTGGTCTCATAAGATATGACAGAAAAGAATATTCCCTTTGCTGTTTGCTATATACACTTAGCTGATTTACTGCTGAGTCCAGAGACATTAGAGATTTATTTGAGGCAGTAAACATAGAGAAAAGCATTCTCCCAACCACAGGAGAATAACCTTTTAAGATGAAACAAAATAATATTCTCAGCTTTTGCCAGCTACCTGAAATTCATTCTCCATCCCAGGTAGGAACAGCTGTTCTCTGTTTTCTTTGCCAAGAGTTATTGGTCCAGCAATTCCTTCATCTCCATATATCCAGAGAGTGACATTTGCTTGAGTTCCTGAGTTTCCCGTCAGCAGTGACACTTTCCATTTATCATCTGAAAGGAAAGAAGACTTACCTTCTTGGATATTTCTCATATCCTCTGTGAAGTACAAAATGTCAATAGTAGATCAGAATCATCATGATGCTAAAGGTCTCTAAAGTACATAAGGGTAACAAGTGAATGAAAAAAAAAAAGAATCTGTGGCATTTTTAAAAATCCAAATCACAGTGCTCTGGTAACCTGACAAAACTATAGAAAGAAACTTGGGGAAACATAGCAAGAGTAATGGACTCAGAAAACATCATGGTCATCAGGGTGCTCTAAATTGGGCCATGCAGCAACTGTCACATGTGATGAACTCTCCACATATAGCAGCTCACCACTTAGACAATATGATTTTATCAGTATCACTACAAATTATTGTTTAAAGGTGGGAAGAAAATCACCCAACGCCCTACACATGATTAATGGCCCCCACCATTTTGTGATATCTGCCACAGGTATATAATATTGAACCCTATGCTTTCAGATGACAACTTCCCACACTGATAGCAATTTCCCACATTTATAACAGATGTTTTCTGTAGGCATTTGAGGGACACTTCTGCCCCTATTATGACAGATAAGCATTTTCAATTACCTAACATTTCAGTGTAAATGTGTCACTGAAAAGTATTATTTTATCTGCGTTATGGCAGGTATGTTATATTGTAAGATATGCATCTCTGTGAACTGTAGGTCTAGAAGTCAAGCCCTATTTACAATGGCTATAAACATTGGGAGTGGATGTCTGAAGGTAATAAACTATTGAGCTCAAATCAAGCATGCAGTCAATCTTATATCTAAAACCTGACGTCTGAAAAACTGAGCATTCAGTAAAGGGGCAGAATGAGATAAACCACCTGGTTCTTTGGTTTAAAAACCCGTGCAAGCTAATTATGGATGACTTGAATCATTTCTTTCTCAGGGAATGAGGGTGTGTGTGAAAATTCTGATTCAGAATCTGCTCGTGTCAGGAGTAGCAAATGAAACTGACAGTGATCTTGTGAGATGTGCTATTGCAAAGTGGGTGAGGGGCATGGAGAACAGAAGTGCTCAAAGTGTTATTCCACCTCATGTGTGATAGCATTTCTAACATTAGACTAAACACTTTCCTACTTCCACAAAAGGGTGGGAATGGGTAAGTACTAATTAACATTTACAGTGTGGAAGCCTTAATTTGTGCTGCAAACAGACTCTTTAAAAGTATTTAGTTTTTTTCCCCAATAGAACCCTGAACCCAGCAACATAAAATCCTAAAAAACATGCTTAATTGACATGTATAAATAGCCACACAGATATCATTAAAACTTCCAGTGTGTTTTCCTATATAAAGGACAAAGCAAAGAAATATTAAGAAACAATCTAAGGTTCTGTGTTTACAATTTGTTTTGATGTGGAAAATCAGTCCAAGAGGATTTCACAACACCTGATTTGTGTGCTATTTTATTTAAAAATGCTCCCTGCTACAGTGTGACAACCAATATTTATCATATCAAGGCAAACAATTGAAAACTGGAGTTTGCCCAGAGGTAGGAAAAAACTGGAGTTTGCTCAGAGGTAGGAAAAAACAATCAGTTCTCAGCAGGTAAAGGCACATTTAAATAAAATGAGGGTCTTGTGAGACCAAAGAATGCAGCACAAATTGCCTACATAAAAATGTATATTTACCATCCAAACCTGATGTGGTAAACTGTTGATAAGTTTAGCACATCCAAAACTAGCACTGAAATTAGATTATAGTCAGGGAAGTAGCTGGTAATAATAGCGACAGAATGGAAGATTTTCAATAATATGGATTGGTTAAAAAAATGTAGTCTCTATTACTATAATGCAAATGTATTCAAACGTGTGACTGAAATGTGCCTTTTTTATACATGTATTTGTTCTTACATAATTTATTTAATTAGGGCTGATTCTTGTAATTTCCTCAAATAACACTTCTGGAATGCTTCATGTAGATGAATACTCTCAGAAAACATTTACAGTGCATTCCTGAGAGGAATGCCTGCACCGGTCTTTGGATGCAACGTGGCTGCACTGCCTCCTCTCGGCGTTAAAAATCCGTGCAACCCTCATAGGGTTGCATGGGAGTTACTCCACCTAAAAGGTGGCATATCTCAGCAAAAATAAAAAAAGGGGCAATCCTGGCCTGAAAGGGCTTTGGAGGCCACCTAAAGGAAGCTCCTCCCCCATCCCGATGCCATAACACCCCGGGAATGCCTCCTGGGACACCGTAAGGTCCCGGGAACGCCTCCCGGGATGCTGGAGCGGTAATGAGTGGCATTCGGATGCTGCCGGAAGGCCCCATTGGCATCCTGGGGTGACGCTGCCATGGCAGCGACCAGCATCCGGGCCTTAGTTCAGGACACTAACACCAGTGTTAGTGGCCTGGATGCCGGCATGGGGGGGGGGCAGACGCTGGCACGGTGCCTTCCTGGCCTCCTAAGGGCTTTCGGCCTTAGATCTCAGGAATGCGCTGTTAGATAACCAGTACACCTTTTTCTTGTAAGATCCCTGAGCTGTTTTACACTAACAGATCTGTTATGAAAAATCTACTTGCAAGTTCTATTCAAGCTCAATGTGCTGTTCCACAGAGACCCCTCTGCTGGGAAAAACTTTCAGGGCCTAGTCAAGATTTTGGTGCACCCTCCCATAGCTAGACCTGGAGGATGTGTTCTCCTCTATGGTTCCTGAGATAGTTGTAGTGGAGCTAGAAGCTAGAAGCACTAGGAAAGTTTAGGAAGCTGGAACCTGCTATACAGCAGGCAGAAGATACTGCTCATATGTCCAGGCAAAGGTAGTAAGCCAAGATCCTAGCATTAATGCCAAGCTTGGCCAAACCAGATTTTTCATCAAAACTCCCAATTACCAGGGCCAACATTGCACATCTCTATTCCCTTCTAAGTCAAGCTGGTTCCGATGCCTGAGCTCATTAAGTCCCAGGTTGTTCTAGCTGTGCAATCCTAAACAGAGTTACATCCTTCCAAATCAATAACCTTAGAAGGTAGGGTTGCCAGGTCCCTCTTAACCACCAGCAGGAGGTTTTTGGGGTGGAGCCTAAGAAGGGAAGGGTTTGGGGAGGGAAGGGGCTTCAATGCCATAGAGCCCAATTGCCAAACAGCAATTTTCTCCAGGTGAACTGATCTCTATTGGCTGGAGATCAGTTGTAATAGCAGGAGATCTCCAGCTAGTACCTGGAGGTTGTGTTTGTGTGTTAAGTGCCATCAAGTTGCTTCTGACTCATGGCTGACCCTATGAATGAAAGTCCTCCAAAATGTCCTGTCTTTGACAGCCTTGCTCGGATCTTGCAAATTGAAGGCTGTGGCTTCCTTTATTGAGTCAATCCATCTCTTGTTGGGTCTGCCTCTTTTCCTGCTGTCCTCAACTTTTCCTAGAATGACTGTCTTTTCCAGTGACTCTTGTCATCTCATCATGTGACCTGGAGGTTAGCAACCCTATTAAAAGGGGATAACGGTTTAGGATTTCCATGTCAGCTAGATCCCCCTCTTAAAACCAACCAAGATGTAAACCAATTATGGAATAAAATCTTAGATGGGTTAAAGGGAATGGGCCTCTGCTCCCTTGTAAGGAAGTGGGCCAGCGCTCTTGGCATGAAGCGATGGCCATCAAACCATCTGTGGCTAGTGGGTTCTTGAATGTCAGTGTTTCACATCTGCCTCCTTGAGGATGAGACCACCAGAGGGCTTACTGAGTTCACCATCCACCTCTGCAGAGGCCTCAGACTCGGAGGGGGGGGTGTATTTTCACCCTGGTCCACCTCCTTCGGTTGGAACTCCCTTTGTGCTCCTGCTGTTCTCTCTGAGCTACCGTCATGGCCAGAGGAGGAGCCCAACAATGTCCTCCTTGGATCTGGACTAGAGGAGCTTAAATAGTTCCTCATGGTCCCTGCAAGCCCCTTCCAGTTCTTCTGGTGCATGGGACCAGTCTTGGGTGTTGCCTCATCCCTGAAAGATTTGGGATTCATGGTCTGTGCCTAGGCTGGAGATCTCCCACTATTATAACTGATCTCCAGGCAACAGAGATCAGTTCCCCTGGAGAAAATGGCTGCTTTGGCAAATGGACTCTATGCCATTAAAAGTCTCTCACCTCTCCAAACCCCACCCTCTTCAGGCTCCACACCAAAATCTCCAGGTATTTCCCAACCCAGAGCTAGCAACCCTATCTGTGCCCCCCTGTAGCCAGCTTTGTTCTGGACTCTTTCTGCTCGATCAGGCATCTGTTGGGCAGGAAAGCCATGACCTTGGTTCATGGCCTGCCAGAACTTGAAGCCAGTCCTTGCTAGCTCGCCACCCACTTCAGCTGCCCTGAGGAAGCCTCTGGCCCCACAGCTAAATTGACAACCAGCCTTGCTTATGGAGCTGTAAGTAAGCCCCATGTTCTTTTCTAGCCTCTGCCAAGGAGCTGTGGCCCTGCACTCCTGCCCTGCTTTTACAGTGGCTGGGGGGCTGGCATTGGGGTTCCCATCTGCCTCCAGTTCTGGACACTCACCCATCTCCAAAATAAAGATGCCACAGAAGATACATGGGTTCTACTGGGATTTTATTCAATGAAAACTGATCTGCGCCTTAGTAAAGGCCCACCCATCAATGGGGACATTGTACTTCATGGTTTGCCAGAGGCATGCCAGTGTTAAGGGCAATATCTCCATACTCCAAGAATGAGGAGGCTTAAAACTGCCCTTAACTTATCCTAGCCTGCATACAATAGTATGCCAAGGAAAGCTGTAACTCCATCATCACACACACTCCCCGCTCTGATAAATGTAAAGCCCAACTTTGAGGGGCCTGGGGAAGAGTTAAGCCTGCTTGCGCTTCATCCCTGATTGGCCTTGGAACCCAGTCTCCCAGCATGTCCCCTTAAAACTCTTGGTGTCTTTCTTTTTAGGAAGAGGGAGGTGGGTAAAAGACAGCTCCAAAGCCTGGGGGGGGCGGGGGGGCTGGACTTTCAGTAACTTAGCTCTGTGCATAATCTCAGCGAAGAGTATCTTCTGAAGAGTACCTTATCACTGGTGGATTTCATAAGTGGTGACACTACTTCTATGTGGTGAGAAGTTCCTTGCAGTGAAAAAAAACTGGGCTAAAATTAAACTAAAGCAAGCATACAAATATGCCCTACATGTTTCAAGAACATTACACTGTAGCTAGTTGACCTGATAGCGGAAGTCAGGGAATACATAATCCTTAATGAGCAGGCTGGACTATACTGCCCAGTAGGTCTGGAAAGAAATAAACATATCTTTAATTTCGACTGATTCATGCCAGCTTGATATTGTATCAGTGATGTGTACATTCAGCTGGCATTGAAAGAGGCTGGGAGGAAAGGAAAGGGGGGGCTACTTTATTCCTCATGTGAATCACTGAGGCGATGTGACCAGACTATGGATCATGCTTAGGACCTACATGACAATGAACTTTAATCAGGAAATCCCTAAACAAATACTGCCCTGCAAGTTCTTCACTATAAATAGCTTTTTGAGACATGTAAACCAATGACATTTGTTTCCCACAGGCTAAAAATGTCTACTCCACAAACTGGATTTGATTGTTAACCTAGATTAGTCACACTTCAGGGGATCAGGATGCAAATCCACCATGACAAAAAAAGAAATTCTAAAGGCTAAATAGATGGGGAAATCAGTCCATTTTGTAAAAATCTTTCTGCCTCTTGTCTCTTGTTATAATGAACCCAAATCAAAATGAGGGGGGAGATTTTATTCCAGTAGAAGCCTTGTAATCTTGTCACTTTATGTCTCTTGGATGAAATTATTTGCCCGTTCTTGGGGAAATTTTTCACAGCCTCGTTTCTTGTGCCAGATGGTTTGTAATCTAATTAATACAGAACCAGATTAAACCTTTGTGTTCCTTTGTTTCCAAGAACACATGTCTTTATCAGATTTACACTATCAGCCTATATATGTATCATCTTTCATTTCTGTGTTCAAGCAGATACACCTGAAAAGAGCAACTTGAAAGCGAGCTCCCAGCGTTTTAAACATGACTTACTCTCTGTTTCTTGTACTGTGCCACCTACTGCTGGAGCAGGAAACACTGCAATCAGTATTAAGAATGGGCTAATTTGAAGGCCAGAGGAACTGGCAAGAAAGCACCAGTATATTTTAGTTGTACAAGGTAATCTAAAATAACGCAATTGCTTAATTTGGGGCTTGTTTACATGACTTTTCCCCCCCCTGAATCAAGATAAACTTTTACTTACCGGTAGTCCCTGGCCCAAAGAGTATCCTGTTGTCCTCAACCAGAGCCAGAGCCTTTTTGGCTTTGGCCCTGGCCTGGTGGAACTCTCTCTCTAGTGAGACCAGGGCCCCATGAGACTTGATGCAATTTTGCAGGGTCTGTAAGACCGAGATGTTCCACCAGGCCTACAGTTGAGGACAGTGATGGTTTCCATCTTGGCTGGCCTCCCTCCCTCCCTTTTTCTCATCCTGTCTTTTGTAGTTATTATTGTTCAGATGTACCTATTCTTAATCCCTTTCCTTTCCTTTATTGAGACTACTCCCCCCACCTTCCTCTATTCCTTTCCCTTTGGTTAGCCCTGCTATTGTGATGTAAAGGGTGCCACTTGAATTTTAACAGATTTTGTAGACCTTTTAATTGCAAATTGCAATGTTTTAATTGCTGGAAGATATTGTGAGCCACCCAGAGCCTGGCCTAGCCAGGGTGGGGTGAGATAGAAAGTGAATGAATAAATAAATAATAAATGAAACATCAACATAAAAACAAATCACTACAATAATTTGAATGTATCTGTCTATAAAAGAAGCACAAATAAATAGGGTTTCCAACTGCCAGGTAGTTAAGCAAAACAAACAACCTGTGCTGTAATAGGTAACCTTAGGAAATTGGCAGCACAAAGGCTCCACAAAGAACACAGTGCAAAAATTACACAAGCACTGAATTATTTACAAGCATTCAACAATGTTTACTGAGCATTACATTCATGCCCTATTGAAACCAAAAGAACAACCAAAGTATTACATTCATAACAGTGGGGTATCAAGTGGTAACAAAACTAACAAAGAAGTACCAGCGCAACTCAAGTCCATGGGCAAAAGCCTCAAAAAGTTGCAGCAGCGCCCGTTGGCGGACCCACAAGGACCGCAGCGAAACTGAAGAACACAAAGGGTTCATGTTTAATGGGAGCACAGAAGACCTCGGAGAATATCCAAAATTGTAGGAAAGGAAGAGGACGTGAGACCAGTCACATCACGTTTCACGGTGGCTTCGTCAGCTCATTTCAAAATGTTTTTAAGAAGTCTGTGACATATTGTACTGTATGCTGCTGGTAAAACGCCTTGCAGCTGCAATAAACAAAAATAACATACAATGTAGAATCTTTCCAATTACCACTTTGCGAGCAAAGGAATCTGTCGGAACAAATACAAGTAGCAAGTTGATAGTAAACTCACCTAAATGTGCATTTTTTATTCCCAGAAGGGTATGTGTGAGCACGTAGCCTCTTTCTCCAGCGGTAGTAACATTCAACCGCTGTGATGGGGCTAAAAAGTTATTACAGCCAATCAAAGAAGGAGCAAAGGAAAGTCCTTTGCAAGTTGGTGTGTGGGCTGAGAGTTAATTTTAAAGAGACAGCATCAGAGACTAGACCCAATTAAATAAAGCAGGAAAGAGCAAAGTCATTATTCAATCCTAAAGGTGTTAAGGTCTGGAAAGCAAAAATAAAGCGCATTTCTTGTTATATCAATATCTTTTTTGTATCTTGTTGCTGAAAAGGTCAGGGTTTAAACTGCCAAAGTGCAAAAAATAAATGATCTGCATCTGAATGGCCCTGAGAAATGTAATGTTGTACAAGTGGAGCCTCAAGATTTCTAGCGCCAATCCTTGCCTGATTCTCAGCCCACACTACGCTGTATGTTATTTTTGTTTATTGCAGCCGCAAGGCATTTTACCAGCAGCATGCAGTACAATATGTCATGGAATGCTTAAAAACATTTTGAAATGAGCTGACGAAGCCACCGTGAAACGTGATGTGACTGGTCTCACGTCCTCTTCCTTTCCTACACTTTTGGATATTCTCTGAGGTCTTCTGTGCCCCCGTTAAACACGAACCCTTTGTGTTCTTCAGTTTCGCTGCGGTCCTTGTGGGTCCGCCAACGGGCGCTGCTGCAACCTTTTGAGGCTTTTGCCCATGGACTTGAGTTGCGCTGGTACTTCTTTGTTAGTTTTGTTACCACTTGATACCCCACTGTTATGAATGTAATACTTTGGTTGTTCTTTTGGTTTCAATAGGGCATGAATGTAATGCTCAGTAAACATTGTTGAATGCTTGTAAATAATTCAGTGCTTGTGTAATTTTTGCACTGTGTTCTTTGTGGAGCCTTCGTGCTGCCAACTGCCAGGTAGTAGCAGGAGATCTCCTGCTAATTCAACTGATCTCCAGCCAATAGAGATCAGATCACCTGGAGAAAAATGGCCACTTTGGCAATTGAACTCTATGGCACTGAAGCCCCTCCCCTCCCAAACCCCGCCCTCCTCAGGCTCCGCCCCAAAAATCTCCCGCCGGTGGCAAAGAGGGACCTGGCAACCCTACAAATAAAGTTTAATACACAGGAAAATCATGGAGACATTAATGATACCAATGGTTTGATAATCCAGCAGATTCAAATGTTAAGATTTTTCATTTTAAATTTTCTATCCCCAATTTACTTGTGGAGCATAAACTTGGTGGCAGGTCAGGCAGATACTATCAAGTTACCAAATGGAAGCAAGACAAAAACAGTGTTGAACATTTAGATTTGAAATACACTTATCCTTACTTGAGAGAGAAGAATCTGACTGACCATAGCTCACTAGATTCTGGATTCCTAATTGGGGCTGTTTGGATTCTCTGATCCCTGCTTCCTGTTGGGCAGCAGTTGCAGATGTTCCCATCGGCTTTTCTCTGCCAACTTCAAGGTAATTAAAACAAATACCGTCACTTCTAATGCATCTACAAACTTCCTGTACTTTTAAGACTCTTATAGGCCTTGCAATGGACATTTTTTCCCATATGAATTGTAAAAGTCACACATAATTGACTTTCCCTCTTAGCAGCTCATCATTCCTGAACATTCACTCACCTCCTGACACAAAATGACATAGTAATAAATTCTGATTTAGTGTTTTGAAAACCTAAGTTATATCATTATGAACACATCAAATGGCTTGTCCCTGCGGAATGTTCCTCTGCTCTCTCTCTATATATATACCTGCATGTCCTTTTTATTTCAAAGAAGCATTGACTGAAGCCTCCTTCAAATAAAATGGAATATGGTAATAGTCCCTCGAATGCTGCTTCTGTGCACATTCTATTAACTTCAACACAGAGCAGCAACCTAGAGGTTCACTTGATATTTGAGCCCATTACAAGCTGTCAATGGTGGCTAACATAGCTAAAACATTGCTTTCCATTAGTTGAATTTTTTTTTAGCCTTTAAGTGAACATATTGACAGTTTTAATGTGAAGTTGCAGATTTCCCACCTTTCGTGGTTTCTTACAGTGGCTCAGTGAAGATCTGTCACTCAACAAAGGTATGAAATGGTCGTGCAACCCATTGTTCCATTTCATGTATTTATTTGTTTAGACTGATCATGCTCAGGCAAGGTAACAATATCAAAGGAGATTTCTCAAATGTACATTTTAAGGTTATGATACCAAACCATTGCTTACCCGGCACAAATAGAAAAGCCTTGCATCATCTTAGGTCAGGAGTCCCCAATGTTTTTGAGCCTATGGGTACATTTTGGAATTCTGACATGGCATGGTGGGCGCAACAATAAAATGGCTGCCACAAAATTATTGCCACAGTTTTACTTCAGTCACATGGTGTAGATCCTTGTGATTTGGTGGCAGCTGCTATCAAAGCAACATTTTAAAAAACCTGCACAGCAAATCAAATCTCCAATAGTCAATTAGAAGCCTTGCTGGGCAAAAGCCCTACCTGGCCCCACCCACTTCCTAAAAACACTTGATGGGCACCAGAAAAAGTATTGCAGGTGCTATGGTGCCCACAGGCTCCATGTTGGAGACCCCTGCCTAAGGTGATGACCCTCATATGTAAACCTCAAGAGAAAGAACCTTCTAACCAGGGGTTACTGAGGGCATCCCTACACAATACCCCCCATGCATGTCGAAACACGGGTGAACAACTGAACTCATGGTAAGACATAGATTGGGAGAACTCACCTACAATAGTGCTTATTCACTTGGTGCTGCAAGGGAGACTTGCAAGGGCTGCCATAACTTCTCCCCCCTTTGCTGTGCTCTCTCACAGATCCAAGCAAATGAGTGCTGTTTGAGGTGAGATGCCCTGATGTATGTTTGAGAAATATGTGGACATCATCTAAGGCAATTCATCCATGACCCAACACATGTTGGGCATATAATGTATTTTGGCCCTGTTGTCTGCATTGAATGAACCAGGAGCTAGGTTATGTTTAAAAGATGCATGTTTAGGGAGCGATCCTCAGCAAGTCTACTCAGAAGTAAGCCTCATGTAATTCACTGGGAATTACTTCCAGGAACATGCCTTTAGGATTGCAGCCTAAGAGACTGTAAATAGGAAAAGACGCAAGATCTTACATATATGGCTTTATTTTTTAATTATCTGTTAATCCATAAGTAAGGCGCTTTATTTTTGTAACACTAATAATACAGCTGCAGGGGCTTCGTTCTTCATAAAAAAAGCCATCGAGTATCCACACCAACCATGAGATCAGCCAGTGCTTTGCCACATGTCTCAAATCGTGTGCATTTTTTAACCATAAATTACAGTAGAACCAGGAGTTTTTTCAGTGAACTGTGCTTTCAGATCCAGCTAGGGGAGACAGGAATGGACGAAGTTCTGCACCAATGCTGTGATTTGTGCCCCAAGTAGCCTGTATAGTTTGGCAGCTACAAATTTGCTGTTCTGGTTGATTTTATCCAGATTACTTACCAATATGGCAACACTCAATTTCTTACCTGGTGAAATGGGTTAACAATATTGTCAAGGAATTAGTAGCATAGAAACATCCTTGACAATAAGCGTTAGATTAATGGGATTTAGGAAATTCTCCAAAATATAGTCCCTGCAATTGCACTTTTATCCTTACTTTAAATCAATACGTTTTAAAAAAACTTCAGAGACAGACTGCGAATAGTGACTACTAAAATAAAAAATGCACCATTTAAATGTTACGTACATTTGAGAACTTGTGGGTAAAACAAAATGTTGCTTTCTCCAGTGTGAACAACAGGTCTGGTCTGACCATCTGGCAGAAGACCAACATATATTCCTCTGTTTCGTGCAGATTCTAGGCTTATTGCCCCACTTTCTAAAATTTTCTCCACTTTAAAATGACAGTCTATTTCTCCGGTGCCCTGTAAATAAGTAGCTTATTAGCAGAAACAGCAACCGAATGTTCACATTACTTTCATATTTTAAAACTGTAAAAATCGTATATTTCTAAAGTATTTAACGACTAGCAAAAAAGATTGCATGAAAAGGAAGTTAGTAGGTAAAGAGGCAAGGGGAATGCAGAAGGGCTTATTGAATACCATCCAGGTCCACCAGCTTTAATTGTCTCTCTCATTCCTTTTGTGTCACATACCCCAAATTACCTATCAACCTGGCTTTTTGTGTGCTTTTGGACACCAGATGTATTAAGCTAGCATCTCCAGCATGCACTGGGAAAGGCAATTGGCCAGATGATCCTAGTTGTCTGACATCCCACTTGATAGGGTTGCCAACCTCCAGGACTTAGCTGGAGATCTCCTGCTGGTACAACTGCTCTCCAGCCGATATAGATCAGTTCACCTGGAGAAAATGGCCTCTATGGCAATTGGACTCAATGGTATTGAAGCCCCTCCCCTCCTCACACCGCACCTTCCTCAGGCTCCACCCCAAAAACCTCCCACTGGTGGCGAAGAGGGATCAGGAAACCCTACCACTTGAGGATGGTGGCTGGCAGGACTGCAAAGAGGCTTGCAGGAGTTTGCTGAAGCGAGTTATATGCCAGCTGGAGAGGTGATCAGAGTCCAGCAGCCAGGAGTGAAGAAAACCAATGGTAAAGGCAACTCAATAAGGACTAAAATCACACTCTGAGAAAGGAAGGTCAAGAATGAGCCAAGCTTCTTGCTAGTTATTGGCAGTAGTGGTGGCTGTAAGAGGAAACTGCCTCTGCTCTGGTGTTGGCCATGAAAACCTCAGCTGTACCCCTATCCTGGTAGTGGAGAAGCATGCTTCTAATACAGGTATCAGGTGTCCTGAATAAGTGGATTATTTGGCATGAGTCAGAGGAATTTTGATTCATTCAGCACTTTAGGAAACATTTAACCAACTTTACAGCCAAATTTCCTAGTTTTCAAGATTTTGTGAAGGATATAACTGTGAAGATTTCCAATCTCTAATTTAGCAATGAAACATTGTAGCAATTTTGAGGAAAGTGACACTTATATTAGTCATTTTGGAACTAGTTATTGCAAAATGATGTATTTTATGGATGTGTAAAATCTTCGGGGGAAAAGCCTTTATGGACATGCAAGCACGTTTGTTCTGAGTCAGAATTTTTTCCTAAGCTCTCCAATGCATAGAATAACCTCTGTGTGTGTGTAAAGTGCCATCAAGTCACAACCGACTTATGGCAACCCCTTTTGGGGTTTTCATGGCAAGAGACTAACAGAGGTGGTTTGCCAGTGCCTTCCTCTGCACAGCAATCTTTGTATTCCTTGGTGGTCTCTCATCCAAATACTAACCAGGGCTGACCCTACTTAGCTTCTGAGATCTGATGAGATCAGGCTAGCCTGGGCCATCCAGGTCAGGGATAATAACCTCTACCAGAACTATAAGTGATCTGAGACCCCAAACCATGATAGATTATGGACCTTGGAAGAGCTATCTTGAAATATTTTGGCTCCTTAATATGTAAAAAGAAACAAAATGTCAAGCTGTTTCCTATAACTATCTCTACAGAATCAGGAATATACAGAGAATGTTCAAGAAATCAATGTATGGTTTTCTTAAAACAACTCTAAGTAAATAAATCATTTCAAAAGGCCTGCCAGAATTTCTCATGGCTGTTTAACCAAGGTCACCTAGTGAAGAAATGAGCCATAAGAAAAATTAGTTGAAAAATTGCTACAAAACATGAAGTAAGCTTCATGTTTGAATTAATTTTTACCCTGACTTTCTCCCCAATGGGGGCCAAAGCAGCTTACATCATTCTCGTCTCCTTCATTTCATCTTCACAACAACCCTGTGATGTAGGTTAGGCTGAGAGTGTGTGATTGGCCAAGGTCACTGGGCAAGATTCCATGGCAGAGCAGGGAATTGAACCTGGGTAGCCCACATCCTAGTCCGACATTCTGACTACACCACACTGTGTGTGTGTGTGTGTGTGTGTGTAAAGTGCCATCAAGTCGCAGCCGACTTATGGCGACCCCTTTTTTGGGGGGTTTTCATGGCAAGAGACTAACAGAGGTGGTTTGCCAGTGCCTTCCTCTGCACAGCAACCCTGGTATTCCTTGGTGGTCTCCCATCCAAATACTAACCAGGGCCGACCCTGCTTAGCTTCTGAGATCTGACGAGATCAGGCTACCTTGGGCCATCCAGGTCAGGGCTACACCACACTGGCTCTCTATAAAAACCAATGGAATTGTCATAATAAGAGGCCTCCTACTTGTTTCCAAGGATAATATTTTAAAGGATAATATTAACCTACCATTGTGTTAATATTGTGGTAGAGCATTATAATGGGAACAAATTCCAGACACCAGGCTGCATTTAAAAAAAAAAAAAGTTCTTCCTTGATGCTGTCCTCCCATCCTGCCACCACTTGCCAGGCACTGAAATGTAGTTAGCATCTGAGCTTTCCCCCCAAAAAAGCTAGGCACAAATAAATCAATCAATTGTTATTACCATAAAGTACTGATATTTTTTTGGTAGAATGCCCACATTATTATAGGCAAACAAGCCAAATCCATTGTAAAGTTACAACCAAGGAGCCCACTGTTAATCTTTGGCCTCAGAGGTTGGTACGCCCATTTTTTTTATACAACAATGACTAGTATCAATATTTGAAATACTTCACTTAGTTCCTGTGTCACATAATCTTTAAAATATCACCAAGAAACAAAAATCAGCAAATTACTTTCACATTTTCTGAAAAGTATGAGCAAGAACTGCTTACTCTTCCATCACACTGGCCATCCTTGATCCTCAGATACATTTGTGGGTTTTTTACACATTCTAACATGCAGACCCCAGAGCTGATTTTATGCACTCTCCAGTAAGAGTCGTCAGATTGATTTCCTGCTCCACTGCAGCTCCCATCAGGCCTCAGGCAAAGAGACTGGCAGTAACTGGTAGTGAGTAAAATTATGGCACTGTTGTGGAACACTCCCTGGAAGTTGGAGAAGAGAATAGCTGTAAATAACATGCCTTTAAGATAGCCCGCTCTTGGATTTTTAGCCTAATGCAGTAACCAGGCACGTCTTATTTGCCACATCAATAGGGTTGCCAACCTCCAGGTGGTTGGAGCAAAAAAGGCACGTTTACTATAAAAGTCAAGCTGAGAGAAAGTATAGTAAGGGCTCTATAAATGACATACAAACTCTTATTCTATAAGCCAGTGAATTTAGTGACAAAGTGAAAAAATTACATACAATCTAATAAAGGAAACTTATGAAAATAACTATGAGTACATGTGAGGCAATACAATACAATACAAATATATATATATATATTTGGCTTATCTCATTCAATGACTTATTAGTCTCTTAGAATTTTGTACTGTTCACATGCTTATTGTTCCCTCAGGAACCGGGAGAAAGATGATGGACGATAGGTGGAGAGGAACGCCGTCCGGATGCTTTGCATTTTCACTACCCCGTGGGCAGCTTCATCAGCTCTCCTTTCAATTGGAGTCAAAGCTCCTGTTATTATTTTGTTTCCATCTTAAAGGAAACAAAAAGCGTCTCCAGCCGCTGCAGGGCTCAGGAATGAGCTGCCAGGTGTGCTAAGGCATTTGGTACAATTAAGGCACTCTATATATGTTTGATAAGAAATAAGGTTTGATAAGAAATAAGGCTTATTATGAAGAAAAAAAACAGCATCACCGCTGCACATATTTAAAAATGCTGTTGATGGGTTCTCCTTTCTTTACATGGTGACCAGTCACTGAGAGCCAGTTGACATATAATGTATACAGTCATACCGAGTCAGACAATTGTTCTGTCAAGGTTCGCCTTGTCTACTCTGAGTGGCAGCAGTTCTCAGGTAGAGAGGCCTTTCATTCACATCACCTACAAGGAGCGTTGTCAGCTAGCAGCTGGCAAACATTGGGAGCCTGGGGGGTGAGGACTCAGAAGGGTGGCATCAGTGCAACAGTATCACATGACTTAGAAAAACCATAGAGTTTCTGGTGATCTCTAAAGAGGCGTGTATGATGTCACTTCTGGGTTTTCCCAATATTCCTTGGAGCTGATATAACGCTGTTGCACCAACAGCAATTTTAAGACTTATTTTATCTCCCTCTGGTTGACAGAGAGGTGGTGAGTACAGGGGGTTGCCAGCTGGAGATCTATGGCAATACTACCTACAAGCTGATCCTGACTGGAGATTCCAGGGTTTGAATGTGGAACCTTCTGCATGTCAAGTAGCTACCCTATGGCTCTGCCACAGCTCTTCCCCTTGAATATCTCTACAAGGGAAATAATAGTAAGCAGCAACATTAACAACTTCCAAAATATTCAAAGCTCTACACATTTATCACCTCATAAATTTTACAACCACCTTCTAAAGTAGGTCAGCATTGCTGCCTAGGGTTGCCAGCTCCGGGTTGGGAAATACCTGGAGATTTTGGGGATGGAACCTGAGGAGGAGGGGTTTGGAGAGGAGAGGAACTTCAATGGGGTGTAATGCCAGAGTCCACCTTCCAAAGCGAACTGATCAGATGAACTGATCCCTATCGCCTGGATATCAGTTGTAATAGAGGGAGCTCTCCAGCTACCACCTGGAGGTTGGCAACCCTATTGCTGCCCCGTATTCCAGTTGGGGACCAATCTGAAATGCAGTGGCCTGTTTAACAAAGTTTATGGCAGAGGCTAGACTCAAACCAGGGACTTCATGGTTGACAGCGCAATTGCATCTATTATCATACAGATTCATACCATCTATATTTCATTTATTTTGCTATAAATAAATGGGTTGGGTAGCTGGAACAGGAAGCATTTGTATTCACACAATAAACATACACGTCAACTTCATAAGTGGCAGTTTAAAAACAAAGCCCATCATGTAGGAAAAGCATTGTTTCCATGAAGGAAAAACATAATGTCTAAACTAATCCTAAGAATGAGACATAGCAGTTTTAAAGCCTTTAAACATAATACCTATCAATCTTCATGGTGTCTTCAGCAGAACAATACAGAAATGCAAGGAACAAAGGACATTTTTCACAGGGCTTATACAATGTCTTTTTATTGAGCTGCAATTGCAGTCTTTAGCTCCACCTAGTGGGTGGAGATCTTCCTTTCATCTTTCAGGACCTCACTGATTCTAGTGGAGGCTTAATATACCCTTTCTTTCTGGCCTTACCTTGACATGAACAACAAATTCTTTTGTTAGGCCCGCATAGCCTGTGGTATCATCAGCTACTGTGCCCTGTAGACTGAATGTAACCGTCTGCCCTGGGCTTCGGACAGATTCCAGAACTGCGCAGCGATTTGGCTGAAGATGAACCTGCAGATCGCAGCCGATGTCGCCACTGTCCTAATAAAAGTAAGATGGTCCTAATCAGCCATATGAACTACTGGACATGCTGAAAACTGAAACAGATGTCAGGTCAAGGCTTTCAGCGTTGGCATTATTATTTACTGCCCCTCAGTGCCTGTGGCATATTGTTGTTGGCAGTGAAGCTCAGCCTTCTATGGAAATGTCCTTCTGTTGGCTTCATGCTCGTGTTTGGGAAATCAAGCTGCAGAATTACAATAAGGCTTCAGGTTCTGCTCTCTGGAAATATGTGAATTCCTTGTGACTTATAAATCAATGGTTGTGTTCATCAGCTTTAACAGTAACAATACTTGCTAAGCCTAATTAGGACTCTGGATTCTCCTGAAGGAACTAGAGCTGAATGTTCAAGGTCAACCTGAACTTCCCCAATTTCCTAATCCATTCAAATGAAATAAACAATAATACTGTACTTAGTTTTTTACGGCACCTTCCAAGGGTGCAAAATATTTATTGTTTTATTAGATTGTATACTGTCCATTCTCCAGAGAGTTCAGGCAGTGTATGTGCTTATCTCCCTTTATTTTATCCGCACCATGATTATGTGAAGTGGTTTAGGCAGAGAGAGAAAGTGCTTGACTCCAACATTGTGCCACATCCCTGTAAGATGTACTTTGAGGTGAAACAAAATCCGTGGATAGAAATCATTTAAAAGTATAGACACCGTGTGTGGAGAATAGTACACAAAGCTAGTCCATATTTATGGTGGCAATACAAGGTGCAACCATTTGTATCCCTAGGGTTGCCAACCTCCAGGTGGTGGCAGGAGATCTCCTGCTATTACAACTGATCTCCAGCCAATAGAGATCAGTTCACCCGGAGAAAATGGCTGCCAGCCTTCATCAGAAAGATTTTCTAACTCCTTGATTATCTTGGTTGCCCTTTTTTGCCCTTTTTCAGCTCTACCATATTATTTCTGAGATGGGGTAATAAGAACTGTACACAGTATTTCAAATGCACTTATATCAATAAGAGGCCACTGCAATACAGCCCACTTAACTTTCAATCCCTTTTTCTAAAAATCCTAAACTTCCATGCAGTGAGTTGACATTTTCATTCAGCTATCGACTACAAATCCAAGATGTCTTTCCAGGGAAATTGTCTCCAGATTCTAGACTCCCATCAGCATGTATGTAAAATTACATTTTTGTTTTACCCCAGTTTGCATTACTTGTTCACTTTAGCCCAGCCTCTGTTTGAAACCATTTGTACCTTATAAAGTCTCTTTATATTACATTTAAGAAGATGAAGCACGCTTATTAACGTGATTTGTAGGATAATCTAGAAGTTGAAAACCCCCCAAAATGAACCAAATACTAAGATAAATACTGAAAATAAAAAATACACAAACTTTAAAGGAATACAGAGCAATCAAATCAAAGGCTTGAAACAATGACGAATTGAAACAATAACTAATGGATGGTTCTGTTGACAAGAAATATGACAGGATAAAATTAGCTAAATTTAGGTATTAATATCTAATATAATAAAATACAGCAACTTTCTGTGGTAGAATGGCTATCTGGAAATACCTTAATCTTATCATACCTATGTTCCCATTTCCATCAGCTTTGTTCCCATATTATCCCTATGTATTGAACAGTTCCTGATTTCTACATGTTTACCTTATCTGCAGCTAGTTGACTGATTAAGTGATCAGGAGCAATTGTAGTTTTGGTGGTACCAAATAAAGAGGATTGTTTCTAAGTAAACAGAACTGTACCAAAAAGCCATGCAAATGGGTGATATGGTTCCAGGTGAAGGTAATACCTTAAAATGCATATATTAGTTTTAATTTTTGTCCTCAATTTCTCCACCCAAATAGCCCACAATGCATTTTTAAAAGTTTATGAATGGAATATACAACAATTATCCAATGAGAATGCATAATAGGTGGCCATGATACCATAAAAGAATGCCAGATTAAAACCATAGAGTTGGATCAAAGCATGGATGTCCATGTATAAAAGAAGTTCTTCAGTGAGTAGAAACCCACTGTTTTAACTAGCAATGATACATTCTAAATTAAATAAGGAAGAAATGTACATTTATCAATTGCGTAATATCACTGTAAGTTCATGGGACAAATACTGGAGGCTTTTCTCAAGATGTTTCTGAGAACAGTCAGTTAAAAGGTGAAAGTACAGTGTATCCTCTTTTATCTTGCAATATTCCCACCTGACAGAAACATATTATTTCAAGGCTGTAATCAAAAACAGTTTGAAAAATGGAAAGGCAATTAATCCATTTCTGCAAAGATTGTTTTAGTACACATTATACATGTGATACCACTTTAACCACTTGTAAGATAAGAGGCATAGTCAGGTGATTTCATACCATTCCAGTAACAGAGCCATGGACAAGAGCAAGGGCTAGCTGCGGCATCGGATGACTTTTAAACACACATATATTTCCCTTCTTCAGAGTCAAATCAAAAAGACCTACAGAATTCAGAAAAATAATGATTATTTTCTTCATTGTATTGGTTCTAGCTTTACCCAATTATCTTAAACAAAATTGTAAATAAAGCATACATTTTAAGGAGAATCAAACTGACTTACATTCCCCTTCTCCTCCCTACAACAGACACCCTGTGAGATAGGTGGGGCTAAGAGAGTTCAGAGAGAACTGTGACTAGACCAAGATCACCCAGCTGGCTTCATGTAAAGAAGTGGAGAATCAAACCCGATTCTCCAGATTAGAATCCACTGCTCTTAATCACAACACCACGCTGGCTCTCCTAACTTAGTCCCAGAAGCTGTTACCAATTCTTAGCGCTGGGATAGGGGGAAGGGGAACAAAAAATTATATGCCATTCTATCATCATTGAGTAACTTTAGCCAGCCTCCCCCACACAGATGTAGAATCACAGGAAAAAGCTTGTGAGTTAAGAGAAATAATTTTTAGGCAGTGTAGTGTCCTGGCATATATAATTTCAGACACTAAACTATGCTGGTATAGAAATGTCCATATGACTCTACGCTGTTATGCAACATTTTGCACTAGACAGATATAATGTAGGATTTTTTATACCTTAAAATCGATGAGGCTTTGACAAAATATAAACAATTTGTAGCACATAACTATAAAAAGGAGTTTATAAAGCAATCCTTCACCCACAAAGAATAAACAAAAAGTTACCATATTTGTCCTTCTTGTCTCCAAGGGCATCTACTGTTCCATCTGGTCTGAGGCGTATAAAGCCATGGGTGACCTTGTTGTGAAACTGAAGGGTGTTCCCTTTCTGATATTTCCACTTTTCTGCTTCCCACTGATTAAATACAGTGGTAGTAAAACAAAACAGACAACCCATCATGACAGGAACAACATCACAGGAAGCTGCCTTATACTATGTTAGTCCATTGATCCTTCTAGCTTAGTGCAGTGACACCAAGGCCCGAAGCAGGGGACTTTCCCAGTACTGCTATGTGACATCATTTGAGAGATGTCAGGGGTTAAATCTGGGAATTTATACATTTGTGACCCCCACCCCCACCCCACACACATATACCCAGTCCATACATTGGAAGCATTTTTTAAATGTATTGAAGGCGTGATTGATATAGGTAATGTAATTTATTTGTTTGAAGGTTTTAGAAGAGTAGGTCTTTACCATTTCTTTCCTTTTGATTTCTAGTTCTTGCCCTGCAAACATAAAAACATTTATAGGTGTGATCTCAGAAACTGAAGCATTCTATTAAAATCAATTGGATTTTGTATATAAATCCTACATAATTTCACTGAACTTTGAACATGATCTAGCTTTTTTTCTGGATTGGGCCCCATGGGCTCATCTTTGCTAACCCTTGAATGTCAAGAAAAGTTCCTTTGATAGCAAAGAGTATAACTGATATTATAGAATCCAGGTCTGAGCACTTAGAACATGCTTTTCAGGTCAACTACCCATCTATATTGTCAAGGATGTGGGTCCCACCTACCATATACTGTCACGACTTGTCTGCATCAGTTTGTACTTACTCCCAGCAAAGGTGTTGTCATCAATGACATGTAATTCTCTGAAAATGTTACCATCATCTTCGCCTTGATCCAGCCACCTTTGGGAAAGGTATTATGTAATTAGAATGCAATCATGGCAATATACTCCTAATAAAGTAAATTCTTTTTTAGTTAAAAGAATAATCCTAGGCAGCCCTAGGTTACTATATTTTTTGCCCTGTTTTAGAGTACCTATGTTGAAAATGATAGCTAGATTAGATAAAGATCTTCTCTAGCGATCAGAAAAAGAAAACATTAACGAAAAGAAAAAATTTTCATTTACTTCTCTCTTAAAATATACACAAATAAGAATTTACTGTTAAGGGAACTTGAACCATCAATATAGCTAATTCTCAACCTGGCTTCATCTGCAGATACTTAAATCTGTGAGTTGATGGTGCTGGAGGAACCACAGCCTTCAGTATCTGTCCTCTCTGCCTCTACAGTAGGGCACTGCAAGTTGGGAGAAGAGGAGGAGGAACTGGTGGTGTTGTCACTGCCACCAGACTCAACATCTCTGCCTCTTTGGAGGCAGTGCTGTAGGTGGAGGGAAGAAGGAGAAACTGTCACCAGCCTTTCCATCGCTTCCTCTCCAGCAGTGAGGCTGCAGGTGGGGAGAGAAGGAGCTGGTGGCAGTTTGGCAGGGAGAAAAGAGCAGGAATTAGTAATGGGGTAGAGGATGGAGAAAGAGAGTTCCTTCAAGTTCCTTGTGGGTCCCTGACTTGTGCTATTATAAAAAGCAATGAAAGTGGAAACTGGGCAAAGAATAATAGGCAGCCATCATGAAACTTTTATAATTAATTATTGTTGGGTGATCAGGTGAGAGTGATCATCACTTAGAAGGATAAACACCAATAAAATATTAACACTGACAGTTGGTAATGATAGGCCCTCAAAATAATAAACTCTACAAACCTGTGGCACAAAAAGTTATAATCTGCATTTGTGATGGGATCATTGACTACAATTTTCTCCAGAAACCAACCATTTCCTAGGAAAAAATTATAAAGATTACGTTCCAAATAGTGCAGCTGTTGCATGCTTAATTAAACCATTACTAAGGATTGGAACAAACCTAGACGTGCTTAATTTGTATCATCTGATAGTGCATGTGAATCAAAGAGCTAGACCTTGCTTATCGCCTGGATCACCTTAAATCCAAAACGTTTCATTTAGCCTGTGTTCACACATTCAGCTGCCATTTAAGTGATAGGCATGAATGTGTAAACTCCATCCCAACTAGCTTTTGTCCATGCAGGTCCCATGATACTCATTATTACTTCTTAGATGGTCAAAAGGGACCCCCATCTTCCTTTTTAATCAGTGGAAAAACTGGTTGGATCTAACCCATTAACTACCTGTACATTTTATTAGCAAAAAAATGCCTTAAATTTCTTCAGAATGGTAAGTGCACATGGAGAAACAGCCCAACAGCCCGTGCAGATAAAGCTATAGTTTTTAATTGAATGACAAAGCACTGCATCAGTTTAATTTTATGGCACCTGTCACTCTTTCACTCCTGCTCTTGCAAATGACCAACCACTTCTGCATTACAGGTTATGTAGCCTGAATCTGCTAAGAATATTGAGATTTCTGACCTGAGCCTAGTCCATTATGTCCTATAATGATCTTATGTAACTTTCCAAGATGTACAGCTTCAAGTGAGAAGATATCAGCCTGCAAACAAGCAATGAAAGGGAAATCTGATGAGACAGAGATGTGCTAAAAACTTGAAACGCAGGTATGAAAGAGTTAATGTTAAAAAAATTTTGAACCTCTCTGTAAAATGTCAGCCTATTTGGTCCATGACACATATAATAAAGAAGCAGATAATCCAGACTCTGTGTTAGAGAAATAGGTAGCTTTGACCTCATGAACTTTTAATTTATTTAGATAGGAAGACATAGAGCAATAAACTATTATGAACTTATTAAAACAGCTGTAGAGATATTCACAATAATGGAAGGAAATAGTACAAGCAGACACACTGCTTTTATTCACTCACTTGTCCTTTCAAAAATTTCCTTGGTTTCTTTGACCTATGTAGCTGTCGGGATCCTGTGTCACCGTTTTCTCCATAGACAGAGATGTAGACATCAACTTCTGTCCCAGCATTCCACAGGTCACCTGTTACCGCCTTTACCTTATACATTGCCACTGACAATAAAGGAAGACAGCCTCTTACAAACGTAATTTTTATTGATGGAGCCTTCCTCTAAGCCAGGGGTCTCAAAACTGTGGCTCCAGAGCCGCATGCGGCTCTTTGGCCCGTTGAGTGCGGCTCTCCGAACTTGGTTCGGAGCCCCTGCTCTTGCACCTGCTCGCGCTGGCAGCCGGGATGCGGAGCTGGTGCGCCTGAGAGAGAGAGTGGGCGAGCTGGCGCGCTTTCTCCCCCCCCCCCCCATGAAGAATGGCCGGGTCCCCCTTTCCCTTGCCCTCAATGGTTGGGAGGCTAAAGCCTCCCTCCCCTCTAGCAGCGCGATTGCTGGGCGGGCGGCTCGGCAGTTCCTGGCCCCCCCACCTATCAGCTGTTGGGCAGGGCAGGCTTCCTTTGGTAGACCTGGCCTCCAGCAGAGTCCCATTGGGAGGCCATGTCTACCCACTGGCTTTCTTGGCAGTAGACCTGGACTCCAAGGAGGGGGAAAAAGTCCCCCTTCAGAGGCCAGGTCTACCCATTGGCTTCTATGGGCCTCCGGAGGCCAGGTCTACTGCCAAGAAAGCCAATGGGTAGACCTGGCCTCCCAATGGGACTCAGCCGGAGGCCAGGTCTACCAATAGGCTTTTATGGCTGTAGACCAGGCCTCAAGACGAGGACTCCGGACGGGGAGGGGGAAATGGCAGGGACTTAGAATTTAATTTTTATCAATAATAAGATCACTATTAAGTATGATATCAAGTTTTATTCAGTGTACCTATAGTTTAATTAAGACTTAAAACTTTAATTAAAGTTTATTAAGTTAATAAACAGTGTACCTACGTATATAGTTTAAGTTTAAGAAATTTGGCTCTCAAAAGAAATCTCAATCGTTGTACTGTTGATATTTGGCTCTTTTGACTAATGAGTTTGCCGACCCCTGCTCTAAGCTAACCACTATTGTATAGAGACTGTATGGTATAGTTGTTTGAATGCTGGAGTAGGACCTGGGCTGGGAAACCGTCACATCTCTGTTTAAAGATGAGTCACACAGTGGGTGATGGGAAAGATCTTTCTCTGCTTCAGACTCTGGAGTCAGAGTACAAAAATATTGGTCATTTATGCATGGTTGGTTTGACTCACGATTATCCCACGATTGTCATGGTTCTCCGTTGGGGTTATGCATGGTGTTTGCCTCCCTGGGGGCTCAGCTGGCTTCCATTCCATGACTTCCCTGGGTTTTCCAATCCCTGTTTTATTACGCTTTTAAGTTTTGTTCTGAGCTTATCTTGGTCACCGGAAAGTGCATAGTCAAGCCGTGAGTTGATCTTCCCACGCCCCGATACAGCCTCATTCTCCAACTCCTCCCCCAGCCTGCCAGCCTTCAGCCATCCCCTCTGCAATGCCCTGAAAAGCCATACCGGAGGCTAAGGCAGTCATGTGGATATTCTTCCGCCTCCTTCTCTGGGCGCCCTCTGCGTGTCTATCGCTGTACTATCTATCGATATACCATCAGAGCAGCAGAAAAGAAAAGAAAAGGGAAGAGTGCCCAGAGAAGGAGGCGCCTTTCCTAGACAGTTTCAGGAAGTGTTCATAGACACAGGGACAAATGGAGAACTCCCCCCCCCCAATAGCATCTTTTCTCCTCAGTTTCAACAGTGAAGTGTTCACAGACACAAAGAAGAATGGAGAATCTCCCTCCCCCCTTTTTGTTTTCTGAGTAGAGCACAGACTCAGACACTTATGGATTTTGGCTGGTGATTCTGCAATACTCCATTTTGCGAAATTGGTTGTGAAATGTCCCCTCGCAGAGGGGGAGGGTAGGGGGAGATGTTTTTATCACAGTAAGCACAAAGCAGTGTTTTCAAGGGGCGGGGGCTCAAACGCTTCCTGATTTCTGCTTGTCATTATGTGGTGCTCCTGAGACTCTGGGGACTTTCTTCACAACAAGCCACCCCAGGCATAAGGTTTTCTGATCTCGGGATATAAAGTGTGAGACAAGAGAGGGATGAACCAGAGACATGCTAACCATGCATAAAAGACCACTGAGCTAGATGGTCTGACTCTGTAT
This sequence comes from Euleptes europaea, assembly GCF_029931775.1. Taxonomy (NCBI): domain Eukaryota; kingdom Metazoa; phylum Chordata; class Lepidosauria; order Squamata; family Sphaerodactylidae; genus Euleptes; species Euleptes europaea. The sequence goes on from NC_079319.1 coordinate 43,537,040, forward strand.
AAAACAGCTTCATGTATAATATCTATCTGTCTGTCTGTCTGTGTGCCACAGACCCCTGTAACAGATATGTGTAATAGGAAAGTGTGTGTGTGTAGACAAACACACACACACTTTTTCCTGTTACACATTTCTGTTACAGGGGTCTGTGGCATGCTCACTAGGAGCCTGCAACTACCACTCCCTTGCAAATTCAAACCTCCTCCTATAAACATACTTCAAGAATTTGTGGGCACTCAGGGAAGTTGATGGACAGTACTAGATTCAGGCCAGACAAAATGAAACACCTCTTCAAGATATTAGTTTGTGGAACTCACTGTTGTGGGATGTGGTGATGGCTACAAATTGGCTTTAGGAGGGGATTTGGACAAATTCATGGATAGGTTCATTGTTGTTTGAGCCACAATAACTGAATAGTCTGATGTCGTGATGCTTTTAATGCCCGTGCTGATGGGCAATGGTGGGAGAGGTTTTGGGTGCCTTGCACCTAGGCGGACCACTGGTCTTACTGAGCACAACTGATCTTATATTCAGTGTCCAAACTAGCTCTTTGTAATTTCTTTGTCAATATAAAATATGTACACTGATTTTATATTTACTACCTGGAAGAAGGGGCCGACCCTGTTGTAAAACTGGAAGCTCTCGACAGATTTCTCCATCATCCTGGTCTTGTGCCAGCCATCTATGAACCAGGAAATCAAACTGTTCCTCTGCCATGAGATTCTGCAGCAGCAACTGGGATACAAGCAATGGAGTCTAGATAACTATGATATACTATAATCAGTACAATTGGAACAGATTCCCTAGCAACAAATTTTTGAGCTGTCTAAATCAAGGTAGCAATGCAACACCAAAGGATATTGCTGAAAGAGGGATCTATTTTTAAAAAATTGACATTCACGCCAGCTATAATTTTAGTCTCAACTATCATAGCAATTCAGTCACAGTAGAACTTCCTGATGTCCTTCTGCACAGTCCAATAATGCAACATGCCAAGGTGAGAGGGTTACTTTGACCAATAATTATACAAGGCAATTATAATGTAGAATAGCAGCTAACAGGATTGCTATCTCTGTCCACTACAAAGGGTTCAACGTCTGTGTAACAAGCTGAAATTTAATAGATGCAGTTTATTGTACCTTGCTGCATTTCAGTAGTTGCTCTATTACAGCTTTGTAGCTATTTGCAACGCTACATATTTTTCATTACTAGGATTCTAGAAAGGTTGTTACCTGTTGACTAGATGTACATCTTGAGATATTAAAGGCATACAGCCTCTGTCTTGGGATACCAAATTTCATGTCCACATAGTTTCAAGTAAAAATAATAATAATAATCAAAACTGTCATAAGGATTTGCTCTGCTTGCAGGAAGCTGCATTTCAATCAGTTCAGACATAACACAAAACGGTGGCTTATTTTATCTTTGTTTACTTTGTGAAATTAGGATTCAGCTCACGGAGAATCACTCAAATTCTGGTTTAGTTTGACAAATGCTAGCTTAATTTCTTTCTCTCTTTAGATCTAAAGGCTCTAACAGAGAACAATGTATGCTTTTGTGTATAATAAGAAACCATAGTTAAGATGGTGACTCAGTAGACTTGGACTTGACAAAGGCTTTTGACAAAGTATGTCACCAAAGACTCCTGAGTAAATTTAGCAGTCATGGGATAAGAGGACAGGTTCGCCTATGGATTAAAAATTGTTTAAATGACAGGAAGCAAAGAGTAGGAATGAAGGACAGTTCTCACAGCAGAGAGAAGTAAGCAGTGCGTCCCACAAGAGTATTGGGGTCAGTACTCGGGATCGAACTCAGGTCGTGAGCAGAGCTTTTGACTGCAGTACTGCAGCTTACCACTCTGCGTCACAGGGGTCCTCTCTACACCATGCATAATTTTATAGACCTCTATCATGTCTTTCCTACTTGTCTTTTTTCTAAGCTAAACAGCCCTAAGCATTTTAACGTATAGCACAATATAAAATAGATTATTTATTTTATATCAGACCCTTTTGAATTAATTAATGGTGGCATATATAGGGTTATTCCATGCTATCCTATCAACAGATCTACATGGTTACTTAGCATGTGATTTGCCCAAAGCACTCAAGACTTCATCAGTCATATTAAGAAAGTACGAGTCACCCCCTTCACTTCTAGGTCTTATAAGAAGATAGGTAGTGTCATTGCTTCTTTAAAATATCCCCATTAAATGATTAAATAGAGATTTAAACACAAGTCTCTCCATTTACTGTCCAAAATTCAACCACTAAGAATCTGTTTTCTGATGAACATTTTGTGTTAAACTTTCATTGTCATTAGATTATGAGTTCACTCATGAAACACTGAAAGAGGTGACACATACCTCAGCTAATGGGAGGGGAAGGGATGTCTGTGTGCATGTGAGAAGAAATTGTAGTTGAATTTGGGGGCAAAGAATAAATCAGGAAGAGAACTGTGAGCTGGCTACAGCATCTGGGGGTTCAGTGTTTGTCTATCTGGGACCTACTGTGGATGGCAGATCTGGTGCCCACTGCAAGTGACTTCTTTTTCTTCATATATTGCAAAAACACTGTGGCCATTTATTCATGGTAATTAGCAGTGTGTTCCAGGCTGAATTGCCCCGCATATTTTTTTGAATTTTACATGCTGAACCATCATTCCGGAAGTGACTGCGAAGCCGGTGCATACCTACTTTGCATTACTAAAGAGCCCACTTAATGCAACCTTTGGTGTTTGCCGTGAAGAATCCTTCTCAAAGAATCATGCAAAACAACAGCGGCGTGTTAGCTATGCACATGCTAATGACTATGCTAACAGGAACAAAGGAGCAGGTGAATGGTGGGAGTGGAATTTCTCCTTTTGCGTCAGGACCATGAACAGGCATTTTTAAGTCCCATTTTTAAAAAGAGCTTTGAGTGAGCATCAACATTGACCATGAATAAATGGCCTATCAGTTTACAATGAAGTATCATGCAAAGGAATCCAAAACTAGTAGCACTCCTTCCAAGCAGGGAGCATAGAAAAGTATTGTGCTCACCTCTTTGCAATGCCAGGCAGGGCTTTCTCCAGAGTTGTTGTGTCCTATACGTACTTTGTAGATATCTCCTACATCTTCTGTCTGAATCTGTTAAAATATATACAGTCATTCATTTAGCTACTTGCAAACAAATTATTACAGACTGGTACATGAGAATCTTATAATGCTTTCTTGTTCAGGATGTTTTTTCATCTTTGCAGAACATTTAATTTGGAGAGTACTGAACAACTAGTCCTGGCTATAAGGCTGCAAATCATAGTACTTGGTGTACACTTCAGAGAAGATCAGTGTGACTTTTTGGGGTTCAACACTGCTGCATAAATAAGTTCAATTTAGCAATTTAGCAATGCAAACCACTGGCACAGCATGCAGTCGATTCAAGCAGCAAGGAAGCGACTGTGATGATGAACAGAACCTTTGGTCTCAATACATTGGGCATCTGATTTCTGAAAATGTACACTGTCTGAAAGATTTGCAATTATTAATTTACAGACTGCAATAATTTCATGTCTAATTTAACAGCCACTGTACATTTATATGTATATAGCGATAGCTCCCAAACAGATCTCAACCTGAGGTTTCTTTGCATGAAATTCCATCCAGGGGTGAACGGCTGAGCTTCCCTCAGAGCGCTCCTATTCTGTATTATCATTGGATCAAGGAGGCAGAAAACTACCAATAAAGGGAATACATGAGGTTCTGTACTCCTCCCAGTTTTTTGTTTCTTATATCCTCTGCCTCTGGGTACCTTAATTCTGCCTTTTTTCCCCTTTAACCAACTTGCTCCCAGGCTTGAGGGTCAAATTAGCTGATTCATTTCAGTTTATGATAGCCATGGAGTTCAATCAGTTTTGGTGACTTTACTTCCCACTGCATCCACCCACAATAAAGTACATTTGTGATGGAATGCCAAAGCTAATCTGGGCTGAATTCATAATAATCATGTGGCAGTTATATGAACCCATCCAATAAGATGATCAAATGGAAGGAACTCAATGTAGGCTGAAACAGTTATGTGAATAAATCCTGAAAACAAGAGGGCAATTTGTTTTCTCCCACCCTCCCTCCCTCCCTCCCTCTCTCTCTCTCTCTCTCTCGTTGTCAAGTTTAGAAATGTCTTCATTGATGGGAATTGCATAAATGTGATAAATGGGGAGAGGGAAGGAAATGGGGAAAGATCCCATAGGCTTGCTAGCAGCAACTAAGTTTCATTGGGGTGGAGTTTGTTTCTTCTGCACTTGAAGTCATTTAACCTGGGTATGGCCAGAGGCATGAGCTCTTGAGCATAGGTCAGACTTGGGCTTTTGATGTGACATTCTGTCAGGCAGCTTAGTGGACCAGGACCAGCCCAGATTTGTATTTTTTGGTTTGTTTCTTTTGTTGTATTGAAATGGTGTTGTATAAATTGGATGTGGTATTTGGGGAATTTTCTGTAAGTTGCTTTGGGTCCCTTAGGGGAGAAAAAGAGCACAGAAATGTCCTCAATAAATAATAATAAATGATTACATTCTACTGGTTACCAATAGCTATTTCACACATTCATATTGTCATATGGTGACTGCAGTATGATTTTTATACAAATGATTGTGTGAGTTAAAGTCATGATGCTGGCATCTACTGCCATGGAGTAATGGAGTCATGGTTGATGGCAAAATGTACATTGCTTTTGTTTTTGATATTCCCCAATCTATTTAATTTATTTACCGTTTATTCACTTAAAACATTATGTTTCCTTACCATCCAGTTAAAGCCCTCAATGTAGTGAACAGTTACCAAAACCCTTTAAAAATTCTATCAATGTGTAAAAAATCTGTCCATCTACAGAATTATTGTAATATACATTAAACAAATGGGAAAGGTTGCTTAACAAAAAATATTATCTGATCCTCATTTTACATCATGACATACTGCTGTGAAAAAATATTGTTAATATTCATTACTTACAATGAAGGTATCTTTGTTGCCTCTTTCAAACATGTTTTTCTCCTCTCCATATAGAAAGATAGCTCCTGAATTACTTTGGTCCCCATACAATGTAATGTAAACCTGTGAGCTAGTACCTGCAGATGGTTGGTCACTGGTAAAAACTGTTACCTTCCATTTAACAGCTGCAGAAAAATAAACATAAAACTTCTGATTAACAGACATCATGGGGCGAAAATGCATTGGTGTCCTTCATGGTTTCCTTCATGGTGTCCTTCATGGTGTATCTCTAGCCCCATGAGAGTGTTGCGCTTCCATGAATTGGTCTCAAGCAGCTAGCATGTGCACAAGTGTGCACACACACAATCATACAGATAAGTGCACAAATAAAGGATTTAAACAGGAAAACTTGGTTTCAGAACAGTAATAGGTTGGTCATAAACTTCACACTTAAATATATGTACAAGACAGGGTTGATTGTTTTCAGATGGTAATACTTCAAAATGCTGGATACTTGTTTTCACTAAGAGGCTTGCTTTAGTTTATCAGTTACTTGTTCAGATTTCACTTGAGTTTACTTAAAACACAAGGTTGCTTCAGCTTTCTGGAGTAAGGACTACACAAATCACTTCACCAGTTTAAGTCTTAAACTGGACTGGGTTCACTCTGGACACTAGAGAATAATTCTCCTCAATCCTTTAAAGGTAAGGTAAAGGTCCCCTGTGCAAGCACAGGGTCATTCCTGACCCATGGGGTGATGTCACATCCCGATATTTCCTAGGAAGACTTTGTTTTACAGAGTGGTTTGCCAGTGCCTTCCCCAGTCATCTTCCCTTTACCCCCAGCAAGCTGGGTCCTCTTTTGACCGACTTCGGAAGGAGGGAAGGCTGAGTCAACCTTGAGCCGGCTACCTGAAACCAACTTCCGTCGGGATTGAACTCAGGTCGTGAGCAGAGCTTGGACTGCAGTACTGCAGCTTACCGCTCTGCGCCACGGGGCCCTTTTAGAGATCCCTTAATTCACCTGAGTTGACTTCCCTTTCCCTGCTTTTGAGAACTCTTTCCCTCAGAGACATCTCATGATTTCATTGCCAAGATGCAACTCTATACAACCAGTTGCTGTCCCTGTCTTGGTCAAACAACTTAAATAGTGTTCCTTTCCTCCTCAGACAGCCCACAGCTCTCACTAGTTGCTTAGAGCTCTGTCAGTGCTGAACTCATCCTCCTTCTCTCTCCCTGAGTTCTGAATGTTACCATTTCATTGGCCACTCTCAGAATTCCTTAGCTGTCAATCAACTAGCTCCTAAGCCAGAACAACTTCCTGGATTCTTGCATTCTTCACAATGGCAAGTCCTGGGTTGTACTATAAAGAGTATAACTGTTGCAATTGGCTGCTGGTATTGAGGTACTGGCTGGGGAACATAGTGCAGGTTATGCAGGGTGGGCTCCCTGCATGACCAAAGGGGAGTCCCCTTAAGGGGCTATGGGGAGTGGGGTGCAGGACAGCCAACCTTGAGGCTGACCATGCCCCCATGAGGATGGTGATGGTGAGGAAGGCCAGGGCTGCTTCCAGCGCTAACACAAGCCCTCTACCGTCAGTTACCCCAACAGGTGGGTTGGGGAATCTGCTGAGAGCAGTTGGACTGTTGTCTGTACCCACTGGGCCCAGCCTATGCTGTGCCAAGACCTGAGGAAACTATAATCAATTAAGTTGTGGACTGATTCCTCCCAGAATGGTGTGTCTGTGTTGTCCTCCCCTAACGGCCTGGTCCCCTCTCCAGGCACAAAAAATAATTTCACTGCTGCTGCCCATGTCATGAAGTATGTTTCCTAAAGAACTTATCTGGTGTCAGGTTTATTGGACTTTGAGCATGGTGTGAAAATGGTTTTTAACTAACAGAGCAATTAAGGGGGGGAGCAAAGCACTAAGGGACCCGACTGGCCACTGCACCAGCCTGCCTCTGAGATATACCAGTCTTTCTCAGTAATAGGGTTGCACGGTCCCTCTTTGTCACCGATGGGAGATTTTTGGGGCAGAGCCTGATGAGGGCATGGTTTGGGGAGGGGAGGGACTTCAATGCCATAGAGGCCAATTGCCAAAGCTGCCATTTTTCTCCAGGTGAACTGATAGCTATCGGCTGGAGATCAGTTGTATTAGCAGGAGATCTCCTGCTACTACCTGGCAGTTGGCAACCCTACTCAGTAATATGCTGGCACAGTGCCTCGCCACAATGTCACAGACCCCCCTCCAGAGCATCTCTGGCAGTGAGGAAAGGGGTGCCAGTGAGGAAAGGGGTGGGCACAGGGATGTGGCAGGAGGTAGTCAACTTTGTAAGCTTCCCCAGCCTGGAAATGTCCCCCAGAACCAGCATAAAGTTGCACCAGCAAAAATTGCAGCATATCCATAGGCACCCATACAATGGAAAAGGTAAAATCCCCCACACACATACATACACACAGGTCAGGTCCCACCCGAAAGCCCCAATATAGCCCCGGATGCAATTAGACCTCTCCCCAGCTGTGGACAAACTCCCACCCACAATCATAGCCCTCCCTTTTGCACTACATAAACCTGAGACAGGTTGCCTTGTAGCTCAGATAATAGGCCTTGCAGCACAGGAGCCTGTCTCTGAGTTCTTGTACATGCACACTTAGTAGGGTTGCCAGGTCCCTCTTTGCCAGCGGCGGGAGGTTTTTTGGGCGGAGCCTGAGGAGGGTGGGCTTGGGGAGGGGAGGGGCTTAAATGCCACAGAGTCCAATGGCCGAAGCGGCCATTTTCTCCAGGTGAACAGATCTCTATTGGCTGGAGATCAGTTGTAATAGCAGGAGATCTCCAGCCAGTACCTGGAGGTTAGTAACCCTAACACTTAGAGCTCACAGGATTTCACCATTGTCACAACAGTGGTGGGATATTCATAGAGAGGGCACTATAGAGAGGTTATTTGGCACCACAGAGGGCACACTTAGCATGTGCACCCAAGGGGGAAAACAAATTTCCTTGCCAGGTGACTAACATGTCTCATTTCAGAACCCTTACAAGTACTGCATCTCTGGAGATATGTACTGAGGTAACAACTACTCACTGACAGATGAGTAGGGGCAGAGATCCAGCAGGCTTGGTCTAGGAGTATGCCCCCCTCCTCCTTGCACATACTTTGGGTGCCACCTCAGCCTTGCCAGCTGCTACAACTGAGGCTAGCAGCATGTGTGTATGAGGGCAACACAAGGCAGCTATACAAGCAGTGTGCCCCTGTCCATATAATGGGACATACTCCCAAGAAAGTGTACCTAGTAGTGCTTGCTAATGGCTATGATGCCAGGGGGAGGGGGCAGGAATACTGTAAACCCAGGGTCGGATTACAACCTTTGGAGGCCTTCAGCACCACCCTGTTCTCCACCATTTGGGCCTCAAGGTCCTTGCAAGGGTAGCAAGGATGTTGCCCTATTGTTGCTGGTTGTGAAGGGGCCCCAATAACAGTTCAAGCCTCAGAGTCCCAAAAATGTAGGTCCGCCACAGGATATTAGGAATTTTGTTTATAGTAGGAGTTGTTCAGCGGTGGAATTGGCTGCCAGATGACAGGTGGTGAGGCCCCCCCTCTCTGGCAGTCTTCAAGCAGTGGCTGGACAAAGACTTGTCAGGGATGCTCTAGGCTGATCCTGCATTGAGCAGGTGGTTGGACTAGATAGCCTGTATGGCCCCTTCCAACTCTATGATTCTAGAGCAATCATCTCCCCCCTCAACCTCCTCTTTTCCAGACTAAACACACCCAAATCTCTCAGCCTTTCCTCACAGGCCCCTGATCATCCTGGTCACTTTCCTTTGCACCTACTCCATTCTGTTCTCATCCTTTTTGAAGTGACGCCATCAGAACTGCGCACAGTGTTCCAAGCACAGCCTAACCAATGTGGTGTACAGCAGGAATATGCTGGGTTCATTACCCAGAAATGCCTCACTTGTTGACCATCTCTGAGAGTTAATGGCTTCTTTTGCTTATCTCACTTAATGTCCTTTTACCTGGATTCCTGAAGGTGCTATGCACATCCTTGCCTCATCTTCAGTGTTTGCTCACCTTCATGCCTCCTTGAACTTCAATCACCTGTAATCACTCTTCTCATTTGTCATTCCTTTGTGCCACCAGGCTCTTTTTCCAAATGAATATTGCCTGTATGTTTTATTGTTTACCTTTTGCGGCCTGATTTGAAGATGGCTGCAATCTTCTCTGACGTGACAGTAAGGGCCGTTGAATAAAGTGGAACTAACTTTTGTGTAAACATGTATAGGATTGCACTTTTAACTGGACCAAAGTTACAGCCTAGCTGGCAGCCATAGCTTCTTAACACAGAAGTCTTTTACAATTGTTTTATCCAGATTAGGCGACTGTCTTCTATCAGGTTCAATTTTAGGACAGGTTTTCTACAGTGATTTTCTTGTTATAGTCACATGAATTATTCATGAGATGAACAGGAACTCTTGATAAGAACCCATGTTATGTTTTCTTTTCTCCTTCAGCCACTATACTTGTGCCTCAGTAATGAGTATAAAGCTATAATATTAATAATTTAGCACTAATAATAAGACTTGTTCAGCTCTGCTTTTATTAAATCATTCTCTTCGCTGGTCCTAATTACTATGCTCATCAGTTTATTCCAATTTAGTGACATCCATGTAATAAAAGTGAAGGAAACTGACTTTAAGAATCATAGGTTAAGAGAAAAATAACAATGGGTTTATTTATTCCTTCTATCTTGTTCCAATGAACAATGGAAGACTGTGCACTTATGACAGGGAAATGAATAATCTCATCTTGATGAAAATGTTATCAGGGTCACTCTACACCTGCATTTTATTCATGTGTGTGTGTGTTAAGTGCCATCAAGTCGCTTCCGACTCATGGCGACCCTATGAATTAAAGTCCTCCAAAATGTCCTATCTTTGACAGCCTTGCTCAGATCCTGAAAACTGAAGGCAGTGGCTTCCTTTATTGAGTCAATCCATCTCTTGTTGGGTCTTCCTCTTTTCCTGCTGCCCTCAACTTTTCCTAGCATTAGTAGAAAAGAGCAAGAGTCCAGTAGCACCTTAAAGACTAACAAAAATATTTTCTGGCAGGGTATGAGATATCTGAAGAAGTGAGCTGTGGCTCATGAAAGCTCATACCCTGCCAGAAAATATTTTTGTTAGTCTTTAAGGTGCTACTGGACACTTGCTCTTTTCTACTACTGCAGACAGACTAACACGGCTACCCACTGTGAATTATTTTCCTAGCATGACTGTCTTTTCCAGTGACTCTTGTCGTCTCATGACGTGATCAAAATACGATAGCCTCAGTTTAGTCATTTTAGCTTCTAGGGTCAGTTCAGGCTTGATTTGATCTATAACCCACTGATTTGTTTTTTGGGCAGTCCACGGAATCCGTAACACTCTCCTCCAACACCACATTTCAAAGGAATCTATTTTCTTCCTATCAGCTTTCTTCACTGTCCAACTTTCACACCCATACATGGTAATAGGGAATACGATGGCATGAATTAATCTAGTCTTGGTGGCCAGTGACACATCCTTACACTTCAAAATATTTTCTGGCTCCTTCATGGCTGCCCTTCCCAGTCTCAATCTCCTTCTGAGTTTTTGGCTGCAGTCTCCCTTTTGGTTGATGGTGGAGCCAAGGAATAGAAAGTCTTGAACAATTTCAATTTCCTCATTGTCAACCTTAAAGTTGTGTAATTCTCCTGTAGTCATTACTTTTGTTTTCTTGATGTTCAGCTGTAGTCCTGCTTTGGCACTTTCTCTTTTAACTTTCAGCAGTAGTCGTTTCAAATATTCACTATTTTCTGCCAATAATGTAGTGTCATCAGCATATTTCAAATTATTAATGTTCCTCCCTCCAATTTTCACTCTACCTTCATCTAAATCTAATCCAGATTTCCTAATTATATGTTCTGCATATAGATTGAAGAGATAGGGAGATAAAATACATCCTTGTCTGACACCTTTGCCAATTGGAAACCATTCTGTTTCTCCATATTCTGTTCTAACTGTGGCCTCTTGTCCAGAGTACAGGTTGCGCATCAAAACAATCAGATGTAGTGGCACACCCATTTCCTTTAAAACCAGCCATAGCTTTTCGTGATCCACACAGTCAAAAGTTTTATTCATAGCTACTGTGTTTTCATTCCTCAAGGCAGTTCCAATGCCCATCTAATTGATCTTTTCTCTTCATCAATAATGTGATATAATGGAGATGCAGAGCAATGGAAGATCATAGGGAGGAGGACATCATTATGATGTTTAGACTAATAAACTGCTATCTTAGCAGAGCCCTGGTCAAGGATTACTTGAACTGGACATATCTTGTCAGGCCCTTGCCAAAACTGCTGGTTAATTCTCTTAGCAGGCACACGCCAGTATTATGATGGTTGCTACCCTGTGTGCTGCAGTTGTTGCTACAGTGGACTTCTACTGTGAATTATATATTCTCAATTTACAGTTAATCTGAAATCATGCTTATGGTGTATCCTTGCAGTCCCCGCTGGAACCCCACATGTCCGCATCCATCCACAGTGTCCACATCAACACAGCCACGCAAAGGATACTAGCATCATCTTTAATGGAAATGGGTATGATGGCCAGTTTTTGAGCCATTCATTGTAATTATTGGAAACAATATGGTTCCAGGTGTGAAAATAACTGTGTACTTGTTTTGGCACCCCTTCTTATCCAAAGATCACTGCATTGGATATTTCAAAAAAGGCTACAAACTAGCAAATAGATTAATATAATTGATTGTTCCCAATGTTTCTAATCTGAGATCTAGTGTCATCTAGCAGACATGGAATAGGAAGATGCAGAGCCAAATGCATGCTCAGACCTGAACTGTCTGGGTGGCCTATTGGACAAGTTATGCTTTCCCAGATTCACTTCTTTGTCAAAAACTGGGAATCTTAATAAGCTACTTCTAGAATTGCTGTGAGGATAAATGGGATCATGTCGACGACACTTGGTGCTACAGTAATTTTTCTGAAAATTCTCGGTTTCAGTGATCCGTGCTGATAAATGGGATTCTCTCTGTATTGTGGCATGATATCATGATGTTCTTCTTCATTAAGCTAACACAGGACACAGTTAAAGATCTTCTGTTTTTGTCCATTTTATTATCCAGTAATTCAGTGGATATTTAAGTTTGTTTATTTAAGTTTGTTTAATTTTCACATCAAATTTCTTTTATATTACAAAGATACATATAATGATAAATATTAAACATTGTTTTGAAACAATGCAACTGCCAGGTATTTACAGGAAAACATAGCTGCCGTTGGACGTTCAGAAAATATGGACCAGATTCTATTTTACTAGTGATGTCTGTCTATCATACCAGAAATATCTTATCAAGAACTTCTTAAGTAGAATTGCATGAGATATAAAAGGAGTGTTTACAGTGTTTCCATCTATGGACTCCACCAGCATTCTAGCATTGCTTTGGTAACTTGAGGCTGACTGGTCTTGGGCTATATACTGAAGTAGTACTGAGGACATTCTGGGTAGGAAAACTATAGGGTAGGAAAACTATATTTGTGTATAGGAATCTTGACTATAAGTAAAATTTGCTGCTGCCTCTTTCAATATACATTTTATTTTTTCGGTTTTTTATCTTACAAAAATAAATGTCCAAACTATGTAGTAAAATAAAATGTATATAATGAACACAGCTCTCCAAAATATGTCATTGGACAAATCAGAATTTTCTTTGCCAAGTTTATATTTCTAAATAATTCTAAATTGTCACTACTTCCATTTCTAAATATTGAGCAGATATTTAGCCTGGGTGTGGCCAGAGGCATTTCTTACAGGTGAAGAAGGTGAGGAACATCTTTATGGTAGGTGAATGAGATCTGGGCTGAACTTGTTTTCCTCCTTTTCTTGCAGGTATTTAGCCTGAGCAGGACCAGATGCTCAGGCCTTTAGTGCAAGCTGAAGAGCAAGAGCAAGAGGCTCTGAGCCTGAGACCCTACATAAGCCAGGCCAGCAGATTCAGAACTAGCCCAAGATATGGTATACTATGTTATTGGGTGTGTGTGTGTGTTCCTGTTAGACTATTTAAATGGTATTCTCGTGTTTTGTAGGTTGCCTTGGGTCCCCATTGAAGGGGGGGGGAGAAAAGCATTGAAATAAATTAATATATTGAAACAAATTGAAATATTGAAACAAATTAATAAATACCAGTGGATACATCTTCACCCAGTCTGGAACAAGGACCATAGGAGATACATAGCTCATGTTTGAAAAACTGGTGGTTGTGGAAATTATGAAGTTCCAAATATCTTGAGGATGTTTAAAGACAGGATCCCACCACCCCCAAGAAATTACATAAACTAACTTCTATTAGAGGCTTTTTGTAACCAGTTAAACCCTACTATCTGGTTTTCAACAGATAATAGAGGACAGAACCATAAGTAATTCCTAAATTCTATGGAAACACATTCCATAGGATGGATTTCTGCCTATATAATTTCTCTTTTATATTCTTTCCCCCTCCATTTTTTAATGCCATAAATGTATTACTTTAATTAGCTATATACAGCTCATCACAATTACCATCTATTTTTTTTAACTGTCAGCATTTTCTATGTCGCTTCACAATTTCAAGTTTCCATTCCACATCCACATAGATAGCTACATCATTCTACAGGCTTAGATTCGCCTTCTCTTGCAGTAAGATTGCTTTGTGAACCAGCTGTGATGTATCTTTTATTTCACTCATATTGACCAACTCTTTTGCATTTAAAAGGTTATAATGTTATTCAGCATTTGGTAAGCAAAATACAATAATAAAATAAACAAAGTAACAGAAAAAATCATGATGAAAGAATTGTTTGTTTTTTGAAGTACAGTTAGTAAGCGATACAGTGACTGAGCATTTGTATTCCTGAAAGTATATGCTTCTGGGGATATTCTGCACTCATTACAATGGTTTTAAAATATATTCCTCTGTATGTATATGAAGTTCCATAGAATTACAATAATTGTTAAGAGTTCCTTTTCCGATACATAAGAGTGAATTTCTTCTGTAACACCATTTGCATCTTCCAAATTTACAGTTGCATTCTGGTTACTGTTATTTAAGAATGTCTCATAATAATAAAAAGTTTCACTTTCACAACCATCGGCTACATCTGCAAATGATAGAGCTGGTTCCACTCCAGCCATATGATTTACATTGCTTCTTGTGTTCTGGCACACCGACACATTATGAAACTGATCCATTGTTATTACCCTGAATATGTCTTTAGTTGCATGGTTCTCATGATTATTGAGCTCCTCTGCATCTACATCCATATTTTCTCTGACATATAATTTCTTTAAACCTTTGCTTTCTTTTAGGGCTGCTGTCATGAGTAACCCAAAATTATTTTCATTCATGAATTCCAAAGTATTCTCAGCATAAAATCTATTTAAAATATTATTTGTGATAGTATTAATACTGCTGTTCTTCAAGTCCATATGTTTGTTGTCAAATTTATGTACATCTTTGCCTTGCCACCTCAGACTTAGAGTATTCATTATAAAATATAGGCCCAACTGATTCTCAATATCAGAGGCTTTTCTATAAGCACATCCTCTAACTTCTTCATTAGTTGGCTTTACAATGGCCATCAGTATGGGACAGTGTTGTCCACAAATAGCATGAAGCTTATCCAGAGAATCTTGATCTCCACGGCGAATTCTGTTTGAATGAGTGTTGATAGTTGGCTGGGTTAAGTGTACCTCGTCATGTGAAGGCTGTTCTGAAGGATGTACCTTATTGTCAGGCAATCGAAACTCTATAGATCTAAAACTTTGGGAACTGGTTTTAACTTCTGTACAAGGTTGTGTGGGAGTGGTGCATTCCTTCCTAGTTGCTTTAACAGGCAAAGTGCTGCCATGTTGCCCATGTTTGCTTTTTATGCTCAATTCATCAGGGAAAGGCTCTGACTCACTATTATGAGGCATGTTGAAATAGTTGCATCCATTGTCAAAAGGCTTAGCAATGTCTTCAATTTCAGAAGATGACATTTCTTTCAGCGGTGGCTGCAGATTCAAATTCCCAAAATGTGAGTATGGAATGTCATCACTGTAATCGTCAACCACTGTCTCAGCAGATGTTGTTTCTATATTGCCATACATTCCCAAGTTTTCAGGAGGTGATCTTCTTATTAAATGGTTTTCCTTAAGAAGCCATTTCCCTTTGTCAATCAATACTCCCTCATCATCCGTAGTGTGTCCATTAGACTGACATTGCACTGGACATTCTTCATTATAACATGCTTCTTCCTCATTAAAACTGAATTGTGGGGCAGGCCATGTAGCATTTTCTTCTTCCCATATGTTGCTGCTTGTGTTTATTTCTTCTGAGATTTCCAATGATGACAGTTTTGACATTTTTTCATCAGACAAGGAATGACTTGTTTGACATAGTGAAGGGGCTTCTTCCATTACTGATTGGAAAGGCTCTTCAGTATCTCTTGCAACCATTTCAGACATATATGGAGGACCAAGCTTAGGCTTGAGAGGAACTTCTGCTTTACCAAAAAGTTTCTCAATAGTTCTTTTAACAAAACCTCTGTTATACTCCTTTTCATATGTTGCTTCTTCTGTACTTCCACTGGTCAAGTCACTAGTAGTTACAGAGTTGCAGTCACTTCTTTCAGAATCTGGTGGATAATCTGACAAGTCAGAAGCAACAGAACTTTTAAAGCATCTTCTGAATTCTGAAGGAGAATTTGAATATGATCCAGACTCAAGTTCTTTTACCATCAGTTTTACTCTGGATATTGGTTCCTCTACAGAGGCATCCACTGGAATTTGCTTAGACTCATGACAAAAAGATAATCGTGAATGTGTTGATAATTGCACTGATGGTTCCTCACAAGCACCATTTCCTTCCACACATTCCTGTACAGACTTTTCATTGCTGCCCCTTTCTGCATCATTTTCAGCAGTCAAACTAAGATGCGCACTTGAATTTTCTGCTGTCTCTGGTGACTCTGTACATTCTTGGTCTTCTGTGCTCTTTAAGTCTTTATCTTCCAGTTCTGAAGTTTCTAAATAAAAAATATGATCCCTACCATTAGAGGCTGGTCTGTAAGTAGCTGAGTGAGGTTCTTCTGTCAGCCCTGATTCTCCATTATTAAAAGATGTATCTTCCGCATGTTCATGTAAAGACTTTTCATTGCTGCCCCTTTCTGCATCATTTTCAGCAGTCAAACTAAGATGCGCACTTGAATTTTCTGCTGTCTCTAGTGACTCTGTACATTCTTGGTCTTCTATGCTCTTTAAGTCGTTATCTTCCAGTTCTGAAGTTTCTAAATCAAAAATGTGATCCTTATCATTGGAGGCTGGGCTGTAAGTACTTGAGAGAGGTTCTTCTGTCAGCCCTGATTCTCCATCATTAAATGATGTATCTTCCACACATTCCTGTAGAGACTTTTCATTGCTGCCCCTTTCTGCATCATTTTCAGCACTCAAACTAAGATGCACACTTGAATTTTCTGCTTTCTCTGTTGACTCTGTACATTCTTGGTCTTCTATGCTCTTTAGGTCTTTATCTTCCAGTTCTGAAGTTTCTAAATCAAAAATGTGATCCTTACCATTAGAAACTGGGCTGTAAGTAGCTGAGTGAAGTTCTTCTGTCAGCCCTGATTCTCCATTATTAAATGATGTATCTTCCGCATGTTCCTGTACAGACTTTTCATTGCTGCCCCTTTTTGCATCATTTTCAGCAGTCAAACTAAGATGCGCACTTGAATTTTCTGCTTTCTCTGTTGACTCTGTACATTCTTGGTCTTCTATGCTCTTTAAGTCTCTATCTTCCAGTTCTGAAGTTTCTAAATCAAAAATGTGGTCCTTATCATTAGAGGTTGGGCTGTAAGTAGTTGAGTGAGGTTCCTCTGTTAGTTCTGATTCTTCATTATTAAATGATGTATCTGTGTTTCTGTCCATTGATTCTGAAGTATCCTCATTATCTTTGGGTAGTTCCTCATTTGATGTAAACCCACAATTATTGAACGGATAAGCATCACCACAGTCCATTTCCTGCAATGCATAGTAATTATCCAAATAATCTAGATTTGATTTATCTGTTAAAGTACTGCAGTTTTCCTGACTCTTGCTAGAACTCTCTAACTCTTCAGTCAACTTGTTTGCATCTGCGTCTTCTTCAGGATCCAACGTATCATTGGAATTTAACGTTTTGCTTAGTTTCTCCTGTGTTTCAAAGTCTGAGGTATTTTTGGTATCAACTGGAGACATGTTTTCTTTGCGATGTGTATGTTTTGGTGTTTCTGTTTGCATCATAGAAACCACTAAATGGTTTCCTGTGCACTCCTGTAGATTTGAGATGTAATTTTTCAAATCTTTGACTTCTTCTTTGGCTATCACTTCTTTCAAATACTGCTGCAGTCTAACTATTTCAGAAAAACTACAGTTAGTTTGACCTATGTCATCATTATTCCTGCTGGACAAACTTTCTTTGAAGTTTTGTACTAAAAGCCAAGCTAAGAGGAAATCAGAAGAATATCCAAGGAGTGAGGGAGAACTATCTGTAAGGCAACATGGTTTTTCTACACATCCAATATGACTTCTTTCAAAATCGAGCACTGCTGATTTCAACTGATGCAACAATAGACTACTCACACAATCCATCTGCACATTTGTTCCAAAAACGCTATCAATGGCTTTGGGATCAGCTTGGATTGCAATCTCAGAACTACACCTTTGATTATCACTTAAGCATTGACTATCACTTCCCAATGAAATCTTCTTCCTGTCATCTGAATGGACTATGTCACACATAGATTGATTTGAATTGTACTGTATATCTGGCATTGTGTCATCTATTATGCTTGCATCAGCATCTGTCAAATAGCCAATGTGCCTTTCATGAAAATCTACCATTTCTGTTTCATTGAGATGATTTAATGTACCGTTGGATAATTTACTTTCACTAATATTATTCTCCCCCATTAAGTATACATTTTTTCTTCCTAACTGATTTTCTTTATCTGTAAAAGATGTGTCAGATAATGAATGTGTTGTTCTATCATTTGAATTTGTGGGAGCTAAATTCTTTGCGGATGTTACAGTCCTGGGAAATATGTTCTGCAACCAACTTTGCACGTAGCTTTCAAGAGAATGTTCTATAGTCTCATTTGTATGTCTGAAAGCATCCATTGTACAACTTTCATCTGACACTTTGACTTGACTTCTGGGATTTTTGTTCTTGTTTACTTTTTTATGTTTTGTTGATGGTTTGAATGACTTTCTCTTTTCTTTTTCTTCCTTGCAGCCACTTCCTGTTTCATTAAGTGACTTCAGTGGAGCTATGCCAAATGGAGTTTGCATTTTTATATCGGTAGAATCATGTGTACCTTCACTGATATGTTCGGCATTCTCAGCAGTTCCTTCCATGGGTATATCACGCAGCCTGTGTTGAGAATACCCAACTTGTTCTTTGATATCTGAGGAAGATTGTCTCTTCTTTTTCTTCTTCTTTTTGCTACTGGAGGATACAACTTGGCTTTCATCAGAAAAGTGTGTTGTAACACCACTATTATTGGCAGTGAAAGAAGTTTCTGTCATTGTTGTAGTAATTCTAGCACACTGGCATACGGTTTGATTGCTTTCACTAGGAGAAGGTTGAATGGAATCATGAGATAACCTATGCTGCTGGCTGCATATCACCACTTCTCTTTCTGACTGAGAGCATTCTGAGTGGTTCTGTTCTGTTTCCATTGCACCACTTTGATTAGCTAAAACCTCTTCAGATGCATGATAATTCCTCAGAGAGGATTCTACATGACTGATATCAAGACCACAATCTGATGCTATGTAGTCATGCAACCCTTCCTCTTCAGCTGACTTCTGTGATAAGCCATCCTCACCAGGGAAATCTACTGATCTTTCAATTGTGGTTTGATAATGTACCTTATTCAACACTTCTTCCTCTACTTCATCTTCTAAAGATTGCTTTGGAACCTGATTGCTGGATGTTTTGCTGAGTTTGGGATTATTGACATTGAATGTTTTATTGCTAGAATGAGTGACCAAACAATATTCAGATTTGGTTTCACCAGTGTCAGTTTCCTCACTGTAAGAAAATTGCTGTACCATCTTTTTTTGAACAGCGGTGTCTGACACCATAGTGACACTTTCAACCAGTGCTTTCTTTTTCTTGACCTTTCTAGGCCCAGGAGTAGGAGGCCTATAAAAATGAGGTTTCTCCTTATCATCATTTGATTCTATGTTCATAGAAGGGTTTTGCCAGATGTCATAATTGCACGTTTCCAGTCCTTTATTGTTCATTTCTTCACTGCTCTGCTGATTGGCAACATCCTCTTCTGTGCTGTGGGAGTCCTCTGCAATGTTTTTACATGTCAAAATATTTAATTCTGGTGACTGGTCTTCTGCAATCACTGAAGAAATTCCAGTCTCGGCATTTCTGTCAGTAGAAAACCCAGCACGGCTAACACTAGTTGTCCATTTTATAGTTTCGTCTTCCTTTATCTTGAATCGAACTCGCATCTCAACGGTCATGCTGCCATCTTGATTAAGATGAACAGTCTTCTCAATGTCATCTTCAGAGGGTACCACACATAAATCTTCACCAGCATGTGAATGATTTTCTCCTAACCCTCTGTCATTGTCAGGTATATAAGAAGAAGCGGAGTCATTGTCATTACTGTAGCCTTTGTAAGAAGAAGTAGAAAAAATCTGTGATCTGGAGCTCGAGTCTACACCAAAAAGCACCCCAAGTGACAGGATTAGAAGAGAAGCACAGAAGATGATCGTCACAGATAACCACCCAGATCAGAGACGTTAGGCAGGCAGCAAAGAAACAAGAGAGAAACACATAAAGTATTATTAGTATACAAACATGCAGATGACATTGTATTAGAGGAAGAGGGCAAGAGATAAATGATATCAAACACTACCAGTAAGTGATCTGAATTTCACATATTCTGAAATTCCTCTGTATGGCTTCTGCAAAAACTTTACAAAACGTTACAAACTGTGGAACTGTGATAACACCTCAACTCTTCTGTCATACCTTCAATCTACTTTTGAATTATACACATCTTTTTCTTTACATTTCTAGACTGTCCCATCGACTCAGGGCTAGACTCATGAATTATTTCCACACAATCTAAGCATGTACAAATTCTCTTCATATGACATCCATGCACTGAAAACAGTGCACATAGAGTAGGATAGAGTAGGAGTGGGAACAAGTGCAGTCCCATTCCCACCTACCCGAGATCACTGGAACAAGAGTGCTGCTTTTTTAATGTTCTGATTATGAGGATGGTGCCTACCTGCAGAACTCACGTGCTGGGGATCAGGCATAAGAGAGGGGACAGGTTAGGGTTGCCAACCTCCAGGTGGTGGCTGGAGATCTCTCGCTATTACAACTGATCTCCAGGCGACAGAGATCAGTTCCCCTGGAGAAAATGGCCACTTTGGCAGTTAGATTCTATGGCATTGAAGTCCCTCTTCTCTTCAAACTCAGCTCTTCTCAGACTCCACCCCCAAAATCTCCAGGTATTTCCCAACCTGGAGCTGGCAACCCTAGGACAGGTACAGTACATTCATTCCTGCTTCCTCTTCACACCCACTGATTTCAGTATATGGGATGCTGTTTGAACAGAACCATGATAAATATATGTAGGGAGCAGCATGATTACAGGGTCAAAATCCTATGGCCTACATATGTTTGGGCCCAATGCCCTAATCCTGTGAACTACATATGTTCAAAGGAAGGTATACATAGATCCTACACATGTATGTGCATGCTTATGGGCCTTTTTATAAGATCAGGAGTCTTGTTTGCATTCTGTTAACACACAGATTGGGGAGGAAGCTTACTGCCATGATGTTGTTCCCCATCTCTACCACATGCATTCTTTATATGTTTTTATAATGTGAGAAGTGATAGCGATTACCAACTCTGCCTAACCCTAATAATAATAATTAAGGCGGCCTTGGCTTTTTGACTGGTGAAATACTTGATTTCCCCCAGAGCCAATGAATTGTTTCTTACTAGAATGCCTTATCTCCAGAATGGATGGACAGAAAACCACTTGGGAGCAACCAGTCACTCTCCAAGCAATTAAAGGTAGGTCTCTGCCCCTCTTCTAGTGCTGCTGTGATGACTTCCTTATTCTTCTTTAAAGTCGCTGTAGAAGCTTTTCTCTGGATGGGAAAGGAGCACTCTATTGAACTTTCCCCCCTGCACAGAAGCTGCTCTTTGCCTCTTCCAGGGGAAGCATAGAGGTTACTGTATATTTCTTCCCTGCAGAGCAAGTTACAGTTTGGGGTGATGGTCTGCTTTGAGAAAGCAGTAGAGGAAAGGTTTCCACACTTGAGCATTGCATGGTTGACCTGAATTGCTATAATGTTTGTACAATCTACCATTTTGTTACTGGCTCTGCCTGCCAAATCACCATGTTTTGGTGGACTTAAGCCTCTGAACCACCGTCTTGTGACTAACAGCTCCCAAAGATCTTGAAAAAAATTAAGTAGGTCCCAGAAACAGTCTTCCCTTTCCTGATCTACAGGATCAAGGAACTGAGACTCAGTGCCATGCAGTGGTTAAGGTGTTGCACTAGGTTTAGGGAAACCCTTTCCATGAACTTACTTTAAGGAGACCCTTTCCATGAGAGCCAGCATGGTGTAGTGGTTAAGAGCAGTGGCTTGGAGCAGTGGAGTCTGATCTGGAGAACCGGGTTTGATTCCCCACACATGAGCAGCGGAGGCTAATCTGGTGAACTGGATTTGTTTCCCCCACTCCTACACACGAAGCCAGCTGGGTGACCTTGGGCAACTTACAGCTCTGTTAGAGTCTCTCAGCCCCACCTACCTCACAGGGTGTCTGTTGTAGGGAGGGGAAGGGAAGGTGATTGTAAGCAGGGTTGAGTCTCCCTTAAGTGGTAGAGAAAGTCAGCATATAAAAACAAACTCTTATTCTTACTGGGTGACTTTGGCCTACCACACAGGGTTGTTGCAAGGATAAATTGGAGGATGGGAGAATCTTGTACACCACTTTGAGCTCCTTGGGATAAAAATGCACTAAATTAAAAATGAACATGCATTAAGCATGGTCTGCATTTAGGCTAGCTACCTCTAGGGTGTGCAGGGTTAAGTTGAAGATTTATGTCAGTCTAGAGTGACCAGTTGCTGGCTGGATACATATTACAGGTTGGAAAGAGAGAACACAGGAACATGCCTTGGCTGATGGCAGTTTGAATTACTTGTTTGCTTTTTCTAACCATTTATATTGGGTGACAGTTTGGTCTAGAGATGTTATTATAAACCAGTCATTGCCAGCAAAGATAATCAAAAAGGTATATAAGGAATAAAAGTGATCTCAGGATCTTATATTCATGTAGGTAAGGAGAATAATTTTAGATAGAATGTTACATTGGCTTGGATCTATTGGATAATTTCCACATGTGCAAAGGGGGGACTTTTGTTGATTCTCCCCTCCTGCAGCAGATGTCTGATTCCCCCCACCCCACCCCCACCCCGGGAGTAGTATGGACTGTAGCAATAAGGGAGAACTGGAAAGTATTTCCCTGTGGATGGAAATATCTTCCTTCTGCAGAAAGGATTTAAGCCATGCTCTGTTTTCTAGATTCAAGTTTTTACCACCATTGCATAGACACAAAGGACAATATGCACTGAGCAGCAATAGTCATCAAATTTTAAGAGATATTATTATTGCTTTCCATATACACTTAAACATATCCAGATTTATAGAACTATACCAGTTGAGTTCTCAGCTGAATTCCAGTTCTTGGTACATAATTATGATTATGCTTTAAAATTGCAGTATTTCTTCACAACTGGATATTAGGATGTGGTTTTAATAGACAACCTTGATTGAACTAGGCATGTTGGGAACTGGATGGGAAAACTACCTGGAGACCATGACTTGGACCCCCACCTAGAATTTCTACACACGCTAGGAGGGGGTTGATTTTGGCTGATTCCCCCATCCCACAGGAGATCCACATTAAATGTTGTTCTTGGGAAACAAGGAGGCTGAGGTATAGCTTGGGAGGCAATCAGCAAAAATCACCACCACTTACGCCCATAGAAATGCTAGGCTCCTGCCCACATTTATACCACCTTGAGTATAACTGTGATAAATAATTCTTATGTTCCCACCTTCAAATCTTTCTACGTCTTTGATACTTCTCTGAAGGTTCTTTCTCTTTTTCTGTTTTGTGAAAATCTAACTAGGCAGTTTGCATATATTCCAGTTGGCCTTTTTGAATGCATTTTATTTCCAGTCATGTTATCCTTCTTAGCTTTTCACTCTATAGATTAACAAGAGACAGGGGGGAAAAAAACAATTGAGGAGACTTACTTTTCCTGCCCTCTGACTTGGCATTAGTTTTGGGATATATGCGGTTGGAGATCCCTGGCAGTCTACCAGGCAATGAATACCTATGAGGATCGTAATTCCCTGGTCGGAAAGGTTCTCTGCCTGCTGCCACAACAGCTCCCGAACACAGTATCAGAGCTTGGAGGTTGGGGACCTAGAAAAGGCAACACAGAACTAGGTCTTCAAAATGGAAAAAAAATAACAATCAGGATGCTGTCAACCAACAATGACGTTAAAAGGAGTAACTCTATTAACTCTTGACATTTCAAAAATATTTGAGATGGCAAAACAGTTGCTGTAGCCGTCAACATATTTTATATGAAATACTACTGTCCTAAATAATAGTAAATGTGTTACTGAATTCAGGGTCACAATACATGCCCATAGTTCCTAGTGACAATTACACTAGAAGGATGAACAATAAAACACTCATTGCTTTATTCATAATGTTATTTACTACAAAATTAACAATCTTGCAGAAAGGACATAAGAAAGTAAAGCTATTATTGGCTGAGGAAGTTCTTATTCTGCAAATCACCCTGATGAAGAAGCTTTTTTGTGATGTGAAGCCTCTAGGGGGTTCAGGGAACTTCAGCGCCTGCAAAGCATCCCCCATTCCATTCATCTGAGGGAAAACCTCTGGGAACTGCCCTCTGCATTAAGGAAAATGGGAATGTCTGCCCATGGCAGACACATGTACATGTCAGGCCCTCAAATAAACTCTAATCCATGGGCAGCCCATTCCCGAAGGGGGGGGGGTCAAAACTCCTTTGGAGCCAGCATGACCCCGCTCAGGCATAGGTGCCACCTTATCATGGAATAAGGTGGCATTTAAACTGGTATGGGAGCAAACACACTGGCATCTGGGCGTCACTGCCCCCCACACCAGCATAGCCTTGCTGGCAGGGCTTTTCAGGAAGGGGGGCATTCCTGGGGCATTCCCAGGGGTGGAGCTGCCTTTCGCCCTCTTGAGCAGCAGCAGGGATGCACAACCTTTTTGGAGTTTTCAGTAGAGCATTTCCCCCCTTTTCCCTTTTTTAATTTAAAAAAATGGTTTTCCCCCTCTATGGTGGCCAGGAAGCCCCAGAGGAGGCAGCGCGGCTCCACCACTCCCAGTCGCCGCAGATCTACCCCCCCCATTCAGGATTGCACCCTTAGAGCTTTATTATCTACCTTTCCTATCAACCTTGTCATTAGATGCCAGCTAGAAGAATCTCACTTTTAAATTTTTAAACCTGTAGAATGTGTTAATCTTTGTGTGAGTGGGAAGAATGCCTACTTGTGCCTGGGCCTCTATATGGTTTTCCCTTCCAGCTGCAGGCCTATCTCCATGCTTTTCCTTTTCAGTAGGGATGCCAGCCTCTAGGTGGAACCTGGGGATCCCCTGGCATTACAGCTCATCTCCAGACCTCAGACATGAGTTCCCCTGGAGAAAATGGTGCTTTGGAGGGTAGACTCTATGGCATTGTACCCCACTGAGGTCCCTATGCTCCCCAGGTTCCTCCAAATCTCCAGGAGTTTCCTGACCTGGATCTGGCAACCCTACTTTTCAGGCCGTACAGGAGGGCTGTAGTAGGTAAAGGGAGGCAGGAGAGTCCTGTTCCATGTGTGTTGCTCTGCTGCTCAGGGTTCTTTGGATCCCTTCCTGTATACTACAAAGTGGGGTAATCAACACAAAGGTGTGTAATAAATCTAGCAACATTTCTTTTAATGGAAAGCAATCTTGTTAACGGCAGAAGAAAGAGGATGCTTAACCCTTTCCCTGTCAGCTATTTTTCAACTTTAAATTATTCTACCCTGGTCAGTGTCCAGTGACATTTGCAGCTTCACAAGGCTGATTTTCATTTATTATTATTTTTTAAAACTGGGGCTTCATTACATGCATGTGGAAGTGACTGTAGTTCACCACAAAGGATCATTGCTTTACTCCATTATGACAATAGCAGAAACAAGTTGATAAGAGAATCTACACTGGTAGTTTGCTTCTGTGCTAAGAAACATTTCAGCAATGCGGTCATAAAAGGTGGAGAAGCTTTTTTTCAAGAATGTTAAGCTCTTGACAGAGAGAGAGAGAGAGAGAGAGAGAGAGTATTATGCTTTAAGTGACATGTAAGCCTAGTGCAGGGTAAGATTGAGGCCACTCTCGTGGAGGGCCTAGAAAAGCTCTTTAATAAGCAAAAGTACACACAGGAAGTAGAACAGGAAGATGTGGCTTAAGGGAAGCTACTCTTCATAAATACCAGGATAAAATTCCCCTCATTTCCAACTCCATGTGTCTAAGGTAAGCATTTTACTTCGTTAACACTCACAGTCGATTAAAGCTTATTTGCATGCAAAGGCCAGTTCTTAAGTAAACTGTCTGAAAGAGGAGAATGTGAACAGTGCTGTGAACAATTTACAGAGCCAATCTAAGCAGAGTTACATCCTTCTAAGACCATTGAAGTCAGTGGATTTAGGAGGCTGCAACTCTGCACTGTGACCAACAGAACAAATTACTAAGCCATCAGACTCTGATTTAAAAAAAAAACAGGAATTGCATAAAAAAAGGTAGTCTAGTTAGTAGAAACTATAGGACAGGTTCACTTATCTATGGCCATCATCTGATTTCTCCATACTTGGTGACTGGCAGCTAAACATCTGAGCTGATTCCATCGAAAAACATTCTGTTTGTTTAAAGATGAACATTCTGTTTGGGTTATTAAGTGCATTATAGTCATCAGGTGATGAGCCTGCAAATGCCAATCAGCCCCCAATATTCAAAGGGGGGAAAAATAAAATTTCACTCCCAAGTCTCTTCTCATGTCCTTACCTTTCTGCCATCAGTGGTATATAACTTCACAACTGGATACTGCATTAACTCACTAATGTTGTCCAGAAACGCCTCAAAGTTTTGTGTGTTCTTTTTACCCAAGACAATGGTGCGGCGGATTCTTACATCCCCATTTTTGAAAACCAGCAACTTCTTAGGGGTACTGATACGGATGTTGCCACCTCTCTGGAACACACCGTCTTCACCCTCTCTAGCTAACTGTATGGCTTTGCGGCGGGCACTGACAGGCCTGCTGATCTGCCATGGCAATGGCTTCTTACTGGCCTTCTCCAAGTTAATGGGTTTGATTTTCTTCTGCTGGGAGCAAATGTATGACTTCCCATCTTCAAGGTCTTCCAGGTTAGTGATACCATGTATCCCTTGTGGTGTAGTGATAGTCCTTACTCCAAAAGGCAATGGGACTCTTTTGGACAAATTGTCAAGCAAGGCATCAAAGGATTTGAAAGATCGGCTATTAACAACCATCTTGACCCCATTAAATTGTGGGTCTCCGCTTTTGTAAAAGCAGATCCGTTTGGCCACAACTGGGTCAGTGACATTGAGGGGACGTGTAGACAAAGACTGCTCACTCTCTGAAGTGGGAGGCTGCGTCACCGAGTAGGCTGTTGAAGGCGTTTCACTCATTTTGACTGCAATCTGGGAAAAAAGGAGGCAGAAGTAAATGTTCTGTCATGATCATAACAATAATGCAGTCCTTGTTTCTGTAAAATCACAAAGGAGATTTTAACAAAAGCTGCAGCAGTAGATCTTGCCAGAAATCAATGACTTAAATAGGTCCAAGCTGTTACCGGTATCTCTATATTCCACAAAGACAGGCAGGATTAAGCTAACAAAGCTTTACTTTCAAATATGTGCAGAATTCTCCAGTGGATCTTATCATTTTGGTAGAACTGAATATTTATATAGCAAAGGGTATTTTGTCACACCAGAATAGTAATTGGATGGATTTTATTTTAATAATGAATATAATGACAACATTTCTTATTCTAACAACATAGATACTTTCAAACAGAGGAATGAATTGTTTTTCAAGTGTGACCCATGCGGCTAGTTAAAGATTAATGAAAAATTGCATGCAATCTGGAAGGAAATTCTTCTTCTATCGATCTTGTGTGCATCCTTTAAATACAGCTGAGCTTGTACAGAAGACCCTTCTACTAGATTATCACATATTTTATGTATGTCCACTTTACACCATTGCAGTTCTACTGATTCCAGCAAGATTATTCATCAGTAGGCCTGACAACCAAGGAAAGCCAAATATCTTATAAAATATTATCAAACTATTTAATCTGAAATAGAATAATTTAACTTTAACCATTTTGGTCTGAATAATTCAGGAATTATTTATCACTTTTCCACTGATATCATACTTTATCCCTTGGACTCAGGGTAGGTAACAATGTATTAAAATGCTGGACTGAAATTAGCAACATACTCTTAATAGAAAATACTATATAATAATATATTATATCGCCCTTTTCCTAAGTGTTCAAGCCACCCGACATTTGTTATTTCATAAATATGACAATATGGCAATCTAAACAGTACCAGTACCCTATATTTCAAGGGGTTACACAAAAAGAAAAAAGGAAAGCTGGCCTATGAAAGAATCGTTCAGGAAGCAGACAGTAAGTGAGAGATTCCTAGTTATATGGTAGCACATGTAATTAGAAGATGGCGTTTCATCTAAGCTAATAACAAGGCTGAAGCCAGTACATTCAGATAATAACGTTCAGACTAAATTTTCAAATGGCAGAGTGGAACTTTCCTATCTCCTTCTTCCCACTGTAGCTCACTGATCTTTACAAACTTTTTATAACATTTATAAATTCTGCCCCTGTTGGATGGGGACCCTGAGGAATGACATGAGGGAGGTCTGCAGTGGGGAAAGGGAAATCAGTGCAAACTCCCAGTCATCTGTGACTCGACAGCACTTTCCTCCACCAAGCGTGACATCACTGAAGGTATATTACAACTCCCTCCCTGTGTATACTAACATAATTTTTGAGCGCCTTTGTCATATTTAAAAACTCTCCCTGTTTTTTGTGAAGGTTACACACTACTTTTGTTCTGAACTTGTGCACACATCTCTGTCAAAATGAAACCTGTTGCTTTTGTCAGTAGCAGACAAATATCCATGGCACTTGTAGAAGCACATTCTATCACAAACAGCAGCATCAGAACTATATTGTCCTCTCGTCTTAATATAGATGGATCCAATGTTGGGAAATAAAGTTTTCCCACAACAGAATAGCTCCTTCGGAAGGTATAGATGTGTGTGTAAAGTACTGTCAAGTCACAGCCGGCTTATGGTGACCCCTTATGGGGTTTTCAAGGCAAGAGACTAACAGAGGTGGTTTGCCAGTGCCTTCCTCTGCATAGCAATCCTGGTATTCCTTGGTAGTCTCCCATCCAAATACTAACCAGGGCTGACCCTGCTTAGTTTCTGAGATCTTACAGAATCAGGCTAGCCTGGGCCATCCAGGTCTGGGCAAGGTATAGATACTGTGTGATAAATAAGTGAAATTGTGTCTCTGACGTGCTAAAAACTAACATTTAAAAAATCTATTAAAGATGAAATGGACAGTGCAATCCTAAACAGAGTTACAACCTGCTAAATCCACTGAAGGAGCCCCGTGGCTCAGTGTTAAGCTGCAGTACTGCAGTCAAAAGCTCTGCTCACGACCTGAATTCGATCCCAACAGAAGTTGGTTTCAGGTAGCCGGCTCAAGGTTGACTCAGCCTTCCATCCTTCTGAGGTCGGTGAAATGAGTACCCACCTTGCTGGGGGTAAAGGGAAGAAGACTGGGGAAGGCACTGGCAAACCACCCCGCAAACAAAGTCTGCCTAGAAAACGTTGGGATGTGACGTCATCCCATGGGTCAGGAATGACCCGGTGCTTGTACAGGGGACCTTTACCTTACCTTTTAAATCCACTGAAGTCAATGGGTTTAGATTTTCACTAGAAATCCTGACCCTCCCACACTCTTATATGCAAAACACATCGAGAAGCTGGGCTCCCTTGTGTAGCTAGTTTAATTTTCTGAATAGAAAAAAAGCATGTAAATGGCCCAGAAATGTCATGAAGATCGCAATCTTCATACTTGGCTGCTTCTACAATTGCACATCGTGCACCATTGGAAATAACCTTGTGGGCACAAAGCACCACAGTTCTCATTAACTCAAGAAGGTGTTGCAGATTATCAGCAGTTCTATAATGCAGGTCATTTAGCTAGAGATCTAATATGAATGTATAGAGACCTAAATTTCAAAGCATCATTTTGAAAAACTGTAGATTTATAAGCAACCTGCAGTCCAAGACTGAAATTCTAATACTTCTACGCACCAGCTTAGTGTGTAGGGAACTGTTCGGGATGTTTTGGAATGTAAGTTGGCAACATAAAGCCTGCAGGATATGCACAGTCCATGCAGCTCAGGCTGTTGCCATGGGGTACACATTTCAGGGACAAAGGCTGGGCATGCTTTAAGGAGGTCAAAGCAGGACACATCACCTAACTCAAAACCCCTGTGTGTGTGTGTGTTAAGTGCCATCAAGTCGCTTCTGACTCATGACTGACCCTATGAATCAAAGTCCTCCAAAATGTCCTATCTTTGACAGCCTTGCTCAGATCTTGCAAATTGAGGGCTGTGGCTTCCTTTATTGAGTCAATTCAACTCTTGTTGGGTCTTCCTCTTTTCCTGCTGCCCTCAACTTTTCCTAGCATGACTGTCTTCTCCAGAAACTCTTGCCTTCTCATAATGTGACCAAAACACGATAGCTTCAGTTTAGTCATTTTAGCTTCTAGGGTCAGTTCAGGCTTGATTTGATCTATAACCCACTGATTTTTTTTTTTTTGGCAGTCCAGGGTATCCGTAACACTCTCCTCCAACACCACATTTCAAAGGAGTCAAACCCCCTACCTTATGGGATTGCTAAATCAAAGTGAACAGACATGCAGTCATTTTATGCAATGTTTCCATCAGTATTGCCAAAATTCCAATTTAGAAACATTTTCTTAATTGAGCTCAAGTGAAGATGTGGATATGTGATCCTGATTTTCTGGCCCGTTTAATGCAGTACTATTTAAACATTGATATTACCTTTGTTATACAAACTTGTTTAGTTCCAAGTAAGAATGTTCTAAGGTTAATGGTACACCCCTCAATTATTTGACAGAATGCGAACTGCCTCCATAAAAAGTACTGTGGTTCAGTGATGTCAGGTAATATGACCTGGAAGTTCTATCAGAGGTATTTATCTGCAACATGCCTCTAGGTATGGATCTGATGGGAAATCTGTTGTAAATTGCTAACCCACACAGTACCTCTGCACTGGGAAGCTAATACAAACAGTCCCACTGTACGCTTATCATATGATGATATGTGCTTTTTCTTAAGTTTTTGGTGCTATGTGTACATAAATGGGAATGACAGATTAAGCTAAATTAGTACTGGAAGTATTTGCATTTAGTACTGAAAGATCCAGTGTGCTGTGACAGGTGGAAGACCTTGCTATATGGGGTTGCCAGCCTCCAGGTGGAGGCTGGAGTTTTCCTGGAATTACAACTGATCTCCAAACAACAGAGATCAGTTCCCCTGGAGAAAAGGGCAGCTTCAGAGAGTGGACTGTATAGCATTATGACTGTGCTGAGCGGCCATCCCTTGCCAAGCTCCATCTTCCCCAAGCTCCATTCCCAAATCTCCAGGAATTTCTCTACTCAGAGCTGGCAGCCCTAGGGGCAAATCAGTTAAATCCTCCAGGACAGAAATAGGAGGTCAGAACACTGTTTTGTAGAACATAGGGGAGTGGAGCAACATAAGGCCTCTAGAATAATCTTTACACATTTGCATTCCTCCCTGTACTACCTTATGGCTTCTTGACCCTCTTACACAAAATAACTGTGACATGAAAATCCATTCATTGCACCTGAAAAAGTGTGCTCTAGTCCATGAAAGCGGATGCTGGAAGAAGACGCTAATCATCAGGGAGCCAAAAGATTCCTGTATTTTTGCTGCAGTAGGCTAAAAGAGCCACCCCTCTAAAATATGTTCAGTCCATGCAGCTCATGCCATTGCCATTAGACATTGCTCAAACACCTGCCAGTTCAGTTTATGTCCTGTTTGCAAAAGGGAGTTGGTTTTTTGATGATTGCTTTGACTGTTCATCAACCCATTCACGGCTGTTTGGCAAGTCACTTCACTGTATTCCTAACCATGAAGTACAGTACAGTTTATGCACATGTGTTCTCACCCAGCCTGGTTGAGTTCTAGTACCATCACCACTCTAACTTGCTGTCTAACTGCTCCGCTCAGCAGGCAGGCAGTTGTTCGAATAGACTATTAAATCAGTCACAAACCATATGAAGCAGTAATAAATAAAAGCTGTGCTTTAATAAAATCCTATTCTTTGGTGTTTGTCTAAGTAGGCCCTAATAGCTGTTAATCAGTGTGAATCAGTGGGGTCTTCATGCTTGCATAGTTTTGAAAAAACTCCGATGCAACCTGTTGGGCTAGCATTCATGGCTGTTTGGAATGAACCAAACAGGTTAGATGATTGGCTCATGCCTGACTGACACCTTCAAACATGGTAAGTTTCACTGCTGAGCATGTTTGTGGGGGGGAAATTTCAGCATCCCTAATTGCCATGTGGGGACTGGAATTCAGGTTGCCCCTTTCAGGAAAGAAAGCTGGACATGTTTTGTTGAGGGCAAAACATAAATTTCCAGCACCTATCCCATGATTGAAAATTTCCTAACTTAGCATGTAAAACATATCCACATTGTTCATAGGAAATTGGAAGACACAAAGGTTCACAAAGGTGAAGTTAATTAAGGATCCCCTCTTACATTTCAGTCTCCTTACACTTAAGTGCATTTTTGGGTAGGAAAATGTCGATACCTATAGAAGCAGGGAAGCCCAACAAGTATTGCCTTACTTTCACTATGCTTGGGGCCCTCTTCTGTATCCAAAAGTTGTCATGAATATTACATGTGCAGCTGCTGCTCAGCTGGCTATATGCTCGAGTATATAGAAATCACAAAATGAGAAGAAAAAAACTTTATAACAGTGTGGATAGAGGAGGAGTGTATTTTGATTTAAAGTATTTCATCTATTGTCTAGAGCACATAGGGCATTAAAAAGTGACAAGGAAATGTACACTACAGTTAAGGAATAGGTTGTTTTTTACTCAACGTGCTCTTTCAGACAAAAACCGTGAGATGATTAATACTGGGACCAACAACAACAATCTTCCCTCTCTGGCTATTGAATAAATGCATATTGACTATCATATTGCCAAACTACTTGCATGGTTCTTAGAATTAGTCCCCATAAGCTTCAATCTCTGAGCAGAAGGATGGAAGTTGCTGCTTCCAGCCAGATGAAATGGCACTACTACATGGAACAACAAAGATATCGCTGCTCTGGACCCTCTGCTTTCCATCACCTTGAGCATGCATTCTTGAGCTTTATGCAGATAGAATGCATTTTCTGCTTTAGACAATGACAAATCAAGACAACTAGCAGCTTCAGCCAGTAGGCCACCAAAGGCTATGGTAGGGTTGCCAGGTCCCTCTTCGCTACTGCAGGAGGTTTTGGGGGCACAGCCTAAGGAGTGTGGGGCTTGGGGAGGGACTTCAATGCCATAGAGTCCAATTGCCAAAGCAGCCATTTTCTTTAGGTGAACTGATCTCTATTGGCTGGAGATCAGTTATAATAGCAGGAGATCTCCAGCTAGTACCTAGAGGTTGGCAACCCTAGGCTATCGGCAGGTTTGCTGTTCAATCATACTGGATTTTACAAAAGGTAGACATGTCTGTGAGGTGTTTAACAAAGCAAAAATTATCTAATTTTGAAATTCACCCAGTGTTTTGAATATATTGATTTTGAGTGTAATCAGGGCAAAGTTAAACGCTTTGCCATTTTCAGTTATTTCAACAGGGGAGATTTAGCACATGCTTATTTGGAAACAAACAAACAAAAGAACAGAACTTCAGTGGGGTTGTCACTCTTATCTAAAAGGTACAAGTACGCATTGGAAGTAGTTCTGTAATTCTGTGCTGCCATTTTAAGGGGAAGACTGGCATGAGAGAAGAGGCCCAATTTTACTGCAAGGAAATAAATGTATTTTCAGCATTCAGTTTCAGCCTAGAAATATGTGAACAAAGACACCTGTTGTGTATGAGGTGAGCAGCCTTTATCATAATCAGTCCTAGGTATTTAAGATTATGGGCTAAAATATTCCAGGACCAGTTTGTAGCTTCTAAGAAGGCTCTTTTAAACTTACACAATTTTATTTATTTGTTTGTTCATCTTGTACCCTACCTTTGACCATACAAATTAAGATGGAGGACATAGAAGTCCTACAGATAATGACTTGTCCAAACACTGGTCAGACACTGCCCTTCATTTCAAAATGGCTGCTGCGTCACCTGCCTTCAGCCCATGCTGATGATGGATATTCTGCTTAATTGATTACTAAGAATAACACAGGCTAAGCTTCCACATAGGCCAGTGCTGAAACATTTTATATCATAAAAATAATATTAATACCAAACATAGATTACTTTTCTTGCTTCTTGCCTATTATGCAATTGATTCATTGACATTTTGACAGTTATTTCTTATCAATTATATTGTATAGGACACGATATGTAACTACAGGACCTAGAGTATAGATCCTAGATTTACCTTGGTGACCCCTTCACTAATACTCAGCTCCATTTTCATTTAAGAATATACAAAGACTTCGACATTAATTCAGCATATGGATCTAATATTAGACATAGTTGTCCTACTTGCTATGAATCAATTACCCAATGTTAGCTTGATTTCTGACTCATCCAGATTCATAGTCTTTATGTGGTAAACAATCTTATTCTTGTTCTGAAGACACAGCTAGAAGAAGCACAGTCTGCTAATGCCATGGTCATTAATAGACTGGCTTGCTCACAAAGCAAACAGTGAACACTTGATTTACTAAGTATTTTCATTTTATGTTCCCATACAATTTCTTGCTTTTCAAGGAGAAATAAATGCAAACCATTTTACATTTCTAACATTTCTTTAACTATAGCATGTTTCTTCTTTAAAATTCATTTTCCTTGGGAAAACACCCATAATCACGGAACCTATAGGAGCAAAAGTGACTAGAATTTTTTTTATTTTAACTTCCTTCTGATGCTCTAGTTTTCTACTTAACAAGTTGCTTAGTGTTTTATGATATTTTGAAGTATTTCCCAGAATTCTTACCAGAATAGAGCATCCAACTCTTAGTGCATCCAACCATCCTTCAAGCTTCTAGATCACGAAGTCAGAAATAATTTCCTCCTAATTGCCAGCCCTTCTGGTAGTTATTTGCAATCATCCTCAATGGTCAGGAGTTCTTTTCTAAATTGTGTCAATAATATAGATAATACTAGGTATTCCGGCATTGCAGAACAAATAATTCCATGGTTATCTTTCCTGCCACTCCGGTGTTCAACAGACAATTGAGTCCTGTCCAATCCAATACATATTCCAGAAAAATTTGATACAGGAGGGCTGACTGGCAACCAAACAACTATGTTTGAGAGAGTATTTCTGCAGATGCAGAAGGATTATGATGCTTTATCTCTTCAGTACTGTTGAATTAGGTTCTTCTTCTTAAGCAAATGCTGTGTCTCCAGATGGCAACTGTTCCGTCTAATTACTGCCATGGGTATAATCAGATTTCAGGCTTCTCCCCTTAATCGGGATTATAGCGAGCCTGTCATACTCGCTGCAGAGCAGCTGCGACGAGTTTCCTCAGCAGACATAATGTATCATTCATAACTGCTTTTAATTGGCTTGTGCCTTCACACCCTTTGTGTTTAGAATGCATTCTTTATGTTGAGCATTTACGGCAATGTTGCTTCAGGCTTGGTGACCAGGACTGATGCAAAAAGTATCCCTGTAGAATCATGCCTAGAATTTCTGCACACACAAGAGGAGAGACAATTTTTGCCAACTCCCCTCTCCTGTGACAGCTCAAAATGTCCCTTGCAATGCTGCTCCTGGGGAATGAGGTACCCTCGGGAATAGTTTGGGGGATCAGAGGTCTCCTATGTGAAGGGGGAATCCGTGAAACTCAATCCCTCTGTTGTGCCTATGGAACTTCTTGGCGGGAATCAGGATGTGAGCCAGTATACACTAAGCCTGCCTCTTTTAACCAATTTTAACAGTTTATTAAAACAATAATTTATAGCCCCAAACTCATGCAATTGATATAACGATACTGCTCAAAACTAGCCCCCACCCTCATCCACAGGTTCAAGTTTTTCCACTTTGAGTGCTGTTTGTAAAAGTTAATGCCAATAGGCTGCCAATGACACCTGATAATCAAAAGTGCCTGCTGGCTCAATCTTTAAATTTTTGGTGGGAGTTGACTTTTTAACTATTAAATCCCAAATGCTTATGGAATACAGACCCCAAATACATCTATTCACCTGGCATTGGCTCCATATGTTAAACTCAACAGAGTGGTAGTAATTAAGAGCGGTGGTTTGAAGCAGTGGACTCTAATCCAGAGAACCAGGTTTGATTCCCCACTCCTCCACATGAGCAGTGGACTCTAATCTGGTGAACCGGGTTGGTTTCCCCACTCCTACACATGAAGCCAGTTGGGTGACCTTGGGCTAGTCACAACTCTTAGAGTTCTCTCAGCCTCACCCACCTCACAGGGTATCTGTTGTGGGGAGGGGAAGGGAAGGTGATTGTAAGCCGATTTGATTCTTCCCTAAGTGGTGGAGATAGTTGGCATATAAAAACCAACTCTTCTTCTTCCTGCTAGTAGAATCCAGCTTCCTCCTTCTGGCTCTGTGATCCCTCCTCTGGGGCTTGGCTGCATCTCTGCCATTCTTATAGCATCCGTGGCATGCTACCATCACGACAACATTCTCTCTCTGACTCACTGCTTTCTCCAGGACTGGCCCAATGGTGGTTGCTTCAGACAGCAATATTTGGGGGGGAGGCTAATGAAACAGCATGTAGGCTAAAATAATGCAATGTTTTACATGACTTAGGGGCTACCCCAACTTCAGACTGGCCCAGACTAAATGTGAATGAGCTCCCAAGTGTCCAATTTGGATGAATCACTCCATGTTGGGATGGAACCAGCAAATCAACAGGGCATAGTGCTTTTGAATTTCATTTTTGTGGTTTTTCTAGCCAGTGCCCTTTGAATGACATTCTTTGTTGAGGTTTGAACCATATAGGACAATGGCTGGTAGAATATTTTTATCATTCATGTGTGAGTCACTCCATTAAAATATTCAGTTGCTGCAACAGTTAAACTATTAGTGTTAACCTTATGACCAAGGAAAGGTGATAGTGTGCTTTACATCTTGAAGTCTTTTCAGCCTCTGAAACTCTGGATTTTGTTTTAATTAGACCATTCACTAAGGTATGGAAGAAGGAAACTGTTATCTGCTTGAAAAGGAAATTATCACATTAGAGACAGGGGCCCAAGTTATGTTTCTCTGAATGTGCCCAGCCTACTTACATCCTCTCCAATAAAGGTTTCCAAAAGTGAGCTATTATTAACTGTCTTTACTTGATAAGATTTCTGAACATTTAGTTACCACAGCAGTTTGATGTACGTGAATGTTTAATCAAGTTAATCTCTGCAAATTCATGAAATTCTGCCAAAGGAAAAAGCAAGGACACGAGGGTAAACGAGGATAGAAGTTACCAGAGAAAAGACTGTTCTTCCATTTTTATTAAAACCACATTTGAATGGTAGGAGGAGACGGGAGACTGCAACTGGGAACATCAGAAACCTGCTTAAACTTGATCCTGCTACTAAGTGGTAATTAATTACCTAACCTAACAGTGCTGCATTAGTAAACAAGGACTTGTGGTTACAAATGCTGCTACAATGTTCTGCCAGTGCTACAAGAGATGGGATCTCTAGATAGCTAAACTGAAAAGCATTATAAAAGATATCATGATATGCTATAGTCTGAGTTCATTGTAGTTTGGGAGCTATGCAGGATTGGCCACAGTCTGTACTTGGATGGGAGACCACCAAAGAAGACTCAGATTGCAGTGGAAGGCTCTGGCAAACTACATCTGCTTGTCTCTTGCCTGGAATGCTCCATGGATAGGGTGGCCAACTCCAGACTGTAAAATTCCTGGAGATTTGGGGGTGGAGCCTGTGGAGGGCAAGATCAGGGGAGGGGAGAGACCTCAGCAGGGGAACGTCCGGCCCAGGGGCCATATGCAGCCCCTGAGGACATTTTCAGTGGCCCTCGGGAGCTCCAGGGCCCAGCCGCAGAGGCGCAGAACAGCACGCCCCTCCCCAAGGGTGTTCTTGGGGCAGCAGCACCCTTTGGATCTCCTCTCATCGACTGTGGGTCGGCAAGAGGAGGGGGAGGGGGAGGGACGCTTCCCCCAAAGCTGCCCCCTACAGTCGCAGCATGCAGGAATGCCGCGGCACACTGTAAGCCCCTCTTGCCGCCTGTCAAGCGGCGAGGGGGGGGAGAGGCCGGTGGCTCCTGGAGGCGGAACATGCGTGCGGGAGCCGATCGGGCTTGGAGGGCCTTTTGTGGACTCGGGGTGGGGGGGTGGGAGGGCGTGGAGGCTGGGGCCAGGTCGCATGGGGCTGCGTGTGCTGCCGTGTGTGTGTGTTGGGGGAGGCGGGGAGCCTGGGGCCAGGTTGCATGGGGCCGGCGTGTACTTGTGTGTGTGTGGGTGGGGAGGATTTCTCTCTTCCTCTTTTTCTGTCACTCTTTCTCCTTTCTCCCTCATCTCTTTCTTTGTCTGTCTCCTTTCGTCCTTTTCTCCCCCTCCATTTCTCTGTTTTCCTTCCTCCCTTCCTTCCCTGAGGATTGGCTGCAGGCTGCGCCCCCCTGGCGCCTCGTTTGCTGGGGGCCCACCGCTGGCTGCCCTCCCTCCTGGGAGGGGGAAGCGGGGGCACCCTCCAGGCCTTCTCTGCATGGCCTCCCCTGTGGTTGCCAACCTCCAGGTGGTGGCTGGAGACCTGGCAACCCTAGCCTCTCCCCCCACTGCGCGCCGGGAGATCTACACCTGGTTATGGCCCCCGAATGATGTTATAAATGAGCAAATGGCCCTTGGCAGGAAAAAGGTTCCCCACCCCTGGTATAATGGCATAGAGTACACCCTCCAAAGCAGCCATATTCACCCACAAGGTTAGTATCTCCATTTGGGACAGAAGAAGACATGCAACTTATTTTAAAACTAAACCAGAGCATGCAGATCAGAGAATCTAAACCTCATCATCCTGTGTCTCATGGCCTTACTATATGATATACAGTCCTTGGGTTGAGTCTTGATTTGTCATGATGACTATCAGCCAGAAATACGCTTAGAAATTCTCCACTGGGAGCTTAATTCTCAGGTTCATGGGGCCCAATTTGGAAAGGGACCTAGTCACCTGTGGCAAACAGGCTTATACCTTTCCCTTCTGCACTAATTAACATGGCACCAGGGTGTGTTATTTGCCCCCTTTGGGACACAATTACATAGAGACTCCAACAGGGCAAGTAGCAGCCTTCTGAGGTCATTTTAGGTCCGGAAAAGAGTCGGGGCGGGGAGACACATAAAGTCCTTCTCCCTGTGCACCAGGGAACTCTCAGCATGGAACTCACAGGTGTGCTTCTGATTGCACATCTGGGCAGGCTATGAGTCAGAGATGATAAAAGGCAGAGAGGGGGAAGCTACTTAAGCCTTTCTGTTCCAATCATTGTCAGTGCAAAATCATCTTCCACATCTAGAAGAAAAACCCTCTCAAGGGAACGGGGGGGGGGGGGTTTTCTTTCAGATCTCCACTACTGCCACAAACCTCCAACCAGCTCCCCTTCATGCTATTCTTGGTTCCACAGGAGCAGCATTGGGAGGAGCATTTGGGTGGGAGAGGCCAGGTGGGAGAGGCCAGGAAAGCGTACTCTCCTGACAGAAATCCTGTCTGTCTGTGGAAATATTCCACTAAGGAAGATACACAGATCTTGCATCTGTATACACACACACCAGCCAGATGAAAAAGCAATTTGG
Source organism: Euleptes europaea (assembly GCF_029931775.1). Classification (NCBI taxonomy): domain Eukaryota; kingdom Metazoa; phylum Chordata; class Lepidosauria; order Squamata; family Sphaerodactylidae; genus Euleptes; species Euleptes europaea. The sequence goes on from NC_079319.1 coordinate 43,576,277, forward strand.
GGATGGTGGTTTTGGTTGAAAAATCACCAGAAGGGAAAGGATTAAGCAGTGTCTCCCCATCCATGTGACAGAAGCACTGTTACCAGTACATAATATTCATATCTGTACAAGCCAATAAAATTTGGATTCTCTGGGTGAATATGACAACTGGAAAAAGGTTGTTGGGCCAGGAGATGACACAGAAAGGGTGGTAGTTAATGGGCTCTAGTAAAAAAAAGTTATCAGGTTTTCATACAAGGACAGGAAAAGGTTGCAGAAACAGAGTAAGGTCATATTATCTTCATCTAGGGGCTAGCTGGGGACTTTTTAATTTCTGTACAGTAATGCCAGGGTTCAAACCATAGTAAGTGTTATTAAACCATTTTCCTCAGTTTGGGACATTTAGTATATATTTTGTATGGCTCTAAACAGATTGTTTATCTTATACTCCCTCAGTTGGACTTAATTCACACCTTGTGGAAGCCTGAAACTTTTGAAACAGGCTACTGAATAGATACATTTTTAGTTCCTATAAAGGCCTGTAAGGCGATTGCTATAGTTGGGGGGAAAGACATCCATTTACAGCTGTTCTGTCTAGTTTGGCTCTGATTGAAAACTAGTGATGGAATAGACGGGCCTTATGTTGCCTACTCTTGTTGATATGGATACCCTGGCACAGTGCCTGTCTGCTTAAAAGAGGATGATGTGAAAAGCACTGGCATGGTGCAGTAATCTGGTCACGCAACTATCTTATTGGTTTAATGCTATTTTGAGCTTGTGTCTGTATCTGAGAGTTATGCTTACCTCGTGTGTGTGTGTGTGTGTGTGCGCGCGCGCGCACGCACGCATATGAAATTATGAACCAGGCCATAGGATGGGGATAAAAACATCTTCCAAATGGACAGGGAGATTTCTCTACAATCCTGAAGGAATCCCGAGCTTTGCAGAAAAATCTGAAATACATATTTTTTAAAAAATACATTGGAGGATTAAAAATCCCAAAAGTAATTAAAACCATACTTCTAGTCATAAGAAAAGAATGCCCATTGGGACTATGTCCTGAGAGCTCAGTAGCCATTTTGAGGGTTGCTAAGCAACCAAAACAATATTGCCTAGTTTTCCAAGCTCTGATTTCTGTAAAGCAAAGCCATGGGGATCAAGTAAGGGTGGACTAGGAGGCTAAAATAGCCATGGAAAAGGTCCCACCCCCTGCCCTGTCATGTTCCCACTGACACCCACCTCAGACCCACTACCCACACAACTCAGCCAGGAGAGGCTGCCAGGGAGAGGGAAGAAGGAAAAACTGAAAGGGGAGCAGATTAAGATGGTTGGCCAGTGGGTAGGAAGGAAGGGCAAGGAAGCAGGAAAAGAAAGGCTATGGGGATTACTAGGGTAGGGGGAAAGGAACTAATGGAAAGGGGTATACATGATGAGATGAAATGCTCCCCGCTCAAGTCCTTGCAAGTCTCCACTTGTGTTTGTGTGTGTGTGTGTGTATCTGTCTTTGGGTTGCCAACTCCATGTTGGGATATTCCTGGAGATTTTGGGGTGAAGCCTAGGGGGGACAGAATTTGGGGAGGGGAGGAACCACCGCTGGGTATAATGCCATAGAGTCCATCCTCCAAAGCTGCCATATTCTCCAGGAGAACTGATCTCTGTAGTCTGGAAATCAGTTGTAGTTTCAGGAGGTCTTCAGCCCCCACCTGGAGGCTGGCAACCCTGTCTATATTGGAGCACTGTCTTTTATTTTGAGGACACGTATTTACAATATTGATAAAACCATCAAATTGACATAACCATCTTAATAAAGAGGAAATAAATGGAACTTGTTTTCAAGTACATTGAAAACTGTGGGTCAGGATACAAATCTTAAGCCCACCTGATTTGAAACATATTCTGTTAAAACCAGTATTATTTCATGGGGGAATATTACTTTATTAAAAAATTATCCAGTCCCATACTGTCCATCTTAACTGGAAATGATGAGTAAAACTATTTTTGTCACTTAAGGTTATAAAATAAAACTATAACTAAGGATCAAACCTGCTCCCATGCCATTTCTGATGAATACAGACTCCATTTTGTAGTCTTTTACTACTTCTTATTCAGTTTTGCCCAAAGTTTATCTAAGAAATTAAACACATGAATTTACAGATAAAAACTGGAAGAGGAGGGGAGAGGAAGATTAGCTCCTTCCCTGTTGAGATAAATCATTTCCCAGTGTTTCATTTGCAGCCGTCACCATTTTTCATACAAGTTTTTTCTATAGCTATATCTGCAAAGAAATGGAAGTTTCAGAGTTGATTCATTACTGTATTATATGAACTTTCAACTGTTCATTAGATTACCGGATCGCTAGAAAATGCCATTTTTTAACCATTTTATATGCAAGCATCTAGTATCTGGAAGACCCAGGTTCAATTCCCCACTCATGCCACAGAAACCTGCTGGGTGACCCTGGGCCAGTCACACTCTCAGCCTAACCTACCTCACAGGGTTGCTGTGAGGATAAAATGGAGGAAAAGAGAATGATGTAAGCTGCTTTGGGTTCCCATTAGGGAGAAAGGTGGTGTATAAATGAAAATGAAAATGATGATGATAATAATAATAATAAAGCAAAAATACAATAATAATTCAGAAACAAAAGATATGTCAACCCTTTTATTAGGACCAACCCTAATAAGACAAAATGGTGTGGAGACATTCAAGGTCTCCAGAACTCTTCATGAACACACATGAACACATGAAGCTGCCTTATACTGAATCAAACTATTGTTCCATCAAAATTAGTATTATCCACTCAGACTGGCAGTGACTCTCCAGGCTCTCTCAGGCAGAGGTCTTTCACATCACCTACAACCCTATCTGTTAACTGGAGATGCTGGGGATTGAACCTGGAACTTTCTGCATGCCAAGGTGAAGCCACAGCCCCTTCCCTCCCCCTTCATTAGTCAGAATGTTCAAAAGGGGGTGGGGGTAAGTCTCAGGCCATGATCTCAAGGCCAGCTTATCCTGTGTGAAAAGCCAGTGTATATGCAGTCTCCTGAAGGGGCAAGTAACACCCACCCCTGCAGTACCTGGGTCATTTTGGCTGCTGAAAATGGCATGTGGGGAGGATGCAGGAGCCTCTCCTCCCCCTGCACTGTTGTCCAATCAGAATTGGGCCCATCTTTTTTACACATGAGTCACCTTGGGGCCTTGCAGCTGCAGAATGGCTGCAAGTCCCCAGGCAAACTCATGAAAAAAGTAATGACCATCTAAGTGCAGATCAATTCCTTTCTGTTTGTCTTTGGTTTTCTCAATTTCTTGTGTATTTTCTTGTATTCTCAAAAATCAAGAAAATCAAAGAAAAACAGAAAAGACTTGATCTGCACTTAGATGATCATTACTAGTTTGGCTCCTAGAACAAAATAAGCAAGGTATGCAGGGCTGATTTAAATTATAATAAGGGTGACTTGGCCAGAGAAGGACAAAGGTAGGATTAAGCATCTTTGTCACTGCTTTGATCCCTTCCACACTAGGGTGTCATGGAATAATCCTCGAGAGGATCAACTATCAGCCACCCATGCCCAAAGAAGGGAAACAGTAGGGTTGCCAGGTCCCCTCTTCGCCACTGGTGGGAGGTTTTGGGGCAAAGCCTGAGGAGGGTGGGGTTTGGGGAGGGGAGGGACTTCAATGCCATAGAGACCAATTGCCAAAGTGGCCATTTTCTCCAGGTGAACTGATCTCTATTGGCTGGAGATCAGATGTAATAGCAGGAGATCTCCAGCTAGTACCTGAAGGTTGTGCAACCGAAACAAGAGTTAGTGCCCCAAATGTGACTACTGGAATTCTCAAGCACTTATGGCAAAACAGACAAAAATATGCTGATAAGGCAAACGTTATATTGTGCATACAAACCGCAAAATGCAAAACAGTGATATACACAAATAATTTCAAAGAAGAAAATACAACAGCCCATGTAATTAAAGGTCCTTGCAGCTTGTAAAGGAGTCCTTGCAGCTGTGTAGGTGAACTCCAAGCAGCTTGTAAAGGAGTCCTTGCAGCTGTGTAGGTGAACTCCAATTGTAAAGGAGTCCTTGCAGCTGTGTAGGTGAACTCCAAAATAGGTTTCTGGTAAAAGTCCTATTTCGCATGAACGCTTTTTCATCATTGGCAGTTCACTATCACATTATCCACAGAACATATGTTCTGAAAAAATGCATTAATGCTCATGAGTATACATATAGGAATTTCAAAGCATATAACAACATAGAGAATCATAAAGCAATGCATACCTGGCTGAACAAGCTCTTAGCTCACTTGTAAAGGTGGTTGGCGAATCTGCGTCATCTAAACCCAAATTGCATTCCCACTAATTTAAAGGGAATGCTTCTAATTAGTGACAGGTGAAGCTAATCACTATAGACAGGCAAGCTAACCATATGCCATGAAATACATTACTATGACTATGTGATAAGACCAAAACATAATTTAAGATACAAATCATTATAAGAAACTGGACAAATCAAACCCAGAGTTTAAGCCGTTCGGCATGAGAGTATCAAATAAAAATATGAATCGACACTCTTGTTGGGATAATAGTTTGTCAATATCCTGATGTTGATGTATTTTACTTTGATATTGCCAAACCACGAAAAACTGCATTTCGTGGTCTGCATGTTTCGCCTGTAAGTAATGCGCGGTGAGCGGTGCCTCTAAGTTGCAATAGCAAGAATGTTATTTATTTAATTAGATGCCCATGTGGTCTTCTATACACGGGCAAAACCAAACGACCAATCAAATTAAGAATCGGCGAACACCGATCGCGCGTGCACGATAGGAACTTAGAGGCACCGCTCACCGCGCATTACTTACAGGCGAAACATGCAGCCAGGTATGCATTGCTTTATGATTCTCTATGTTGTTATATGCTTTGAAATTCCTGTATGTATACTCATGAGCATTAATGCATTTTTTCAGAACATATGTTCTGTGGATAATGTGATAGTGAACTGCCAATGATGAAAAAGCGTTCATGCGAAATAGGACTTTTACCGGAAACCTATTTTGGAGTTCACCTACACAGCTGCAAGGACTCCTTTACAATTGGAGTTCACCTACACAGCTGCAAGGACTCCTTTACAAGCTGCAAGGACCTTTAATTACATGGGCTGTTGTATTTTCTTCTTTGAAATTATTTGTGTATATCACTGTTTTGCATTTTGCAGTTTGTATGCACAATATAATGATTGCCTTATCAGCATATTTTTGTGTTTTGCCATAAGTGCTTGAGAATTCCAGTAGTACCTGAAGGTTGACAACCCTAGGAAGCAGCAACCTGAAGTACTCAACGTGTGAAGCAATCTGTTCAAACCATGGCTACAGTGATAAGACTGGACCATACTGATTGGCTGACAGGGGCTCAGCAAGCCATCCACTACCCATCAACCCCTGGTCTCCTTTAAGAGAGCAAGGCTTCCTTGGCACCTTTCTGTAGCTGATGGCTGCCAGTGTTTGTGTACCACCTGGTAGCTGTGCACTCTGCTATGAACCCAAAAGTCAGGGTTGGGCTTGTAACATGTGAACCAGCAATCCCAAATCCCCAGTCACAGGAACCGATTAGGTACCTTCTTCATCTGCCATTATGATAGGAAGGGCTAGTGATTGATCATAACCACCTGGTTCAAATGCTACTTTTGTCTAGAAAAAGAAGAGTTGGTTTTTATATGCCAACTTTCTCTACCACTTAAGGGAGACTCAAACCGGCTTACAATCACTTTCACTTTCCCTTCCCACAACAGACACCCTGTGAGGTAGGTGGGGCTGAGAGAGCTCTAAGAGAGCTGTGACTTGCCCAAGGTCACTAAGGCTTTGTGTACAGGAGTGGGGAAACCAACCTAGTTCACCAGATTAGCCTCCGCCACTCATGTGGAGGAGTGGGGAATAAAACCTGGTTCTCCAGATCAGACTCTACCACCGCTACACCGCTGGCTCTTGGACATGGCTACTAAAGTTGATGTGGACAGAAAGATTATTGTGTGAGCCAGCGCTTAGAAAGAGCTACAAACTATTGATGACACTATTTCATTATACATTATCCGTTTAGAAGGAAAACTGCATATTTCATACAATGAAATATGCTAATAACTCACATGTAATCCATGACAAACTCTGACCTGGAAAAGCATACAATTTATCCATCAGTAGATTTTTTCTTAAGGCATATGCTTATTTGTTTGTTTGTTTGTTTAATTAGATATTTGTACCTCACCTCTTCATGAAACCTGCTTGAAGCAGCTTACAAAATAAAATGTAACAAGACATTAAAAGTTATTAATTAAAATCCAGAATTTAAAAACCCACCCAGAGCATAAAAGCAGATAAATTACAGTTTACAGACTAAAAGCACTTTATAAAATGTTGATTTTCAAATTCCCATTTCAAATACCTTTATTGGCATAGTAAAATCTGCAGTATATAAAAGGATAAAAGTTAGAGTAAAATAAAATTAAAATAAATCATTCCTTAATGTTGTGATTCTACTTACGACTCGATTCCCATCGGTTGACTACTATCGTCAAAACTTTTGCCACGTTTTTGGTTATCTCAGGATCCTTATCAGCTAATAGTTTGTAAAGTATTTTCGCATTATTTGGTGAGAAGTTCAAAACTATGGGTTTTACTAGGTTTCCTCTTGGGGAATCATAAAGATGGTAGTCCAAAAGAATATGAGACAGGGAGTCAGGACATCCTGAACCACATCCGCAGACCCTTTCAGCGTAAGGCGTTTTCAGGAATCTGCCACGAAGGATCGCTGAAGGCAATGAATTAGTCCTAGCCTGCATAAAGACTTTCCTAAGTTTAGGATTGTTAAGATGGTCCAGGTAGTTTAAATGGAAATTAGGTGAAAGTCCAAAGTATTGATTTTATATACCTGCCTCTGAAAACATACTTTAGATTACATCTAATTAATAATAGCTCACCAGTCAAACATAATGCCCTGCATGGTAGATGGATCAAAGCATCCCAATAGAGCTCCGCTTCTAGGGCTACATCCAAAACAAGGTCTTCCTGCAGCAGCCTCTTCTAACTTTGGAGGAAGTGTCTAGTATCTCCACACTGTTTCCAAACAAAACTAATCGATTTTGATTCTATTCTTCTGTATATGACTGGCTATGTGCCATATTAATAAATGACTGACTGAAACTGATCAATTCATCAGAAACTGCTTTGTTCTCTAGATTTTCATCACATTTGTTTTTCTTGTCCTTGACCATCTTGAGAAAGGTGTAGGGCATCCCTTTGCCTCTAGGGAAACCCCAGTCTACAAAAAGCGAGTGTAGTCATGTGAATGCACCATGTTCTTGCAATGGGATCAGGACATCTGATTGTGTACTATTATGGATTATTGCACTGTGGTCTGCAACTGGAAGCATTGCAGTAAACCAGACAGGCCTTCAACTGAACTAGAAAGGCACTTTCAAAACAATCAGGACAAGCAAGTACTTCAAACTGCAAGTACAAACACAGCAGCTAAAACCAGAACCCAGTCCATAAGATAGGGACATTTTCTTCCCATGCTGCTTGTTATTCTTGGTGTGGATTTCAAAACAATGGGAAGTCCAACTTTTCTGCACATTCAGATTCAAAGCACGTTTTAATTTACTAAATCATCGCATCCTCTAAGATATGAAGCCTGACCAAGTGACAGTATAATGCAAAAGTACTTGGAAGTTGGCCAGCACTGGAAAAAACAGAGCAAAAAGCTGCAGCATCCAAACTGCGGTGTGCTTCACTGCCAGCCAAAAGAAAGGTGAGGAGTGAATCATCTGAACCCAAATGAAGTCATTTGGCACTGCCAGCAAAGTCCCTTGTAATCTATGGCCACAGTCATGTAAGAGATGGAAAACAAGCAGAAGGGAGACTCAATGTTAAATTGTCAAAGCACAACATGAAATTAGAACAATCTTGGTCTGAATTAGCCTTTTCTATTTATAAATATGCCTCTAATTTTAGCATGGTTTTGTCTGCCAAGTATCAGAAATATGAATGCATTGTACAAAGACAAAAGTGATAGAGATAAAAGGAGTTTCTTTTGGTGAAGCCGGCTCACTTACATCCTATACATGGTTATTTAAAAGTGCACACCACTTCCTCACATGTAAGCATATATACTTTTCTAGACTTGAAAGTACAAAACCATTGAAGGCAACATGCCCCAATTGTTGTGCTTGTAGCCCATCAACCCAGCTTTGGCACAATCCATCAATCCCAGAAAACATCATTTTTAAATTGTCCTTCATTTTATAAATATCCCTGGGCTTTAATCAACTTCCTAATTTTTCCCTGGCTGCACTTTCTATCTTCTGATGCTCAGCATCCATTCCTGCTTTATCACATTAATGAAGAAGACATTTTTACTCAGCTGCTTTTTTCATTCAGATCCAACGAGGAGAAGCAGCAGTAGCTCAGTACAGGTAAATGGAGTTATCCCAGATTTTTCCTTCCCTCTGGACCAAGCAACCCTCTCTTCCCTCTCTTCTCCTATAGTGACTTGGGGGGGGGACATTGCCCTCAAGGTGAAAGGTAAAAGAAGCTTAGACCTCCCCCCCCAAAAAAAAAAAAAAAAAACCAAGGGGAGACAGGCTTCTGTTGAGGTGCCACAGCCCACCCACCCTCTGGCACATTCAGAACCGTGGACAGCAGTCCATTGCAGTTAACTGTGGGCAGGAGGAGGAGGAGGCTGGTTTTTATATGCTGACTTTCTCTACCACTTAAGGGAGACTCAAACTGGCTTACAATCACCTTCCCTTCCCCTCCCCACAACAGACACCCTGTGAGGTAGGTGAGGCTGAGAGAGCTCTAAGAGAACTGTGATTAGCCCAAGGTCACCCAGCTGGCTTCATGTGCAGGAGTAGGGAAACCAACCCAGTTCACCAGATTAGCATCCGCCGCTCATGTGGAGGAGTGAGGAATCAAACCCGGTTCTCCAGATTAGAGCCTACCACTCCAAACCACTGCTCTTAACCATTACACCATGCTGGCTCTCTATCTAATGCAACCAAGGATTGCAGGTTAACCCTTTCTTTGCTTTCCTACAGTAGCTGTGCTGAGGAGGTCTCTGAGCATATACAGAGAGCTCAAAAAGATTATAGACCCCAAAATTGTTATTGTTCGTCCAGATCCTGACTTTCACTGGTATCCAGCCTTCCTTGCTCCACCAGTAACAGTCAGGAACTGAATAAAGGAACAGAACTTTGGGGCCTCTATAGATTGTTTGAGAACTGATTTATAGTCACCACACTGATTAAACTGGAAGAGAGGGAATCTTCCTCTTCCCAGTCATGTGGGGGAACCAATCTAAAGGTATACGGGAAATCATCCACAGGCCATTTTGGTAGCTAGCCCAGCCATCAGAACTGTTGGACTTTGGGGCATTTGTGCCAATTTTTCCAGGCTGTGATATCCAACTTCCTGTTCCTGGGAATATGGTGACACAACCAAGCCATTTCCTTTGAGAGATATAAAGCATGGTTCCCATTAATGACATATTCCCACTATATGCCCTTTGACATATATAGATTTTTATAACCCTCTGCAATTCCCTTCACACAGGCACTACCACTCATCACAACCTTTGTTACACAGGTTCAGGGGTTCAGGTAGGTCAGGCAGTCACAGTTTACCACCTGTCTTGTCTGTTTTTAACATACAAAAAGCCATGAACCTTTCACACACCAGGTCCCCTCTTTCATTACCAGAGACACTACTAAACAGGGCAGCACAGTCCCTTTATCTGCCACCCTTCACTTAGACACTTCACAGTGTCTATTGGGATTAGGACTCACACACTGCTTTAATCTCACGCTGCCACCATTTATTCATATGCATATGTTTATAGAGAGGCTGAGGCCTGACAGGCTTACGTGCGTTCCTTGCAATGCATTCCCTGAGACTGTACACATTCAGTCAGCAGGGTTAACCAGAAAAGAGTTAACTTTTATTGAAGACTAAAAACAACATTGGAGTGACTCAGGTAAACAGATATATTGTTTCTTAACACTTGAACTCCTAGCTCAATTCATGCTTCCATTTGTTACAAGCTGATTTCCTTTCATACAGCTTCAGGTTACTATTTTCTCACTACTGTCATCTCCTGTCTACGAAGTTCTAGCTCTCTATCCCTGATTAGCAGCTCTGGCTGCCAGTCTTTCTCCCAACAGTCCATCAGCTGTCATTGGTCGTTGGAAGAGAGAGGCGGAACTGGACCTGTCCATCACACCCTCATCCCCACATTCCTAGAAAATGTCATTGTTATTTCTATATTTTCCATCATTCCATTTTTTCTGTGATAGTCTTTGTGCCTGAAAAGATTTGTCCGTAGAATCTCTATTTCTAAAAAACACAAAAATGGAAAACAGGAAGGATGGAAATAATGTTTGATAAGATGTCTAAGAAAAACCAAGTCCTCAGACTGGATTTCTCCTTTAACTGGATTTCTCCTTTGTTGTTGGGTTCCCCCCTTAAAATCATTTTCCAATTATAAACAAAGTAAACTTTTCTATTCTTGTTGAAAAATTATGTAAAGCATAACTAAAGGAAGCTGAATTAGACATCTATAATTATATTAAGCTTACCGCTTTCTGAAACCTATATAAGAACAGGTACATGGGCAAGTGCAAGAATAGGGAGAATGATGAGAATAACAGAGAGAAAATGTTTTAGAGGGTTTAATGCCATAAAAGATAAACACATTGGAGAAATGTGTTTATCTGGAAGTCTACTGCACATTCTTTACAGCTTAGAGGATTTGAAAGACTGATAAAAACATTATTCTTTTGAAAATAATTGCATTCCAAACCAGGCAATTGAAAAAAAAGCCCCTTGTTTCACATAAAGTGAAAGAAACACCTTTAACTGCCTTAATCTTTCCCTTTTGAGAAATGAGAGTTTGAAGTTTTTAATTAAAAGACACAGGTGAATTCTAAGCACTAAATTATACTATTGGGATGGGCATCACATATTCAAGAAGAACTGCTCAAATTTGAGGTCAGGATAAATCAGAAAGTAGAACATGGATATATTGCTGCCCACAATAAAGTGGCTGTTATGTGCCAGCATAAAATGTGTGTTCTCTGCAGAATTCTGGTAAAATGTACCCTGTGAAATGTGAATGCTTTGATCACTAAGCAACAATTGGCTGGCTGTAAAGAGAGTAAGAAAAGACACCCACCAGATGTTCAACTGGATTTGGGCCCAAAGCTTCCTCACATGGAGAAGCATAGTACTGTATGAAAGAACTCTTCTCAAAGGAACAAAAGAAATGGTCCAATTCAGGGCCAAGCTATTTTTGTGCAGGCCTGCATAGTCTCACAGAACACATTTATTGTTTCAATGGCTTAGGCCATTCTAACACTCCAACTCCAAAGGTATGACAGATAATCCACAGCAGGTAACGGAGAAGAAGTAGGTTTACAGGCTTCTTTTCATATGTTGCTGCTCTATCTGGGATGGATAGTACTGATACTGTTCCTTTCTAGGACTTATTATAATAGAATTTGCCAAGAATAGTAAATACAAGGTGGGGCCCCTCAAGAAAGCACAGGGAAGGAAGGTAAATAAACTATTTGGAAATATGCCCCCTCCCACTCAACAAATGTCTCCCTTCAGAATTTTTAAACGTTTAAGAGCTTGAGTAACCCTATTTTCCTGACTCATAAGGTCCCATACATCCTGAGTATGCTCAGCTCCAGTCTACTATGGGAGGTTATGTTCTTTTTGGTTAACTTGGTTAATATTTCTGCATACATGTGCAGTCCCTCACATATGAAGAGATCCCTACCTTCTCTGACAGTGGCCTGGTTTTCTTGGTTTTGCAATTAGCACAAACTCTTCAATTTCTGATTTCATATAAGGATTTATCAGACTTTAGTGCCACATGACAGATTAGAAAGCCCCTGCTGTGATAAACTGCATGCTAATGCATATATCTCTCTCTCTCACACACACACACACACACACACACTTAAAGCATATACTAATTAAACCAGAGATGGGGAACGTCAGGCCCACAGGCCGCTTACGGCCCCCAAGGCCATTTTTGGTGGCCCTCAGGAGCTCCAGAGCCCTGCTACAGAAACACAGTGCAGCACGGCCCTCCCTGAAGCCGCAGTGTGCAGGAACGCTGCGGCTCCTTTAAACCTCCTCTCGCTGACTGTCAGCTGTTAATCGGCGAGAGGAGGGGGGGAGGGAGAATAGCTTCCCCCAAGCCAGGAAGGCGAAACGTTCCTGCACGCCGCAGCACAACAGTTTAAACCTCTCTTGCCACTGAGGGAGGGGGGAAGAAGAGAAAAAAGCCAGCTGCTCCCGGCGGTGGAGCATGTGCATGGGAGCCGATCAGGTGGAGGACTTTTGTGGACTTAAGTGGGTGGGTGGGTGCGAAGGCTGAAGCCTGTTCGCATGGAGCCGGCTGTGTGTGTGAAGGCTTTTCTCTCTTTTCTTCCTTTTTCTGTCACTCTCTCTCCTATTTTTTCTCTCCTCTTTTTCTGTCTCTTTCTTTCTCCCCCCTCTCTCTTTCTCTATTTTTCTTTTTTTTCTCCTTCCCTTTTCTTTCTTTCTCTTTCTTTCTTTCCTTGCTTCTTTCTTTCCTTCTTTCCCTGCTTCTTTCCTTCCTTCTCTCTGTCCTTCTTTCCTTTTTCCCTTATTTCCTTCCTTCTTTCTTTCTTTCCTTCCTTCCTTCCTTCCCTGCAGATTGAGCACAGGCTGCAAGCTGCGCCCCCCTGGCACCTCGGTTGCCTGGGCCCACCGCTGGCTGCCCTCCCACCTGGGAGGAGGGGGAAGACCTGGGGGAGCAGAGGCACCCTCCAAGCCTTCTCTGCATAGCCTCCCCTAGGGTTGCCAACCTCCAGGTGGTGGCTGGAGATCTCCTGCTATTACAACTGATCTCCAGCCAATAGAGATCAGTTCCCCTGGAGAAAATGGCCACTTTGGCCATTGGGCTCTATGCAGTCTTCCTCCCCAAACCCCGCCTTCCTCAGGCTCCACCCCCAAAACCTCCCACCAGTGGTGAAGAGGACCTGGCAACCCTAGCTTCTCCCCCCACACCACCACCAGGAGATCTACGCCCGGTATGGCCCCCAAACAATGTTATAACATTTGCCTTTATCCCATGCAGTGACTGCATACCCCTCCAATATGTGCCAGAGGATGTAAGCAAAACAATAGCATCTGCCTTCAGAGAGTACATATGCATCTGACAACCAGAGCACCATTGAAAGCCAGAGAATGGAACAGCAAGGGAACAGGAGCCTTTTTATATATATAGAAGCAGCCCTCAGTCTAAAGACCAGCAGAAAGCTGAAATGCACAGATATGCTTATAGGGTGACCCCTTTGGAGGGACGATTATCTTGGCGGGAAGATACTCTTGCCAGGGAGGTTATCAGCCATCGCCCCTCATAGTGCCCCTCCTGCTGCACTCACCTTGGGCAACCATGGGTAAGATTCTGAGTAGGCCTGCATAGGATTGCTCTTCCTATTCACAACTTTATAAACCTCTGCCATGTCCCGCCCTGACTGTTTCTTTTTTCAAACCATGTATCAATGCGAATTCTGCTTACATAGACATAGCAATCACCATCCCACTCTGTGTATTTGCAGTGTCTAATCTGAGCCAAGTAGTTTTCAGGCAGTTTTGCCCAACTTAGTCACAGTTAAGTAACCTTTGCAGGGTATCAGTATGCTCAAGTCAAACAAAAACAGGGCAACACCCACCATGATGCCAGGTTCAGTTGGCAGTTTCCTAGGACACCGTTTACTTTTATGTGTTACTAATACAAGGGGTCTGGTACCAGGGCATTAGAGTCATACAAACAAAATCTGAAGGGATATTGCCATGGTACAGATAATACATGACTTCAAGAGGAATGTCAACAAGATTCATGTGTAATAGAAAACAAATAGTCACAGATGTTTCGATGGATAATCAAACAAGCAATACTCCTCTATGGAATAAATTGTGACACATTGTACTAGTAGAAATGAACAAACCGTATTAATAAATCAGACTTCTTTGCTGACTGAACCACTCAAGCCATCATAAATACAGAGGGGTATTCTTCACGGTGGATTTTGCTTCGGTTTTGAATCGGAGCAAATAATAAACTGATTTAAATAGCTTTTTCATGGCAGTGCAGATTCACCCCCCATCCCAATTTTTCACGGGAGAAACAGCGCACTTCTCTGCGCTGCTTACTTCTACTGTCGCTCATGACTCACCGCTCCAAATCCGCCTAATCCCGCCCACTCTTCCCATGATCCTGTGTGTGTGTGTTTGGGGGGGGGCATCCCGAGAGCAGCAAATCCAAGCCAAAACTCCCGTCACCCTTCTGAAGAGGGGCAGCCAGTCTGCTCTGGGTCTCCCTCCAGCCGGTGTGATCCTATGTGTGTGTGTGGGGGGGGGGACCATGAGAGCAGCAAATCCAAGCCAAAACTCCCGTCACCCTTCTGAAGAGAGGCAGCCAGTCTGCTCTGGGTCTCCCTCCAGCCGGTGCGATCCTATATGTGTGTGGGGGGTATTCTTCATGGATATTTGCTGCTGTTTCGACGCTGTTTTGCCTCGGAGGCAAATTTTGGTTATTCACTGCAGAGCCGTGTTTTCCCCCACTGAGAAAAATAAGCCGGTTTAAAAGAGAGGCAATCCAAACCACTTCTGAGCCGTACTTTCCAGTAAAAGAGCATTTTGTTGCTCGGATGCCCATGAAGAAATGTTTGCTTCGCTCCCCTGACGTCTCCTTTCTCCTCCCCCAAGAATGGTGATTGGCTGGGGGAGTTGCCACTCTAACAGCATCGCACCGGCAGGAGGGAGACCCAAAGCAGACTGGCTGCCCCTCTTTAGAAGGGTGATGGGGGTTTTGGCTTGGATTTTGCCGCTCTCAGGATGCCCCTCCCCAACACACACACACATAGGATCGCACCGGCTGGAGGGAGACCCAGAGCAGACTGGCTGCCTCTCTTCAGAAGGGTGACAGGAGTTTTGGCTTGGATTTGCTGCTCTCATGGTCCCCCCACACACACACACATAGGATCACACCGGCTGGAGGGAGACCCAGAGCAGACTGGCTGCCCCTCTTCAGAAGGGTGACGGGAGTTTTGGCTTGGATTTGCTGCTCTCGGGATGCCCATCCCCAACACACACACACATAGGATCGCACTGGCTGGAGGGAGACCCAGCAGACTGGCTGCCTCTCTTCAGAAGGGTGACGGGAGTTTTGGCTTGGATTTGCTGCTCTCATGGTCCCCCCCCCCACACACACACATAGGATCACACCGGCTGGAGGGAGACCCAGAGCAGACTGGCTGCCCCTCTTCAGAAGGGTGACGGGAGTTTTGGCTTGGGAGTTTTGGCTTGGATTTGCTGCTCTCGGGATGCCCCTCCCCAACACACACATAATTCTACTAACTACAGGGAGACACAAAACCCAGTTCTAAACATTTGCATTGGTATATTTGCCAGAGCCACAAATGCTGCAGTGTCTTCTTTTATGTGCAGCTTTATGTTGTTGCTGGTAATGGTCTGTCCTATCTTAACCAATAATGGGGGCTAAATCATTTTCCCACTACAGTGGTACAGTGTATCACTGAAAATATAAGAAGCATCCTGAGAAAAGGCTTTTGATGTATTTATTTTAACTAATATGTAACCTTTATAAATGTTTCTAAAGATCACCTTTCTTTCTAATCTCTTTTCTGCCGTAGTTTCAGTCTATGTCTCCTTGTATGATGCTGTATGGTGAAGTTCTGCCTTCTAAACAAATGACTGGATCCTCACCTCTCAAGTTGTTGATTATCTGTTTGGAAGAGCTGTCTGGATTCACTCCCCAGCACTCTACTAGATGATTGTGCATTCATCTAACAGTTGAACACATGGAGGGTCATGTTTGCTGAGTCTACCCCAACCCCAAGGTCCCATCTGCACAGGGGCCTAGGCTCTGATAACACAATCCATACCCCGGAAAATGGAATGTACAGATTGTACGTAAAGAGCCTACACACTTGTTTGCAGGTAAGGAATCCTGAAACGTATGCCACCATCCACACATTATCTGTACCCGGATTAAATGTCAGCACAGGACACAAGCACAGTTATTCAGCTGGTGTGCCAATGGTCATGGTCCTATAAAAAATGCCCTGTGGGCATTTGAGATTTTTTTTTTTTTTTGCTATACACAACACACCCTTCTGAACATGCTCACATTACATTCATTGGCAATCTACGCCAATGAAACACAGGCAGATAAAAGGTTTAAGCTAATTCATGTATGAACAAATAGGTGGTCTTCATGAGGAACTCTAGTGGTTTAAAAAAAAGGTGTAACAATACTACTCTTTTTTCTTTTACATTTCATAAACATTCAAGTAATAAATGTTATATTAATTTATGTTCTCATCAGTGAGAAATCCACAGCAAGCAATCTCTTGTTTTTAAATATGTATGCAGTTTTAGTTAAAAAAACACAATTTGGTAAGAGATATTAAAGAGAAAAAATGAGGATGTGGCCAAGCTTTTTTCTTTTCTTTTTTTTGCCATCAAGTCACAGCTGACGTATGGTGACCCCTGTTGGGGTTTTCAAGGCAAGAGATGTTCAGAGGTGGTTTGCCATTGACTGCCTTTGTGTCACATGACCCTAGTATTCCTTGTAGGTCTCCTATCCAAACACTTGCCAGGGTTGACCCTGCTTAGCTTCTGAGATCTGATGAGATCATGCTAGCCTGGGCTATCCAGGTCAGGAGGCAAGGTATTTTCAAAAGTTTTTTCCCCACCATTATATTATTTCCAAACCTATCAAAGTTCATAGTTTTAGAGATCAAAAGGAACAGTGATGTTCATTATCCTCTGGCCTTTTTGTCATGGGTTCAATGAAGCCAGAAAAGATCTCCGGTACTCATCATGAGACTAGAGTTGCCAACCTCCAGATACTAGCTGGAGATCTCCTGCTATTACAACTGATCTCCAGCTGACAGAAATCAGTTCACCTGGAGAAAATGCCCACTTTGGTAATTGGACTCTATGGCATTGAAGTCCCTCCCCAAACCCCGCCCTCCTCAGGCTCCACCCCAAAAACCTCCCACCGGTGGCAAAGAGGCAACCCTACATGAGACACTTTATCAGCATCCTTAGACAAACAGACTTCCAGTGGAATTAAATGTAGCCTCATGTAATGGTCTCCCTCTTTCTTTCTTTCTTTCTCTCTCTCTCACTCTCTCTCTCTCTCTGTATGTGTAGCCTCACAAGAACTACCACTAATGTAAATGAAGAATTTAGAACATCACAAAATCAAACCAGCTGCCCAAATAACAGGACAATAAATTCCCCCTGCTTATTATCATTTTGAGCCATAGACTACATAGGAACCCACAGGACAGAATGCCTCACATGTGTGTATCCTTGTATTGTATAGTACACATGCAGACCACTGGATCCCATTCACCATCTTCAAGATCAGGAGGTATCTGTCTCATTTTAAACTTTCAAATCTGGAAATTGACAGTTTCCATGCTTCCTAAACAGGAGACAGGCAAAGAACAACACAACAATATCTGTAACAAGACCATTACAACCCAAACTTACCACCCTGGCATCAAGCCTTGGCTGTAGGAAATTCATGAAGGTTAAAAAAAAATTACCTCACATTCCCAGGATGAGCTTGAATTACGAACTGCTTGCTGGTTCAAGCCACTTTGATGTGATAGAGCAAAACTGTAAGACTCAAGATTTTTAAAACAATCGAGGGCCCATTGGTGCAAGTTTGTCCCTTAGAACTGCCGCTCACAGCTTAGTTTATCATCGCTGCTATGATACACAGTCAACACGATCCTACCTGAGTGTGTTGATGTTGATTTAATGGTAATGCCAGCATTACCTCTAGCAACAGCAAATGAGCTTTGAACAACAGAGGAAATGTAAATTCTTCTCTGATTGTGGTTGCCATCATTATTCTCACTACACTTTATGAATGAAGAACTATCATTCCTGTATAAGTATTGTCAACCTTACATACATTTAGCAAACCCCAGTGATTTCAGCTGAACGTACTTCCAAGCAGCCATGTTTTCAGGCCAATCCTATTAATGTGTATACATAAATAAATTACACTTGTATAGGATCAGATTATAATAGTGCAATCCTATGCAGAATTACCCTGATCTGGATGGCCCAGGCTAGTCTAATCTCATCAGATCTCAGAAGCTAAGCAGGGTCGGCCCTGGTGTTAGTATTTGAATGGGAGACCACCAAAGAATACCAGGGTTGCTGTGCAGAGGAAGGCACTGGCAAACCACCTCTGTTAGTCTCTTGCCATGAAAACCCCAAAAGGGGTCGCCATAAGTCGGCTGCGACTTGACGGCACTTTACACACACATGCAGAATTACTCCAGTCTAAGCCAATTGATAGCAACAGAAACTTAAATTGGAGTAACTCTGCATAGCATTGTGTTGCAAGCTTCTTTCCAGTCAAACTATTTTTCCTCCACAAAATCATCTATTTATGCTAAATGGAACCTCGATGTCTGAAGGCACTGTGCCATCTGATAGCCAGATGCTTGGCTAAAACAAATGACTTTCATGCCCTGCTTGTGAACTTTCCTCAATTATATCCAGGCCAGTGTTGGAAACAGAGAGGTAGAGAGCCACAGGACTGCTTTTGTGCTTTTAAGATACATTTTTAGCTGTTCACATGGTAAAAGGTACAACTAGGAGCTGAACTAGACAGTGAAGATCCATGATCAGGTATGCTACCCTCTTTAAATCTCCATTAATGGTTGCTGAAGGGAGAGGCTGATTTGGATCAGGACCATAGTGTTGAGTGAGGATAATTACTTCATTTATACCCCCCTTTCCTCCCCAATGGGGACCCAAAGCAGCTTACATCATTCTTGTCTCCTCCATTTTATCCTCACAACAACCACCCTGTGAGGTAGATTATGTTGAGAGACTGGCCCAAAGTCACCCAGAAAGCTTCTAGGCAGACTGGGGATTCAAACCTGGTCTCCCAGATCCTCGTCTGACACTCTGACCAGTATACCACACTGAAAAATGTCCTTCCAGCCCAGCATTATTATTCCTTCCTTTCTTTCTTTGCTGTCAAGTTGCAGTCGACTTATGGCGATCCGTATGGCAATAGAGGTTCAGAGGTGGTTTGCATTGCCTGCCTCTGTGTAGTGACCATTGAGGGTCTCAAATCCAAATACTGACCATGGCCAACCCTGCTTATCTTCTGAGATCTGACAAGATCGGGCTAGCCTAGACTATCTAGGTCATCTTGGGAGATATGAATTTTTTGGTGGAATAAAGCTGAGGGCAGAGGTAATCAGGATGGGAACATTCTTGCCACTTTAAGCCAAACCATCTTGAAGTTGAACAAGGTATTTTGGTATTGTATTATTAACTAATTAAATTAAACTTAGCACGCTAAGGAAATTACTGGATAGTTTTGAATCATATACTAATGTAAGTATTTTTGCTAAGTATTTCTATATATATCCTACTAATGTGTCACTTGCCCTGACCTGGATGGCCCAGGCTAGGCTATCTTGTCAAATCTCAGAAGCTAAGCAGGGTCTGCCCTGGTTAGTATTGGGATGGGAGACCATCAAGGAAGTCCAGGGATGAATCACACAGGCAGGCAATGGCAAACCACCTCCAAAAGTCTCTTGCCTTAAAAACCCTAAGGGGTTGCCATAACTCAGCTGGATAGCAGCTTCCACCACCAGCCCATGTGTCACTTACATCACGTGATCCTTCTTAAATATGTGCTGATATTCATAAAGCAAATGCTTGTACAATATATTTGACTTCCTAAGGATGTATCCAATTAAGACAAACTTAAAATAGAAATAATTACTAAGATTCTCATTTTCCCCAGACATCTGTTTCAGCCATCTCCAGTTCTCCACCTGCACTTGGAAATGATGCATAATAAACACTGCTAATTTGGGCATCGTGCTTTTTGTATCCTGCATCAATAAAGACCCTAGAATTAGGTGTTGCTTCAGCTGTGCATAATTAACAAAAAGTTTCATCACATTCATTTCATCGCACATCACTACCAACCTAATTCTGTAGACCTACTTATGCAGTAAGCGCTAAGTCAGATATTCAAAAGACATATAATGTGTTCACCTGGGAGAGTATGTTCTCAACAAGTAAAGGTGAGAAGGAGATTGGTAATTAATACCCATGGTCTCTGTTAAAAAGGTAGACCCTTGTGCAAGCACCGGGTCATTCCTGACCCATGGGGTGATGTCACATCCCGATGTTTACTAGGCAGACTATGTTTACAGAGTGGTTTGCCATTGCCTTCCCCAGTCATCTACACTTTGCCCCCAGCAAGCTGGGTACTCATTTTACCAACCTCAGAAGGATGGAAAGCTGAGCCAACCTTGAGCCGGCTACCTGAAATCAACTTCCATCAGAATCGAACTCAGGTCGTGAGCAAAGCTTGGACTTCAGTACTGCAGTTTACCACTCTGTGCCACGGGGCTCTTCTCTGTTACATACTATCTAACTAAGAGCTAGATTTATTTATAATAATTTGCAAAGATATCAGCATCAAAACTCCAATAGAACCTTCCAGGAGTCCTCTCTTCTGCATCAGTTTGGGAGAGGGATGAACCCAGGTTAGAGAGCCTCCTGCTCCCAAAGATCAGTTGGGCAAACACCAACAAGATGGACAGACACAATGTAGGGAAACAAAAAGCTTTTCTTGTGAGCTGGGCAGGAAAAAATGTCACCAACCCCTTTAGCTTTCTCCAGTGACAGCAACTAACCCACCCAAGTTATAAAGGAAGATTTGAAAACTTGTCTGTTGGAGCCATTTCCTTAGGGTTGCCAGACTCCAGGTACTAGCTGTAGATCTCCTGCTATTACAACTGATCTCCAGCCGATAAACATCAGTTCACCTGGAGAAAATGGCCACTTTGGGAATTGGGCTCTATGGCATTGAAGTCCCTCCCCTCCCCGATCCCTGCCCTCCTCAGTCTCTGCCCCCAAAATCTCCAGGTATTTCCCAACCTGGAGCTGGCAACCCTACATTTCTCCCATATTCCCCATCTTGTCCTTGGTCCCATGCACTTAGGTTCTCATTTCTATTGCCTGTTTCTATCTTTTGGGAAAGAAAGTAAGAATCTGCCTGGTCTATCAAGGTCTGTATTTACCCTAACTGGCACAGGGCTCTCCAGGGTTTTAGGGTCTTCTGCAGTACATACAAGCTGATTCTTTTAACTGGAGATGTTGAGGATTGAACCTGAGAACTTCTGCCACTGAGACACATGCCCTCCCTTAGAGCTCTACTTCATAGGATGGCTCCTTTTACACTATAATGGCTGAAACCTGGTATAGAAACTACAAGTAAGACTGACAATGCATAACAGTGTGGAATTAGTAATATGAACAGTCACAGCCTTTCAGTCTGCAGTCACCCAGGGAATCGTTTTGTGTCAAGCAAACTGCATATGCAACAAGTCTATTGGTTGTATATGGATACTATACAATTCGAAGTCACATCTTACTCACGGGGAGTAACAGATTCAAGGAAAGTGTTAAGCCTGCCTGTGTGAAAGGGAAAATCTACAACACGGTTTACTGATTTTAGCCTTATGGAATTTTTTACATAATATTGGAGTGAGGGTTTTTAAAGCTTTTCTCTCAAAATGCCATTGGTCTTATTTTTTTTGATATTTGGAAATCTTTTATTGAAACTTATGTGTAGAACTGACACCACTGTTGTTATATTTTAGTCTCTATGTGTGTCTTTCCCCCCCCCCTTTCCTTTAACTCTTTAGGTGCTGGATTTTAAGTTTTTTCCCCCCTTGGTTTTTTCTAATTTTTTTAAAGAAATATATTTTTAAAATTAAATAATTTTAAAATGGCTTTGAGAAGAAGAAGAGTTGGTTTTTATATGCTGACTTTCTTTCCTTTTAAGAAGGATCAAACCAGCTTACAATCACTTTCCCTTCCCCTCCCCACAACAGATACCTTGTGAGGTAGGTGGGGCTGAGAGAGTTCTGAGAGTACTGTGACTAGCCCAAGCTCACCCAGCAGGCTTCATGTGTAGGAGTGGGGAAACCAGCCCGGTTCACCAGATTAGAGTCTGCTGCTCATGTGGAGGAATGGGGAATCAAACCCGGTTTTCCAGATTAGAGTCTACCACTGTTAACCACTATACCACACTGGTTCTCTTCCCAAATTTTTCTGTGACCCTCTACTTCAGAATGATTTGCAAGCAGTAGAGAGTACATATAGCCACACCCAC
This sequence comes from Euleptes europaea, assembly GCF_029931775.1. NCBI lineage: Eukaryota > Metazoa > Chordata > Lepidosauria > Squamata > Sphaerodactylidae > Euleptes > Euleptes europaea. The sequence goes on from NC_079319.1 coordinate 43,598,547, forward strand.
ATATAGCCACATAGTGGTTTCTACAAACCACTTCTCCGAGTTGTGCACAGTTCTGTCCACATGGGTGTAGTGCATGTGAAATCACATGCATGTGTGTCTTTCCTACCTGATTAACACCTGGCACAAATTCAACAGATGAGGCTTCGCCTATGTTTGGAAAAGTTATATGTGCTGAGTTTCTACCTGTCATGAAGATGTTTAAACCACCAGAATCCTGCTAGGATAAAAAGATGGTAAGCTTTAGCTTATACACATGTTCCATTACCATCTTTACAGTCAGTCATGAATGGCCTCTTGGTGGTGCCTTGCCTTACCTGTGGCATTCCAACTATGATGGCACATTAATGTAATTGAGCTATATTATTCCAGAGGTTCAGTGAAGTCTGGATCACATTCTAGAAACTATGTAAGACCTATTTATTCAGGGAAACATTTTGTGGCTTCTGCTAGTCAAAGATTTCTTGAATGTCCCCTTTAATGGATGACCTTACAGAAATGTTTCAATTTGTTTTATTACCTAATGGTTTTAATACTTCCAGACATCTTGAAACTTTGAAGTAGATTAAGGCAGAGAACAAACAGAAAAAGAAAGGCGTATACAAAAACAGATATAACACTCCCAATCACAAGTGCGAATCCTGTCATATGTCATGATTACATTACGTTTCCTAGACCCACATCATCTGGTCACTAACATGCTTTTGTAAAGCTGAGCATTCAACTGAACTTCATCATCATAGCTGCCTAAAAGCATTGCTGTTTTGTTTTGCCTTTTTAATCCTTCCAATCGGATTCCCGGCTCACCCAAAACAGAAGCGAGCATTCCACCTGCTGGAGAAAGACAGCAGTGAACTTCCTTCACAGGAAACAGATGTAGCCAATATCTACAATACTACACAATGACAAAACAAAAAAGGAAAATCAAGGCCTCCTTGTCTGGATCTGCTGCTAAGTAAATAAATACCGTGAGGGTATGCAACCATTTGATTAAAAGGACATGAGAAGGCTGTGCGTTTATCACAAATGTTCTACATTCCTAAGACATTGTAGCAGCCATTTATCCCACATGAGCTTTGTAAAACAGTGTTTTGAAGGAGAAAAAAGTCAAAGCAAAAAAAAAAAAGAGTAGCATTAAAAACACCTTTAAATTTCTGGTGCCCAACTGATAGCCACCATTGGCTGAACAGAGGCACAGCATAGATGGGAACCATTCTGTCTGCACACTCTTGACAGAGAGCCTTTTGGTCTGGGATTGTATATTTTATATATTGCAGCATTTGGTTTGGGCTCAGAATACATGTGGAGCTCATTTGGTATTTAAAATAAATAGAAGGCAAATCTGAATGGCTGTATGGTATTGTTTGTTTATTTATTCAATTGAAAATATTGATATGTCCATCTTTCTCCTGAGTAAAGAAACTTGTTCAGAAAGCGGACATTGCTTCCTACCCCCCTATTTAATTAATTAATTAATTAATGTTTTAGCCCGCACCTTTCCCCCCAAGCAGGGCTCAGGGCGGCTTCCAACAGTTAAAATGTACATACAACAACATTCAAAATTTAAAACCTGATTCTCCAATTAATATAAGAAGATGGTGTTCTGTATTATATATCCTATAGCATAAAAAGTCCCATCACAGGTGAGGTAAAAACAGGGAGACATCCAGACACAGAGAAACTTGCAGGTCCAAAAAGGAAAAGGGGGGGGGGGAAACAAGGGAAGGGGAAAAAAAACACTCAGGAAGAAAGAAAAAGGGAGGAAGTAAAGAAATATGGCCAAGGAAGGAAAAGGAAGAGGGGGCTTTCTGACATAATTAAGTGCCCAGAGCTCATTGACTGTGCAATGATGCGGCATCATTATGTTGCCTCTGTGATCCCTGATTAGCCAGGATCATTAGAGAAAGAAGTTCTTGTTTCGGACAAAAAAATATGTCCAATCATCTGTGAATCAATGACTGAGTAGCACGCCACTGCTACCCCCCCCCATCAATGTTATATGAAAGCAGCCAATCACCTCCCTCCACCCACACAGAGACTAGAACAAGGAAAGGAACAAAGGCACCCTCTAGTTCTTGTAGGTTATCCGGGCTGTGTAACCGTGGTCTTGGAATTTTCTTTCCTGACGTTTCGCCAGCAACTGTGGCAGGCATCTTCAGAGTAGTAACACTGAAGGACAGTGTCTCTCAGTGTCAAGGGTGTAGGAAGAGTAATATATAGTCAGAAAGGGGGTTGGGTTTGAGCTGAGTATTGTCCTGCAAAAGTATTGTCCTGTAAGTATCAAGATAATGTGCTAATGAGGGTATGGTATGTTAATATGGAACCATTGTATCCTGAAGTGATCTGTTAATGTGTGTAATCCAAAACTAATCTGTATGGCTATTGTTGAATGTTGTCTTTGTCTGGAGGTTTTTCAGGGCAGGAAGCCAAGCCTTATTCATTCTTAAACTCTCCTCTTTTCTGTTAAAGTTGTGCTGATGTTTATGAATTTCAATGGCTTCTCTGTGCAATCTGACAAAATAGTTGGTAGATATAGTTCTGATACTTACAGGACAATACTTTTGCAGGACAATACTCAGCTCAAACCCAACCCCCTTTCTGACTATATATTACTCTTCCTACACCCTTGACACTGAGAGACACTGTCCTTCAGTGTTACTACTCTGAAGATGCCTGCCACAGTTGCTGGCGAAACGTCAGGAAAGAAAATTCCAAGACCACGGTTACACAGCCCGGATAACCTACAAGAACCAATGAACTCTGACCGTGAAAGCCTTCGACAACAGCACCCTCTAGTGTACAGAGAGGATCCCTACAGTGATGACAGCTCAGGGAATTCTGTAGATGGGGTTTGAAATCATCTCCCGCAAGAGCATGCCTTTTAGCAGAAGACACATGCTGAGGAGGGGATGGACAGCTCCACAGCTCACTTGGTAGTGGAAAGCTCATGTGGAAAGCCCATGTTCTTTCCAGTACAAGGGTTCATGTCACCATGGGGGTTAAAATGTCCTGAAGAGCAGCTGTTTCTTCTCCAAGGTAAAGGTAGCACCGACTCTATGGCAGCAACCAGAATAGTCACAACTGCATATTCACAGAGGCATTTCTTGTGATCTCTACAACAGCTCACTGAGAAAATGTACTCACAAAGAACAGCAGTGTTTGAATTCCACCAGGGGGAGAATTGGGGAGAAAGGCTAAATTCATAGACAGTAACAAGTTTTTGAGCAACAAAAAGGAAGAGGAGGCAGAACTAGAACCCACATGGCGGAGCATTCTTCTAACCACATACTCAAGTTGCTCAGAATGGCCTTCACATCTCTACGCTTTCAAACAATGAGAACTGCAACATTGGATGGACAATATAATAAAGTACCAATAGCACAATGTATCTGCATTTGTGGTTCTGCTATTGAGGATTTATCTCATTATATCTTAGCTTGCCCCTTTATGAAATACCTAGGGAAAAATTCCTTCGTGAGATATTAACTGGGTTAAACTTGTCTCCTGATTCCAATAAATCAGTATTTTTATTGACAGATACCAACTCATTTATAACTTATAGGATGTCAGTTTTCACTCTAGCAGCTAAAACGATAGGAGCTCAACTGGCGCCAAAGAAAGAAACTAGCCAGAACTGATGGACAGCTAGAGTATATTTTAATTATATTGTATTCTATCATAATTTATATGGCTTTTGTATTTTATCTTTTTTCTTTATTGTATAATTTTATTGCTTTATAGTCTTATTTACTTTGTAATGGCCTTTGGCTATCTACAAATAAAATATTTACTTACTTCATTGTCAAGTAGGCATATGGGAAAATCTTCCACTGACCAAAGTGTCAAAATGATACACTCACATACACACACACACCAATGAGAAAAGACTGCCTAGAAGAGTCCTGTGCAACAGCACACAAGCTAAACATGTCTCTGTTCAAGCTGTCTATGTGGTGAGTTACCAAAAAGCTCAGGAAGGGCTGAGGACTGCACAGACAGACAGCAGAATCACAGGCAGAGCTGTTGCTATCACTGCATGCCCAGTCTGTGCTGGTTAAACAGCTGTCTGATAAGCAGTTTGCAAGGGTGCTGGAGCCAGGCTGCAACAAGAGAGAGGATAACTAAACAGTAAAGCAGCTAATGCACACTGGTCACTGCAGTTGTTGGTCAGGCTCAGCACATGGTCGGCACTACACTGTGAATGTGGCTCATCCCCTGTCAGGGAACAGCCAAGAAAGAGCCAACAGAGACAAAAGCACATGCCAGGCAGCATGAGTACATGCCAGCACTGGAAATGGGCTGAGGGGCTTATAATGCAAAATCACCCTCACTGATTCCCCAATGTGCCCCAGCTCTGTCTGTTTCTAGTATTGATGCCAATACAGCAGCACCAGTGCTTTTTAGTCAATGCAATACCTATACTGTGGGGAACATAGCCAATCATTAAATATGTGAATTTCAAGGCGCAATAAGAGCGTGTTTCAAAATTATTTGGTAATTTAGCCACCAGCAGAAACTTCCCAAAACATTACAAAACATTACATGCCTTTCAGTCCTTTAAGAAAATGTAGAAAAGTTTCATCCAATGGCACCTTTCTCACTGAAGTCATGTTTGGGGGAGATGGAGACCAAATCTGCAACAACTGAACCCCACGATTACAATGCATTTCCACTCCCCAAAATCAATCCTGTTGGTTCTTAAATATTCTGTTTTCTTATACAATGACTCATATCTTTATTGCACATGATTCACTGAACACATTGTTGTTTTGCTTTACTTCCTGTCAGCAAAATGCACACAACAGTGAAACCTCCTTTTATCCATTTTTCTCACAGATTAAGTGAACTTTGAATAGATTAATTGTTTTCTTTCAGTGCTGACAGTTCAAATCCCTCATACACTTACACACATCTATATTTAACACAAATTTTATTTTAGAATGTCCTGAGTCTGGTGCTAATTTAGAACCATAGTGTGAATTTTATAGAACACTGTTTCCTTTTATAAAGGATGTTCACAGCTTCTCAGTCATCTCAAGGGCAGACAGGGGTCATAAGGCTAGGAAGCCAAGACAGGTGGGCTGACAGAAGTCTGGAGCTTGGGTTTTCATTGTACCAGAGGTCATAAATTTAAAAATTCTTTAATATTGTAATACATATTAAATGAGAATAATACACATAGGTCCCCACAATTAAATTTTAATTCCATTAAAAACAAAGGTCGTTTTTAAAAACTCAAGGTTGTTATGCCATCTCATATGCTTCTGTACCCTTCAGCTATTTCTAGTTGGTACATCTTGTAATGATATGGAATTATCATTCTTCATTCTATTATCAACTTTAATATCATGTTGGAGAATTGGATCCAGCTTTGTCAATGGGAAGAGTTAATGGAAGTTGACCTTGCCTGTCTTCCCTGTCAGCTCCCAAGGGTCCCGAAAAGCTGGCTCTGAGGGGTAGAGGACCCTTTTGAATAAACTGCCATGTGGCACCATGTGCAGGGACTGCTGGGATAAGGGAGCATAGTGCCAAATCACCCCTCCTCCCACTTGGGCAAACAGATCAAGCTGGTCTTGTTAAAACCAAATGTTAGACTAGGAAAGCCTTGGCCTGATCTAGCAGGAAAATCTTAAACAGATCTATTCTGAATCCTACTCACGTCTATTCAATAAGGATTGTTGCCAGGAAAGCATTTATTGGATGTCACTTATAGATTAGTTATTGCTTGATTGGTAAAATATCCTGAGTCAGCACTCTTGAGTAAATTGAAAAGACACCTATGATCCAAATTGAGAGAGCCAGCGTGGTGTAGTGGTTAAAGTGTCGGACTAGGATCTGGGAAACCACTCTGCCATGGAAACTTGCTGGGTGACCTTGGGCCAGTAACACACACTCAGCCTTGACCCTGGCAAGTATTTGGATGGGAGACCTCAGAGGAATTCCAGGTCATGGTGCGGAGGCAGGCCAAGGCAAACCACCTCTTGCCTTGAACATCCTAAGGGGTCACCATAAGTCCGCTGTGACTTGACAGCCAAAATAAATGATCCAAATTGGTGAAAAAAATAAGTCAGCCACACAAAACTGAAATAAGTCCCTCCCTATACAAGAAGCCTGTGGCACCATGGCAAGTCTTGATGCCAGCCTATTCCTATGAATGTGTTTTCTCCAAAAGGGAGCAAGAAGAGCTCACCTTCCTATTTCTCCTGTATCTCACAGTTCTCCCTAAAATGCTGCTCCTGGGGACTGACTCCCAGGAACAGCATGTGGGTATGATGTGGGGAGGGTCTGCAGTGGGAGGAGGGAATCTGCAGAAATCCATCATTTCCACTGCTGGAAGACTACTTGGGATCCAACCAAAGACAATGACAAAACTCCCACTGATTTGAATCAAGTGGAATTGAAGCTGAGAACCTTTATTTGCTACACAAGCATTTGGAAATCAAGGGGCCTAAGCATTTAATATCAAGAAGTTATAAGATAATAATGTCCATGTTTAATGTATATTATTTAATGCCCTTCCTGAAAACTTGAATGGACCCATTCAATATTGGATGCCATAATCCTAAACATCTCTGTGGTTTGATCCACAAACCACTTAAATTTGCTAATTTAGCCATATTGGCTTTAATGTGAATAAACTGACACAGATATTATTGCTTTGCGTAACGCATTTGTAGATCAGACAGATTTTTCGAAGGCTCTCCCTTTTCTAACAGAATGTGCGAATATATGTATAATTATAACTGATGGGTAATTTATGTGATAAAAAGAATAATTAGTTATATTTTAAATTTTTAATTAATTTACTTGAAAGAAACATCCAGTGACCTCAATAGAATTAAAGAACATTTAGGTGTGTTTTGGACTGGGACACAATAACCAACCATGAGACAGTTTCTGCTTTTTAGATGGTATTTACTGAAGACAAAAAGAAATGAGCAGTCCTCAAAGAAGAAAATGACCTTTACAATAGGAGCACTTATTTGAGCACAACTTAACAAGATATATATCTGAAGTCCAGGCTGTCACTCACTCATATTTCAGGAAAGGCCAAAAAATCATCTCTGTTCTGACACAGAAGTAATCATTCATGTAAGAACATTTGTTTCATTGGTCTAATAAACGTTTATCTTCATTTAATTTTGTGCATTGGGCATCTTTCCTATAACACGCTTATCCTATTGCTCCTCCTATAGCAATGCTTTTAAACCATTAATTACAGTTTGTCGCTAATTTTGTCCTAAGGTTAGATAAGCTTGTCCTCTGACAATCAGTAATCTCTAACATAATCTTTGGGAGTATTTTAGCTTTGGAGCCTGTGAGCTGTCAGCAACTCCACTAGTTGTTCAATTTACACCTGCTGAGCTGGGATCAGCTAACTTTAGCTTGGATAAAGTTTCTACTCAGATAATAGGCTAAGGTTGCTTACCTGTTATGGCTAAAAAGTCACAATGGGTGGCCTCAATTAGTAGATGGAGGCCCCCCCCCCCGGCCACCATAATGTGGCATTTGCCTTTAATATATTTTAACTTATTTATGAAAGAGGGCTCTTATTTATGAAAGATACCATGTCTGTAAAGGCAACAGAAAAGAACCATCAAGATCATGCATCAGTGGCAGCTCCAAGGATGCTCAGTTGCATTTACTGTGGCCTCTAAGTAGACAGAATACTTTTTCAGTGCCATGGTGAATGAATGAATGAACAAATGAAACAGATAAAAGAAAGATAGGAAAGAAAAAAAGGTAATCTTAATAGGAAAAGTTCAGTTAGATGGCTTTTCAAGAAATGAAAGTTTTTTATGTGTCAGTGGAACCAATGTGTTTTTTTTCTGATATGTGGGAATCGTAATGTAAGATGTATGGTACTAAACTCAATATATTTATGGATATGTGATCACTGCAAAAAAGATGAGATACAGTTTTGGGCTGTGAATGGGTCTTGCAATTCTTAATTTTAATTTATTTTCCATCAATTATGAATTATGATAAATTACATGATTGCATACATATAGAAATAAATAATTATGTATTTGAACACACATGCTATATAAAGGAGCACTATCTTTTGGAATGTGAGAGGGTTTTTTTATTTCTCTTGGTTCAATTAATTCCATTAATTTATTTTGCACAAAAGACCAAGAAACACATATAGTAAACACTTTATTTTTTACACAATGTAAAGATATTTGTAAAATAAGATTATTAGCTAGGGCTCAAAGAACCATACAGCAAGTTACTTTTGTAGTGATTTAACTACATAATTAAATAAATTGTATAATGTGTTGCATGGTTCACTTTTTCAATTAATATGTGAGGGTTTGTTCACTATTGCAGTCAATGGACACAAAAAGTAACTACCGTATATAATGTTACATAACAAGAGTACATAATGAGTTGGAAAGCCAATAATTAAAGAGCTTTGACTTGTGAAAACACAAGTTGTAAATCTTGGGGGAAAAACTTCTCTTTTCTCACCAATTAAGTAAGATCCACTTTCCTACCTTGAGAGGGCAAGCAAGTTATCAGGGCTATGTCTATGTACATAGGATTAACTATGCCATGGCACTGTTCTTCCATGACGTGAGAATAAAGACAAACTTCTCAGCACTATACCTCCCCCCCACACAAAAAACCCTCAGAAAAGTCTTCATTTTACAAACTGTAATTATTAGACTCTGGAAGGTATGAATAATTTATCCATCCATAGTATTTTCATCATATTTTAAAAAGAAACACATTCTTTATTTAAAAGATAGTTATCCTTCTTTCATAACCAAAAGAGGTGGTTCAAAACTCAAATAAATATGATTGGTTAGATTTGTTGTCTCTCTGCAGCTCCTGGCACCACCCACAAAGTTATTGTTAAGGGTTAGGGAACCCTTAGGGACAGCATAGGATGCAACACATGCAGCTCAAGTGAGAAATCCTGGGAACTAAAGAAGTTCTCCACCTTTTGCTCCTACAGGTTCTATGTGTATCCATCTGACCCAGAGGTTCCCAAACGTTTTGAGTCATAGAGCACTTTTCATGAGATAAATTCGTCACAAAGCATTAATTTTCAACTTGCACCTCTATAATAAAACGAATGGCAATAGTATTTTTCTTTCCAATCTCTTCATGGAGCAGTAGGAGATGTTTTGTGGAGCACCAGGTGCTCCACAGAGCACAGTTTGGGAACCTCTGATCTAACCCAAAAGCGAAAAGTAAAAAGAGGGGGGGGGGAGGTTAAGCTCTACAATAGTGTTAGAACTGCTGAGAACCAGCAGAAGAGCCGACAACAATAGGCACCACTAAAACCCTGCAAAAATAACACTGAATACTTGAAACTGATAAGAGTGGGTCTCAGGTAAATGTATGTAGAGACGTTGTTTCATAATTTAGACACCATAAGTCAGTGGTCTCCCACATAGTGCCCGTGGGTGCCCTGGTGCCCACTGACATCTTTTCTGGCACACTGCCAAGTGTTTTTAGGAAGTGGGCAGCAACAGGTAGGGCTTTTGCCCAACAAGGCTTCTGTTTGACTATGGGAGATTTGATTGGCTGAGCAGATTTTTTTAAAATGTTGCTTTTCCAGCAGCTGCCACCACAGCATAAGGATCTGCACTGTGTGGCTGAAGTTAAACTGCGGCAATTATTTTGTGGCTCCTTCTGCGGCAACCATTTGGTAGCAGCCGTTTTGTTCCTCCACCCACCATGCCATGTCAGAATTCTAAATGTGCCCACAGGCTCAAAAAGGACAGGGACTGCTGCCATAACGAATGTTGGTGGGCAAACTAATGTTGCAACTAGCACATCTGTTGCGGTACAGCATGCTATGATCATGAACTGAACTAATATTGCAAGCATCTATTGGTTAGTGTCTTTCCTTGTCTATGGAAATCTACAGTTTTCAGTTCCAATTGCCCAAGGATATAGCATATGTGGCCATCCTCCTATGATTCTTTCCACAAAATTCTTGTGCTGGCTGACAGAAAATTAGCTGCATGTCTGTGTTCAGGTGTAGAACAAACCATGATGTGTTATTATGAAACTGAGCCTTGAAAGGCTTATGAGCTCCCACCCACCCCAAATGGTGATCAAAGAATTGAAGGCTTCTGCATTCCGAATCATGGTTTGCTGTTTGGTTGGATTTAAATGATCCAGAAAACTATGGTCCGTGTGGTGAAATACAGAAGTCCTCCATTCCTTAGCCACATGTGAAATGAGGAGGGCAAAAAAGGGGTAATGAATGAACCCAGGTGCGTCCAGTTCATTGCCATTATGTCTGAATGCAACCTGCATCTTTCATGCTGAGCTGAAACTTCAAAAAGTGGAAAAACTCCTAGCACAACAAAAAGGTACAATCTACATAATTTTGAAAATAATATAAGGGCCTACTACATAGCACTATTAAGAATAAATGTAATGAAAGTCAAAAAGTACCCATATGAAAAAAAAGATGTCAGGGGTGATGAACACCAGGCCCCCCTCCTTCTCAGCCCCCCACATGGTCAAGCCCTGCATCCACCAGGCCTAGTAGGGTTACAGATGCACCTTGTAAAGATCTTCACACAAACCAGCTAAACAGCGGCAGCTGGACCTTTAAGAGTGAGGCAGCCACTTAAAGCTGGCTGTAGTCCGCCAGGTGCCCCCCAAGCAAGTGTTGGGAAGCTCAACCCTGGGGATGAGGAAGGGGAGTAATGAGTCAGAAACTGCTCAGAAGTCACTATTGACCCCTCATATGTGTGGACATGACCTCATAGGCCTTCTGGATAGAGGGAGGCTACTGGGCATGCTCAGCCCTTGTCCCTCTCTGTCTGAGACCAAGGGGAAACCCTTCAGCTAAGCTGGGCCCTGGTGCAAGACAAGTGAAGCTTGGGATCCTACAAGAACTTTGGTTGATTTGATTTCTGACAAATAACAAATAGATCTGGAAGTCCACAGAATCTCTGAAGAACAAATTTAATGTCTTATGGTTAACAAGTTACTGAACTGGTTTTCTTCAGGAGTAGGGTTGTGCCAAAAAAAAAAAAAATGGTAAATTTCAGGTTCTGGTTTATTGGGCCTGATTTTTTTCAGGAATATCTGGAATAAGCTGAATACCCATACAGGTAAAGGGGTATTTTGGCTTTATTTTCGGGTTTACCAAAAAAATTCAGGTCAATTATAGTCCATGGGGATATTTTTTTCAAAGTTCCTGTGGGAGCATTTTTGCAATTCAAAAATAGTTTGCAATTCAAAAACAAGTTTAAGACTTGATTTGCCAAAACAAGGACTGATGTTGAAAACCACAGATATAATTTATTTACGTACGTTAAGCAGACACATACATATAGTACCTGTAGTAAAAAAGATTTTTCACAAATTTGGGGGTAACAATACACAGGAGTCAGATAATTTCCTAGCTGTGCAAGGACATTGTCGTTTATACAAATTTGAGCCAAAAGAGATTATCTGACAAAACAGAAATTTTGAAGCATTCCATACTTTAAAAAAAAATGATAATATAAGTTGCTAATCATACGGGGGGGGGGGGGATCACAGGCTTACTAGAAACACACACAAATTCAGTCCTTGCACTGAACAGTGCTCATTATGTAAATGCAAATGCTTCTGTGTTAAAATGTTTCCATGTTCCTTTGGTCAAATCAGCAAGGCTTAATATAGTCCTTAACAAAGAAAGAAGTTTACAACTATGTGAATATCGTCTTACCTTTTTTGGTATTCAGGATGCAACGTTTGCTATTCAGGATGCCAAAACACATTCTAGTATTTTCATTGTTGTTTAACACAGGAAGACAATTGCTTTAAACAGGAAGTGTGATGAATAAATTGTGCTTCTAAATTGCAACAATAAGAAGTTTTAAAGTAAAGTGGACAGCATAAAGTAATTACACAATACCTTGGAGGGGGGGAACAAAGACTACTTGGTTCCTAAATATATTCCCTGGAGATTAATTGCAACTGTCTAACACCCTTTTAAGAAACAAGTAAATTCTCTCCATAACTCCAAGAAATATACCACTAAACAAATCTCCATTTAATTAATAAAAGGAATGGAAATAAAATGGTATTTAAATCACCACAGATGTCTTGCTTGTAACTATCATGAGGTTGCTCTACTCTTGTTTCTTTCTTTTTCTACTCAGGGCAATTACTAGCACTGGCTCATGTCCATATTTTTAATGCTGCAAATTTTTCAGAAGCTGTGATCATGGTAGCATCTGCTGTGCTGCTTCACTGTGTGTAAACCGTTGAACATAGGATGTTCTTCTATATCAGATCAGAACAAAGATCCAGCTGGCCTAATATGATCTCCTCTGAGTGACAGTAGCTTCCTAGGACTTCAGGCAAAGATCCACCCCCCCCCCCCAGGAACACTAATTGAAACCCTTTATTCTGCTACCTGAAGAAGCCAGGGATTTTTTGTGCTCTTCTTCAACCACTTTCTTAATATATTTTGCTGAAAAGTCACACGTGAACACATGAAGCTGCCTTATACTGAATCAGACCCTTGGCACATCTGGAGCCTTGGACAATGAAATATAGAGCTGGGTATCATCTGTATGTTGATGACAACCCAAATCAGATCAATTATGAAAACATTTAATAAGCCTGATCCCAATACTAATCTCAGAGAAAGTTCACTGCTTATTTCCCTCCAATGTGAGAACTGTCAATTTACTCCTGCTATCTGCTTCCTGCCCTGATCTTGATGGCCCAGGCTAGCCCTATCTCATCAGATCTTGGAAACTAAGTAGGGTCAACTCTGGTTAGAATTTGGATGGGAGCCCACCAAGGAAGTCCAGGATCACTAGGCAGAGGCAGGCAATGCAAACCACCTCTGAACGACTCTTGCCTTGAAAATGCTACAGGGTCTCCATACTGACATTTATCTGCTAGGATTTATTGGTAGTGCTGAAATCGAACTGTGGCTGAGCCCTGGCACAGACCAACTGCAGGAATAATTCTGGGTAAGTGTGTATGTGATTGCTCCCTGCTTAGGCATGGTTGCCTTCAACGCAGCCCCTCTTCAGTACAGCCTCTGGGTCTTTCCTCCTTGTAGAAGCAGCAGAGCCGCACCTTCCAGGACTTTAAGCATGAATAGGTTGGGCCAATAACAGGCGTGGCCTCCTTTGCACTGTTTCTTCCTGCCCTTGCTCTGATTAATGTTCTGATTTAATTAGATAAGAGGATTTGCTGAGCCAACCATAAACAAACAAGTGTGGAATGGATTCTTGTGGTTTACCTGCAGCCTGGCAGTTCAAGGACTTCCAGCCCACCCCTAACAAAAAGTAACTTGCCAGGGAAGCCCTTCTGTGAAACAGTCAGCCAGTATAAAGAGAACTCAGTGGAGAGTGCAACATCTGCTGTGCTGGGCTCAGATTGCAGGGCCAAAAGTGTGACAAGGGACTGAGATGTTTCGAACCATCCTGGGAGCTTCCAGATCTGGCCACGACCCTGAACATTTCAGGAACCTGAGCCAGCCTGGTGTAGTGGTTAAGAGCGGTGGTTTGGAGCGGTGGACTTTGATCTGGAGAACCGGGTTTGATTCCCCACTCCTCCACATGAGCGGCAGAGGCTAATCTGGCGAACTGGATTTGTTTCCCCACTCCTCCACATGAAGCCAGCAGGGTGACCTTGGGCTAGTCACACTCTCTTAGCCCCACCTACCTCTGTCTGTTGTGGGGAAGGGACGGCGATTGTCTGTCTGTTGTGGGGAGGGGAAGGTAAGCCGATGTGATTCTTCCTTCAGTGGTAGAGTAAGTTGGCATATATAAAAACTAACTTCTTCTCGGCGGTGTGCTCTCGGTGCCAATCGCCACGTTTATCACTTCTGAGCATAGATAACTAAAGCCGGCGCTTGACTGTTCCAAGAACCCTGCTCAGTACCATTTTTATGTGGATGCCTGCAGAACCCTACAGCTCTGGTTCCCTCCCCCTCCCAAGAAAACCCGTCCCCCAAACATTCCAGCGCCTTCCAGCCCTTGCTACAACACGATGTAGCCCCGACCCTCCGGCTCTTGAAACAGCCGGGGAAGGGGCTTTGCTGCCAATGACAAGGACCTCTCCCCAAAGGCAAAGCGGCAGGGCCGGCGACCTTCTTGGGCGGGCATCTCGCGGCTGTCGCCTGGTAAAGGGGCTGCCCCAGCTCCACCCAACCCCTTTGGATCTTGTTGCCGTTTATGCAGGGGAGGTTTTGCCTTGGGTTTGCCGCTCTCTCGATGCACAGTTTCCCCATCCGAATTCTCAAAACTCTGCCTGGGGGCTTATTGTTGAGTTTTGAGAATTCAGACGGGGAAAACGTGCATCTAAAGAGTGGCAAATCCAAGGCAAAACCTCCCAGGCGTAAATGGCCGTTATCTCCGACGGAAAGGGTCACTTGGTTAATTAATGTGCGGGTGATGATTTCCGAAGACTGGAATGGGTGATTCCCTTGAAGCAAGGACTCTTTTTGGTGGAAAGGTTTTTTTTTATCCCCCCTCCCCTTATTTTCCACCAAGCAACACACGTTGTATAATTACAATAAATGAATGCTTCAGTGCTGCCTGAAGCACTCGTCTCTTCGCTGCTAAGGCTTCCGTCCCTTTGTCTAGAACGTCAGCGTCTCGTTTGGCTCCAAACCCCTTTCCTTAACATTGCTCTCTTTATGGTCCAGCTATTTTGAAATGTAAAGAGACCCAATTTCGGAGCCCAGGGGCCTTCGAAGTGTGAAGAAACCGACGGTCGGGATATTCGCTCCAAAGCGCTCCCGCCGAGTTCTACCAGCAAGCGCAGTTCGCCACTTTCGGCTGAAACTGACAAGGGTCTAAGATGTTCGCTTTAAAAGAGTTACAGTGCATTCCTAAGGAGAGTGACTCCAGTCTAAACCCATTGAAATGAATGGGCTTAGACTGGAGTAACTCTCCTTAGGAATGCACTATTAGAGCCCTAACTGGTTGGCTGCAGACACCGACTCGGGAAGAATCGTTCACGTCGCCATTATTTTCGGTGACCCACCACCACCGGTTTTTCTTCACTGCAGGCAAGGAGACCAATACATCTGGGCTGCGTGCCAAATCCCGCGCATAAGAAAGGGGCATCGGGTTGAACCCACCCAGCTTTCTCACTCAGACCTACCCATGTCCTCTTCTTACTCCGGCCCCCGTGGCACATGCCTTTTGCTCATGCAGATCCCATGGTCCGTTTGGGTGGTCAAAGGGGATCTCACCCTTTTCAGCTGTAAAAAAGGCTGTTTGTCCTCAAAGGACCCACCGACCCCTTTGCAGTGAATGGGACAAGAGCCAAAGAGTCTTTCATTTGAAAGCCAAGGCGGCGGTTTAAAAACCTTTTCTCCTTTCAGCAAACCCAGACGAATTATATGGCACGTTAACAGATTTACTGAAGGCTTTAATCTTTGAGGGGCCTCAAGACCCCTCGCAAGGTGTTCGGTGCAATTTTTGTTGGGGTTTTTTTTTTTTTTAGTGAAGCTGGTCTCATAATCTCTGAGATCTATCGCTTCGTTGTTATTTAGAGCAAAAAGGGAGGGGAGAGGCTGAGAAGATAATGTGTTTATCAGAGGACATTGATTTTAGCAGAAATCTCACGAATGTGTTTTATTTCTTTGGCCTCGGGTTTTCGGGATGGCTTTTAAAAAGGCGCCAGATTGGAAAGTGACCGGAGTCTCCCCCCGCCCCCAATATGCCAAGAAGCGAATGCCTTGTCTTCCCGAGGCTTTTTGTGGAGCGATCTGTTGCCGGCGTCCGTCTTGTATGACTTTCGCGACGGCGTCGCTCCGGGACTTGCGCTCAATCCGGAATGCGAAAGCGCTGGCCTCGGACCTCTATTGGAAACAGAGCGTGCCTCCTTCGCACGACACGAGAAACGGAGAGCGAAGGTCTGCTGAAGGAGGAGAAAACGACTCTTTCCAAGACCTTCATTTTAGCCTATGGGAAACCAGAAAAT
The DNA here is from genome assembly GCF_029931775.1 of Euleptes europaea. Taxonomy (NCBI): domain Eukaryota; kingdom Metazoa; phylum Chordata; class Lepidosauria; order Squamata; family Sphaerodactylidae; genus Euleptes; species Euleptes europaea. Next base: position 43,614,468 of record NC_079319.1, read on the forward strand.
TGTGTTTTTTTCTTACGGCGAGAGCAGATATCGCCCTAGCACGGGACAGTGACTGAAAGTGGCCCCAAATAATCGATCAGCGTGGGTCTGGCCTTTAGAAAACCGCACGACAGAAACATTTTTGGGGAGGGGCATGGAAACTTTGCATCACCGTGAGTTTCTCAAGTAATTCCAAATCAGCCCGATTTCATTTGGATAAGAAACGTTTGATTTCATTAGTCACTTTGCTGATAACAAGTTCAGGCAATTACGGAAAAGGTCCTCGTCTGCCCTTTAGCCCAGTGCGGGTGCCTGAGAAGGAGGGGTGAAGTCGCAGCCTTGACGCCCCTCCTCAGAGAAGTTCTTCCTTCCTTCGGCACGCACGTCCAGGGGGCTTAGAAGGGGGTGTCTGTTCAAGATCGCCGCCGGGATGTCTTTCTTAAACCTACTTATTCCAGAGCAGAATAAGCCCTGTAGTAAGGGCACTGCTATGTCTTAACTGCACCCACAGGCAATAAATCTCACTGGATTCCGTGTGATTTCTGAGTAAGCATGTTCCAGAATGCCGCCAGGATCCACTTTAAATATTGGGTCTGCAATAAAACTCTGGTCAAACCAAAGATAAAACTTTTCCCTATGTGAAGCTGTTTTCTCACTGTAGCTCACCTTTTTCTTTTCTTTTTTCGCCAGGAAAAAGTTATGTAGGGTCTGGAATAAAAACAGTATATTTAAAATGCTTTGCTCTCCCCCCAATCTTAATTCTCTCATACTGTATTTGGAGTAGTAAGTTGGAGTGTTGGGGGGAAATTGTGTGACAACCATAAAAGGAAAATTATTGTATGTAAAGTAGTCTTTTTTTTAATGTAAGGGTAATGTATTATCTAGAGCTGAACTTCTTGAGGCAAAATTTTACCTTTAACATCAACTGGTATTGCGATCAAATGTTCACTGCTTAAATGCTTTGCAGAACTGACTAGAGAACATGAGGTATACACTTGGCTGTTCTGAATAGTTCCAAAAAGTTTAATATGTTCTTGCCAGGAAGTCAATTCCATGTAGACTATAGGGGGCAAAATATTTTCTAGATTTTAGGCAAATAGTGGCTGGGTGGGAGAACTGCAAACTTGCCGGGAAGTCAATTCCATGTAGACTATAGGGGGCAAAATATTTTCTAGATTTTAGGCAAATAGTGGCTGGGTGGGAGAACTGCAAACCTGCTTCTTGAATAGACCCTTAGAAGTTCACAAACTGAAGCCAGGTAACACCATTTCAGGCTAACTAAAGGGACACAAACAGCATGAACCAGCATGGCTAGCTAGAATCCATACGGAAGAATATCCGGGTTCGCCTTTACGACTTCAGAAAGCGTTTTCACAAGGCCCTTTGTAAATCATCACAGAAGAGGGACACTGACCCACGACACAATCACCTGAGTTTTATTGGCGAGTTCCTTCCAAGTCAAACTTTACCGGGGCCCTGGCGACAAGGAGTCCGAAATCATTCTGTACAACACCCCCATCCCCACCCCCCACCCCCCAAAAAAGACACCTGTATAAAAGCAGGAGAGGTTCGAAACAGTCGGTCTCCTGCCCGCACTTCAAAGCGGCCACCCAATGGCAACCCGATGCAACCTCAGCCCTTGAGCGATGTTCTTCTTCACGCGAAAAACAAACCCTTCAGCGGGGATGCAGAAAGCAGGAACCCCCCTCTCTCTCCCCCACCACCCCCCGTTCAGAAAAAGTCCTCCGGGGTCTCTATACCAGCGGCCAGTCAATAAATTACAATAAATAGAGCCCAAGGGGTCCCCTCCTCGGTCCGCTGCAGCGTCACAGCTCCGGGTAGGCCCCGCCCCCGCCCGCGGCGGCGCAGTAGTAGGCGGCGGCGGCCGTGGCGGGTCCGGCCTCGGCGGCCTCGTGGCCCGGGTAGGCGAGTCCCAGCTCCGCAGGCCGGCAGCCGAAGGGCAGGTACTGCTCGAACTCGGCGCGGTCCACGTCGGCCAGCAGCTCCACGTCGTGCGCGGGGAGGGGCTCCAGGCCGACGGCCGCGTCCCCGCGCCTTGGCGGCGGCTGCGCGGGATCCTGAGCGGGCGACGAGGAGGAGGAGGAGGAGAAGGCGGCCAGAGGCGCCGGGAAGCGGCCGCGGAAGAGGCCGGCGCTGCTGCTGCCGCCGCCGCCGGAGGGGGCGCTGTGGCAGGGATACTCGGCCCCGGGCGGCGTGGGGTAGCCGTAGGGCCCCAGCAGGCAGGCGCCCTCCTCGGGCGGCGGGAAGAAGGCGGGCTCCGCGCAGGCGCCGCCCTCCGGCTCCGGGGTGGGGAGGTTGTAGCCGCCGAAGTGGGCCCCGAAGGCGGGCAGCGGCAGGGCGGCGCAGTCCCGGTAGGGGAAGCCCCCGAAGGCGGCCTGCTCGGGGTAGGGCAGGCCCAGGCCCTCGCAGCCGTCGGCGGGCAGGCCCAGCGGGTGGGGGTGCTGCTGCTGCTGCTGCTGGGGGTGCTGGTGGGGGGGCGGCGGCAGGAAGCCGCCCCCTCCGTCGGCCGCGCCGTCGCCGCGCTTCAGCCGCTTCACCTGCTTCCTGCGCCGCGGCCGGTACTTGTAGTTGGGGTGGTCGCGCATGTGCTGCAGGCGCAGCCGCTCCGCCTCGTCCACGAAGGGCCGCTTCTCGGGCAGCGACAGCGCCCGCCACGACTGGCCTGCCGGAGCGAGCAGAGGAGAGGAGAGCGCCGTTAAGCGGAGGCCCGGGCGGGACCCCCACGGGGGGCGGGAACGGGGGGGGGGGGGCGGCCACGGCCCAGGCGCCTGCTGGAGGCGCGGCCGCAACGCCCTCCAGGGAGGCAGGGGGCCTGCAGTGGGGCGGCGGGGGGGGGCATGGCGTCCTCGGACCTTCCTGCCTCCCGCGCCGAGATGGGCGGCTTGGGGAGGGGGGGCGGCAGTCCAGCCGTGGCATTGCCACAGAAAGAGCCACTGAACTCAAAGGCACGTTTTGCTTCTGGGGCCAGAGGGCGGCCCCGACGGTCTGTAGTGGAGACCGGCCGGGTTTTCGGGGTCTGTCCTTTCCAGACTCGGCGGTGAGGAAGGTCCCTGGCAAAAGGCAGCCTTGGGTTTGCTGCTCTCTAGAGGCACGTTTTTCCCCATCCGCATTCTCAAAACTCAAAACTAAGCCCCCGTGTCGAGTTTTGAGAATGCGGAGTGGGGAAAATGTGCGTCTGTAGAGCCGCCAACCCAAGGCAAAACCTCCCGTGCATAAATGGCCCTTGACTCTGGACAGCGGATACCCGGACCGTCGGGTTGGTCTCCAAGGTGCTACTGGACTCCCATCTGGGATCACCCAGACGAGGGGCCTTTCCGGCAGCTGGCCGGGCACCCTGCCCCACTGAAACCCCCTCCTTCTAAACAGCAGCTTCCTAAATCCCTCTTGACACTTTATGGATGGCCCCAATGGAAACTGACGTGCCTCTCTGCGGGACGGGTGGGTTTCGGGAGGGGCGGGTCCACGCGGAGGTAAACCCCACTGAATTTACAGGGGCTCCCAGTTAAACGAGCCTCGGCTCGCAGCGGCGGTAGCCCCCGCCGGAAAGTTGCGGGCTTTCCAGACGTGCGGGGGTGGGGGGAAGGCATTTCCCCATTAAGGCGGCGGCGGCGGTGGTGGTTTTTCTCCTGCCCCCGCCCTCGGGCCCGGGACTCACCCAGCATCTTGCTCAGCTCGGCGTTGTGCAGGTCCGGGTTCTGCTGCGCCAGCCGCTTGCGCTCGTCCTTGGCCCACACCATGAAGGCGTTCATGGGGCGGCGGATGCGGGCTTCGCCTTTGGGCCGGCCCGCGGGGCCCTGCTGCGCCGGGTCGCCCGCCGCCTCGGCTTGGCCCTTGCCGTCTGCCAGGGGGCTCAGCGCCTCTGCCCACGGGCACTGCATCATGAGCGGGGGGAGCGCGCACGGGCCGGGAGCCTGGTCGTCGCTGCTGGCGTATCCCGCATCGGGGCTGCTCATGTCCACTGCGCGCTGCCGGGCCGCGCCGCGCCTCGTCCTGCCGGGAGGGGGCTCGACGGCGGCGGCGGCGGCGGCGGCGGCTCCTGTGCGGGGCGCGCGCAAACTGGGCTCGGAGGCTGGACTAGCGGCGGCGGTCACCGCGCGGCTGGGTTTAAACTGGACGGTGGCCAATGGGGCTTGGTGGGCGGGGCCTGGGACGATCGCCGCGGGCGAGGAGAGGACCGGTTCCGTCCGCAACTCACCTGTGCGGGAGCCAGCCGGGAGTCACCTTTCCGGAGATGAGTGGATTTTTCCATGACTTGAGGGCTACGTGGAAGTAAATTCCATTGAGACCAATGGGATCTACTTTCAAGTAAGTGGGATGAGGCTCCCAGCGAGAAACGCAAGAAGGGGGCTCGCGATCGTTATGCAGGGAAGGACTCTGCTTGTGTTCTTTGTTTTTATGAGGACTAGGGAAAATAAAGCATCTTAGACCTGTTTTGTCTGTTTCCTGTCTGCTGGGATAGTTTCCTATTCCGGAAGTGTCACAGTAAACCCTATCTAAGAAACGCTATTTTTATACTGGCCGGTGAAGTGTATCTCTAGCTTTTTCTGCTTTCATGTATAATTCAAATGTTGTGTCCTTGAATGTAAGAAACTACACAAAATGTGTTATGGATTACATATAGCTTTTAGAAATGTTTCCATCTGAAAGGCACTAGCATATAATAATATAAGAGCATATATTATAAGCATAGCTTATTATTGCAAGGAAATAAATTATTTTGCTTCTTATATGCTCTCCTATATTATGCTGCAATGTATAAACTTCATAATATATTTGCACTTCAACTGGGTTAGTTTCCTCCGTTTATAGCAGGAACTCGAAGCAAGTGGACTTAAATTATTTCTGATATTTGGTGGCAAGATAATTCAGTCCCACTTTATTCAATGAGCTTCCTCTCAGTTAACTGCACACAGGGCTGTAGCCAAACAGTGCACTTTAATGCAGAGTTACTCCAGTCTAACAGTTCAATTCTAAATACACTTTGTGCGTGTAAAGTGCCGTCAAGTCACAGCTGACTTATTGTAACTCCTATTTGGGGTTTTCATGGCAAGAGACTAACTAACAGAGGTGGTTTTGCCAGTGCCTTCCTCTGCACAGCAACCCTGGTCTTCCTTGGTGGTCTCCCATCCAAATACTAACCAGGGCTGACCCTGCCTAGCTTCTGAGATCTGATGAGATCAGGCTAGCCTGGGCCATCCAGGTCAGGGCATAAATACACTTTACTGGCAGTAAACCCCACTAAATATACCTTGGTATATTTGATTCTGGGTAGACCTGTTTACGATAGCTCCATAAATCCACTGATTTCCCTGTGTGTAGGATTGCACTGCAAAATATAAGTTCTAAATTGTCTTGGGAGTTCTATTTATTTCAGAGGAACTTATCTTTCCTTGTTGCAGTGCTAGGATGTCAGCTTGATGTCTTGGGACTGAGAACCTCCAGCCAAAAAAGTGAGATCCTCTTTGGGTTAATTCAGGCTGATTAGTTTCCTAAATTATGGCTCTTACAGAATACCTGCATTGCTTAGTTGCTTTGAATATTTGCTAGATCCCAAACGCATCTAGGGGATCATGTTTACTTTCACACTTGAAAGTGTTTAGCGTGGGAATATCTAAGAAACTGATGGTGATCCTCAAATATCGAAGGGTTTGGAACGGAAACATCTTGACTTTGCTGTGCAGCAAGATTAATTTGTGGATCAAGTTGCCAGGGAGAGATTTGGAGCATTTTAAAAATTTGTTTATTTTTAGCAAGGCTCTGTTTTCCCCGTGTCAGCTACAAAGGCATTTTAAAAATGATGAAACGGTGAAAACGATGTTGAAAGGAAAAGGCCTCGCCGTTCCCTTTACTATCTTGACAGAAAGAAAGAAAAAGTCTTTGGGCTTCCCCGTCAAAATATTTATTCCGTTTTATAATGGGACGCTGTCGAGAAGCTCAGGAAAGTGCAGTGCTATCTTTGGAAGCATCTTTGACCCTGGTGCAGATGTGCCAGAAACGACTCCGGAGGAAACAGATTGCTTCGCTGTGGTGCATTTACCAAGCCAGCCCGCCTACCCCCGTCCTCTGGGCAGCCCGAGATGGCTGCGATCCACAAACTATGAAGCCGGGTTGCTTGATGGTGTGAAGCAGTTAATTAGCAGCTCTTTGAAGTCGACGGGCTTCAGACTGCGGCAGTCTGAAACGAATGCCTCTCCCTTGAAGTGGAATGTGCACCAAAGCGCCCGTTTTCACTTTCAGGTCACCGCTTTTACTTACTACTAGCAACTCTATAGATTTCATCAGCCGCTTGGATTGAAGGGTGGGAAGGAGCCAAACCTCGCCGAGGTTCACCACTTATCCTGGGAGGAAATCCCGTGGCCTGGACGGTCTAGCATAGGGGGTTCTGTGGCGCTTGTTGAAGGGCAAAACCCAAGACATTGGTTGGGCTTTTTTAAAGGAACAAATCGGGACTCAGAAATAAAGCAAATGCCCCTCATCCCGGTTGGCAGTTCGGCGCTGCATATACATTTTCTACAGATCACTGGTCCGGGACGAAGGAAGGAAAGGTGTGTTTTGAACCCTAGCCCAGAAAGTTTAAAAAAACAAATAAAAGGCGGCTGGCTACCATCTAAAGTACCATCTTGGCAAAGGGTGAGCCTTTCTGTTTAGGGGTGGGGTGTGCGTGTAGGGGGAGTTAAAATTCGTAGGTGTTGCACGCAGAGATCCCCAAATCAGGACACCTTGAACAAACTTCCAATGAGAGGGAGCGGGAGTACTGAAACGCTTGTCGTCCCTTGGGATCGCAGATTCCACTGAACCCAAAGAGGGTTTTACAAGGGAGTTAGGAACGGGGTGGGAGCGATCGAACCAGAAAAAGCGCTCCGAAATCCTTGCTTTCCGAAGTCCCACGTCTGTTTAATCGGAAGTAAGTCTCGTTTTGCCCCACGGGGTCCCAACTAAAACGCATATATAAGAGGCGCCTTCAGCGTGCTCAAAAATCTCGTTTTAAAATGGGTGGGGTTGAACCGCTTTGCACTCCCACCGGAGCTCCCTCGCCCCCCGCCCCACCCCGGAGCCCAACCCTGGGGCTCCGAAGGCGAGTCCCGCGCCGAGCTGGCAGCGGCCCGGAGCGCTCGCGTCAAGGACCCGGTGACCTTTTCAACCGGCCCCGAGCAGTAGCTCCGAAGGAGACGCCCGGCCGCGGCGAGCCCTTCTCCGGGCCTGGCGCGGGATGGACGTGGGCCTGGCAGCGTTATCAGAGGCCGCCACAAATGCCACATGAAACGCAGCAAACATCCGGAGCGCTTCCTGCAAGCCGCGCTGGCTCTCAAGAAAGCCAGGGGTGGGGGTGGATTATACACGCTCGACTTATGCATTTGTCTTCGCCAGACCCTAGGAATGAACAGGGCGAGGAAAGTCGACGCTGAAGAAAGCGATTTCAGGATCGCAATCTAACAATTGTTTTCACACATTCTGATGAATGCACTTTCAATCCACTTTCAAAGCACTTCAATGATCATTTGCAAGCGGATTTTACCGTTTCACACTGTAAAAACCCAGCTACAGAGTGCATTGAAAGTGGGTTGAAAATGCATTATTCGGCGTGTGTAGAAAGCGCCAATATTTCTTACTCCTTTACATGCTCACTTGGCACGTGTCACTGAATTCGGTGAGTTTTCTGAGTAAATATGCGCTACTATGGACATTTATTCAAGGGTATTCATGAACACATGAAGCTGCCTTATCCTGAATCAGACCCTCGGTCCATCAAAGTCAGTATTGTCTACTCAGACCGGCAGCGGCTCTCTAGGGTCTTTCACATCACCTACTTGCCTAGTCCCTTTAACTGGAGATGCCGGGGATTGAACCTGGGACCTTCCGCATGCCAAGCAGATGCTGTGCCACTGAGCCACGGCCCCTCCACTGGGACCCGCGGTACTTCTAAAGGTTGCAGCAGGCTGATTTTGCTCCCCCAATGTTCAGTGAAATCTAATGTCATTCACTGAACGGGAGATTGGGACAGAAGCCCCACCGCTCAGTTTCCCTTCTGTAAAACGGAATGAGATGATGGCCTAGCTTACAGGGAAAACAAAGACAGTGGCAGAAGAGGAAGTATACTGCCAATCAATGATACCACAGCATCGTCTTTGGGTGACTAAGCCAGTCACTATCCACCCTACCTTGAGGGGTTGTTGTCAGGTCCGTGTATGCCGGCTATATTCCTAAAAAAAACAATGAAAGACCTTTCCCGAGAGTAAGCCTCCTTGAACAGAACTAGACTTGTTCTTGAGTAGACCTGTTTAGGATTGCTTCCATAGTGAAAGACAGTTGGCGGGTAATACCTTTTATTAGGCCAAGAAAAGGACACAAAGGATTTCGGTTAGCCCTAATAAGAGGTATTTGTCGGGCTTCTGGGTTTTGGTTTGGGCGACCTGCAACTTTTTCCTGTAGTGAGAGCCAGAAGCGGGACAGCCGATCCAGGACGCAGGTAAATCTTGGTTCCCTGGCTGGAGGAGGCCATTGCAAGAGTCGCCTGTCCCTTCACTGGGATTTAAGGCAACGGCTGGCGCAGGGTTGGGACGAAAGCGCTGGAGCTGAGATGGAGACAACTAGTTTCTTAAAAAGCAAAAGTCACAGGGAGGCATATTGACTTAGTCCCCTCCAGTGGGAGTGGAAGAATGCAGCCTTCGTTGGGATAAAAGTTAATCATAACGTATACATTAAAAAACGCACAAACAATGCTTTGAGTACCTGATAAGGTAGACACGGGGCGAAAAGAACCTCAGCCCTTTCCGAGGCGCTCTTCCACCCAGGGCGAATTTGCACGAACGCAACTCAGGGATTGCGTGTGGACGTTTACTCTCTTCTTTTGTGGCATGATAACATCTCTTTGTACACCCCCCAGTTTGGGTGCCACGCCCTACTGCACGCTCTCCCTCCCTTTCGAAAGAGGGTTTGAACTTATCTTGGGCCTCAGCCTTGGACATAGCTCGGAGGTAAATTTGATTAAACTCAATGGGCCCTCCGAGTAAAAGTCTTCAGAATCAACCGACTAATCCGTTCAATTACCTGTTGGAGCCTGTTTGTGGATGGGGGTGTTGGGAGTGGGAGGGGCTGTGGCTCAGCGGAAGAGCCTCTGCTCGGCGTGCAGGTTCAATCCCCGGCATCTCCAGGCAGTAAGCGATGCGAAAGAACTCTGCTTGAGACCCTGGAGAGCCGCTGCTAGTCTGAGTAGACAGCACTGACCTGGATGGACCAAGGGTCTGACTCAGCAGCTTCATGTGTTCATGTGACAGGATCCCAGAAAAGGGAGGCATGTTAAATTCAATTTCCACTGATTTCATGAAGCAACCGGAGGACACAGTCGGAAATATTTCCCGCTGGCATTTACAATTTTGAATTCGCCCCTTTGACTGAATGTTACCCATGTTCCTATTCAACCGCTTCCTAGACCTAAAGGTAGGCGATGAACGGGGCTTTTAGAATATCAGAGAAAGCAGAAGGAAACAGATGCTACAGGAATAAAACCCGCTGTGACTTTGATAGTAGCATTCATTCTTGTGCCCCGATACTGTTTCTTGAATAGCGGTAATATTGCAAGAAGTCCCGTCAGCGGCTTCGGATTTTCTCTCTCTCTGCTTCTCTTTCCACTATCAATGACCTGAAAACGACGCTCTTCTCATTATCTCCAAAGTTCTAATTAGTAGGCTCGACTTTGTTATTGATTACCCTGTTGTTAATAAATGGTTGGAGTTAATTTTTATAAAGAAGCTAAGATAACTTGTTTTCAGGTATTGGGCTGTAATAAAATACAGGCTTGGGACAGTCCCCGCAACGTGACGCCTACTTATGGCATCTTACTGCTTGCTCCTAAAGCAGTTGGGCTCATGGGAAGTGAAGCAAATGCCTTTAGGCTTATTGGCGTGGTAAAGTCATCCTTTTCCAATGGGGCTGAAAGCTAAACCTTGCACGGATAACTAATTGCAATCAGAGATTTTAACAGGACCAAGGAAAGCCAAAACAGGTGAGGATTGCAATACTAACCACTTCGTGGACCCTGCCCCACCGCACTTAATGGAGCTTACTTTCAGGTAAGTAAGCATCAGATTACCCCCCCCCAACTAAAAGAGAGGGTCAGGGTCCAGCCCTAAGAGGCTGCATTTGGGATGCCTCATGCTTACATGTGATGCTTAGCTCTCCTGCCTTGGAAACAAGGGCTCCTGGAAGCACAAGCTTTGCTGGTTTGCAAGCCATCAAGTGCTGCCACCAACACTTTCTCTCTTGAGTGACAAATAGTGCAACCCGATGCAAAGTCACTCCAGTTTAAATCCACTGAAACCAACGGGTTTAGACTGGAGTACTTTTGCATAGGATTGCATTCTTAGCCCCCATGGGATCCCTCCCTGGGTTTAGTAGCTGCCGGGTACCTGCAGAAAAAGGAACTGTGAAATTCGGTTAAAACTACTCCAAAAAACATGGAAACTGGTTGTGGTTTAGAGGTGACTATAAAGAGGAGCGGTCACCTAGTAACAGGCCAACAGGGTTTCTCACCGCCACCACCAATCACTATTCTGCACAACTCCGATAAGTAACTGATGAATTTGATCTCATTAGTTACTCTCCCAAAAGGTGCAAGTCCCCTCCGTTGTTCTGTATTCCTTGAGTCAAATGACATAATTCTTCTATCTTGCTGTCTTTAAAAAAATAATTTTGACCCATATATTAAGTTTTTGATAGATCAAAAATGTAAACACTGAATCAAACCTCAAGAAGACCTTGGGATGTCATTAAAGAGGGAGGAATTTGTCCATATGAGGATATTAATAATTTTTAATGTTATTAGTTGCAGGCAAAATACCATCTGAATACAAGTAGAGGGAAGGAGGCTAGAGGATTATGGAGAAATAACTTTTAAAAAAATCTGTGAGGTTAGTAAGAGGTCTATGAAATATCTTGCTAGAATTAGCAATAGGATAAGCACATTAAACTCAGATCTTCTCTTCTGTAGCTTTAATCTGAAAATGTTATTCATTCACCCTGCAAAGAGGGCATACTACAAAAATACTATTTAGGAATGAACATTTGCATTCATTTTGCAGTCTCTCCTCAATTGCTAGATTGAGTGGAATTTGCTGTTAGACACTCTGTTCAGAAAAGACATAAGGGTATCTCAGGGTGTTGTCAGTCCTTCATAAATACGGATGGGATTTTCTTTGGGAAACTGTCTGTCCCACATGCCTGCATGCTGATCATAAAAGCCTTGAAGCAGGCTGTTGTTCCTCAGAGGGGAAGGGAAAGCACTCTGTGTATGCTCAGAAGTACTGTCATTAATACTTCACATGTTTTAGGGATGGATTTTGGCACAGGTAATAGGCCTCAAAGTTCCTCCTTTTGATCCTGCCTTAAATTAGGTCTGAACAAAAGGATTATATTGATCTCAACCACTGAAGTTTGGACCAATCTAAAAACCATTCCCTGGCCTGATTGACTGAAGCGGGAAATTCCATTCTCCCCTTTGCTGCGGTATCACTGGTTTTCAGATCTTGACATGCTTCCCTTTGAAAGTTGTTTGCTGGAGAGAGGGGAGTCAGACAGCAGTTAGCTCTTGGAGCCACAATACAGAAAAGAGGAATCTAAATAAACCTAGAAAGCGGGGAGGGAAATTCCTTCTCTGATTTAGGACAGCCTGCAAGTTTTTTTTAAAAAATGAGATGCACACATCTGTCTTAATTTCTCTGCCACCTGTAACCACACAGTACCTCCAACAGTGCAGAAAGTAGGGTTGCCACGTTCTTCTTCGCCACCAGCAGGAGGTTTTTGGGGTGGAGCCTGAGGAGGGTGGGGTTTGGGGAGGGGAGGGGCCTCAATACCATAGAGTCCAATTGCCAAAGTGGCCATTTTCTCCAGGTGAACTGATCTCTGTCAGCTGGAGATCAGTTGTAATTGCGGGAGATCTCCAGCTACTACCTGGAGGTTGGCAACCCTAGCAGAAAGACTGGGTTAAGGACACATACCGACCATTTCCCAGTTAGGAGGCATCAGATGGGAAAGAAGTTGTCTTTGAGGAGAAGGTCCATTGAGGCCCAATGGTGCCCCATTGGCCCTACCAGATCCATTGAAGAATTTAGGGGTGCTTCTGATCCTTGCTTTTTGCAAGTGGTGTCATGGTTAGAGTGTCGGGCTAGCATATAGGAGCACCAGGTTCAAATCCTCACTTTGCTGTGCTCTCTGGGAAACAGTGACCTATCTGGCCTAGGTGTGTGTGAGGTAAACAGAAGGCACAACATTGTGCAAATGGTAAGCATCAGTAGCTTTGCTGGTAATGCTAAGCAGTGGAATGCGTGACATTAAATTCCTATATGAAGGCTGCACATTTCACCACAAGAGAGAGGGAGTGAATTTCTTTTTAATCATAACACTGGAAATGTCACACGCAGATATGAGAGTCGCTCATTCTTCCAGTTTTCTCATTTTGACACAAAGCTGAAGCTGCTGCTGTTCCAAAATGTCTGTCAGATAACCTTATAAAGATAAAAGCCGGGTGTTCCGCCTGTGTCAGGCCATATTCAGGCTTCTGTCTTCCTCAGACATCTACAGATATGCAGAGCAACTGATAACATAAGGACAGTTCCTGGAGAGTTACAGCTTCCATATTTTCCACACACCCTGGTTTCCCTGTTGCTTCAGGCAAACCTGCCCACAGGTAGAACCATGGCCAATTTTGATGGTGGTCCCAGGTAACTTCCATTACAGCCTCACAACTTCAAGCTAGACAGCTTGCATGCCTGTCACATTTCAATTGGATCCCAAGCAAACAGCTTACTGTATTTGAAGCAAAAAAAGTACATAGCCTGCAGTGCTGTCACTTCCCCTGCCTCCCCGTGTGGGGACCAGAAGTAGCACAAACAAGTGCTGGGCCTCTGACAGCTCTGGAACGCTGCATTCCTCTTGTGCTAGAATTCCTCGTGTACATCACTGTGAACTTGCTTGTTGCCCAAAGAACATAAAGTTTGTGTATTTAAGGGTCTGCTCTTGAAAGAGGCTTGAAAATTAAGCCATATGTCTCGTGACATAAATGAGACAAAGGGATATTACACTTAGTCGACAATATTGTGACTGGCTTCCAGATGCATTTCCTCCCAGTGATGGTGACTGTATCTAACATGCCTTTGGGAATGTCTCTTCCAATATCGGCCTTGCCATCTCCAGTGGCTCTGTTCTGCATATATTCTATTTGGATTACGGATGAGTAAAATCTATGAGTGTTAGTGTAACCCATTACTCCATTTCTTATTCTCCCAGGCTATTCATTTTGGATGGTTTTAATTTTAATTGGCTGGATGTGGTTTGTGTAGTGTTTTAAATTTTCGATCGTGTGAATCTGTATGAGCTGTCTTTTGTACTATGCCTATTAAAGGTTGAATTGAATTTAGAAGATGTGTATGAAGAATAATGTCCTCCCTAATACCAGATTAACCATAACACTCAAAATATGATATATCACAAAAGCGACAGGACTTTCCTCAGCGGTGTTTACTTATTGTCTCAAATTGAAAACGTTTTATTGCACTCTGTGTTAAAAGAAAACCCAGTAGCTGTCATGAACTTTGCAATCAAAACTGTTTTATTTATAATGGGACTTCTTAAAACTCACAAATGTTAAAGTTTATTTATTTATTTATGACTGCCCGGTGCTGTGAAGCACACAAGCAGCAACATTGACAAACAGTTTTTGTGCAAAGTCTTGCTCTTGCACAAGAGTTTGGAGAACAATGCTTAATCAAAAGTACATTCTGTCGACTATTTGCAGGATCTATCAAATAGATAAAACTGGGATTAAAATAGTGGACATTTGGCTCTAAACCTCTGAAATTAATATACTAAATCCAACACAGAACATTGCCATTGACGGAAATTCAGTAGTCTTCCATGGAGCATCAAAGTGTTCTAGGTTATGTTTTAAGAAAGAATCAACAATCCTCTCCCAGCATCTTTACTGTACCATTTACAAGCTAATCATGTGAATAGCCTGATGCTATCACGATCTGTGGGTACCGAGTGTGAGAGAGAGTGCTTTCCAAAATGTTTGATTGGAGTTTTAATTTTTCTCCTCAGTCCCTTTACTTATTTTACCTCTGCTGAAATGAGACACCAGAGGCTTTTTCAAGTTAACAACCAAGTAACAGAGATTTATTAAACACTGTTCAAGGGTTGAAAGTGGAGGGAAAATGGTAGATAGGGAAGGTATATAACCAGAGCCAGTTGATATGTTTTACTACAGTGAAGGCATAGATCTTAGATGGCTCAGTTAGTACAGAATTACAATTCTTACATTGTCCCCAAATTCAGTTCACAGAACTTCCTATAGGTGTTCCTATTCACAACCTTTTAGGCAAATCTGAACCCTCAGATTCCCAGAGTTAAAACAGCTACCGAACACACAGATTACCAAAAACAGACTCCCTCCCTTTTTCAGAAAAGAGAGTGAGCTCCCTAGCTCTGCCCACTCCCTGCCAGTTTTTCCCCCCTGAGCTTCTCTCGAAGATTAACTCTTTGTTCATCACAGATGCATTAGGCTTATAGAAAACTTGCTTATAGTAATCAAAGTTACAACTACTGGACTGCTATTGAAAACTGACAGTTGAATGAATTGTGCTTTCAGTTTTAAACTAGCTGCATACGAAGATACACAAATACTAATTGTGGATCATGTCAAATGAAGTTCTTGGCCAACATCTTCTCAACCAGTGACTCATGATCATGGAGCAGTGCAATTCAGTTAAACTGTTGGGTGGTCCATCTTATACTTCTTCCTGTTGTTTTGGGCTCATCACCTGCTTTATATGATGTGTGTTGGCACTTGTCCAGCTGGATCATTGTGCTTGGATAGGAAATGATAGAATAGAACAAAGGTAAGGAGTCTGTGCACAGTTTTGGCATGACATAGAGAGCTGATACATGAATCCAACAGTTGGAATAACTACTTTACATACAGGGGATAGATGGAACATACTGCCCTTTACTCTTTGGGAATACCTTTGTTAAAAAAGAATGCTTTCCCATCTGCTCTCACCTTTGTCACTTTACTCTTGAAAGATCTATATCATCATCATCATCATCATCATCATCATCATATATACTGATATACTGTTTTGCATCTCTATTACAGAAAATGTGGGATATAATCACCATTAAAAATTAGTCTGTGTACACATATATCAGTACATAGGGTATGTATACAATGCTAGGTATTTTGGGTTGTCAGTTGTATTGCTAATTTACTGTATTTTTAACAGATTTTTATATGGCTATATATGGTATATCAATTTTCTCATACATAATATGAAATATATAATATATACATACATGCATGTATGCATATGGGCCTGGCAAAACTGAAGCAAAATAAGGTATAGCCTTCACATTTGCATACTGCGGTTTGACGCAGCAAATTGCAGTCTTTGTTTGTAAACCCACACACAGCCTGTTCAGTTCATTAGGATTAACTGTCTTAAAATTTTATACTTCGGTCTCACTACAACCATTTACTTTGTAACAGCCCTTATATCTATGATAATTGAAAGAGTAATAAAGACAAGACTTCTTCTGACCTTTCTTCACCTCTAAAAAGTCCACTAGTAGCCCCATAGCCTCCGGGCAGAGTTGAACCCTTTTAATTTTATTTTTAAATACATTATCTATAAGTGGGTTGTTGTAGATGAGGCTACAAAAGCCAGTGAACGTTGAACTATAGCTTATTTTCCTGATGTGATTGTTTTTCTAATTAAGAATAGTGCAAATTATTCAAGCTCAATTCCTGTGACAACTATTTTCCTAAAACAAACCATCAGGTTGTGACACTAGAAAATAGCAAGAGTCCAGTAGCACCTTAACAACTAACAGAATTTCTGACAGGGTTTGAGCTTGTGACAATGTTTAGAGTGTACATTATAAGAAACTGAAATGGTACAATTTGTGCAGATATCGCCTTTGCTTAGGAATGCACATGTTCCCAGGTAGGTAACTTTGGCACGGATCTAACAAAAGGGGATTGTGCTTCAGTTATTTTGCAGTGTCTTAGTATTCCTGCAAACAGAACTCACCAAAGTCAATAGAAAGGACAATAGCAACTTATGAGTGGATGAGAATAAAAACATCAAAGCTTTGCCCAGAGAACTGAACTGCAAGAGATGCTTTGAACCTCAGTTAAAATGTCCCAAGAAGGCTACCCGAGCCCAGCTTTTATCAGTGCAATGCCTTCAGAATCAGCAAGCAAACACTGGGACAAAGAAGATAAAAAGGAGACCCAGGGATGCAGAAACTTCGGGGTGTCAAAAAGCATTGTCCACAACATACATTGAAAATAACTTTCTGGTAAAAATGCTACAGATTTACAATTTAGTTCAACTGGATTTGAGATAATTTACATCTGATCCTAAACACATTTGCCCCAATCCATCAGCCTGTTTTCATCACAGTTATGTTATTTTTTTCATTATTTGTTTAGGAAAATTATAGGCTGTTCTTCCAGAGGTCTGTTTCCCTAGCCCTAGTCTAACACACCCTGGCCCTGAATGAATACCCCTGTTCTTAATCAAAGGTTCTGCAATATGAACACCACCGAATAGTAATTCTTGCAATTATAAGAGAGACAGAGAGAGCAGAGAGCCAGCATTGTGTAGTGGTTAAGAGCGGCAAACTCTAATCTGGTGAACCAGGTTTGTTTCCCCACTCCTACGCATGAAGCCAACTGCATGACTTTGGACAAGTCACAGTTCTCTCAGAACTCTGTCAGCCCACGTGGAGGTAGTCAATGGCAAGCCGCCTCCAAAAGTCTCTTGCCTTGAAAATTCCGCAGGGTCGCTATAAGTTCAGCATCCTTTTTTATTGTGAGCCTGGGTGGTGCCTCAGATAAGGAGGGGAGGAGGAATCCATTCACACCCTGAACTCGGTCTCCCCAGCCCTCTACCCACCCTATGGCTGCAAGGCCATGATGGTCTGGCTCTTTTTTCCAGGTTCTTCCTGGTAGGGTTGTCAGCTCTGGGTTGGGAAATACCTGGATATTTGGGGGGAGGACGTTTGAGAGAGTGAGGTTTGGTGAGGGGAGGGACCTCAATGGGGTATAATGTCATACAGTCAGGGCCATCTTAACGCATGAGCCCGATGGGCACTTGCCTGGGGGCTTCACGAGCATAGGGGCCCTATGCTAATCTGTGTATGTTAAGTGACTTGCCATAAATAAATACTACTACACAGTAGTCTAGACTATACTAAACTATAAAATAATATTTGCTGCAATGTTATTGTGTTACAAATGGACATTGTGATTTGTCTCTGATTTAGTATCCCTGGGTTAGTATTGCAGTCACCTCTGCCACAGTACCACCTCACTTGCATGTAGGCCTATGTGTATGGATCTCGTGCTGTATAACATAATTTAGCATATATGTTACGTCACTTAAACTCAGTTGACATTACTAACATTAGACCTACTGTAGTACTATTAATAGCAATGACATGATTATTGGATATATTTATACATTGTATATGAACCCAGGTATAGGGCTATGCATAGATTATTAGTGATTGAACCTGAGATTCAATCACAACATTGAACACTTGTACAGTAATCATGTAGTGGTTATTTAAGATTATGAATTTATGATGCAGTACTAATAACCAGGTATTGATAGTTTGTGAATATATGAATGGATAAGCGTTTTAATTGTGCAAGTTGAAAAAATTGTTGAATGTAGTCTGGTAGACCTATACATAGATGAGGCTAGATCAGTGCCAGACACCCTAGCTATGCCAGTAAGCTAGATCTAGGTCTTGTCCAGCAGTTTTGTGAATCAGCACACAGTAGAGAGTTTGTATTAAGAATAAAGACTGTTCGTACAATTAAAGGAATGACACGTTCATTATGGAAGCAGAATGTTTAAATATTTAGGTCTTGTTGCAAGCACACTTATATAATATAACCCTACATCGGACTGGTGTGGGACTAAATACTAAATATTTAAGATATATATTTCCAGGTGAATAACCCTTTCAGCAGAAATGAAACATAATGTTTTCAATGGAGCACAGAAGAGGAAGAGAGCTGCAGAGGATAAGGAGAAAATAGGAAAACTTCCAAAATTAACATCGGGGCTCAACACAGGTGCAACAACAGCCACTCATACCATTCCTTCAGATATAGCATCCACATCTACATCCATTCCTGCTACCAATCATCCAGTTTCAGCAGACATACCATCATTGCCTATAGCTGCTGGTGGTGACATTTTACAAGAGGAAATACCCAAATCAGTAACAGTAAAGGAGTTTGCAATCCAAGACACAGATCCGGGGCTATGGAACATTAATGATACTAACACAATAGATTACTGGATTCGTAGTGGGCCCTCATCATGTCAGAATCATGATAGCAACCTTTCAAACTCACACAGAGTGTATAAAGCAGCTGGAGTAGAGAATATGAAGGCAAGGTATTTATCAAACGATGTGTTCAAACGTAAACTGCAGAATGGCGAGTGTGTAAAACATGAATGGCTACTCTATTCACCATCCCAAGGTTGTTTGTACTGCTTTGTATGTTGCCTATTGTCTAAGAAAAAATCTCCCTTTGCTACATCGGGGTTCAATGACTGGAAGCACAGCATTGTTATTGTAGAACATGAAAATGGAGAAGAACATTGAAAGTGCATGACAGCATATTTGATAAGGCATAAAGAAACTGGAAGTGTAGATTCTTTATTACTTGAGCAACATCGCTCAGAGCAGGAATATTGGCATAAAGTGTTGACACGTGTGGTTTCTGTAATTCGCTTTCTTGCCTCCAGAGGTTTGCCATTTCGTGGCGAAAATCAGATTATTGGGTCAGCAAAAAATGGCAACCAATTAGGTATACTAGAGCTGCTGAGTGATTTTGACCCTTTCTCAGAAGAACATCTCAAAATGTATGGAAATCCTGGAAAAGGGAATCCGTCATATTTATCTGCAAATATTTGTGAGGAATTTATTGAATTAATGGGACAACAGGTTCTTTGTACTATTCTTGAAGAAGTAAAAGAGTCAAAGTATTATTCAATAAGTGTAGATTCCACTCCAGACATCTCACACACAGATCAACTGACATTTACTGTCCGATACATTAAAGGCTGTGAGCCTGTGGAACGTTTCTTGATGTTCATCCCCATCTTTTCTCATGGAGCAAAGGATCTAACAGACACTGTTGTGGACTTTCTTAATGAGAACAACATTCCACTATCAAACTGCCATGGTCAGTCATACGATAATGCCTCAAATACGTCTGGATGATATACTGGATTGCAAACACGGATTCATCAACTCAATGAGTTTGCCATCTATGTCCCCTGTGCTGGACACAGCCTGAACTTGGTAGGAGTAAAAGCAGCAGAGTGTTGTCTACAGACTGTAAAATTCTTTGACTTTGTTCAGCATCTGTATTCATTTTTTGCTGGTACTACTCATCACTGGAATGTATTGACATCATCTGTAGGAAAAGATTTTGTGGTCAAGAGTCTGATTGACACGCAATGGTCAGCACATTTTAATGCTGTTCATGCTCTGTATGGGGGTTTCAAGAAAATAAAACATGCACTTGATTCTCTATCAGCTGACAATGAACAGCAAGTAAATACAAGGCAAGAGGCAGATGGATTGAGCAAAAAAATGGAATACCTGGAAACAATTTTTCTCACAATTCTTTGGAATGACATGCTAGAAAGAATGAACAAAACAAGCACGGTCCTGCAATCAAAGGATATGAACATCCTTGTTGCTACAAATCTTTTTGAGTCTATGAAAACCTATCTTCTGGAAACTAGAGACAAATTTAGTGAATATGAATTCAAAGCCAGGAGTATGTGTGCAGATACAGATTACAGTGATGGGAAAAAACAGGAACGAAAACGAAGTGTGCGTCTTAGTAGATATGATGGATCAGAAGAGGTACTTCTCAGTAAAACCGAAAAGTTCAGGGTGGAAACTTTCTTCCCTATTCTGGACACTCCAATCTTTGAACTGACAAAACGTGCACAGGCTTATTCACAGATTGGAAATCTGTTTTCTTTCTTCAGTGAATTGAAAACCATTGCTTCTGGTGCACTAAAGAAAAAGTGTGAACATCTGGCTAATATGTATCACAAAGACCTGAATTATGATGACCTTTTAAATGAATGTGAGTATCTCAAGCACTACATGGCTCTTGTGAGACTCTCCCTGCACTGTACAGAAAAATAATTTCGGACAATTTGAAATCTGTATTCCTGAATGTTGAAATTGCACTCAGAGTGTTCAGGTGCATGATGGTGACCAACTGTACAGGAGAACGTTCTTTTTCAAGACTGAAACTTATAAAAAATCTGCTTCATAGCACAATGGGGCAGCATCGTTTGAACTGGCTTTCACTCATGTGCATGGAAAATTACATCCTGAAGACCATTGACTTCAAGCCAATAATAAAGCAATTCTCTGAAAAGAAATGCCGCAAATGCTTGTTATAATAAGACATTCGTAGTAATTTCATACTCTAATCTGTATGGCTTACTGAGTATTATTGTGTTTTTCAAGCCTTGTGTGTTGTTCAAGTGTTTATTATGTTGATTAGTTGCTGCTGTACCACATGTTTTTAATGTTTTAACACCAGTTTTGTTGAAAGGACAATAAAATAAATATATGTTTAATATTATCGACCATTTACTTTTTATTCCTGTGAGTGGTTGTTGTAGGGGCCCCAGCACACTGGTTTGCCCAGGGGGCCATAATGCTGTTAAGACAGCCCTGCATACAGTCCATCTTACAAAGCAGCCATTTTCTCCTGGTGAACTGATCTATATTGGCTGGAGATCAGTTGCAATCTCAGGAGATCTCTACCACCTAGAGGTTGGCAACCCTACTTCTTGAGCTGGCCTAATAAACTATTGTCTGGAGATGGGCTGATCCTGGACTTCCCCAATGCCCTATCTTCAGGGTTGGCCTCAGTGAGAGAAGGGAATCTGTCATTGACCTCCCTGGATGAGCCTTCCCCTCTCCCCTCCCCAAAGAGTTTAAGAAGCTGCTTTGCTGGCCTGCATCGGTCCCAGGAGGCTCACATCACTACCAGCCTCCCCTCTAATTGTCTGCTGAGCACTGAGGCTGCTACTGGCACATTTCCAGGCTTTGCTTCACCCAAGTTCCTTTCTCCACAGCGCATGGTTGGGCTGCCTGACTCAGCAATGCCCAGCTCGGGTTGACACTGCTGGAGTCCCCTCTACCCCAACTATCTCTCCAGACTAGGTGAGTGCTAGGGTTGCCAGGCCTTTTCTGGCCACTGGTGGATGATGGGGGAGTAGGATGGCCAGATCCAGGTTGAGAAACTCCTGAAGATTTGGAGATGGAGCCTGAGGAGGACAGGGACCTCAGAAGGGTACAATGCCACACAGTCCACCCTCCAAAGCATCCATTTTCTCCTGGGGAATGGATCTCTGTAGTCTGGATATGAGCTTGTAATTCTGGGGGATCCCCAGGTCCTATCTGGAGGCTGGCATCACTAGTGAACGCAGGGGTGGGGCTGCCACCCCTGGCCAGTGTTTTAGCTGGATCTGGGTAAGGCTGTTGAAAGCCACAAAAGAATAGAGAATCAGCATTGACTTTGATAGACCAATGGCCTGATTCACCATAAGGCAGCATCTATGTTCAGTTCCTGAACTCTAGGTTCAGGACAGTATTTCTCTGTTGCATAGGATACATTCAGATCACCAAGCTGGTGAGGGGGGTCTGCTAGTGGGTGATACTTCTTTAATCACAACCCAGTGCTATCATGAAACAAAGTTAACTACAGAATTAGAGCAGAAGATGGACTCTGCGACAATTGTACTATCCCAAATGGACAACTCTTTAAAGCATGGGACCATTGGAGACTAGAGTGCTAGCAAGAGATATGTGTGCAAAATAGCATTTTGAGAAAAGCTGTAGGCATGCTTCCTTTTCGAAGCATCGTCTCTATTAGGCTTTTATAAAAGAACCACTGTAGGCATTAAGCTAACAAGAACAGCATGCTATATCTGGTCCTGTTTGGATAATTCCTGGCACAGAGTCTGCAGGCAGATCCAACCAGTCACTGCTGCATAAAAGATAAGTTGGTCTAGGCAAACATTCTTTTATCCAGTAATGGAATGTATCAGAAAGAATTCCGAAAGACTTCCGATAGGAGAAGATAAGCTGTTGATTTTGGAGCATCTGTATTAATAACAGCAAAACATATTATGGAAGTTTTTGCTGCTCACCTGCCTTACACAATTGTAAAGGAATGTTTTGTTTGAAGCAGGAGAGCAAATTCGCCAAAGGAAATGAAAATAAAAATTACAATGATTAGGTCCAAGTGAGCAGCAAAAATCCTTTTGTTCACTTGCCTTTTGTAACGGATTAGTTTTATTTCTCCAACAATTATAGGATGTTGATCTGAATTTTGCACTTTTGTTTTCAAACCATAAAAATGCATTGCAAATATCTCCAGGTTACCAAAGGGGAAAGAAAAAAACCTACTGGTATATATTTGTCATTCTAAATTTCAGACGTTACCATAGAATTTTATAATGTTACTTTCAGGAAACGAGACAGTTGGAAAATACCTGTTTTAAATGCCATCTTGTCCAACTTTCTGCAATAGCAGACAGATTCCTTAGGTGGAAGACCACTTCACACATGATATTTTTGTTGTGTGTGTGTATGTCAAAATAATTTTTGTGTAGACAAAAAGGCTGTTCACCATGGAGACAACATCAATAATGCAATCTTAAGTAGAGATGGACTTATAAGGGTGTGACTATGTTTAGGATTGTTCTGCGATTGTGACAGATGTACATAATAATGTTATTGCAGAGAAACATTGCAAAATATACATGCATATAGTAATTTATTCATATTCACAACCTGCCATTTTTCCTTCCTCTCATTCCTGGGGTTCCTTATAGAATAATTGCCAGGTATATAGTTTAGGAAATAACCTCGTAAATCTTGATATAGTGGAATATGTTTTTTCCCCATTATTAGTCTGAGAGCCAGCGTGGTGTAGTGGTTAAGAGCAGCAGTTTGTAGCAGTGGAGTCTGTTCTGGAGAACCGGGTTTGATTTCCCCACTCCTACACATGAGTGGCGGAGGCTAATCTGGTGAATTGGATTTGTTTCCCCACTCCTATACATGAAGCCAGCTGGGTGACCTTGGGCTAGTCACATTCTCTCAGCCTCACCTACCTCACAGGGTGTCTGTTGTGGGGAGGGGAAGGGAAGGTGATTGTCAGCTGGTTTGATTCTGCCTTAAGTGGTAGAGAAAGTTGGCATATAAAAACCAACTCTTCTTCTTGAAAGTCTTGTACTGCCTTCCCAAATTTGTCCCACCAGGGTGCCATGCATTCATTATTCCATCGTTCAAAATGAACCAAAGATACCAGCAAGGGATCATTATCCATACATCTTTCCAGCGATATTTTGGAGCACATTGTGGGCCCATTATTCTAATTAGTAGCTGCTCTGAAAAGATATAGCCTGGAGTAACTGGCCCATGCTTAAAAACCATAAATACTTTTTTTTTTTTTTGCCACTGCTAGGGTTACATTTGGATCAGTATCAGCCATAGCTTCGCAACTATATCTCTTGCTTATAGGGCAGGTCCCCACTTCTGGATGTATACTGTGATTCATTTATCAATTGCAAGATCATACTTTTTACAATCAATAAAAAATGCCTAACAGTGTCCAAATTCCCTGATTTACAATCACAAAATTTTTCAAAAAAACCTGCCTGCTAACTCCCCCAATGGTAGTGCATTTAATCTAGCCTTGGATAAAAGTATACTGTATTGGGGGACAGTTAAAAATTTACAATAAGCAGGTAGTATCCTTGGAATAGGGAGGACTGGGTGATGCCCTAAGTACTTACCATGGAGTTTTCAGGGACTGCCAGACCATCAAATGCACTCACATCGCATGAACACATGAACACATGAAGCTGCTTTATACTGAATCAGACCCTTGGTCCATCAAAGTCACTATTATCTACTCAGACCAGCAGTGGCTCTCCAGGGTCTCAGGTAGAGGTCTTTCACATCACCTACTTGCCTGGTTCCTTTAACTGGAGATGCCGGGATTGAACTTGGGACCTTCTGTATGTCAAGAAGATGCTCTACCATTGAGCCACAGCCCTTACCCATCTGGGCTTTTGATTGGATGTGATGTCACACACTGTAATTTACACCCCTTGTTCCACCTCTAAAGCTCCCAGGGATGCCAGCCACTGGCTTGGCATCCCTAAAAGTGGAGCAACCACCACTGCCCCTTCTTTTAAAGGCCCAACTGCACATTATGTTTTACCCTAAGGTCATCCATGGGTTGGGTGGAGAGGCATCTTTTGAAAGTCACATTTCCCAGGCATGCACAACCCTAATTTAGTTTGGGATTATGGCTTGTGGAGAGAGGGGCCTTAGATCTTCCTCCCTGCATCATTTCCCCAACTTGAAGCACCCCTGGAGGTGCTATTTTCCCCACAGGTATTGATGAGGCACACGTTATATTTACATAATGGGGCAAAGAGTGTCTCTGGGCCTTTTCAGGTCAGGAAAATGTGAGAGGAGGGAAGCTCTAAGTCTCCTCTTTATGTGCGTCAAGATCCCAATCTGAATTGGTCCATTGTGTGCCTGGGATGTGCAGAATGTCAGAGGACACCTCTGCCACAACCCGGGAATGTCCCTGAGGAAAATATTACATATAGTTAAGACAATAATTAATAGAAAATTCACAGGGAACTTAAAGAAAATCTTAGTAGGTGCGAGAGTATACCATGTCAGTTATATATGTAAACCAGTATTAAAAGAGTACATTCTTGAAAAGAAAACAGTACACATGATATCCTGAAGCAAACTAGTTAAGTAAATTCATACTGTCCAAGTGGTATGATATAGCTCTGAAATGCTGATTATTCAGCGGGAAGCTTGATACAAATCACCACGGTGCTCTAAAGATCTCCACAAACACAGTTATATTGTACTCAGTTTATTTTTTAAAAAAGAATAAGCCAGAAAAGCCTTGACAAGCTGGCCCAGCAAGTTGGAATAACAAAGAACTGCAGAATTTCCTCTCTTCAGCTGAAGTGTGTGGAGAAATATCAGCTGGTAATTAAATCAGACCGAGCTATCTATAGCACTGTTGATTTCCATGGTTCCCCACCAAGAACACACCCAAAGTTTTGTTTCAAGTGAATAAAGTTAACAAGAATTCTATCTAATACATCGGAAATATCTTTATGGCCAAAACAAGCAACACAGCTAGCCTTCTCAACCATGGAGACTAGATTTTTACATTCTCTGGGCTTGCTTCTGCAGGACATGTTATGTTGACAGGTCCCTGTAAGCTTTCTGGAATACACCTATGGGTCTCAAGCAGTGCACTCTATGGTTCAGATAAAATGGACCTTGCTAGCCACAAGGACTCATCCAAGAGGAGTCTGAATCCCCTAGTGATACAAATTCATACTTTTTTCATGCTACAAAAGGGGGGGCACTTGAGCAAAGAAGCCACAATGGTTCCTGTGAGATGCCTCCGCGGGGAAGGCACTGCAATCAGAAGTGAGAGAGAGGAAGGGATCCCGGCCTCAGAAAATCAAAGCATATTGCAGAGGGGAAAGAATGAGGCAGCAGAACCCATACTTCTATTCCTAGG
The DNA here is from genome assembly GCF_029931775.1 of Euleptes europaea. Taxonomy (NCBI): domain Eukaryota; kingdom Metazoa; phylum Chordata; class Lepidosauria; order Squamata; family Sphaerodactylidae; genus Euleptes; species Euleptes europaea. Next base: position 43,640,164 of record NC_079319.1, read on the forward strand.
GTAACCCTCTGGCTCTCAGTGAGGATACAAGATAAGAATGAAAGTTTGATACAAAGAGTGGACTTGATCCTCTTGCACAGTCAGTATGGTACCCCTTCCTTATCTAACTGCACTGCAACAGCTTAGAGCATATATGCTTGCCAGGCTCAATGTACTATCTTCTGCCTTGTTACATGGAAGATTTCATAAAATCCCATTTACGAATACAGTTTGCCCTTGCCGGAATGGTGAAATAGAATCACTGGCTCATGTCCTTTTTAATTGTTCCTTTTATGCTTGCAGCTGATCCCAATTCATTGACCCGCTGTTTGTAAATAGGTAGCGGCTTTTTGATGAAAGCCTTATGACCACACAAAATCCAGAAACAATTGATTCAGTTACTAGGTTTTACAGTTAGCAATCAGATATCATGAATGGTATGTAGCATTCCTTAATGGCTGATTCAGGATTGTTTTATCCAATTTTATCTATTAGTACTCGGATCTATCCTGATGTACATTTTTCTTTCTATATGCCAATAAAGGTGTGTGTATGGGTGTATATGTATGTGAGTATGGCACCCCCGCTTAGAGCATGCTTTCTAATGGAGATGGTATCATTCTCCCCTCCACCTCTGGGCATACGTACACAGACCACATGATGACATAGTAGGGTCCTTTGAAAATGAGAGGTATGGGAGCACACACCCCTATGGCATGGTCTGTGCATATGCATTGGTGGGGGAGGCATCAACAGAGGACTCCACTGACCCCAGTCCTCCTCACAAGAATGCTGTAACAATGGTTCAAAGGGATTGTGCTCAAAGTTGGTAGCCATATTCTAAAAGCCTGGTTTTCTGGGGTTTTTTTTTCTTTTTCTTTTTTTGCATTTTGCAAAAAAGCCTCTTTCCCCCTCAATCTAAAACGTTATATATTACTTATCAATGCTCCCTCTTGTGGTGCCATCTTGAATTGATCACACAGTCAGCGCAATCCTATACCAACATACTTTGGTCTAAGCAGATTGAACTCAGTGGGTTTAGAGTGGAGTAACTCTCCATAGGAGCGCACTCCAGTGCACTCTGAGAAAACTTAGATGGCATACTCAAAAAGTTGTTGAGTACCAGGGATGATCCAGCTGAAGTAGCTGAGATGTTGCTAGATCACAGAAGAGCGTCCAGAGGAACAAAGGCCATCATAGTGGGCTGTTCCAAAATAGTTCCTACAAGTTTCCCCCCCCCCCACAGGAAAGTGCAGAGTCAAGTGGAGCAGTTGTGTCTTCTCTACTTTATGAATTTCTGTCAAGTGAGGGCAGAAATACACCTTATGCTGCTTTCCCAAACACAGAAGACAGCCATTGTGGCCTTTGGAGGGTAAGATTTTGCCTCTGCAAGACCAACACTGTGTGAATGTGACCTGCTTCACTATACCTAGGCTGCGAAAAGGGAGGGGAAAAAACTTAATAAAAGAAAAAGGAAGAAACAATTTTCTGAAAGAAACAGGAAACACAGAGAAATAAAAAAGAAGGGAGATATCTAAAATGATGGCTATGTTACCTGTCATAGAATATATTGCACTAGCAGTTGCTATAAAGGAAGCCACTGCCCTCATGAACACATGAAGCTGTCTTATACTGAATCAGACTCTTGGTCTGTCAAAGTCAATATTGTCTACTCAGACCCGCAGTGGATCTCCAGGGTCTCAGGCAGAGGTCTTTCACATCACATACTTGCCCAGTCCCTTTAACTGAAGATGCTGGGGATCCAACCTGGAACCTTCTGCATGCAAAGCAGATACTCTACCACTGAGCCACAGCCCCTCCCCTGAACTACGGCCACGCCCCTCTGTTCACAAGACTTGAGCAAGGCTGTTAACAATAGGATGTTTTGGAGGACATTGATTCATAGGGTTGCCATGATTGGAAGCGAAGCAACTTAACAGTACTTAAGAGAGGTTTTCAGTAATCCCAAACCCTATCAAATTAATTCCTGCAACTGTACTTATACATTTCATAGGGTTGCCAGGTCCCTCTTCACCACTGGTGGGAGATTTTTGGGGTGGAGCCTGAGGAGGGCTGGGATTGGAGAGGGAAGGGACTGCAATGTCCAGTTGCCACAGAGTCAAATGCCGAATGCAATAGAGTCCAAAAGTGGCTATTTTCTCCAGGTGAACTGATCTCGATCGGCTGGAGATCAGTTGTAATAACAATAATCTCCAGCTAGTACCTGGAGGTTGGCAACCCTAACACCTCTCCCTAACCTATAGTTTCTCCTGTGCTGTGCTGGGGGATACTGCATATAAAGGTCTTTCCATTGGACAGGAGTTTGACATCATCAGCTTAGCTTTTGCAGTTCTGCTCACGTGACTGAAGGCAGGTGGAATCAATCCCTTTATCAATCAAACAGGTGGTTGATACTTTCAGGATAAGCCTCTATCACCTGTCCGGCAGTGCAGAAGTACATACACCTTGCTTGTGCAATGCTGGATAGGAGTTTCTCTATCACATGGTTGTTTTATCCTCCTTTAATCCCTGTTTCAGCCAGGATTCAGCCAGGATTGAACATATGTGTTTCGCCTAATGTGCGTTCGCTCCTGGCTAAAACAGGGATTAAAGGAGGATAAAGCGACCGTGCGTTTTCACCCAATGAAACATTCTTCTGCATACGTGATCCCCAAAGTGGAGAAGGCAAAGTTCGAGTGCATCCTTGAAGCTAGAAATGTTTTGTTAGCAAGGCTGAAGTCATTTTACTGTAACAAAAGATTTGCTTGGCATTTGAAAACAGCTCTGAGAGTGACTCCCTTTTCTCATGTGACTAAAATACAATAAGTTACAGCTTGCCGAGGCAGCAGATCCCGAGAGGGAAAGTAACTTTAGACATTTGTTCAGCTTGTCTGGCGACCGGGTGCTGGTGAGTGTGTAAGAAAGCGGACAGTTTGTGCTGCGGCCAGAAGGACAGGAAACATTGAGAGTTTCTGCAGCGGTGGTTAGTCTGAGATAATACCATTGTATAACCAGGCTATGCGACCTCTCCCAGTGCTGAGAACCGAGAGCTTGGCGTCTGGCTGCTTGGCGCATGGCCAGTCTTGGGTTCTCCGGTCTGGGGGGAGGGTGTGGAACCCTCCCAAGCAGCTCCCCACAAAAAACTGGCCACACCTCACCTTGCAAAGGAAATCTGGCTGCAGCTGCAGACTTCATGACTTCTTCTTTATGAGGGCTTCTCTTCCCCTCCTCTCCCCACCCCCCCCCCCCGCCACCAGCTCCCTGCCTTTGCTGGAGTTTGATGTTCACCCTGGAAAATGAAGGAACTATTTAAAGTCACAAAGGGGGGAAAATCCAGTGACAGGATTACTGAAGGCACTTTTGGTTTGCTGTCACACAGTGCTGTTTATATTCCGGGTCATATTTTAGTAACAAAAAGGCACTGCCACCAACATGGACATGGGAAAAAAATCATTTCAAAATCTCAGTTTCCCCAAGCTTAGACGTGTGTCTCCCTTATTTGGATAATTTCTCAATTATTAGTTTTATAAATAGAATAGGAACCGTTTTCAGTATAAGAAAAGAGTTCAGGATGGTAACTCCTGCATTTCAAAGCGTTCAAGGGAATAACACTTCTGATATCGGTTACAATCCAGTGAGCGCTTTTAAGTACACCCAAAGGACTAGGCATGAAGGTTTTCTTTCAAGACTAGCCTCCCACCCTGCATGACAAATTACTTACAAAATTCCCCTGAATTTCAAAAGCACTTTGCTATCAAGAATGAACAAATGGAGGACCCACAAACACTTGCGGGAGGCATCTCATTTCCCCGTCCCCACTGTTTCCTCTTTCCATTTCCTGAAAGTCCCCATAGTCTCTTGCCTTTTCTCATTACACCTAGCAGCTAACCTACCTTTACCTGCCCCCTGCCCTTAGCTTTCCATCTAGGGTTGCCAGGTCCACCCCCATCCCGGCTCCGGTGGGAGGTTTTTGGGGTGGAGCTGAGTCAGGGATCGCATGCGCGTGGCTGTGCTGATGCAATTGCATCACTTCCAGTTTACCCCCAGAAGTGCTGCATCACAATGGGCCTTTTACCACTCAAACTCCCACTGAGACGCTCACACAATCCCTGCTTCTGAGCCAGGCAGTGGATTGGTGGGCAATTGCCCACCAATCTCAGCAACCTGGCAACCCTATTTCCATCCTTCCCTGCCCCTGGAAGCCTGTACCCAGGAAAACTATGGCCCAGTTGTGTGGTGCTGGTCATCAGGATGAGTCCAATTGCACAGTGGAAAACCTGCAAAAATTTGTGAAGGGAAATCTCATTTCACCTTGTTCCACCTTCCTCACACTATTTCATTTTTCACTCCTGCCAACCCCCATATCTTCTTCCTTCTCTGCTTCTTTCCATCCTTCTCACCCATCCACCAACTTACTTTTTATCTGCCCCCATCTTCAGCTATATTTATTTATACCCCCCTCTTTCTCCTCAATGGAGATCCAAGGCAGCTCATATCACAACAACCCTGTAATGTAAGTTAGGGTGAGATACTGTCCAAGGTCACCCTAAAAGCTTTCATGACAAAGTGGGGTTTTGAACCTGGGTCTCCTGGATTCTAACCTAAAACGCTAACCACTACACCACACCGGCTTCTGTGTGGTGGCTACTGTTGAAAACTAGCAAGCAGCCAGACCTGGGTGAGTCAGGCAAGTCACATGGTAGCAAGTCGCTTGATAGTCGATGTTGGCCCTGGCCCCAATGAGTCCTCCCTCAAAGGCCAAAATGGCCCTGGAAAGGGCCCTCCCCCCTCCCCCACATTTTACTGTCAGAAAACAATGCTGGAACCAGCTGGCAAAATTGTTCTACCACAGAGGGCATTCATTTCTTAAAGCTACAGGCTCTGCTTCTTTATTTTGTGGGGTTTGAAGCTCTCCAGTTTTTTTTTTTTTGTTTTTTTTTAAGATTTTAGATTTTTCTGAAAGGTTTGTAGGAAAGTATCTGGTCTGTTCATGGCTCCGTACTCCAGATTTAAGTATCCATGGATGAGGCTATATTGAAAAGTAGATGTATTTATGACATCTACCATGGTGTTGGGCTAGGATCTGGAAAGCCCAGGTTTGAATCCTCACTCATGCCATGGAAGCTTGCTGGGTGACCTTGGGCCAGTCACAACCTCTTGGGCTAACCTACCTCATAGGATTGTTGTGAGAGTAAACCAGAGAAGAGGAGAATGACTGCTTTGGGTCCCCATTAGGGAGAAAGGCAGGATATCAATAAAGTAAATAAAATAATGTTTGTGTATGTGTGAACCTGCTTTTGAACACCACATACCCAAATTCCCACTGGGCTCATTGGTTCTCTGAAGTGCTCATCTTACTCGATCATCTTTTCAACATGCAGTTTTTTATTTGATCATTATTATCCTTGATGCTATTAGAGATCCCAGGAGCCAACAAGAATTTCTAGGACTCTTTGCTCTGAGAGCTTCCTCTCACTAATGCTTTAGGGCCTAATGAAAAGGAGATTAAAACATACTGAGGCTAGGGTTGCCAGGTCCCTCTTTGCCACAGGTGGGAGGTTTTTGGGGTGGAGCCTGAGGAGGGTGGGGTTTGGGGAGGGACTTCAATGCCATAGAGTCCAATGGCCAAAGCAGCCATTTTCTCCAGGTGAACTGATCTCTATCAGCTGGAGATCAGATGTAATAGCAGGAGATCTCCAGCTAGTACCTGGAGGTTAAGCAAGCAAATATATCAAATGTACTAAATAGTTAGCTGACCAAAAATGCAAGTACGCGCTCACATGCAAACGATTTATCAAAGTGTGAATGACAAACAATACATAGTATATCAGAATGCACAAAACCTAAACTTACTAACTAATGTACCCTGTAACAATAGACAAACGTGAAAGACATATACAATATTTACAACAGCAAAGAATCTCTTCTACAGGAAAGATCAAATGACTTCTCAGTAAATTCTGTAAGACAATCTTATTGTCCTAAGAATTCTTCATGCATTGTCCATAACGTTAAGAGTAATTTGATCTTTCCTGTTGAAGAGCTTCTTTGCTGTTGTAAATATTGTATATGTCTTTCACGTTTGTCTATTGTTACAGGGTACATTAGTTAGTAACTTTAGGTTTTGTGCATTCTGATATACTATGTATTGTTTGTCATTCACACTTTGATAAATTGTTTGCATGTGAGCGCGTACTTGCATTTTTGGTCAAGTACCTGGAGGCTGGCAACCCTATTGGTGTCTGTCATGTACAGGGGTTCCCCTCTGGCTACCATGTACCAAAATGGTTGTGTGAATAAGCTCTTAGTAGCTATCTGTGCAGTGACCCTTAAGTGACCTTGCTGTAATTTACTGATGGTAGCCTCTTTAGCACCAATCCACCTGGTTGTCCATACAAATATTTGCCTACATGGAGTAAGGAAATTGCATTTTCTGCAGGGAACTGGTAATAAGTCACAACTTCTCAGCTCTCTGTGTCAACACTGCAAAACAAACAATAGCCGTTAAGGGAGAACGTAAGCACTCATGTGACAAGGTGCACAGAGTTACTCATGACCGTGACCTACACGCTTTATCAGTGTTCAATCTGCATTGTGAAAACTAGGACTGTGTCAAGGAACTTGGCAGGAAACATGGGGGGGGGGTACGGACTTTTCTCTAATATGCAAGGACTGTATTGCTAAACCAATACCTAAATTCATTTATTGAGTTTCCCGCTCTCTAATCTGTTAGCTTTTCTTTCTTAAGTATTGAACCTCATTAAAGAATTCTTAATTCGTTTTCAAAATCAGTTTGTTGGATGTTATTTTCACAGGAAACCATGCCAAAGCAACGCCTCTTCTGGTTTGTATCCTTGCTCTTGAGCCTCAGATCAATAGCTGATGAAGTTGTCTTGGGGGAAGGGTGTCGAGGTTGGGGATGCAAAAGATGATGGAACTTGAATAGGTAAGAAGGAATTCTAATGAGGAAACAGCAAGGCCCGTGGGTTTTATTCATAGCTTTCCTTTTTTAAGCCTAATGTAATAATATGCTCCCTCAATAACAGGGTTTCCACATTTAGCTAATTAGTTATTTTTTTTTTAAAAAAACTATTTTATTAATTAAACATGTTCCTCAATTAATTAGGCAGCAAAATCTTTTTTTTTTTTTGTAAACAAAGACTGTTAATTCTTTTAATACAAAGTTCTAACAAAAACCTGTGGGTGGCATCATCTCTAGACGACGCTGTGACCTTCTCTCACGCCGGGGAGGAAAAGCCTCTTTTAAGTTGGTGCCTGCTGTGATATGAGCATTCACTGTTCAAAAACAACAATAACAACACAAGTATGAGTTCTTTTCAGAACTATTGTTGTTTTTTTGTGCAGATTTACAGTGATTTGAACTATCAATTAATTGGCTCACACAATTAATCAAAAGATGTCTTTAATCTGTCAACAGCCCTAACTCAATTTTTTTTGCATTGTTTCTTCCTTAAGCCAATCCAAGTTCCTCCTAATTTCAGCCCAGATTTGAAAATGTCAGGGAATCTTTAGATCACATTAGGGAACCTGTAGAAAATATCATAATCCTAGAGGAACATCTTGTGAGTTACGAAGCGTGCCATGCCCAACTGGAGCAGAAACGTCTTGTTGCCCTGGTCACCTGGCTGGAGAGGCAAGCCAATTTTGAAAAGAAAGAGACCTGCCCACTTCACCTGGTGATTGACTGCAGCATGAACTTCCAAAATACCTCCCAATCCATGTGCACTTTCCCCTTCCACCATCCTCTCTCACTGTGTCTGCTTAAGGCTGTAGTCAAAAAGGCAGTGTGTGTGTGTGGGGGGGGGGGGCTTCATTATAGCAGCAATAATTTAACTGGTGATAAACTTATGACATTGCAGAAGGCAATCCTTGGCATCTAAAGGCCAGAGAAGTGCTATGGCTCGTAGGTAGAGCATCTTCCGTGCTTGTGGAAGATCACAGGTTCAATTTCTAGTTAAAGGATCTCAAGCAGATGTTCAGAAATATCTTCTCTGCCTGAGACCCTGGAGAGCTACAACCAGCCAGAATAGGCAACACTGGGCTAAAGGAACCAATTAACTGACTCAATGCAAGGCAGTGTTGTACGTTCACATATAACAAGCTGAGTCATATTAGTTTTAACTGGGTACATTCTCCTTCAATGGATCTCATCCAAAAAATAGCCAGCAAGATGGGGGAAGGCGGGGACATGAGAGTGTCTCTTGATACAACGTGACTAGCCGAATATCAAGAGGCAGGAAAAGAATTGTAAGATAAGAAAGATGTTCTGATTCCATGTTCAGCTTATATATTAATCATTGGCAGATAGAAATCCTTTCATCTGTGACCTTTCTCCCCAAGCAAGCCTCTGTGTTATATCTCAGGGCGTATGGTGAGACACCCTGCATGTTAACTGTACATTCAGCTGGCGACAGGAGTTTGGAGATCAATAGACCATGGTGGTTGGTAGCCACAGTGTTTTCAGAAGATGCCAAAGGGAGGTGTAGAAATCAATACACTGGTCTGTAAGAGATAGGGATAGTTTTCTTTCAAACACTACAGCTGGAAGAGCAGATGGTTGAGAGAATGTCGATGGTATTGAGTGAAGGTAGCAAAACCTGAATACTTTGGTAGGGAAGAGTTCTTGAAATATAGTTTTAGAAATATTTGGAAGTTTGACAGATCATTATAGAGGAAGTGTGTGATCCTTGCTCAAGACATCTTCTTGCTAGGCAGGTTCACCTCTCTGCTGCAGAGGATTACAAAAGGGGTCTTAGAATGGAAGTGCCGATTAAACACTGATGTTTTCCTTCTAGCCTGGCTGAAGGCTTAAGAGCAACAGCCAAAGTTTTTTTTTTAACTTTCCCTGCCAAAATGCCCTCTCGTAAACTAAGTTCTTATTTTTATATCCCTTATCCAGCCCTGCCCACTGCCACTTCCACAATGTTCCCAGTACACAAAATTCACAGCTGCTCTAATGAACTCCTGGAATTATTGAATTTGATCAATAGAACATTGAATTTGGTCATTACAATTTGTCTTCTCAAAACCGTGCTCGATCTGAAATGCATACTGACAGTTTTTATTGCACTGGGGTTGTCCTCGCCCTGCTCCAATTTAGGTGTCAAATGACATGGGAGGGATGGCAACACACTCTGATCTTTAAATGTGGAATTGCTTCAGTCAGGGTGGGGGATTCCATTTTAAGTACAACGCGGGTCCATGAGATATGCTCCCTCACCCTCTTCACCTAGGCTCCAGATTCCCATGTGAAGGGAAATTGCTGGAGGGGAGATTACAGGGTGGGGTAGGGTTGCCAGGTCTCTCTTCGCCACTGGCGGGATTTTTCTGGGACGGAGCCTGAGGAGGGTGGGGTTTGGGGAGGGGAGGGACTTCAATGCCATAGAGTCCAATTGCCAAAGCGGCCATTTTCTCCAGGTGAACTGATCTGTATCAGCTGGAGATCAGTTGTAATAGCAGATCTCCAGCTAGTACCTGGAGGTTGACAATCCTAGGGTGGAGAAACCTCTGGCAGGTGTGGTGAGGGATCAACACTCTTCACTTATATCCCCTGTTTGTGCTTTGAAGAACTTCACATTCTCCACTGTATCTCTGAGGGGTGCAAACCTGTGTTGAAAAACATAGGCTAGCCATCTCTGTGTGTAGCTGGACCATTGTTACCTGATAGGTTTAAAATGAGTACCCAGCTTGCTGGGGGTAAAGGGAAGATGACTGGGGAAGGCACTGGCAAACCACCCCGTAAACAAAGTCTGCCTAGTAAACATCAGGATGTGACATCACCCCATGGATCAGGAATGATCCGATGCTTGCACAGGGGACCTTTACCTTTTTACAAAGAAAGAGATAAGCATCAATTGTAACTTAAATAACAGCTTCTGGTTTTTAAATTCACAGGCATGATGCCGTTTCACATGGAATAAATCTGTGCATCATTGGATCCTATAGTGGGGTGGATCCAACCATTCTCCAGGTAGACTTCCTCCAGCCTAAGAAGACTTCCTCCAACTTAACTGGCTCTTCCTTCAAGGAAAGGTGACCCAAAAGGAAAGGTAGGATATAAATGTTTTACTAAACCAACAAACAAACTTTTCTCAGTGGAGTGGTAGTGCACCCGAGTATTTTTTAAAAGATAAACCAAAACAATCAACAGCAGTTTATATCATCTGAGAACAAATATTTATATCTCGCCCATACATTCATAATCAAAGCCCAACTTCCTTATTTTAAAGACACAGGCAAGTATCTTCAAATATGCATTCAAGTACATAGTTCACAGCAAAGGGTTGAATTTAACCAGCTTTTCCACTGGTGAAAAAGGGAGCAAGGAGTCTCCTTTGAGGCTTATGGGCTGCAGCAAGGAGGGAAATTAGCTGAAATGGAGTGAAAAAGCTGTCTGGATCCAACCCAAAGGCTGCAGTCCTCCTGTGCAACTTGGCTGGAAAGCTCATTAAACACAGTGGGTTTAAACTCATGCATAGGACTGACTGGTGGTTGGTCACAAGTTCTCCCGAATGATGTCAGATGTTTTCACCAGTGCACGACTTCACAATGAAATAGTCCCAGAACTGCTTGCACACATCCTAACACAGAGAAATAAATAGGTATGCCTAAAATGTAATGAGTAACTAACTGTTAAACCTGTACCTGAACTGGCTTGATACACAGATACAAATAGATATAGAAGTTCTTCTAGTTCAGTACAGGCACTGATTTCTCCTTATCTGCACAGTGGAACCAAGAAAGTGGAAAGTTGATTCACACCCAGAGTTGCTGACAGCTATGGCTACACCACAATGTAAGGAAATAAAGCAATCCACAACAACTGCAGGCTTTATGCAGCAGTCATTCAAACTCTTCCTGAACCTTAGCAGCACCTATGTCATGCTCGCTGTACTTATTTTAGGGGTAACTGTGCAGTATCTAAATTATGGATTTGATCCAAACAGGTTTTTTTCCATAGCTGAAAGGGGGAGGAAGGTCCCCTTTGACCACCGAAAAGGCTTACAGGCCTAAACATGATCTTTTAAAAAAAAAAAATCATTGCCAAAAAGTGGTCCTCTGACTACATTAATAAGTGTACTGTCTTCCACTAATGCACTGTTATCCATAGAAGCATTACTGGAAAACAGCTATTGGAACAATGCTTACCATTGCTATAAAAATGATGCCTATCTTGAAAGCCAATGCTTATTACTCTAGGTTGATTGATTATGACTTATTACTTGGCAGGCTGCTCCAGGTCAATAATAAAAGCACTGGTGGGATAAATTTTGCTTTACAGCCAAGGCAATGTAGATGCTAGACTTTGGTGTCTTTGGACAAAAAACTGAAGCCTGATTTAAACCTGAAGCTAGCAAGACAGAAGAACTTACCTGTATGCCCGTACCCAGCATCTTGTTTGAATGGGGCTGCTATGTAAGTAAAGCAGCTACGTGTGACATGTTAGCGTGCCAACACAATACCCACCCAGGCCATGGATCTCCAGCATGCCTGTGTACTGACTCAGTTTAAATGAGATGCCAGACACGTGCAAGGCCATATCGGTAAAATTTTCATCCTACTATTTAAATCAGGCCTGGGTTATTATTGGTGAAACAAGTGTAGGTTGATAATGCCAAAAATGCAGCTATATCTGTTAATGGACAGTTGGCCGGATACCGTCCCAGAACATCTGACCAGGTGTCTGGAAGCCATGGTGAAATGGCTGAAGCAAAGCTGGATGAAACTAAATCCATTGAAGATGGAGGTCCTGTGGCTGGGTCAGGGAGCATCAGATATGGAACACCTGCTCCCGGCTCTTGACAAGGTACAACTAATATCTGTATCTACTGTGAAGAGTCTGGTTGTGGCACTGGATGCCTCCTTATCAATGGAAGCCCAGGTCATGAATGTAGCCAAAAAGGCATTTTTCCATCTTCACCAGGTTAAACAACAGGAACCCTACCTATCCCGCCCAGACCAAGCTACAGTGATCCATGCAATAGTCACCTCTAGGCTAGACTACTGCAACTCGCTGTATGCAGGGCTACCCTTAAGGCTGCTCCAGAAGCTTCAGCTTGTCCAGAATGTGACAGCGAGGGTCCTTACAGGGACCCCACGGAGAGCACGTATGTTACCGGTGTTCCGCCAGCTGAACTTGCTCCAAGTTGAATACTGGATCAGGTTTAAGGTTTTGGTATTAACCTTCATAAGCCCTGAATGGTCTGATCCCATCATACCTGTGGGACCGCCTCTCCTGGTACACTCCTCAAAGGGGTTTGTGCTCATCAAATACCAACTTATCAGTGGTCCCTGGGCTGAGAAATATCTGGCTGTCCCGGCCTGGTGGAAAGCTCTGTCAAATGAGACCAGAGCCCTGCAGGACCTATCACAATTCTTCAGGGCCTGTAAGACAGAGCTGTCCCACAAGCCTACAGTTGAGGGCAGCTACGGTTCTCTCATCAGCTGACCTCCCTGTACGATTCTTATACCATCTTTACTGATTAACATTTGCCTCCTACTTGAAGATCCCACCACTACTGATACAGATGTTTTAGAGCCATCTTGATTTATTGCTTAGTTTTACATTGTTTTAGGGTGTATTTTAGATTTTAAATATTTATTATATTGTATTATATTAATCAACTGAATATTATGATGTTTATTGTTGGATATAAGCTGCCCTGGTAGGGAAAGGGTGAGATATACATCTAATAAAATAAATAAATAATAAAATGAGCAGCTTATTCCTAAAATATGGGATAACAAGCAATGAATAAGTCAGAAACAGTAAACCAGTCAGGGAAGTGTGTTACCACATTTGCTCCTTCATGTGCATTGACACCTGTGGACTCTCTGATTTGGATTTGGGACATTTGCCCAGAACCAGTTTGGGGGAATTAAGCTCAGTGTCAGGGGAAAACTTCTTCCCACTTCCACAGCCTGGCTAGCTTGGAAAACTGACACATGCACCAGTTAGAGGGTGTGGAACATGTGATTTAGGGATCTTGACCTGAGTAGTTTTCAAGCAAGCTCAAATAGGCTACCAGTAACCATGAAACAAACAGACATTTTCCAAAGCAAGGTTTCGAATTTATCGAGAGTAATACAGGGATACAGGAAATGAAAAGGTACTCGAGCATAAAAACAGTGAAACGGTTGTGTTCAGAAGGACATGCATATGAAGAGTTGCATGAGACAAGAGAAAGTGAAAGGGCCATGCTTCTGGCTGAGTAAGAATTCTGCACCAAGGAATGGCCATGAGGAGATGTGGGAGAGAGAGGGATTTAAAAAAGAAGGAGAAAGGAGTTTTTTAAGAGAATAGGGATGAATGGAGGAGTTTACCTATACTCAGTCTGCTGAGCTGGGTAGAATATGTTGTCTGTTAAGATGATCCAGAGATTCAGGATAGGGGACTTTAGATAGAGCTTCCAAAAGTCTCAAGGTAGGGTTACTAGGTCCCTCTTCACCACTGGCAGGAGATTTTTTGGGGAGCAGAGCCTGAGGAGGGTGGGGTTTGTGGAGGGGGTGTCTTCAGTTCCTTAGAGTTCAATTGCCAAAGCGGCTATTTTCTCCAGGTGAACTGATCTCTATCGGCTGGAGAACAGTTGTAATAGTGGGAGATTTCCAGCTACTACCTGGAGGTTGGCAACCCTACTGCTATCGCTTTTCTGTTAGCCTGGCTACTTGCCTCCCTCTGCGTGGTTGCTCTAAGTCACCATTGCAGATCATGCAAATACCTACATGCATCCTCCACGTTCAAAACCTATCTGGCTTTGAATGCCAGTCTCTGGGGACAGGCCAGAAGGGAGGGCTGTGGCCTCCATAGCCTGCTTGGTGATTTGCCAAAAGCATATGGCTATCCATCTTTGAAGACAGTGATGCTAGATCAGTTGCACCAGCAGATCACTTCTTAGGCTATTACGGCCCATTCCTGAAATAAAAGTTTTAAAGGCTATTTTGCTGGTGTAGCAACACTGCTGTGTAGAGGGGTGTTCCCAGGCCAAAAGGGGCTTGGAAGCTGCCTAAAGGCAGCTCTGCCCCCAGGAAGGCTCCCTGATGCCAGCGCAGGCACTTGCTTCTGGGATTTCGCTGCCAGCATGGAAGTGCTGGCAGCTGACACCCTCATTGCTGTGTCGCTCCCTGGCGCCAGCATAAGTTCCCCCGTGCTGGTGTCCATGCCACTTTATCATGGTGCAGGATGCTGGCAGGGGGTCAGGCCAGCTCCTATGGTGCTTTGCCCCCTCCTTCAGGATAGCACTTTAAGCATTTTGTTTCACTGTAGAAATAAAAGGACTTCTACAGGTATGGGTTCAGGCTCTGCTGATTAATTTCTCCTTATTCGTTGTTGCAGTGCCCTTATGGTAGGATCCTTGCTTTCTGCACCAAGAACAGTCCTTGGTTTAAAACACTTTGAGCTTTCTTATCAGCATGTTGTTGGCAAGTCATAAAACTGTTTTGATAGGAGAAGACACCGGACAGCATATTGGGGATTTCAAGGCTTATTTTCATACTGATTATACCATATGGTAGGAGCCCCGTGGTGCAGAGTGGTAAACTGCACTGCTGCAGTCCAAGCTCTGCTCACAACCTGAGTTCAATCCCGGCGGAAGTTGGTTTCAGGTAGCCGGCTCAAGGTTGACTCAGCCTTCCATCCTTCCGAGGTCGGTCAAATGAGGACCCAGCTTGCTGGGGGTACAGGGAAGATGACTGGGGAAGACACTGGCAAACCGCCCCGTAAACAAAGTCTGCCTAGTAAACATCGGCATGTGGCGTCACCCCATGGGTCAGCAATGACCCTGACTTGCACAGGGGACCTTTACCTTTACCTTTTATACCATATGGTAAAAAATATATATAGTAAAAGACAATATTCACATGAGTTCATTTTGAGCCAGGATTGCACAACGATGTGCAAAGTGGGCACTGCTTGCTCAACAGAGCTTGGAAAAGGGGGGGGGATAGCCCACAGCCTTAGTAATTTTATCCAAGAATAACAAAAAACAAATGGAAAGGACAGAGCGCTGAATATAGTTTGTAGCTCATGTATGAAGACAAAGAGGGATGATATAATTGCAGAAAGTGGCAAGGGATCACTGTATGGTTGTGAAAAAAGGATAGAAGGGCACACCTACTTCAGTTTATTTTTAAACCTGAGTTGTCATTGATTAATTCAGGAGTACAAATCCAGTTATAAATTATCAGCGGGACTGCCAGTTTCATGAAAAAGCAAAATCCTAAGAGTAGCTCATAGCAAGCTGGGCATGCTGACATTCTGATGTGGTTCACTAATTTTTTCTTCATGGAGTCCATAAATTCAACATGTTATAATTACTGTCAATAAAATTAATGAAATTGCAGGCTGTTCAACAAAAGGAATATCAATCTGAAGCTTTTTATTAGGTCAGAAAGACCCTCATTTATCACAGGTCCATTTTGTGGAAGGCAGGAGTTTGGCCCTTAGTTTGTAACTGTTGCAATTTTTCGAACTGATGTTCCAGAAACTCAGAAGTACCCCCAGATGCCTCTGTTCCTTGCTAGTAAAAAAAAAAAAAGGGGGGGGGGAGTTTTCCACAATTAAAAATAGAAATACAATGACATAATTTAACAGGAGATGAAAAGTCCCCATGGTCTTCTTCCCCTGATTCTAATTGACAACTTTGAATCCAAATGGCAAAAGGCCATGAAAAGCAAGTTGGAGAGTCTTGGTCTCTCCCCCCAGACTTTGCTGAAGATGAGTAGAGATCAAGCAAAGAAAATTATAACCCAGAGAGTTAATGATATTGAAAGGCAGTCTGACTTGCTGAGGGCACCCGGATTTAAGTCCGCTCCTATGACCGGATACATTCCGGCCCCAGCTGCCTACCTTTCCATTTTGGAAATCCACTCCCATAGAAGGGCATTCACTCTAGCCAGGTGTTCAGCCTTACCTTCTGCGGTCTTACAGGGAAGGTATAGTAAGATCCCAAGCTCAGAGAGATTTTGTCCATGCAATTCTGGGGAAGTGAAACACTGGATCACATGTTCTTTAGATGCCCATTCTACAAGGTTGCCCGTTCTAAGCTGACTCGATCCATGTCTGAGAAAATTTCAGGATATTCTGATAAATTTCAGGTTAGGAAGCTCCTCTTGGAGGAAAATCCCCACCAAATTAGTGAGGTCGCCAAATTCTGTGCAGCAATCTATAAACTTCGTCAAAGTCTTTTACGATAAAATCCAAAGAAATTACAGAAAACGAAGGAGAGAGAGAGAGAAAAGTCTTTTTTTAAATGTGTCAAAATGTTTATTTTTTACCTAACTATACATTATTTTAATTATATATACTCTTTCAATTTAATACAACATAACTTTTAAATAATATCAATGTACCCTTGGTGACATTGCTGTTATGTCCTTAATCTTTATTGGCGCAATGCCACAATAAATGTACTACTAGGAGATGAAAAGTATCAATTGGTAAAGCAGAATAATTGACATTAATAATACACCGAGGGCCCCTTACTTATTGCTTATCACTTATGTTACTTATTCTAGCAAGGAGTTTAATACTTGGACATCATGGACAGTGTGTGTGTGTGTGTGTGTGTGTGTGTGTGTGTGTGTGTGTGTGTGTAAAGTGCTGTCAAGTCACAGGCAACTTATGGCAACCCCTTATGGGGTTTTCAATTCAAGAGACTAACAAAGGTGGTTTGCCATTGCCTTCATCTTCATAGTGATCCTGGTAGTCTTTGGTGGTCTCCCATCCAAATACTAACCAGGGCCAACCCTGCTCAGCTTCCAAGGTCTGATGAGATCAGGCTAGCCTATCATGGACAATATATTGTGCAAATGCCCATACTCCAAAAATGTTCATCTGTGTATGTACATGTATTTACAAAGTGCATTTTATAATTTTTTTTCTAGCATTACTTTATCTCAATGTGAGGAAAATTAATATATGAAAAGATTCTAAGAGAAAGGTAATCAAATAGAGACATTTTGGCTGAACTGGGCCTTCTGAGGAATGGCGGTGGTGGTAGCGTCTGGCTCCAAGACCTCAGCTTAGAAGATAAAGAGATACACTGTATAGAAAAGTGGTGTCTGCTTTCCTTGTAATAGACTTACTAGAAGGCCACTTTAGGTGATGAGATCAAGATAATGAATAGATAACACAGCTCTGGAAATGGCCAGGAAACTAGTTGCTGACTGAATCATTAAGATGTGAATTTAAAAAAATTGTAATCAGCAATTGCTGTGAAGAACTATTCTAGGATAACTAATCATTCTACATATATTCTCTGGTTTTTCTTCTTCCTTTAGCATCCCATCTCCTAGACCATGCTGGTAATTATGGTGCCTTGCCTTTCTTTTTCCTAATTTCTCTCTTTGACCACCTATAATATGGCTCCTACCTCTGCAGTCCTCTGAAACTGCCCTAACCAAGCCATTAATGATCTCTTCACCTTGAGATCCACACTGACTGCAGCTTCCTTGATCTCTTTGGAAAGTTGCTGGACTTCACCCCCTGGGCTTCCATGACCATATCATCTGCTTGTTCTCTCCCTACATAAACACCCATCCATTCAGTGTTCCCACAAGGGAACACTCTTCCTGCGCTTTTTAGTTCTCAGTTTGGGTCCTTCGGGGATCTGTTCTTCCCTCTGCTCCTCTCTCTCTGTGCACTGTTGTCTGAGAGAACAGGAAACAGGAATTAGAAGGGAGGAGATTTTGCAAGATTTGGAAGTTTGCTTTATTGGGTAATGCAGCAGCTGTTTAAGTTTGTGCCTGTTTAAGTTTACAAAATAAAGCTATTTTGGAACTTGTAACTCAGTTGCTTGATGCAACCACTACTTCGTCAAAACACATGGCTTTTCAGTATCCACTTCATACTGGTGACATCCATTTCTGTCTATCAATCCTAGGCTTTCTCCTCCATCTAACGTTGTATCTTTGGTAGGTATACCACCTTGTATCTTTGGTAGGGATACCACAAATTTTGCATTCAGCACGTTCAACAGCTAAACTTACCATGTTTCAATCGGAGCTGGACACCCTGCCCAGACATTCATTGCTTTTCTTCAGATCTGAGCATGTACCAAAACACTGCTGACAATGGCTACACAGACAAACATCAAACAGCATGTTTTTTTTTAAACACAGTATTTATTTTATGACCTTGGGCTAGTCTCAGCTCTCTTAGAGCTCTCTCAGCCCCACCCACCTCACACGGTGTCTGTTGTGGGGAGCTGAAGGGAAGATGATTGTAAGCCGGTTTGATTCTTCCTTAAGTGGTAGAGAAAGTCGGCATATAAAAACCAACTCTTCTTCTTCATCATCATCATCATCATCATCATATGGTTCCCCCATGTTTCATGGTATTACTCTGGCTCATGGAGCTGCAGTTTGCTACTTGTCTTATCTGGAGTCACTGGACATTCGCAGAGTTTTCATGCTCGCTAGACTTAACATTCTTCCTTCAGCTATTCTACAAGGAAGATATAAAGGAATCCCTTTTATTGATAGGTATTGTCCATGTAAGACTGGGGATCCTGAACACCTAACCCACAAGCTGTTGTACTGCCAGCTCTACATGAGGCCGAGGAATACTTATATTAAATCTCTACTGCCTAGTGATCAGAGTCTCTCAGATCAGCAGTCAGTGATGTACCTTTTATCTGATAGAAACCCCCCTGTCACCCAACAAGTAGCTAGTTTTCTCCTGTCTGCACAAAGGATTCGCGAGCAGTTTGTTCGCACTTCTAAGTAATGTCATTTTAATGTAATCTGTTTTAACCAATTTTGCAATTCTGTATATTGTATGTTGATATAAATGCCTAATAAAGGTAATGATAATGATGAACTTATTAATATGATTTTAACTGATTTAACTATATGTGGCTGCATCCAAGATAGCCAGCCAGCATCTTCCTTGCATTTCCCCCCACCATACCTGTGTATTTCTTAGGACTTAAAAGAAACACTGTAATTGCTATTGCAAAATTGTGCACTAATGTTCTGCCAGTCTATTGCTATGACCTCTGATTTCCCCAGCATTCATTCATTTAAAATAAGTCTCTAGCCCCTTTTCATGCCTTTCCCCTTATAGCTTTGTAAGAAAGGGGGCTAGAGAATTTAAAATGAAAGTTTGGAATTCAGAGATTGTGGCAATAGACTGAGAGAACGTTAGCACCCACTTTCTCAATAGCAGTTATCATTTAAAAAAAAACTTGTTCAAAAAGCCCTCTGGTGGTGGAAAAAAAAGGTAAGAGCTTCAGGGAAAGCCACTGGCACTATACAACACTGTTAGGAAGTAATATAGCCTGCTGAACAGCCATGAACAGGTCAGTGAGAGTGAATAGTTGAACCAATAATTGAAAAATCAGCTCCTTTTTTGCACCTGCTGACCAAGACATAAACTGAATTGGCAGGTGTTTGAGCATCCCTAATCTCCAGCATCATCTTTGATATTTCTAGTTGGATGTTTCGTTGTCATGTCCAAGGCCAACTTTTTATATTTCAATTTGTCTTCCTATAGCCAGCCCTTTCTCCTTGTAAAACATTGCAAAAATATGGCCTTCTGCTCTTCAGTAAAAACTTTGGTTGTTGCATTAGTTGTCTTACATTTCGACAGCTGCAGCATTCACTTCTGTGTTTGTTGTCATGGTCCTCTCTTTAACCTCTGTCTAGAACTCTGACACAACATCATTCCACTCACTTATCACTCAGAGGTGTGGTATTCATAGAGATGCCAACCTCCCGGTGGTGGCTGGAGATCTCCCACTATTACAACTGATCTCCAGCCGATAGAGATCAGTTCACTTGGAGAGTAAGTTAGAATTCCAACCTCAGCTCAGGCAATGTGAATTCCTACCTTAAGTCTCTACATGGACCTCCTGTCTGCTTCTAGATCCAGCTGAAACTCCTCATCCTTACCTTTAAAGATCTGTGTGGTTTTGCCACTCCCCATCTGTCCACCTTTATTACCTGGCTTTTGCTCATCGAGCTTCACAATCCTTTGAGCACTGAAGGCCTTCTGTTCCCTTAAACAACTCCATCATTTGCTGTCCCATTTGCCTGGAACACCCTCCCATGGGATGTCTCTCCCATAGGGTTGCTGACCTCCAAGTGCTAGCTGGAGATCTCCTGCTATTACAACTGATCTCAGTTCACCTGGAGAAAATGGCTGCTTTGGCAATTGGACTCTATGGCATCGAAGTCCCTCCCCTCTCCCAACGCTGCCCTCCTCAGGCGCAAAAATTTCCAGGTATTTTCCAGGCAACCTTACTCTCCCCACAACTCTCTTCCTTCAAATCCCTCCACATAATCTGGCAACTGAAATGAACATGTATTCTTTCCCCTGTTCTTCCTTTCGGTTTCTTCTCCATCTGTGTGTTGCCTTCCCTTTGTTTTTTTTTGTTTTTTTTTTCTTTTATAAATATTTTTATTAGTTTCTAATATTGAGTAGGCATACAGGAAAGGAAAAAAAAAAGGGTAGGGGAAAACCTTAACAAGAAAACACATATTTTTACCCCCTTAACAAGGTTCGAATTGTCGTCATTATTAACATAATATATTTAATTGTCAACTTCACTTTTATAACGTTTGTAAAAATTTTTATTGTTTTTTGGTTTTAATATATTCATAGAAGATGTGCCATTTGTCTTTATTTGCTTTTTGAGTGCCTATTTGTAATAGTTCTGTTAAGTGTGCCATTGTTATAAATTCATATGCTTTATCGATCCACAGTTCAATTTTTGGTATTTTTTCTGTTTTCCACAAAGAGGCTAGGACTATTCTTGCCGCTGTTATCAGATACTTTAGTATGATTTGTTGATCTTTACTGCATTCATCTGGTGTTTTACTCAAGAGGAAGAGTTTAGGGTCATATGTGATAGGCTGACCAATTATAATTTCTATGTTTTTATGAATTTTCTTCCAAAATTTTTGGACTGACATACACGTCCACCAACAGTGATAGAAAGTACCTCTAGTTTTACGGCACTTCCAACATAAGCCAGATGTCGAGGTGTTCATGTTCTGGATGTCACTCGGCGTAATGTACCACCTGTGCAACATTTTCAGCCAGTTTTCTTGAATCCCTTGACAGAGCGTAAATTTAAGGTTTCCACGAAATAGCTGCTCCCATTCGTCCGTTGTTATGATCTCGTTAAGGTTTTCCATCCATTTAATTTGACATGATTTTATTTGTTCATCTTCTGTATCGTATGTCAAGAGTAACCGATAGATTTTACCTAAAAGATGCTCTGTTGGCTTGCTTATCAGCTGTTCAAAATCTGTTTTACCTTGTAAAACTCCCCGAGTACAGCAGTCCTCTTTAAATCTTGAGATCAATTGATGATATGTCAGCCAAGACATCTGCGGATAATTGATTTGTAACTCTATTAACGTCTTGAGAGAACCATCTGTTTTTACCAGGTCCTGATATTGCATTGTCCCATATAATTTCCTATCAGTTACTGAACCATAGGCATTAAAGGGCGCCATCAATAGTGATCTTTCAAAGCTCAATCTGGGTTTCAATTTTCGCCACACTGCCACCATATTTTCTACAGTTGGATGGTCTCCGATTTCTTCTACACTCTTCTTCCAGTTCTTTCCCCATAATAGATGGTGTACTCCACCTTGCAAACTTGCCAGCTCTAGTTTGATAGCCCTTTCGTTAGTTTGCATGATCCAATCTTTAATCCATACTAAGGTAGCAGCTTGGTGATATATTTTTAGATTTGGAAGAGATAGGCCCCCTCTTTTCTTCTCATCCGTCATAATTTTAAATTTTATTCGCGGGCGTTTTTTGTCCCAAACAAATCTGTTAATTTTCTGTTGCCAAGATTTTAAGACCTTATCTGGAATTTTAATGGGGATTGATTGAAATAAAAAATTCAGTCTTGGAAGAATGTTCATTTTAATTAACGATATTCTGCCCAACCAGGAAATCTTCAACTTAGTCCAAATTTGGAGGTCACATTCAATCTTATTCCAGACCATTTGATAGTTATAATTGTATAGATCTTGGGTTTTTTTTGGAAAAGTTATTCCCAAATATTTTATTGTTTTAGTTGATGTTGTGAATCCTGAGATATTTGTTATTTCTGACTCCTCGTCGTTTGTTAGATGTTCTAAAAAATTTTTTGTTTTGGTTTTATTGAGTTTATAGCCCGCCAACCGCCCATAGGCCTTCCCTTTGTTGAATTTTATACTGCAACAGTTCCTTGGAGAAGGAACTTTTATTGGTGTTTCTCTGCAAAGCTTTATGCACATTGATGGTTACATATAATATTCATCCTTAAACATTCACAATTTTACCATCTACAATAGGGTCACCAACCTCCAAATGGGGGCTGGAGATCTCCCAGCATTACAACTGATCATAGAGTAGGAAGGGACCACCAGGGTAATCTAGACCAACCCCCTGCACAATGCAGGAAATTCCAAACTACCTCCCCCCGTACACCCCCAGTGACCCCTACTCCATGCCCAGAAGATGACTAGATGCCCTCCCTCTCATCATCTGCCTAAGGTCAAAGAACCAGCATTGCTGACAGATGGCCATCTAGCCTCTGTTTAAAAACCTTCAGGGAAGGAGAGCTTACCACCTCCTGAGGAAGCCTGTTCCACTGAGGAACCCTCTGTTAGAAAATTCTTCCTCATGTCTAGATGGAAACTCTTTCGATTTAATTTCAACCCATTAGTTCTGGTCCGACCTTCTGGAGCAACAGAAAACAACTCGGCACCATCCTCTATATGATAGCCCTTCATTTCTACACTACATGAATCACATAGTTATTTATTTAAAACATTTATTCCACTTCTCCTGGACAAAATGGCTGCTTTAGAAGATGCATTGTATGGCATTATATCCTACCAAGATCCCTCCCCTCCCTAAACCCCACTCTCCCAGGCTCTACCCTCAAATCTCCAGGTATTTCCAAACCTGGAGTTGCCAACCCTAATCTTCAAAGAGATTTTTTGTGTATTCTGTGTTAGTCTAGAAGAAAAATGTTAAATACCCTCTATCTATTACTTGCTTGGAGGCAATACACTGTTACAAAATGAAGATATCATTAAAATGAAGACTATTATTTGATATTACTTATAATCACCAAAGCATGTGTGTAAGCCACAGCATAGCATCCTGAATAGCTCAGTTAGAATGAACTATCCATTAACAATCACTTAATTGAAAGAAGAACCCCTTTGTTTATACAGCATAATGAGTATAAGTTTTCTAGTTGTCTGGAAAATAAAGCAATAAAGCAGACAATATCAACTGTAATAATACAGTACAGTCTTGCTTCCTTTTTCCTGAATGCAGACTTTTTATCAGCATTCTTATGCTGAAGCAACCTATATTTAAGAAAAGGAAACACAATCAATCAACACTGGTTTTGTTGTTTCTGATAAAAATACAATTTTTTTCTTTAATGTGTAAAACATAGTTTAATAACCTTTGTACAAAAGGCAACTGAATTAATAATTTCTCCAAGTATATATATATATATTTCTGTTTCAAAATTTCTCTTGCAACAAACTTCTGTTTTGTTGGCCATAGGTTTGTGATTACCTATTATCTTTATCAAATAGATTTGACTGCCACTTGCTTTGTTAAGGGTTACACATGTTGAAGTAATTTCCCTTCATAAGAGTTTAGGGATGAGAGCTGCAGTAGTTGGGATTGACATATGAAAGCAGAATCTTGTGATGCAGAGCCCAACTATACATTTCTTCATCTGGTTTAGCGGCTTGCTGCTATGTTTGTTTGTTTGTTGCCTGTGACAATAGGGATTATCAGCACTAAAGACAGGAGTGTTTAAACTGTATATTCCTTCCAAAGCTGGAACAAATGTGTATAGTTTCTGTGAAATCACTTTTGAGCTCTCTGTGTTATGCACAGGGAACACACATGAATGGTGGCTATACTTCAACGATAGAAACATAGAAGTCACTCCCTGGTTGTGGGTATTAACCTTATCTGGGCTTTGCTTTTAACTATGGCGTAAAATGTCACCTATCATCCCATAGTTACACAGTATTTCATCAACACACCTAACAACATCCAAAACAATCTTAACCCCAAAATAACAATCTCTCCTGACTTCAGCAAGGCCGAACAGACACCATCTCATAGCCCCCAGTGAAGATCCAAGTATTCTTCATATCTGTAGAAGTGACTCTAAAGGCAAACTCTGTTTTCATAAGACACAGTTAAATTAGCTTTTGTCTGACATAAAAGTGTAATGATTTGCTACTCTTCTGCATCATAAATACAGAAATGCTAACTTTATTTCACACTGAGAAATAGGTTTTCTATCATTTTCTAGCATGAAACAAGCCAACGATATCCTTCTTCATCTTGGGAGTGTTGCCAGCTCCGGGTTGGGAAATATTTGGAGATTTTAGGAGTGGAGTCTGAGGAGGGTGGGGTTTGGGGAAGGGAGGGACTTCAGTATGGTATAATGCCATATAATTCACCTTCCAAAGTGGCTATTTTCTCCAGGTGAACTGATCTCTGTCTCCTGGAGATAGACCTGCCAACCTCCAGGGACTAGCTGGAGATCTCCTGCTATTACAACTAATCTCCAGCCGATAGAGATCAGTTCACCTGAAGCAAATGGCTGCTTTGGCAATTGGACTCTATGGCATGGAAGTCCCTCTCCTCCCCAAACCCCATCCTCCTTTGGCTCCACTCCAAAAACCTCCCACCGGTGGTGAAGAGGGACCTGGCAACCCTATTCATATTCTGTAGTTTGGCCCTTAGAGCCACTCCAGGCGCAGCACTAGCGAGCCATGATCAGACTCTCCTGCAGGATTTTTAAAACCAATAAGCAGCTCTCTCTGTGGCTTCTTCTCCAAAGCACAATTCACTCTGTAAGGAGGGAGAAGAAGGGCCGCTTCTAGGAGTATCTTTAAAAGCAACTCTTTCTATTTGAGCTGCGTGCCGTTTATTTTTGTTGAGTAGCTCTCTGTACAGCATGGGGTTTTTCCTTTGGATTTACCCACCTGGTGGTTGGCAACCTAGCTACAGCTCCCAAGTCACATAGGGCGAAAACGCATGGTGGCTTTAGCCTCCTTTATTCCCTGTTTCAGCCAGGATTCAGCCAGGATCGAACGCATGCGTTTTCGCCAAACGTGCATTCGATCCTGGCTGAATCCTGGCTGAAACAGGGAATAAAGGAGGCTAAAGCCACCATGCATTTTCACCCATAGTCATTGCAAAGCGAAAATAAATGTACATTAATCATTTGAGGCCTTTAGAGGGGGGAAATGTAAAACCTATTTATTTCATAAGTACCTGTTTATTTCATTAGTACTTAAATTTTAGTTGGGTCACTGGATTACTGTCGATTTTTTAAAAAAAGATTTTATTTGTACTGCTAGCTTTTTTGTTGTTTAATAACTTTTAACTTGTTGCGTCACCATGATATTAACTTTAAGGGTCCAGAGCACTTTGGGAACAAGGCAAGGCACCACTGGTTTGTGGCTACAAATTCAGAGACCTTTTATTGAGACAGTGGGGGCAGGAAGGGGCCAGCCCTTCTTTCTCACCCTATCCTATTTCACAGGACTATTGGGAATAAAATAGGGCTATGAGAGCATGCAGCCTGTACTCAGCACCTTGGAGAACAGGCAGGATAACATCCTAATAAATAAATCAGCAAAAGTGAAGTGTGTTTCTGTTGAACATATCTCCACTGGGACGATCATCTACTTAGTTATATTTAACAACCTCTTTCAGAAAGCCTTGAACTGTTTCTTTTGTTGATGAGACTTTCTAAAATTATACTGGAAGCTATACAGTTCTGGCTCGCGCCCATTTTCAACAGGGCTTATCACTTGGTGCTACAAATGGTTATCAGATAACCCTGTGCTCATACACAAACACTGCCCCTATCAAGCACAGGCAGACCATCGCTTGGCAATTGCTCTAAGACACAGAAGCAAACACAATGTGAAGGGAATATTAATAAACCCAAGGAAACTGGCACAGAATATTATTAAGAACAGATTTCAGATGTGTTAAGATGGAGTAAAAGGAAACAACCTTCTACATGAAGAAAAAAAAACCCCGAAGAAGGAATATTATATGACCAGATGGGTTCTGTGTGAGCCAGTGTGGTGTTGTGGATAAGAGCAGTGGACTCTGATCTGGAGAACTGGGTTTTCCCCCCTACTCCACCACATGAAGCCTGCTGGGGGACTTTGGGCTAGTCACAGTTCTCTCAGAACTCTCTCAGCCTCACTTACCTCACAAGGTGCTTGTTGTGAGGGGGGAAGGGAAGGCAATTGTAAGCCGGTTTGAGACTCCTTATGGTAGAGAAATGTGGGGTATAAAAACCAACTCTTCCTCTGTCATTCCTCAGTGAGCAGCTATGGTTTCAGCCTCCACTTGCACTAAAATCAAAGTGGAATCCTATTCATGCCGATGGACCCAGCATCATATAAGCCTGCTGCATCTACAACACAATTTGTTGTCTAGCAGGGTTTCCAACCTCCATACGGGTCCTGGAGATCTCCCAGAATTACAGCTGATCTCCAGATGATGGAGACTTACTCGCCTGGAAAAAATAACACATGGCTTTATACCCTGCAGAGGGTCCCTCCCCTCACTAAACTCTGCCCTCCCCAGGCTCCACCCCCAAAATCTCCAGGAATTTCACAACCAGGAGTTGGCAACTCCATAATGTCTACACTTGTGCATGGGAGCTTGTTTCATTTATTTCATTTTTGTTATTAATACCAAAATGGACTATTCCGTTAATGGGTTTTGTTTCATTATTGTTTCTTTTCATGTTGTTTCATTTTCAAAATTTTGTTTCATTATTATATATTATATAATATAATATTTTCTTTCGTTTTGTTCTGGTTTCTTTCACTGTTGCAATCTCTGTCTCTATTGGTTCCATTTTTACAAGGCTGGCAGCATTTTCCTAATAAGGCCATAGAGAGAGCACAGTGTTTCTAAGACAGAGGAAAAAGAGAGGCTCTTCTGGGCTTTGTTGAATGACCGCAAGCTGCAGCCACTAGGATTACATACATGTGTGAGGTATTCCAGTCCTGAAGGATATGGAGTAGTACTTTATCTTAGGGTTGCCAGGGTTCATCTACATTCCACTGAAACAACTTTTTCTATGTCCTGCTCGAGATCTGAAATAGTGGCCCTGGCATTTGAGATTGTGAGTGATTTGTAGCAAGGGTAAGTTGGTACAGCCAAGAATGGAATGCCAGTAAGAAAGTGGCAGCTCCCATCTTCTGGTCATCATCGTCAAGTCCCCTAAGGGTAGGGTGCCAACCTCCAGGTACCTTAGCAAACAAAACAGCAACAATATGCGAAAAATACAAGTGGTATTAATTTATCATATCCACTGTAATGGAAATAAACAATAAGTTCTGTATACAACACTTGGTATACTGATATACAGAAGTACAAACTTGTACAACTTGTCAATAACAAGAATTAATACATGTTAAACCTCCAGGTACCAGCTGGAGATCTCCTGCTATTACAACTGATCTCCAGTTGACAGAGATCAGTTCACCTGGAGAAAATGGCCGCTTTGGCAATTGGCTCTATGGCATTGAAGTTACTCCCCAAACCCCACCTTCCTCAGGCTCCACCCCAAAAACCTCTCGCCAGTTGTGAAGAAGGACCTGGCAACCCTACCTAAGAGAAGCAGTGCTGGTAAGAAATGTCAGTTACTGTCATCTCCAATTTTCAGTCTTCCAGAGTTGCTTGATCAAAGAATGTGTTCCACCGGGCAACTAGAACAGTAAATACCATTTGAACACTATGGCCTTGCACTTCCTTAATGTATTATTTCTACTTTCTCTCCTCCTGTTAAAGAATTTAGATTTGTACAACCAGGTTTATACTGGCATTGCCAAATGACACTCCAAAGCTTATAAACAGCAGATTTTCTACCATGACAAGGGTAAGTGGCAGATTTACCATCTGAATACAGATTTTTCACTGAACAACAAGAAGAATCTGAACATTGGTAGGAAATAACAAAGTGATCTCTGTAGAGGATAGCTTTTTTGCAATACATAAAAATCAAAAGACTTCCATTTATGGAATGTAAAAGCGCATTCCAAGTGGCATAGCCAGGATAGTGTCAAGTTTTTTGCCGCGATAAGACTTGAAGCAGGAAGCCACGTGAGGTCAGGAAGGAAGTACTATCAGGCCGGAGAGAGGGACTGAAAAGTAAAGAGAGAAACACAGGCCCTTGGATTCAGGCTGCATAACAACTGCAGTATTTTTCAAAGATAAACAAAGTTACAAGTATGAAATCCGCACAGCTGTCACTCGCTGCTGAAACTTATTACTCCTTGCTACGCTCATTGTGCCTCTGTGAGCTCTGCCAGAGTTGCAAAGAAAACACAGTTCCTCCAACGTCGGCTCTAGGAAGCAAAGCAGCTTGTTTATGGCAATTCAGACTGACCTTGAACATATTGAAGGAAATGGATTTAATACTAAAATTGCTCCTTTATGCCACAGCTGAAAAGCTCAACTTTTGATGGCACATTTCCAGCAACCACCTGCTCGTTCTCAGAGTATGGCCTGATGGCAAAGGGAGAAAGGGAAAGTTTTTCTTGGTATCTTCTTGTACTAAAGAGTTAGAAAAAAATGGTATAATACGACTTCAGAAAGGTTAAGAAGCAGTGTAGCAACCTTGACCTTTAAAAAAATGAATATTGCTTGGAAAACATTTGCTCTAACCTTTTCAAGATTGCAACCGTCACCCTCTGGCTATTTTAATCAGCTTCATTTCTGAAGCTTTTCTAACATATTTTGCTGATTATCAGATCTATGGTGAGGGTGCACAAATATTCCAATGGGGTAAGACCTTTATCATCCCAAATCCTGAGACTCATTGAGTGGGGCCTGATGATGCTATGATGTGGGCCAGTGATGTCATGGGAGACTTTGTGATGTCACATTAAATAACAGTATTAATAGCAGTACTTTCGCACCACACTAGATATTGCATCACATGTTGTGTATGAATGTGGGTAAATTACAAGCATAGGGCTTTGAAGAGATGGAGCATTTGTCAGACTAAAAAAAAACATGGAAATTAACTGTGTGCTAAATGTAAAATGTAGTTGAACTGCTATCACCAGATTATTGCCTCCCATGTTCCATCTCCAATTTACATGTGTAATAGTTACCTCAAGCAGCCATGCTTAGAAGTCTTGGAAGATGCCGTATATCTAGGGTTGCCAACCTCCAGGTAGTAGCTGGAGATCTCCCACTATTACAACTGATCTCCAGCTGATAGAGATCAGTTCACCTGGAGAAAATGGCTGCTTTGGCAATTGGACTCTATGGCATTTAAGTCCCACCCCTCCCCAAACTCCACCCTCCTCAGGCTCCACCCCAAAAATCTCCAGGTATTTCCCAGAGCTGGCAACCCTACATATATCTGTAGTATGTAATGTTATCAATTATCCAGGGAAAACCTATTTGCTAACTTGCTTATAATACTATGATGAGTTGTGGGGATGTCCTCACAGAATCTCCTCTAGAATTTCAGCACCCTCCCGCATCCTGCTCTCTTGAAAGTTATAGCCTCAGTGGGGCAGATACTCTATAGGGGGAGGTCTTGCAGCACTGCAGAGGTCCCACTCTCTCCTGCTCTCAGCTGGCACCTCTTCGTTTTCAGAAACTGCCCAGCCACCTTCCTCCAGTTGGCTGCCTGAGCTCTTTTTAACAGCAGGATTGTGGTAGCTGTGCCAGCTATGGGTCCACCTTAGGCTTCTCATTAGGGATTGGTTCCACCAAGGAACTTCAAGGGAGGGAAGAAACCCTGCCCATCTTGTTGAGAGAGCCCTCATCCCTTCTCCAGGCAATGCAGCCCATGGTTGTGCTCTGGCCTGCCAGGGCCAGCTCTGGCAAGAGGCAGAGTAGGGTTCCCAACTGCCTAGTTATGCAGGCAATCTACTGCCCATTGTTTTTGTTGCCCGCCGACTCTCAGCTGGTCAACAGGCAAAAGCAAGCGGGAGAAGAGAGGGGGAGCGATCAGTGTCATTTACGCAATGACATCACTTACGATTTAAATAGAGGTGCCAGTGTGAGGTTTCTCCTGCCCCCTCCTGACTCTCCATGCAGCCCATTTCATCCCCCTTTGCTCTACTGCTGCTCAGCTGCTTTGTGGCAGTGTGGGCTTTCTGTTTTGCTCTGCCACGTCTCCACAGCTTCTCTGGCCACCCCAGTGGTGTGGGCCTCCTCTGCCGCTCTGCCTGGCATCTCTGGTTTCCCAGCTAGCTTTCTCCCCTGGTAGTTTCCCCCTGCATTTTCCCAGGCAGCTAGGGGGGACACTCTAGCAATCAGAAGAAAAAAATCCTATGGGGTTTATTAGGAAAGGGATTGAAAATAAAGCAGCCAATATTATAATGCTCATGTAAAGATTTATGGTGCAGCCTAATTTGGAATACTGTGTAGAGTTCTGGTCACTGTATCACAAAAAGGACATTGCCGAGCTTGAAAAGGGACAGAAGGGGGCAACCCCATCCAGTATGGGTGACACATTATGTCTGGGTCAAACATTCTGCTTACCAGTAGCACTTCAATCTTGTCAGGATTTAGCTTCAGTTTCTTAGCCCACATCCACTCCAAAACTGCCTTCAGGTACCAGTTCAGGGGGGATCACCAAAAGCAGAAGATAGACCTGAATGTAATTTGCGTGACAACCCAGCCCAAATTTCTGGGTGACTTCACACAACAGTTTCATGTAGATATTCAAGAGCATAGGAGACAAGATGGAGGCCTTGTGGGACCTCACAGGCTAAAGGCCAAGGGGCTAAGCAGCAATCTTCACAACCCAACACCACCATCTGAAACCAATCTTCTAAGTAGGAATGGAATCACTGTAAAAATGTGCCTCCTAGTCCCAGGGTGTGGAAGGCAATCCAGATGGATGGTGTTGAAAGCCACTAAGAGGTCCAGGAGAATCAGAAGCACCATACTCCCTTTGGCCTGGTCAACCAGGGAATCAACAGCAGAACCAATTATTTTAACACAAAAATCCTCTAGAGCTGCCAGGAAGCCCTTTAGAACCATCTGGTTCCAAAGGTGGATCATTTTAATGGGCCAGCATTGGTAGAAATAGGGTTGCTAGGCCAAGACTTACCACAGAGTGTCCAGCATAAACCATAGTTTCCATACAGAAGCAAGAGGAAATTCCAGAGACTGAAAAATGGCGAGAGAAAATGGCAGAATTTGGGGTGATGGCCAAGTTAATGCATCTGTTAAACAAAAGACCCCTGGGAGAACTGCAAAGAAAATGGGGAAGTTATGATTATGTAAAACAATTATGATGATAAAGTAAAATATTGATATGAAGAAACCTATATTAAGATAGATATGTTATTTCTTCTTAATAGTATCTTTATTTTATCAATGAAGTAGATATTTCAAATATAGTAACTTTAATTATGAGCAATCTTTAACTTAGTATGTTCTTATTAAGAACATCTTTGAATTAGCTAAAAGATGAAGGACATTATGTATAGATAATAGAAGCAGTAATAACCAGGATTAATATAGCATTCAAAATTTGATATTATGACCTTATATTTAGTAACTAACAGGTTAATATTTCATAGCATAATGAGCATTGGCATACTTTGGAAGGGTGGAATGACTGAATACATGTTGTGGTATGTATGTGAAATTTGTTTGGTTTGGTTTGTTTTTGTAAAAATAGAAACAGTTTCCACTGATTCCTAAGTCACTTTGAGGTTTCCCCCAGAAATGTTGTGATACAGCTGATGTCTGCCTTTTTTTTTTTTTTTTTTGCATTCTTCTCCCGCCACCACTCAGAGTGGCAACAGAAAGAGAAGTCTGTTTTAAAAGGGGGTGGGGGAAAGAGCGTAAGATGAATCAATGGCTATATCTAAAATAGTGAACTTGAGACAAAGTAATTCCCGTCCCCATAACAATGCTAGATAGTGAATTAAAACTTAGCAACAGACAAAGATGTTCTTGCAGTTTTTCTTTGACCTACTTCTATTTGCTCTGTGAAGGATGTGTGTGTGTGTAAAGGTGCTGTCACATTGCAGCAGACTTATGGTGACACCAGCAGGGGGCTTTCAAGGCAAGTGAGAAGCAGAGTTGGTTTATCATTGCCTTCCTCTGCAGAGTCTTTCTTGGTGGTCTCCCTTCCATGTACCAACCCTATTTCACTTCTGAGATCTGACGAGATTGGGCTATACCATGCAATGTTCCCTCCCTGTAAAGGATAGCATTTCTTAATCAAATATTTCCTGAGAAATTGCCTGATCCCTTCTGACTAAAAATCGAAGGCTCCCACAGCAACGTTCAGAAACGCAAGATTGTTAGTTTTGCATGCTGGCTGCCTCTTACGTATCATTCAGTTACACTCTGTCTCTTTGAAATTACCCTCCGACTAACAATTGAATAAGTTATTTTTCATTGTGTGCCTTGAACTGTTGTACAGGATTGCCAAGTGCTGTTAAACAGTGACTACGTTTGAGCCATTCCGTGGATGGCTGCATTTAAAAGGAAAATGAAGTCATCTCAGGTTGAAAGCCCAAAGCAAAGGGGTAACAGGAATACTAAGAAATCAGCTGTGCCCCAAATTGATATTGTGATGGCAGACTTATTTATATTGCACTTTTCAAGCTTGTTGTAGTAGATTTACACACACAAGACCATTGTATGGCAAGGAGATAATGAATCTTTACACAACCTCATTCATCCCCTCTATTTGCCCTCTTCCACTCTATCCCAGGTTTCAGACCTGTGCTGCCACTTCTCAGCTAATCAGTGTATAGTTAGAGATTGCTCTGAAGGCAGTAAGCAGCCTTCCTGCAGGAAAGCACCCCAAGGAGAGGCTTGCAATTAGGCCACAGCAACTTTTAAAAGCTAGGCAACCTCAAGGTCTCACTAGCTGTGCAGATGTGTGACTGGCAATTGGTCCTACAACGCGACATCTCCAAAGACTGTCAGAAGAGAGATGTTGAAAGCCTAACTTTGCTTGATTTTGCATTGCTGTGTAACCACCACACTGCTTATCACATCTTGTTAAATCTTTAGGGTTGCCAACCTCCAGGTACTAGCTGGAGATCTCCTGCTGTTACAACTGACACAATTGTAATGACAAGCAATTTGATCTCTTCTTGAGTATTCTATGAACCTAAAAACAGAGTCTAGCAGACCCTGACTCTGAAGAAAGACACTTCTATGTTAGTTCAAGCCACTATGAGTATGTTCCTCTAGTGTATTTATACACTATACTGTATTTTGTCTCTAGTTTGTATCACATTTTTTTTTTGTAATGGACAAGTTTGGTATTGGACAAGTTTATTCAAAAGCAAGAGCCTTTGTGGACATACTAGAACATCAGGAATTAGGGCCTGTTTAGTGTACATTATTTAAAAATTTGCTTTAAAATATTCCAACAAAAAAGATTTTACAAAATGGTTAATGAACAGGATGCAATTCTACACTTTTTGAAATGCTATTTTTGAAATTGCCATTTGAAATGTATGAAGTCTCATCATTTCATTGGTCCATCTAGTCCAGTATGGTCTGCTGTAATGGTCAGCAACCCTCCAACCATGTCTTTCAGATACCTCCACAGCTTGCTCAGAAGAGGGATCTCTCCCATGCAAGGCTTTGTATCCAAGGCATCGGAGGGAATAATGACCCGAGGAGCAGCTTTTTGCCAGAAATGGAGAAAAAAGACAGTGGGAGAACACACAGCTGCACATTCACAAGAAGCTTTCCCGTCATCTTCCTTGTCACTTGCTGGGGGAAAGCACTTGTCTGAAACCAAAGCGATAGGCTTGAACCCCACCAAGGAGGAAGCTAGCAACAAAGCAAAGTCCACTTTCTCTATCTCTTTCTTCATCTCCTCACACTTACAGTCACTCTTTCTCAGTCTCACTCTCCCTCCCCCATGCCTACTTTCACTGTTTCTCACACACCTTTTCTCTCTCTCTCTCTCTCCCTCCCTCCCTTCATACCCATTGTCTCTCTCTCTCTCTCACACACACACACACACACATACAACAATAAACATAGACACTCACACTTTCTCTCCCTCCTCCAGTTCCTGTCACTGTTCCGTCTCTCTCTGTCCCCGACCTTCTTTCTTCCCCCCATCACTTACTTGGGGTCCTGCCACTGTGCCACTACTCCCCTCCCCCCTCCCCAAAGTGGCCATTTTGGGGATATGGTGAGTGCCACAGCTGGAGGTGGATCCAGTGACACACTACCAGATGCACATTGCAGCTGCTGGTTGTGTTGGAGGCTCAGCAGATGGTTGCCACCACATGTTCAATAGGATCTATCCTGGTATCTGTCCCTTTTGCATGGCTGCCAGCAAAGAGGCAAGGGAAGAAGAAGAAGTGTTAGTTTTTATATGCCAACTTTCTCTGCCACTGAAGGGAGACTCAAAGTGGCTTACAATCACCTTCCCTTCCCCACAACAGACACCCTGGGAGGTAGGTGAGGCTAAGAGAGAGTGACTAGCCCAAGGTCACCCAGCTGGATTCATGTGTAGGAGCGGGGAAACAAATCCAGTTCACCAGATTAGCATCCACTGCTCATGTGGAGGAGTGGGGAATCAAACCCAGTTCTCCAGATCAGACTCCACCACTCCCAACCACAGCTCTTAACCACTACACTACATTGGCACCAGGACAGTAATGAGTAGTAGTAGTAACAAGAGATAGCATGTAGGACCATACAAGATATAAGCTGCATCTTGAGAAATGACACTGCCAAGGTATTCTTCAGTTTCCCATACTTTCCCCCTTCTCATCCCTTTGAGATTCATCTTTGGGGACCTGCTCTAGTCAGTGGGCCAATACCTACCCATCTCTTGTGGAGAGCTGTATTGGAACTCATCTGCATTTTCTGCTTTGGCTGCTCCCTGGGGTCTCTACTCTGCAAGGCAAGATGAGTCATAAGTGTGCAGTCAGAAGCAGTAATAGTAGTGGTAAGAAGTCACCCAGAAATGTGGTTTTGTTCCCATTTCCCCTACTCACATGTGGGGATACATCGATATAGCATTATCCCACTGGTATGAATGCTAAAAAGTGCAACTGAGTTTTATTATTTTCTCAACTTTTTTCTTTTAAAATATATTATTGACCTTTTATTATTTATTTGTTTGAACAAAGAAAGAAAAGGATGGTTTTCTTTTTTTTTCTTAATAAAATTTTTATTTTTCAAAATATTATTCTGTAGGGAAAACTTTTCAACAACATATACATTATACAAATAAGTAATGAAAAATGTAACAATATTGTCGAAAGGTTTTCAATCCTTGCATTTATTTCAAGTGAAAGGCAGACTAAACCAGCTTAGATTTATGGAGAAGCTCTTCAAAGCTCAGTTTAATTGTTTTGAATAACACCTGTTTGGGGGGGGGGGAGCAGAAAAGATTAAAGAAAGGCTAATCCACTATTAAACGTTTTCCCCCTTCTTATAAGTGCACCAGCCATACAATTAGAGGTGATGTGGGTTTGGCTTGCTAAGAGAGACATGGATTGTTTCGGGCTGGACTTATCAACCCCAATTAAAGCAGTGCTATCAGGTGCCAAAACTCTCCCCTTTTGTTTGTAAAGCAGCAAAACAACCAAGGCTTTCTGTTGCTCTCAGATTCAATTGTGCTCACCCACTGAAGGGACTATGAAACACCAGCACTTTTTGAGCACACATTTGCAAGAAATGCTGTCCTGTCTTGTGGACATTGCTGCTACGTTAGTGAAGAATTCATTTCTAGCTGTGCTAATCTTATGAATGAAAAATAATCCTGTTAAAGAGACTAGGAGATGACCAAAACTATGCAAAATCAGTATTTACAGTGTCAATAACATAGCTTTTCCAACTGTATCCTGAACAGTTCTTCTGTCTCTCGTGTAGCATATTTGCCTTTCACAGTCTGATCTCTGTCCTGATAGTGGTCCTGATCCAACTGTGCATGTACAGCACACTTTTTACAATCCAGTTACTATGAGGACCAGTTATTTGGTAGGGAGCATTGGAGTGACAGCCGGTAGAATATAATGGTTCAAGTTGCAGATAGGGCAGTGGCTCCCAACCTGGTGTACACATACCCCCAGGGGTATGAACCAGGACATTTAGGGGTACATGAAAAGAAATTAATAATGGTGGGAAAAGGCATTTGAAATAACAGCAACTATATTAATTACAAACATTTTGGTAATATGAGGGGTATAATTTATGGAAATGGGCTGCCAAGGGGTACGCAAGGAAAAAAAGGTTGGCAACCACTGAGATAGGAGATCAATTACATGTGAAATTGATCTACAAATGAAGCTCTCCTCAGGTATTTTTCCTTTCAAAATCATGTGGGGGAAGGATAGGAATTCTGATCAGGGTTTTGGCATGAGGAGAAGGATATTAAGTCTTAACCACCCCATAACGCTGTTGTCCAGATTGAAATGCTCAGCTGAGGAAAGCATACAGAAATTGCTGTAGGAACGTGCATATCTGACCCAGAAGGGCAAATACCAGCTTCCTATGGCCATGTTCAGATTGGAAGCTCTGTTCATGAAATCCCCAGCATCATGTGTAGATCTGCCCCTGGGACTGGGGAGACCTAAATTTAATTCTCCATTCAGCTATGAAACTCATGGGGTGACCTTGGGTCACTCCCTCCCTTTCAGCCGAACCTACAACAGAGTTACTGTGAAGACAAAATGTCACAAAGGAGAACCAGTTACCCTGAATTTCTTGGAGGAAGATTGGGATAAAAAATGTGATTGGCAGACAGACAGATAAAGAATGATTCAGGAGGACATTCTTGTAAAGCAGTGATATAATGTATCAGTTGGGGATGTGACCACCATTAGGGATAATGTGGGGCTTTCTTTCCTTCCAGTTATTCAATCCCAGCCCCACTGTATTATGATATTGTAGTAGGAATCTTTGCTATTAGTCAACTTTTGTTATTATTCAAAAGTTATATTTGGGGGGTTGGACTTGATGACCCTGGTGGTCCCTTCCAACTCTATGATTCTGTGATTCTATGAATTGGGCTTACTGGTTAACTTAATAGTTCTATCATACCTGTAATCTGCCTTGAGTCCCCATGAGAAAGGCAGGCTGTAAATGAAAAAGAAAAGAAAATAGAGAGATAAATCCAGCCTTTGCACACAAGTGCTTCTCCTCTACCTGATCCAGTCACCAGGGCAGGTCCCAATTGAAGATTTCCTGTGTGCACATTGGCAAAGGGCTTATGCTAGGATAACTGGACATTTCTTTAGGATAGGCAGGCATGTCCTACTTGCTTCTACAAACCCCCATTTAAATACTGGCTCACACAAACATGAGAGTGTGTGAGAGAGAAACAGAGAGAAGATGAAGATTTTTCACATAAAAACTAGATTTACTTTGATGCAATAATATAAAAAGTAGAAGGAGAAGAGGTGCTTGCCTGCTGTACAAGAAAAAAATCATTTGTATCTCATATACTGGTTAAATTATGGAACACTTGACCAGTGTGAAAGATGACCCTGTAACTTTACCAAGGTCAACAAGCCATGGCAGTCAACCAAGTAAGTCAAAACGGGGTAATAGTTTCTTTTACTATTAACTTTACTTTGTACTGAATGTGTAACATGAGCCTAAAAAATCACTGCATGCGCTCTCTCTCTCTCTCTCTCTCTCTCTCTGTGTGTGTGTGTGTGTGTGTGTGTGTTTGTCAATCACTCAGTTGAGAAATTTGGGATTTGTTTTCTGCTTTCCCCTATCTGTGACCATTCCTTTCTATACCTGGCCTGGTAAAAATCTCAAGATGGGTTTCAGTTTCTTTGAAGATCAAAAAATTGTGCAGGAATGCCACAAGAACACCTCTTGCACAAGGACAAACCCCTAGACAATGAAATGAATGTACAGAAATAAATAAGAACTGAAAGGCTGTTTATTATCACACAAGTCTTTTAGCTAAGACTCTGACAGGCTTGAATAAGGCCAATTCAGATCTTGGATTTTAACCTCTGTTCAGATATTTCTTTCCTCTGCAAAACCCAAATCCTGCTTGTGCAACTTTAATAAAAAGCAGCTTTTAAATCTTTACTAGTCAGGAATTCAAACTTTTTTAGTTGTGAATTTGGTTTTAGGGTACATTACAATGACATTTCCAAAGTCTTCCATCTTATCACAATCGGGTTGCCAGCTCCAGGTTGGGAATTACCTGGAAATTTTGGGGGTGGAGCCTGAGGAGGGGAGGGTTTGGAGAGGGGAGGGGTTTCACCACCATAGAGTCCAATGGCAAAAGTGGCCATTTTCTCCAGGGGAACTAATCTCTATCACCTGGAGATCAGTTGTAATAGCAGGAGATCTCCAGCCATTACCTGGCAACTTTAAAGCACAAAGGCAAGAAACTTATATTTAAAAATAAACTTGCTGGAACTTGCTGGAATTAAAGTAAACCCAAAGGCAAGTGGCTTTGAGCACGGGTGAGGGCTCTTTTGATTTCAGGCCGGTGGAACTGTGTGAACAACTCAGGCCTGCATCCTGCTTGCCAGAGCCCACCCTCGTCATGCCTGGGCCCTATTTGCAATAGATAACAACTTTCTATTTACAGCTTTTAACTGAAAATCAGAAGAAACATTTGTCTAAAATAGATATGCTGGCAGCTTTTGTAACCATTATAGTCAATACATAACACCCCACCTTCCTCAGGCTGCACCCCGAAAACCTCCCACTGGTGGCAAAGAGGGATCTGGCAACCCTAGTCTAGTAGTACCTTAAAAAAAATTCTAGTATGAGCTTTCATGGATTAAAGCCCACTTCTTCAGATTCAGTGATGGCCCTTGATTAGGGAGAGCTGTTATGGAAGAGGCATGTGGTTGCCAACTGCCTGGAGAAAAAGGTCCTGCCCCATAATTGAGGCACAATAGGATGCTCTTTGTGTGTATGTAAAGTGCTGTCAAGTCGCAACCAATTTATGGCGACCCCTTTTGGGGTTTTCATGGCAAGAGACTAGCTGAGGTGGTTTGCCAGTGCCTTCCTCTGCACAGCAACCCTGGTATTCCTTGGTGGTCTCCCATCCAAATACTAACCAGGGCTGACCCTGCTTAGCTTCTGAGATCTGACAAGATC
Source organism: Euleptes europaea (assembly GCF_029931775.1). Lineage (NCBI taxonomy): Eukaryota > Metazoa > Chordata > Lepidosauria > Squamata > Sphaerodactylidae > Euleptes > Euleptes europaea. The sequence continues at coordinate 43,679,243 of NC_079319.1, forward strand.
AGGCTAGCCTGGGCCATCCAGGTCAGGGCAGGATGCTCTTTACCAAGTGATATTTACCTCTATGTCATCAGTCTTCAGCTGCCCATTTTCATGCATTAAGCTTGTATTAAAAGGACAAGACACTTTTCTCCAGGACTGTTGGCAACCCATAAGAGGCAGGATCAAGGGGCCATGAACTGCAGGAAGTTCAGAATAAAATGCAATTATGCACATTTCAAATCTAATCAAAAGAAACAAGAGAAAGTTAATTCGTTTTGAGTGCCACAGTAACACAGGGCAACAAATCAACAGTAACAGTTGATTTTAGTTATCAGTGAAGTTCAGTTTTTCTTAGATCTCTCTGCTTTACATATACAGTACAACAAAGGGGGAGTAAATGATTCTTAAAGACAGCTTGATTCAACCCTGCCACATGTGGAAGGTGATAGAGTCACAGATCAGCAATACACAAAAGATCAGAACAGGAAGCAAAGGCTTTGATAATTGGTTTAGACCTGGAATTTATTTCACAGTGGTATAGCAGGAATAGCCAAAGGACAGTTTCTGCAGAATCAACATCATGCAGCAGTTAAACTGAGTTGAAAGCGAGAGAGAAAATTGATAGTCACATTACTAAATTTCAGTTGTGTTTTCAACATGGTGTAACTTCCAGCTTCTGAGTCTTGCAGTTGGTTTTGGGTGGCTACTAAGCCCTAAATGGCAAGAAAGGTGGGGAAAATGTTTTAATAAATAAAACAATTGCTTCTACCAAAGTTAGGTGTTTGATATCAGTTCTGGTAAATGAGAGACATTAAGAGCAATCATGTCTGCTGAAATTTAAAGCCAATTGTCTCAACACAAGGATAGGATATGCAAAAGAGTAGAATATACTTTACTCCAACATGCAGAAGACCAGTGTTAACCGGGATATCTAATTTTGTCCAGTCTTTTACTAATATTTACCTCCTCTGTAAATGCTGTAAGATTTCTATTTATTTAAGGTAATGTTAGTATTAGAAATAACATTTGAGTTCTGCCTAGGGGTGAGTACAAGATCATCATACATCCTGTTTGCCAGCAAAGAGTTATGCAAAAGAGTAGATTTGTGATGGCACAGAATCATCTTGTGGCCACACTGTATACTGCCAACATAACTGCTATACAATTCCACCTCAAGAGGAAAAATGGAATTTAGTGGGAATATTGTGCTTGCTTATATAGAATTCAGTTGAGCACAAATGATGGTACAAATCCGTACCATATAATGTTGTGTCAACATATGACATAGGGCAATTTTCTTTACTCACAAGAGCTTATGCGATTGACAGAGCATGTAGGAGCACACAGGTCTCAATTGTGAGACCTCTCTGGAATCACTGGAGTACATATTTTGGAGACGGGGTAAAGGAATCCAGCCCCATGAAGTTCTGACTCAGTGCAACTTTGAACAAGTGTTTCATGACTGAAAATGACTGAAAAGAACATGTCAGCTAGGACTGAGGCCAGTTAATGTGGTACCTTCTTGGGTACCACATATTTACCTGGAAGGGAAGCTTGTGGCATTGCCAGTGTGTTTGCAGTCCTGCCAGGGTCACATGGGAGATGCCGTTTACCGGTATATGAACTGGAACCTATCTCCATGTGGTGGATCTGGGACACATGGATGCTGTGATTTGCGCGGTCATGACATGGAGTCTAAATAATCTCAGTGCACACAGGCTGGTTGCAGTTCTGCAGGTAACCATGCAAGCAACCATTCGATGTCCAGGAGTCTGATTTTATTTTGCTTCCTTTTAAACCTTGTAACTATTACAATTGTGCCAGGTGTTTTTGTTCTGTGGCCTGTCAACTTAGTGCCATTTTAAAAGTATTGCTAATGTTGGACTTTCCTTTTGGCTGGGAGATGAGGATCTTTGCAAGGGACCAGAACTTAAGCCACCCTCTTCTCAAGTGCCTGAGAGAAAGGCTAAACCGTTGGAAGGTGCAGAGAAGCCAGACACATCCAGATCCGGTATCGGGCCCCATGCTAGTGTTGTTATTTTTCCTGTCATGTTTGTTGGGGTACAGCTTTCATTTATTTTTCTTGCTGCAAGACAGGAAGGCCAGTCTGGAAAGAATACAGCTCAGCTGTCATTGGCAGTTTCTTGGCGGTGGTTGCTGACAGCTTCAAGGCAAGAAGTGGGTGAGGCCCAGCTGCAGCCAACAAGGGAGAGATCAGAATCTGACTCAGCCTCTCCCCCCTCCTCCCAAACTATCCTTCTCCCAAGGGAGCCCTGACGACAGTCTCACACAATTGGCTATTTTCCTCCATTCTTTCAGGAGCCTGCATTCTGAGAGCCTGGCCTGCGATGTAGGGAGAACACACCCAGAGGCCAGGAATGCTCCGGTATGTTAAGGTCTCATCCTGAAGGCTCCAAAACGCTCAATTAAATGTTCATTGAAAATCCAAATCAGCGGCTTTGGAAACACAACACATTCAAACCAGTGCCAGCTTGAGTGCAAGCTCAAACTGACAAGTTAAAACTGAAAAGTATTGTGCTTCTTCACACTCTATGTTTTTTGGTATATATCAAGATTTTTTTTTAGCATTCACCCAAAAATGTATTGTAAATGTGACAACCAGGTGCTTATAGCCGTGTGTCACACTTGCCAGACGGTCGGCAACTGCAAGTGAAAACCCCCTCAGTAGCAAAACTGGGTCTGTTCCCATTAGGGTTGCCAGGTCCCTCTTTGCCACCGGCAGGAGGTTTTTAGGGCAAAGCCTGAGGAGGGGAGAGCCAGCATGGTGTAGTGGTTAAGAGCGGTGGTTTGGAGCGGTGGATTCGGATCTGGAGAACCGGGTTTGATTCTCCACTCCTCAGCATGAGCGGCAGATGCTAATCTGGTGAACTGGATTTGTTTCCCCGCTCCTACACACGAAGCCAGCTGGGTGTCCTTGGGCAAGTCACTCTCTCTCAGCCCCACCCACCTCACAGGGTGTCTGTTGAGGGGAAGGGAAGGTGATTGTAAGCCGGTTTGAGTCTCCCTTAAATGGTAGAGAAAGTCGGCATATGGAAACCAACTCTTCTTCTTCAACACCAAAAAGTCCAATTGCCAAAGTGGCCATTTTTCTCCAGGTGATCTCCAGGTATTGGCTGGAGATCAGTTGTAATAGCGGGTGATCTCCAGCTAGTACCTGGAGGTTACAATAATAAGAATCACCTGTACCAGAAATAATGTAGTTAAAGAAAATGGCGGCACGGGGGCTCATAAATACCAAACCACACTGGAATTAAAGAACTAATTATTGGAAGCATTAACCCATGCAAAAAACACAAATTATCAGCAGCATTAACCCATGCAAAAAAACATATTACATGTATTTAACACAGCAGTGCTTCACAATGATATGCAACGATATGTGCAACAGTTTCAAAAATCAAATACAAATCCTCAAAGTGGGCGGGAATCCCCCGTCCCAGAACAAAGTCCAAAGTCCAAAAAGTCCAAAAAGTACCAAAGTTCAAATTATAAACAACCAAAAGGAGAACGTGTGGCTAGTCGTCGTTGCACGTTTCACAAAGCTTTCTTCAGCTCCAAAAGGTAAACCTTATTCATACGCCCATAGGCTTGTAGAATCAAACGGTTGTTCCAATGACCGTCGGCTGTGAAATGAAGATAAATATGAAAATATGTCACATAAAGAAATATTGCCGAGCTTCCTCCCCCTTTTTTCAGAAAGCTCGGCAATATTTCTTTATGTGACATATATGTTTTTCATATTTATCTTCATTTCACAGCCGACGGTCATTGGAACAACCGTTTGATTCTACAAGCCTATGGGCGTATGAATAAGGTTTACCTTTTGGAGCTGAAGATAGCTTTGTGAAACTTGCAACAACGACTAGCCACACGTTCTCCTCTTTGGTTGTTTATAATTTGAACTTTGGTACTTTTTGGACTTTTTGGACTTTTTGGACTTTGGACTTTGTTCTGGGACGGGGGATTCCCGCTCACTTTGAGGATTTGTATTTGATTTTTGAAACTGTTGCACATATCGTTGCATATCATTGTGAAGCACTGCTGTGTTTAATACATGTAATATGTTTTTTGCATGGGTTAATGCTGCTGATAATTTGTGTTTTTTGCATGGGTTAATGCTTCCAATAATTAGTTCTTTAATTCCAGTGTGGTTTGGTATTTATGAGCCCCCGTGCCGCCATTTTCTTTAAGTACCTGGAGGTTGGTAACCCTAATTCTCATGTAATGAATGTAGTAGCCCTTATAACAGTCCAGACAGATGCTGAGTAGTACTTTGGTGAGTTTCAAGGCAATGGAAATCCATAATATTGATATGTTCATCAGGAATGCTCTTCATGATATTTGCACATAGCTCACACAATTCATACTGCATTCCTGCTATATATGCATCATTTGGCAAAGGTAGTATATAATAAAGTAAATTACACTCAGGAATGCCAACTGTCTGGAGAAAATGACTTGTCCCTTTAATAGGGGCCAAATAGGTTATAATTTACCAGATGATATTAGTTATCTTCATACCATGAAAAGTTTTGGCTGCCCATTTCTACACACTATACTAAAGGAAAAGGACATTTTTCTCCTGGCTAGTTGTCAACCCTAATTATTTCCTAGAAAGGCTTAATTGGCTGTGCATTAGGATGGGGAGATATTCTGTTTACCAGAGAATGGTAAAACACATAATACCATTTGGGTTTAATGGATTAGAAAAGGCAGCTCTGGGGAAGCCCTATGTCTGAAAAGGAACCTAGAAAACTGGGTTAATGCTACTGGTTAATTTTGATAATCTTAGACTGGGTAGACACATTGATTCAGTCAATAAAAGCAGCTCCTAATGTTGTTGCTGTGTTACACATCTTGTTTCTCTAAGCAAGGTTGAAGGCAGTAATGATTTTAACCCTTTTTTGTTTGTGTCTTACTACAGAGATGTAGAAGTCTAGGCTCAGAGCTCCCCCAAGTCTTTGTTGCTAACCTCCAGGTGGTGGCTAGAATTCTTCTGGAATTACAACTGATCTCCAGACTACAGAGATCTGTTCCCCAGGAGAAAATGTCCCGTCACTTTAATAGAGGCTGAATAGGATGTTATTTACCAGGTGCTGTTGTTTACCTTCTATGCCAAGAAAAGCTTCAGCAGCCTATTTCCCTACATTAAGCCACTTTTAAAGGGACAGGACATTTTTCTCCAGGCCTGTTGGCATCCCTATCACTACAGAGGACACCCAGTGGAAAAGGGAGAAAGGTTTGGGATGCAGGATACTGTTGTGTATGATAATGACTCAACTGTGGCTATGTTAGTCCTTAGAAAAAATAATATTAAGAAAAACCAGATGCACCTTTAATTCATTAAAAAATATACATGCAGTTTTTATGGATTATTAGCTACTTCATCTGATGCCAGGAAGAGTATTACCTACAAACCGTTGTTATATGATACATTTTTAGGGATGCCAGCCTCTAGGTGGGACTTGGAGTTCTCCTGGAATTACAATAGATCTCCAGGCTACAGAGATCAGTTACCCTGAAGAAAATGACAGCTTTCAGAGGATGGACTCTATGTCTGAGGTTCCTTCCCTCCCAAACTCCACCCTCCCCAGGCCCCACCCCAAATCTCCAGGAATTTCCCAGCCCCAAGTTGGCGACCCTATATAGTTCTATACGTTGAAACGAGGTTGTACATCTTATCTTTAAAGCTGCTCATCTAAAGATAGCTTGGCGCCTGTTTATTAAGTAATAACTGTGCCCACAAAAGCAAGAATAATCTTAGTAACAAGGGCCCAGCTTGCTACAGAATGTTAAAACATTCTCTGTATCCCGGGCTTCTATTCCCCCCCCCCCATAGCTTCACTCCTTCTTTAACCACGCCTTCCCATAAGGCTAAAACACTACATGAATTAGTTTTATGGTTGTATAAAGACAATAAGCACAGTATTGGAATATGCCCAACATTTCGTAGCACTCACATCAATGCCTGGAAGTGCACTGTAACCATAGTTATCCTGCTAGGCTGAAATCACATTGCCCTGAACATACACAATATATTGTCAAGGTTTCTATCAAGCATGAAACCACAGGCCATTAGATGTTTGGCATGTGATAGATATTTAACATGGTATTTACTAGAACCCTCAGATTAACAACTTTATGCTAGAAAGACCGGTGGACAATCTACCACCCGGATTGGGTTGCCAACCTCCAGGTAGTAGCTGGAGATCTCCTGCTATTACAACTGATCTCCAGCCAATAGAGATCAGTTCACCTGGAGAAAATGGCCACTTTGTCAATGGGACTCTATGGTATTGAAGTCCCTCCCCTCCCCAAACCCCGTCCTCCTCAGGCTCCGCCCAAAAAATCTCCAGGTATTTCCCAACACGGAGCTGGCAACCCTAAACCTGGAACCAATCCTCCATAAGCACCAATGTGTAGGATGGGTTTGCATGCAAGCAAGCAATTTATAGAAAAACTGATAATCCCAGTGCTGTTTTTATAAGTCTTTTTTAAAAAAGAAAACACAAATTAGTTATTGCCAGGTCTAGATGAGGAATCAATCCTTTGCACACTGTATACAGAACTTAAGCACAGATAGAATATTTGATGCTCCTAAGCTAACATGCATTCAAAGTATGCAAAAATAATACTATTCAGTTGTATGCTAATGTAAAATTCTTTGTCTCAGAAAGTTTACCCATAACAGTGTACAAGCAATTTGCCTGAAGAAGCCAGTGAATGAGAGGACAAAAATGGCAATCCATCAGCAGCCCTCCTAACCCATGTGGTTCTGTCACCGCAAACATCAAATTTCCTGGGGTTAGAAGAAACTGCTTTGGGAAGAGGAACATGAGAAAAATCTATGATTCTTGTCCCCACAGACTGTAGGATCCATAACTGCTCACAAAAACTAGTTGGACATATAAGCAGGCCAATACTATAATAAACACTGTAAAGGAAAGCTGGAGTGGTATATTGGCTAGCATATGGGGCTAGGACCTGAGCAATCTGAGTTCAAATCCCCATGCTTCCAGGAAGCTCACTGGCTGTCCTTGGCTGCAGAAATGTAAGACAGCCACTCTTCAAAGGGAGGGCTAAGTATCTCAAAGACCCAGGTTCAAATCCCCACTGCGCCCTGGAAGCTCTGTTGGTTACCTTGGGCAAGTTGTTTTCTATCAGACTACCTGAAGCTACCTGAAAGGGTTGCTGTGAAGATAAAATGGAAGAGGAGAGAACAGTATTGTAAACTACTTTGGGTCTCCACTGGGGTGAAAAGCTGCCTTGATGGCCCTTAGGAGGGCAGAAAAGCAGGGCATAAATGTTGTAAAATAAACAAAATAACAAATGGAGTATAAAATAAGTAAATACACATACCCTGTGAGAGAAACTATAATATAGGTTGGCCCTTAACACTGGATTTTCCTTCCACAGAGCATTCTGGATGCTCCATATGTTAGAGCCCTGTTTGTCCACTGATGTTCTAGAAAATGAGACTTGATAATGCCTAAAAGGAGAGGATTGCACAAGCCACCAGGTCCCATTGTTGGATCTGGAGAACAAAGAATAGTGACTGCGGTCCATTCCATGGGAAAGTTCTGGCCTCTTTTGTAGAATGCGTTCAAAACGCTGATCTGGCAAGCTGACATTTAAGGTGTTACTGAAGACTTTCTAATGACAGGTACAGAGGAGCACATTTTGTTCCTGTATATGCGTAATTAGAACAATTTACTTGTACTGTGCTTTCAGGGTTGTTTTCAAAGAACAGGAAGAATTATTAAGCTTGTACCTCATGTGTGCAAGGGCTGCAGAGGTGGGAATGGTCTCGGTTGCCAAAGGCTCAAGCCGACCTTACCAAGTTCTCAGATCCAGTTTAAAGACAGTTTTAACAGTGTGATCCTATCTTCAAGTTACACCTGCTGGGGGCAGATAGAATCACTACTCCATCCCTGACCCTGGCAGAACAAAATGTTATGCTAGTGTAGTGAACTTGTATTGGCAGAGTGTTAACGTTGTGCTAGGGTTTTGTTGTGTTGGCAGAGCTGGAGGGGTAGTGGGGGATTCTGTTGCTACCCAGAGGGAGGACCCACATTAGCTATGATGTAACATTACAAAAAAAAAAAAAAAGGGGGCAGAGTAAGTTCAAACACTCACATTCCAGACAACAAACAGCCTCAGTCTACACACACACCCCGCCCCGCACACATACTGCCAACACAACAAGCTCAGTACACAATTATGGCAAATCATCAGAGCTGCTTCGCAGGGTGATGACTCTCTGTCTAGCTTTCAGGGCATTCACAGTGGGAACAGAGCATCCACATGGCAGTTTGCCCTGCGCTTCACTTGCCTCAGCCTTTGCAGCCTTCACACTCCCCCCCTCCCCGGGTGACCCCTAAAGGCATTTTGAAATAATTGGCAATTGACATATTGCTATAGCATTATAACAAACAGTCTTCTTGATTGATACTTCCCAGGCATGTCTAATGTAGAGGTGTTGTTGGTAGTATTGGTTGGTGTGTGCCAGAATGGGATACTGAGGAAATGGCTGTTGGCATTGCAGCATTATCCCATATTGTTTAGCTTTTTACTGGGCTGCTGGACGTTATGTGGCCACAGTAGCCCACCACTGCAGTGGGAACATAGGACTGGGCTGTTAGTTGGTTTGGCCTGTTTTTATGAGCCTGGCCTAGGATTGCCAACACCTAGCTGGGAAATTCCTGGAGATTTGGAGTACCTTCTGGGGTCAGCAGGGTTTGACGAGGGGAAGGATATTAGAGGGGTATAATGTCATAGAGCCATCCCTCCAAAGCAGCCATTTTCTCCAGGGGAACTGAGCTCTGCAAGTCTAGAGATCAGTTGACATTTTGGTAGATCTCCAGCCTGGAGATTGGCGACCCTAGTCTGGCCATATGCAAATATTCTCTCCCCCCGCCCCTTTCTCTTTTGCTTGGATAATTTTTCTAAACTTTAATAATTTACTAAACTTTACTGTTCTAATCTACATTCATTCTGCTCTACACTATGTGACCAGAAACTCTGTTAAGCTATTGTAGAAAATGCCAAGGCCAAAGCATACCAAAGAGGGCTGGAGTTTGTGGAAATGAATTGCTAACATTACTAACACTCCATTGTTTTCAGCAATGCCCTCTTAGACTTCAGCAGTAATTCAGCTATGAAATAAACAAGACTGATCAGATAGCTATGAAAATTAGATAAAACACACAATAGCTGTGAAGATATGGGCATTTTGTGAGGAGCCATCTATCAATTTCTTCCTGATGTTAGTTCCTTACAGTTTCTCTGTCTCAATACCTCATGTATGAAGACTCAAGAAGAATTCAAGAAGAACATGAACTATATACATTTATTGGGGGGTGGGGCTGTTTTGGCCTGTATGGAGAAATGAACGTACAAATATCTATATATCAACAGAATGGCTATGAACCATATATTTTCCAAAAGATTATGCTGATTTATAATTAGTACTCTGTTTGAGACTATAACCTACTCTCTTCTTTGGTAAAGAATGTTTAAAAAAATAGTCTGGCATCGCTTGTTTGTAACAACAACTTATACTGAAATAAGCTCTGTACCCTTAAAAAGTTTATAAATTAGTAATGATGATGCCCTTGTGGATAAGAAAGATACCCAGACACTGTCTTCAGCAGATTGTGGCATACTACATAAAGATTTATTATCCATCAACTTAAATCAGCATTGACCACACATGTTTATTAACTTTACTTCATCTATACTGTGAATTTCTCCCCAGTGGGGACTCAAAGTCTCTTCTCCTCTATTTTATCCTCACAACAACCCTGTAAAGTAAGTTAGGCTGAGAGGAGGTTGCCATCCTCCTGGTGTGACTGGAGATCTCCCATTATTACAGTTGATCTCCAGGTAGGGTTGCCAGGTCCCTCTTCGCAACCGGCAGGAGATTTTGGGGGCGGAGCCTGAAGAGGGCGGGGGTTGGGGAGGGGAGGGACTTCAATGCCATAGAGTTCAATTGCCAAAGCTGCCATTTTTCTCCAGGTGACCTAGCAAACACCAAGAGATAGGGATGCCAGCCTCCAGGTGTGATCCCCAAAATTGCAGCTCATCTCCAGACCACAGAGATCTGTTCCCCTGGAGACATGGATGCTTTGGAGGGTGGACTCTATGGCATTGTACCCCACTGAGGTCCCTGTGCTCCCCAGGCTCCACCCCCAAATCTCCAGCAGTTTCCCAATCTGTATCTGGCAACCCTACCCCACCCCCCAATCCCCTGCCAGTGGCCAGAGGGGACCTGGCAACCCTAAAGAGACTAGAATAGCAACCAAAAGTGTGTTTATATTACAATAAAATCAGAATCCTTTCCTGTAATCCTGCAATGCAATTTATGTGCACAGCACTTTGGAAAGAGAAGCCTATCATTGCAGTCCTCCTGGCTGACAGGATTTTTGTGTAACACTGCTGATTGGTAAACATCCCTGAATTGTTTGCTGAATCACTCTCTCCTTCCTCCATCCCAGACTCCCTAGGCTTGCCATGCCTGCATTTGCAAACTCTTAGAGAATTTTTTTTTGGGGAGGGGGGCTGAATTCAACTCCAGAAGCAACATCACTTCCAGTCAAAACTCTAGGAACCCACCAAATCTCTATGGTAAAAAAATAAGAGATTTGGGGGGATTGCTAGCTCACTGCCTGAATGCAACACCACTTCTGAGATTGAATGCCATACCCTACCCCTTTTTGTCCCACCCTGACCATTTATTGGTGGCAGATGAGTAAGTACAGCTGCAGGCAAATGCTCACTGGGGACAGGCACTTGTCAAGTCTATCTGAACTCTATCAATTTCTTCCTGATGTTAGTCAGGCACAGAAGTCAGGCACTGGAAAAGCAACCAGATCCAAATATTTCTGTATATTAATAACTGTTCTTAGGAAGAGAATGGCATTTCCCAGTATCTCCAGAGCAAATGTAGCCAATCTACCTTGTCCCATTTTTCAATTCAATTTGCTAGGTTGGGGCTAGTAGACATAACATCTGGCTACTGTTGTGGGGATGTTCAATGATAACTTAGTTCTAGGACAATACTAGATCACATTGTGCTGCACTGGATTTCTTGCAAGCTATTTGCCATGTTTACAAATAAGAAATTGGATTAAAGAGATATGTAAAGTATATTAAATGCCATTTTTGAAGTCCAATTTTGGCCTCCCTCCCCAGTTGCTCAACCCAAGTTATGCTTTGTGTGTGTTAAGTTCCATCAAGTCGCTTCTGTCTCATGGCAACCCTATGAATCAATGTCCTCCAAAATGTCCTATATTTGACAGCTTTGCTCAGATCTTGCAAACTGAGGGCTGTGGCTTCCTTTATTGAGTCAATCCATCTCTTGTTGGGTCTTCCTCTTTTCCTGCTGCCCTAAACTTTTCCTAGCATGACTGTCTTTTCCAGTGACTCTTGTTATGCTACTGCAACTATATTCAAACAAAGAGATGCAGCCAGTGCTCTTCATATAGGCAAGTCACTGTCACCAGGAGGCATCTGATATCTTGTCAAGATGCAGTGGGATCTAGGACGTGTTGGACTCTATAGCTTGCTGTTGACCAGCACACTCTAGCTATCACCCTAAGTAAATTATTCTATTTGCATTTCTTGTTGGTCTTATCAAAGGTAAATAGATTTAGCATTCTGAACTTCTATAGTCTTTCTAAAAGTGTTCTCTCAAGACTACCTCCAAAGCCCTTTGATGTTAACAGGAGTCTTTCCACTAACTTCACAGAGTTTTCATTGAGATCATTACTCATTAAAACTACGAAGGGATCAGTGAATGGATAAGGGTCTGTTTAAATGGATCCTTCTGATGTTTTGAGGTTTAAAATTTCTTCTTTCTATTGGCCCAGAATAAATTAGCAGCTCTTCTAAGACTCAGGGCTAGCTCACACATGCACATACATCACTTGATTGTACTTCAGCGATTATTGTACACTATAACTGGCAGCTGAATGTGTGAAATGTCTCTGTTGAAAAGCTTTGGATTGGAGTTTGCACACATGAAGTATGAAGTAATATCAAAATTTCGTTTGGAGTGTTATATCAGTGATGGTCCATTCAAATGTGTAAGCCACCACATAACCAACAGGTGTATGCAAACTAGCCCATGGGCTCTTGTGTGAGAGTCCTGGTATCTGTGCAAGAGGAAGACATGTACCTTTCATTTGAAGTAGGGTCCAGTCACAACCTTAGATCTGGTGTTTCCTCTCAAGCCCATTAACAATGCCTATGAGCCTCTAAGGTCTATGTGAGACACTAAGGCTGACATAAATTGTAGTGGATCAAATGCTAGTATAAAGAAAAGAACAGTCTGGCAAATTGCACTGGCCTTAAGCAGCAGGGACACAAATAACAGCTTCAGTTGTTTTGCAGCAGCTTCTGCTGGTATACAGCACTGGGCGACTAGGATGTGTGTATTTTTGGTAAAAAGCAACCATATTGATAGATCCAGTAACCACATGTCTTTCTGCTTAAAAATTCTGCGGAGTTCACAATTCCTTTCCAGCACAAAATAATTATTTCAATACAAACTCAAATAATTATGGCTTTTGTGATTGCAGGCAAACAAGCATTTATGTCTGTGTCTTTACCATGGCATAATTGTTAATGAAAAACACAGAAATCCCTCCTGGATCATGACCACAAATATCCAAAGTTAATTATGTTAAGTAAATAGGTATCTGAAAGTAGAGTGGGGCAGGGGAAACTTAAAGTTATAGTACATTACTACAAGGCTATTGGCTATTGCAGTGATAAGTAGGTAAACGGGAAGATAATACAGTGTAGTGTAGTGGTTAGAGTGTCAAAGTAGCATCTGGGAGAAGCAGGTTTAAATCCATTACTAATTGACCATGTGGGCCCGTCATATACTCCCAGTCTAACCTACCCCACAGGTTTTTGTGAGGATAAAATGGAGCAGGTGAAAATGATGTAAGCTCTTTTTGGTCCCCATTGGGGAGAAAGGTAGGGTATAAATGAAGTAAATAAGTAAGTAGATAAATAAACAAATACATAAATAAGAATTTATGAAGGTTGTGGTACTATTTTTCTGATTTGGATAAAACATTCCTTGGAAAGCAATGACATTTGGTTCTCAATAAATGTTGTTTGTGTGTGCGTGTGTGTGCGTGCAAAGTGCTGTCAAGTCACAACCCACTTCTGGTGACCCCCTAGGGTTTTCAAGGCAAGAAACATTCAGAAGTGGTTTGCCATAGCCAGTCTCTGCATTGCAACCCTGGGCTTCCTTGGTGGTCTCCCATCCAAATAATAATCAGGGCCAACCCTGCTTAACTTCCGAGATCTAACAAGATTGGGCTAGCCTGGGCCATCCAGGTCAGGGCTGATTATTTATTTAGTGGTATTTATTTATCTTTCATATTTATATCCTGCTTTTCAACTATTAAGTCATCAAAGCAGCTTACAACAATCTAAAAAATGCATTAACACTTTCTTCCTGCCCCCCTCCCATTGCCAGTACTGTAGCCCCTGTTGTCTAGTGAATGCTTTAGCTCCTTTCTCCCAGGAAGAGAGATCTAAGCTAGGATACGAATGTAACAATGAGAAATAAAGAAATCAATGCTGACAGTTTTTCTTCTGTACATGCAGTTTTTCTCGGCTTCTACACACTGTACCATTGTCATACAGGATGATTTATGCATAGTTTGCTTGTTATTTCCTCCTTAAGGATGATGAGGAAAATATTTGAAGGAATTTTGTAACAGCTGAAGCAGTCCTATGAATGTTTTTAAAACTCCACACATACTTGATGATGTGTTTTTTAAAAAAATAAATAAATCTGCAGCACGTTCTTAAATAAAGTAGCATTTTAAAACAGAACATGAAATCTCTCGTGGCTTACATCATTCATTTCAGGAATGAATGAAATCCCCTGAGCTACAATTTGTCTCAGCGCTCTTGCTTGGGAAATCCTTTAAAGTAGCTGTTAAAGCAATTAAACTGGTATCCTCGATTTAATCTTTTAAGGTTTAGCACCAGCCCTGAGTCACAGCAGTCTTCTAGGTCAGGCAGGAAAAGAATTGACGTCATTTCAAAATGCCACTGCGTAAATATCCCTGAAAAAATATGGCTGCCCATAGTTGACAGGTAAGTCAAATGGGAATTGAGGCTGGGTGGGAGTGTAAAGGTGAGCTGGGGGGATTGGCTATTTCAGATTTCAACTATATTTGTTGTTACAGAAACAATTTTCAGAGGTCCAAGATTTGTTTTCTCTGACATAACACATTAAACAAGATGTTTCCTTCATCCTGAAAACCATCCCTCTTATTAGGAATGATCCTTTGGCTCATAGTATGCTCAAGGGACAAATAAGGCAAGAGATGTTTCTCACAAAGAGACTTCAGTAGATAGCCAGGCTAAGGGAGCAAAAAATAATAATCAAAAGTTACCTTTTAACCTTGAACCATTAAAGCTGTTTTCTAGCAAAACAGGGATAGCCAAAGCAGATGTTGAGACAGTCAGTTTCACGTTAATGGGGGGGGGGGGTTTACTTTTTTTAGAAGCAAAACAACAAGGCAGCTATAATTATGTCTCTTTCCAGCATGTAGTTCCTTTCAGGATGCTAGAAAATGAGACAGATTAACAGGCTGGTCAATCATCAGGGAAAATCTGGCCATTGCTAGGCCAGGCCTTCAACTGGTGTAACGCAGTCACGATCCTGTGCCTCCCCACCAGCAGCAAAGCAGAAAACACAAAAATGAGTGTAAAAAATGAAGGTCAGGATAGCTACAGTGACAGCAACTCTCTCAAATTCCCTTGAAACTCCATCATCCATACAGACCCCTATCTAGGATGCCCCCCTCTTTACCCATGCAGAGAAGAACCTGCTCAAGATACAGCAGTGGCAGGAATGCCAAATTGACATTTCAGAACTCACCCGTGCCTCTGCCCATATGCAATGCACACCCCACTTCCCCTGCTGGGTCATGTATTCCCAAAACTAACACCTGCAGTCCTATCCCTGGGAGTTTTTGAGGTGACAGTCTCAAGGAAAAACCTATTTTGGGTGTTATTAGTGTAGCCAGTCAGTGTGACGGCCACCATACGGGCTAAACACATTTCTTGGGCGATTGTCTGATTCCTTCAGGTTCTCCAGGATGTCTTTCATTTCTCTCGATATCTACTCACATCTCCATCTACAGCCGCTGAGTTACATGCCAGTAACAACAGATTATTTCCCCAGTAGACCTTGTAATTTCCAGATTGTGGACCGGCATGTGTGTTTCTAATAGGAATATATTTGACTTACCTCAACTCGCTTAAATTGCAACACTATGCCAGCATAGGGAGCAGGACAAGCCCTGAGGAACTAGAGAATTGTAGCTAACATTCACTGCTTCAACGTGATGTCCCAGACTTTACCTATTTTTCCATATGCATGGGTGCCATTTCACCAGTGTAAGATTTGTAAGGTTTCTGTCATTGAAGCAATGCTATCACCGCACAAGAGAGGCATTTATTTATTGCACTACTATCCTGCCTTTCTTCCAGTATGAAACTCAAGGTCGTATATAGGGATGCCAGCCTCCAGGTGGGACCTGGGGATCCCCCCCGACCAAATTACAGCTTATCTCCAGAGTACAGAGATCAGTTACTCTGGAGAAAATGGATGCTTTGGAGGATGGACTCTATGGCATTGTACCCCACTGAGGTCCCTGTGCTTCCCAGGCTCTATCCCCAAATCTCCAGGAGTTTCCCAACTTTAATCTGGCAACCCAACCCCCCCAACCCCCATCGGGGGCTGGGGGTGGGAAACCTGGCAACCCTAGCCATATACTTACAGTGCAATTTTAAACACTTACCCCCTCCCCTTTTTAAGTCCATCTTAGAAGGGTGTCCCTCTGTGTAGGATTACACTGCTAGGGTTCTGAGGAGGTCTCCCACTATCCAGACTGTAACCAGACCCGACCTGATAAGCTTCAGCAAGATTACTTTAATTTGCCTTTCCTTGGCATAACTTTGTGTTCCCTTTTCACATGAGGTCTTTGGTTGCATCATGAGCCTAACTCCTGGGTTCTTAGCAATAAATCTCAGTGCCAATATTCAAATGAATTTACCTCAACAACTTGTGGGGTAGGTAAGGCTGACATTGTATGGCTGGACCAAGATCTCCCAGCAAGCTTCTATGGCAGAGTGAGGATTCAGACCTGAGCCTTCTGGATCGTAGCCCAACATTCTAACCATCATAAAACACCAGATTTCTATATGTATGGATCACCAAAAAAATGACCTATTAGGTATTCTCAAATATTCTATATGCCTGACTACAAAATATAACATAAGAAGTATACTCTACTTTATCCCCTAAATATAGTGTGTGTGTGTGTGTAAAGTGCAGTCAAGTCGCAGCCGACTTATGGCAACCCCTTATGGGGTTTTCATGGCAGGAGACTAGCTGACCCTGCTTAGCTTCTGAGATCTGACGAGATCAGGCTAGCCTGGGCCATCCAGGTCAGGGCCCTAATATTTACTAATTTATTTTAATTTTGTACATTTTTATTCTCTCTCTCCTACAGGGAGCTCCGTGCAGCCTATATCATTAGCTCCTCCTGCATTTGAACCCATATTCTAAACACAATACCATAACCGAGTCCGAAAAGTGTGGTGAAATATGGGTAAAATGTGTGATAAAGATGGACATCTCGACCGCTCTGAAGTGTGTCTGTCTAACATACTATCACTTGGAGCATTGGACTCATATGGGATCTTGTCACCTGGGATCTGGTTTAAACTTCTGCTTGATTGTTTCTAGGCTTGTACCTACTTTTTGATCCTCTGTGATGGGGCAGGGGCAGAAGACAGTGCACAGTTTAATGGATGGCCACCGACCAATTTCTGGTCCACCTCCAGGCACCTGTGGGTTGCTGGCATTATTGAAGACAGTGCTAGACTGGATGAATCTGTTGTGTGTGTGTGTGTGTGTGTTAAGTGCCGTCAAGTCGTTTCCGACTCATGGCGACCCTATGAATCAATGTCCTCCAAAGTGTCCTATCCTTAACAGCCTTGCTCAGATCTTGCAAACTGAGGGCCGTGGCTTCCTTTATAGAGTCAATCCATCTATTGTTGGGTCTTCCTCTTTTCCTGCTGCCTTCAACTTTTCCTAACATGATTGTCTTTTCCACTGACTTGTCTTCTCATAATATGTCCAAAATATGACAGCCTCAATTTAGTCATTTTAGCTTCTAGGGTCAGTTCAGGCTTAATTTGATCTAAAACCCACAGATTTGTTTGAATCTGTTAGATACAGCAAAACACATCTTGTGTTCATAAGCAAATTATTCCGAATCACTTAACACAGATTAGTTGTGCCCTGTTAAAAGAGTCTGGGACAGTGTTCTTGCTTTATAAATTTAAAACACATTGATAGACCGTAGAAATGACTCGATTCCTCCCCTCCCTGTTTTAGTTATATTAGACACTGTTTATTTAAATCCCTTCTTTCCTTAATAAGATTAATTGTTCCCCTTCCCTTCCTTTAACCCTCCCCTCTTTTAGTTTCCATGCTACTGTGTTGTTTTAAGGGCACCAAACGGAACAGAATTTTAATAGTTACTGGGAGTTTTTAATTGTATTTGTCTATGATTGGAATTGTTGTAAGCCTCCCTGAGCCCTGCTTGGTCAGAGAGGAGGAGAAACCAAACAAACAAACAAAATAAATAACTGTAGTCCAAAAGAAAAGACTTTCAGATTCTGGTGTTGAACCTGTGGAGGTAAAAGTGAGAAACCTGGCAGGAAATATTTAAATTCCACAGTATTTTAGCTTACACTAGGATTTGGATTTAAAATTAACACTAGGAGCAAATGCCAGTCGGGACCTTCCAGGTTAAGAATCACTAGACAATATGTAGCACATCCATATACCATATAATCATTTGCACCTCTTCACCTATTAGACAGTACTATTTTTTTTAAAATAGTGCAGTCTGACCAATGGTGAAGATTTGTAAAGCAAAGGATTAGTGATATCATTGATTTCAGGACTTGTTGAAGCTCCTTTTTAAAGGAAAGGACAGGTAAGCCCATTTGAGACCTAAATAAAATAGAGGAATGAGTTCAGCAGTCTATCACTTCATTGCATTGTGTGCAACAAAGGTAAATTTGAACTGAGGATGTTTTTAAAGGCAAGTGTGCAAAGCTGAATAGGTATTATGTCCTATCAAGGACTCATTGTTTAGCAGATCCTATGCCCAACAATGGCTCATTGTTATGGCAACAGAGATCGGTGCATTAAATACCCGTGTTTCAGACCCCCTTCACATTTTCAGTGTCTTCTTGTGCGACGCAGACTAGGATATTTCTACAATGATATTTGGGTGCTCATCTGCTGGCAGACTTGGATAATGAGGCTCCATTGAAAGGACAGCTCATCAAGGTTGAAACTCAAGAACTCCCACTGCTGGCTTTCTCATGCCATCAGTTCAGCTCCAGTTAATACCAAAGAGGACGAATCTCTTCAGAGAAGATTTTGCCCGTCTGGCCCGGGCTGCTGCTTTTGGAGTTGTCTATTTTACTTGGTCACTACTGACAGGAGATTGCAGCTTTGGCTATGATGGCTGATGAACATGCATATAAGATGCTCAGTTTCTGAGAACCAGATGCCATTTTAAACAGCAACAAAAGGCCTTTGCTTATTTGTACAGTGCACTGAATGCAGCAACAAGCTACTTAGAAAGACTCCACAAAGAGAAACATTCAGGGAAATGATGCTTGTGTGTTTTACTTGACTAATTCTAACATCAGAAAATGCGACTGAACTAGAAATGTGTGGCATCTGAAGGACCCATCACAAAAGGACTGAGACTGTGTTTAAAGACTGGAGTGATTGGCTTGTTTCATCTACCACTAAGAAGGTGAGAGAAAGAATTGCAATGGACTTTTGATCTCCAGAAAATTAGATATGCTATGGCACGGGATAAAAACAGGGCAGGCCTAGGACGGTAAACTATTGATAAATGTTATCTTTGGTGTGGGCTTTCTATCAACAGAGCTGAAAACACAGACACACACACACACACACACACACATGCTGTGTGATAACTACCAAAACAGTATATTTTATAAGTCCAGACTAAACTTGTGTGACCCAGTTCTCAAAATAAGGACCACACTCCTATTTTGTATGGGGTCTGAACCAGTAGTGTTAGGAAATAAGGAATATTCCCTTTAAAACAACACAGGCCCAGTGCTCACTGTGGTATTCAACCTGTGTCTGGGGTGCACTTCTTGGGGAGCACAGCATATAACATCATTCTCCTGTCATGTCCTCCATTTTATCCTCAAACCAGAAACATTATGAGGTAGCTTAGCTGTGACTGGCACAAAGTACCCAGCAAGCTTCTGTGGCAGAATTCAAACCTGGGTCTCCCAGATCCTAGTATAATACTCTAACCACTACACTACACTGGCTTCCATTGGAGAAAGAGTCATAGATTGGGCTCATGCCATTATAAGGAAGGGGATCTGATCAGGAGAGATCTGGGAAGAGTCTATTTTTCACTATAAGGCTATAATAGACCCAGGAAAATGCAGAGAATTGTTTGGTGTAAATTACAGTTTTATAAGACCATATTTCAATACAAATAGAACCAAAAGTTGCCCCTTTCCCCTGCATTTCCCCAAGATTATGGAAAATCTTACAGTGTTCTCTGCGAGAATGGCATTCATTTGACTGCTTCAAGCTGATTTTTGCAGTCCTTTGAGTTTGTCCTTTGCAGGATGTTTGGGAGCAAGCCATACATTCTGCCCTTTCGGGGGGGAAAGTAGCCTGTCACTGCAGGAACATCTTGAAGAAGAAGAGACTTTTTTTAAAAAACAAAGGTGATTCATGGCTACTAGTCAAAATGGATACTAGTCATGATGCATACCTGTTCTCTCCAGGATCAGAGGAGCATGTCTATTATCTTAGGTGCTGTGGAACACAGGCAGGATGGTGCTCCTGCAGTCGTCTGGTTTGTGGGCTTCCTAGAGGCACCTGGTTGGCCACTATGCGAACAGACTGCTGGACTTGATGGGCTTTGGTCTGATCCAGCAGGGCTTTTCTTATGTTCTTATGTGCTGTGATGTTCAATATAAATGATAACACTCTGTGCCATTTGAATGTTCATTCTTTATCTGTATTACAGTCTATATGCTGATTCTTGTAAATACCTACAATATCCTAGGAAGATTCCCATAACATGTTTGAATTACTACTACTGAACTGTTGACAATTCATAATTTTTGACCTACCACCCTGAATGTAGCCCAAAAGAAATATGAAGTTGCCCATAACATGTTTGAATTATTAGTAATGAATTGCTGATGATCCATAATTTTTGAAATACTTGTAGCCCCAATAGTAACAAATTGTGGTCTGCTGAGCATTGGAAATTCCCTTGTTCTTTCACTCCCAGGCAAAACAGCAAAACAAGAATGATTGTGAAGCCTTTAGTAGACTGCCATATATGGATGGTGCATGCATTCAGATGCCTTGGGCGTCTTCAGAAAGGCAGACTGCAAGCATTGTAAAACTAAAGAGAAAAATAAATATCTAAAATTGGCAAGTAACAGGTTGTCCAAGTTTGAACTAAGATCTTACAGAAATTGACAGGAGTTAGCCCATAGTCCAGCTAATGTTAATCATGATTAACTTAGAAAGTCAGTCTTTGAAAATTATCAAGAGGACTCAACAGGATCCTGCTCTTGGTCTGCATTTAATAACCAATTTTGACAATTATTGGTAAACGCTTTATAATTTGTAAGTGCATCTCCTCCACCTTACCCCCTGAACCAAAATCACTGTTCTGTTTCTGGTATTGATTTCTATTTCAAATTTTTTCTGTGGAAGGCTGCTCAGTGTCAAAAGTCATTTTAGAGATTTCAGCCTTGGTTTCTTTCCATATTTACACAGGGCACTTTTCTGTATTGGTGCACTTATTGGTTCAGTTTTGAGCTAAATTTTGCCATTTCTCTTCAGAGTGAACATGAACACAGATTCCATGCCCACAGCTGAACTGTACATATCACATCAAGCTGCCTTATACTGAATTAGATCCTTGGTGCATCAAGGTCAACATTGTCTACTCTGATTGGCAGCAGCTCTCCTGTATTCCAGGAGGAGGTCTTTCACATCACCTGCTGCCTGGTCCTTTTAACTGGACATGCTAGGGATTGAACCTGGGACCTTCTGCATACCAAGCAGATGCTCTACCACTGAGCCACAGCCCCTCCCACGTGATTACAATTGATATACAAGTGACATTTTCATAATGTTCAGTTTCCAGTATTTTTCTCTTTTGCTATTCAGTGATCACATGTTGGCAAACAGGTATGAAGACGTGCTCCTGTTGAGGCCAGAAGCAGTGGCAAAATTCCTGGTCAGTGAAGGATTTGGCCTAAATCCCCTATATAAGCAGAGCACTCATTTTTAAGCTCCAACCTAATCAGCAACGTTTTAACAGGATTTAAGTTTTATTGCAGTCTGACAAGTTGCATGTGACTCCAGGGCCCCATGATAAACATTTCAAAATTTAGATGCTTTGAGGAGAGGGTCATTTTCCTGGAGTCCCCATCATTATCAGCTACAGTACACAAGCACACAATGGAAATGATACTGGCCTGATTGCAAACAATGCCTTTGAAAAAAAAAACTTCAAACCATTTCTTAGTAAACTATTTATCAGCGTAATTACCATTTTCTAATCTGGAGTTTGCTGGGGCATTGTTTCAGGTAATGTGTGAATCAGGGCAGAGGATTTGCTGTTGTGGTCCCCACCAGGTTTTCTAAGGAAGGAGGGTCCTAGGGTGGGCACCTAAACCTGATGAAGCATTGTACTGGCACTGCAGGTTGTGGCTCCACCACTTGCTGCTTCTGGGAATCTGACAGTGCAATCCTAATCATAGTTATACCCTTCCAAGCCCCTTGAAATCAAGGGGCTTAGAAGGATACGACTCTGTTTAGGACTACACTGTCAACTCTTCCCATCTCCTGCTGGCAGCTTACTAACCAGCCAGGTAATTAACAGGGACTAGAAATAATTTGCAAAGGACTTACTGGAATTTGCTGTCAAGCTTTCACTCAGACTCATTGTCTGACTGGCTCTGTGACTGCACAGGGATTGCTGAGCTGAAGCGAGAACTTCTTCCCAGCTTGTGACCCAGCTGGAGAAGACAAATAAGGCTTTGGGTTTGCTAATGCACAGCCACTGTTTAAAGCCCAGGGAGATTAATTTTCTCCTATCCTCCTTTAGCTGAGACCCAGCATAATGATGTGGCCATCAATATCTACCCCACAAACTGGGATCATCCTAGCTAATGAGGCTAGGAATGTAAGGCGCAGCATGGCTGAATAATCATGACAGTTGCCCACTAAGGCCAATTTACAAAACAACCACCTTCATGTAGGCAGATACGGATTCTCTTACTTTATGCACATATGATAGTTTCTGCTAGATTCATATCTTGATTTCTCTCATTATTTGTCTTGGTTATCTACCTACTGCTCAGGATTATTAAGATTTCGTTACAAATGTCTTTGCCTAAGACAGCAGTTTAGTAGAACATCCAATGCAAGACAAGTGTGATGCTGAAGATATTTAGACAACTCTTCACAAAAGGTTTGGACAATCTGACCTCCTTTTTTGGCCACAGCGTTTGAGACTGGGCCTGGGTGAATCATATGACTAGGTCAGTCTATCACCTCTCATCCTGATCTCTGGAGCCACACTGGTTTAAATTTGCGCTGTTGATGATAACTCTATGACCAGCTAATACTATTTACCCAAGATGCTGCCCTATCTCTACCTCTATCTTTAAAAAAGGTTTTATCCACATTATGCCTTTCCTCTTCAAGTAAAATTTCCATGTTCTCACCCTTCCACTGCTCAATGGTTGGTCTTTTCACTATGAGGAAGAACTAAGAGGAACTTTACTCTCTTGCTTTTCAGATATTAAGGCTCAAGAAGTATGTGGCTTTTACAGTGTGTGAATGATGGAACAATTCTTGGGACAATGTTTTTGGTGTGAGGAGGATATACATCAGTGAGTTGCTCATTATTGTCACTCTGGGCCCAAGCATAATATCTCTGTACCAGGCACAAACTTGTGACATGCCCATATCATCCTATTCAATGCATGCAAAATCATGAAAGAAGCATTTTTATTTTGTTTTTAAAATGGCACTATATGGCGGTATTGGGTTTGCACCTACACCAAGTCTGGTCACCTCAACCACAGATAACTGGTAATTCTACAATTAGGGTTGCCAGGTCCCTCTTCGCCACCAGCGGGAGGTTTTTGGGGCAGAGTCTAAGGAGGGCGGGGGTTGTGGAGGGGAGGGACTTTAATGCCATAGAGTCCAGTTGCCCAAGGGGCCATTTTCTCCAGGTGAACTGATCTCTATTGGCTGGAGATCAGTTATAATAGGAGGAGATCTCCAGCTAGTACCTGGAGGTTGGCAACCCTATCTATGGTTAACACCACCAACATGGGGCAAGGAGTTCTCCCAGAATTACAACTGATACCCAAATTACAGAGATCAGTTTCCCTGGGTGAAATGCCAGCTTCAGAGGGCAGATTCCAAGGCATCACATCCCTGCTAGGCTTCCTCTCTCCCTGAACTCTGCAGTCCCCAGGCACTACCCCTAAATTTGAAGGTGTTTCCCAAGCTGAAGTTGACAATACTAATTGCCCATCCCCACAATCTTGAAACCTGTTGGCCTGTCAATAGCTGGACCTTTGAACAAATGAAGCTGCATTCTATGACATCTGACTACTGAGGTCAGTATTCTCTAATTTGACGTAACTTTTGGTTGTGAAATTCTTGGAGATTTGGGGGTGGAGCTTGGTAGGGCATGGTTTAGGGAGGGGAGGGGCCTCGGCAGAGTTATAATGTTATACAGTCCACCCTCCAAAGCAGCCATTTTCTCCTGGGGAACTGATCTTTGTAGTCTCAGTTCCTGGAGATCTCCAATCCCCACCTGGAGGCTGGCAACCCAATCTAACAAATTGTAGGCATCTAGATTTTCAGATTGTGTGTTACATTAAATCCATTAATTGAAGCTGTTGGAGACTCAACTTTTTGATCTACAGTGTTTAATACAATGATGTAAAATGATATCTGGACATAGGAGAAGTTGTATTAAACTTTATGTATGTAGTTGACACTGAACTGCCATTTTCAGAAGAAGTCTTGTGTTTTTTATAACAGCTGTTTCAAAAACAATAACATTAATATCTTTGCTAAGGGGAGAAAACAGTTTCCTAGCTCACACAAACTTACAAACTGTTAGTTGCAAATCATGTTACTGGTCTAGCACTTATGGGAAAGTGAGCCAAGCCTGCTACCATGTCACCCCTAAACCCGAACCCCCTCATACAGCCATGATACCTACCTGGCCTATCCCTGGACCCAAGCCTGAATCAACAACAGGGGCAGTAGCTTCGGGTTGCCAGTTCCAGGTTGGAAATACGTGGAGATTTGGGGGGTTGATAGGGTTGCCAGCTCTAAGTTGGGAATTACCTGGAGATTTTGGGGGTGGAGCCTGAGGAGGGCAGGGTTTGGAGAGGGGAGGGACTGCAATGCCATAGAGTCCAATTGCCAAAGTGGCATTTTCTCCAGGGGAACTGATCTCTGCCGCCTGGAGACCAGTTTTAATAGCGGGAGGTTGGCAACCCTACAATAGCTGGATGAAAATGGCCACAACTTTATTGTTACAGCAAATAGGCATTGGTATGGCATTGGGGCGTGATCCTGAACATTAGCCCTTCTTTTATACTGTGCTGCCGGACCTCTAGGGTTACCAGGTCCCTCTTTGCCACTGGTGGGAGGTTTTTGGGGCGGAGCCTGAGGAGGGCAGGATTTGGAAAGGGGAGAGACTTCAATGCCATAGAGTCCAATTGCCAAAGTGGCCATTTTTTCCAGGTGAACTGATCTCTATCAACTGGAGATCAGTTGGTAATAGCAGGAGATCTCCAGCTAGTATTTGGAGGTTGGCAACCCTACATACCTCAGTTGAAGCACCCAGGTCTGGCGCACAGCAAGGCCTGCACCCTGGCCCCAGCAGAGCCTGACTGGCTTGTTTAAATCAGGGGCGGGCCAGCGGTGGTGCGGGGAGGCGAGCACACAAGACTATCAGCCCCATGCTCACCTCCCTGCAGAAATATGTGTGCTGCCATTTGCAGCGGCCACAGAGGCCCAAGGAGGGCTCCCCTGGGCATGCGCCAACCTGTCCAGCCCTCGACGATCCCCTCTGCCTTCCTGGCACCAGCTCAGCCCTGCTCACTGCTCAGGCCACCGAAATGGGGCTTGCAGATAAGTCTGAGCCCGCTTTTTTCAGTATAATCAATAACCACAACTGCTCACTGATTTTGATAAAAAATAAGATTTAATTTTAAAATTAGTAACTTGAAATAAAGGATTTCTTGACTTCTGCATAATATATATTTTAAGAAGCACGAATGCAGTAGATGGAATATATGTTGGGAATTTCCAGTCACTGACAAGCTACCTAACCCCTATAACTAGTGCAGCAAGCAGTTTCTTAAATACAATGGAAACCCTGCCACTTTGAAGATAAGCTCTCTCAGTTTGCTTAAAACAATAATTCTGTACTTTCTTTCCTGTTTCGAGATTTATTTTAAGTATTAGTATAAAATATCACAGAGCCTGATAGCAGCCAGATCAGTTTGTATAAAAAAAAAAAAATCAAGGGCCTGTTTGTAGTATATTATAGGCTATATTTGACACAGGAAAGCACTTAATCATGAATGCTATCAACACACCACACCCACCTTTGTAAAAGGCCTTAAAAGCAAGATTTATCACCGTGAACTTGAACTGGGGAGAGACCAGGAATCATGAATCTTGTAGGCCCTTAGTGAGGAGTTAGGGCGAAGGGGCAACTGTCCACAATACATCTGCCACAGACCGTCCATATTCTGATGCCTCACTAATGGTGCTGTCAGCTGCATGAAAATGGCTGGTTTGATAGGGAAATCTGAGTCAACGATAATCAGCATTTAAAACATCATCTCTGTCTCTCTCTTAAGAATATATACTGCAACTGAACAGGAGTCTCCTGGCACCTTAAACTAATAAATGTGTTATTCCAACATAAGCTTTCATGAACCTGATCTCACTTCTTCAGATGCTAATGGATACATGGGCTCTAGTTAGAGTTGCCAGGTTGCTGGAATCGGCGGGGAATTGCCCACCAATCCAGCAGGCTGCTCTGAGTAGCAGCCTCGCACAACGTGCTTATGTCACTGCTGGGTTTACTCCCAGAAGAGTAGGGTTGCCAATCTCCAGGTACTAGCTGGAGATCTCCTGCTATTACAACTGATCTCCAGCTGATAGAGATCTGTTCACCTGGAGAAAATGGCCGCTTTGGCAATTGGACTCTATGGCATTGAAGTCCCTCCCCTCCCCAAACCTCGCCCTCCTCAGGCTCCACCCCAAAAACCTCCCGTTGGTGGTGAAGAGGGACCTGACAACCCTATTTAGAAGAGAAGTTAACAAAAGGCAATGGGGAAACAGCCCACTGAATCAACTGGATGGCACTTCAGCATAAATCCACTATGTCAGCATAATATTTAGCTCTGCAAATCGAAGGGATTTAAGTAGCAATTCCATCCTCAACTGATTGGAATAATCTCAGGGTGGGATCATGCTGTAAAGTTGCTGACTGACAAAGCGGAAAACACAGCAAAGACTTTCAGTTATTTTTCTGAATCTAGACAAGTCTGAAAGTAGCCCTGATCTATTGGACTCTGATATCTGACCCATCTAAGCTGATATCGATCCTCTCTCTTTGATTTCAGTTTATGTTCACCATTTACATTCTTTCTGTAGGAGTTAATTTTATTGCTGAAAAAATTAAAGCAGAGAGGAAATGATTGAAACAGTAGGTTTTGCTTTTTTTTGGTAATAATGGCTGACATTATAAAAATCATCAGTTAGAAAAATGGATATAGTTTGCAAACCTGACATAGACTAATTTAAGTCTTATGTTCTAACTATATGCACTCCTTAGGTTAATCATCAATATGCAGACTTGTGGAGAATTCCATTTTCATCCTTACCCTTAAAACACCTCAGTACTAGAACGTATGGCAATTTCTAATCGTTCTCCACTTTATTTATTCTTCTTTTTGGTAATCAGTATAGTGGTGATAAAGGCTTGTTCGCTGTCCCTAATCAGAGCAGAGTATGCGATTCCCTATCAAGAGGTCTTAGAGTAGAATGTCATTCTACATGCTTTACCTGTTGAAACTGATGCTTCTGTGGTCCTCCTCACTGTGGGGAAGAATTCCAGAGGCAGGGCTACTGGGTTTGGTTGCCTTTGGAGGAGAGAGCACCAAAGGTTTATGGCATTTGTGCAATATTTGCTTCACTTACAAGTAGAGCATAGGTGAAGGCACTCTTCCAGGGAAGCAGATGTACTACCCATCATTTGAGACAGAGGAAGTGGGGAGAAGGAGCCCTTGCATGCCCTTCATGTCCTTCCCTTTCAGTCGGCTCACCATTTGCTCTCTGTCTGTTTCTGTCTCTTTCCTTGCCATGTCCCGTTTCCAAAGAGTAGGTGTTTATAGTGATGACTGACAAACGGGACACAATTGTACCCCAAGTGAGTTGTGCGCTCTCACGTGGAGGGCAACTTAAGGGGCAACAGAGAAGCTGGCGCTAAATGTTCAATAAGAATTTGGTTCCATGTTGAAAAGAATGGCATGAAATGCTGACTGGAAAAAATGGATAGAAAAGTAACATCAGTTTGGAAATACGTCCTATTGGTATTCATGAATCCCATCTATCCATCTGTTATGTTTTAACAACTACTTGTACATGTGCCATCCCCATTGTGGGCCCCACCTTGTGGAATGGCCTGCCTGAGGAGGTTAGGAAGGCTCCCACTCTCCTGGATTTCTGCAATCTATGGCCATTTATGCATGGTTGTTTCCTCGCGGTCACCCTGCCAACTACTTTGGGACTTTGCTTTGATTATGCTTGCATTTTCCAACCATCAGAAGTCGCCTTACTCTCCCCGTGCATTTCCTCATGTTTTCCCCACATTTTCTGAATTAATGGCCTGTGCAAAACTGAATTATTCAAGAGGGCTTTTCTATACAGCCAATAGGGTAGCACTGTACAAAAGGCTTCACAAAGTTACTTTGATAAATTATTGGGGACTGTGGTCTGTACTACTGACATAGTTTGCTGTAGGTTGGATCCTGTTGTATAATTTTGCATCATTTAACAATGTGTCAACACATGCTTTATTTCAGTTTTGTTTTTTAAACTTCTGCTTGGATCTACAACCCAAATCCTATTTAATTGTTTATTGATGGTCCCATCGTGTTGATTGTATTGATTCACTCTGTGTGATCCGCCTTGAGTCCCAGTGAAAAAGATAAGACTATAAATAACATAAATACATAAATCTACATTTTCAACATTCTGAGGGTAGCATACATGGCTCTCTCTTTTATCCTGACAATAATCCTATGAAGGAGGTTAGGTTGGGAGTGACCCATTTTGCTTCATGCCTACATGACTGCAGGTCTTTCTTTTCCTAGCCTAACAATCTCTCCATGATATTACGCTACATGAAATACAGCTATTTGCTGCAATGCCTGCCTGTCCCCAGTTGTGCCTTCCTCTCTGCACTCTGTATCTATCATCAACTCTGTTTACCTCAGGTACACCCCATTTCTATGAACATGGGGAATTTTCCCCTGCCCAGACAAAATGTTTGAGAAAGCATCCAAGCAAGCATAAAGGCTAGGTTGAGCAACACAGTCTTCAGCTTCAGCATTGCTTCCAACATGCAAAGAAAGAGGACTGGGGCTGAAGGACCCAGTAAAGTATAGAAGGGTTGAGTTGAAAATGGAAGTAAGCCTCAGATGTAAGTCAACCTGTACTGCAAACATGGTATGCAAGTACAGTTGACAGGTCCTTCTTCACCACCAGAGGGAGGTTTTTTGGGTGGAGCCTGAGGAGGGCAGGGTTTGGGGAGGGGAGGGACTTCAATGCCATAGAGTCCAATTGTCAAAGCAGCCATTTTCTCCAGGAGAACTGATCTCTATTGGCTGGAGATCAGTTGTAATAGCAGGAGATCTTCAGCTGGTACCTGGCAACCCTGTACGAAAGCTGAGACTTACATACAATTCCCATGGCATTTGCAATAGGTATAACGTTCCTTTTAAATGGAATGGTGTTTTTTAAATAACCCAATGTGTGCATCTCTCTCTCAATGCATAATACGTACACATATGAGATCTGGGTTGGGCTCATGGGGTTTGCGAGCGCTCTGTAAGAGTGTTTTCTTAAATGCTAACCTAAAGAACAAAGCACATACCTGATTTTCAGTTTCTTCATAGCAAATAGGCTTTGGGTAATGTTGAGTCACATAGGCATTCTCAGCATACCTATCCTCTTAGTTACATTCCAGATATGCTTCATCCTTCCTGCAGAAAGCCACGTTAGATGCCTGAGCAGGATATAAACCCTCACCTTTCTGGAGTTTTTGAAATATTTTTCACCATCGTACTGCCCAGGGGAGAGGATGTCGCAATCAATTATTATTTAACATTGGTTTCTAATTTGTTTTTAAAATGTAGCCTACTTCTTAACCTTGAATATGCCACCTTCCTCCCTGATTGTAGGTGAAGGGGTTGCTCCAGTACTTATAAGCATCCTAGCCTCTTAGGGTTTTTCTCAGGTTTCCTCAAAAGTAATTCTGCATGTTCACAAAAATGTATTTTTAAGGGATTAAGGATCACCACTTGCAGAACGAACAGAGCAATGTAAGGGGAACAACTTGGTACCAAAAGGCTGAATCAGGGGTTCCAATACTTTTTGTTAAAGATACTGTAAAGTGCATTAGCAAAGACAGTTTCGCTTGGGTCAAATACTTTGCTACAGGGTAGTTGGGGAGAAGGTGGGTCTTTTGGGCATGGCTGTTTCACGCGCTGTCACCCCTCGATGACTTTGGGTCTTGGTTTTGATTATGCATGCTGTTTCCAACAGAGGTTGCCTTGCTCTCCCCTAGGGTTGCCAACCTCCAGGTACTGGAGATCTGGAGATCTCCTGCTATTACAACTGATCTCCAGCTGATAGAGGTAATTTCACCTGGAGAAAATGGCCGCTTTGGCAATTGGACTCTACGGCACTGAAGTCCTCCCCTCCCCAAACCCCGCCTCCTTAGGCTCCACCCCAAAAAACCTTCTGCCAGTGGTGAAGAGGGACCTGGCAACCCTACTCTCCCCCTGTGTTTTGCTACATTTTGCTCGAGTTTTCAGGGACCTGTTTTATCTCAAATTTGAAAACGCGGGCAAAACACGGGGAAATGCAGGGGGAGAGAGAGGTGACCTCTGACGGTTGGAAACAGCATGCATAATCAAAACAAAGACCCAAAGTCATTGAGGGGTGACCGCAAGGGAAACAGCCATGCATAAAAGGCCGCAGTCACGGGAACTATCCTGATTAGCTCCTCTTTAGACTTTTGTGCTACCATTTTCTCCAATGGCCACAAACTTGGTGGACCCTTCACAAAGCTCATGTAATCCACGTATATATCATGCCTCACTATTTGGGAACAAACTGCTGTTTTATATCAAGCTATTTAGACTGAACTTCGGCAAGAAATGTTTTTTATGAATTGCCAAAGTAGTACACTGCTTTACAACAGCCTGTCATTTTCCATATACCAATCGATGGAGAAACTGGAATGTCAAGTTGGCAAGGAGTTTCTTAAAGCACTTTAGGATCTGATCAGACCTATGACAGTCACAGAGTAGTCCAGCGGATGTGCTTTAATTCTAACTATTTCCAGTAACCTCTGCTATAAGTGAGTTCCAGTTCAATGTACACTGCACCCAATCTTAAAAACTTGGGAATTCATTGACAAGCTGTAAGCTAAAACAAAACTTTCTTCCCTCAATAAATGTACCAAAATACATATGCTATATGTATGCACCAGGAGCTTGTTTCTGAGGGGTGTCCTTGGAAGTTAGGAGTTTAATTGTCCTTATTTGGCAGTGGCCTTTCCCAATAAATGTTTATTAATTTCCATGAATTGTTGCCAATGGAAGGAGCTGTACATTCACCAGAAGCTGACAAATTGCCAGAAGAGATGCCTGAGGGCATGTTGTGATTACAACCACTTCCCTCCTCCTCCTGAGGCTAACTGTAATAATGGGATGTGAAAAAAGTATTCTCATTTGAACTTTTATTTATTTACTTCATACAACTTGCATTTATAATCATAGAACTCATGCATATTAAAGCCAAATATCAAAGTTATGAACATACAAAACATCTCTCTACCAATCTGAAAAGATCCCCAGGTTTGCAGAAAAATCTAAAATATTTTTTAAAAGCACCCTTTAGGTGGTTAAAAATCCCCCAAATAATAGAAGCAGCTTAAAAACAACAACAAATGCTCTGGCAGCAGCCATTTTGGAAGTTGCTAGGCAACCACAAGAGTATTTCAAGAATTAAGGCCTTGGTTTCTGTCAATAAAAGGCAGGTGGAAGGGGCAGGATCCTTACTAGGGTTGTTTTGGCCTTTGAGGGAGAACTCATACCAGCCAGGCCTGGTAACAACCACTTACTTGGAAACCATGCCTGGCTATAATCATTGGTCCACAGAACAGAGGAATTCCTTTCCATGTACTCAAAGGGAGAAGGAAATTTTTAGATGGGGACAATCAAAGGAGAGGAAAAGCTGGCAAAGTCCAAATAGAGATAACCATCTCTGTCCCTTCTTCTCCTGTCCTGTTATCTCATGAACGAAGATACGAAACAGTCTCATAGTGAATCCACTGAGCTGAGGACTGGTCCATTTAGCTTAGTGTTGGATATTTGGACTAGCTGTGGTTCTCCAGAGAAGTTTCCCCCCTGCCCCCCCCCCCACACCTGCTATTTGAGATTTTTTAATGGAAATCTCAAGGACTGAGCATGAAACCTTTAGCATTCAGAGTAAATACCCATTATGTATACTTATGGGTTAGGGTTAGGGTTGCAGATCCAGGGCTATTTTGTGGGGAATTGCAAAGAAAACTCAACTTCAGAAAATTCTTTGAACAAAATTCCTTTACTAAACATAATAACTTTGGAATATATATATATATATATATTGGCCACAACAACAACAATGACATTGGCGCGGCATGTGGGCTGGATCAGAACATCAGCCAACCCCAATGTGGCTTGATGTGACGTGCCAGCTACCAGCGCTCCCGCTGATATTACCCATGTGTTGAGACAGAGGCTAGAATCACCTGGGTGTAAACCGCTAGGTGATCTTCTGTCAGACGGCATTGTAGTGCCCTTCTCTCAGCCCGATCTTAGTCGTGCACAATGCCGCCTCCCAATCAACTAAGGAGATCCTTTATCTGAAGAAAGGAGCATTTTCCAGGCCACCAGTCCCTTGCGGATCCAGCCCAAACGCCTACCCGCCCGAGTTGTGACAGATATATTTTGAGGCAGTGGAGGGTGGGTGCGATGTCCAGAGGCGATCTGCTGGGCTGAGGGGTCCTGCTCCCTTTTTATGTGCAGTGAGCGGACCAGAGTAAAAAAACCTCCCTGGCCTCCAAGCTCCTCCGCCCCTCCCTTCTTAAAACTGTGGGCCCTCACCATTGGCTCATTCAAGCAGCCTGGTCTTGGCTGATTGGATGAGCCCTCCCGGGTTGTAGTGTGCCCTGCCTCGTGCTCCTGAGGCAGGAGCCTGCCACATGCTTGTGGCATCGTCACGCCGCAACCCAGTTGCCCTTTTGCACTTCTCCCCGGCCCGGGATCTGCAATCCAGGCTCCAGGTAAGTGCTGGAACCTTTTATTTATCATTGCAATCTGCTGTTTGTCCTTCCCAGGAAGGGGAGGAGTAAATGAGGCCATGCTCATGCTGAGGGACATGGGTGTTCGTATCTAATAATAAACATCTTGGCTGCTGAAATGAACATGACATCTCTTCGGCCCATTGGTTTCGATAGCCAAGGTTTGTAGACTTGGGCCCGAGCGAACTAATTCAATCACTGCTCCACCGGGGGTGTGCTCCTTGTGTGGCCTCAGGCGCATGCCAGTTCTTTGACCTTAGTTCCTTGCATTCAGAATTAGAATTATTATTGTATCCCGCCTCACAGGATGTATCAAAGAAAGATTATGAAGAAGAAAGTACTACACTGATGACTAAGAACTAGCATCTTTATAAACTGTTGTGTCGTTGCCTAAGTTTCCCTGCTCTGTTGCCACTGACCTCTAACTTCCTCCCTCACATCAAGAACAGTGATTATGTGGTTGAGTTACCAGGTTCTTCAAAGACATGAAGCCTAAATATAATCCCAGAGTAACTTGTAGGAGACAAAGCACATCCTCTAATACATTTATTTATTTTTGTTTTCAACGAAGCTCAGCACAATAAAGACTCATTTGACCTTTGTCCCTCCTTTAGTTCATTTTAACATTGTTTGAGAAAAGAGACCCTTTGGATTTGGCAAGGCACAGGTGCTCTCTTCCACTGTGAACACGGAGCCTCCACGGTGGGGATTTTAGAGCAGCACTTTCCTCGCTAGCAGCTGCACTCAGGGGACTGCTTTTGTGGGCCACCAGGAATTTCCTGTGATAGAATATCAGAAATCTACTGGTGAGTCGTAGGAGGTGACTTCACAGGGCAAAAGTTCCCCTTTGACAATAAACATTCTCACTGTTGCTGTGTAGATTTCCTACACACAACTTGACAGCAAAAAGCAGCTTGTCATCTGGACACCAATTGCTTCAGGGAAGGAAAAATTGCTATTCAGAAGAGAGTGCCACTTCTATCTACTTTATACCTTCTCCGGTGTCCGTGCCAGTAGCTAACGTACATGCATTAGAAAGGATTATTAGAACTCTTGCTGTTTAAAGTTTGAAATTTGCCCTCTGTGCATGTGATCAAATTTATTTTCCATACGGAGAAAAATATTGGCTTAGATCCACCAGAACATTTCTGCAGATGAGAGGATTTCTGTCCATGGGACCCAGTTTGCTCACTGCCCCCCTCCTGCTGCAACACAAAATGCCCCCCAATGCTGCTTCTGGGGGACAAGCATTAGCTGGGAAATTGAAAGGACGAAGGAAAAATAGGAGGCTGCATTTAAAGGGGTGGGACTTGATTTGAACTTGGGAGACTGCTTTTTTGTATTCATGCCTCCATTAGCACACAGTTTCGTCCCTGATCATTCCAGCCAATGCATAGAGTTTCCCCCAACCCTGGTTTCTTTTATCCTGGCTGAAATGGGGAATTAAGGAGGTTAAAGCGACCATGCATAAATTACCAAAGACAGATATGGATAAAGGCAGAAGAAACACCTTCAAACCATTCTGGGATATACTGTAATTCTGATTAACTCAACTTTTGTTAGAGTTTGATGGATGTGGAGTTTCAGAGCTGAATGGCTATGTGATTAAAATGTTCACAGCTTAATCTACCTGTTAAATCTACTAAACTTGCAGCCCTGAGCTTAATGTATGCTTCCTCAGTGAAAAAAATCAGGACTATGATTATTAAGGCCTTCAGCTGCAAGTAGCTGTGTCTTTCATATAGGAAATAAATGGGGAAATCTTATTTTCCCCTTTGCTACACTTTGACTCCCACTGATAAACTATGCATAACAACACATTCATGTCTTGTGCAATGCAGAATATTTAAGCACCTGGATTGTTGGAACTATGTGAAGCACTGAGATGATTGTATTTATTGGTAGGCAGGCCAACACAATCAGATAGATACTTCACAAGAAGGGGCTAGGATCCAGAGAGCTCCAAATTGAGCTGCATGAGCTGTTTTTTTGACTGTTCAGATATCTTCAAGGATTACAAATGTTACTATGAAGAAGAAATGTTCAAAACAGTATGGCTTTCATTTACTTTTATTAATTTTTTCCCAAGAATCTCCATCTCTTTCCTCACTTCCCTTCCCTAAAATTATTGATCTCAATAATCTACTGTTCTATTTTATTTGCATAGCACTTTTCTCCCCGGTGGGAACCCGAAGTGCCTTGCAACATTATTCCCCTTTCCATTTTATCTTCACAAGCCTGTGAAATAGGGTTTGTGACTGGCCTAATGTCACCCAACACGCTTCCATGACAGAGTGGGGGATTCAAACTTGGTTCTCCCAGATCCTTGCCTGACATTCTAACCAATGCACCACATTGGCCCTTAAACCACCAACCTGTAATAAATACATTCTCAAACAGTGACAAAATTTGTTTTTAAATGTTAAGCCTTGGTAAGTAGTACACTGCCATGAGCTAGGTGGCCCAGGCTAGCCAGATCTTGGAAGCTAAGCGTGGCTGGCCCTGGTTAGTATTTGGATGGGAGATCACGGAGGAATACTAGGAGCGCTATACAGAGGAAGGCAAGGGCAAACCGCCTCTGAACATTTCTTGTCCCTATGGCCATAACTTTGCTGCATCTTGAGGTTACTATATATAGGTAGTACATCAATAAAACAACGACTTGCTTTTTTAAAAGCGTAACATTGCCCCCTGGTGTTCACCTTGATTACTCTTCTTTTACAAAGTTCTCACTTATGCGGGTGGCAAAGCTCCAGGCAGATATATTGCCTCCACACCAAACTTATAAATATTTTCACAGAAAATTCAGCAAATGCCTGGTTCTGTTTTGTAAACACGGAAGTTTACATGACTCTCTTACGTCCAAACATTCAAAACAAGAATCCCTAGTGCCAACACAAAATATGCTCCATCATGTATTCAGAATCATATTGGAAAGTCTTAAACAGGTAGTGACCTTGAAGATGATACATAAACACATCAAGAAAATGAAATGCCATTTGCCTATAGGTGCATAAACAGATCAGGGTTCTGGCTGTTCTAGACCTACAGAACAACAACAACAAAAAACAGATTGTGACAGACCAGATGTTGATATTGTTAACTTTCAGATGATCCAGAATGATTAAGTTCTGTTCTGGGTTCCCGAAGAAGACTTCTGTTTAACTCAATAGTTTGCTTGCAGCAATTTAAACAGAAGTTGATCCAATAAATTCTTAACAGTGGAACAATATGATGCTGTTGTGAGGATTACTGAGCTATTGTGTGCATTGAAAGTCTAAATAATGCACATTACTATCATTGAGAGATCATCTGACTTGCCAAGGTCCTTGTACTGAAGCAGGTGCAGTATGCCTTTTGCCCAAGTCACTGTCAATCTGCTAATGACAGTAGCAGGGTTTGGGGTCTCCTTGTTTGGCTGTTGTTTCTCTGTTTTTCACTGGATAGATGTCCCAATGAGAAGACTAAAAGGCAACTAACAATGCCATCCTTAGCACAATTACATTCTTCTCAGTCCATTGAAACCAACAGGCTTAAAAGGGTTTGACTTTGCTGAGGTGATATAACCATCTTCAAATACTTGAAGGGCTGTCATATAGAGGATGGTACAGAATTGTTTTCTGTTGCCCCAGAAGGTCGGACCAGAACCAATGGGTTAAAATTAAACCAAAACAGTTTTCGGCTAAACAGTAGAAAGAACTTCCTGCCAGTTAGAGCAGTTCCTCAGTGGAACAGGTTTCCTCAGGAGATTGAGGTTTTTTGGAGGTTTTTAAGCAGAGGCTAGATGGCCATCGGACAGCAATGCTGATTCTGTAAACTTAGGCAGATCATGAGAGGGAGGGCAGGAAGAGTTGCGTCAGTACTTGGCTCTCATGGCCCTTTCTTACATGCCCAGGGAAATGCCGATCGCCACTTTGGGGTCAGGAAGCAATTTTCTTCCAGGCAAGATTGGCCAGGGATCCTGGAGGTTTTTTGCCATCTTCTGGGCATGGAACAGGTCATTGGGGGATATGGGGGGAAGTAGTTGTGAATTTCCTGCATTGTTCAGGAGTTTGGACTAAATGACCCTGGAGGTCCCTTCCAACTCTAGGTTTCTATGATTCTAATTTTTAAAAAAAGTTGAGAGTTGCACTGTATATGCCCCCAGCTACCAAGAATATCAGTATTAAATATTTCCATTTTGCAGTAAAGGAACAGAACAGCAACAAAGACACCAAGGAGAATATACAAGAACATTGAATTTTGTCAGGTTCACCCTATATGTTGATTTCACTTTTCTATTTACAATACAACTGGAAGTTTTAAAAAAAAACAATCCAAAAGCTAGACAAGAAGGGCATGAAATACCACCACAATGAAACTGACCTCAGGTTTGATGAATATGCTGAATATAGGTCATATAAGATTGTAGAACATGTTTGAATACTTCCCCCACTTCTCTGAATTTGACCCCACTTTTCAGGTGAGGGATTTAAGTCTGCTATTTAGGCTTCAGTTTTCTGATTAAAATACCCCAGTTCTAAGCACATGTATGAACCATAGACCACTAACAGTTCTTTTAGGAAGCCACAGGGAGCTTGCCTTCTCTGTTCTGCTACCTGAGATTTTGTGTGAGATGTTATGAAAAAGAAATCCTTTCTACCCTTGACAAACTTTGACTGTAGATAAAACAGTAACTATTATCAATACTGGAATGTCTTAAAAGGAGTGGCAGCAAGGTGGAAAGGATTGCACGTCTATAAAAGCAGTGTACAGGCAATGCTTTGTCCTCCAATTGGAATTGATCATAGGATTAGCTTTATAAAATAAAATGACCGGATTTTGTGGAACGTGGCTGTTTTGGCTCTAAACTATTGATACTATTATAATATTGCTGTCAGGATACAGCTGCCTTGTGACTAAGATGATTGATACATAAGGGCCATCCAATCAGAGCACGTCACTAGACATCTGTTTCCTGTTTTCATTCTTTCCCAGTTATCATTATGTCTGAGTTTCCCTTTCACCTGAGGTTTATTTAGAACTCAACATTAAACCAAGTTGCACTGTTCTGCTTTTAAGGATATTGTATGTACACACAAACCCCAAGTTGTTCATCCCATTAAAAAAAGAGAATTGAATGGAAATAAGTCTTCTGTTGGAATATACAAATATAAATATAAAGCACTTTTGTCTTCTCTTCATTAAGATGACTAATTTCCTCTTCTGCTGCCAGTTAAGTAGCCTTCCTGTTGTACGTCTCCATATCCAGAATACAATTGTGAATTGATTCATTAAAAAAACAAAACCAGAAACACTGTAGGGAAAGCAATAAAATCCCCTCCCCTTCCACATCCCCCAAATTAAGCAAGTAGGACTTAAACAAGTATCTCCTATTAACCTAATAATCACCAGGATACAGAACAGGAAGCGCTGAAACAAAGTATTTATATGCTCGGTTAAAAATAAGGTTTTTGTTAAAATACACTGCCTTAAAGGACTATGTTGGATTTGGCACACAAGTTTTGAATGCTGCATGTCAGGACCTTGCAGTCAGTTACCAGTTTCTGGAGGGTCAACATCAGAAGAGAATTACATTCTGGTGCTGTTAGTGAGCTTCATAGGGACATCTAATTGACCCCTGAGAGAACCAGGATGGTAGACTACAGGGATCTTTGGTCTAACCTATCGTTTTTCTTATGTTCCTATGTGTAATTTAGCTATGGATCCCTGTCATCAATGCACTACTATTAGTTACCTACAGATACATATGTTGTATTCTGGCTCATTCACCAGCTTTTAACTGCAGCAGTTCAGTTAATCTGGACCACAGAGCTTCAGCAGAAAACTTAAAATACTCTGGTATTTCAGGATGGAATAACATTGCTTTAGTCTGTTCAAATTTGTTCATTATTTTCCTTCCTAAACTCAAGGCAGCTTACACCAACACACTGTAAAGTTTTACTATTTGTTGGTTGCCCTGAATATAACAAAAGTAGGATATAACCAGTAAATGTATTTATTTGTTAACACAGATCCTACCAACTGAGCAAGCCAAGACGCTGTCGTGATTTCTAACACAACACTGACGGTAGACAAAATTAATGATGGAAGTGAGAGAAGGAAGGGAAGAGCGGAGATTGTCTAAAGCAATCCAGTTCAGTTCTTTCAGCAGCTACAGGCACCAGAGCACCAAAAATATTGTGTTAATTACAAGAGAGGGATGCATTTATCATTTGGCATGTGCCTCTTCATAGCATTCAAGAAAGAAGTGGGGGAGCGATTTTTCAGTTTTCACTTCAGAGTACTTTGAATATCCCTCATATCTGATTATCAAAAGGCTAACACAATCTATCTATCAACTTAACACAATGCCCTTGCGTTCTCATTTAATACCTGTACATAACATCAAACCAATCAATCAGAAACACCCAAGTGTGAAGTGGCCCTTTATGCTGGGGATCAGCTTGCATGAACAAGGATGTAATTTGTAAGTGATATGATAGATGGAATAAGTTATATTTAACTGCATTTCATAAAATTCCTAAGGGTGCGCCAGACTCGTTCCTGAATTCTGGCCTTTGACTCTAGTACATTCCAATTACCGATGAAGTAGATGGCTTACTATGCTTTTGAAACCCATTTAATACTATTGATGCCTAATAGCAATTAGCCAGGTATGACTAAACTATGTCTCACAAATTTAGACCTTGGCTGTTTTCATATATATTGGAGATACAGGAATTCCTGGACCCAATCACCCATGCACAGAAGGCACAGTTTCCCCACATTCCTCTCTATTCCCGCAGCTTCTTCTAACTCCTGCAAAGATCATACTCGGGGTTGTGGGGACCCACGTGGAATAGCCAAGTGGACTGGTATGAGGGAGTACAAACAGAACTGGGGTGGACCTACATCTTTGGGACCCTGAAGCTAGAACTGTTATGGGGCCCCTTCCCAACCAGCAATGAGGTCTGAGTAACTGCTGTTATCTTTTTCAGTTGGATTGTTTTATGACAGATATTGGTTCATTCCCTAATAGATTCACTCATTAAAAAAAGTTGCTTCAGGGCCCCTCTGGGATTAGTTTCGTAGTAGATCCGCCACTGAGCAGAACTGCTCTTGTAGAAACCGCAATTTCACCTCGTCCTTCCTCACTCCAGCCCCTCTATGGCTCATGAGGTCTCAAGAAGGATTTTTACCTTTGCTTAGGCTGGAACAGTTTAAATCTAGATGGTGGACACAGACTATTAAAAGAATGGAAAAGCTTGGCTTCTCCCCCAATCTCTTACAGCTCAAGTTGTAAGCAAGCAATGTCCTTAGTGAAGCAAAGGATACGTGATATAGAAAGACAAACGGAGCTTAGGAGCTCACCTGCTTACCTAGCCCCCATTAGAACTCGCTACTGACTGGTCCCAGCTGAGTACCTGCTCTAGAGCTTAATAAGCAGAGAGCTTTAACCCCACCCGAGGATCAGCTTTACCCTCAGCATTATTGGAGGGGAAATTTAGGAAGCTCCCTAGAGCATTGTGGGAATGCCCCTGTGGGGCAGGAGAAATTGAAAAGATTGACCATGTCTTCCATAGGTGCGGCTATTATGAGGGCATTTGGCAGAAGTTGATTTATTACCTTATTAATTCAATGGAGTTCAGCTCTCATAACCTGGTCATTTCTCCACTTACAGCCCATGACCCTGGGAATGATTTTTCCAGGGATAAGAAGTTACAGTGTTCTACTTTTTCTACCCCCATGGCTCAAGTACCAGAGTCATGAATTCAGATAGGTGGGGGAAATTATAAAACATTGTCTCCAATCTTCTACACCATATTCTGCTTTGTACTGCAACAGCTGACAAGCCATCCAAAGCCACACAGCAAAAACGAGTAAATAGAAGGAACTGGGACAGCACTAGAGATTGTTTTCCAGCTTCAGAAAACACTGCCGTGGTAAAGACAATAGACCAGGTGGCAATAAGAAGCAGGATAGCAAAGCTGATACAAGCGATGTTGCCTCAAAACTGGAAAGAACAGTGTGCCAAACATATATTGCAGCAGAGATTACCACTTTATACATATCATGGGAGACATAGGAAGGAAAAAAAGGTAGACAAAGTTAAGGGGAAATTGCAGATGATGCAATTCACTACACAAAAAGCCTACTAAATTAAGGATAAATGCATCTCACATTGGAAGAACTAAGGGTACTATTTAATACAGACAACCAAAAAGAAGAACCATTATGGCTGATGATTTACCATTTTATTTGTATTGACTAATCAGAAAACAGAGATACAAGTTTTAATTATTTATAAGAATCCCTGTAAAACCTAGCCTTTTTCATTTTAAGCATTCATGAGCTGTAGTATTTTAGCAACTTCTCATCTGTTGGTTTCAGAATTTTCTTTTCTGACATGTTTACCACCCAGCCTGGAGCAAGGCCAAAGAAAATCTGCCTCGGGTCCTTGCGTCTGCTCAGCATTTCGAAGAGTTCATCTTTTGTAATATCTGGTAGGACATAACCATATTTCTTGGAAAGTTCCAGCCTGGCTTCTGGAATCTTTAATGGATCTGCCAAGTACCCACGATTAGTCGGATCTGTATAGTAACGGACGAGATCTTCAGGAGGAAGCATGCGCTTTGGAATAGGCTGGCCTCGCAGGAAGAATGGCACTGGCTTGCAAAGAACATCTGGGTGCAAAACAAACACAAAACAGGGGAGATACAGAATTAGGTACTGTGCATCAGTAATCCCATTTCTCTGAGGGATGTGAAAAACACAGCTACAGTGGGGCGCATCCAACCATCCTCTAAGTAGCCTTCCTCCAATTGAAGTGGCTCTTCCTGCAGTGCAAGACCCACTTAATTTGGAGGAAGGCTTCAAAGTTGAGCCAGAAGGAATGATGCGGTATAAATATTTTAATAGATAAACATCGCTCAGTGGAGTGGCAGGATGGGGTGCGATCCACCCCAGTATTTCTGATTACACCGTGCAAAAGATGAACCATAAAAAATGTTTTTCCAACAATATACTACCACCAGTATTAGAAATGTTGTGGCTAAATCTAAGAGACTAGTGTTCACAATAAGCCAGGAAAAGAAGATGATTGACTCATTTGGGCCCATTGCCTTTGCAATTCTTTTATTTTTAGATTATGACAGAGTGGTGTATTTGACTGGCATCTGACAGCAGCAATTACAGGAAATGGGGTCATGTGTCTTTTCTGCAGAGGGAAAAAAAATGGCCAAAATGCCTGAAGTTGGAAATGGAACAGATGAGGGTGAATAAACTGAAATTAAATCCCAATAAGGCATAGCTGTTGACAGTGGGTGGGACGGTTGATATGGAAATTGTGGACATGCCTGTTCTGCAAAGGGTCACAAACCTCCTTATAGAACAGATTCATAACATGGCAGTGCTCCTGCACCTTGTATTGCTCCTAGATTTCCAGGATTTGACCAAGGATGTGTATTTGGCAGATACATCAGCTGTCCGCAATCTTGCATGCCCTCATAAGTATTCAATACATCCAGTGTGACCTTTAAATTCCTAAATGAGCTGGTTCAGCCACACCTTTAGGCAGGGTGGTAGATCCCTGGCTGGGTCATGATAGATCTCCTAACAGTCCTCAGAAAGGAGCCACAGAAAGTCTTATAGCCCAGGGCTCCCTCAGTTAAGTGTAGCTCTCAGTCTTTCTTCTCCA
This sequence comes from Euleptes europaea, assembly GCF_029931775.1. NCBI lineage: Eukaryota > Metazoa > Chordata > Lepidosauria > Squamata > Sphaerodactylidae > Euleptes > Euleptes europaea. The sequence continues at coordinate 43,721,768 of NC_079319.1, forward strand.
TTTTGTTTTCTAGGAAATTCCCTTCCTTGCAATGGCTGGATGCCTCCCTTTGTGATAGTCACTACTCTAGTCAGCCAGTTTGTAGCTGCTCAGTTCTATTGAAGTCGCAAATAAGAATGCTGACACAAATTGTAGTTGGAAAAATTGAAGTGATCATTATTTATCTCTCAATATAAAATGTTGATGTACGTTCTATGTAAAGCAGTATACATTGCAGTTTCATAGCATTTTTAGAGCCTGATGTTGTAACTCAGATATGAATTTGTATACTTGTAAATTCCCTGATGGGCTTTATAAGGTGCAGCAAGTGACTGACTGGTGCCGCCCTCTGGGAGGCCCTGAGAGAGCCATCTTGCACCTGGCAGAACCTAGAGCTCCAGCAAAAGTGGAAAGTGTATCAATCAAGTCTCAGGTCCACCCACTTGCCTTAAGAAATGTCTAGATATGCTCCCCCATTAATTATGACCATGAGGCAACACATTTCCACACATGCAAGTTTTAGAGGTACAAGTTTCAGTGATGGTGCTTGGTGCATAATAATAAAAAAATTAAAGCTAAAAATATGAGAAAATGTGTCCTGCTCCTGTGAGTTAGCTCAATATTTGAAGGACTGTCTCCTTCCAGATGTCACTGTGCATCAGCTATGGTCATCAGGTAGCCATCTATTGATTATCCCACCACTTAGGGTCCCCCATCGGGCATTGATCAGAGCCCAGGCTTTTCCCATCATGGCTCCAGTTCCATGGAATGCGCTCCCAGAAGATGTGAGGGAGGCCCTCTCCTTGGAGATCTTCGGGAGGTGCTGCAAAACCTGTCTGTTTGCCAGGGCTTTTGAGAGGTATTGAACAGCAGGAATCTTTTTTTTGGGGGGGAGATTTAGGGTTTGCAATTTTATTTTTGGTTTTTAACAGAAAATGTTTCTAATTATTATTGTAAGCTACTTTGAACCATGGGGAGGCAGGATATAAATGTTCTAATAAACATGAATAAATAATAAGTACACCTTGAACATGGACACAGGCAGTATATCCACTCTAGTGAATTTTCCTGCATAATTTCTCTGTCAGTGGGCAGGAACACACCTCTTTCCCACAGTGAGAATTTTAACAGTCTGGAGGAAAAGAATCAGGTGACTTTCTATTATGGAGCCCCAGAAAACTGGGTTCAATGGTATTCTCATGAGTCAGAAATGTGTCTTATTTCAGTAAATGAAAGGCTGTCAGGAGGAAAACAACACAGGAAGTAATTTCACTATGTGCCATGAAACAACTTCTTTAGGACCTTGTTTGTTGATAAGGTTATCGGGCAGAAGAAATTCTATTTATAGATGTGTTTCTGCCCATGGGAGAAGCAATAAAACAACATGATTACCTGGCTGTCTGCACAAAAACCTTTATGTACTTGACATCAAAGAATTTGTCAATGGATCAAATGGTAGAAATTTTTCTTCTTCTTTTGGAAAAAAGAAAGTCTTGCCCTCAAAAACCATCAAACAACTGGCTTTGATGCTAATGAAAAGGATGTGATATAAATGTAAGTTCCAAGAGAAAATTCTTACCCAAACTCCTTGGATCATAGAAGGCTGTAGTAATAACACCCCCATTTTTTTCAACTGCTGCAATGGCCAGCTCAGAAGCCATCTGTACCTCAATATTTATTTTTGCTGCAAAGGTATCAGCACCCTACAAAGTCAATTGAATAGTAATTACGACACATTAATATCTACTTCTTTAGCTATCACACTCCACAGCATGCAGTACAAAGGTTTTTCACAAGACCTATGAATAATAACCATTACAATTTATCCAGAAGAAGAGTTATACACATCACACTTCTTTAAAAAAGAAGAAACAAATAGGGAAAAGGCACTATCACTTAAAGCAGTCATGTCCAAAGTCCGGCCCGGGGGCCAATTGCAGCCCCTGGGCCGGTTTGATACGGCCCCCCAGCCTGTTTTGCAGAGAGAGAAAAGGGGATGCGTGGGGGCTGTGCCTGTGCTTTGCATCCCCGACCGAGGGGGCGACACTTGGGTGGAGGGTCGCCTCGATTGGCTGTCTCAGCCCCACCACCCCGAAATGAAGGCCAGCGAGTCTTAAACCCTATAGAGGCCACTTCCTTCTTACCCAGAGCCCGCGCATGGGGACGCGGCCTTTGTTGTTCTGACGCATGGAAAAGCAGCAGCAGCTCCTCCCGAGTGGGTCAAGGGGGATCCTGAGGATGGGTTGGGGGGGACTCGAGGGTAGGAAAGGTGGCGGGGGGGGGGCGGGGAAGGGAAATGCAAGGGAGATCAGAGGCTGGCCCCAATCCGGGAGAGGAAAGACACCCCCCAACACACACACAAACACCGAAAAGCCTGGGAGTGGGGGGGGGGGCTGCTCCGTCTGGCTCTCCTCTTTCCTCCTTCCTCTCTGCAGAAGTATGGGGTTGGGGGGGAGATGCAGCCCCTTCCCTGCATTGCGGAGGCCTCGCAAGGGATCCAGATTTGCAGGGTGGGTGGGAGGGAGGAGAGGAGACACTGGATGGGTCGAGTGGGGGGATTGTGAGTCAATGAAAGGCAGGGGGGAGAGGGGGCTGGATTTGGGGGCGGAGAGTGTTTGGAGTCAGACCCCCAGCAGGTTCTCTCCAAGGCAAGCTTCGAAAGAAGGGATGCTTCGAAAGAAGGGATGGGGAAAATAAATGAAAATAAATGACTCCTGGCATGTATCGTGTTTGGAAATGAGGAGCGTTCAGACGGGGCCGAGTCTGCAGAGGACACCCGTGTTCATTCCAGAGGTCAAAGCCCCAAGCAGAGAGCAAAGAGGTCAGAAGGAAAGAAGAAGAGAAGAGTTGGTTTTTATATGCCCACTTTCTCTACCACTTAAGGGTGGCTTACAATCGCCCTCTCCTTCCCCTCCCCACAACAGATACCCTGTGAGGTAGGTAAGGCTAAGAGAGCTGTGACTAGCCCAAGGTCACCCAGCTGGCTTCGTGTGTAGGAGTGGGAGAAACAAATCCAGCTCACCAGATTAGCCTCCACCGCTCATGTGGAGGAGTGGGGGAATCAGACCCGGTTCTCCAGATCAGACCCCACCGCTCTTAACCACTACACCACACTGGCTCTCATGGGGAGAAAAACTCCACATTCCTCCCTGCACGGGAGATGTCAGAGTGTTTGAATCTTGGACTTCATGAGAATGAAAACCAGTTTATTTCCTGGCTCAGATGAAGGGAGGACAGAATACCCCCGGCATGGTTGAAGGAAGAGAGATGACAATCCCAGAGGGGCACATGAGTGGGGGACGGGGGAGGAAGAGTTCCTGCTCCCTCCCTACAGAAGGAAGGTTGGAGATTTAGAAGCTGGGGGGCGTCCGGTGAGCTGAAAGGGGCTTTGGGGAAAGGAAGGAATGTAGCCATGGTTTTTGTGGTGCAGTCTGTGGTTATGGGCATAATAAGTATGCCATTTGCAATAAACTTTGCATAAAATAGTTAATTTGCATTTAATTAAAAATGTTTGGCAAAATGGTTGGCCCTCACGCATGTTCACTTCATCAAATCTGGCTCTCTTTGAAAAAAGTTTGGACACCCCTGACTTAAAGGCACAACACAGATATAGAAACTTCTAATAATGGCAATTTTCTTATAGAAGTTGAGCAGCAGGCAGCGACTGAAACTCAGCTCCTCTGAAAAGCCTCAAAGCTTTTTCACAATTGCAGGGGTTTACAAAATTAGTCAGCAACACTGTGGCTGCCACCAACCCTGCCCTTGCCCAACTCAGGGGGCATCTCTGATACCACATAGAGCTTCAGAGGAACTAAAAAACAGCATACCTACTTGCTTAAGAAGCAGCAGAGAAGTTCCTAAAGCTTGGCCTGAGGACACTTTGGGCAAGATCAGGCATGCATACTTCTGGGCTTCTATAGACAATGTTCCGCAGGTATGTGGCTGCTTTCAATGGTAGAAGCACCCCTGGTGTCCCCCCAGAATTAGAATACTACACGCTGCTGTTTAACAGGCTGTTGTAACAGAACTTAATGATTAACATATAGAATACCGTAAAATACATTAGCATGTTGATTTTTAAACACTAGAAGATGCGATGGCCTGAGGGGGAAAAAGCCAGAAAAACTCAGACTCTCCCCCCATTTCCCCCCCAGGCCTTTTTAATTTTTTTCAATAGAAAAATTAGGGCATTTAGGGGAACACTGAAAGTAAGTTCCTATGAGATTTTCTCTTATTCGGGAATAAACTTCTTTTGCTGTAGATCTACACAATATTTTCAAGATTTTATTTAAATGGAATAATTTGGCAAGAATTAATAAGCTACAATATGTTTAATGAAAACACTGGACTATGAAATAATGTATTATCATTATTACATAGTCAAGGGTTTTCATAAAGTTAATATCCAAATATGATGGCAGCCCTCCCTATTGTAACTCTATAAGAGTTTCTGTCCAACTACTATATTTTATTTTCTTTAATACAAAATTTGTTTCCTATCTTCAAAGTTTATTTTTTCTTACCTCTCAGATGGCAAAAATTAAAGATATGTGTGCTGCAGTAGCATATGGTGCAGAGCTTTGCAACTCTTAAGTACTGCATTTACTTTCTACTTTTCTATACAAAAATGCACATTTTTATACTTTCAAATTTCATAAATATGCTAAATAGTACAATTTGATATGCTTACTAATCTATAAATGATGCATTTTATATTGTTCAATCAGCACAAGATGGTTAGGTTTGACAGGAAGTATTGCATATATTTCAATTGTTCTTAAAAATGTTTTTCTTAAAAACAATTCTGTTACTTCAAGCTTTCAGGAAATTTAACATCTCTATTAAACACTCACACCACTTCGTCAGACTGACAGGATGCAACATTAGCTTTCATTAGGAATAGCTGCAAGGTCAGTATTGGGATCTTTATTATTTGAACAATTGGCTCTTATGAATTCTTTTTTTATTACATTCACTTTTGGAATCTCCAAGTGTTACTTGAAACATGTCAATAAGACTTGACACTTGTATCAAGAACTCAATAAGACTTGACACTTGTATCAAGAACTCCAATCAGTCACAACTGCAATACAATTAAAAACTTCCTCTGGTTGTTTATATTTTCTGCACTTTTCAGTCTATGTTGCCAATAATATAATTACTTTTTTTATTTGAATTCAATCTCTCCCAGCAGTTGCTTATATAAAACAACTGACCACTCCCAAATTTTAATTAGTTAATAGTGCCCTCTAGTGGACTCACTTAATTTATGTATCATAATTCTAAAACAAATTGCACTTTTTAAATGACAACTCTGAATCACTCAGAACTAAATCACACATCTGCATTTTCAAAACTAAATACCACAGAATATCATACATGCCAAACTTACCTCTTCCACCAGTTGTACACCGTAATCTCTTTTGAGTGGCTGTATTGTTACACCTCTGGCATTAACAAGCTGTGTCAAATCCAAAGGTTGTGTGGGATCAAGTCTACCCAAGTCAATCAGATACTGCAATTTTTTGAGACTGAGGGGCTCATACTGGCGCCGGCGGCTGGAGAAAAGATTAAAGAAGAGTATACAGGTTTCAGAATGCCAATCCAATGCAGCTGCGCAAGAGCACTCCTGCTGGACTGTATGCTGAAGCTACTGTCCCAAATATGCGGACCAGCAGGAAATTATGTACCACTGAAATTAGTCTAACTCGGAATACTGACCAAAAAGTATTTGGAGCAAAGAGGGGTTTTGTAGTAACTTATCTTCCAATGATTAAAAACTGATAAAATGGCATGGAAGACAGATGTTCCTCCCCATCCTGCAACTTCAGACAGGGGCAAAAACTGGGGAGAACTCTTAGTCCCCCCTTTCCCTAACTTTTGATAAGTAGCAGTGTTTTTACACAGTATTTCCCTTCTGTTTGCCTCAAATGTTGCAAAACCCCCAACAATTTTAAATACCTTCTCGTTACATGTAGAAGACACTGTTTTAATATAATAACAAAAATGATTCCTTTCTTATTTGAGCCAGGTTGAAGCATACTTTTTAAATAACTGCATGCATAAGAATTAGTGCATGTGTTTACAAATAAATACACATATCTGTAGTGATGTGTGGCTGCGTAACGGCATGCATTTTTAAATAACCCCTCTAGTGAATTTAAAATTGGCAATGTGACCCATGGATCAAAACGAAAAAAGGCATTTCAGCATGTGAAATATTAATCTGGACTATGGAAAATGCAATCCACAAAAGACATTTCACCCAGCATAATCACAAACTTACCTATGTCCTTCATTGTAGCCATATTTTGGAATAACCAGATAAAATGGAGTCTGACCTCCTTCAAAGCCTAACCGAGGCCGGGTTCCTCTTTGCCTCTGTCCTTTGTGACCTCGGCCACTTTTTCTGCCTCCAGTTAACCCACGTCCACGTCGCTTTTCCTAAAAAGCAATAATCTTACATCAGTTGTTACATAAGGCTGCTCACTCCCTCAGGATGTCCGCTGGATGCCTTGACTAACCTACCTCCCTGCAGGTATCTGACCCACTAAAATGGGCAAATAACCAGCCTTCAGACAGGTTACCATTTATTCAATAACACCTACTTCATATTGGTTTGAAAATGTTAAAGGAAAAAACTACACATCTCTTGTTGTAAGCATATGCAACAGGTGTACATTTGGTATTATCCAATACCCTTGTGAATACCTCTCACACTGATGTTCTCTTTGTGTAACACGGAAGCCTAAGCAAAAAAATGAGCAGCCTTAACAGTATAAGAAAGGCATTATATGGGAACATTCAGACATAATCTTTCTGTCTTTTCTTGACAGGGGAAAGGACACAGACACCCCTGAATCCCACAGGCATTTGAACACTGAGCACAGTGATCAGGGAGAGCAGGAGAAAAAATACAATGTAAAAAAGAGCATGAGGTCTCCCCTGATTATTGTCTCCACTGTACTGCCAATCAGACAGCATAACTATTTATGCTTGGTAATTAGCAGCGCGTTCCAGGTTGAATTGCCCTGCAAATGTTTGGTGTTTGCTCTGCCCCCGCCGCGAAGAATCCCCTCAAGCTGCACGCTGGCTATGCAACCGGTGATTGCAAATGGCTATGCAAACAAGGAGCAGGTGAGTGGGGGTGGAATTTCTCCTTTTGTATCAAAGAAGGCTCTTTATTAGAACAACTTGCACTGTATCAAAGAGATTACCTTTTAAAATGCCACAGGATTCTTTGCGTTAGCGTAGCTGAAGAAAAGAACCAATATATGGGCACTGAAGACCAGAGAGAAGTCGAGACATCCTTGAAATATTATAACGGACTCTAAAATATTTTATGAACCGAAAGGAGGGAAGGCCATCGAATGGTACAAAACAAGGCTGATCTGGCTACCTTTCCTTTTACATCTTTAACAAGTATGCAACAGCCTCGTGCACAGGTTAGTGCCACTGATGTGGTAAACAAGGGTTCGTGGGGGGAGAGAGAGACCTGAGATCGTTATTTCAAGAAAAGTTTATTTGCAGCTGCTGACTCAGAGGCCCTAATGGGCAGAAATCTCTGAGCCCCGATTGTACTGAGGGAGAGATATTTATCCAAATTCAAGATGTGACAACCCATCAACATTCAGGGTGAAGCTGATAGCACTACAGACATAGAGTAACAGTTTCACCCAGTTCTTGTTATGGTTTACTGTAACCCTCCATGACTCTTGCCCCAATTCCTTAGCACGCAGACATACACACACAGAGATATCCTGCCCAGCAACAAGCTATTCCCTTGCTGTCCTAATACTTTTCAATACATTTACAGAAAGGAAAAGAGATTATTACCAATTGCTAAATCAGTGGATCTTCCATAGTCAGGGGAAGTCTACCTTGCTGTCTCACCACAAGAACCCTGTTTCTAAGAAAAGCTAGTAACCCGCAGAAAGGCACGAAGAGGAGGAGCTGGAAAAGGTCGCTCTAGGACACCGACGGCCTCTGGAGCCGTCAACACGGAGGCCAGGCCTTACCACAGCGGCCCCGGAGGACGGACGCAGGCGCGGAGCTGCCCTACAGCACGGAGGTCAACTCACCCGTTGCCTGGCGCCATCATTAGGTCGCAGGTTGATGAGGCTGACCCTGGGCAAGGAGCGCAGCAGCTCTAAGGCCTTGATTCTGTTGCTACCGCCAGCACCAGACGCCGCCGCCATCGCTAGCGGAGCCGGCAAGACCGGAGGGCGACGGCAGCGAGGAGACGCTGCGCCGGACAGAACTAGTGTGCACTGCGCACGCGCAGCAGGCCAGGCGGGCTTCAACCATAGAGAGCAGATTCTAGAGCGGCAGTCCTTTAAGGCCCGGCGCCTGAAACGGTCTACTGGGTTGAGGCGGTCGGCCAGCTGAGTGGCTTTAGGGCTGCCCTGTGCGTCTGTTGCAAAGGAAACAAGCAGGAGGCTTGTGGCGCCCTAAATGAACTGTAGATCGCGCAAGTTAAAACAAGAAGTTAGTAGTCTTTAAAGACCAGAGAAGTCTATTACTAGAGTGCAGTGCCCGCATGCAACTCAACAGGGCTCAAGCCGCGGCTGCATTCAGCTGATCTCTAGGTTGGGAGGGGCGAGTTGATGGACATAATTCATGCAATGTTTTATGTAAGATCTCTTTTGCCGCACTGTGTTTTCAGCAAGACTGTGCAGATTCCCGATGCTTCACAGTACGATCCTATGCATACCTGTCTAAATCCATTGATTAGCATAACTGAATCGGATTGCGGTGCACATCTTAATCGCACAGGTATATTGAAAACACAAAGTGCAGCAAAGGATCCCGCACAAAACAAAGCCAGTCGAAACCTACTGATTTAAGCATTTTTGGATTGCACTGGTACATAGATCATATGTGTATGTGTAGATCATATGTGTTCCTTCTATTGTCTATCTGCACATTTATGAAGTGGGAGTGCTGTGTAGTGTGGAGACATGCATCTGTGTCGTTTTATTTCTCCAGTAAAAAACGAGTTGATGACAACTCTTAAAACCTTGGGTCGAAAATATTTGTAAGCAACAATCTGTCATTCCCAGCCCGTCTGAAATATAAATCATAAGGTGTGTGTTTGCAATACGAGCAAATATTGGTGGACTTGCATAGATGTAACCCTCACACACTAATGTGCAACGTGGGGCAATAATTAGGCCACGTTTGTACGTACTGCGCACAGTGCAAAAAAAGTCACCTTTCCCCACACGTTTAATCCTGCATGGATGCCTATATTTACTTCTACTGGGGGAAGAAGGGGGAAACCGTTGCTTTCAAATCACAGCAAGACCTACGATCACTTCCTGCATCTCGCTAGTGGTCACTTCTAACGAGGGGAAAACAAAACGTGCTGTCAAACGTAACAAGGGAAGTAATGGCTAGCGTTCAAGTCTTTCCATCCCTATACGTAATAGAAAAGAGCAAGAGTCCAGTAGCACCTTAAAGACTAACAAAAATATTTTCTGGCAGGGTATGAGCTTTCGAAAGCTCTGCCAGAAACCCTGCCAGAAAATATTTTTGTTAGTCTTTAAGGTGCTACTGGACTCTTGCTCTTTTCTATTACTGCAGACAGACTAACACGGCGACCCACTGTGAATCATCCCTTTGTAAGTTCTCTTACAAAGGAATTTCAAAGGGAGATTGGAAAGAGAAACTGCTGAATTACAGTTGATATTCAAACTAAAGACCATTTACCTGGGCTGAATAAAGACCTTGCATTCATGGCTCATTACCAATGCTGATTTCTCCACACCCATCTCTCCCCTGGACATCACAGACTCTTCTGCATACCACCCCTAATCCCATCACGTCTGCTATTTACATACTGTTAACATTTACATACTAATGCTTGTCTGAATTCACTCTCCTCTACTTAAAGACGGATGGATTCACATTCTAGCTGTATCTGAAGAAGGGAGCTGTGGCTCACGAAAGCTCATACCCTGCCAGAAAATATTTTTGTTAGTCTTTAAGGTGCTACTGGACTCTTGCCCTTTTCTACTACTGCAGACAGACTCAACACGGCGACCCACTGGGAATCATCCCTATACAGTTCAGCAGAGAAGTCTCACAATGCCAGCTCCAGCTGTCCATCAACGCTGGATCTAACCAATGGGAAACGTCATGCGTTATATCGCGCGCTCAGGGATGCGCGCGCGCGTCTGTCTCCCGCGCCGCTTTTCAACGGTTCTTCCCGCGCTGAGTTTGCGCAGGCAGAGAGCCGGGGGCGGGTGGGGGGAGTTAGGCGGGGCGTCTTTTTGCGGCGCTTCCTCCCCGCTCCCCTCCCTCTTCCTTCCCCTTCTTCCAATCCGTTCCCCGCTACGCCCGTTTCTCCACCCCTCCCCGACCGTCCTCCTTGCCCCCCCCCGTCCATTTCTCACTGGTCGCTGCGGAGAGTCCAGTGTATGTGCGGCAACAACATGTCCGCCCCACTCCCTGCTATCGTCCCGGCCGCTAAGAAGGCCACCGCCGCGGTAAGTGGGCGCCTCCCGCCCTGCGAGGGAGGAGGGAAAAGAGCTCGCCGTGGCGGGGAGAGCCGAGCCTCGCTGTCGGGAGACCGGCCAGGGGAAGAGCGCTTCTCCTCCAGCTGCCCCTGACATGACATGAGGGCCTGGCCGGGGAGGCCTGTGGCGCGGCGCCTTCGCCCGCCCCCTAGAGGCAGGGATGCCGTGTGTGTGTGTGTGTGTGTGTGTGTGTGTGTGTGTGTGTGTGTGTGTGTGTGTTAAGTGCCGTCAAGTCGCTTCCGACTCCTGGAGACCCTATGAATGAAAGTCCTCCAAAATGTCCTGTCTTTGACAGCCATGCTCAGATCCTGCAAATTGAAGGCCGTGGCTTCCTTTATTGAGTCAATCCATCTCCTGTTGGGCCTTCCTCTTTTCCTGCTGCCCTCAACTTTTCCTAGCATGACTGTCCTTTCCAGTGACTCTTGTCGTCTCATGGCGTGACCAAAATACGACAGCCTCAGTTTAGTCAGTTTAGCTTCTAGGGTCAGTTCAGGCTTGATTTAATCTATAACCCACTGGTTTTTTTTTTTTTGGCAGTCCACGGAATCCGTAACACTCTCCTCCAACACCACATTTCAAAGGAATCTATTTTCTTCCTATCAGCTTTCTTCACTGTCCAGCTTTCACTGCCCTCCCTCTTCCCCGGCAAAATCCAGGCTTTTGATCGGGACGTCAGACTTTCAGCGCTTCGGTAGATCCCCTGTATTGCGCTATTTTTTCACGGAGCTTTGCAAGTGCTTTGTAAAGAGCAATGCGTACGAAAAAACAGTGCTGTATCTGGGTCTCTCCCTTCCTTCTCGCCTACCTCATGTCAAAGTATACCTGGGATCTCCTCGGCCTCTTATGTTTTGTAGCTGATTCTGGAAAAGGCAGCCTTCTATCCAGTGGAGTGTTAGACGCCTTGCTTAGGCTACAGGCGCTTTGAAACAGAGTGCCGGCCTGGTGACCGGGTGTATTTTGTAAGAAATTGGGCCGTCTTTAATTGAAAGTACTCGTGAACAAGTTCATTGGCAGACTTTTCTTGCTTGCTTGCTCTTTGTGTCATGTAAAATCGCTTGGGGGACCTTCCCCACCCTGCAGCAGCTCGCTGCACCTCCTGAAATGCAGTCCTGAGTGCTATGGAGAGAAACAAGGCAGGGTGCACTGTGGAGAATTTGTAGGATAGGCAATCTGCAAAAACCACCCATCTGCGAGATTTGGATCTAATCTACTGTACATTAAATGTTGAAGAAGTTTGAATGAACAGATATGCTTAGTACATGACTAGTTAGTAACCTTGGTAGATTATACCTGTTTTTAACACAACTCCTCTGCTATTGGAGGATTTTTATTCTCTCCACTGACTTTTTAGTTGCATGGTGCAGTCCAAAGACTGCTGACTTCAGTGCAGTTAGAAGTGTATAACTGTGCCTAGGATTGCAGTGTTATGGCTATACATAGCCCATAGTCACAAAGGATAGCATTATTACACAATGGTACTTCATTTTAATGTAGCATTGAGCTCAAAGTTTCCTGCCAAATGAACTAATGTTTAACCGGCATACTAAACAGTTCTTTGAAGAATCATTTTTACCCATGAGGATTTCATTAATATGTTCATTTGTATGCCCTGTTCAATTTTAACCTTTAGGAATGATCACAAAAACGTTTTCCCTATAGTTGGGCTGGGCAGATGTTGTAAATAAGACAACGTTGTAACATCAGGCTCTTGTTGATTATAGCTAGAAGTGTACCACTTGGTGGTTTTCTCTGCAGATTGTTATCCTGTATTATGGGCAAGACCTGAAAGTAATGTTTTGGTCAAATAGTTTGACTATCTTAGTGGTAAATTTAATAGAATCCGAGTTGAAATTCACAGCTATCCTCTCCCCACACCCCCAGTGACCCCTACTCCATGCCCAGAAGATGGCCAAAAAACAAAAATACATAAACAAAACCCTCGCCAGAATCCCTGGCTAATCTGGCCTGGAGGAAAATTGCTTCCTGATCCCAAAGTGGCAATCAGCATTTCCCTGGGCTTGTAAGAGAGGGCCACAAGAGTCAAACACTGACACAACCCTTTCTGCCCTCCCTCTTATGATCTGCCTAAGTTCACAGAATCAGTATTGCTGACAGATGGCCATCTAGCCTCCACTTAAAAACCTCCAAAGAAAGAGATTCCACCACTTCCTGAGGAAGCCTGTTCCACTGAGGAACTGCTCTAACTGTCAGAAGGTTCTTCCTGGTGGTTAGCCAGAAACTTTTTTGATTTAATTTCAACCCATTGGTTCTGGTATGACCTCCTGGGGCATCATTTGATATGTTCATCATGATATCATTGTCACTAGAGTTAGAGACATGGTCGAAAAAAGACCTGAGAAATCACAAAATGTTCATGTTTTATAAGTAGAACTTGTTGCAATAAGCTTACCACCTTTAGCTGTCTCCGTAAGTGTTTGAACATGAGCAGTTGCATCAAAATAACTAACAGTGTGAATTACAACAAAGAGTAATTTTAAGTGTCAGTTACCATGCAGTATTGTCCTAAATAAACAGTATTAGGAATCCATCTGTTTACAGCACAGTCTGAAGCATGTTTACCTGGCTCTGTTATTTTCAGTTGAATTTAATAGGATTGATGAAAATGTTGAATAAATGCTATGAATATAGTTCAGCGAATTACCAATATTTCATCGCTATTTTCCGTATTAATTTGAGCAATGGAGATTATTTAATAGGTTGGCATTGCTGTAGGCCTTTGAGGACTGTACTCATCATTCAAACAGAAATAATAATATGTTTTCTAAAACCATTCCTCCCAGGTACATGCCCAGTTTAATTCCTTGGCTCTGATCTCTGCTAGGGAGTTTCCCCCTTGTTCCCAAGCTTGCACTGCAAGGTAACAGACATCAGTATTACTCTAGCTTTGATTCTAATAGCTTCTTGGTTCTTAATAGAATTTTTTTTGGGGGGGGGACCCCTTTTCAAGGCCTTCCCCCTCCCATTTTTCCAACAAAAAAATTGGAAATTGTGGGGAGCGAAAAAATCCTATGAAATATTTTCTCTTTCAGAATGAGTGAAATGCTTTTAAAGACAAGCTTGGCATGCTGTAGACACATACAGCTCTTGAATCCAAGATGCATTTCTGCACCTAATAGGATACCTAACCTTCATGAGGGGATCATGCTATCTTGTTGTCCTTTTGACCTGATTTGTGGTTGACCTTTTCATCTCTCCCTCAAATCACTGTGACACATATACCCACAGGTTGGGTAAAAAGTAGCTTATTGCCCTGAGTTGCTGGAGGAAAAAAAGATCAGAAGGAAGTGGGGCAGAAATTGCACCAATGCCTCAGAGGAAAACTTTGAAGGTTTAATTAACGACTGAGTGCTCTCTGGCCATATAGCAAAAATGGAGGTACATGGGCTAAGATAGCGTAGGGTGCATCAGCATGCAGTTTTCCTCAAGTATTGGGTATTTTTGAAATTTTGCTTGTATAAAACTAAGACATTTATAACTTTAAATCCCATAAATATGTCAAATATTGCAATTGTATATGCTAAGTAAATGATTGTGCATTTTGTGTGGTTAAAGCAATAAAATTAATTTCTGATAGGAGAGTAAGTATTGTGTATGTTATATTCCCCCCCCCCAAATTTCCATTTTTTATGGGGAAAAACACCCCCGAAATGTTTTTTCTCCATGGCTTCAACATTTATGGAAATTTTACATCTCTAGTTCCTAGAAACCTGCTTGTGACACCAGCCATGGCTTTGCCAGTACAGGGTAACAGCTGCTTCACATGATGCTGCTGCCATATGAAGCTTGCTTGAAATTGCCTCCATTTGTGGCTGCTCCACAGTGTGCTGGATTGCTGCATTTGATGTCCCCGCTGCATGCAATGTATCCTATTTTTAAAATGTGAAGCACAATCCTTTGAATGTTTCCTAGGAAACAGGCTGTAATTCAGTGGAGCTTGCTTCCAGGTAAGAATGCATAGGATTGTGGTCTTACCCACCCTTCTGCTATGGACGATGAGCACTGTTGGTGCACATTTTTATAGAGAATGACACAATTAGGCAATTTAGTCTGATCTGCACAGTGAGCATGCACACAGACAATATCTAGAGCACTTGAGATGCAGAAGTAGTTTTGGATGGTATTTATATTATAGCTGGCTGCATTCTGCAAATACAGGCAACCAAGGAAATTAAGAGAAAAATTAAAAGGGGAATTTTTAGGAGTGCTGACTCTTCAAGTGTAGCTTAACAAATGGGCAGTATTAATAGACAAAAAAATCACGTAACACTTTATAATGAATAACACTCCTAAAAAACCTTCAGAGTACAAATGGATGTAACTAGAAACTAATGTTATGCAAGAAATGTTATTACTAATATGAAGATGATGAATGAAATTCTTTTTAAAGAGACTGTTAACAGATTTGTAAAATAATGTAATTGTCAATCAACCTTCTATAAAATACATACAAATGTGAAGAAGCCATAAGTTCCCCAGTGTGGTACAGTAATGTAGAGAAGTGTATGGATTTTGATATATTGGTGAAGCTGTGGTTGGATTGTAATACTTGTGAGAGGACCCTTCAGTTTGGAGCAGGATCATCAAGTTTGATCACATGAGTTTCCATTTGGAGACTTGGGTCTGTAATTTGGCAATGTTGTGTTATATTTATATGGAGTGAGTCTGTGATATCAATGTCACATGTAATTTTGAAAAGAAATATTCTAATTCATATGCTGTTGACTTTTAGGTCATATTTCTTCATGGATTAGGAGATACAGGGTAAGAAATACATTTCTCAACACATGATATCAGCCTTTGAAAATGCATTTTGCTGTTGATGAATTATGAGGAAAAATTGTAGCTCTTTTGTTAGGTGCTATGCTCATGTCAAGCATTCTCAGTTAACTAAATCTGAATCATTAACTTAAGATATTGTCAAAGGCTTTCACGGTCAGAGTTCATTGGTTCTTGTGGGTTATCCGGGCTGTGTAACCGTGGTCTTGGTATTTTCTTTCCTTTTTGGACTGGTCTGTCTTTTTTCCTGTAATTTGTTAAACTTTTGCTTCTGTCTGGAAGTATGGCTGGTTAACCCCTGTTCCATTTTTCTGTAGGTGAGATTATCAATCTTGTCCCAATCATGGCTTCTCATTTTGTGGCTAGTATTGATATGTAAGGAAAACAACTCCTTGTCTATGGCAGCAAGTTCTTTGCAGGTAGTGTGAATTCTCTCTCGTAAGAGAGCCCGTTCTAGATGGTCAAAAATGCGGTTAGCTCGTGAAGTTTTAAAGATTCTTTTAGTTATGAGAAAAGATGGAATGGTTCCTGTGTCTCTGCATCGCAGTAGAAAGGAAAGAAAAAAAAAATCAAGACCATGGTTACACAGCCCGGATAACCCACAAGAACCAATTAACTTAAGAGTTGACTGTAAGAGGGAAACAGTACTGACATTTTAAGTAATGAATGCACAGATGTCCACACAAAAGCTCTGTATCTCACTGATTTATTTAAAACATTTTAAAGCTACCTTTCCGCCCAGTTTAGAGTTTCCAAGGCAGTGATCAATTAAAACATTAAAACAAGATCAAAAATGCATATAACTATAAACAATTTAAAAATAGAACACAAACTATGACCGGGAGGAAGGGTCAGTGTGGAAGCAGCAGAGAAAACAAATATTTACCTGTTGGTGGGAGACAATAATCTCTGGGGAGATTTCCTAATTTTGATGCCACAACTGGTGAGGCTCTTTCACATTATTTGTTTCCATCCTACCAGCCAGAGCTGACTCTGACTGTCATTCCAGATATGTCCTTTTTAACCTGACAGACAATAGGATGATACAGTCCTTGTGACTGAAAACATGTCACTGAAATCCATATAGCCGCAAGTGAAGCTCTAAGAGACTTTTCTGCCTTCCTCCACACCTTGCTGAAGCTTGCCGAGCCTCTGAATTATTTTCCTGAGGGGACAAGGATCTTCCAGAAACACCATAAAGTGCAAAGCTGGAGGGAGGAGACAAAAAATAGTGCACCCCCCATGTCATGATAATGCATCTAACCCATTGAAAATATAGTCTGGTACAGGATACAAAGTATTCATTGTAAGACTATTGTTCTGCTCCTTTACCCAAACGTTTATTTTATTTGTTTCAAGTCACTTGCCGTCTGACACCTATGTTAGGAACAGGCTTGTTGAATCTAAATTTGAAATGTTTACATATTCCTGTCAACAAACTTCAAGATTACTGATGGTCCCACTCTGTTTGTGCTGCCCTTGGGCTTTTGTGAAAACAATGGGCATTTTTTTTTAAAAAGCCAGCTTACATTTAGTGATTGGTAGGGTTGTTGAAAAAAAAATGTAATGAAACTTTGTTCTTTGTGTTCTAATAGGCATGGGTGGGCGGAAGCATTTGCTGGCGTCAGAAGCCCACATGTAAAGTATATTTGTCCACATGCGTAAGTATCTTTTTGGTAATCTTTCATATTTTCCAAAGCTTTCAATTTCTGAGGTTTCATAAAATTAATAACAATGAATGGATGTCATTGCTAATACAGTATTAGGCAACATGGCAGTTTCAAAGTTGTAATTAATATTTTTCACTTGATTATCCTTCGGAATTGTGTGAAGCAGTATATGTACTTTTTATTAATTGGTAAACCGGGGTATGGAGTGATAAAACCACTATGTATATAAATTCTTATTTGTATCTCTCATCACACATAGAAGGGATATCATCATGAATCTTACATGGACACATAATGCAAATCCCAAGGTGCCCCACTTTAACAAGAGTTACATTGTATTGAAATAGATGAGTAGATAACACATGTCCACAGCACATCATGTATAGTTCATTATATATGGTAAAATTAGTGTTTCAACAGTTTCCAGTGAGGTTTTTTCCCTTTAAATTTATCAGTGTGGAGGATATACATGCTATATTGCCTTTAAATATTAACAAGTATTATTCTAATAAAAATAAAGCTTTGAATTTGTTTCAGTACAACATTTAAAACACATTTGATCACTTCAGTTTAAACAACATGTTTTTCTGGTGAAATATTTCTGGCTATTGAGACATAAAATTAACATGATCTACTTCAAAAATTAGTTTACTAAATAAATAGAACTCTTGATAAACATATGCTGTATTTGGGGCTTTAGATAGTTTTCTGATTTTACATTTTCCAGAAAACCCAAATCACTCTTTCCAAGACTAGCTTAGATAGAGCTTTTCTAAGAAAATGTTGGGGATGTTTTGTGGAAGCAATAAGTTCTGTGTATTGCATATTCTTGGCTCTCAACATTAAGTACTAACATCTATAGTTAACTATATTTATCATATCAGGTAAGTTCAAAGAACTTCCAGGCTCATACAGTTTTACCAACCTGATTACAAGTGTTGATTGAAAAAAACACACACAAAGCCATCACTCAAAAATAATGTTTTTGTGCACTGAATAACCGTTAGCTTACACTTTCACTCAGGGTTACAAAAACCCATTTTGTGAAGCTGGACTGTGGGCATCAAAAAAGAGTGCCACAATAGTCTGGACTTGCAAAATTCAGTATTCTACAAGAACCCTGTGATCTGGGCCTTGACTGCATTGTGAAAAGAGCAGTGTTTTCCCATACCGACAGCTGAACTCAGGGCAACGCAGTAGGACAGCACAGGCACTGGGTAGTTGTGTGCTTGAATATATTCAGTCTGCACTAAAACTAGAAGCTTCTCTTGGTTCCCATGTGCCAATGTACTGCTTTATATATTAGCATAGGAGGCAGAGCCCAACCATTCCCTTTACTCCATTTCTGAAGCAGTTTCTGAGCAGTGAGGACACCAGTTAGCATTGCCAGGTCTTGAAATAAATATTTTTGTGTACTGGTGGGTTCTGGAGGATCTCTTGCTGGAGCCCTAAGCAGATCCAGGGAGGTGAAGTCCAGCAGTTTATGTGGGTCTTAGTGTGTAGCTTAGTGCTAAAACTATTCATCAGATATACAGATTTTTTTAAAGAGGGGTAGCTTTATTCCTTGATTTTGAGGCATCAGGCCAGAAACATAAAAATACTCTGTCTAGGCCTTTTCTGATCTATGGGTAAAATCAACTAAGCAGGGAGACCAGGTAACAATTTCGTTCTGTCCTATGGGACATCCTTTAACTAAAAAAATAATATGCTAGTTGGGCTATAGGAAACAGTGTGTTGGGGGAGCCACAGGGAATGGTGAACTGAGTTGAGTTGCAACCTCAAGCAGCTGTACTATGAGCACTGCATAAGTCAAAGAAATGGCACAAGTGAAATATATTGTCATTTACTAAGTTTATGACTTTCTGTATTAATACCCTTAATATAAATTTATTTGATTATGTATCTTATAAGTTTATGGGGTTTGTGTTTTTTGGACCAGATTCCTAAATGGTAGTTTAGGGTACCAGGAGGACTAGAAATTGGGATTAATACAATTCAAGGAGTAGAGTGAACACTTGAAGCTGCCTTATACTAAATCAGACCCTTGGTCCATCAAAGTCAGTATTGTCTACTCAGACCGGCAGTGGCTCTCCAGAGTCTCATGCAGAGGTCTTTCACATCACCTACTTGCCTAGTCCCTTTAACTGGAGATGCCGGGGATTGAACCCGGGACCTTCTGCATGCCAAGCAGATGCTCTACCACTGAGCCATGGCCCCTCCCCATATTTGGGGGACTTCACCGCAAAGATACGTATGAGACAGAAAGAGGGCGCATGGTACCCCCCACTACTCTCTCCCATTCCCTCTAAGTCCCCCCCCCGCTTCTCTTTGCCTGCCTGCAGCATGCACATCGCATTGTTCTCTCCGCATTGCCCCGCTCTCAGCCTCCCCCTGCCTTTCTGAAAACGCATGGGAGGTTCCGCCCCCGATCCGCCACCCTCCAAACACACACCCTCCCCATCTGAATTCCCAGAACTCAAGAATAAGCCCCCATGCAGAGTTTTGAGAATTCAGATAGGGAAAAGGGGCATCCAGAGAGTAGCAAATCCAAGGCAAAACCTCCCATGCCCTCTGCTTCTAGCCTCCTAAGCCCACAAGGAGCTGTCCTTGCGCTCACACCTCCAGGCGCCCCAGGCAAGAAGCAGCGAGGCGCAGATGACGCCTCGCTCAGACGCGGCTCTTCTGGGAGCGCAGTTCTAACCCCTCCCACTCCCTGACAGCAAGACTCTATGATCGTGCCCTCCGCAGTGTTATTGCAATAAAGTATGAGGCAGAAAGGTGATGTCCCAAACACAGAATCTTCATAGTAAATATTAATTTACCAGTTGCCGTACCTGTATCCTCTTGAGGCAACCAAAGTCATGTAAAATATTTCAAGAATAGAAAAAAGGAGAAAACTGCCAAGTCTTGGCAAAAAGTGCTCTTTCCCATTTAAGGCAAACTAGAGCTGAAGAACAGGCCTATGATATGTCTTACACAATGGATGTAATGCAAGAAAGCAAATGATATTCCACTTAATGAACACAGATGGAGCAGTACACATGGTTCACATTGCATTGGTTAGAACAGGCCTTGACAAATTTTCTTTGGACCTAGGAGCCCAGACTCATCCATACCAAATAAAATCTTTTCTCAGTCATATTAAGTTTAATGTTGCCTCTGTGTTATGAATGGGGTTGTCAACAGGCCTGGAGGAAAATGTCCTTTTCCTTCATTAGAGGATTAATGGGAGGATGCTATTTACTTACCTACATGCTACAAAAAGCCTCAACAATCCATTTCCACATATTAAGCCTGTATTAAAGGGGGAGGACATCTTTCTCCAGACCAGTTGGCAACCCTAAAATCAGCAGGTCAGACTTTAAATCCATTAGTTGTAAAGAGCAGGGCCTTTATTGCAGTTGGCCCAAGTCTCTGGAATACTTTCCTGGATAATGTGCAGAGTTGCTTCTTCCACATCTTCTTTCAGATGGGATGCAAAATGTTGTTGCACATGTAAGGTTGTTTTCTTGAAGAGGCAAAGCCCAGGAAAAAGCTTTGGAAAGCTTTTTGTACAACGTCTTAATTTCTCTCTCCAGCACGAACTAAACCCATGTACATGTCATTGGAATGAACATGAAGTCTTCCCCAATTTTGCCCCACCTCTGTTTTCTCTCCTCTCCTTGACATCTTCCATATGACACATTTTAGTAAGCTCCTTGGGGTCGGGCTTGCCTACTTGTATTCGGTCAAGCATCATGCTCACTGACTGTTCTGTGTAATAAAACCCCCACCATATTGACCCTGGTACTTGCTCAGTTTTTGTTCAAGGAGGTCTTCCTGATATAAAAAACAATCTGGCGCTTAGCTGTATAAAGTAGTAATTTCAAATAATCTCTTTTCCTATATCTCTTTTTTTTTAAAAAGCTGTTTTTTCTCCCCCAAATTTCCAGGCCAGTTATGCCAGTTTCACTAAACATGAACATGGCTATGCCATCTTGGTAAGTAATAATTTGGAAGTAAATTTGTGAAGTTAGTACTCTTGCAGTACAGTCCTAAACACAGTTGCATTTTTCTAAGTCCACTGACTTGGAGCATTCTTCTGCTTATGATTGTGCGGTTAGCCTTATACTCTTGCCTGTCCCCAAGCAGGGTATAGGGTTGACTATCATTTTTGCCAGCTCCCATAAGGATTGTAAAAAGGTTGAGCTGGATTTTGGATCCCGATCTACTTATAGTACTTATACTATGCTATATTCATGTTTACTAGATGTGGGTTCGTGATTTCTTCCCTTTCTTATTTCCTCAGGCATGGCATACAAAACAGCATAGAGCCCATTTTCAGTCTAAAGAGGTGGCAGTGATGAAGGCATCCAGCTTAATTGTTTAAAGTGGTTTGTGACCAGACAACACTTAGGTCTAATGCTGTTGATGATGTTCACTGTAATTTTTGTGTGCGTGAGATTGTTTGCTGATAAAAATCTGTCCCATCCATACCAACTTGGAGGCCAAGTTGAGAGTAGATCCATTATCGGAGGTATCAGAAGTCTTTTTGTTATGGATAGATTTAGATTGATGCTGAGAGGATCATTGGGATGTAAGAGCCATTGCTTGTTCTGATAATCTGCGCCTGTCCTGTCTTCTAAAATCATACTTGGGAAAGGTACTGGAGACTTTTGTTAAAACTGTCAGTGCCTCATTGACAGAGGGGGCTCACTAGACCTTTGAATGAAGCAATTATTAGATATTTTGCTTAAACTTTCATTGGCTGAGGATGAAATGACGAATTAAAGATTGGTATCCACCTGTTGGTGAGAAGATGAAAGCATGTTTTGATGGAACAGCTCTGGGTGGTCCTTGGTTACACATTTGCCCTTGACCCATTTCACTATGCCTTCAGGCCTGGCTTTGGAAGTAAGACTGCTTTAGTAGTGCTGATGGATGATCATTTAAAGCTGAACAATGACAGTTATCCATGTTGATATTGTTACATTTATTGGAAACTTATTGGAGGTCATCTTTGATCTTTCCTGTCTGATTCTCACAAGGTTTACACTAGAGGAGCAGAATCAATGGGTTGGGATTCATCCTGTGGAGTGCCTCAGTTTCATACTGTCACCCATGCTCTTCAGTGTTGATGAGGCTGTTGAATGATAGCATCTGGTGCTTTGGAGTTGCATGCCATCGATATGTAGATGACACCCAGCTTTATATTTCATTATCTGCATTTCCAGATGTGTCTGTCTCTGCCGTGAAACAGTGCTTTGAGGCCATGGTCAAGTGGCTAAAGCAAAGCAAGCTGATGTTGACTCCAAACAAGACAGAAGTAATGTAGGTTGGGAAGTCTGTTGGTTTGGAGGGATTGAATCCACTCTGGTGGATGGAATGGAGTTGGTATCTGCAGAACAGATTGAGAAATTAGGGGTGCTCATGGACCCAGCCTTGCAGTTTGAAAGCTTATTGGTGTAGTGGCCAAGCATGCCTTGTATTAGCTGCATTGGTTCACTAAGCGTGCGATCCTGAAGCAAGGGGGGAACCACACAGAAATCGGCACAGTTGCCGGAGTAGGGTAACTTATGCAAGTCCCCCTGGAAGCTGGGGGCAGCGTGATGCTTGGGTGCTGGCGTTGCCTCCGACCAGCATCCCAGTGTATCTCCCTGCACTGGTGTTCTGGGAGGCATTCCTGGTGCATTCCTGGGGACAGAGCTGCCTTAAGGCAGCTTTCTAACCCCTTTCGGCCCTGGGTTGTTGGGGAGATATGGTCCCTTTTTTTTTACACTTGATTTTGTAGGATACCTTTAGCCAGAAAGGAAAGATGGAGTATAACTTTTTAAATAAATACATAGGTTTTGCCTTGCATTCTTTCTTCTGTAGCAGATTTTGCTGTTTAGTTTGGATCAGAATTTTTCCTTCCTTAAGCATCTCTTAAAGAGAGAGGAACATCCTGAGGTTTGGGTTCTGTCAATGGTGTTCCTCAGTTCACTGACTCACAGTCGTTTGGCTTCCAAGGGTCCCTTCCCTTGTAGGTTTGTCAGTTTTTTCTAGCCCTATTCCCATCCCTTTATCTCCTTGCTAGTAAAAACGTTACATAGTTTGTTAGAGGTGATTGTTAAAGATTTCTTGGCCCTGGCTTCAGCCTGGTGGAATGCTCTGCCTGGTAACATCAGGGCCCTGCGGGACCTGAAAGCGTTCTGCAGAGTCTGTAAGACGGAGCTTTTCCACCAGGCCTACAACTGAGGACAGCTGCCTATATCATCTTTACTGGCCTCCCCCCCCTTCCCTCCCTTGAATGGGAATAATGTAGATTGAAGGGTTTCCACCTGTATGGCACCTACAGTATACTTGGGATTCTGTGCGCCGTCATGTTGAGGTTTTAGAGTTTTATTGTTCAGTTTTATTAATGACTATATATATGGAATGTTTTTGTGTTTTTAAATGACGTTACCCGCCCTGAGCCAGCTTGCTGGGGTGGGATGGGTTATAAGTCTAAAAAATAAATAATAAATAAATATGCATTTTGTAGATTATTCTCAGTCTTTCCTTGGTACAGAACTGAACCTATATGCTTTATTTAATACCTGGTCCGAATGCTGCTGGTGTGTGGAGGCTTGGATAATATATTGTTTCCCTTAAGGTTCGATATCATTGGACTCTCTCCAGATGCACAGGAAGATGAAACTGGTATCAAGCAAGCAGCAGAGAATGGTATGTTCAGCAACCTTGTATTAAATAATGGAGAGAAGGGTGAATTGTTTTTGAGAATTCTCCAGTGTTCAGTCTGATTTTGGAATTGCAATTTTTGTATTCGGTAAAATTAACTATGGCTTGCATTAATGTTATAGAACAGTGAAGTTTTAATAAATGGACAATATGCTATATACTTATAATTTTGGTAGAGTTGTTACACATATTAATGACTGATCTGATCTCTCTCAGAGGTGGACTATAATCAGTATTGCTAAATCTGAATTTGCAGATACCTGTTGATTGAATGAAATTATCCTAAATTGCTGTTTGGAAAACCTGGTATCTGGAATACATATGCTTCTCTAAATAATGATGCTAATATACTTGCACAATAGGGGATTGTGATTTGTTTAGGCATTTGAGTCTCTCAGGGTCCTGTACTGAGGCTAACTATGCATCTCCCTATTCAGCTTCCAGAGCCAAGTGGAAGCACTCTGAGTGGAATGAGTTTTACCACAATGTCAGTGTTGCAGTATTGTGGTCTGGGCACTTCTGCTGTCATCATAGTTACTCAAAGTTCACTGTGCCTTCTTCATTGTAATGTTATTAGTTCACAGCATAGTTTTCCCCCACTTCTCTGTTTTCCATTAAGTCTCAGATACATTGTATTTTTGAAGAGCAACTTTTAGATTTTTGTAATGCATTTCACCCATCTTGTAATTTGTAATTCTTGTGTGTTACTTACAGATTCCTCTTTCAGAGAGATCCTTGATTTGTAATTCAGTTTCTAACTTTTTTGCTGCACTGGAATCTGTAGTGGAGGTCCCTACTAGAAAAATAGAGTTGCAGCATTTTGGAATGAGATCCTAGTCTAGAAATGTGACATTACCTCAAGGGCCAAGGAAGACTGGGCACATGTATATCTGACTGTTTAGGTGGAAGTAGTGTCTGGGAGATGTGGTGTCTGGGAGAGGTATTTGGGGAGGCTAGATGGGCAGTATTGGGGGTAAGTGTGAACATAAGAGAGGGTAAGGATCTCCCCAAACTTCTGGGCTAATAGTGGTAGTAAGTGACTTATCAACTGCTGTCTCTCTGAACTTCAAGGTAGTAAATAGGGAGAGGAATCTAGTGGTTCATTCCTACCTTTTAGATGCATGGGTTCTTTTTTCAAATCGTTCAGTTACTACTATCTTATTAATCACCAGGCTTCCTTTGCAGTGAAATCTCTTGTAGAGCAAGAAGTAAGAAATGGAATTCCCTCACACCGAATAATTCTGGGAGGATTTTCTCAGGTAAAAATAATGCCATATTGCTATTTGGCTGTATTTCTGTTGAAGTTGAAACCTTGCTTTGGGGGTGGGGGCAGTAATTTAATTCATCAATTTCTAAAGGTACATGTTCACTGGCATTTTCCTATGCCATACTTATAATGAGCTGACATGGGTCAGAATGACAGATTTTCTGGTGTGCGCAGATGTAATATATTTTTATTTCAATCTGTATCATGGATTTTCCAGCAAGGCTCAGCATGAACAATGATGTTAAAACCAAGAAAATATTATAAAAGTAAGCATATGTATTTGGTGCTATTTCTCTATGAATGTAATGTAATTTATTGAAAACGTCTGGCTTTGGCAAAGTTTTCTAATAAGGGAGCTGCCAGATCTATGGAGAGAAGGTCTTCATACAGTTTCAGTATTTGTACTTGGTGTGAGAAGGTATCAATAGGTTCACAGCCTGCCATTGTTTGACATTGGGATGAAGCAGTCTCTTGGGCTTGAGCTGTCATCAAATGATATGCTTAAAGTGAGGAATTATACACCAAACTCTGTCAACTGAGACTTCCTGCATTATGATGAAAGTTTTAATCCTCCTTGAATGTAACATAGGTAAAATAATTTCATCTTGGTATCCAAGCCATTTGGTGTTCTTATCCAGAAAATAAAATGGACTTTTCATTCCTTTCTACTCTCCCCCCACAAAAAAAATCATAGCATGTTAGCATGTATAATACTAAATGTAGAATCCTCAAAAGTTATACTGTGTTGAAGGGAGGTAGCAGGATCTCACGGCAGAAGGACCAAAGGGTACCAGATATGTTAGCGCAAGGGGTTGGGATTTCACTGATCAGGGAGTGAGAGGTGACCCAAATAAGGTCATGCTTGAAGAGATGAGAAGAAAACATGCTGTTTCACATTTTGCAAACTGATTTCAAGAGAAAACAAGACAGTATAAAATGTTGCACTTGCATGAATGTTAATTGAGTCGTTTCTAAAGAAGCTTAATTGAAATTACTCCATTTCGAATGAGTGAATGTTAAACACATTGGTGTGTGATTAAAAAGATAGTAATATGTTCACTTTTGTTTTCATTAGGGAGGAGCTCTAGCACTGTACACAGCTCTCACAACGCAACAGAAACTAGCAGGTGTTTTAGCACTCAGCTGTTGGCTTCCATTGAGGACTACTTTTCCACAGGTGGTGTGCCTGGCACTGAAGCTTTCCTAAAGTTCAAAATTACGCTTCAATATTGTTTTCCTGTTAATAATATTCAGTGTGTATCAGTAATCAAAACCCTTTGTGGCCTGAGGGTACATTACAGTAATTTAGAGAACCTCTTGTTGGGTATCCATGCCTTTTTCATTTCAGACGGTGAGTGTAGAAACTGATAATCAGTATCCTGTGCATTCATGAGAGTTACTCTAAGCAAGAATTGCCTATTAAAATAGCATTTGGGTTTATCTTCAGAATCTTTCACACAGCACAATTAAGGTGTTCTGTCAATGTTTTGTACAATAAAGTAATTGTAGTTAGGCAGTCCTTGTTTCAATGTACAGCGGTATTGTAGACTGCTTGGTTTGTTCAGTTTGTTTTAGGTTTTGATTTGTCTCTGTAAAGCCTTTTAAGAACTTCTTGGATGAAAGTCTTCTCTAATGTAACATTAATGTTACTTAGAAACCTGCCTTGTTTGCTTCATCCAATGATTCAGTGCAGTGAGACATGACTAGGCATGCAGAGAAGACCAGGTGGAATTGTTTTCTGTTTAAATAATAGGCGTCTGCTGATGTACAAGTGAAGGTTTTAGAGTGATCATCAAATTCTAACATGTTTATGAATATTAAAAAAATGTTACTTCCCTCATTCCAGGACTATATCTGATCTGTAGCTTCCTCAAGGACCTTTTGGGTTAGAAGTTCAAATCAATATTCCTACCAGGTTCCAAAGAGAGCCATTATAATATAGCCAATAGAGTTTTTGGACTTGGATGGGAAAACTGAACATAAGAAAGGCCCTGCTGGATCAGGCCCATCAAGTCCAGCAGTCTGTTCACACAGTGGCCAACCAGGTACCTCTAGGAAGCCACAAACAAGATGACTGCAGCAGCACCATCCTGCCTGTGTTCCACAGCACCTAATATAACAGGCATACTCCTCTGATACTAGAGAGAATAGGTATGCAGCATGACTAGTATCCATTCTAACTAATAGCCATGAATACCCCTTTCCTCCATGAATATGTTCACTCCCCTCTTAAAGCCTTCCAAGTTGGCAGCCATCACCACATCCTGAGTTTGAATCCTTTTGCCACCGAGCTTACTAGGTGATTGTGGGCAGACTCTCTCCCTCTTTCAGTTTAGACTACTGATAGAGTTATTATGAGGTTAAAATAAATATCCTCAGAGTTGTTGTGAGGAAGGAAGAGGGGCCTTTTACATTGCTTTGAGCTCCTTGGAAGAAGAATGGAAACAATAAAAATTATTATGAAGAAGTCAGAAACTTTCAGGATAATTGACAGATGTTGTTCCTTGCTAAGCAGTTTTGAAGTTATAAGATAAAGCAATTTTATTTAAATACATAGCTTTGGCAGTTGATGTTGTACCAGCTCACAGATGGTCTTTAATTCAGTATCGGTGTTTGCAGTACAATGTGCTATGCAGTGAATATGCTGAAACAAGTATGGATATGTTTACATTTTTTAATCACACAATATACTTGCCATTTTATCTACGTGAGAGATGTTGCTTTTTCTGTATGGTGTACTAATGTTTGGTGTACTAATGTTTTGTAACTCTTTATTAGGGTTCCATTAATTGTGTCAACAAGGATATTCCCATTCTCCAGTGCCATGGTGACTGCGATCCTTTGGTTCCACTGATGTTTGGATCTCTTACCTCTGAGATGTTAAAGACCATGTTAAATCCTGCCAATGTAACTTTCAAGACTTATTCAGGCATGATGCATAGCTCATGTATTGAGGTAAATGATTTTGCAGCTATGTTTAATTTAGTTTGAGCCTTTGAAAGCCATGTAGGCCTGAGAACCCAGGTGTTCTTGCATGCTGTTAACATTTGAAGCCATAGCTCTAGCTGAATATTGGATCATGTTTAGCAAAAACTGCAAGAATTGGCTGAGTGAAGTCTCTATGCCTTTATATTTTTTGGGATAACCATCTCTGCTGAGGATAGATTATTCGCCTGGAGATTGCTCTAGAAAAGCATGCTTTGGCTATAGATGTCTTGAGCCAAGTTGTTTGTCAGCGCGAACTCCGTCCTTTTACCACAAGGTCTCAGAAACCCATCCAGTTCTGATAGAATAACTGGTTTAAAGTGATCAGCTGCCACTGGCCCATCAACCAGAAGCAATCTAAACCATTCCATGACTTCAGGAGCATGGATTTGGCCCTTGCAAAAATTGGCCCACTTTATCTAGACCAATTTTTTAAATTTATAAACTTGATAGCTAACATAGGTAATCAACTTGTGGTTCAAGCAGTAAAGTTGATTGGCCAAGTAACACTGTTGTATCTCTCCCCACTGGAGTGAGAAACTTGCTGTTGGCCTCTGCAATGATGCTGTTCTTCTCCTGTGTGTGTGTGTGTGTGTGTGTGTGTGTGTTTTGAAATGATCTGAGGAGCTTTGAGTAGAGGAAAGGTCACCTCTGTTGGAGCAGGTCTCTCCCCTAGCATATGGGGCTTTAGTTTGCTAAGCCTCTCCTTGTCCTGAAAAAAAATGGCAAGGGTGGGAGGCAAGAAAGTTTTTTAAAGCATATGCCACCCTAATTTAAGACTGGGGTCAAGATTAGCTTCCTGTGAGCCAGACAGAACCATTCTGGGTATTGAAGGGGATGCTCCTCCTTTTGGTGCCATCACAAGACTGAAAGCCCTGCCCATATGTCATGAGAGAAATAACTGGAGAAGGTCTGCAGTTGTGAGGAATTTTGCTCACATTTTGTAGCTCCAAGTTATGATGACAAGCTGACTGCATGTAGGACGTCCTAATTTGGGTACAGTATGATAAGACTTTTAGTTGGGCAGGGGGAGTTGAATGGGTGAATTTTTTGAATGGATGAAGCTTTCGGTAGTAAACATTACAGTGTAAATTGCCAAAACTGCATGCTCTGTTTTCTTTTATATTTATTCCAGTAACTCTACCATAAATTGTTTTTAATTCTTGAATAGGAAATGATGGATGCGAAGCAGTTCGTTGATAAGCATATGCCTCCAGTTGATTGAAACTTCTTGAAAGGCCTTCTCTTTAAATGCACCAGCATCATCTGTACTAGATTGTTACTTTTCATGCAGCCAATTATGAAGCATTTCTGTGCCTACAGTGTTAACTCTATTGTAAATGTTCCAACAGCAATGACTAGATATCATAACTTTACAGGAATGATGCTCTTTGCAAACTTCATTGGCCACGGTATATACATAAGGCAAGGAAAATATGTTTTGGAATATAATTGAGCATACTTTTCAATACTTCATTTCTCCAAATTTAAAACTGTTCATTGATAATGGAAGACCTCTAGTTTTAATGAATGGTTTAAATGAGAACAATTTGATTAGTTCAAGACCTATTTTATTACTGCTTGTGAAATTGACATTCATATATCGTACATGCAGAATGTTAAACCAATAAGCATGCAGTAGTAGAATAAGTATTCTTAATGAGGATCAACTTAAAGGTCAAGTTTAACCAATATTATTGCATGAGTAACAGAAGACTTCCAGTCTTTACTTATCCCTTTGCAGCAATGTAATGCAGTGTCATTTCCTACTGTGTGCTGGGCTACATAAAAGCAGTATCTAATATCTGGAGAAAAGAATCTCATGTAACTTCCCTTAAGATGAACTACAGTATTTGTGGCAAAAATAGGGGGAAAGATCAGTATGTTGAAATATTTTGTTGTGGGTTAGATCCTAGAAAAAATTTCCTCTACAGAGGGTTGGAACAGCTCTCATTGGTCCCCCCACACACCCACAGACCTCCATTGCCCTTGTTATGCTGTTCCTAGGAGCACCATTTCCAGGATCATTTTGGGTCTCAATGGTGGGGGAGTCAAGGTTTTGTTCCGTTAATGGAATACCTTCCATCAGTAGAGGTGGAAAGGACAAAGATTTACCGAAGTATGGAAGCCCATCTGAATTCTTATTGTCTTGCAACATTTCAGTCCTCAGAGCTTTTCTGGTACATTTCTTAATTGGCATTCTATGAAGTGAGAAATGTGTTTTATGAATTATCATTGAACAAGCAGTTTGTCTTAAATTATTTTGTATTCCCCCACCCCAGATCCAAACAACTAATAGCTAATGTCAGACAAAGTATTCTCTCTTGTAACTTGCCAAAATATATGCCACTTTAATATATGCAAATAACTCAGCTTCTTCCTGTGTTACTCCTTCTCTTAGAAACTCTGATAAAGTGTGCTTCAAAAATTTCCTGGTAATAGGATATCCAAAACAGTATTGAAGATTTGGCAATATGGATTTTGGATGGATATGTGGCAGGGGGAGGACATTCTGCTTTCAAGGCCAGCATCATGATCCCATTTTGCTGATCGGCTAAGCATTGCACTGCAGCTACATATCTGATTATCTTAGTGATGTTGCAATTGTTTGTGGAGGTTTCTTTCTTTCTTTACATGTGTTCTTGATGCATATGATTTTATTTCCTATTCTTAAACATACCATCAATCACACTGGGGCTGTTGCAAGTTTTTAATTAGTAAAAGTAACAACTGGTGCTCCCCAGGACTTACTTTTGCCCCAAACTTAGCTCTTCTAACTACTCTGTGGGTTTTGTCCTACTTTGTGAATCACATTCCTTGAATGTTGCTAGGGTTTGCGTAACCTTCCAAATTGAGGCCACTTTGATATATCAGCAGAAGCAATTGATTCCCGGTCTGTACTACTTCAGATGTGAGACTCACGTTTCTGCTCTATGTAATTTTTAAAAAATTGCTATGCACACACACACACACACACACACACACACACACACACACAATGAGGGTGTCAAGGGTTTGATCCAGCAGTCTTGGCTTGCTACCTTTCTATGATGTGAAATGAGGGTGAATGAAGGAGGAAGGAAACATGCAACCTCTCCATTTGCAGTGGTACAGCCCAGGAACAGCTTGACTTCTTCAATCCTCTGTGTATGTATAAATAGCTGTTATTTAGAGGCAGTAAATATTTTTGTAATCAAAGCCTTCTCCAATATCTCAGTATTTGGATGTCTGTAGGAGTTGGCATACACTTGAATATGGAACCAATGTGACTTTCCTCAGTGCTTGTCCTGATTACTGGTGAATTACTTTGCTATATAAGTATTGGTTTCTAGAGGAGGAAGGCAATCTGATATTACTCATTCAATGATCTTCTGCTAATATGTAGAAGACCTTGCTTTCTGAGTGGTTGGCATACTTTAAAAATATTTTTGGAATATTGACATCCGTGGTGATTCTTAAATCAGTCATGCAAATAGATGATCTGCTTTATGGAAATGTATTCATTATTTTTATTAACCTAAACCATATGAAACTACTGACACCAAAATAGTAGTTTACCCCACAAAAGAGATGTTGATGTCTTCTAATATTTTGCCTAAAATTTCAACATCTAAAACTCAAAATATATTCAGTATTAAAGTTATTTGGGTGAATAACTGCCAAGTTGATGATAAACAGTTTTATCATAGCCCAAATAGTGTTGCGGGATAGGCAAAACTACTGGCTTCTCTGGGAGTTTTATCCCTGATAGGATATAGCCGTTAGCTTTTCCTTCTAAGTATTGCATAATGTTAATGCAGTGAATTGAAGGAATACAGTACTCTAACTTGCATTTTAGGTCTGTTAATTAAATGTTTGCCTTAATGAAGTGTGCTATACTTCATTAAACTACAAAATGCATCTTTTTATAAATAGGTGCTACTGAAAAATAAAAAGAATATAGTTTAAGAATGTATTGAATAGGATATCGATGAAGCCATATGTGTAGGTTGGGGTATTTTATAGACATCTTTAATTTGGCTTTCCTTTATCCTAAGGTGAAGAGATACAGTTAATATAAAAATCAAGATGTTACCTTATAGTTAATGGTAGCAAATCTGTTGTTGAAATGGCTTTCTTGTAGTTCAATTGTAAATCTTTCTGTTACTGTGAAATAAATTCTGAACAATCGTGTCTGGGTTTAATGAGCCAATTCTTTAAGCACATCCCTAAAATATGGTTAAAAGGGGGTGGGAATACTGCAAGTATATTTTTGAGTATGGTATTTTGCAGTTAATCTTAGGTGGTAAAACTTTGCTAGTATAATTAATGGATAAAATAGTAAGGATGTCTTTAAAAGGCTTCAGTTAGTATGAAAAACCCATGGAACCTATGCAAGTTACCATGTTGAAATGAGAGATGTAGTACCTGGTATACTTGTTACTACAATGGACCACTGTGAGGTAGCTCTTACCTTGCTTTGACACTTTCCTTTCTATGCTGGGCCTGTACAACGTTTGACCCATCAAGCCAAATGATGCATACCAGCCGTGTATTGGTTCTTGTAGGTTATCCGGGCTGTGTGACCGTGGTCTTGGTATTTTCTTTCCTGACGTTTTGCCAGCAGCTGTGGCAGGCATCTTCAGAGGAGTAACACTGAAGGACAGTGTCTCTCCTGTCCTTCAGTGTTACTCCTCTGAAGATGCCTGCCACAGCTGCTGGCGAAACGTCAGGAAAGAAAATACCAAGACCACGGTCACACAGTCCGGATAACCTACAAGAACCAATGAACTCTGACCGTGAAAGCCTTCGACAATATTTTCAGCCGTGTATTGTTCTTGCCATGTGCTTTGCTGCTTGTTTAAGAACCACATTTTTAATACCATTTTAATTTTTATACTTCTCCCTGCCGAAAGGTTGATTCCATACTTTCAGCTTGGTTGCTTAAAGGTTGTGCTTGTTTGAGGTGATCTTATATGTGTCTGTTACCATGTAGTAATAACGCAGCATAATTGATTTAAAAGATTCCTGCAAATTTAGTAGTTTCCACAACTACTGATCTCATGGGAATTTCCTTTGCAGAGCAAACTACAATCTGGCAGGGGAGTCCTTTTTAAACTATACAGCAGGTAGCATAGCTGTACAATGAACACTACATTTCCATTCACCTTTTGAGTTCTGGAATTACATATTGATATATATAATGAATAGGATGATTATGAAATATTTCAATTGTACAGCTAGATAGGATCAGCAACCCATCTCTTCCAATTACTTGCTGAGATCACTCACTGTAGGATAAGATGTCTCCATGGCTCTGACCCTTGTACAGTACACTTCATGCTTGGCTTACGGTTGCTGTCTTCAGTTATCTTTGCCCGTTACCCAAAATTCTACCCTTGATGGAGAAATTGAGGGGAGCTATACTTTGCTTGTTTTTTGCAAACACTTGAGGAATCTAAAGGAATGGTACAAATACAGTAAATAAACAACTCTTCCTGTCATCAGAGGAGGTTATCCGGACTGACATCAGAAGACTTGTAGGTTACTATCACCTATAATGTTGCCTGGGGTTTAAAAGGTAAACTCCATGTTTAGAAAAAGACGAATGTCTTACAATGCCCAAATAACTTCCCATATATTTCAGTATTTTCTGCAGCAATGGTTTTAAATTTCAGCAATGCAATCTGATTTAAATGTTTTCATAGACTCCTAGCCCTCATACCTTTCCTCATTGGTATTGTCCATGTACTACGAAGTGCAGGATATGCCTCATGGAGGCATCTGTTCTCAAAACAATACAGTGACAACCATACCAACCATACTTTAAAAACAAGTTAAAAGTGCCTGTGTTGTCTGTGCATTACCAAATCTTAGAGGTTAAGGGTCCTAACTTAGAAGGCCGCAAGCCAAGTTCTAAATTTCTTCCCTTGATTATAAGGGGATTTGTGCAGAAGATTGAAAAGAATTTCCGTGTTGATGACTGAACTAGCAGCAGGCTGATGAATGGGAAGCTCAACATAGAATACTAGTAACCCACAACACCTGTACTTTAATATTGAATGCAAACTGTGCTTCCCCATCAATAGATGCAGAGGTGTGTCTGGGATGAAACTTTACATTGGAAAATAAGAGTGAAAACCAATTTTATACTGGAAGTCACTAAGATGAGTGAATTAGGACTGTACCTCCTTGCAGCCACCAAGCTAATTAATTTTCCCTAGTTTGAGCTATAGGATTGCTATAGGATTCTGGCAGTAATTTAGTGTGCTCTGAGAGCTATGTGATTGCATGTGGCAGCATATCTATAGGTTCCTACCCTTTGAAAGAGGGGGAATCAGATTCTATCTCCTTAAGTAGAGTCCATCTTGGAAAGGGGAGAGGGTTCCATTTATTTTAATATATATATTTATAATTGTGGGATGGGTGTGAGAGGTTCATCCTTCATCTTTGCAAAGGAATGCTGCTGTAAGCAGTTTACCCTGTAATGTATAGGAGGGATGGTGGCTTATCTCAGGCAGCCTTTAATCCCAAAAATATCCTGGTTTACAGGTCAGTCTGTTTGCTACTAATTTTGATTGTATTTCTCTCAAACCAAGTGTTACATGATTCACAGAAACCAGTATGACTTGGAGAAAAAAATTATAGTTAACGTTTTGTTGCAGTAACGTGGTTTACCTAGGATACAAATTGTTAGTTCAGATCATCTTCTGCTGCATAAGAGAATGGACAGAAAAAATAATGGGATAGGTGCCTGATTCCTATGGATTCTGAAAACCAGTTAATATGCAACAGAGCATGTGCTACTTTACACCAGAAGATATCAGACAAACTGCTTTGAACATCCAAGTTTTCAGTAAAAATGGAAACTGGCAAATTCATCCTGTGTAGCCACTACATAAGTTCGAACACATTACTGACTGATGTCTCTGATCCATTGAAGATGCTTGTGCTCATAAACCTGATCGTTACAAACTTCATACTTTAAGCTGCACTTGTACAGGCAACGGGCTATGGCTGAGTGGTAGAGCATTGCCTCTGCAGGCTGTAAATTTCAGGCTCAATCCCTGGTATTTTCTATAAAAAAGGAAAGGGGGAAAAACGAGTAGTAAGTCATGCAAAAAACCAGCCTGTGGCATCCGAGAACTACTGCCAGGGCAGAGTGGATATTATGGACCTTGATAGATCAACTTAGTATAAGGCATTTTCGTATGTATCCATAAGTCTACAGCAGTTCTAGCAGCATTTTCAATGCTGAGGAAAATTCCAGCAATAGCTTAATATGCAGGGACTATGGTGATGAAAGCTTTTACCTGGCTGGCCCAGGCGATGTCAGAAGCTAGCAGGGTTGGCCCTGGTTAGTATTTGGATGTGGGACCACCAAAGAAACCCAAGGTAATAAAGCAGGGGAAGGCAATGGCAAACCACCTGTCTTTTGCCTTGAAAACCCTATGGCAGGGATGGGGAACCTCAGGCCTGGGGGCCGTATGCGGCCCCCGAGGACATTTTTTGTGGCCCTCGGGAGCTCCAGGGCCCTGCCACGGAGGCGGGGCGCAACCATCCCCAAGGGTGTTCCTGGGGCCGCGGCTTACAGGGGCGCTGCAGTGCCCTTTGGACCACCTCTCGCCGACTTTCGGCTGTTGGCCGGTAAGAGGGGAGGGGG
The DNA here is from genome assembly GCF_029931775.1 of Euleptes europaea. NCBI lineage: Eukaryota > Metazoa > Chordata > Lepidosauria > Squamata > Sphaerodactylidae > Euleptes > Euleptes europaea. The sequence continues at coordinate 43,757,327 of NC_079319.1, forward strand.
AGGGACGCTTCCCCCAAGGCTGCCCCCTAGCCGCGGCACATTGTAAGCCCCTCTCGCTGCCTGTCAGCTGTTGAGCAGCGAGGGGGGGGGGAAGAGGCCAGCGGCTCCCGGCAGCAGAGCATGCATGTGGGATCGGGCTTCAGGGGGGCCTTTTATGGACTCTGGGGAAGGAGGGCACAGAGACTGGGGCCCAGTCGCTCGGGGCTCCGTGCGCCGTAGGGTGTGTGTGGTTGGGTGGGGGAGGTGGGGAGGCTGGGGCCCGGTTGCGCGGGCCGGCGGGTGTGTGTGTGTGTGGGAGGCTTCTCTCTCTTTTCTTCTTTTTTTTGTCACTCTCCTTTCTCTCCCTCTCTCCCTCTTTTTCTGTCTCTTTCTTTGTCTCCCTCCGTCCTTTTCTTTCTTTCCCTCTGTCCTTTTCTTTCTTTCTCTTTCTTTCTCCCTCTCTTTCTCTCTCCCCCTCTCTCCATTTCTTTCTTCCTTTCTCTCTCCCTCCCTCCCTTTTCCTTTCTCTGTTTTCCTTCCTCCCTTGCCAATTGACTGCGGGCTGTGTCCCCCTGGCGCCTCGTTTGCTGGAGCCCACCGCTGGCTGCCCTCCCACCTGGGAGGGGGGAGTGGGGGCGCCCTGCAGGCCTTCTCTGTGTGGCCTCCCCTGGGGTTGCCAAACTCCAGGTGGTGGCGGAAACCTGGCAACCCTAGCCTCTCCCCCCCCCCCACCGGGAGATCTACACCTGGTATGGCCCCCGAAAGATGTTATAAATGTGCAAATGGCCCTTGGCAGGAAAAAGGTTCCCCACCCCTGCCCTATGGGGTCGCCATCAGTGAACTGTGACTTGACCTCACTTTCCACCACTAAGTGATGGCGGGACAACGTGCTGATGATACAAGGATTAAATCTGCCGTTTCACTTAGCTACCATCTACTCCATGTCGACTCTTGGCCGCCACCACCACCCCGTGCACTTGTGCCTTAATCCAGGTATTGAAGGCAACCCCTGAGCGAGCGAGCGAGCGGGCTCTTGGTCCTACAGAACTACGGACATAAGAAAAGCCCTGCTGGATCAGACCAAGGCCCATCAAGTCCAGCAGTCTCTTCAGTGGCCAACCAGGTGCCTCTAGGAAGCCCACAAACCAGACGACTGCAGCAGCACCATCCTGCCTGTGTTCCACAGCACCTAAGATAATAGGCCTGCTCCTCTGATCCTGGAGAGAATAGGGATGCATCATGACCAGTATCCATTTTAACTAGTAGCCGTGAATACTCTTCTCTTCCATCAACAGAGCCCTTCAGCTGCTTCTCCCTTTCCCTCCTATTCGCTCAGAAGGGCGCAGGGTCTTTCCCCGACCTGCAACCCCGAGCGGATTCCGCTACAGCAACTCTCTATTTAAGGGGTGAGTGACGTCCCGACTAAGCGCGAATTCAGGCCGCAGCCCTCCATTTCCGCTGGGCGGGCGCAACTGGCCGTGCCGAAACTCCGCCTCCTCCCGACGCGTTCCTCTTCCCGGCTCGCGAATCGATGTTCTCGGCGGGCCGCAGCAGGGCCTGGCTCCTTTTCCCCGGGGCTCGACGAGCGCAGCCTGGCGTCGCTGTTGCCGCGCTGTCGCTTCTGGGTCAGGCCGGCGAGTGAGTGCGTGCGTGCGTGTTGTTCAGCGGCCTGGCGGGCGTGTTGACGTCTCCCATCTCCCCTGGACTCTAAAAGCTCCCGCGGTTTCCGTCGGCGGAGGCGGGTGACTCCGGCGAGAGGCTCGCTGTTCTTCGCCCGCCGCTTCGGTCGCCATGAGCACCGAAGAGGAGATCATTCGCATCGCTAAGAAAATGGACAAGATGGTGCAAAAGAAGAACGCGGTGAGAGGCGCTTGGGGGGAGGGGGAGAGAGAAGAGGCAACGGCCCCTCGCGCGCTCGGCTTGAACGGCTGGCCGGCCAATGAGCGGTGCCGCGAGCTCAGCTGGGCGCCCGCCTTTTTCTTGAAGGGGAGCAATCGGGGGGGGGGGGGACGGGATTTGCGCGCGGCGGCGGCGGTTCTTTTGTGAGGCCTCAACTGTCAACCGCGAGGACGTGCCTCGAGCCGGGGCGGGGCGAGGCCCGCCGTAGTGGCTGAGGGCCCCAACTCCTAGGTCGTCTGCAATGAATGGCCCGAACACCTCACGGTACTCGATAGGCCGAGTCTCAGTCACTGTCAGAGGTATTTGCCTGGCGAACAGCCAAGTTTCTGCACGTATAAATCAGGATCTCGATAGTCTCCTGGATTCCAGTCGAGCCGGGCACTCGGCTGTGTGTAAACATGCTCGGCGCATTTCTAGGAAGGGCCTCTGTTTGTTTGTTTGTTTATCTTTTTAAGCTAATAGCTATAGCAAAATATTTGGCCCTCAAAATATTACCTCCCTCCTCCCCAGGTCTCCTTTTGCATTGGTCCTGTATGTTTTCCAGTCGCAACGTTAGTTTGTTTTAGGAAAAACTTTCGTAAGCACGGAGATGGAGGAAAATATTGTTCTAATCAGTTTTAAAGGTATGGGGGGTGTTTATTAAAATATTTATGCCCTGCTTTACAACTCAAAGGATTAAAATATACAAAATGCAATAAAACCCTCTACATCTTAAACCTCATCAAAAGCCTTTGTTACATCTTTAATAAAACCCTCTACATCTTTAAACCTCATTAAAAGAGTCATTAAAAACCCTACAGCACCTCCTAAAAATTTCTAATATAGATTTGTATTTTATTTCTCAACTTAGGGACTAGTCACTGGAGCGTATATTTTAACTCAGTTGCTTTAGGAGGTGTAAGCTTCATTTAGATTTGGACATCTTTCTTTGTGAATACACGCGGGATGTCACACCAGAGCATAATTGCTAGTTTAACAAGATTATACTGTATTGCCACATGGCAGGCTCCTATAGGGGAAGGGTGTTCCACATCTGTGCACCTCTGCAGATAAGGCAGTAGTGTCAAGGCTTAGTGGCAGGTCAGGGCAAGACAAAACTGGGGAGTGAATCCTCACTGCCCAGGATAATAAGCCACCCCCAGTCCCTCTGACTGACCCTAAGCTGAGAGACTGAGGAACCAAGTCTCTAGCCCTACTGGGTATTATTCAAGAATTTGCAAGATGAGTTCCAAAAACAATTACTTTGGTAGCATTAGCCAATGTAGACCAAAGTACTAGGTTTAGATTGAATCCCCAAAGCCCAGATAACACCACAGAAATATAATTAATAAATGTGTGCAGATATAAGAGCAGTGCAAAGCAAGGAACTAATAAAATCTAAATAGCTAACCTAAAATACTTAGACAGCCTTTTTGGTACTCTGACCCAGATGCTACTTGACCAGACCGAAACACAAGAGTCCAGGTAGAGTCCAAGAGCAGGTATTCCAGGCAAAAGATAACCTAAAGCAAGGGTGTTAAACATAAGTCCCAGGGGCCGGATCTGGCCCCTTGAGAGCTCTTATCAGGCCCACGAGCCAGCCCCATCCATCACCCTACACTCAATCTGGGCTGGCAAGCCCTCTGTGGGATCACCAGCCAAGACAGCCACCTCCCCATCCCAATCTGGGCTGGCAAGCCCGCTGCAGGCTTGCTAACTGAGGCAGCCACCCACACACACACACCCTGGATTTAGGCTGGGTAGCCCGCTGCTGGCGAGCCAGCTGAGGCAACTCCCCCCACCCCCCTCTCCTAATCTGTGCTGGTGAGGCATAGCCCAGCCCAACCAAGTGACATTTTTGTCATATCTGGCCCTTGTAACAAATGAGTTTGACACTCCTAAAGGATAGGTGATCAGAAGAGGCTGACCAGCAGGTACAAACTAGAATGAATTATCTTGCTTTATGCCAGGCTGCCAGCAGCAGGCCTGATTCTGGTTGACCAGTCAGGTGTGTTGTCAAGACACATGACCTGTACTTCTGCAGCTAGCAAATGCTCAAAGTCAAGCAACTCATCCCCCACTCAGGGTTCCTTGTGCTAATGAGATGTAATGCAACAGAAAAACTCCCTCCTGGTTCCTGGCCTTGAAGCTCTTGGGCCCCATGATCTCATGTGCACCTGTATCTGACTCCATCCCATTCCTTGTCTCTCTTGAAAGTGCAGTTCACTAAGTTCCCAGAGAGAAGCCTTCTGTGATTTTCCTATACCCAAAAGCCTGAACCAAAGTTTTGAAATGCCAAGGAACAGCTAGAGAAAGGCCAGTTTCTTGACAAGTAGTCTGCCCTCTCATCAAATGTGCCTAATTAAAAGGACACAGTATAAAGCAGGGCCTTCCTGGAAAATCACATCATTTGTGAGGTTCCATGTCAGTAAAAAATGATCTGTTGTAGTAACTGTCACATTCTTCTGTTGGGCTATACCTTCCAGGTGTGATTTCTGTCAACTTACCTCATGCTGGTCCGGGGGGGGGGGTCCTCTGTCCCCCATAGGCAGCATTTTGGGAGGCATGGGGGCTATAGCAAGAGAGGATGGAGTTCTTCTCTGCTGGTGAAAATCCTTCCATCAGTAGAAAGGTTCAGTGGGATCTAAGCCTGTGTGTTTTTCAGAGTTATACGTGAATATGACTCTTGGTTAATAGGAGTGTTTGAGAGATTCTCTGATCTGTCTTCTGAAAATGATGACCAAGGTCTGACCAGTTGCATGCTCAAGTAGTAATATACTCATATGTCATGAGTTGAATCCAAAGCTGCTGTTCTTCCAGCACAATATGCATAATGCCAGTTCAGTTAGCGCCAATACATACTTGATGGGTATTGCCTGACCCACAGGAGGGGATTCCTTTATAATGATAACACTAAAAGAAGGCTTTGTGCATCTGAATATGTCACTGGGCTACTTAATAAGATGAGTTGCTGACTATAACCCCTACAGAAACTTTCAGACACTTGCTGTACACCCTTGATGCTTGATTAAGTTTTTAAATGCTGCTATTGCTTTTGTGAAGTAGCTTAACTGAAAGTAACTACTTTTAGTTACACAACATACTGATACAATAGCAACAGAAGTGTGCTAAAATTTGTTTGAACTCACATGACAAATTAAACATTTTAGGCCCCATACATTTGCATTTTGCATCTTATCTTCTGGTCCTGGTGCTGTTCTACACATGGGAGTTTTCTGCTGGCTTGTGCCGAATGTATACTAAAACAGCTATTGCTCAACAAAACCTAAGTTCAAGTGAACTATATATTGTTGCATTGAGCCTGTAAGCACTTTAGTTACAAGTACCTATCAAATGTTTGGTCTGTAGTGTAACTAGTGTAACAAATTAACTTATTGTGTGATGAATAGGTTCAAGTTGGCAGAGGTAATACTGCACATGTGGATTTTCAAATATCAAGAGCAATTGAGTAAAATTAGAGAAGAAAAGGTAAGCAGTAGTTTTTCCTCTTACTAGATAGAAATTCCAGCTTTAGTAAATAGAAGAGAGTATGGGCAAGCACCTTTCTTTCTGCATTAATATGAATTTCAAACATTGTTATCAAACCACAACCTCGTCTTTGAGCATAGAGCATTCCCAACATGTGGAAGATTTTAAGAGGCAGTTCTTATATACCAAAATAATGTATAAATCCTTTCAAAATGTAGACCAACCTTCCCTAGATATAGGCAGTATATTGAAGTTTAATACTGCCTAGTTTATTGAATTAGTTGTTTTTCATAAGCCAACTGGGCCAGAATTGGATGCTACTTCTGTAAATTGTTTATCCTTTTTTTTAAAAAACTGTTGTTGTAGTCAGGTCTTAGTCATATTTACATATTTGTTTATTTTTATTTATTTTGCAATTTCTATTTATTTGCAATTCCCACCCTCCCCAGTCACAGCAGGGTCAGGGCGGGTTACAACATTGAAAATACACATCAATACTAAAAGTAAGACAATAAAATCCCAATTAAAATCTACACAATCCCAGATAGCTCTCAAATTTAACCAGATTGATCGAAACAAACAGGCAGGCTTCCCCTTCAGGTCGATCCAGCATGTAACTTAAGAAGGTGGGGGGATAGGGAGGCCAGCCAATATAATATCTGTGGCTGCCCTTAACTGTAGGCATGGTGGAAAAGCTCTGTCTTACAAGCCCTGTGGAACTCTTTAATGTTCCGCAGGGCCCAGATTTCACCAAACAGAGCATTCCACCAGGCCGAGGCCAGGGCCAAAAAGGCCTTGGCTCTCATCAAGGACAGCCACACCCTCTTAGGGCCGGGGGACCACCAGTAGATTATTGTCAGATGATCGTAACACTCTTCGGGGGGTATACCAGGAGAGGCGGTCCCAAAGATATGAAGGTCCCAGACCATGATAGGCTTTAAAGGCTAAAACCAGCACCTTGAACCTGATCTGATACTCCACCTGGAGCCAGTGCGGTTGGCAGAGCACTGGCTGTATATGTTCATGGGGCGAGACCACTGTAAAGAGTCTCACCTCTGCATTCTGTACCAGCTGGAGCCCCTGGGTCAGTCTCAAGGGCAGCCCTACGTAGAGCGAGTTACAGTAATCCAGCCTAGAGGTGACCATCGCATGGATAACTGTGCCTCAGGGCAGGAGAGGTAGGGCACCAGCTGTTGGGCCCAGCGGAGGTGGTAAAAAGCCACCTTGACCGTGGCTGCAATCTGGGCCTCCATGGATAAGGAGGCATCCAAGATCACACCCAAGCTCTTGACGGTAGGTGCATATGTTAGTTGCACACTATCAAGAGCTAGGAGCCGGCACCCCGACCCCAGGCTGCCCTGACCTAGCCATATAGAAGTAAGACCCACTGAATTCAATGGAATGTGGTTCCTGAGGAATATGTTTTTCAGTCTTAAGCCACAGTCTAAGTTTTCTCAGAATGAGAGTTTAATTTTGGGCTTTACTTTTAACTGTATTTGTTTAGGAGTAAAGCTTCAGTGAGCATAACAGACGTTTTTTCAAGTGTACCTAGAACTATAATACAGTATTTCTAGACAAGTTAAGCATATGAACCTGTTCAGCTAATTTGAACATATGTAGGTACCTTATGCTGTTAGATCATTGATGTAGCTACATCAGTATTTCCACTCTGACTGGCAACAGCTCTTCCTGTTCTCACGTAGAGAAAGAAATTTCGTAGTATGCTACTTTTTGTATTAAGCGTCATTTCATTTCTTTTAGGCATTACACAAATCAGTGTTTACAGTTTTGTATTAATTTTATTTAACAAGTAATGTAAAACAGAGTAATTTGTTTGAAGATTAGTGTTTGATGTTTAAAATTCAGATTCTTCAGGAAGCCTTGTAGTAAAATTCTTCTTTACCTGTAGGAAGGGCTTAATTTTGATAAACCTTAATGAAAGGCACAGTGGCTTATATATAACGGGCTCTGCAGTAATATGCTCATGAGTGCATTCAGCAGACTTGGAAATAGGATCAGGGTATTGTGACTTACATAGCAATTATGTTAGCACTGATTGTTTGAACAGTATTGCAAAAATATGTGAATTGATATTTTAATGAATAAATAAGGTACCGTGTCAAGATTATGCAGCTGTGTCTCACAAACTACTTTCTTTTCAAGTTTCACTGAAAGCAGTAGAGCCCTTTCTGCCTCTTGCATCACCTGAGAATGGGATATTTTTTCCAGACAGAGGCAGTTAGAACAAATATTCCCTACTCTTTTGGATTTATTTTTTGTTGTCAGAGTTCTCAGTTTTATATGTAAATATTGCATATGGCAAATAACAGTAAGCTAGTGCTTCAGTTTATTGTATATGTTTAATCAGAAAATGTTCTATGAAGAATCAATGACTGCATTTTGAGATGACACTAAGATTTTGCTTATGAATATAACTTGTTTGCTTAGGTGGCTTTGATGATCTTCAAACTGGTTGGATATCTGCTTTCTGAAATGTTAGTTGTTAAAAATTGTGATTCTCAATTGTTGGAATATTAAGGATTAAAAATTAGGTTATATATTAAAATAAAACAAGTAATTTATATAGAGTTAATTTATCTGTAGGCTGGTTAATTATTTCATTTTGTAATGTCAAGCGGTAAAGGTGGTTGGCAAAGATGTAAAAAGGTAACCACTTGGAATGTAGGATCAGATGTTAAATTGACTATTCGTTCAGGCCATGGTTTAGGACCTTCAGGTGGGTCACAGTTCCTCATATACTGGGTTGTAAGCCCCTATACAGCTGCCTTTTGAAAGAATCCGCTGCTAGTATGCATGCATCTGTATGCATGCAAGGGTAGCATGGCTTGTGTTTCTTTTTGCACTCATGCTGTGAGGAGCAGCACAATGATGAGTTCCTCCGTGGTTCTGACCCTTAGGTTATTTTTCACTGTGGTGCACCTCCTGGTCCTCAGTCTGTTTCCAGTCTACTGCTTTCTTGGTCTGTTGTCCATAGTCTGAGCCTTGCCTCTGGTAAAGTTATAATTCTGTCATGTGCTTCTGATGTTATGCGCTTTTGGCACGGTGGGTCTTTGGTCTGGAAAGGTTTGAAGCAAGGTACGCTTCCATGGCACAGCAATAAATTCCTTCATGCCTTGAGATAAGTTTGCTTTACTTTACAGTGCTGAAGGACATTGGGTTGGATCCCACGATCTATGGATGCAAAAACCAGTTGTTTCCTGTGTTCCCTCCCTCCAACTTGTCCTTTCTGACCCTAGATAAGTTATTCAATGGGGTTCCAGGGCACAAATGATGAATAGCCTCACAGGATGGGTGGCTCCAGGAGGTGAGGGAAAGGGACAAAGTCACTCCTTTCATCCAGGTGGAAATAGAAAAAACTTTCCCAAAAGGATTGCTGTTGGAAGGAGAATATGGGAATGATCCGCAACCAGCAACACCTTCCACTGATGAATCGCTGGATATACCCCATTATATGTGACTGAAAACGTCTATTTACTTATTTAAAATATGTATATCCTGCCTTATTTCTTTAGACAAAAGGTGGCTATTAACTCAACATCCAGTTGCAAGAACGCATAAAAATAAGGCCACTAACAAATTTAAAACATACAGATTAAAAATGCAGCCAAATCTGCCAAAGCAATTTACCCTCCTTGAATTGCTTTCTGAAATAGAACTGCCTTGCATGTCTTCCTAAATGTAGCCAGTTAATGTGCTCTCTGCACTTACTCTGATAGGCCATTTCCAGAGAACTATACCCTAACCCAGAAGCCCAGTATGGATGACAGCTCCTCACATTTGCTGAATGCCCAGGCAGGGAGAGTGGGTATGCATATCCCCCCTACCTTGTGATCAGTGATATGACTTTCCAAGTGTTTCTGCTAATGGGGAGGGAGAGTTTGTGCGGTCACTTACTCCACATGGTCACCCCCTGCAGATGTTCAAGCTATCACACAGAAGCAGGAGGTAGGGCCAGAGCATTCCTGCCTGTTATCCCTCCCCACATGTTTATTGAACTTCTGGGGTTGTCATCTGTACTGGGCTAGAGAAAACCTGTGACCTCAAGAGAGGGCATGACAAGGAGAAGGCTGTCTGAGGAACACTTATGTGGCATGTTAGGAGTATATCGGGAAGATGTGATTCAGTTAGCATGAGGGCCCTAGGCCAAGAATTATTCATCTTTCTATCTGGGTTCACTTTTTACTTTTTCCAGCTACCTATAGGGCTAATTCAAGCATTATATTCTGTCCAACAGGATTAGATATGCCAAATAATAGGCTGTGCTGGATTCCCTCTGAACTGTACCCTGCACCTCTGCTGTATTTTCATTTGAGTGTTTCTGAATTGTCAGTTATTAGGATGTGATATTCTTGCTTTCAATTTACTTGACTCCGCTGCCATGCTACCACAGATGTGCCAGTTTACCTCTAAATCCATTACAATTTACCTCTGAATCCTTTACAATATTTTTACAGGCTGGGGCTCTTGATTTACTCAAAGAACTGAAGAATATGCCTATGACATTGGAGTTGCTACAGGTATTTTTTCCGAGTGCTGCAGTATTTCTATATATATATATATAGACATATATATATGTTGTGTGTTTATGAGAACAAGATTCCAAAACCATCGATAAGTTAGTTGGGTTCCATAAAAAAGAAAAGAGACTGTTTCATTAGAATTTGCCTTATCCCTTCATTGGAAAAGTTGCTGGACAAACAATGAACTATGTATTTGTTATTGTGGTGGTAATGATGAAAATAATATACTATAGTCACTTCATTATTGTTCACCCTTTGTACATACAAGAGGCTTGGACCATGCTGACAGGCTCTTTCTCCCTTTGTAATTGAATTAAGCTAAAATTTGGAACACATGCAAGTCAAGATAATCTCCCTGAACAATGAGTTGTTTGGAAAGAAGACTTTTGAAACGATAGCAGGCATGAGGGTCAAACAACACTTGTCCTTATAAAATCATGTAGTGTGGACTAGTGAAGAGTTCACAAAGGCAAGTTGATCCAACTCCTGCCCATAGTACCACTGTTGGTCTACTAGCTGCCTATAGATCAGCCTATGAATGCAGAACACAGTATTCCACGAGCAGAGAACAGGCACGTGGCAAAAAAGTGCTTACAGGACAAATACCTTGGAGTAGCTCTAGTCAATGAGCTGTTGCATGGTATTATGGGAAATTTGTTCTTTAGAACTTGGTTTTGTTGCATTTTCCCTGGTCCTAATGATTGCAGCAGTAAAGGAACTTGGGCAGGGATTAGTTAGTGTATGGTGTTAAGGCTGATTCTGATGTAGTATTGTGCTGGTCGCTCGGGTCCACCTGCAAGAGGGCATTACTTTAAACAGCCACTTGGAGATTAAAACCTCTTTACCTGAATTAAAGCAATTCATTAACTACTAAATCACGGTACTGCTTGGTGATGGAATACTCCCTTAAAATGTTAAATCCTTGCAGGAAACAGCCCTCAAACTCTAAGGAACAAATTGAGGTTTATTTATTCCAGGTTCAAAGTTTGTTGATTGTATTTCCCAGCCAACAAACCATCACTATGTTAATTAAAACTTGTAAAATTATCAGATTATTTTACATACATCAGATTAAATAAAACATTGTTAAATAAATATACAGAACACTGGCATAAGTATTTATGTAATTTCTATTCTACCTAAATTGACATTAAGAAGAAAGGTTATTTTTCCAAGCTTCTTAACCTGAGCGTTGCAAAAAAAAAAAAGGGGGGGGGGAAATCAGATTTCACTGAGTTCCAAACCTGAGAGATTGAGAGGTTATAGGGTATGGCCAATATAGGGTATATAGATGCTGTTGCATAGGCCAACACATGATTTTACTGAACGTTTTGATTCATGACTTTTAAAGACTTCTACGATGCTCCTCTGAGCATGCACCAATACTACACTATTTTCACAATATTTTTTTTCTGGGCCCTGAATCAATGGTGTGGCATTGTTCTTTGTATTGAGCTTGTCTGGCAGAAGATCAGCCTTTCATAGGTAATTCTAACGATGAACAGTACATCTCTTCACTTCTGCCAGCTTACTTAAGGCTGAAGAAAGAACTATAAGATTGTAATTTGTACAGGAAACCTGAAAAAATCTGTAAGCAAAATGCAGTCAAGCCTTGCATGTCAAACATATTCATAAATTCTGTAGTTGAACTGCACAGCATATGTGATAAGTACTACATTCTTTCACAGTCCTGCTCTCTGTTCTCTGAAGGAGTTAATTGGTTATCTTCTAGGGAAAAATATCTTTTCACAGCTACCCTGGTTAGACTGGGAATTTGTGGCTTACTTACCAGTCTGCTTCTGTTTTAGACACCATTATTCATTTGTAGAACATAGTCTGTAAAAAAACAAAACCCCACACTTTAATTGACAAGTGGTCTTCATTCTCTTGAGACAATTCTTGACAAAGGTTTCCAGGAAAGCAGCTGATTACAAGTCTCATGTATAACTAGAATTATACATTCTAGACCAAATACATTCTAGACTTTGTTTTTTATTTAGTGCTGATATTTGATTATGGTTGCTTTTAGATTTGAAACTAGATGCAAACCAAACCAATAAGACTTGCAGCCATTAGGGTTAAAGAAAAGGGACATTCTTTTAGGAAATACAAATTATGGCCAGCTTGTTCAGTTGTAAGAATGCCTTACTGTAATGTTTTTCTTGTACAGTAGATGGCAGTAGTATTCTGTGTTCTAATAATCTACTTGAAGGTTGCTCCTTGAATTTAAACCAACCCATTTGATGATAACTTAATAAAAGATAAAACAATTTCTATAAGTCTTTGTCGTTAGGTTTAATTATTTTCTCTATATTATCATGGCTTTTCAAAGGTGCTATCTGATATCAGATTAGGTAAGCATATCTAAAAATAACATTCAATACTGAGAAAGTAAAGTTGGATAATATTAATGAGAGAAATTATTAGCAGTTTGCCTGTCACTGAGTCAGACACGAATGATTGTGATCAACTCAGATGTACGTATGTTTGTAATACTGATATCCTTCCCTTTTGATAGGTTCAGAGTGGGTAAGAATTAAAAACAGAACAGTAGCCGCAATTCAAAAATAAGAAAACTATAAAGGTACTCCATAATAAAGAACTAGACACATTTACCACATCACAGCTTCTACAGACCACCACATTAATATTTTGTTAACAGCCATAATAACAATGCACAGTGTTCAGAATTTCTCAGGCCCATATCCATCAGCAAAAAAGTCCGCAGAACATTCAGGTTTTATAAGCTTTCTGCAAGTCTAAAAAGGAAGGGACCTAGAGCAGCAGTCCCCAAACTGTGCTCCAAGGAGCACTTGGTGCTCCTCAAAACATCTCATAGTGCTCCCTGAAGAGATTGGAAAGAAAAATACTACTGTCATTCGCTTTAGTACTATAGGTGCTAGGTGAAATTTAGTGCTCCGTGACTAATTTCTGTACTAAAAAGTGCTCGACGACTCAAAAAGTTTGGGAACCACTGACCTAGAGGATAGTAATTCTGTAATAATTATATAATAGGGGGCATGCAGCCACCAAGACAGCCCAACTTCTGAAAGGTCAACTAGATTACAAAAATATATTGCAAAATGATTAAACAATGAGTATTATGTTACAATTTTGTTTTATTCATGATGTCATATTACATGACTCCCAGGAGCTAAAATATTTGCTTAGAAACACTAGATTTATTCAAATGTGGCTATAATGGTAGTAAATATAAAATTAATATTGGAAACTGGTTATTTCCAACCATTTGCAAAATAGCTGCAAACTGAAAAGCACTTTCAAATCAAATTCAGCTGAAATCAAGCATCTCCCTCTCTTGAATCTCTGAAACAATTTTTCTTTTCTTAAAGAAGAACAAAATATACTACTCTGGTACCCTTATAGGCATGGTTCATAATTAGGCAGTTAGTTTTTTGAAAAGGTTCTTATCCAATTTTCTCCTCTATTGGGACCCAAAGTGGCTTACAATATTCTCGCTTTCTCTATTTTATCCTTGCTATAACCCTGGGAGGTAGGTTAGACTGAGTGTATGTTCGTGTGTGGTTACTTTGCAAGCTCCCATGGCAGAGTGGGAATTCAAACCTGAGTGACCCAGATCCTAGTCTGACACTGTAACGGCTGTACCACAGTGGCTTTCTAAGTAGAAGATTAGAAATGCTTTGATCATTGTAGCTGTGACTTTAAACCAAGTATGTTGGAAATCTGATTGCAATTTTATGCTGCTCTCTGCAGTCTTCATAAGGATATAATTTTGTGTGCTCTGCACTATTTCTCTGGTATGAGCTACTGTTTAATATATCTTTTAATACTTGTTTCATAAGTTTTTATATCTGTCTTTGCAGTCTACAAGAATTGGAATGTCAGTGAATGCAATACGCAAGCAAAGCACAGATGAAGAAGTTACATCTTTAGCAAAATCTCTTATTAAATCATGGAAGAAGTTATTAGGTATATCTGCACTAAGCTTTTAATTTTTTTCCCTTCTCCAGTTGAATTTTAAGTGATGTCTTTGAGGCTTACCGTTTCTATCTTACAGCCCATTCCGGAGAATGGGGCCGAACGTTTTTAGGAGCGGGCGTGACCTCGCCACCGGCGTAAATGCGTGTAATCACATGTTTACATGCATTCAAGCCGGTGGCGAGGCCAGTCTTGGCAGCAGCTGAGCACCGCGAAACCGCGCCTCCCCCCTCCGCCGGCGCAGCCTTTCCGTGGCGCCAGCATCTGTGAGGAGAGGTCACGCCGGCGCAGGGGGGTGTTCTGGGGGCGCCGGCGCCGGGAATGGCAGTGCTGCACCTGCTTTTTAGCAGGCGCAGCCTCGCTATTCCCTATGGGGTGAAAGACCCCGGTTAAACAAAAAAAAGCCATGAAAAAAGCTGCGCCTCTTCCCCGCCGTCCCTGTACGCCTCAGCTCAGGAATGGGCTTTTAGAGAGCCATTAACCTTTGACACTTCATTTTTAATTTTTGTTTGCCTTTTGACTACATGATAGATACTTCCACAGTGGAGTAAGCAACACAAGCTCTCAGAAGTGTTCTTCCATGCGCATACAACACTATTCTAAGAGACAAAATGCCTGTAAAGAGCAGGGAGTATGGTTTGTGATGGAGAGATCCTGCGCAAAATGGGTGTTTTGAGAATGTTTCCCAGAGTCCTAACAGTTCATGTTCAGCAGTTTGTAATGAATGAATGATGGAAGAAAAGCAGTATGAAACCTATTTAATTTTTTTAAAAAAACTAGCAAGCTAAGCTTCAAGGCTGCCATAGAAATTTAGAATTAACAATATGGAAAATACGATAAAATAAAATTAAAAGCCCTGACCTGGATAGCCCCAGGTTAGCCTGATCTTGTCAGATCTCAGAAGCTAAGCAGGTTCGGCCCTGGCTAGTATTTGGGAGATCTCCAAAAGATACCAAGGACATTGCACAGAGGCAAGCAATGGCAAATCATCTCTGAATGTCTCTTGCCTTGAAAACCCTGTTGGGGCACCATAAATCAGCTGTGACAGACATAAACAGTTGGTATTTTGGCCTTATTTTTGTTTCAGGACTATTAATAGATAATGTTTCTGCAGTGGTCAGTATGTTGAGAAGATTCATGAATGCAAAATTAGAACAGTTGCATCAAATTTTTAATTTTGCAAAACTTCACATCAACTCCCCCATCCCCCACCAGAGAATACTACTTGTTTTCTGATAAGTGTTGCATGCCTTGTGTCTCCAACCATTAACAAGCATTTTTATATAATTGTTAAATACAGTTTAGGTACTGATGTAATTGAAATTTATGATAGAAATTTACTGAAGGTAGCAAGATAACGCCACTGGGCTTACTTATATCATCCAGCTACATTTATACTCAGTAAAGAGTCAGAACTCACTCCTCAAATAGAAGGTTGTGTTGTGGAGGTATGTTTCTGTTGTGGTTTCATGCCCCTCTTAGTGGCCATTTTAGTACATCCCCTCTCTATGCATACCCGGCTGTCCCTGAGGTCCCTTGTGACATCCAGCAGCCCCTCTAAGTACCAGGCAGCTGCTGCCACAGATGCTGCCAATCCCTCCATGTCCTGGGAGAATGCATCCCTCCCCCGCGACAGGTGTCCAGTGGCTCCCACTCAGTTGTGGCCCCAGAGCCCCAGCAAGAGCTCTGAGTCCCCTGCTAAAGTATCCAGAACCTGAGTCAGCAGCCCGCCTGCCCTTCCAGTGCCCTTCCCATCCCCTTCCATAGACATCGAGTATTCCTGCTCCATTGCCTCCCTCCAGCCATTGACTCCAGGTACCACGTGATCCCCTGCCCCTTCAGTGATACCTCCCCAGATGTCTTCTTCATACCCCCACCCTTCTTAGAACAGGCACAAATTTATTTACTTCATTCCTTTACTGTATTCATATCCCACCTTTCTTCCCAGTGGGGCCCCAAAGTAGCTTACATCATTCTCCTCTCCTGTTTTATCCTCACAACAACCATGTGAGGGAGGATAGGCTGACCCTGTGTGACTGGCCCAAGGCCACCCAGCTAACTTCCATGGCACAGGTAAAGATTTGAACCTGAGGCTCCCAGATCCTAGACTGGCACTTCAAATCACCACACCACAGTGGCTCATTCACCAAGACCACGCACTGGCCCACCTTCCTTCACACAGCAGCCAGCGAGGTGAATTGGGGAGGCAGGTGTGAGGTCAGCCTTGGAGGTGGTGCTGGGCCCCTGCTATGTTTGGCAGATGACCATGATGGGGAGCAGTGGCACTTGCACAACCATCCACAGCCACCCAAAAACCTTCCCTTTTGGACATGTCATTGGGCAGCCCTCAGGGGAAGTCACAGATGTGATGGGGCAGGGAGGGGCACGGCTCTCCTGTCATTCAGTTGGAACCAAACAGACACACAGTTGTGGCACAAGCTAGACTTTTATTAAATTGTACATCATATTGAGGTCTGATATGATCATGAGCTGAAAAGTCTCCTTTTCAAATTTCATCTCCGCTATAACTCACTAGATAGTCATTGTCAAGTTACTACTCTCAGCATCCCTGTTTGCAGTATGATGATGATAATACTGATCTACTTTATAGAGATATTATGAGAAATACTGAAAGTATATATAGTTCTTCAAACACTTCAGATATGCATATTGTGCTGCTGTTATTATGTATATATAATTTTTGTAAATGCGTGTTTCAGATGGACCATCAAATGATAAAGATTCTGAAGAAAAGAGAAAGGAAACAGCATCTTCATCACAAAATAGTCCCGAAGCAAGAGAAGAAAGGTATTTAATCTTTTAAGCTGATAATATAAGAGCTAAATCAATCACTTCAAGTTGTTGAAAATTAGGGTAATAAAGAAGGGGAAACAGTTACCTGCAAAATTAATTGGGCTATGTGCTAACAAAATGGTGTCAAGAAACAGGTTCCTTTAAGCAGTTTCTTCTTCAATTCAAATAATAGTTCAGGCTGAGGCCTAGAAAAGATGGAAGTTTCTTTCTCTGAAAACTTAAGTCAAGCTCCTTGTAGCTTCAAAGATTCAGATAAGGGAGATGGGAAGTAACCCAGGTGCTGGGCACACCATTAGGCCTAACAGTTTCAAGGGCACAAGAATCTAGGAGGGGATACATTCCATTTTGTTAGTGCCTGTGCTCATGGGTGGGAGAAGGAGTTTGTTTAATTGGACCCAGTGCAGCTGCAGGGCGTTTGGTCTAATTGACAAACTTATTTGATTGGTTAAATCACCTATTTAGCAACATACCTCATTGGTCAAGTTACGTTGTTTGCTATATATTTGATTAGTTAACTAGAATCAGGACAACACGAATCATTGAGCATATAGGGAAGATCTTTCATCTCTAGTTTTGCCCTGTGTCTGGATTAACAATGAGTGGACCACAAACTGAATATGAGTCAACAATGTGATGTGGTGGCTAAGAAGGCCAATGCAATCCTGGGCTGCATCAAAAAAGGTATTGTGTCTAGATCAAGGGAAGTAATACTACCACTGTATTCTGCATTGGTCAGACCTCACTTGGAATACTGTGTCCAGTTTTGGGCTCCACAATTTAAGAAGGATGTTGACAAGTTGGAGCGTGTCCAGAGGAGAGCGACCAGAATAGTCAAAGGTCTGGAATCTATGCCCTATGAGGAGAGACTTAAGGAGTTGGGTTTGTTTGGTCTGGAGAAGAGAAGGTTAAGGGGTGACATGATAGCCATGTTTAAATATTTGAAGGGATGCCATGTTAATGAGGGAACTAGCTTGTTCTCTGTTGCTTCAGAGACTAGGACACGGAGTAATGGATTTAAACTAAGAGAAAAGCGATTCCACTTAAACATTAGGAAGAATTTTCTGACAGTGATGGCGGTTCGATGGTGGAATGCCCTGCCTCGGGTGGGGGGTGGAGTCCCTGTCTTTGGAGGTCTTTAAGCAGTGGCTGGATGGCCATCTGTCGGGAGTGCTTTGATTATGGGATCCTGCATGGCAGGGGGTTGGACTGGATGGCCCTTGTGGTCTTTTTCAACCTTGTGTGATTTTGTGAATTTTGTGATTACATTTATCTTGGACTTTGAAACCATATTGGACTCAGTCTTATGGGTAACATCTGGATCTTGAACTAATGCATGTACAATTCAGAAGTAAGAGATAAACAGACTATAAAAAGTTACATCAGTGGTCAATCTGCACTATCCTTTCAGATCTTCCCAGTTCTAAAGGCACAGGTTTTCAGTCATGCCCAGTATCAGACATCTGCACACGAATTACTGCCATTTGCAATTAATGTAAGAATAGTTGATGATGTTGAAGGCACTGCAGGTATTTTGGTTTTGTCACTGAAACATCCTAACTAAACAGGATGTTTAAGTTGAGCAGTGATTAACGGGACAGCAGGTATTACATGCATCTTTTTGCCCATTTAGCAGTTCCAGTAGCAACTCAAACAACAAGAGAGATGAAGCAAATGCTTCCTCAGACACCTTTATCTCTTCCTTTCCTCGGGCTCCAAGTACATCTGATTCTGTACGAATGAAATGCAGAGAAATGTTGGCAGCAGCTCTTCGAACAGGAGGTAGGTGCTGTTACATTTCATTCTACTGTGCATTTGCTTTCTGATTTGTCTTAACAAGAAATATCATTAACCCCATGATACAAACATATCAAGGGACTAGCAGTGTTGGCTTTTTGACATTAATTCCACCCATTTTGCATTCCAGAATGTCTGTCTTTGGAAAGTAGGTAATGCGTTTTCTTAAGCTTTTATGTAATTTTGTCGTTATCTCTTTGTGAGATTTATTAGGTTGTTCAGTTCTACACTAGTAATTGCAACCACATCTTCCTGCTAACTTTCAAAGGAAATATTAATTTATCCTCAAACTATATTTATTAGGTTGGATTTGGTGTTCTCCTGCTGCTGGCAGGGGAGAGCCTTCCGCCAAGGAGTGAGTTCTTTCAGCTGCTCGGCCCCACCCTCAGGCTGCTGTTCTTGTTATGTTGTTGTGCTGTGATTTTAGATTGTCTTTCATTTGAGGGGGGTTGCAAGCTACTGTGAGTCCTACTTCACAGGAGGAAAACATAATTTAAAAAAATTAAGTGTGAAATTACAAATAAATACCCAATGGCTGTTAAATGTAGGGAAAGGAAAAATAGATAAATACTCTGTTACAACTGTTTTGGAATAATGAATTTTAATTCCTATCAAAGCCGAACCCTTGTCAAAACATCTAATACACACACAACATTGTCGTCTTTGTTATCCAACAGCAGATTAAATTGATAGGTAGTGTGCTCACCAGGTAGTGTTTATCATTCATGATCACATTTGATTACTTCTTCACATGATATTGCTTAAAAACCCTCCCCTTCATTTTGGTCCCCACTGGTGAGAAAAGCAGAATATAAATTAATAAATGCACGCTTTATAAGACCTGATCTTAACCTAAAATGTTTATTTAGTTCATTTGTACCCACTTTTCTCCCCAGTAGGGTCAAAGTGGCTTACAACATTATCCTGTGTTCCATTTTAGTCCTACCTATATCAATTATCTGGTGTTGTATTAATTCTCTATTCCAGGATTTAAGTTTATATTTTGAAATACTGAGTGATGAATAGAGAACTGAAAAATACTGGAGCTCTATCTTTTTTAGCATTCAAATGGATTTTTCCAAACTTCTGGGGTTCCAGCATTTGATTTTGTGGCAAACATTTATTCATTACTATTACCCATGATTCTGCTAGAATAATTGGGAAAGTGTTATTGAATACTTTCACATCTTGATGGTTATTAATCCAAGATCTTGAATAATTTGCAATGTCCTGCTTGTGGGGTGGGGGCATCTAATATACCTCTGTTGATTTATGATAACTTGGAAAGTTTATTTTCTTAGCTACTTTCCAGTCCCCTTTGATTGCAATATAGAACAGTAATGACAATCAGGAGGAAATAAGTATGCAGGAGCCTCCTTTCATATTTTAATGTACTAGATCTCATTACTCAAGAAGATTCTAGCTAAAATAGCTGTTTCCTGCCTCTGCATGCATTTCCTTTGGATTGAATTATCATCTATGAATATTAGGGAGTGATGTTTTGGTACTTAAGTAACTTAAATATTTAATCTTTTAGAGTTGATACTGTTAAGGCTGTCAAATAGTGCAGAATAAGATTTCAGGTTTTTACAAAGTACTACTTTTTCATATTGCTTCATAAATACTAACTTAATTCAAAGAAATTGTTGTGTTCTAAAAGTTGTGTTTAACGTCTTTGCTTTTTAGTGCATTAATAGTTATGCAGCTGCCTTTTCCCATTTCAGGTGATTACATTGCAATTGGCGCAGATGAGGAAGAGCTAGGTTCTCAGATTGAAGAAGATATCCTTTTCTGCTCATAGTTGGCTGATGCTAATTTCTAGCTCCCTTTTGAAATGCTGTTAACTTTTATACTCCACTGCTGCCTGTAATTGATTACTAAATAATATTTAGCACTTTAGGCGTGCAGAGTGTTTCACAATCCTTACAACGGTTACATCAGATAGGCCAGTATTAGTAGTCTAAATTAGTCTTGGACAGACAGGTTAGGCAATTCATGTACAATATTGACCTTCTTAAATTATGGACAGGTTAGGCATTTCGTGTAAAATATTGACTGCCTTAAATTATGCCCAAAGTTAAAGAAAAACTATGTGATCTCTTACTTCTCTTAATAATGGAGACTCTGTTCTTTGCTAGCTTTTTACTACATTGCTTCATCATTCATGATGCCCCAGTTC
This sequence comes from Euleptes europaea, assembly GCF_029931775.1. Lineage (NCBI taxonomy): Eukaryota > Metazoa > Chordata > Lepidosauria > Squamata > Sphaerodactylidae > Euleptes > Euleptes europaea. The sequence goes on from NC_079319.1 coordinate 43,777,961, forward strand.
AATTCCCTTTATTATTTTATTAATAACATAGATTTTAGCTATCCAGTTCCTTAAGACACCTTGCAGCAAAACTATGAAATATGATTGGACTGTCATATATACATTAAAATAATATATTTCCCCCAAGCCTGGCACAATAAGTTTTTGAAACCATTCTCTAACTGGTATTTAGCACAAGTTCTCCCCTGCAAATCTTACAAGAGAGGATGCCGTAAGATAATCCTGGACACAGACCACTTAGAAATATTAGCAAAACCATCAGTGATTGATTTCTATCTTGTGTTAATTCTGTCACCAAAAAATAGCATTGAATTCTTACAGAAAGATGGTGATCTTATATGATCACATAATAAGAATTATGTACAAGTAAGTTCTCTAGCCCCTTTTGTTGCAGAGATATTTCTTTCCCCCTTGATATAGATTGTTACAATGTTGCAGCTATATTCAATTGTCGTTTTTTTTTTTTAGCTTCCCCAGTGGTGTTGGGAAAAATGGATGCCATGTGCATAGGGGCACAGAAAATGGCTGCCGTGTGGGTGGGACTGGGAAAATTCTGACTTTTCTGCCCACGTGACAGCCATCCGGGCAGCAAAGCAAATTTGGGAAAGCCTGGAGAAAAGGCAAGTCCCTCAGACCAGATCGGGGTGTTAGGCTCCACCATCCACACCCTTCCTTCACCAGGATGTTTAGATGTCAGGTGAAGGTATATTCTTTGAACAGACAAATCGTTGCAAAACAGATTTATTGACTAGGAAAGCTTATCCTGTGTCTGTCTGTTACTGCTTATATTACTCTCTTGAGACACAAAACAAAATAACAAGTTTATAACAAGTTAACAAGTTTGTTTAACTGGTCAGCATGACAAGGTAACTGAGCTCAGTCTGAAGAGTATACACATTTACAGTTTGAAATCTTTGAGAGGCTTATATTCATAAATACCACAGTAGATAACACTTTTCCTTTTAACTTTTTTGAGAGAAACAGCATTCAAACCCTGCCTATCTAATAATTCACTGAAGTCCCTACTGGATTTCCAGCCTAATCAAGCTACCCCTCAACCCTTCTGCCCCCAAACCTACTCCACAGTCAACTCTTCCTTGTCCATCATAGTAAATCATATTAGTTTTGGTCAAATGTATGTAAAAGACTAGAGTGCAATAGTGAACTATTCATACTTTGTTGCCCTTAACTCCTAAGCACCTGTATTTCAGGAGCTAAAAAACACTGACATGAAGTACAAAAATAGGGTGCGTAGCAGGATAGCAAATCTTAAGGACACAAAGAACCCTAATCTAAGGAAAAATGTTTTATGTGGCAATATAACCCCTGACAGGTTTGCCAAAATGACAGCTGAGGTAAGTAATTTGTTCAGTTAATTGCATCCTTGGTTTTCTCTGTGTAGCTATGATTTCATTGAAAACAAAGATGTGTGTGTAACTTAGTATGTTTTTAAAATATACTAGCATTGTGGCCTACCAAAACCTAATAGCTAGCAGCAATGATGAAGGCTCAAAACTCAGTTCTAAACCTTACTGCCTGTACCTTCAGAGGGATTGACTGAGAAAATGTTCCCAGCCTCTTATATGTGTATTGTAAAATAAAAGTATTGTGTGCTTATTTAGTGGAATTTGTTTTTATGCATTTTATTTGTTTCTTCAAGGCACTATTATGTATTTAAACCTCTATTGGAAACAGCAATTTTTAGAATCTTAAATAATAAAATGATAAAATAAAGTCGCATTTTGTGAACACTGAATATTATTGACTGCATAAAAGTGTTGTACCCTCCTCCAAATTTTTTTTTATAATTGCATTGAAAGGCAGTGACAAACAATGCTTCTTGGATAAGATTTGTGTGCTTTCAGTGGCATCTGAATGTAGCCAAATCTAATTGGCCATATATCATTGATATAACATCCCCATCATTAAGTGATCCCTGACTGGCTAGGATAACCCATATGACTAATCCAGTATGCATTGCCCTCCCTCTCAATTGGCTTTGTTTACTCTCAGTGATGTTGCAGTGTTGCCAGCTGTGATTGCACGAACTTTGTGAGATAAATCATGGGGCTGAGCAGCTGTGACTTAATATTGGTACTACCCAAACAGGAATAAGAACTGCTGTCATGCATTCTTCCTACTCCCAGACTTGATTTGTGATGTGGGAATGTTCTGTTGAGAAGGAATAATAAATAATCATAGTAAGGAATAATTTGGTCAATGGAACTCAAACTAATTAAGTAAGCATTGTTGCATTCATTTGGCTCTGTGCTCATATGCTGAATACTGAAACTGTTGAGCAGCAGATGGCTTTAGACTGTTCATATTTTGTATAAATTGGTATTTGAAAACCATAACCTACTTGAAAGTACTCAAAACCAATATGTTTGTGTCTTTGCCTGCACCACAGGAAATGGCAAGTGATGAACTAAAAGAGATGCGGAAAAATCTAACAAAAGAAGCTATAAGAGAGCATCAGATGGCTAAAACTGGAGGCACCCAGACTGATCTGTTTACATGTGGTAAATGTAAAAAGAAGAACTGCACTTATACACAGGTATGTCAAGTCACCTTCGGTCATAAATATGTATTTTAAATATTGTGATTCCTTTTGTGCCTCTTCAGAAACGATTTTCAACTAGAAATATCTGAGTGGCTTTTATAGTATCTCTTGATTCCAGTAAGGCTGCATCTCTCCCCCTCTGTCTCTCCTCTCTCCTCCATTTTGACTGAATAACTGCATGAGTGTCTTGTTCATAAAATCTTGTAGAAGATGACACATACCAATGCTTACAGTAGTACAGAAAATTTGAAAATATTTAATTGCATCCAAGTTTCTAAGATGAACAGGTTGTCCAATATTTATGCTGTGTCATTGTTAATATACACATTTTATGAAATATGCAGTTGTGGTGCTTACAAAATCTTGTGATATTTTACTTGGTTCTTATTGTAATAGCTGAATAGCAGATTTTTTTAAGTGAAGGTTTTTGTGTGTGTGTGTGTTTGGTACAGCTCCTATATTTTGTAGAAACACTTAATCAGTCTTAGTGGACTGGTGATGTTAGTTTAGTAGGATTGTTTGCCTTGAATTGGTAATTAATTACACATGTTGAAGAAGTTACTGTTAAGTGGAGTTTATTGACCTGCTTTAATGTAAAGTCATTTATATTAAAATGGAGTATTAATAGAGGCTTTGCTGGATCATTAGTGCAGACAGATGAGGACATTAACTAGGCTGAAATTAGCAGGATTCAGCCAAAGCAGGAAAGCGTCTTGGCTTAGGTTGGTATCTGTGATGGATGGGCAAAGGTCCTGCCCCTTTCTGTCAATCTTCATTCCCTTAATTACTGTTTGGTGGGTGTGCAGAGCAACTAACAGCCAATCCTGACCCATGAAATGCTGGAGGAGCTAGATGGGAGGAGGGTTTGAGAAGAAAATCAGTAAAACTGTTTTTGGAATTAGATAGGGTTTGTACCTCTGGAGATTAAGATTGGAGGGATCCTGCCTTGGGAGACTCCATAGATCTGTGTTGTCTCAGAGCCTGACTTTCAGGAGAAAGGCAGGCTAATATATTGAATAATTTAGGAGATAAGGTTTGAGTCTCCAGAGAGCACGAGAGAGACTGGACGGATCCTGTCTGTGGAGACATTATAGGATTCAGAACCTAGCTTCTGGGGAAAGCTGGCTAAAGAATTTGATTTCTGAAAGGCCTTCACAATTATATTGTACCTAAAACTATGGAAAAGCCAAAGATTCACCCCAAGAGTTTTAAAAGCTTGGATGACAACGGTTCTCTCTACCTAGGAAATGACAAGTGAAACATTACAACTAAATGAGTCTAGCAAATGCTGTGTGTTATACTTGTAAATAGTTTCTACCTCTTCACTTAACATCCTTATTCCTCCTATCCTCAAAAGTCAATACAAATCACTGTTGTTGTTTTCTGTTGGCCTAATGTCTCATCTAAAATAACTGCATTTAGCCACTTGAGGTCAATCTGCCAGGTAGAGGTTAGGATAGAGACCACACTGGTCATACTTCACAGCATGGTACCTCTATTGTAATTTTATTTAACCCATGGTTGTGGAACAACCTCTCCAGGGAGGTGCACCTGGCCCCCTCACTTGCTGTCTTTAGGAGGCAGCTGAAGATCGTTTTATTAATGATGGCATTTGATTAGTTCTTTTGCCTACCAGCAGATTTAAACTATTGATTTTAACTAGTGGTTTTGCTGTATTTTATTGTTATTTACACTGAAAGCTGCCTTGAGTTTCTATAAGGTAGAAAGGCAGCTAATAGATGTTTTAAATAAATACATTTAAAGCCCCAGCTTTCACAGTACCTAGCCATATTGGCTAGGATCCAGTGAGCCAGACCCTGCAGCTCTTCAGAGTACCCTTCTGATGGCAGCCCCCTCCCACTCTCAGCAGCCATCTTCTGGAGCAGCACCTCATGAGAAGTAGAAGGCTGCTGCTAGAAAGGAAACAACTATGAGCATGGGCTCTTTGGACCCTACTCATAGGTTACAGTATAGGTCCCTCTTATTACCTCAGTTGTCTTTTAAATGCCTGAAGCTAAAATCATTAGTCACAAGCAGCCTGAACTGACCCACTTACTGGGTGGAGAGCATTACAGCAATATAATCCTAATCTGTTCCCTCAGCATTGCTGTTTGGGTAGAGTGCTGGTGAAATAAATAGTAGGACCATGCCTCCAGGTTTTTTGAATTGTTCTACTCTAAAACACAACCTTGAAAAGCAAACTCCTGCAAGAGGCCAGTATCATCTTGGATGCTATTCCCCCAGCCATTTGAGTAGGAAGTGGTAAAGTGTGTGTGTGCCATCAAGTCACAGCTGACTTATGGTGACCCCATAGGTTTTTCAAGGCAAGGGATGTTCAGAGGTTGTTTGCCATTGCCTTCCTCCACAAGGGCTGATAGACTTCTGAGAGGACTGACTGGTCCAGGGTCACCCAGTAGGCTTCATGTGGAGAAGCAGGACATCAAACCCAGTTCTCTAGATTAGAGTCCACTGCTCTTAACCATACTGGTAAAGCAAAGGAGAACAATGACTGGAGAAGCAAGAGAGAAAGGTGGCAAATGGGGAAGCAGAAGAGAAAGTAAGTGAGGGATGGAGCAGAAGAAGGAGCATGTAGCTGCTTTCTCTGCCCCACACTCTTCACATGGAATTTCTTGTGGGTCAACATTTAAGCTTTAATATTGCATTAAAATGTTACACATAGTTTGTGAGATAATGGGTTTGTGTAGACAAATGGCATAGCATGGTCTTGGAAAGTTAACAGCTGCTATCCTCTACTTTCTGTAGGTTCAAACCCGAAGTGCTGATGAACCTATGACAACATTTGTTGTGTGTAATGAATGTGGAAACAGATGGAAGGTAAAAACAATCAATTTTGTGTGTCATATATAGATATAATACAAAATGTCCTCTTTCAAAAAATTCAACTTCCAATACATTATCTTTTGCAGCCTTGGTATAAAAAGAGATAGGGTTGATATCCTAGGCAGTTGATTAGGCAGACATTCACCACAGTTGGTTGTTTACAAACATTCTATGAGATTGGTGCTTTACAAATAGCAGCCGTCCTTCATCTTTGGTCTTCTGTGCCGTCCCACATTGGGTCTGCACATGAGCAGGCCTGCTGTGTAGAGATTCTTTCTTTAGCTTAAAATTCCACTAGGAGTCGCTGAACCCTCTCTTGGTGCCATTACTGCTGTTTCCCACCCAAACAGTGATGTGGTCCAAACGAGGAGCGCCCCTTTCCTGAGTTCCTTCTTCGCCACTGACAGAGTAGGTTCTTCCTACCATCTCTCCAGTTTATTCTACATGTTCTCTAGAGTAGACCTTTTTTTGCTCACATCTACTTTGTTTTTCCAAAGTGTGATTGTAAGAGCTTTTGCCTTTAAAATTACTTCAGTCCGAACTTTTTCTAACCAATCCCCCCATTGTATTCTGAGGTGGGCAATGGATGACAATGTTTAAGATGGCTCAATAGAAAAGAGCAAGAGTCCAGTAGCACGTCCCATTTGAACAGTTACAATAATTCTTATAATTATGACCAACCAAATATCAGAAAATAGTGAGCAGAGGTGCCCCAGGACTCTTCATCAGACTTGATGTTAAGTACAAAAAATAAAGGGAGTTAGAAATGTCCATAGAATGTATCTTGATGTAGGGTACACAATGGCTGGTAGAGTCACTGACTCATCTCTTAAAGCGTTCTGATGTCCTCGGCATTATTTCCTCTGAGCCTCCAAGTTCAGAGGTAGTATATCCTTGGGAGATTCATCTGTCCCTCTCTATTATGATCTTTCACCAGCAGGTGAAGTCTTCTGTTTTGTTTCGCGTTTCCTCACTGACCCTCTTTTTCTGTGTATGTCTTTTGCTATAGTTGTTTTTAATTGTTTTACATATATGCATTTTTAAAGTCATTTTAATGTGTTTGACCCCACCTTGGGGACTCCAAATTGGGTAGAAGCACAGCATTAAATACTTTAAATAAAGTAAATAAAAATTGGTATTCAGTGTGGGAAGGACAATTGCCTTTATGCGATGCACGCGGGCTTCCCAAAAGCAGCTGCCTGACCACTTTGGCAGACAGGGTGCCAGAGTAGATCCTGGGTCTGATCCAACACAGCTCATCGTATTCTTTATTTTTGATGGTTATGATACCTAATGAAACATAAAAATTAACAAATTAGTAAAAATTAATACCATCCATTTATTTTAATGTTTAGGTTGAGGTTCCTTGACTTCAAAAATGAAACCATGGTCACTTGTATATATTATATGGAAAGTTTCTAAAACAACAGCCATGGTTTTTATACTGGTGCCATTAGTCATTAAATTGTCCAAGATGTTTCCACATCTGAAATTGATTGTAAAACTAGTACCTGCCGCTTCGCAAAAGCAGACCTTAGTTCACCTTACAGAATTTTAAAAAATCGTCTAGCAACCCCCTCCTATACAGTTTTCATATATTTTCTGCTAGTGATGAATATGTGATGAGGAGAAAATGTTTATCATGGCTTTTGAAAAGGAACTGATGTGGATATAACAAGAAGTAGAATATATTCATTTGCTTTCAATCATTAAGGAGTTAGAACTCCGCGGCATGCATATTTCATAAATATTTCTTTTCTTTTGACAGTTCTGCTAGAAGAAGAAATTGTTGACATCTGGACCAGTATGAAAAGAGGATTTTATAATTAGCTTTAAGAACTAGGTCGAGCATCTAGTTTCCTGCAAAAGGCTTCCCCCCCACACACACACACTTCTTTTAAACAGACATCTTTAAAGTTAGATTTTGTTTTTGATGCTGCCATCCCTGTAGTGAATAGTCAGCAGAGTCAAGATGCTCTATTGTATGGTGTAATTTCAAAGAAGGTTTTTTTTTTTCATTTTTATAAGCAAGTCTACATTAAACTTTTATCAATGACATTTGGGTAACTGCTTTTTTTTAACTTTGTGAACAAAGCACTGTATGTCTTTGCACTCAGCATATCTAACTGAAATGTTTTCTTATAGAATGGTGTTCACAATAGCATACTCCTATTGAACCATTTTGGTATGTTAGGGCAAATAGTTTCGCTTTATACTATGTATAATGTAATATCTCAATGACAATTGGTGTAGGTGGCCTGGTTGTATAAACTATTTCTGCACTGGCCCTTGAATACTAAATAATGAAATCTGATGTTTTGTAACACAAGCCCCCTATTTCAGGACCTGGCAAAGTTTGATTATGTAACTTGCATTGATCTGTCCAATTTATTGTGCAGCTCTAAAGCATGTGTGCTATTTTTTTGTCCTTAATTCTGAAGAAATTCCTGCGTGGTTAGTTTGAGCTTACAGCTTTGTTTCCTTTATATGCTTGATGCCATCATTATTTTAGACTTTGTAAATGAACAAAGATGCTGAGTGGCATATTGCCTAGGAGATTTAAAACTAATATTTTTCCATTTATATAGATATTGGTTCCTGTGAACTGTTGATGACTATCACTTTTTACATGTAGATCACTGACTGCCAGACCCGCAAGGTCAGAAATAAAATTATGGTAATTCACCATCTGTTTTGGTGAAGTTTTGTTAGAATATTTCTCAGACTCTTGTCTTCAAAAACAGTTCTGGAAAAGCAAAGGCTTTTAACAATTCTGTATATCAGTTGCTAAAAATGATAAGGCTATTTGTGTTTAGATAAGAATCTGAGTTATGGGGGTTGGGCTTCTGTGTTAGCCACATATAGGGATTTTGGAACCATTGTTAAAATGGCAACTGTCAAAGCTTAAGGCCCAAATTGGAATGGATAACACGATTTTTCTTGTCTGTCTCACCAAAATATTTAAGTTCATTAACTGCAGAGTTCAGTTCATTAACTGCAGTGTTGCCATGTTAAACCCATAATGAGGCCTTTTGAATCATCTAAGGGAATTTCTTAGTAGATAAGGTTGTTAATTTGCATACGCCAACTTAAACTTTTCGGATATGAGGTGTCGTCTCCTCTGTCCAGTTTTAAGGATATGTTCAGTGCAATCCTATGGAAACTTCCTCCAGCCTAAACCCATTGACTTCAGTAGGCTTAGGCTGCAGTAACCCTACCTAAGATTGCACTGTTAGATGGTACAAGAAGCACTGACTGCTGAACTTTTCAGTTTTACAATGCTGATAAATTATTTTGAACCTAAACACCATAATAACTAAAAACTATTTATTTTATTTTCACGCTATTGGGTGAGAATTCTAAGTTGCCGTAGATACTTCTGATTTTACTTTTGATAGTAAACTATCTCATCAAGTGACTAAGTCAAATTATATGGCATGAATGTCTCTTCTTATAGATCTTTTAAAATCGTTTTAAGTATTATAGTAAACAAAATTTAAATGTGCTTAATTATAGCTGTTTTTAATCTACTTCAGAAAGAAAACTTAGTTGTGTGTGATTTTCCTGCATGAACGCATGGAAGATGTTCAGCCTTAGATGTTTTCATTGCGTCAGTTCTAACAGCTGTAGAGAAGTAAATGCTTTGTACAAAAGTAGTTCTCTTCAGCTGAACTTCTGTGGTGAAACTTCAAAAGATTTTCTGTGATGACAGCAAACTGTCGTAGGTAACTTTAGAAATAAACACACTAATGTAGAATAGGCCTGTTACAACTATTGGCCATAAAAGGCAGTTATGTTTCCAGTAACTATTCATATGTTAATCCCCAACATCTGATCCTCTCTTTCATGCCCTGCCTTGTCAGAACTTGTCAGAGGGTCTGCCTGTCTACTTAACACAGGATTCTTGAATAGTAGATGCCCATTTAGTCTGATCCACCAATGTACCCTCCTTTTTTAAAACCCTTGTGTGCACTGTTGCTTACATTGTGAGCATATAGCTTTCATAGACTGCAGCCTTCCTGATTTAAATACTAAATAACCATGGACAGTAGTGCAAATCTTTTAAGTATTTGTAAAATATAATTGGCAACCGACAACCTATTTGCATATATTTGTAATAGCCATTTCTGTAGATGAGGTTTTGTTTTGTGTGAGATTCCACAGGTTTCTAACTTATTACCCTGAATCTTCCCAAATTAAGTATTCTACTTATTACATCTTAGTGGCTTACATAATTCTTCTCTCCACCATTTTATCCTCACAATAATCCTGTGAGGTAGATTAGGCTGAAAGTGTGTGACTGTCCCAGGATCAGCCAACAAGCTTCCATGGCAATTTCAGGGCTGGGTCTCCCAGACCCCAGTTTTGACATTAACTACTATAGTAACTGCGTAATAGAGTGCTCTTGGGGTAGGAACTTGATCAAGAAACACATTTTAGCACATGAGTAATAATTGACAACTTTAAACACCTCAGGCCCTGTTTATGGTATTAAACAGATAGGAGCAATGGAAAGAGAAGATTATTAAAACTTGAAAGGATTGTTCTAAATTCTTTTAGTGCTTTTGGCCCTTACGCTACAGTGATATCATTTTTAATTCATTGTGATGCTCTTGTTTCTATGTTAGGTGGATGTTAGCTATATTGTGACTTCTGCAAATGAAAACTAAGATTAAAGTGCATTGAATGCAAGGTTAAAATCTGTTTACCCTCCTAGTTAGAAATGACCATACAATTTTAATATGGCTTTATGGGAAAAAATACACACAGTATGAATGCTCTGTGGCTTCTAACTAATGTCAGGGAAATAGAATGTTTGCAAGGTGCTAATGGGCACCCTGCTGCTTGATAAATGCCAAGCCTGAAATAGCAATGGCTTATATCCCCCCTAACCCCTGGGGCACATTGATTCTGTGACAGTAGGTTTGACTTACTGTGATGATAAATATGAATGTGCCTGCACAATGTAGAGAAAAAGTACATTAACAACTTGTTAAAATGCTCAGCAGATGATTCTTTCTATTCTTTACTGGATGGCTGCTTCCCTTAGCTTGCAATGAGTTACTTGTCCCAAATGGATAATGAGGACCCATCTTCAAGACTAATGCAACCCACCAGTGGGCTCAAATCTGTAGGAAGAACACTTTAGTTCTTACATGGCTGCTCTATCTAATTAACACATGCAACTTGGCAATATTCGTTCACTCCATAACACTGATGTGAAACTGCTTTTTCCCCGTTATATAGCTGAGAAGCTGAGATTGAGAATTGCTTCTTAAGATCACATAGTGAGTCCTTGTTTCAGAATAGACACAAGAACCAGTTTGCTCACATGTGTTTGTCAAATCCTGAATATTCGGTATCATGCTGTGTTCTTTGTTCAAATCCATATGAATTGAATTTGGTCTATTACCAAATACTTTAATGTTCCTAGCATGTGAGAAGAAGGGAGGAGTTGAATAACAGCCCCCTGTTCTGTGTTGCAAGATAAATCTCTGAAAATTCATTCCAAAAGCTTTTTGATGTGACATGGTAAGCTACAATGAAAAAATAAAATCAAACATCTCATTGAGCATATGCAATCTCAAGGGCTTATTTAAACTATCTTTTTGGGCTGGCAGTAGTATTGATATTAAGAACCCAAACAATAATTGAAATATTTAAAATAGTTGCTGAAGTACTAGTTTCAAGCAAAATTGAATCTTTTATCTACCATAATAGTCAAGTGCTTTGACCAAGTATTAATGGTTTTTTGTAAAGTCTCCATGTTTTGTTGATTTTTTCTTTTGTTTCACTTTATTAAGTGTATCTGTTCCACTAACACAACATGTATCTTCTGCATTATGAACAGCTTGATAAAAACAAAAAAGCAAAAAAATTGTGTTCCTGCACTTTCCTTCACACTCTGATTTCACACCTTTGGAATTCTGACCCGAATAATTATTTTAGTGCAATATCTGACTGTGTGAATGGTGCTTAAATTTGTCATGGAATGTAGACAATGTCAATAACTGGATTTTTATGAAGATATTTCATTGTGATTATATGAAAAAACAAGGAATAAGAAACTTCAAACATGGTTTGACATTTCTTTAATATGTATGCAATACTGTCTGCAGACCTGTTCTTTAAAGCTGTTGATTTAATTACACTTGATGTATTTGTACTTATGGAGTAACTTAGAACAAGAACTTGAAAAGGCACCAAGTCCTCCATATTCAGTGTGGAAAGTTTGAATTGTTCTGATCTATTTGGAATGCTAATTGTGGCCTACTTCAATCTTTTGCATTGAGAAGTAAATGTCTCCTTTTACTTCTTATTAATGTTTTCTATATGCTGAGTTCCTTAAGCATGTTTGGTTCTTTTTAGCTTTAGGGCTCCCTCTCTGCTTCGATAATTACATTAAGATGTTGGAGTTGGTGCTAGTTATGGCTGTGGTGATAACATATAATCTCACTTGAAGATTAATAGTAAACAAGACTTATTTTGTATTATCTTGGGCATTAGGGTATTTTTTTAAAGAAACAATTCACTTGTGGTATTCACTTGGTTAGAAGTTGTCAGTTTTTGAACACCAGTACTTCTTAATCTAAAGTTTTGGATTTCATTTACTGTTTTCTAAACCAATCCAAAACCTTAGCTGTGCCACCTAAAATTATTACATTCCACAGAGTAAGTGATCACTAAATGTTCATAGTTACTCCATCTACCTCTTCTCCCCTACTTTCCATTTCCTAAACTATTCCAGTGACGTAGTAGCAAGATTGCGAGAGAGGAATTCTAGCTTGCCTCAAATTTCAAACATAGAACTGTGTGCCTCTAATCTTTCTTGTTGGGTTTAAGTGGATATATAACTGGTATCATTTATAGAGAAAGATGATGGAACTTACAGTCATAGGTCATACACTTTGTTCCAGGTCTTCTCCCTTGCTGCTGTGTGATGACACAGCTCATTATTTTTGTAATGGGTTATGGAAAAAGAAAAAGAAAACATCTCTGACATGATGCATTGAATAATCAACTAAATTAGTGTGTATATGTATTTTCTCCCAGTGGAGAAGAGTCTTGGTTAATGTTTTTTGTTTTGTACTGCTCACATGAGAATATTAATAATAAGGTAGAACAGAAAAGCAACTTGTAGCCATCAGCCTGCAATCTATTTTAGACCTGGTTGTCCCTTGCAATTTGAGTCACTTTGTTCTGCGGATCTACTGAAACTGCTATTTTAGAAACAGCTTAATCTGAGATGAGATCTGGTACATGTGGATTTTATCTGGAACTAATGAAGAACTGTGTGTTTAAGAATGCATGGAGTGCATTGCTTTAATCTCCGTATAATGATACGATGCCCCTATACATTTAGGATTAGGTGCTAAGGTTTCTAAATCAGTGTGTCTACTTTCCAAGTAGTCTTGGTCTCTGACCTCTTTAGAATTTATCTGGAAAGGTTAATGTGTTCGGTTGTTGATAAAAGCTGTCTGCTGTTAAGGGTCTTTGCAATGACTTGTATCTAACCATGCAGTTCCAGGTTTTTTAGGTGAGTGGGCCTCAGAAACAGCAAGGTAGTGATCTACAATGGTTGGAATTGTTGGAGACTGCCACCCCCTCCTAAGAAAGCAGGACTTTGAAATATATGATTGGGTACAGACCAATGCAGATATATTTTGTGAGTTGGGCTGTGTGTTTAGGAAATTTACCATTTGCGGTTAAAACAAGGTAAATGCTTAATGCCCTCGGCCTAGCTGTATTGAGAAAGACATATTTTAATTCCTCTCGTATGTTGGTTAAAATGAAGCTATTTACACAGAATAATGGTAACTGCATCACCAACTCTGAACAATACTGCAAGTAAGGTTGAGTAATACAATCAGCTGATGAGAAGAGTTTATGTGTCTGTGTGTACCTTACTGAAGGCAAAGAATTCCCAGCTCCCTTCCCTTTTCAAAGTAAATCCTTTTGTTTGTCTGGAAATATTAACAATGCACTTTTTAAAATGCATCCTGGTAATAAAATAACACTTTACAGGAGGTATTATTCCGACCAGTGCCTTTCACCTGTTTATTTGAAAAATTGTTTACATTGCCTTGCTGACATTTAACGTTCAGCTCATGTCCAAGTAGGTGTGTGATTCACTGTAGGTTGAAGGCCAAATCCCATTGACTGTAATCACTAAGGCTCAATCTCTGAAGTTGGTTATGAATGCCAGAAGTGGGGAGAAAGATTACAGTTTAAGGAACACGTCCAATACCCCATTGAACATGCTGCACTTACATTTGTTGCGATATCTGCCCAAGTATTTTCTGATGACTTGAATATAGAGCACTCCCTTCTAACTCAGACATGGGGTTGAGAGTACAGTTAAAGGTGAATCTATGCACCAGTGTAAGCCTGATCCCAGCTGTTCTGTACCCTCACAGTGGATGTCAGCATGTAGTTTGAATGCTGAGTGATGAGGAGACAGCTCCCGTTATCACCAACAAACTTATTTTCTTTGTGATCATTCCCAAGTATGTTTTTTAAGCATGTGTGATTCCTTTGTGCTCCAAATTCTCTGCCACCAGATATCAAGTTGCAAATAGATAGTGGTTCTGGAAACTTCCATATTTAGAACATATTTGACCATTTGCCTGAGTTATTTTCAAGTAATGAACTCATAAATTCTAAATTCTGTGTTAGGAAATGATAGTCCAGAGTATCGTGTGTGTGTAAAGTACATTAATTTCTATGCTTCAGCAGACGTCTCAGAGACTGACTGAACCAAGTCCTTATAAACAGCAGAGTTCATAAACCGCGGGTAGGAGTCTCTGTGCATTAAAGTGTAAATCTGGAGTTGAGCATCATCAAAAGTATGTTTTGATGGTTCCAGCATATTCCGGTTGATAACTTCTCTTACTCTGGAGTCTAAGCTGACCTGTGAATAAAGAAAATATATGTTAGTGTACAATAACATTCCTTTCTGTCTTGCTGCAAAAGTGGAGATAGGTGGTTTGGTGGAATCGAATACATCTACATTTTGTTATTCGACCCATTCCAGCAGTTCTGGTTATATACAAAGCCTCTACCATTGAAACCTAAAATACATTATAATGTGTTTCTCCCTTGTTATCATCTTTTTGTCCTACACTTTGCTTTTTCACATGAGGAAGGAAAAGCTCCCCTTCCGTGGTTATATGGCAAAATAGTTTTAAATCAGACTTGTATAGATTGTGACTATCAAGCCAAGTGCAGCCCACCAGCTCTTTACGGCATGCAAACAGGAACAGATATGCCATCTATCTGGGAGCCAGGGAAACAATTGCAAAGTACTGCAGACATGCACAGGAAGGCAGTGATTTTCTTTTGGCAATAGCCAGTCTCACCTTGTGGGATGCTATTTTGAAGGATATTCTGCTCTTCTCATGGATTTTTTGGGGAGCACAGAGCTGCTGCTAGAAGGGTATGATCCTTCCCCCCTCCCCCCGCATGAGCAAAACCTCATGGGCACACTTTACATCTCAGGCTCTTGTTTTTGCTGTCTGCTTGTTTCAACAAAAATAGGAGGCTGTCTTGTGCCTAGCAAAGTACAGTACATGAGATGGGGATGTGTTGAACTTTGTGGATCTCGAGTTTGTAAAGAAACTATATTCCAAGTGGAGGAACAAGTGGGAAAAAATGGACACATTAGGAAACATTACAAGCATCGTTTCAATAGGCTTTCTGAGACCTCCCATTTCTTTAACCGTAAGAAGGATAAAAACCGCTCCATGTTGGGTAGTTTATAGTTGTTATTGTTGGTTTTTGAATTCTATTTAACACCCCATCCAACACAACAAATGAACCCATCTCAGGCTCAATCTGCACAGAATGAGGTGATAGAATAGGCTGTGTCACTTCAGAGAGAGCAGTTACATTTTATTACTTTCCCTTGTGAAAATTGCTTCATCTGAGAGAACTAATTCAGTCTTTTACATTTTTTCCACTTATAAGAAATCAATCATTAATTTGAACAAACTTTAAAATGTGTAATCCCTCACCTGCAGCCTAAAATAATACTGGCCATTTGCCCACCTCTGCACTCTCCCTCCGCAATCCAAGCAGACTGGGCCCTTGACTGCAACACTCAAGTTATCAAATATCATATTTGTTCTCCAGTGATACTTTGTCTCTTCTATCTAGACAAGTAGGGGCCCATGAAACTTGTGTGTGTGTGGGGGAATCCCATCTCTTCCCTCCCTTCTCACTGTTCAGCCCGACAGCAGCCAGATGGACCTCCGCTGGCGCAGCAGGGCCACTTTTTCCCCCTCTCCCTTTCTCTCAGCGGGTGGGCACACCAAGTCCCTTGCCAGGAGCCACCTTTCCCTCTCTTCCTCTTTCTAATGTCCCTCTCAGTTGGGGGGCGTGCTGAGGCCCCTGCCGGGAGCCACCTTTTTCTCTCTCCCCCACCCAGTCTCAGGCTGGCATGCCAAGGCTCCTGCTGGGAGCTGTCTTTCTCTCTCTCTCTTGGCTGGAGCTGCCACTGCCAGGCCTAGCACAGCTCTTGGACTGTGCTGTCACTGGCAACAGCCTGAGGTAAGTGCATTCTCTGTGGTTGCACAGAAAACACTTTCTTATTTGAGGGAGAATTTAAACCCCTCGTTTTTAAAAAAAAAACTGGATTTTTCTGCAGACACAGGGAGTTCCCTGGGTCTGCAGAAAAACCTGTTGGAGGAAGTGTGCCTCCGATCTACGGATTTAGCTGTCCGCAAGCAGGGGGCACATGTGGGAATTAGATATATAGTTTCCCCAGATGAAGTACTCAGAGCTTATTGCATGGCAGGGACTTTAAAGCACATCACTCTAAATCTTCTCTTCATAGGTTAAATGTTTTCATGTTTCTGTTAATGATGTACTGTGCTAATATTTTATTTTGGTTAATTCATTTCAATTACTTTTGAGAAGGGTTACAAACCTCTCTTGGAGAAAGGATAGAAATATAGTCTTCATATATTAGCCTTGCTTTCTCTTCAATTCTTTTTTTGTTGGATTCTCGCTTTAGTTCCTCACAGGCCATCCAGAAAAGCATATTTTCTTCACTGAATTCTGTTCGGAGGAACTCCCTGAAAGCATTTCTTCCTGCTGGTGTCCTCATTAACTTGTCAAATGATTGGCCCCAGTCATTAACATCTTCCAGAGTAGGTGTTGAGCTTGAGCAGGAGGAAGAATCATTATGAAGTTAAAATTTGAGATGTTGAGGGAATACCAAGAAACAATTTAAGATTAATCTTCCATCTGTACATGCTCAGAAATCCCCAGCCAGTAAGTGGTAAAATTCTTAACACTTGCAGTTACAAGTAAAATGATTATTATGCCAATAAAGGTTTTGAATTTGAATCTTCTACCTGTGGTGGTGCTTTCTATTGCAGAAAGAGCAAGGTAGGAATGATTTCATCCAGTTTCCCTACCTCCCTGCAGTCCCACAGGCTGCATGGCTTTTTACCCACATAGGATACATAACTGTTTGCATAAGCTTTTCAGAGATATTGGGGGGTGTTGCTTGGGAAAAGGCAAGAAAGAACTGTCAGGAAATGTCTTCTGCTGGTGCCTTGTTAGAGCTAACCCAATATATTAAGCTTTATTTTTTTTTAAAAAAAAAACTTCTGTATTGGTTAATTACCTTTCTTCGCAACTTGGAATGGCATCTGTTCTAAGTTCATGTGATGCTGCTCTTGTTCTCTCATCTTGATTCCTAACGGTAAGACTGCAAGGTAACAAACCAAGTCTGATCATATTGAAATAAATATATTTAACTCTCAGTGTGGCCAAATCTGTGGATACCAAAGCTAGAAACAGAAGTCAGAACAGACAATAATCTTTCTGCAAATATGAAAAAGTGCTGGGTTTGCAGAAAAATCTGAAATTAAAAAAAATGCATTGGGGGTTAACCCTCCATTAAAAAAATAGTAGTGCCTGTAGCTTTAAGAAACTAATGCCCTAAGTGGCCATTGCTGAGCAACCATAACAGTATTGCAGGCCTTCAGTGCTTGGTTTCTGTCAATAAAAGGCAAGGGGGCAAGGCCCTTTCCAGGCATGTTTTGGCCTTTGAGGGAGGACTCACTGGGTCCCATTGCCAGACAACTAGCTACCACCTGAGTTGCATGCCTTATCCGGGTCTGGCTGCTTGCTACTATTCAACAGCCACCACCCCCCATGAAAGCCAGTATGGTATAGTGGTTAGTCTTTCAGGTGCTAACTGCAAACATCACAGGGTTTTTGTGAGAATCAAATGGAGGACAGGAGAACAATAAATTGCTTTGGGCAGTTAAAAGGTGGGTTGGTTAGTGTGTAGGAAGGACAGAAGGAAGCAGGGAACTGTGAGGATATGGGAGTGTATGGGGGGGATAAAGAGGAAAATGAGGTGCCTCCTGCAAGTTCTTGTGGGTTTCCCACTGCACAGCTGGGCCCAGCCCAGTGGCCAGCACCATGCAAATTTTTCCCAGAGACAGGTTGCCAATGGGAAGGAAAAAGGAAAAGCTGGAGGAGGAGGAAAAGAGAAGGAAGCAGGAAAAGGGGAAAGGCTGTAGGGGCTTTCAGGGAAAGGAAAGATAAAATAGTGGGAGAGGGAAAATGAGATCCCCCCCCCCCCAGTCCTTGCAGGTCCCCACTTGTAATTAACTGTTTGGTGATGTCTTGAATCTACACTAACAAAGCATATACTGGTACATTCCTTTGGGTGTGTTTTTTTTTTGGGGGGGGGAGGGGGTGGCATGCCTAGGGTTGCCAGGTCCTCCCTCTCCATCAGTGGGAGGTTTTAGGGCTGAGGCTGGGGTGATCGCATGTGCAGCGTGATCACGTCATTTCCAGGTTTATCCCCAGAAGCACCGCATTGCCATGGCCACTTTAGCACTCAAAATCCAAATTTTTGGGGGGTTGAGTGCTAAAGCGGCTGCAGGTGGGTGGGTTGCCAGGTGGGTGGTTTTGGCGCTTCTGGGGGTAAACCCGAAAGTGACATGCTCGTGTTGCACATGATCCCCGCTCTGGAGCAGCTGGGTGGCTTGGCGGGCAATTGCCCACCGAAACCACCCACCTGGCAACCCTAGGCATGCCTCATGACTTGAAACCAACAAAAGAAAAAGGGGAACAAACAAACAACCCAAAATCTACTGTAAAGCCTAAGAGGTTGAGCTAAATACAACAAAAATAGAAAAAAAGAAATATTTATTTAGTGTGCACAGATTAATGATTAAAAACAAAGGGCCTGAAAAATATGCTTCATTAAAATAAATTTGAAGGGTTTCTGGTTGATGACAACGCATCCTACAAGAATTGTAAAGCCTGTACGAGGGTATATAAAACACTGCACTATTTGTACATTATTACTATATAAATGAAATAAAAGATCCATGGATAACAAGCTCTATGGATTATGGATAACAAGCTCTGCCTTTTTACAGAAGAGCAGACCTGTTCAGCAAAAATATCTGTACAATCATACCTCAGAGATATTGCAGGTTCCGTTCCAGACCATCGCAATAAAGCGAGTCACTTTAATTTTTTGGTTTCCCATTGCATATAAAAGTTATTTTTACACTACACTGTAGTCTATTAAGTGTGCAATAGCATTATGTCTAACAAGAACAACATACTGTAATAGCAACGAAAAAGTTTGAAATATTGCGAGAATTGCCAAAATGTGACACGAAGTGAGCACTTGCTGTTGGAAAAATGGCGCCGATAGACTTGCTCAAAAATGCAATATCAGTGAGGCACAATAAAGCAACACACAATAAAATGAGGTATGCCTTTTCTGCAAAATTGATATTGTCTGGGCTAAGCAAAATGCCATACAAAATGTCATATTCTGCAAATGGCAGCTGTGCCCACTTAATTTTAAAGTCACACAAGAAAAGCCATGCATTATAATTACAAAGAAAACCTTCATCCAACCTAAAATGCAGTTGGAAGTATGGGGCAGAAGTTGTGGCTCCAACCAACAAAAGCCCAGCTGGAGACTCCCCTCCCCTTTAATTTTTCAAAGAGCTTTGAATGCTGGAAATTCTATAGTTGCGGTGCTATTTTGGTTCTTATTCATAATTTTTTCCCTTTGCAATTCATGCAGGTTATTTGATGAAATACTTTCTATAAATAGGGATTATAAATAGAGCATTAAATTGCAGTTCGTTTCACATTTCTTGCTACTAGAAAAGTTATTCTGGGGAAGTAAGTGATTTTAGAGGTAACAAATGGCTGTTCAAAGCCTGCGCCCAGGCTCCTAAATGGAAGCAGTAATTTTGAGAATCATGCATATCGAGTAATTTTAGCACCCAATTGAGAAATTGTTTTTCCTGTCTCATGATACTTGTGAATCTAAAAAAGAAGCATTTAAAAGAACGTGAGAAAATTGCTTGTGAATTTCATATTGGATCTAAAGACTGTGAAAATGAAGTATCCATTATGTGAAAATGCATTATGTGTTTTTCTTTCCATTTTGTCCGAGGAGAAGTAAATAGATATGAGGAACCAGCTGCATTTTAAAACCCATGTTTAATAACGGTATTTGAAAGCTGTTAGTACTTGAACAGTGATCCTCACACACTGAAATGGTTATCTTGGCTACGTCAGGAGCTAACCGGAAAAATAACTTTCTTCCTGACTCATATACTGGTGTCTTAAATCCATCCACTTCAGGAAGCATCTAGTCTACATGCTGGAGAGAAGTTGTAATTTCTGCATGTTTTAAACTTGTGTGTGATAGGCATGTTTGCAGCCAGGGAAAGGCAGTACATTTCCAGGCATCTGGGGCAAAAGAAGGATTTTTCTAGTCTGAGGCATGCTCAATAGTATGCAGCTACTTGGGCAGTGGGGGAGGGGGTGTCACACAGTCCTTGTGGCTATTGAATGTAGATCTGCCTTCAAAAAATAATGAAGGTAGAGACTTTAGGCTGTGATTGATGAGTAATTTATTAGGACCAAATTAGATAAGATGAACAGCTATCTCCAGCTATTTTAAAAGGAAGATAAAAACCTGCACATGATCCTGATTTGGATTGAAGGGAGGGGAGTGCTCAACTCTTCCCTATGCATGGCTTCATTGATTGAAACCACCACTGGCAGCTGCTATTAGCCCTGGAAGAGGAAGAAGGCAGGCCCCTGCTCTCAGTCTCAGATCATATGCTCTTAGAATATTGTAAGGGCCCTTTGTGTTGTGTTGCCCAGCCAGTCATCAGTAGATGGAAATCAAGTGAATGGAGTAGACAATGATCTGTCCTGCACCAGAATAGGCAGACATTACTGGTGCAGCATGACTGACTTGTAACTGCAACAGTGGCTTTATTAATCCGGACCAGTGTGGACTGTTTCCCAGTCGGCCAGCCACTGACTGTCTGCAATAGGCAGGAGCAAGCAATGCCAAGCAGTCCCTGTGGTGGTATAAGTGCTGTTTGGCTTGTCTTGCTCCTGAGACAACTTAATGTCCCAATCTGCCCCTGAATCAAACCTTGGAGTTCAATAATGCTTGATCCTGTCCATATCGAAGACACAGTGATGAGAAGATACAGGGCTTTACGGACTAGTTCATCTATGCTAGGGAAATGAATTCTGTTCCTTGTTGAAATCTGACAGAAATAGCCCCAAATACGTGTCCGTATGCATCTCATTGCCCTGACCTAGATAGCCCAGGCTAGCCTGATCTCATCAGATCTCAGAAGCTAAGCAGGGTTGAACCTGGCAAGTATTTGGATGGGGAGACCTCCAAGGAATACCAGGGTTGTGACGCAGAGGCAGGCAATGGCAAATCACCTCTGAACATCTCTTGCCTTGAGTGTCCATAAGTCAGATGTTTGATGGCAAAAAAAATTCATTTTATATTATCCTGATAAAGGAATAGTGCTGAAAAGCTTTCCTTTAAAGGTGATTTCAGAATGTTAGCCAGATTATGCATGCATATAGCTAGCACTTCCCTGATCTGTCCTAAATTATTTGGTCTTGGTAACCAATACATATGCAAACAAAGCCTAAGTACCTAGAATTAAACTGAATATCACATCTTTCCTTGTTTATTTCCACCTTCCTCTGTACCTTTGCTTCCCTATATCACATTTTAAATCAGAATCCACTTGGGCTTGGATCTGTAAAGTGTGGTGCATCTTAAGGGTGCTATATAAATAAGTATAAACATTGGTTATAAGTATAAACAGTCCTTCTATTACCACTTCCTTTGAGCAACCTCATATTTTAGAATTTCTTTCATGTTTTTGGTTCCCAGTCAACTAAAGTTGTGTAAACCTTCCTCCTTCTGAATTATAATTTCAAAGATATTATAATTGGGTGATGATGTTCAGTGGTTATGGGGAGCAAACCTAGTGTGGATGTCATTCCATTTTTGCAATTCAGTGCAATGAACGATCATGTAGTTACCACCACCAAGACTGAACGAATGCAGAAAGTTAGCCAAGCAAGTGGTGCTGCATGATCAAGCAACACTTCAGTCTTTGTATTTGCTTGGCTGGTCGGTTAGCCTTTGTAATCTGAACTGTGGATAGAGCACCATGTGGACTTGTATTTATAGCTGGCTTTCTCCATGGATGAAGCAACCACAAAGTGAGACCTCAAACTATCTTGGCCACATGTACCTCTCAAATTTTGCCTGAAATGCTGAAAGATTTGCTGAACCGCTGTATTCTACACATCTTTGAGAATTATGAGCTACTTTCTATTGAGTCAAACTCTTGGCCAGTAAGCCAGTACTCTCTAACAGGTGCAGAATCCAACATATTTCTACTTCCCAAGATTTTAGGGAAAATGCTGGGGATTGAACTGGACCTTACATGCAAAGCACCTGCTCTGCTACTGAACTATCTTCTCGAAATGAGTACACGAAAAAGGCACTCAAAGTATACGGCTAACCTGATAGGGTGTGTTGTAGCAGAGAAATGCATCGTATCTGAATGTTCCTTTTTCTATTTTTAAATTTTGATTCTATTTAAATCCTGTTTCATCTATTATTTCATTCTTTTTCACCTTGAGACCTATAAAAGGAAGCTATACAAAGGCTGCATCTTCTTCCCGCTGTAAATACTTTGTCTGGTTACCCCAAGGGGTGCATGTTTACGTTCCCATGGTGACTAGCTGTGGTGTCCCCCTGGAGCTTTGAATGTGACTCAAAGGCATACCAAGAGCAGCTGCAACAGCAGCACCAACAGAAGCAGCAGGCATTGGAACCTCGGTTTCCTTCAACAGGCTGTGCCTGTGTGGAGCTCGGTGTCTCCTGGGCCGCAGATGACTGCCGCTTCCGCATCTCCATCCGTTCTGATCCCATGGGCTGCAAGAGGAAAATTAGGAAGGAAGTTAGTCTGTGGGGAAAAAAGCAAGACAGGCTGTGAGTTTCTTCCACAGTCTTGGCATTCAATGGCTTTTCTAGGTGGAATTAGTTCTGAGCAAGCAGAATTCTGGCTGCTGAATTTGTATTCCTAATTGGATGAGGAAGGCCTTTGCTCTTATGTCCTGTATGATTGTATTATTGATCTGAACTTACGAAGGGCTTTATACTCACTTGTATTCAAAAAGCTCTACAACAGAATTCTTGACACAGCAGGGGAAATACGAAGCATGTCCAATATACCTGTGAGGCTTCACATCTCTGACGGCATCTCCTGCCCAAGCAATTGAACTGGGCAAGACGGCAAACGACCAGAGAGCGGGCACTTCCTGCTGGCCAGAGGTTTTTCTGAACACTGCAGCCAGAAACATGCCGCTGTGAGCATCCTACTTCCCATGCAGAGTTTGAAGTAAGAAGGGAGTGGGAAGCCGACAGTAGGAGGAGGCAGGACAAACAGTCTGCCAGCTGAGACAACATAAGGAATGGCTTTTCTGGAATGGGATTGTCTCATGAGATTTTCTGTGACTCCAGAGACATAGACAACAAAAGTTCCTGCATTTTGCAACTGGGGAAGGACCTTCCCTTCCATTCACTTCTGAAGTTATGTGCTAAATAAGATGTTTGGAAAGGGGGATAAAGCAATTATTCACAGGAATTTTTGTTGTGGGCAGAAAGTGTAGCTCCTGAATTTCAAACTAGTGGGAGACAGGATGATCCCTGACACCTGTGAAGTGCGGGGGCAGATGGTGTATTGAAAGTACATCTGTCCCCTTTTTTTTAAAAAAAAGTGTGGCTCCCAGCCCTTTGCGTCGATTCATATGACATTTCCCAACACAATCATGATTTATTTTCATACTTCCATGCAAGTTCAGAGTTACCACCACTGTGTAACCTACCCAAGAAATCCCTCGGAGAGTGCAGTGTTTTGAAAATGGGATCAAAATTGCATATCTCGGGATCTCTAGCAATATCAGGGAGGACGTGGTAGAACACACCCTTAAATGGATCACTTAAAATGCAATGGCATTGAAAGCAAATATGGTGTAGTGGTCAAAGTATCCAATTAAAGAGATGCATGTTCAAATCCCCACCCTGTCATGAAAGCTCACTGGGTGCCCTAAGGCCAGTAATGCTCAACCT
The DNA here is from genome assembly GCF_029931775.1 of Euleptes europaea. NCBI lineage: Eukaryota > Metazoa > Chordata > Lepidosauria > Squamata > Sphaerodactylidae > Euleptes > Euleptes europaea. Next base: position 43,801,837 of record NC_079319.1, read on the forward strand.
GATGGGGAAGTTGTAAGGATGAAATGGAGGAGGTGAGAAGAATGTTGTACATTGCTTTAAACCCCCACTGGTGGGAGACGTTACTCCAGTCTTTAGAAATCTATCGCTGCGTGGTGCAGCTGGTTCGGCCACAAAATAGCCCTCACACCAACAAGTCAACCAGGTATGTATTTACCATAAAGTCATATGCTATCAAACACATTCCCTGCATAGTCCAAATATTACACATTTATCTCATTGCATTGTTTCCATGAATATTCCCCTCTCTTCTCAATTCTGTGGCATGGTAGATTTATTGATTCTGTTTATAAGATTAATGTGTTCCCCCCCCCCTGTTTTTTTACCATGTTATTTGTAGTTCATAAGATGAGCTTTTTAAAAATAAAAAAGGGAAGAACTTCTGCCATTCTGCAGTGGAGTGGAATCTGCTGCTTACCACACAGGGTACAATGAAATATTCAAACAGTTAAATATTTTCCCCAAAATAATAGCTAAATATCTCTTTTTATCAACTGACATAGCTACTCTCATTGTTTTATAGTTATGTTGCAAGTAAACATATTATTCTTCCTGAAATGTCTGAACTGTTTACTGGATAGGGTTGCCAGGTCCCTCTTTGCCACAAGTGGGAGGTTTTTGAGGTGGAGCTTGGTGAGGGCGGGGAGGGTCTTCAATACCGTAGAGCCCAATTGCCAAAGTGGCCTGCTGAAGGTCCTAAGAATTATTTTAGCAGTCACTACTAGCCCCTCTCACAAACTGAAAATCCCCAAGATTTTCTAGAGAGAAGGGACAACTGCAGGATCAGTTTCCATTTGTGCTGTATACTTGCCTTACCTTAGGCTGCATTTGTATGGTCAGACACTTTCTGATAAGTGATTCTGATTTTTCAAAAAACAACACAGGTGTTAAGAATTACAGCTCAGAAGGTTTCTGTTGGCTTTCTCCTTGCTGGAGATGCCCCTCTTTGTTTGGAGAGCCCTCTCTGAATGACAGTGTGCACCAGGCCTGCCAAAGCTGAAAAGGGCTGACAAGATGATTGGGCCCAGTCTTTCCGTTCAATGGCTGCTTTGGCTCTTGCACCGAGCGAGCGCTATAATAAAGCAGATGGCATATTGTTGTCTTGTGCATGATTCCAACTTACTTTTTGTTCTGAAATTAAGCAGATTTGATCTTGAGGGGCCAGGCCAGGAGAACACGTTGGGAGAGAGAGAAAGGAGGAGGAAGCGGGCTTTAATTACATCGCCCCCTTTTTCTGTCGTGGAGAATCATAATTCCCATACTTCCCTAGCTATTGTTGTTTGGATTTTGTCTTTTTATGTTTTTAACAAAGGTTCTGTACTTTTAACAGCTGCAGAGCGAGAAGAGATTCAACATTTCTCCCCATCGTGGACAAGCTGTCCTGAATGAAATCACAAGTTTTGAGTTCTAGAGTTGCCAGCCTCCAGGTGGTGGCTGGAGATCTCCCAGAATTACAACTGATCTCCAGTCTAAAGAGATCATTTTCCTTGGAGAAAATGTCTGCTTCAGAAGGTAGACCCTATGGCATTAAACTCTGATGAGGTCTCTTCGTTCCCCAAGCCCTCCCCTCCTCAGGTGTTACCCCAGTAGACAGTCTCCATTTTTAGATGGGGGAATTAGCATTCTGGAGATTACATTTAGTGAGGGAGGGGGTTACAGGATCTTTATACCAATTTTTACAGTGATAAGTCTTCTTGGAAAACTCTTAAAGAAGTGTTGTTTCTAAGTTTTATGGTTTTATTAAGAATAATAGTTGAAACACACACACACAGCAACAAAATCACACACCCAAAGCACGCAAGAGCCTAAGATATAAAAATGGAAGAGGGGGTGGACACAAGGATATGAGGATTTAGGGTGATATTTACCAATCCAGAAGAATGTGCCGTCCAAATGAAACAGCACTGAGCGGCAGAGAAATGGGCCAGTGTCTCTTGGAAGAAAAAGAGCCTTACATGGACATAAGGGGTGGATGTCTCAGATCCAAGAAAAAACGTGCATGTTTGAATGGTGAAAAGGCCGCTACTTATAGCAAAAATGAGCCCTGCGGCTGGTTTCAGTGGGGAGGGTGGGCTAGAAATATAATAATAATGATGATGTAACTGGAAAAACAATGGACTTTGCCAGGGACAAAAGGTTTAATTGCTTCTCCAGTGGCTGAGATTTTAAACTATGAAAAGGACATGAGGTAATAGCAACATGGAAGAATATCTTAGTTTGCCTGATTAATTACCGGCAATGACTTCAACATAGATTTTCAGATGTGTGAAGATGTCTGGAGGTTTTCCCAGGAAGGGAGGCGTGGACAGGAGATGTATTCGCTTAATCTATTCTACATGCTAGATGAGGTAGAAGGATGATTCAGATAAGCAAAAGAACTAGTCAGAGTTTGCTGAATAGTTCCTGGATTGCTGATGAGATTAAGGTGCTGGCTATCAGTTCCAGGTGTCTGCTTGGAGTGCTTCATGAGAGCCAGCATGGTGTCATGGTTAAGAGTGGTGGTTTGGAGCGGTGGACTCTGATCTGGAGAACCGGGTTTGATTCCCCACTCCTCCACATGAGTGGCGGAGGCTAATCTGGTGAACTGGATTTGTTTCCCCACTCCTACACATGAAGCCATCTGGGTGACTTTGGGCAAGTCACTCTCTCAGCCCCACCTACCTCACAGGGTGTCTGTTGTGGGGAGGGGAAGGGAAGGTGATTGTAACCTGGTTTGGGTCTCCCTTAAGTAGTAGAGAAAGTTGGCATATAAAAACCAACTCTTCTTCTTCATTAAGGATGTGAGGGAGGCTCATTTACTCCCTATTGTTTCCAGCTGTTCCACCTCAAGGTCAGAGGAATGCAAACAACCCATCTCTGCCTGACAGCTGCCAAAGTTTGCACAGGTCACCAAGATGGAGTCCAGAGCCCCGGAATCTTTTGTTCACCTTGGCATGGGAGTGCCTTGCTTTTCCTGGCAGCTTTGGTCGCACATGCCCTCATGGCATACCAGGGTGCTGGGCCACATAGGGGGCCAACACGGGCTTCACCCACAAAATCTCCAGGAATTTTCCAGACACAGAGCTAACAACCCTACCTGCCTTTTTGAAATGGCAAAGTGGAACATGCGGTATCTATGAGCAAATCCAACTCGCTAGTAGATGCACCATTCTGCAGCATGTTTAATTCCAAGTAAGTGCCTCCTTAACAGGCGAGTACTGCTTAGAGAATCTGTCCGCATTCAGCCCAGCATTTCTGTTGAATCTGCACATGTTCCTCCTTGTCTCTCTTGCATCTCAGTGCTTCTGTGCTTGTCTTTGTATGAAAGTCGTGCGCACACAACTGAGCACAAAGAATGTAGAGGTGCAGCAGCAAAGGGGTGAAGAAATCCAAATGAAACCAGAATTAACAATGCAGTGGAACAGCTTTGGTGTGGGTGTACAGTACTAGTATGTTTGCCAGTCTTTCTCCTCACTCATTTTCAAACTATGGGACCACACACAGTCAAATTGCCTCTAGAGCCAGAAGATCTTGGCACGTCCATCCCTCTGTAATCAACATGTAAGCCAACAAGCTATATCACTTCTGAACAACACCACTAATTCCTGAAGTGAACTCTTAAGAAATTAAAATGGCTTAGACACAAGTCTCTTGCATGTACATGCCCATGTTGTTACTGTAGGAGGCTAGAAAGCCAAAGTGAATTAAATAAATATAGTGGCGTTTTCCCACCTAATGTTAAAGGGTTTCAGTTTTGTCATTTGTGAGCAGACAATGCTGGCTGAATTTAGTAAAAATTCCTGGGCTTGCTGGAGATAGTAGAGCCAGTGTAGTGTTACGGTTAAGAGCGGCAGACTCTAATCTGGAGAACTGTCCTTGATTCTCCACTCCTCCACATGAAGCCTGCTGGGTGACCTTGGGCCAGTCACAGTCCTCTTATAACTCTCAGCCCCAACTCCCTCACAAGATGCCTGTTGGGATGGGGAAAGGGAAGGGGGTTATAAGCTGCTTTGAGACTCCTTACTGTAGAGAAAAGCAGGGAAAAAGCCCAAGTCGTCTTCCTCTTTTTGAGTGTTCATTGCATGTGTATTTAATCTGTGTTTAGGTCACTTTCACAGCTGTACAGCTGTTCATATCGAGCAAAAAAATATGCAGAATCTGGATCTTTGATTGTTCAAGGTCACCAAAATGGAGCCAGGGGGTGGAACGTGCTTTCAGGCATTCACATCAACACTAGTTCCTGCATATTTTGCCAATGTGTATATGAACACACAACAGTTTTGATTCAGTGATCTTTTGGTAGAAGGCACTGATGGGTGTGGATCTTCCTCTTATGCTCCTCCCCTGAGCAGTCATGTCCAACCTAGGGGAAGTTGTGGGACCTGTATGGGGTTAGAACCATGTGTGTTTGCAATAGGGTTGCCAGCTCCAGGGTGACAAATACCTGGAGATTTGGGGGGTGGAGCTTGAGGAGGGACTTCAAGGCCATAGAGTCCAATTGCCAAAGCTGCTATATTATCCAAGGGAACTGATCTCTATTGGCTGGAGATCAGTGTAACAGTGGGAGATCTCCAGCCACCACCTGGAGGTTGGCAACACTAGTTTGGGAGGCTGCAATAGGGAGGGGAAAGGGGCAGCTCTGCTGGGGGAAGAGGAAGAAGGGGGCAATTTTGCCTCCTTCCCCCTCCCCTCTGAAGCCTCCTCCACACAGCTGTTAGCCCCTGCAGATCCCACAATCCCAAGAGCTGGAAAGAGCTGCTGCGCAAAAGAACACAGGCAGGGTCTATGATCCTCGTGCCCACAGATCCAACCCAACATATGTACACCCTGGTCTGAGATGTTTTTATTTGGGCTGATCAAGGTTTAAGCTGATGAATTTAGGATGGTACACCTTAGCTAAGGAATTATCTTGTTCAGATTTCAGGCAGGTAGGAAAATGTGTTCTCATTTTATAGAGAATGAAGATTTCTAATTTGCAAAGCAGGCAAAAATGCAGGTGGGCAGAAAGAATATATGAGGACAGTTTTTAAAACACGAGTCCCTTGCTTATGTCTAAAGCAGGTGGCAGGAAGTATATTTTTAAACCAAAACAGAGAGTGGGGCAAGGGAAGCCAAGTCTTTCCCATGTATATTCTTGCAGCATTCTGATGTATGAAGCATTTTGATCTAGCCCAGCACTGAGTGCAGAGAAAAATGCTGGGGGGGAGATGCTGAAAGAGGTGGAATACAGCAAAGTAATGAATAAGCAGAGTTAGATCCTCTTGCTCATGAACTGTTCAGTTTAACGGTACCCTGCCCACTGCTTTCCTAAATTATGACTGAGACGCTGCCTGTCTTCTTTCTTGAGGAGGGTACTGGGGAAAGATTTTCACCTCCCCCCCACCACACACACACAATTGTCCTTCCTACAGCTACGTTTAAGGAACTTTTAAGATGTGGAGAGATATCTACTGCAGTCTCATTGCTGATCTCTTCTCTTTCTTCTGTTTTGCCCCCTGGCCTATTGGTATCACTCTGTCCCCTGACTGCAGTCCACACGCTTTCAAATGTAAGGCAGACTCTGCCTGGCATTTGTCTGTGCACATGGCTGCAGGTCTATATACCAGTATGTTCAAGCAAAACATTTGCCTAGCACTCACAGCACCAAAGAGTACAGGATTTTATGTATTTTTAAATATTTATACTCCACCTATTCACAGCAAACTGAAGCCAGCAAGCAAACAGGAACTATTCTGCTTATTACAGAATTAAATGAATCTTTCTGCCCATGTCAGAAAATCAGTAATGTGATTCGTTAGTATAATTGACACTTTGGAATGACAGACCTATCAGTGCAATCTTGGGTGGGAAGATGGCAGCTCTGATAACTGGTGAATGTTCCTGTAAGCTTGTCACCTGCACGTTCAATTTTTTTCTGATTTTAAAAAAATGTAAACGAAATTGCCAAGTGCCAGAATAGCTCTGACATCTGAATAGATCTGAATCCTTTACAATATTGCCAGCTTTTGTTAATTTTCAAGTCAGGATTAGTTACGATGATATTATAGAATGAGGACTTTGCAGTTACCAAGGTTGGTTAATAATAATACCCAGATGCTTATCCCTACAAATTGGAAAAAAAAAAAAAAGGACATTGCATTGCCAGCATTTGAAACGATGTAATGATTAAAACGAGGGATGTGCTTAATGGTTTTGCTGGATTAGGACCTGAGCATGTAGCTCTCGTTCATTTAATCATAAGATTGGAATGGATTTAGAGGGTGATCCAGTTTGACCTCTTAATATGGCAGACTTAAATCATATTACATGAAGGCTCGTTCTGTTCTCTTTTTTACTTGTTCAGCTGCTCTCTGATTTTCAGACATCCCTTCTAAATGTGCTGCTTTGTACCTTGGTAATAAAAAGCCCAACCTAAAAAGTCTGTCCTACTGTTATACATGAACAGGTTGAATTCCTTAAATACATCTGTGACTAAAGAGTGGGAAAGTATGAACTTATTAAATGTGGAGCAGTCGGTTTCGAGGCACCCTTCTGCTTCTGTTCCCAGAAGTGGTCAGGGCACCTGAAAGATGACTGAATGATATTCCTACTCCCCCCCCCAACACACACACACACACACACACACACACACACACACAGACAAGAAAGATGCACAGTTCCGAAGGATGGATCTTCATGCTGGGCACCCAATCCTTCAGTGCCACTTAAAATATTTCTCAGTGGGCCCATGTGAAAAACAATCTTAAATACACTTGCGTAAGGTTCTGAATCAATTGATAACCATGCACAGAGACTGATTTACAATCTGACAAACTTCATGCAGCATTTCAGTCAAAAGAGTAGATCAGCCAACCAATTTGAAAATATTATTTGTGGTGGTAAAGCCCTCCTCTTCATTTGGTATTCAGTACAAATATGGAGATCTTATTTAAAAGTTAGTGATCATGGGCTAGGATTTGGGAGACCCGGATTCAAATCCCTACTATGCCATAGAAGCTTACTGGGTGAACTTGGGCCAGTCAAATTCTCTCAGCCTAACCTACCTCACAGGGTTGTTGTGAGGATACAATGCAGGAGAGGAGAATGATGTAAGCCACTTTAGGTCCCCATTGAGGAGAAAGGCGGGATATAAATGAAGTAAATAAATAAATGACTACCCCGTACCCCCCTTAAAAAAACAGCAGCTCTAAAGAGCTCCATTCCTCCCCAAACATGAAAGCATTGCTTTACATTTCAAAAGCCATTCTTAAAACTGAAACACTCACCCACACAGTTACGGGGAGCAGTGCATAGCCCTTCCCACTAATAATCTAAAGCCTGCATGTACACCAAAATGATCTGACAGCGTGAAGGAGCTTTACACAGGGACAATTACTTGTTCCAAGTGTGCTGCTTTGTGAGGTTGGCTAATGTCGACATTGTGACCCTACAAGTTCTGAATTTCCCTGGGACTGTGCATATGTTAATGTTTTCAAGGTCATGGTATAGAACTTTTTTAAAAAAAAGCCCTGAGCTTAAACTAATATGCAAGAAAATCTTTTTCTTGTTGGTCAAATTGGCTTCTGTGCCAATAATTGGCTTGGAACAAAATATTCTCCCTCAACTGGATTTACATATTTTTAGAGTGGAATGGGGAGACTAACTTGTGTGTGTAAAGTGCCACCAAGTCGCAGCCGACTTATGATGACCCCAGCAAGGAGTTTTCAAGGCAAGTAAGAAGCAGAAGTGGTTTGCCATTGCCTACCTCTTCAGAGCCTTCCTTGGTAGTTTCCCTTCCAAGTACTGATCCTGCATAGCTTCCTAGATCTGATGAGATCCGGGTATACCATCCCACCTTCCTTCCAGAGGAACTTATGGATGGGTTAATAACCTTGCAGTTTTACAACCCAAGGGGACAGTGGTGTCCAGGAGGCAGTTGCAGAAGCCTCTGCCAACTCCTGTGAAAGCAGAATCTAATGAGCATCCTACAACATCCAGCTTTAGTATGAATGGGCTGCTCCCTAAAAGCCAGATGGAGTGTAGTATGCAGTGATTTACCTCACCATTGCATTCTGACAGCTGGTACTGCTTGTTGGAGTTATGTGGCACTGTATAAGACAGTGACTCATATAGTATTGTATTAAGAGTTGAGATCTGACTCAGATCAAATAGAGTTAGCAACCAACTGACATTGTTTTACTGGGGAAGTTGATTTGCATCAGGGTGATTCATCGTGGACCCGTGTATTAATCACTGATTCATACACCGTTCCCTTTGGGTGTGACTGTTAGGATCTTCATGTTACTCTAGAATCTGACAACTGCATTAGAATACCACAGGTGCATCCATAGCTATATGGGGAATGTATAACCTGCTTACTTTCCAGACAAGCACACTCAAGGAAAGAGGCAGAAGTAACTTCCCAAAACCCAGTGGAGCAGCTGGTATAGATTTGCTGTGATATCCACAGCAAATCCGACATTACAAGCAATTCTGCAAAGAGGTTAGTACTGCATACTGGTCTATTCTCTGATAATCTTTGTGTAGATAACGTTGAAGGGTATTTATTTTATTCTTCATTTCCGCAAGTGCCACTACCCAGAAAGTATTATTTTGCAAAGCTCTCACATTTGGTCAACTGGAAGTCTAGAATTTGAGAGGAAGACTCCTGTGACGTGTACCTTAAGAAGCAAACTTCTTCAAAAGGTCCAGTGGCCCCCCATTTGAGACATGTAAAATCATTAGTTTCCACATGAAAAAGCTGATTAAGATTAAAACAGATAAGCTCATCCTGTTTAGATAGCAGGATAGCGTTAAAGAGTACTTCACTGTCAATAGTAGTAGTGGAACAACGTATATAATGTTTTCCAGATGCAGGTTAGGGATACAATCCAGCCAAACTTAAATTCTTAAAATCTCAGTGATTTGGGAGCATGCTTAACTCTTCCACTGAAATCAACAGGATTTGAAAGTGCTTAACTTTCAACTTCCCTGACCTGAATAGCCTAGGCTAGCCCACTGTCGTCACATCTTGGAAGCTAACCATGCTCGGCCCTACTTGGATGGGAGACAATCAAGGAAGTCCAGAGTTGCTGCGCAGAGTCTGGCAATGATGAACCACCTCTGAACCTCTCTGTCCTTAAAAACCCAAAGAGGTCACCCTAAGTCAGCTGTGACTTGACAACAGAATTGCTGCACAGAGTCCGGCAATGATGAACCACCTCTGAACCTCTCTGTCCTTGAAAACCCGAAGAGGTCACCCTAAGTCAGCTGTGACTTGACAACAAAAATAAATAAACCTTTATGACTATGTTCCAGGCTATTGTACTATACAAAAGAGACTTAAAAAAATACAGGATCCCAATTGCATACAATCTTAGCTGGCCTATCCAGTTTCTGGTATGTCTTATGTGCATGATTATATTTGACAGAACATCCTAATTCAGCTGGTAGGACTTCAGCCGTCTAGCCAGTCTGCCAGCCTGACTCCCCCACATCCACCAGGCACCACCCTTTTTACCGTGATCAGCTGCCTCTGCTACCCCAAAATTCATGTCATGAATCAGAAGAAACAGCCTGATCACCTAAGTAATGAGGAAGGGACAGAAAAATGCAGCAACTTCAAAACATACAACGTTACATTGGCATTTCTTCAGTTGTTGTGGCTATGGAGGGTAGCCAGCCAGAACTTGCTGGTTGAGACACCCACCTCAGATTCTACCCATATTAATATATAATCGGAAGTCCTCTGCATATCTCTCCAGTCATAATGCATTCAAACAACTCTTTTATTCTGAGCTATCTCTTATAAAAGCACTGGGTTAGACTTTTGTCCTGGCTTGTTTCGTGCTAATGATATGGTGTTCTAGGGCCATTTTACCGTATCTTATACTTGTTTAGTGAATGATCGATTTTAGGTGCAGGAGGCATAGCCACAAGAAAATTAAATACAAGAAAGTCCCACCGATGTCAGTCTTTCAGTTTCAATTGATATTCAAAATAATCCTATTCATACAGGACTATTCCACACATTACATGGCAGCAAATTCAAGTTTGCCACCAAGTATACACTCAACAATGGAATGTGCTTTCAGCTCTCCGTGTTCAATAATGTGTCCTTTTAATCTGTTTTGTGCATTGTTTTTATTTTACCAATGGCTTGCTATGCTGATTTGGTGTCCTTTCAACCTGTTGCTGTATTGTAAGCTACCTTGAGTGTAAGGAGATAAGGCGGGACAGGAATATTTGAAATATATGAATAAAACATGTCTTTGATCCATGAAGCTGAATAATATGGGTGCCACCACTGTCTTTACATTTCAGATGAACACAAAAGCAGCAACAAAATCGTTAAGCATCCACTGCAACCTTAATTCAACTGTTTGACTGCAAACAAGGTATCAATGTGTGATTTCTCCTGTGAGGATGTACATTTGAATGTTCATCCATCCCCAGTTAAAGATATACATGCTTATTTTTTTTTTTTTTTTTTTTTTTTGGACAATGAGCATGCCCTGTTAAGAGAAGTCCACTGGTTCCATTGGCAGCTGAACACTCTGTTTTTTAAGAAGTCATTTGGCATTTAAAAAACCATGGGGTTGTTTTGTATCGGGCTGTAGAATTTGAATTTAAGCTGCTTTTTATATTGCCAATGTTTTAAATTCTATCCTGCTGGGTTTACTGTTGCTTTTTTTGTGGTTGTGTTTTGTGCTGGTTTTTTGCGGAGGGATTTTGGGGTGGGGGTATTGTTTTAATTTCTGTTGGAAGCCACCCAAGCAACCCTTTAGACGTGGGTATGTAGAAATATTTAAAATAAACAAACAGCTGCATCAGGGTACTGTTGTATGAATTAGCCGATAGTTTACTTGGCTTTGACTATTATATCAGTGGTGTTAGAATTTATGTGTTTTTAAATAAATAGGGCAGATTATACACAATAAATTGCCTCTGGATTAAATTGCAGCCATTTCTACTTGCATGTTTAAAGTCACTGAACATCTGCTTTTAGCAGCTGTCTCTAATTTTCATTCAATTTCAGAGGCTGCTTCTGCACAGAGATGATTCCCTGTTGTTGCTTCTGTAAGGAAGCCAAGGTGAAGCAAAATCTCCATGTGGAAACTGCCACAATCACCTTTATTAATAAAAACCAGATTAGACAACCTGGCGTAGGAATTTTGGAGGATGAAGGGGGGGGGATGAACTCAAGGAAACTTACTTTGAGTTTTTGTGGAGGTCAGACTCTGAAAATCCTTACCCTCTCTGACATGGTTGCTTGTGCTTTGCTATGCTGTGATTCATTCTAAAAAACAACTTATGTCAAAATCAAACAGGGTGTTTGGGATTGGATATGTAAGACAGCAGAATACAATTGAGAATGGGCCAGAATGTTTTTTCTTTTCTTTTCTAGGGCTGCCACAAGGAGATGCTATCAGTAGCAGGGTTTTTTGGAAAACAATACTAAGCAGATTTGGAATTGTTTTCAAAATTACTGCTACTAGTAGCATCTTCTTCATGTCTTGGCTAGGGGATTCCAGTAGTCATCCTACCTTTTGGTGACGTCTAAGCATTAACTGAAATTGACGTGTACGGAAGAGAGGCTTGCCTTGTATATTGTAAAGATGGGGAGCTGTAACACTTTACACTTTCCAGTTAGGTTCCCTGTCAGTCAGGGTTGAGTAACGCAGGATCAAGACTGAGGGTAATCTGGGGTTTTTTCCCTTGCAGCTGTAACAACATCACATAATCTCCCTTTTCCCATAGGAGTGAAAGGCACCCATTTCTTTACCAGCTGTGTGTGTGAGAGAGTAAAGAGGTGTTCTCAGGGCCCGTAGCGGGAGTGATACAAACTTTCACAGCCTTGGTAACTCCTGCTCTTGAGGATCAAGTCTCCCTATATGCATACACCTGTGCCACTGACATACCATTTCTTGTTCATGGTGGCCCTAGGACCTGGTGTATTCATACCCCATAGGTAGAGTTTGTATCTATGTTTACAGGTAAAATCCTCTTTGTACACCGATAAACTAATTGTAAGGAGATTTTGGGCTCTCCAAAGTTCCAAACGCCGCCCTCTAGCGGTAGATATATAAAGAGGCCAAGGCATAAATAGCCTTTACATTCGTCGGTCGCTTATGTTTCTTTATAGACTTGGATAAAAGAACCGAGAGATCGCCAAAACGAGCGTGCCATTCACTCAAAATGGGAAAATCCAAACAGGACGTTGCGTCCTACACAATGCCAATCTGCGCGCCTCTGACACCGAAGAGGACAGCTTGCTAGAGCCGGGGCACCTCCAAATTCCACCCCAGGACGGGAACGGCTAGGGAAAGAAAGCGGGTAAGGACAGCGGGCACGAAGAGAGCCAAACACAGGCCACCTCCGGCTGAATAAATGCGAACATCGGGACACGAACCAAGGCCATTTGTGCACGGGAGGTTTCGCCTTGGATTTGCCGCTTCCAAATTCTCAAAACTCCAAAATAAGCCCACATGCAGAGTTTTGAGAATTCAGATGGGGGAAATGGGCGTCTAGAGACCACCCGTGCATAAATGGCCAAGGCTACTGTCGAATACGACCTTCCTCCTAACCCTGCTGGGTTCTCCCGCTAATCCAGGAGGATCTCGGCCGCCCGAGGGTGGACTGAAAGATGTAAGGAGTCCCGCTCGGACTTCTCCTGGCAGATTTCTTTTTGCTGGGCTGCCCGGAGGGGTCTCCCTCGAGATGGACCGGGCAGGTCTGTCTCTGAGCAGTCTCCAAGAGGGGCGGAGGGGCGCGACTTGGGTTGGGTGGATTGGGAAATGCCAAGGGGAGCGACAGAAGTCCACCCACCCCGCCGTCGCCGCTTTCTCCACCCGCATCCCTGCGGTCGATCCGCCACCTCCCTCCCTGCTGCTTCCAGCCTCTCTCGCCCACCCTCTCCTCTTTCCCGAGGCGAGCGGAGGTCCGGTCGGGTCCCCTGGGCTTCTTTCCTTCCTTCCTCTCGTCCCCGCGCGGGGAAGCTCTGGTTGGATCAGGACCTTCCTCAGCACGGCTGCTGCTTTTCACCTTTTCACCCAGTGGCGGGCTGGGTCTAAAAAGATCGGTTGCCAGGAGGCGAAGGGGGCCCACCCACCACTACAAGGCGATCATTTAATGTTGATTCATTGATATGTTGGACAGATTGCCTAATGTTGAAGGGGGCCCACTGGCCATCGGGCCAGCTGACCCAAGGGCCAGTCCGCTCTGCGCCCGGCGTTTCCATGAGACCCCCGTGCCAGTTGTAGCCCCAGCCCAAGACCCGCACAGAAGGCGGCCGAGCCGGCCCGCCCTCCCGCTCCAAGTCAGCCGCAAAACGGACACCCCCCTCCCCCGGGGACAGATCGCTTCCCAAGCCGCGCCGTTTGCCCGGGGGTCCCGCCGGCCCTTGACGCCTTCTGGCCCCGAGGAGCCCCCAAGAGCCGCGGCCTGCCGCTGCGGGTTGGGCTCCCCTCGAGCGACAAGCAGCCCACCTCTGCCCCCGTGGTCTAAACGAGAGGAGCGTCCGTCGCCGCCCTGGGGGTCCCTGGGCTGGGGGGACACCCCGCGCGCTCCGGCGGCCCGGAGGGGGAGGCGGAGGGTGCCGAGCGAGTGCGGCCGCCCCTGCAGTGGAGGCGCGACCCGGGCGGCGGGGCGGAGGGAGCCGGGGCCCGCGAGGCCGGCGGGTACTTACAGGGTCCCCTTCGGCGCCGGGAGCCGGCTGGAAATCTTTGCCCGGCTCGCCTGGGTCCGTAGCGCCGGGCTCTTCGGCCGGGGACGGCGGCTCGCCAGCCATGCGCATGCGTCCCGGGCTCGGCTCGGCTCGGCTGCCCCACCCGGGCCTGGCCCGGCCCGGCCCTCGAGCCCCCCTGCCCTTCCAGCCCCGGGAGCGCCCCGGAGCCCCTCGGACGCCGGGGGTGGAGGCCGCGCCGCGCCCAGGGCCGCCGCGGCCGCCGCTCTCCTTTCAGGACCCTGGACAGCTCCCAGCCAGCCGCTGGGCCGGCCGGCTCCGCCCGGGGGCTGGGTGGGGGGTGAGTGGGTGGGGGGCTGCTGCGGTTCTCTCCCCACCCCGCCGCCGCCAACCCTGCCCCGGGCAGCGCCTGGGCCCTCTGGCAGGGCGCCGGGGCACGTGCGCGCGCGGGTGCCAGTCGGGCGCTTGACATCTGGAGCCGCGCACATCTGCAGCGGCCAGCACATCGTGGGAGCGGGCGGGCGGGCCAGGGGGCGGCTCCCGGCTCGCCCCCCTCCCCCGGGGAGGAGAATCGGAGGGATCAACAAGCCTGTTTGCGTCGGAGGGGAAGGAAGGAAGGAAGGGGCGGGGGGGGGGAGGCGGACTGCGAGCGGGCCCCCTCGCAAAGTCCGCCGTCTCCTTTATTCTCCTCGCTCTTAGGGGCTGGGGGCAGAAACCCCTCCAGGGAAGGCGCGGACGTCGCCCGTCGCGGACCCGATGCCAATCTTGCTTCGGCGCTACGCCACGTGGCGGGGAGCCCCGAGCAAGCCGCCTCGGGCCTCCGTGGCGGGTTGGCCAAGGGGAGGTTTGGCTGTCAAACTGGGCGAATCCAGGGCATTTGCGCACGGGAGATTGGGCCTTGGTTCTTGCAGGTTATCCGGGCTGTGTAACCGTGGTCTTGGTATTTTTTACCGAGACCACGGTTACACAGCCCGGATAACCTACAAGAACCAATGAACTCTGACCGTGAAAGCCTTCGACAAGATTTGGCCTTGGGTTTGCCGCTCTCTAGACGCGCGTTTCCCCATCCATGTTCTAAAAACTCTGCGGGGGGGGGTATTTTTGAGCTCTTGAGCATTTCGATGGGGAAAATGGGCATCTAAAGAGTGGCAAATCCACGGCCAAACCTCCCCTGCATCAGTGGCGCCAGGCAAATCACGGTCCCCCTCGGGGAAACTCCCGACGACGGGAGACCCCTGCTAGAGACCTGTTGGCGGAGCCAGGCGAAAGAGCCGCCCGCCCAGGAGATTCCCTGCTGCAGGAATCGGAGTGCCGCGTGCCGCCGGCGGCTTTGGGGCCCAGCCCGTTGGACCCCCTGCTTTCCAGAAGAGGGAGCGGCGCGATGCTGCCCCTGCAACTGGAATTGATCCGGTGTATAAATAACCTTCGCGTCATTTCCTCCCGCTTCGCAGGCGCTGCCGTCCGGGCTCCCTGGTTACCGAGCCAGCGGGGCGCCTGCTGCTCCCCCCGCCGCGGTCGCAATGGCAGCTGGCGGCCGCTTTTGATTGGCGCAGGAACCCGCGGAAAGGAAAGCGAAAACACCCCCGCAACCCCCCCTCCCCGCCTCGACGCAGATGGAGCGAGGGGGATGCAGCGGCGGCTGCCTGCTGGCGCCCCTCCGCCGTAAGCGGCGCCGCCCGTTCGGAGCGTCAGAGGGACCGAGCCCAAGCCCGTCCTTGCCAGTGGCTCGCTGGGATACAAGCCCCGTTCAGAGCAAGGGGGCTTGTTCTTGCAAGGAAGTGTAGGGCCATTTATTCAGGGTCGATTTTGATGCTCGCTCAAAGCTGCTTTAAAAAAAAAAAACCCAACCCCCCCCTCCTTTAAAACGACTATTCACGGTCCCGAGGCAAGAGGAGAAAGTCAAACAAATTCCACCACCCCCGCTCGCCTGCTCCTTCGTTCCTTTGTTTGCATAGCCATTAGCAATGGTCGTTTGCATTGCTAAGCCGCAGCTGTGCTTTTTCATGGTTCCTTCAGTGAATGCTTCGATGCGGGGCGGAGCAAATACAATAGGTCGCGTTAAAGGGGCTCTTAAGAAATGCAAAGCAGGTATGGCTTTGCAGTGACGGCTGGAATGACAGTTCAGCATGAAGACATTTTTTAAAATGAGGTAGGTTAGGCTGAGAGTTTGTGATGGGCCCAAGGTCACTCCACAAGTTTCCCTGGCAGAGTAGAGATTTGAACCTTGTTTTCCCAGATCCTAGTCCAACACTTTAACCCCTACTCCATGTTGGTTCTCTGAAAAGGACTTTTCTCATCCAGATATAGATATTATGATATAAGTACAGATATAAATATCTGCCTTGGGGGGGACATACTAGTAGCACTTCCAGATCCAGAGGCTGTCTACCTCAGAATACCAGATGCTTAGCATAACAAGTGAAGGGTGTCCCCTGCCTGTCTTCTGCCTGGATATTCTTGGAAACAGAATGCTGGGATCTTTGAGTCAGATCCAGAAGGGCTGTTCATAGGTTCCTATTCTCCAAAGGGTATGAGTTCCAGGTAACCCGTCACCTTTCGTATTAGAAATGAGCCACCAAACACCACGATCTTGCTAAAGTGGATGTTCTTGCTGAATGTGGATGAACTGCTGCTATTCTCACCCCCACCCCCAAGAATAGCCTGTCTGATGAGTGGTACTCACATCACTGGGTTGTTTGGGGGGAGTCCCGGGTTTCCCAAATGTTGCTGCTTTACACTGAGGGCATCTGAGGGTCTCCAAGGAGATGCAGCTGTGTGAGGCCAGCTCTATCAAGAGGCCTCCTAGCAAGGTGTCGAGTGGACCCAGAGCTGCTGCTTCCCTCCGGAGCCGAGTCCCTTTTGGGAAGGGTGAGATGTTACAGAAGGGGGCAGCTGGAAAAGATGGAAGGAGGAGAGGATGACGGGACAGAGGCTGAAAGAACGGACTGGAAAAAAAAGGGAAAGTTGGCAACAGGGCTGGAAGGTACAGGGGAATCTGGGGAGAGGTGTGAGAGAGTGGAAGGGAAGAGAGAGAAACATGAAACAGAGGTTAGCCAAAGGCTCATCTGGCTTAATCTAAGCAACTAGGCTTGAAATCTGAAGAAACTTGGCCTGAAGGCCGGATTAACAGTTCGGTTAACTATACTATACAGTGGGGCTTCAGACAGACTTGGACCCTGCCTGCTGTACAGCACACTGCGTGAGTCCACCACACAGCCCTGTATGTCTGCCAGGTTGCTGCTTTCATTAAAGCAGAACAGCACAGTAGTGGGATAAATAGTTTAATTGAAAATCACAAACTGTGTGGTTGGGTAGTATGGAAATATGCGGAGGCTTCTCCTGTTCCCTTTTCCCTCAAGAAAGCTAACATTAATAATTATGGTGACAGCACTGAAACATAATGGAGTCTCAAGCCAAGAAGAGGAAGAGTTGGTTTTTATATGCCGACTTTCTCTACCACTTAAGAGCCAGCGTGGTGTAGTGGCTAAGAACGGTGGTTTGGAATGGTGGAGTCTGATCTGGAGAAGCGGGTTTGATTCCCCACTCCTCCACATGAGGGGCGGAGGCTAATCTGGTGAACTGGATTTGTTTCCCCACTCCTACACATGAAGCCAGCTGGGTGACCTTGGGCCAGTCATGCTCTCTCAGCCCCACCCACCTCACAGGGTGTCTGTTGTGGGGAGGGGAAGGGAAGGTGTAAGCCGGTTTGAGCCTCCCTTAAGTGGCAGAGAAAGTCGGCATATAAAAACTACTACTACTACTACTACTTCTTCTTCTTCTTCCTCTTCCTCCTCCAAAGTGGCTTACAATCACCTTCTCTTCCCTTCCCCTCCCCACAACAGACACCTTGTGAGGTAGGTGAAGCTGAGAGACCTCTTAGTGAGCTGTGACTAGCCCAAGGTCATCCAGATGGCTTCATGTGTAAGAGGGGGAAACTAACCGGTTCACCAGATTAGAGTCTGCCAGAATACTGTTTGCTTTTTTAATATACATCAGGAAATGTGCTCTGATGAAGTGCAAGGAAGGCTTCACGTTGGGTAGTTGTGGCCATTTAGGATCTCAGGACTGCAGAGTTTACAAGATGCCACATTTAAATAGAACAAATAAAATGAAATATCAAATCCCCATAAACAGAGGATATCACCAGGAGCTACTGTCATGTGATTCTGTATGTACATCTATCTCCCTTACATGATTATCTATCACATTTGGATGCTGCCCTTCCTTCGGGGTGATATGTGGCTCTCCCCTCTTCTATTTTATTGCCTCAGTGCCCTGTGAGGTAGGTGAGATAGTGGACTGGCTCACTCAAGTAACAATTATTAATATTATTAAGCCTTCATTGAATTGGGGTCCCACACAGTCAAGAGCCTCTTCCCTTGAGCTTCCACCAGCATTGATGAGACCATCATGGGGAAGGGAGGAAGCAATCAAACACCCTTCCATCATACCGGACTGAGTTCAGCCAAGGATCCTTCTCCATAAGGAGCAGTTGTATTACATTTTAGGTGTCATTTTTTTAAACCCTGTGATCTACTTTGGAAGCCAGTTTTGTCTGAAATGCAGGATAAATGGCTCATTTGGCTTGTTGTTTTTATACTGATAATTTATTACTTTCATTGTAAACCACCTCAAGCAGGACTCTGAAGCAGCCCAGAAATCTTGTAAATAAATAACACAACATAAGACAAAAATATGATAAACATGAATAATGAAGTAATAGAGCCCTGGCACGGTAGAATTGCAGGTGATCGATAGCAGCTTTGAATGGTCCTTCACCTATAGAACATCCTACAAAGGCAGAAATAGCACTGCACAGAGGAGAATTCTGCCCTCCCTTTGCTTCGTATGCTGTTTTTCTGTTTTTCTGTGATCTTCCCCCTGCACTCTGCAGTGGTGTTTTCGATTCCACCTTCTACCCCATTTCCTTGCATTTCTGGACCAGACCTTAGCTTGGCTTATGAAGTGCAAAAAAGGCTAGGTATACAGCTGTGAGGAGGGCATTAAAAATGGGGTCCCACCACTAAAAAGGCTCTGTCTTGATAGCTACCCATCTTATGTCTCATGGAAGGCAGTAATTCTGATGAAGGCTTTAGCTCTCAGGAATATTTTAGAAACCTCGTATCTGAACCATGGTGGATCTTAAAGGTAGCAGCTAACACTTGGAATTATCGCATTGAATCAACTAGGCGACCAATGAAGCTCTATTAAAACTAGTGCAGTGTGTTCAAGTCCTCCACATGAAGCCTGCTGGGTGACCTTGGGCCAGTCACAGTTCTCTCAGAACTCTCTCAGCCCACGCAAAGGCAGGCAGTGGCAAACCACCCCCTCTGAACGTCTCTTGCCTTGAAAACCCTACGGGATCACCATAAATCAGCTGTGACTTCATGGCACATTACGCACACAATGTGCTCCAGTGACTAGTCTAGCGCTGTCTTAAAGTTGTGTTCTGTACTGCCTGAAGCTTCGGAATCATTTTCACATGGAGTTTATTGCAGTAATCCAATCTAGCTGTGATCAGAACATGGACAACTGGCCCAAATACTTCTTCTTGACGAAATGCAGCATCTGGTACACCAGCTGATGTGGAGCAAAGTGCGTCATGCCAGAATAGAGATCTAAGGCCCTGTTTACAAATATGAGTCTAAGATTGTTTACTCACTCACATTCACACACACACACCCCGTCTGTCTTGGTTGTTCCTTGGAGTTATGCATGAGTTTTCCCTCCATTAGAGATGACCTCACTGCCAGCCCTCACAAATCCTGGACCTTCCTGTTCCTCTGTTAACCCGATTCTTCCCTCTCCCCTGAGCTCAGCCCAGGTGAAATCTCTGTGCATAAGACAAAGTGCGGGACACACAAGCTTAGTTTCGTTCACAGCCAATTACAAAGCAGCATGTCCAGAGGCAGGGATTCAAATACTTCCTACTTCCTCAGAGCCCTTACTTTTTTTTAAATTTATATTTTTATTATATTTTCAAACAAAATAAAACAAACAACAAAAAAGTATAACAATTTAGAAAACTACATAATAAGAATGATATATATATAATTTTTTAAAAAACCCAAAATACAATCATTACATTCTTATTATATTTATCTTACCCATTTTATTCCCCCCACCCTCCACCAGTGTGCCCTTAATCCCTCCCACCACTGTGTTGAACTTCCGGAGAAGTGTCTAAACAGTTTATTAATACATTATTTTAGCATTAAACTGAATTATCAAAAATTGAATCTACAACTCGTTCACAATATTAATAAAATTCATTTTTACCAGCTTATTCCAGTATGCAAAGGCTTTTGACCACATAGTTTAAAATTCTTCCACATCTTTCCCATGTAGGGAATCTGTTAATTTAGCCATCCGCATATAAAACCATATTTTTTCTCTCCAGTCCTTAATTAGAGGTCTATTTACTAGCTTCCAGGATTTTGCAATAATAATCCTTGCTGCTGTAAAACTATATTGACATATGACTCTATCATTCCTATTCAAATTATCTCTAGAGATTCTTAATAAACAAAAAGCTGGATCTATATTTATTTTAGTATTAATCAAGTTATTAGTCTCCCTTACTACCTTTCTCCAAAACTTTTTAATTTTTTTACAAACCCTTTTACAGTTCCTTTTTCCATTCCACATTTCCAGCACAAATCAGAATTTCCCCCTTTAAATTTAAACTAACAATCTCTGGTGTAATATACCATCTATAAAACATCTTATATAAATTCTCTCTTATTTCATTGGTGATTGTGAATTTAAATTCTATTTTCCATAATCTTTCCCAAACCTCAAGATTAATATTATACCCCAAATCTCTCATCCATTTTATCATAACTGGTTTTATCTTCTCTTGCTCTAAATTTGTTTCAATAATAAATTTATACATCTTTGCTATCTGTTTCCCATATTTAATATTAATTCCAATTTAGATTTATTTCTATTAAATCCTATTAATTTATCTTTATTAAATATATCCTTTAATTTATAATACATAAACCAATCTCCAATCTTGAGTTCTTCTCTTGTTTTAAGAGTCCAAGTATCACCACAATACTCAATAATATCTCTATAATTACCTATATCCAGATTAAGCTGTGTTCCCCTTTTCATAAATGCTTCTATAGGATTAATCCACCCTGGTGTTTTAACTTCCCAACATCTTTTATACCTTTTCCAAATCTGTAATAAACTATTCCTAATAACATGAAAATTAAAATCCCTATTTACTTTATCTTTATCATACCACAGATATGCATGCCAACCAAATCTTATATTAAAACCTTCCAATTCTAATAATCTAGGATTCTCTAATAGTATCCAATTCCTTAACCAGCCAAAACAAGCTGCTTCATAATACATTCTTAAATCTGGGAGACCCAAGCCTCCAGTTTCTTTTAATTCAATTAAGTTATGGTAGGCTATCCTATGTCTTTCTTTTCCCCATAGAAAATTCAGAATTTCCTTCTTCCAAACTTTAAATTTGTTTACTCCTTTTATAATTGGTAAGTTCTGAAATTAAAAAAGCATCTTTGGTAATACCATCATTTTAATTACTAAAATCCGTCCCCATAATGATAACGGTATCTTCTTCCATTGATTAAGATCTTTAACAATTTGTTGCCAAATTTTTACATAATTATTCTGAAATAAATTAAGATTATTTGAAGTTAACCATATTCCTAGATACCTAACTTTAGAATCAATAATAAACCCTGTTTTACTAATTAGGTCTGCTTGTTGTGGTAGAGTCATATTCTTTACCAAAATTTTCGTTTTGCTCCTGTTTATTTTAAATCCTGCAAGCTTTCCATAGACCTCTACAATGTTGTTCCATTTTTCCATTTGACAATTAGGATTGGTCAAAATACACAATCATCCACATATGCTTTAACCTTGTAATGATTTCTCCCAATTCTTATACCTATAATATTATCATCTTGTCTTAACTTAAAATAAGCTTCTGAGCAGAAGAAAGCCTTTTAAAACTGAGGCTTGGATATCCCCCTCCCTTTTCAGATTGCTCCGTTTTTTGTTTTATGTTCTTAAAAAGCTTTTTATGCAGTAGTTGGGTTGGGGAAGGGAACTTTTATCTCACTACAGCCAATTACGAAGCAGTGCTTCAAGGGGCGGGAAGCTTGGAGACTGCTGGTGCATAGATTCCCAACAGGAAAGTGTGGGTCCAGCGAGCAAAGAACCTCAGGTAAAACTCCCATGCATAAATGACCTAACAGTGATATCCTAAGGGGGGGATGTGCTTAAGGAGAAAACTGACCTCTGTGCTGGCGTATCTCTATGCCAATGTAAGGGCCAGTTATGCCGGCACAGCCCCCCCAGCACCACTCCATTGTTCTCAGGAGTGGACTCAGCCCCATAGTGGCTGCCTGTAAGTGCAACTAAGGCATAGGCCCCTGAGCCAGCATGGTTGTGGGTGGTTCCGGGGTCATGGCCAGGGTTAGTCAACGCCCTAAGCCCTTTTAGCCTGGGAACGCCCCTGATAGAAGCTGAAAGATACACCAACAAAAAACACGGTATAGCCCATAGATGAGAATTGTACTAAAAAATCAAGTGCCCCCCACTGTCGCAGCCATGCCCATGAGGCCCGAACCAGCTCAGGATGTCGACCACAGGCATGACCAATCACCTCCCTTCCCCTGTGGGGGCCAAGCTCCCTCCCAAGCACTAAATCAACTCCCCCTCAGCCCTACAAAACCCCGGCTGGATGCCCCACAACTCATGAGGTAGGGTGCATGGCATGGGATGCTGTCTGACAGCTTCCTGCCGTGCAGACTTAGAGCGAGTGGTGAGGCACTTTGGTGGCAGGAAAAGCACAGCGAGAGCACTTAGCACCACGGGGCGAGCACTTTGCACAATCACTCACAGGGGCAAACAATGTCCCCACTCTCACTGTCCAATGAACCCTACCAGGTATTCCATCTCTGGAGGCAGGATACACAGTGACAGGTAAACGGGTCTCTTTCCTGAACCTCCTTCCCTTGCTCGAGGCCAAGAGCTGCCCTGGCAAATCTGCCTCCCGCACCCAAACCCAGCAGCGTGACAGTCAAGTGGGGGGGGGGGGGTCCGGCAGGAGCTGCTAACTCTTGGCACCATGTCCCCCGTGCACAAGGGTGTGGGATGGGACATGGGCTGGGGGAGGGGGCCAAGCTTTCAGCTTTACACTGGGCTGACAGCTCGTTCGTTTGATGGGTTCCCTCTTGGCATGCTTTTTTTTGGGGGGTGGAGGCCCCATTCACAGTGGAGTGGGTTACTAAACAACCCTTGAACTCATTATCTTGCAGGAACAGGGTCCTGTGCAGCGATTGCCACAGTGGAGGGATCATTAGCACATGAGAAGCCCTTCAGCACAGGACAGGGAAGCGCGGTTTGGATGGACCCAGCCTGTGCCTTGGGAGGGGGGGGGGATTTGCAGCAGAGTTCTGCCCCCTGGGCCATGGAGGGGAGTCTCTGGCGGGCTGCGACGGACATGGTTGTCCCCAGCAAGGCGCTCCTGGCCGCTTGTCGCTGCACATGTCCCTGGCCTCAGGGCGCGGTTCGTGCCGCTCCTACCCACACTCTGCTCAGTCTGCTGCCCCAGCCCATCCTCCTGGAGTGAAGCCTTGCGCTCAGCCAGCCCTGCCAAGTTCCACCTGCAATTCCACCCTACCTAGATGCATGCGGGGCCAGGGAAGGCTCAGTCGGTACCCCCTATGGCCCCAGGGAGGCGGCAGCTCGAGTCATCAGACCTCGACGTGGTTTGCAGTTCAATAAAGTCTAGCTTGTGTCATAACTGTGTGTCTGTCTGTTTGGTCCTGACTGCATGACAGGAGCCCCATGCCCCTCCCTGCCCCACTTCCCTCCCCACCCCAACTGTGACTCCCCCTGAGGGCTGCCTGATGACACACGAGGGAGGGCTCTTGGGTGGCTGTGGGTGGTTGTACGGGTGCCACTGCCCCCTCCCATCACGGGGCCCGGCAGCACCTCCCAAGCTGACCTCACACCTGGTTCGCCCCTCTGCTCACCTTGCTGGCTGCTGTGTGAAGGGGGGATGGCCCAGTGGGTGGTCTGACTGAATGAGCCCCCATGGTGGTGTGGTGGTTAGAGTGTCAGACTAGGATTTGGGAGGCTCAGGTTCAAATCCCCCCTTTTGCAATGGAAGCTAGCTGGGTGGCCTTGGGCCAGTCACACAGCCTAACCTCCCTTGCAGGGTTGGTGTGATGAGAAGAGGAGAATGATGTAAGCCACTTTGAGCCCCCATTGGGAAGAAAGGCAGGATATGAATAGAATAAAGGAATGAAGTCAATACATGTGTGCCTGCTTTAGGAAGACATCCAGGGAGATATCACTGAGGGGGCAGGGGATCACAGGGTTCCTGGAGTCGGTGGCTGGGAGCGGAGGCAATGCAGCAGGCAGTGTCTTTGAGGGGGGGCACTAGTAGGGGAGTTGAGATGCTGACTCAGGCCCTGGATGCTGTAGCAGGGTTCTCGGAGCTCCTGCTGGGCCCTGGGGTGTCAACCAAGTGGGAGCAGCTGGAGACCTGCCACGGGGGAGCGATGCATTCTCCCAGGGCATGGAGGGATTGATAGTCTGTGGCAGCAGCTGCCAGGCACCTGGAAGGGCTTCTGGATGTCACAAGGCACATCAGGGACAGCCAGGTGTGCATAGAGAGGTTATGTAATAAAATGAATGACAAGATTGCCTGTTGGGAACAATGGGAGATGCTGGGATTCCTATTGGATATACTGGGAGGCAGGAATGCCAATTGACTTGCATGGGCCAGGAATGCCAATTGACTTGCATGGGCATGGATATACTGGGAGCCAGGAATGCCAATTGACTTGCATATTCATTCATGAACACAAAAGTTACAATGGGTGCAGAATGTATTTAGAATGATGGTCTCTGGGCACAGATAGAAGAAGAAGAGTCAGTTTTTATATGCTGTTTTTCTCTACCTTTTTAGGAGACTCAAACTGGCTTACAACCACCTTCCCTTCCTCTCCTCACAACAGACACCTTGTGAGGTAGGTGGGGCTGAGAGAGCTCAAAGAGAACTGTGACTAGTCCAAGGTCACCCAGCTGGCTTCGTGTGTAGGAGTGGGGAAACAAATCCAGTTCACCAGATTAGCGTCCGCCACTCATGTGGAGGAGGTGGGGAATCAAACCCCGTTCTCCAGAATCGAGCCCACTACTCCTAACCACTACACCACACTGGCTCTGGGACATTGCTCTGTGACTGGAATGACAGCACCCAGAATAGAAGGATGCTGATTCCAGTCCCAAAACACTTCTGCTCCATTGATCAGGCTATTCGGGGATCTGTTGGTGGTGCTCATGTCCCCACATCTGAGCCTACCCCAGTGATCCCCTCTCCTGCTCCACAGCTGGTGGGGGTGACCAGTGGGGTGGCCAGGGGGCACCCGTGGCAGCATGGATGGGCTGGCAGGAGGAACCCCCACAGGTGAGCGGGGGAGACCCCTGGCTGGGTGCGCTCTCTTTGTCATATCCTTGTGCCCCTTCCGAGATGAGGGCACCCTTTGCCCTGTGTGGGCTGAGGGCCTGCTTGGGGTCTCTGCTGGAGCCCTTGCCCACTCTGTCAGCTGCCCAGGGACTTGTGACAGGACTCCGTTCCTTTAGGGGGGGGCAGCATCCCTGACCATGCCCCTTCCCACCCCTGGGCTATGCCCCTAGCCCCTGATTGGTTCTGCCTGCCCTGTCCATCACGGCCAAGCCATCGCAACCCAACACCTGGATGGGATGCTATGACATGGTTGCTGGGGATGCTCATGTGGTTGTGGCCTCAAAAAGCCAGCTATGAACTCTTTTTCTGGCTGGCCACTCACTAACCAAATGCTTTAGGGAGCAGACTAGCAGCTCCCCCTCCCATTACACCAGCGGCCGGTCGCTACAGAGCAGGCAGCTTTTAGCATTGCACTGCCCTTTAGGAGATATGTGGAGTGACCCAGAACAGGCTGATCCTCGGAATGGTGATTGTTTTTGACCAACAGCACCTCAGTCTAATCTAGACTAAGTTTCAATTTATTGGGCCTCACTCAGGCTATTACTGACTGCAGACACGAATTGAGGATGTCAACTGTCTCTCCTGACTCCAGTGAAAAGGAGCTGAGTGGTATCAGCACATTGATGACATTTCCCTGTTAATCTCTGGACGATCTCTTCTAGACCTTTTGTGCAGATGTTTTAAAAGTGCGGAGGAATAGAATGAACATTGCAGAATTCCAACAGCCCGCACCCCAGTAACACTTTCTGATACTGGTAAGCTGAACAAGACAGGAACACCTGGAATGCAGCACCTCAGTGCCTTTATCAGACAATCTGGGCAGAAAGCTACCATGGTTGATAGTACTTGAAAGCTGCTGAAGGTCCAGGTATAAATATCAACCATGTGGCTCACCCACTGTCTCTCCCAGAATGAACAAATCAGTTTCTGCTCTGGCATTCCCCCTCAGCTTGGTGTAGTTAGTAAAGATGAGCAAGGATTGAGTATAGATGTGTTTGTGTTTGGATACACTTCTCCAAGCAACTTGTTCATATCCAGACCACACCTGTACTCTTACTACATCTTGATCTTCTCCAACAGTAGAATCCAAGACTTGATGGATAAGATCAATTTTATCCAC
The DNA here is from genome assembly GCF_029931775.1 of Euleptes europaea. Classification (NCBI taxonomy): domain Eukaryota; kingdom Metazoa; phylum Chordata; class Lepidosauria; order Squamata; family Sphaerodactylidae; genus Euleptes; species Euleptes europaea. Next base: position 43,828,141 of record NC_079319.1, read on the forward strand.
AAGATGCCTAGCAAAGAAGTCCAAGTCAACTTTAGTTATCCAAGTCAGGAATCAGACATGGCAGCCTTTTACCACTTAGAAAAGCTCCACTGGATGGTTTTGCACAGCTACAGTGGTAACAGAGAACTGTTGCCAATTCACTGCCGCTACCACCACCATGACCAAGCAGGCCCTCAGAAAGTGGTCCGAAATGACCGACATAATCAGTCAATGTTATCAAAAGTCACAGAGAGGTCTGTGAGGATCAACATGCATACAATTCTCCTGTTAGTGTACATCATCCATGAAGGCAACCGGGACAATTCTTGTCCCATACCAGGAACAGAAGCCAGACTGAAAGAGACACAGCTAATCCATCTTACTCAGAAAGACTTAGATTTGTGTTGCCAATCCTCTCTTGAACATCTTGCCCAAAAAAGATGACTTGAAAATAGGCTGATAGTTGTTTATATAATTCATTTTGATGGGGAGGAACAAGTATCTCACAGGACTGAGTTTTTATGACATCCTATGGAGTGAACCAGAATGGGACCAATGTTTAAGATATTATGTAACTATACTACGGTTGTTGAAATATTTCATGGAAATGAAATTAAACATCTCAAGGAATGCAAGAAGAACATTTCTGGAGGGGAAATCGTATGTTATGTCTGATAAATGAACCAGACTTTGTTTCACAAACCCTGGTTAACCAAGTCACAATGCATTGTGATTCTGCATGGAGCCATAGCACCAGGTTCAGCGTTCTTGCCTCTGTCATGCTCTGTTGCTGTCCACTGCTGGGTGACTGTACCGAGGCATAAATATGTCACTGTAGTGACCTGACCAAACAGCCTGGACTTGACTTATAGTTCATTTGCCAAAAAGTTAAACACTCATTTAAGGGAACAACTCATATGTCAACACAGCTACATCAGTGGTTTATGCATGTTTTCCAGTGCCCTGCATGCAAGCCCAGCACGTTTCATTAGCCATACATTTTAAAGAGCTGCTCAGACTTTGACATTCCTTAAACCCAAAGCATTGAGCACCAACTGGACCCTCCGGTTGTAGAAGTAAGGATGCCTCCAAGTGAGCATGTGCATATGTGCTAGGACAGGCACCATGACCCCACATGATCCCGGCCATCTTTCTAATGAAGGATTGTGGCATTAAAGAGCAGCCTGTAATGACAAGATGGCACCATGTATACACATATGCTGCTGCTTTGCATTCTAAAGCAATCATTCCTGTAGATCATTACAAGTTCATTGCAAGACCTCTTCTTATTCTGTTACTAACAGTATTTCATGCATGCCAGATACTGAAACGAAATGCTGTAACCAAGATCTTTGCTTAGGGTCAAAATATTGACTGTACATCTAAATTTGAAATGGCTGGAATGTCATATCACAAAATAGAACCTGCCAGCAGGTGTCGCTAGAGGTTTAAAATTAGACTCTTCTGGTGAAATAACGTCATTGATTTTTTTTGTAGTAGAAAAGGGCAAGAGTCCAGCAGCACCTTAAAGACTAACAAAAATATTTTCTGGTAGGGTATGAGCTTTCGTGAGCCACAGCTCACTTTTTCAGATATCTGAAGAAGTGAGCTGTGGCTCACGAAAGCTCATACCCTACCAGAAAATATTTTTGTTAGTCTTTAAGGTGCTGCTGGACTCTTGCCCTTTTCTACTACTGCAGACAGACTAACATGGCTACTCACTGTGATTTTTTTGTGTGAGACTAAATTTTTGTGTGAGGTTAAAATCTATTCTGGGAAAATTTCCCTCTTTAATGCAAGTCGCGGGAGAGATATTTGCCTCTTTTGGAATCCCTCGGAAGGAGGAGATGGTGAAACCAGCTATTGGCAGAATGCAAGGTTATCAGCAATGATTTGGGGAATATTGGTTCTACAGCGCTGTAATATTTTTGTCCCAGTACAGAAGCAAGCCCTGTGGTGCAGAGTGGCAAGTTGCAGTACTACAGTCAAAAGCTCTGCTTACGACCTGAGTTCAATCCTAACGGAAGTCAGTGTCAGGTAGCCGGCTCAAGGTTGACTCAGCCTTTCATCCTTCCGAGGTCGGTAAAATAAGTACCCAGCTTACTGGGGGTAAAGTGTAGATGACTGGGGAAGGCAATGGCAAACCACCCCCGTAAACATAGTCTGCTCAGTATATGGCATGATGTGATGTCACTCCATGGGTCAGTAATGACCTGGTGCTTGCACAGGGAACTACCTTTACATTTTACAGAAGCAGAGGGACATTTGACATGGCGGCCTATCACTGATGGCTGCCCAGTTGAGCACCTGTCTGCTTGAAAGTCTTTAACTCAGCACAGGACTCCATGCGTGAGGGCTTCAGGGCAGCCTGTAAGAGCAGAAACAGACTCCTGTGTAGAATCTAATAATCCAGCAAGCAGATTAACAGTTGAGTCTCGAGGAACACTGTTGGCACGCGGGCACATGACTAACTCACAAATTGATCTTCCTGCTGGGGAGCCTGCCAAGCTAATCCATTCCAAATCCCTGCAGGAGCTTTGATATCAACCAAGACAGATGTTTTTTGCCTCTCGCTCAGGGTCAAAGAGATAGGATCAGGAAGCACAGCTTGCTAATTGGGCCCTTGAAATCATTAGCTCTACTCTTTAATGCTGGGAGTTGACAGGAAGGAAGCACAACAGAAAAGAAAAATGGAAGGCTTCATTAAAGGTTTCCTTTAGGATAGGTTCAAAAAATGTTTCAAGCCCAATAAGCACGAAGTTCCCTCTGTGCAGTCGATAACCCCTCTTGATAGAAATGACGGTTAGATCAAAGTTTCGCAGGCAGAGCTGAGTCAGTATTTGGGAGCTTTTCTGTAGCCAAAGAGGGAATGATCCAGGATCCTCTGTGGGTAGGCCTGGCCTGGAGAAAAAAAGGTCCTGACCCTTTAAAAGCGACTTCATCTGCAGAAATGGACCATCAAAGTTTCTTGTGGTATGGAGGTAAATAACATCACCTGGTCAATCTCACAAAGCATCGGTTAAAAGGACAGGGCATTTTTCTCCAGGCAACCTTTCTTGTGAGGTTTCAGATGCGAATACAGATGCGTGTATGTGGGGGTGGGAGAATTAGATTGGGACTGCAGTGGTGCTGGAGGGGAGCTAGACCTCTCCATGTCGTTTCCCCCAATTTTATCACATGGAGGGAAAATACAGACCCCCATCTCTATGATATCCCAGTCTTTTATATCCCACCCTACCTCTAAGGCGCTCTGGGCAGCATAAATAGTCCTCTCCTTCAACCTCACAACAATCCTGTCAGGCAAACGAAGCTGAGAAGGAGGAACTGGTCCAAGATCACCCAGTGAGCTACAAGCCGGTATCACAATCCGCATGCTTGTTTAACAAAGTAAATTGCAGCCTCAAAGGATGACATCAGGCTGAAGAACACCATGGTCCTAATACCAGCAAGGATCCTGTGTGCCATCTATTTAAAAGGGGGGCACTGGGAGGACCTCAGACAGACAGAATCCCCAGTGTCTGATGTTTGTTCCAGAATGGGAATTTTAACCCAGGTGTCCCTAGTCATAGGTCAACCCCTAACCACTTTTCTACTCAGACTGATTGGTGTAGTGGATCAAACATTTAATCTAGCATTGTTATTTACTGCTTTGTGGGTGTGTGAAATGTGATACCACAGTTTAAGAATGACCAAGGAAAGCAGCCAATGAATAGTCCCAAGATCGAGCCATATTCATTGGGTGGCCACAGGAGATCCATCTTGGGCAGAGAGGGCCCAGTGGAAAATCAGAATCTTTTTACTCAGATTTGTTCCCTAAAAGGAATACCAATGAATTGTCTCCCACCCTGCTTCACAGAAATTTTCAAGAGGAACTTACTTGTTTTGTTAAAAAAAGATTGGCCAGGATGCCAAGAAAAGACAAGCCAAGCTCTGGGCATGCCTGATGCTTCCTGCCTGCTTCCTTCCTTTTTAATATATTAACTTTATTTATAGTCTATCTTTCTCACTGAGACTCAAGGCATACTATACCATGTGTCGATAAAATTGAGAAGGATAACACACTTTTTCATGTGTCACACTAGAACCCCCATTCTATTTAGCCTACTTGGGAAACTGTTAGGGTTGCTAGTAGGGTTGTGCATATCGATATACCTGAACTGAAAATATACCCCAAATTAGCCATTTCGGCAATATTCAGGTTTTGGGTTAGGGTTAGGGAATACCAAAACCTGGGAATCTGCCCAAAGCTGAACAGGCTCTGTCCCCATCAGAGTGACTAGCAACCTTACGTGGCTTGGAGCCTTGTGAATTGTGACACAAACCAGCCACACTTATGTATTGGCTCTGCTGGCATGGCCTCCAAACTTTAACTTACTATTGCAGCCCTCATCCAAATCAGGCTGTCCCAAATCTGCTTTTCAGAGCTGCATTACATACCCAAGTTCCAGAGTCAAATACAGATTGCCCCTTAAAAGCAGGGGTAATGTGCCAATTGAGCTGAATCCCCAGAATTATGCCCTGACTTATGATAAATATAAAACAAACACAAAGCAAGCTGGTCTATTCATACACAAGGGAGCAAGTATTAGCAGCTTGTCTACCTGCCAACTTTTCAAAACTCACTTTTTGTGGACTCTCCCTTGTGACGATAAGCTCTACTTAAGATGAATTAGAGCAAACAATACAGCAGGAACAATTTTAATTGACCTATTTTAGCCTCTCTGACATTTGCAAAACAAACAAACAAACAAAAACACACTGAAAAATAGGGTTGCCAGGTCCCTCTTTGCCACCGGTGGGAGGTTTTTGGGGTGGAGCCTGAGGAGGGCAGCGTTTGGGGAGGGGAGGGACTTCAATGCCATAGACTTCAATGCCAAAGTGGTCATTTTCTCCAGGTGAACTGATCTCTATCAGCTGGAGGTCAGTTGTAATAGCAGGAGATCTCCTGCTACTACCTGGAGGTTGGCAACCCTACTGCAAAACAAAGCAAAAGGTAGAAGTAAACAGCTCACAGGGCTAATCTGAGTGTCATGATGAATATTTTAAATGGTTTTTAAATGCTGCTCAATAATTAAGATGATTTGTGGACACAAACTACATATTTTACCTAATGAAAGGACCAGAAATATGTTAATTTAAGTCTATAGATCGAGCTATGGTACAACTATGGATTGGGTATTAACAGGAAGAAACAGAGGTCTGGGAAAGGATTAATATCCCATAGGAACCTGACCTAGGGTTCAGCGCCGGAGAGGATTAGCCCAGAAACCAATAAACTCGGAGTCAGGCTGGTGTCAGAAAACAAACAAATCACATCAGGAGGATTAAGAAAATGAAAGGTAGGAGCAAAAACAGATTCAGGCAACCACGTTCAGAACAAACTTCCACGGGTCTTGACGTGGTCTAAAACTCCAGGCAACCAAGCAGAAAGTCAACAGACAATCAAAGGCCCCGCCAGATCTATGAAAGCCATAGATGCAGGATTCAGGCTTGCAATGCCCAGAAGCAGATGTGAGCAAATATGTCTTAGGATGAAGCACGAATAGCAAATGCTCACAGAGAAAGCGTGCAGGAGCATCAGCATAACACAGAAATCCTGCACTTAGTACCCTTCTTTTCTGCAACCACGTTAACAAAATCCAGCAAATTGATCAAAATGAAAAAGTAGAAAAATTGGCACTCATTGTTATAATTCGCTCATTTTAAATTTAGTTGTATTCTTTTCTTTTAAAAATAGCAGAGCAGAGGGGAAGGAAAGACAGGGTTCCTTTCAGAGCAATCTGGGCAGGAGGGAGTGGGGTTGTTTTATAAACAGGGAGAAAATGAGTTCTGCCTTCTAGCAACTGCACACACCACTGAGATAACTTCAGCAGACACACTACTTTTAAAATTCTAAGCTGCTCTCCATTACAGGACTGGAAACGTGCTGTTTAAAAATAAAAACTGAAATTCTCAGTTACTGTTCTTGACTGGTGGGGGGCAGTCATCGTGATTCAAGGCGTAGCTGAAACCATCCAGATGACCAGATCACTGATCACTGCATGGGACCATATGAAGTCCAGAACCATCGCTCTCTTTAGACATTCACCCATACATTCAGTGAAAGCACACAGAGGAATGGGGCACTGCCCCCACTCCCCCGATGTCCACATGTTCAGCCAAATGTTTTCGGCAACCCCAATGTGAGCACCAGTGTATGGCATGTAGACTCCTCCACACAACTGGGAAGGTTGCACACAAAGCAGACCCAACCAAACAAAGGAGTCTATGTGCATACACGTGTACATATGTAAGGTGCACAGTGCCAGTGGTGTCTCAACAAAGGGTGCAGCCTGAGACCACATCATCTCCACCCAAGAAACGGACCAACTAACACACCTTCCCTCAGCATTCCTCAGAAGTCTGTGTGGATATACACAACAAGGTTCCCCAAAGTGGGCATTCTCAGCTTGCCTTGCAGTCTTTAAAGATGCCTGCAGAATGAACTCCAGCTGCTCCAGAGCCTCAATTGGAAGCAGGGGAGAACAGGTGGTGAAGGTGGTGGCAGCAGAGGCTGGTCGTCGTCCAAGATCATCTGCTTAAGGCATGGTCTTCCCTCATCTCATTCCAGAGCTGCCCCATACACACTGGAAAACTCTGTGTGAATAGATGGCTGAGACAGGACATCGTGGTAGGAACAGTGGGTGTGTTTCTACTCTCCTTTCTGCACATTCAGTGGATGTTCAGGCAAACATCTGAAGAAAAATTCTAAAAAACTGAATCACAGACTGCCTGATTCCACAGAATTGAGCTTGTGACACACAGTGTGAGCGGCCAGTTAGCACTTGCAGCTTAGTAGATGGCCCAGTTCAATAAAAGCATCCATCACACAAATGTTCAAAACTTTCAGCCATTTCGGCAATATTCAGGTTTCGGATCGCTGAATACCAAAACCTGGGAATCTGCCCAAAGCCGAACAGGCGGTGGTGCCCTGTCCCCATCAGAGGGACTGGCAACCTTATGTGGCTTAGAGCCTTGTGAATTGTGACACAAACCAACCACACTTACGAATTGGCTGTGCTGAAGTTGTTCCTTGACCTGATGCTGTGTTCAGGTCTCATGAGCAAAACATGGTCTGACTGACCACTGTAAATTTCTTATAGATTCATATAGTTCCCTTCACCTGCCTTTGGGCAGGCTGATACTCTCAGCTCCCTGGTTAGTGGTAACCATGGTTTGCTGTGACGTATGAACCAGGTAAACCATGGTTTCCTCCAAACCAACACCACAAACTATTCCAAATTCTGAATGCAACAATACCACATTCTTCTTATTAGAGATTACCAAGAGACACAGGTCACTGCCACCACCCAGTAACCCTAAGCATCCCTATAAAGTAGATCAGTGTTCCAGATGGGTGTCTTATGCAGGTGGCATATCCAAGGTCATCATATTAGTCTGTAGTGGCAGTAAGCTCCAAACCGGGGATTTGTTGTCTCATAGTCCCTTAGCCACTATACTACACTGGCTCATCTCACATCCTACCTGAGGATTATCTGGAAAAATATTTTATCAGAAGTATTCCTAAGATCAGTTCTTGTAGGTTATCTGGGCTGTGTGACCGTGGTCTTTGTATTTTCTTTCCTGATGTTTCGCCAGCAGCTGTGGCAGGCATCTTCAGAGGAGTAACACTGAAGGACAGTGTCTCTCAGTGTCAAAGTGTGTTGGAAGAGTAATATATATAGTCAGAAGGGGGTTGAACCTTCAGTGTTACTCCTCTGAAGATGCCTGCCACAGCTGCTGGCGAAACGTCAGGAAAGAAAATACCAAGACCACGGTCACGCAGCCCGGATAACCTAACTGATGAACTCTGGCTGTGAAAGCCTTCGACAATATTCCTAAGATCATTTGGGATCAGAGAAAATAATTAATCAGCAATATTTATTGGAAGGCTTCCAAACGTCAGGCACATATTTTCCCCCACAGGGATAAAAACGTTATCTATGAAAGGGTTCAAAGTAGCTGAAGAAGGCAGAGGGATCTTTTCTAAAGGACCAAGTAACATTTAGAGAATAGAGTGTGATTTTGCAGCAGTCCTTCCATTCGGTGTGCATTGCTGTTAGCTGGCACTATAGAAATAATTCTAGAGGCTCTGCACACTCTCCCTGCATAAATGATCAGAGATTTTGGAGTTATGCTATAATAATTTAATCCATCCCTCTTCTCATTTCAGTATCCAGGACTTCTCCTTACCTTGAGAAATGGCTGCATTTTCTTAGTGGTGCCTTCATTTTCCTCTTCTGCAGTTGTGCTTGATGTTCTAATGGAAAAGAGATAGTGCCTCCACCTTGACAGATCATAAAAAGGCATGTTTTGGAATTCAATTCCACACTCAGTTCTCTTGGGAAAATGACACCATTTTTCAGGAAACACGCCCAAAATTCAGACACTGAAGTAAATGAAAGCAGCATAAGATTAACTTCTTGCATCAAGGCAAGTGAAGTTAGTTAAATCTTTCCTACGGTGCTTACGGCTGGGAAAGCAAACAGGATTATCTGTTCACTGAGCAGCAATTCCTTTTCCAGTCCATTCAATATTAATTCTTTGCTCTAACTTGTTGACTATTGTATGCCTCAATATGTTGGTAAAGAGGTTTCTTTGGTTGTTTTTTTTTTTAAAGGTGAGCATTCTGATTTGGCATCTATGATGAAATACCTAGGAAGATACCTAAACTCCTTGGAACTGTCTCGATAAGATGGAGTGCACATTAGCAGCATACAGTTAATTGGTTTTTACATGTTGCTTTGTACAGAAAAGATTAGGTGCTAGATGACAGTTGTGCTGGGCACATGCCACTGAACTGCTGGTATTTTCAATCGGAGTAAGAATTGATTGAACAGATGGTCTTTAGTTAATCCTTCGAACCGAGATGAAAATTCCATATTAGCAACAGCCACACAGGTAGCTTATTAATAGGCCTTTGATCTTTGCTTAAAAAAACATAGTTTCTTTCTTTCTCTCACAAGAATTAATTAACAGGTTACACTAAACAGCACCATTTAGATTATACATATCTGTCATCTGTTCAGCCTCCTGAAATAAAGGTGGGAGCAGAAGAATACAGAGTGAAACTGGAGGTTAAATTGTTGTTACCGATTCATTCATTAAATCCCGTTAATGATATAGCCACTTCAGACTGTCAGCAATACTTTCATAATTATATTTGGGACAAATTGTTGCTTTTCAGTTTCACCCTGTTCTGCACTTGCTGTAATCCAATTACTGTGGAGAATTTTGCATTTCACAGATTTCACGTTTTGTTGAGTGCAATCTCTTTCAGATCAGCTTTTGAGACTGAACTAATACATTTTATGCATATTATATTACGCGGGGGAAATGGTTCCCTTTTTGTTTCCCATGAAGGGGCTCTTATGAATATGTTATACAACATTCCGATGCTGTTTTACAAAGTTCAACAATGTTGTGAATTTGCTTTGTGCAGTTAACCTTTTTTGTTATTCATAATACAGTCCTTGAATGAAATTTAATTCTTAATACGATTCTTTGATATAATGTAATTTTTGTATGCAATGTCTCAGACGTTGGGCATAGTGGCATATTAAGTAGAAATATTCAGGGGTTCTGAGAGCTAGAAACATGTTGGGTTTGGGTACAGAACAAGCATGTACATTTCTCACAAGGGCTTAAGACTGGAGTCTCCTACACTCCTTCTAACTTTAGAAGGACTTATTGTTTCCCAGGATAATAAGCGGCTTATGTGAGGGATAAACCAGATGAGATGCTGGGAGTTCTATGACTGGAGCTCTGACCTTTTCAAAAAATGCACTTAACAGGTGCGTGGCCATGCAAAATCAGGACCACAGGGAGCAAGGTTTCGGGCTCTTCTCTTGTGTGCCATCCTCCCCTGGAGCTGCTTTTGCCCTGTTGGGGAAATCTGTACCCATGAACTGCCCCACAGAGGAACATATTGGCTCCTTGGTTTTTAGATCAGGAAAATGAGATGAAACAGAAAGCTCAAAACTATCCTTCCTGTACTCCTGATCAGAATTGGGTCCCTGCAGCATTTTTTTAAACAACTGATAACTACTGTCCTGCAACTCCCAGTGTTTCAATGGGTTTGGACTTGGGAGAATTCTTCTTCTAGGCCAGCTTTGCTTCTTTGTTGCTTCCTCCTCAGCACTCACTTTCTTAGCAACATCTTTCTTGAACCACCCCGTCTCATTTGGATTCTCCTGCCATCCATCTCATCCCAACCCCACCTCCCTTCTCATTTGCTAACGTCTGACCCTTTTCCTCCAGGCAGGGCTAGGGTTGCCAGGTCCCTCTTCGCCACCAGCAGGAGGTTTTTGGGAGTAACTGGAGTAACTGGAGGTTGGCAACCCTAAGGATGGTGGCCAGTATGCGCTGGCACACAGTGTTATATAAAAAAGATGAAGGAAAACGGCAGCCTTCCAGGTAGAGATGGGTGAAACCCACTTGCGCTTTTGATGAGAACATTCAGACTCTTGGAAAGACTGGTCCTAGGGACTCAGGTCTTTGTGTTGCAGTGGCTAAGAGAAATATTGGGGGGGGGGCACACTATTAAACCAGCTCTTGGGTGTCCCTGCTGCTGTACTTGTAGGGGCTGCAATAAGTCCAAGGAGATAAACTGGGTTTTACTGTCTGAAATTAATGGTGCTTCTCACCCAGAAGAGATGGAATGTGACTCCTGGCTTACCTCTTTGTTGTTAAGAGAGAACTGAAAGGTGTTACAACCTGTATCAGGAGGGGCCGTGGCTCAGTGGCAGAGCATCTGCTTGGCATGCAGAAGGCCCCTGGTTCAGTCCTTGGCATCTCCAGTTAAAAGGATCTGGGAGAAGGTGATGTGAAAGACCTGTGCATAAGACCCTGGAGAGCCACTGCCAGTCTGAGTAGACAATACTGCCTTTGATGGATTGATGGTCTGATTCAGTATAAGGCAGCTTCATGTGTTCTGTTTCCCTAGTTCTTTGGTGTTCCTGCCACTGTTGCTCCTCATCATTAAGAACAATGTTGTGGCCATTTCCACACGGGTTATCTGTCCTTTGTTCAATGCTTTTGGGAAGCCATTTTTCTTCTGCTTCCCCACAGCACTGTGGTGCATTTGTGTACCTCCAGAGTTTGCTTAGCTTTTCTCTGACCTTTCTCAAACATGCTTTGCTCTTAAGATTTGGGAAAGATCACAGTAAAGCTTGGATGGCTGTTGTGTGGGTGGCACAATCTGAATTTTCTAACCCACAGTAGCCATTTATCCTGACACCCTCCCCACAGCATCTATTTCCTTCCCCTGCTATGGGGGGGGGGGTTATTTTTTTTTTATAAAGCAGCACTAGAATATCATTACAGTGACATACTGTTATAACAATATGTGTAGTAGGTTCTCTGAATTCTCAGATATCATTTAATTAAAAGGTAAGTTACTAGCCTCTTCCCTTGTAGAAATATAAGGGGGAAAGGCATATCTTCGCAATGGAAGGCAATAGAGCCATACTTTTTTTTAAAAAAAGGAAAGCTGGAATTCAGAGAACCTGCTATAACTGTAGTCACAATCGTACAACAATATTCTTGTGCTGATTTCTTTTTTAAACTGCTAGAGCCCTGGTTGCCCAGGGGAGGGGGTGGCCACTTCTAAGGGATTGGGCAGGGAAACTGTGGGGCCACTTGCCATGCAGAAGCCCCGTTGCTGCTCAGGGCTGCTGGGGGGGGGGGATTGAGGGGACAAAATTCCTGAGGTCCAAGTAGGGTTGCCAACCTCCAGGTAATCAGCACAGAGATATCCGTACAAAGCGGACACACAAGTATCGTGTTTAAACATATAATCAACCAAAGTGCAGTGATACATATAAGGAACACATACAACTATGTACACAAATATACAATGCTTTTTCTAATGCAGTCTTTGTGCAAAAAAAATTTTTTTGTAACAGTTGTAGAAAAGTTATTTAAAAGGTCCTTAAGGTACTATTTATAAATAGTACTTTTTGGACCTTTTAAAGAACTTTTCTACAACTACTGTTACAAAAAATTTTTTTTGCACAAAGACTGTATTAGAAAAAGCATTGTATATTTGTGTACATAGTTGTATGTGTTCCTTATATGTATCACTGCACTTTGGTTGATTATATGTTTAAACACGATACTTGTGTGTCCGCTTTGTACGGATATCTCTGTGCTGATTTCCAAACCTTGTGGTTTGCTAAACCTCCAGGTAATAGCAGATCTCCTGCTATTACAACTGATCTCCAGCTGCTAGAGATCAGTTCATCTGGAGAAAATGGTCGCTTTGGCAATTGGACTCTATGGCACTGAAGTCCCTCCCCTCCCCAAACCACACCCTCCTCAGGGTCTGTCCCAAAAACCTCCCGCCGGTGGCAGAGAGGGACCTGGTAATCCTAGGTCCAAGTCAGCTGGGGGGGGGGGGCAGCTTGAAGCCAGCCTCATGCTGCAGATGTGGAATGCATTTATTTTTTTAAAAAACGAATGCAGTTCTGCACTGCAGCTACTAGGAATGCAGCGAAGGCAGAGTTGCAAACAGTAGTTGCTCAGAGTCTGCTGGGTCGCCCTTTCTGCAACATTTACTACCAGGCTGAGGGAAAGTCTTGCTTATCAGATCCTGCTAAATCCATTGGAGCAACACAAGACCAGCCAGGACAAACTACAGTCATAGTTTTGCTTCACAGCCAGATCTTGCAAAGAAGCAGCCCTGTTAGTGTATGGTAGCAAAATTGAAAACAAAAACACCTTGCATTGTCTTTTCCTTAATGTCTCTAACTATTTTCCATACTTTTCTTCTTCTTCGTTTTACTGTTTCTTTCAAGATCTGCCATTCCCCACTTCTAAACCCCTCCCCCTTATTTTTCAGTCTTGGTCTCAACTCCTTTTCATCCATCCTGGTTGGCAACTTAGAATGTATTTAATAGTAGAATAGCTGCAAACCTTTGTTAATATTATGAACAGAAGGGAGGAGTTAATATTTCCCTATAATCTATCAGAGTAGTAAAAAGGTGCTCCCCCCCTTCACATGTATGATAATAGAATGTTAATCTGCTTTAGTGGTAATCCATGAGGAACCGAAGATAGAAATTAGCTTGGCTTTGATTACAAATAGCATGGGGTGTGTCTGAAGATGGACTGGGCCAGGATATTCCAATTCCTTTCATTTTTGGTCCCAGAAGTCCCATGATCATCTCATTTTGAGATTCCTAATTTAATTTTCTGATGAGTTATGCCTGCCACAAATGGACTGACAGATGGACATTCAGATTATTTTATTATATAGATGCATGGTAACAGCCAGCCAAGTGATTTGTTTTACGTTTGGTTTGGATCAAGGTTATATGGGGGTAGGGTTTCCAGCTCCAGGTTGGGAAATGCCTGGAGATTTTGGGGGTGGAGCCTGAGGAGGGTGGGGTTTGGGGAGAAGATGAACTTCATTGGGGTGCAATGCCATGGAATCCACCTTCCAAAATGGCCATTTTCTCCAGATGAATTGATCTCTGTCACCTGGAGATCAGTTGTAACAGCAGGCAAGCTCCAGCCACCACCTGGAGGTTGGCAACCCTATACGGGGTGTGTGTCAAAGGTGGCTGCTGTGTTTTTTCTGTGGCTGCACCAGCAACAGGGAAACTGCAAAATCCTGTCCCTGTGTGGAAACCATTGGGAATGAAATGTGTAGTTTTTAGTTACTTGTCAGCCAGGAAGAATTAAACGCTAGATACCAACATTCTCTGTCATGTGTAACAATCATGACATTTCCAAAGCGGAGGTGTTAGTTTTTGAATCTCCAACCCAATTCCAAAATTTGGTAACGCCCTTTTTGAACGTGGTGGTGGTGGTGGTGGGGAGATGTTTGTTCTTATCAAATACTGATTCATTCACCTCAGGGTTTAGATTATGAAAGGCTCTCCACTTATTCATTTTTCTAATGTTTATGAGAGTTCTGTATTAGCATAACCTTTTGCATATTCTTTACTTTCAGAAGACTTCCATTCTGTATCTTGTATAAGAGTTAATACTGGAGCAGAAATGTAATAAAAATTATTTAGGTTGAAATATTTCAAAAGGTCAACTGGTGGTAGATAATCAAGTAACTGCAATTTCCAGAACACTTAAAACTGAGATCTTTTTGATACAGGAAATGAAAAGGAAGGGAACATGCTGTCATTTTCCTTCTGAAACTCTTTATTTTTTCCAAACCCTTATTTCTGGATGAGTATTGATCTGACATTTTCTTACAAGCTAATTATTTTAGTCAAATAAGTTGAAACTTTCCCCGGAATTCTTATTAGTAAGAACAATTTCTACTGCACTTTCCAGAGTATTGCTTTATAATACCTATTTTCCATTTAACCTTACTTTGCTACTGTGGGAGTCTAGGATTGGCCCATCTCCTTTTAGTCCTTTCAAAATTTAAAAGCAAACAAACAATCCAAAACTCGTCGACCTTTTCTCCTGTTTCTAGTGCAGCAATTGGGGGGGGGGGGAAGGGAATCATAGACAAAAAGGCTACTTGGACAAACTTTGTTTTTTTGGCAAGAGAAAAAAAAAATCACCAAATAATGTTTTCAGAGCCGTGGCTCCGAATCATAGACAAAAAAGGCTACTTGCACAAACTTTGTTTTTTGGCAAGAGAAAAAAAAAAATCTCCAAATAAATTATGTTTTCAGAGCCGTGGCTCCGAATCATAGACAGAAAGGCTACTTGGACAAACTTTGTTTTTTGGGCAAGAGAAAAAAAATAAAATCACCAAATAAATTATGTTTTCAGAGCCGGGGCTCCGAATCATAGACAAAAAGGCTACTTGCACAAACTTTGTTTTTTTTGGCAAGAGAAAATAAAATAAAATCCCCAAATAAATTATGTTTCCAGAGCCGTGGCTCCGAAAGACGGGTCGGGTTGACCCCGAGCGCTGCGCGCGTGCCTAGAGCACAAAACGCGCGCTTCGCGGCCAAGTTTATCCGACAGCCCGCGTCGCTTCCGCCTTCCTGGGTGGTTGGAGCCGTCGCGGGAGCCGTAGCTCCGTCTACGCTACTGTCAGCTGGGCGCTGTGTCACATGATCTGTAGCCTCCGCTTCAACCCTCAGCGCGTCTGCGTGGGTCACCCGCCGCTGCAGCTTTCAAGACTCTCGTTGCCAGTTGGAGCGAGCGAGCGAGTGGGCGAGCGAGGGAGGGAGGTAAGCGAGCCAGCCAGCCAGCCCTTTGGCGCCGTCGTCTTCTGTGCCGCCACCAGGGAATCGAGGGCCGAGGTGCTGGGCCGAAGGGGCCCGCCCGTCCTTCCCCGGCAGCGATTTTGATGGGACTTTGGTGGGGCCACAGGATGGCAAAACTAGATAGGATCCACAGTGGGTCGCCGTGTGAGTCTGTCTGCAGTAGTAGAAAAGGGCAAGAGTCCAGTAGCACCTGAAAGACTAACAAGGATATTTTCTGGTAGGGTAGGAGCTTTCGTGAGCAAGAGTCCAGTAGCACCTTAAAGACTAAAAGGGCAAGAGTCCAGTAGCACCTTAAAGACTAACAAAAATATTTTCTGGTAGGGTATGAGCTTTCATGAGCCGCAGGCTCACGAAAGCTCATACCCTACCAGAAAATATTTTTGTTAGTCTTTAAGGTGTTACTGGACTCTTGCCCTTTTCTACTAGATAGGATCCAGAAATCGACCAGCGCGTAGGCCACCCTTACAGGACCTCCGTGAGAATTGCCTTGCATGATTAGGACATTTGGTCCAGTATTTTCTTTTCTTTAAATATATTTTTTATTGCATTGGAGGTCATTTGACATCTCCATACCTTTATAATTACAATTTACACTTTCCTTCTTCCAATACAAATTTCCCCCTTCCCCCCCCCCCCGCTTTCCCTCCCCCCACGGACCAATCCATAATATCATATTTTCATATTTTTAGCCATGAGCATAGCCTTTTTAGTTTTACTAAAGTCTCTTCGTTGACTTCTCCTCTTTTCACCCAATTAATGTATGGGTTCCACTTAGTCTTCAGTTCCATTTCTTCTGTTTCTCCCATCGTCTGTTGTTTTAAATATCCCAATACATCTGTTTGCACATATTCGAACACATAATTATTCCACCTGTCCATAGTCCACTTTGTTTTATCTTTCCATCCAAACGCTATAACTGCGTGAGCTGCTAATATAATCGCTTTAAACATCTCTTGTTCAATTTTTTCTACCTTCTCACACCCCATTATTCCCATAAACATCAGGTCTACGGTTACTTGAAGTCTAATCTTAAACAATTCTCTAATTTTACTAAGTATTTTGTTCCCAGTATTTTGTTTTCGATAACAAAATCTGGGAAGGTCACACGAGCAAGGTATGGTGGGCGTAGCTGTTCTGCTGTCCCCCTCCCCCCCCTGTGTATTGTAACAGAGACAACTAACATCACCCGTGCGCTTTCTCGTGGGATTAGCTACCGTTAAACCTGCCTTCTGTGAATGGGTTGAATTGGCAGTATTTTGTATTTTTATGAGGTTAGAGTAGGTGTTGCACGTAACAAGTAACTCAAGCAAGTGAACCAAGATGCATTTTGTCATGTAAGGCAAGAACGTCAACATGGTCAACGTGACTGAATGGCAGGAACTGTCAGACTCTCTAGTTTGGGCTTGCTCAGACAAAGCTGTTCCTTGCAAAATTAAAATCTCTAATCGTTGGTCAGGTCCTTCAAATGTGTTGCATGTCAGAATGTGAAATGGTGCATAGCTGTCTTCGACTGAGGGTAGATCTGCTTTTTTTTTACTGCTGTTTGAGGGCTTGAAGTAATTGTGTCCCCCACTGCAAGATATAATTAGAGTACACTAGTAGAAGGAAGGAAAGATCCAGCTGGTTCTTGTGTGTGGACAGATGGTTGAGGTGGAGTTTGAGCTGGTTTGGACAGGTTGAAAAGGCTGAAGTTGCTGTCCCAACCATGAATTGACTTGTTAAAAACAAGCAACTTGTTTTGGCATCAAAGAGTCAGACTAGGCCAGAAGTAACCTTTAGGAAGTTGAAAGCAGAAATGCTGAAGGTCACTGGTTCTGGTATGAAAGTTTTGTTCCTTTGCTTCTTCTTTTCCTTATAAACTAGCCCCACCAATTGCTACTAGTTAATATTTAGGACAGATTAATTTAAAATGTTTTTCTCCCTGTAATTGGAAAATACCTGTGTTCAAGGGCATCAGAAAATAGAAGCTAGTCGATAGTGGTGGAAAGTGCCGTCAAGTCACAGCTGACTTATGGCAACGCTGTAGGGTTTTCAAGGCAAGAGACATTCAGAGGTGGTTTGCTGTTGCCTGACTCTGCGTGGTCTGAGAGAATTCTGAGAGAATTGTGAATGGCCCAAGGTCACCTTCATGTGGAGGAGTGGGGAATCAAACCCAGTTCTCCAGATTAGAGTCTGCCACTCTTAACCACTACACCACACTGGCTCACTAGTTAATAGTATCTTAGCAGAAAGTGTATCTGCAATATGAGTCATAAAAACAACATGCACAGGAAACCTTTTTCCCGAAAAGAGGTTTGAATTTTGCCTACCAACTCCAACATTATTTGGAAACTAATTCACATTATGAAATGTGGAGCTACAGATCTGTTGTCGTGTACATAGAATTTATCTTATGCAATTTTTTTAAAAAGAGGAACTTTTTTTTGAAGAAGTGCTTCATGTGGAATAGCAGTCGCTGCTCTGAAGTAAGTGAAAAGCATGTTTCACAATAACTGCCTATTAGTTGCTTTTCAATAATGAATTATTCTGAGTAACTTGTTTTTTGAAAAAAATCAAAATAAAACTGATGTAAAATAACAAATAAATAAATGGACTTAGTATTTTTAATCACTCTTTTAGATTCACCAGTGGAGAGGCTACAATTGTTAAATAGTTTCCCCACTGGGACCACCTTCCTGAGTAAGTGATTTTAACCTGGGCAGAAAAAGAAAGAAAAGGGTAGAATGAGTTGTTCTCTGAATAACAGTCTAAAGAACTTTGCTTTGGGTCCTAAAGGGAAAAAGTGGTGGGAGGAACGTGCTTCTTTAAGAATGCATGTACTGAACTTGATCAAATCAAAGTTGCCAGATGTACTTTTCTGTCTCTCTTCCTTTGGCCCACTCTTTTGGTGTTCTTCTGCTGAATCTTTTCTTTAACATATGATGACAGGATTCATAATATGATGAGTGAGATACTTGCTGTGATATCTGAAATGAAACATACAGTCTTTTACACTTGCACATGCCTCTAGTTCCACTGGAAGATGCTGATTTTGGGTACCTTGGTAAGTTCTGGAGACTCATTGTATGAACCACAAATTGCATCATCTAATCGAAGATTGCTGATTTCAATGGGATGAAATAGGATTTTAATGAAAGTGAAGTGCTTTAAGAAAAGTGTTTCAGAAAAATGATATTGATTTCCTTTGTTTTCTTTTCAGGCTCTGAATCAAGATCAAAATGGATATCCGGGGAGCTGTGGATGCTGCTGTCCCCACCAACATTGTTGCTGCTAAAGCTGCTGAGGTTCGGGCTAACAAAGTCATTTGGCAGTCGTATCTCCAGTAAGTAATCAATACTTTTCTGTAGGCTGTAAGACTTGTTACTGACGTTAATCCTCATGCAAAGTGTCTAAAGTCAGTCTTTCATACTGTTATGAGAACTGGAAAAAATCCTGAGTCAGTGGAAATGTATTGTTATGGCAAGATGGAACTTTTTAGAACAGTAACTTCTGTAGAGTGGAAAATTTTATTTAAAAAGTTCACAAAGCTGCAAAATCCAGGTTCACAAAGCTACAAAATCCAGGTGTCAAAGTACCAATTTGTCTGGAAATTCTAGTAGTTTGGTAGGTTATGATTGTAATCTTTCGCTCACTTACTGGGAAGTAAGTTTCACTGAACTTGATGGGTCTCACTGCTGGATGAGCATGCTTTGGATTACACTGTGTTGTGCATTGAACATGTTCCTTAGTGGAGTGACTTCATGCAATCAGAATGCAAACACTTTGCAACCCTTAGGTAAAGATTAGGATGTCCCTGTAATTCTTTTCTTTCTTTTGTTCATTGATCAGGTAATTCAGTGTCCCCAGAGCTTTCCACAGATGGTAGCACTTGAAAATTGACAGGACGATGGTTGAGGCCCAACTTAGAGTAGATGTACACAGTGGTTGATCCAAAGTCATAGTCCTGCTTCTAAAGATTTCCTTCTGGCCCCTGGTATAGTCCTCCCTTTTCACAGTTCTGAAGATCCTTCCCTCAATTAAACACCTCAGCTGCTTTCTCCAATTGAAGCCATATACGGGACAGGGTTAGAACCTTCTGCCTTTTGCTCTCAGTTACTATTCGCACAACATCCATAAATGGTGGTTTTCGGCTCTATTAGTAGGAAATCCCTACCTTAAGGTTTCTATCACTCCACGTGGACTTTAATATCCCTCCTTTTTTTTTTGCTTCCAGAATTTGGAAATGCTTCAATTGTTGTTAGAAAATCTTAGTAGTCTGCAGTAAAATAAAAATATACATTTTATCAGTAGTTTATGAAGCTGAGCATTTAGCTATGGGGTGTTAAGTTTCAGTGAGTTTAGAATATATGAGGATTAATTTTTAGTGGGAGTTGCGGAAGTAGAAAATATATGTCTAAAATCCCATGTGATCATTTTTGTGACAGTTACAGGATTCTATTAACCAAACTCTGTTTCCAGAGTCCAAGAAGCTAGAGAGCAAAATCCTGCCTTGTCCCAAAGCACATGGTGTTCATCAGAGGAGAATGAAAGAAGCAGTGAGGAATAATTTACCATAGAGGGAGGAAACCTCCTAGCTAGCAAGAGCCAAAAGGTGGCTTAAAAAGTTTAACTATAGTCCCTCCTAGCAAAATTTCCAGGGGCTGTTTTTAATTGACAAATAAAATAAAATGCAGAAAGTTTAGGTGGCCAGATGTTCAAGCATCCAAGGAATCTCCCAACATGTTTTGTCATCTCTTAGCTCCTGCAGACAAAATTACATAATGAGAGCAATGCTGCTAAAGTCAACGGTGAACAATGAGATGAGTTCTGATAAAAAGCAACATTTCAGGGAAGTAAAGCAGCCCTGACCTGGATAGCCCAGGCTAGCCTGATCTCATCACAGCTTGGAAGCTAAGCATGGTTGGTCCTGGTTAGTATTTGGATGGGAGACCACCAAGGAACTCCAGGTTCCTTATGCAGAGGCAGGCAATGGCAAACCACCACCTCTGAGCATCTGTTGCCTTGAAAACCCTATGGGGTCACCATAAGTAGGCTGTGACTTGATGGCGCTTTCCACCACCAAAGCAGCCCTTGCAATGCCCTCTGCACAGAAGAGGAACTGTGCTTGCTGTAAGGAAATGAATAACAAAAAGGAAAACTGAATCACAAGCTGCTGTGTCACTCAGGGAGTGAAAAAGTTCTTTTTTAAAAAAAAAAGTAGAAGCACAGAGGCCTGTAACAGCTGCTTCTTTCTGCTGTAGCATTGTAATTCTGTGCCTTTGTCTTACTGTGGCTGGAAAGATGGCCCTGTCAGTTCCAAGACAACAGTACTAAATGTCTTATTTTCCCCACTGCTGAGCAGGACTGGTTCATTTAACTCTGGACTAATTTTCTAATGTGGCTGATAAGAAATATGGAATGAAATATTATGTTAGACTATTTTGTAAAGGCTTTGTTTTGGGGCTCAGAAGACTTACACCATATGCTGCTACGCAAGCCTGTTCTAAATGATATACTTAATACATCCCAAGTAGTGGCATGATTCTTGGCAATGAGCGTTGACCATTGCTTTATGTGGGGGTATCGGATTGATTTAAAAAAAACACAACAACTTTCCCCTGAGCTATAGAGATTCCACGTACCATAGAAATTCCACATACCATAAATCATTGTTAGCTTTATGCAGGAAGTTACAGAAGCATCCGCACTTTCAAGGGGAATCCTAGTCACAGATGGCTAGTTAGTCCATGTTCTTTCAGAGAGTTTGGAATCAACCCAGTGGTAGAAAATACCAAAAGCCTTATTCCCAGGAACATATAGCAAATGTTCTCTGACGTGGGCTAAAAAAGTAACATGAAAACCTCAGGAGTTCTTGAAATAGATTCCATAGGTGGCAAAAAGCTCTCAACTCATTATGCCAAATGTGTATAGTAACCTTTCTAAACAAATTGATATATCACATGAAAACAGAAATCTCTCTGTAATGGCTCTATTGTCTAGATCAGTGATATTCATTCAGTGGCTCAAGGACCACATGTGGTTCTTTGGCATGCCGCCTGTGGCTCTTCTAAGTGCTGTTCCCCAGTGTGGTGCCCGCTTTCTTGGAACATGGGGTAGACAAGGCTATTGACTTGTAGGGCTTGTGATTGGTTTACATCTTGAAACAGCCGCTTCCACAGGGACTGAAGAGTGGATATGCCACAAGCCTCCCTGAGCTGCAGGCCTTTTGCTGGGGGGTGGAAGTAAAGGGCTCCTCCTCTCCAGCTACCACCCCTTCTCCGCAGCCTCTGCCCTTTTGTCCCAGCACCCAGGTGCCTGCCAGGAGGAAAGCAAACAGGCCACAGAGGAGAGAGTAGAACTTCTACTACTACTATGGCAGCTACCTGGGAAAAGAGCAAGCTGGCCTCAGAGGGATGCTGCCAATTTTATTCCCCTTTTCTCTGGAGCCAGTTGGCCCTTGGCAGTCTTACTGTGTAAGCTAACGCTGTGTCTCATGCTGAGGAGAGAGCAAGAAGAAAGCCCTTCTCTCCAGAGACGCAAGGGTTAGTTGAGGCTCAGCTATGATGGGGAGAGAAAGCAATGGTTATGTATATTGGAATGGTTCTATTTAATGCTAATACATCTTTTTTATTGTATGCATGCTTGGGGTGGAGCACGTGACTAATTTGTTAGATGGTAAAAAAGCACTCCTTTTATTTTGGGTGTTGATTTTTAGGTTTCACATTTTTTTAGTCAACCTGAGGCATTTTTCAGGTTTGTAGAAAGATCGGTCTTGCACGTTCAGAGCTCCAGTCACAGGATTTAAGTATCCTCGGATTTGGCCAACTTCGCTGTTAGAAAATAGAAGTGGGAACCCACAAGGACTTGCAGGAGGTATCTCATTTGCCTCTCCCTCACTATTCCTCTTTCCCTTTCCTGACAGCTCCCAAAGCCTCTCCTCTTTTCCAGCTTCCTTCTCCCCTTCCTACTCAACAGCCAACCTACATTTATCTGCCCCTTTGTCTTCAGGTTTCCCTCTCTCCCAGCAGCCTCTACCTAGGAAAACTATGACCCAGTTGTGTGGTGCTGGCCACTGGCCAGGCCCACTTTCACGGTAGGGTACCCTCAAGGACTTGTGGGGTGCTGCATCACATTTCTATGAATCCCTCTCCCCAAGCTATTTCCTCTTTCCCTCCTCCTGACAACCCCCATATCCCTTCCCCTTTCCCTGCCTCATTCTTTTTCAGCTATTCACCAGCCTACCTTTTATCTGCCTCCCATCTTCAGTATATTTATTATTTATTTACTTCATTTATACCCCTCCTTTCTCCACAGTGGGGACCAAAGCAGCTTACATTATTATCCTCTTTTTTTCTCTTCACAACAACCCTGTGAGGTAGGTTAGGCTGAAAGTATGTGACTGGCCCCAAATTACCCAATGAGTAAGATAGCAAGATGGGGGATTCAAACTTTGGTCTCTCAGACCCTACTCTGAAGCTGTAACTGCTACAGCACATTGGCTTCCGTAGAGTGGCTGCTGTTGAAGAATAGCAAGCAGCCAGGCCTACGTGAGTAATGCAACTCAGGTGGTATCAAGTCACCCAGTGGTTGCTGTCAGTCTTGGCTTCGATGAATCTTCCCTCAAAGGATAAAACAACCCTGGAAAGGACCCTGCTCCCTTTCCCTGCCTTTAATCACAGAAACCAGACCTTGGAATGCTTTGGTTGCCTAGAAATGGCCACCGAGGGAATCCATTTGTTAAAGCAATAGGTGTGGCTTTTTACCTTTAAAAAAAAACAAAAAAAAACCTCTCAATGTATTTCTTTAGGATTTCAGATTTTTCTGCAAACTTGTAGTGTTGTTTAGTTTTGTAGAAAGATCTGTCTTGCCCGTTCACAGCTCCAGTCACTAAATTTAAGAATCCTCAGATTTGGCTGACTTTGTTATTAGAATATACCAGTGGGGACTTTGAAGGAACTTGTGGAGTGGGAGCTTCCAGTTCCCCTGCCTGTTATACCTCCCCTCTCCCTCAACCCTTTTCTTTCACTCATGCCCCCTCGCTTCCTGTCTCTCTCACTCCTTCTCCCTAGCACTCATACCCCCCTCATTTTCTGTCTCCCCCCCAACTGCCCCTTGCCATCCCCACATCCTTCCCCCTTCTAACCCAGACTCAGACCAACCATTTGGGTCCTCGATCACGACGGATTGTGTGTTAGTCTGTCAATAGCAGTAGAAAAGAACCAGAGTCCAGTAGCACCTTTAAGACTAACACAATTTCTGGCAAAGTATGAGCTTTCGTGAGCCACAGCTCACTTCTTCATGTGGTTCCTGCCCTCCCCCTCCCCTGCTTGCTGGGAAGCTATGTGGGGTTTCTTTGTTGCATTGATGGAAGGGGCCAGTTGGAGGCAGCGCCCCCCCCCCCTTCTCCTCCCCTTGCCTGAGCTTCATGGTGAGGGAATGCAGCTACATTGGGTTCTGTCTTGGCTGAGTCATTGCCTGGAGGGTGGGGGTTGGATGAGCTACCACTCCTGCTTCTCCTCCCTGCCTCCCCAGGTGAAGGTGAGTGGAGACTCTTCTTCTCCGCCTGCCTGAAACTTGGCTGAGGGGGAGTGGCAGCAACAGTAGCTGCTGCGTTGTCTCTGCTCGCAGCACGTGATTGACTCTCTTCCTGTCCGACCCTCCTCCTCGGGCACCTTCCTGCTTTCAGCCAACCGTTCTTGTGCAGCCAACCGTTCTCTGTTTTTTTTTGGGGGGGGGGGCGTTTATAATCCTTCTGTGATGGACAGATTAAGACACACAGGGCAACACTGTTTTTCAATGTTACTGATTTTGTTTCGGCAGACTTTCCACCCTCGTCTGTATTGTTGCTATGGCTTTTTTTTTTTGCTAATGCAATAAAGACTTGATGATGATGGTATATGGGGAAAGTTTCACTGGGTAGCCATATTAAATTTGAGTCCATTAGAACATTACAAATCGACAAGATTTGGGTGGTATAAGCTTTCAAGAGTCTAAGCTCCCTTCATCTGAGGAAAGGAGCTTAGACTCTTGAAAGTCTATATGCAATTCAGTTATTATTATTATAGAATACTGAAAAGTTTTGTGTTTTCAGTGTTATATTATCATACTCATAACGTGTTAATCGTAGACATATTAGACACATTTAAGCAATGACTATATTGAGAATATATACACAGGTGTGTGTGTATGTGTGTGTGTGTGTGTGTGTATATATATATATATATATATATATATATATATACACACACACACACACACACACACATACACACACCACAGAATATACAGGAATTATATTTTCTATTGTAGATTTTCTTACATAAATAACTTCATTCTATAACTCCAAGTAACTCCTTATTTTAAGTATTTCACTAGTTCCAAAAGAGAAAATATTTCAGAGCTTCCCCAAATTTCCAGTCTTTCTGTATAGAAATTGAAAAAAAAAAAGTATTCTGGTCAGCATGGTGGTATGGATAAATTGGGCTTGAACTTGGATGAATTAAGTTGAACATATGACGCTGTCTTATATTGAATCAGACTACTGGTTCATTCGTATTGGCTGTTTTGATTGGTGGCAGCTTTTCAGCGTACCAGCTAGAGAGGTTTTTCTCAAGCTGAGATCTGTTAGCTGGAGATGCTGTGGTATGAACCTGGGTACTTCTCCATGTAATCTACCATTAAGTCCCACTTCATTCCATCTTCATAATCTCTTTTTTGTGTATTTGTTTATTGAAACATTTATCATCTGCCTTTCAGTAACTTTCTTCCAAGACAATTTGTGGGAAATACATAAGCATAGGTGAGTCTGCATAAACCACTCTCAAGTTAAATCAACTTCACAAAGCAGTTGTGAGGATAAATTCTGCAAGTATGCATTAGCCTGAAAAGTGCAATGGAAATAGCTGTATAAATATGTTGAGCAACCTTCTTTAATCCTGCAAACATTCAAAAAGAGGAGGGATGCCTGGTAGTAGTTGGCCAACTGTCTTTCAAGGACTACGTATTCATTCATTCCTGACACTTACGTCCTACCCTTGTGTTCAGACTTTGGAGTGGGGATGTGCCTGAAAGTGGGGTGGGGGGGAAGAGAACTGTACAGACTCACTTGACTGGGAAAAATCAGGTCACAACTTTAGTGGTTACAGGTTTCTCAGCCTTTGGTGTAGCATAGTGGGTGCAGTGGGTGCAGCTGAGAGCCTGACTGCTGACAACAACCCCACCTGTTGGGGTAACCAAGGAAAGAGAACAATTCTTAGGGCTGGGAACAGTGGAAGTGGTGTTTCCTGCCTGCTACCAGCCTTGTGGGGGGCATTGTCAATATGTCAGCCCCAAAGGGGGCTGGCATGCTCTGTGCCCCAGAGCCCTTTAAGGGGACCCCCCCTTTTAGGGTGACGCAGGGAGCCCACTCCTGCACACCTAATGCTAGCCAATGCCTAAATGCCACAGGAGCCAGACCAAAGGAAGCTGCAATAGTCTTGTTCTGAGATCACTGAGCCACATATCCTTGAGCCAGCATGGTGTAGTGGTTAAGAGCAGTGGTTTGGAGCGGTGGACTCTGATCTGGAGAACTGGGTTTGATTCCCCACTCCTCCACATGAGCAGCGGACACTAATCTGGTGAACTGGGTTGGTTTCCCCACTCCTACATGTGAAGCCAGCTGGGTGACCTTGGGCTAGTCACAGCTCTCTTAGAGCTCTCTCAGCCCCACCTACCTCACAGGGTGTCTGTTGTGGGGAGTGGAAGGGAAGGTGATTGTAAGCCGGCTTGACTCTTCCTTAAGTGGTAGAGAAAGTCGGCATATAAAAACCAACTCTTCTTCTTTTCTCACACTGGTTTACTTAAGAAGCAACCTAGGCATTCAGCATGTTTTGTTTCGTTGGAGGCGTTCAGCAGTCAGAGCTGCCTGGGAGGGCCTCCTGGGCGCGCGTGGCTCCTCCCGGCTGGCACCGGCCTGGGAGGGCCTCCTGCGGCTGCTGGAAGGCCGCGCCACCGCCAGGCGCGTGCGGCTCCACCTGGCCAGGACCGGCCTGGGAGGCCTCCTGCTGCCGCTGGAGGCCCGTGCCGCCATTGCTGCTGGGCGCGCCCGGCTCCTCCCAGCCGGCACCAGCCTGGGAGGGCCTCCTGCGGCCGCTGAAAGGCCGCACCACTGCCCCCACCGGGCGCGCGCGGCTCCCCCCGGCCAGGAGCGCCCTGGGGGGGCCTTCTGCGGCCGCTGGAAGGCCGCGCCGTCTTTGCCGGGCCTGGAGCGGCCTAGGAGCGGCCTGCAGGGCCTCCTGGGCTGCAGGGGGGGGGGGGCGCCGCCGCCTGCCTGCGCACGCACCTGGATCTAAGGTAAGCCTGCTGGGGGGGGGAGGGGTTATAAGCTGACCCTCGGCTTATATGCGGGTGCCTAATTTTCCCCCATTTTTGGGGAGAAATTAGTTACCTCAGCTTATACGCGAGTCGGCTTATACACGGGTATATACGGTATGTCGAATTCCAGTTTGGTTCGGGGCTGATCAACTTTCTGCTTTGTCCTGTCTTGCCAGGTACACTAGTTCCATGCAATATGTATAAGTCTGTAAGCTATAATCAAAAGCACTGTTTACAAATTAAAAAACAAACAAACAGAACAGACAACCAGCCCAAATACTGCCATTCTTCAGGAAGAAATTCTTAATCAGCAAATCTGATTATGATTTAAGGAAACTTAAGTCTAGTAAGTGTTGAACTTGTTTAGTTATTTAAATTTGAATTGTAATTACCACTCCTTGTCTACATGCTTGGATCAGATCAAGGTAAACAGAGATGCTCCGGCTGTGCTTACTGTTTTCTTTTGAATCCTGCCTGTTCAGTGCTGATTTAAACTTAATTTTTCTAGTTTGCACCATTTTGTACTATGGTCAATTTCTTACCTTCTAAGTTCTGATACAAGTTTTTAAATCTTTCTCCTCTAACTGGCAAATTTAAATTACTGGTTTGCTCAAGTAAATTTATAGTAGAAAAGCAACATGTTAGATTAAAATGAATAGCTATGTGTTTTTCACATATATGTACAAATTTTTCAAGTCGAATTGGAAGAAGTCTATTTTTCCCCCGCCTTTAAATTATATTTTGGTGAGTTCTTCTTTTTGGAGCATACGAAACAGTAATTGAGATAGAGTGAAGAATTTGGAAGGCCAAGAAGAGGCTTTTGAATTTTAAAAAAAGTTGAAGTGGTATTTTTCATCCTTCTTCCTTTATAAGATCAGGTCTCTTAGCAAAATGCAAAGCCATTGAGTTTCACACAGCATAGAGTTCCACATTTATTTAATAAGTTTTGGAAGGGAGCTGTGCTCATGAAACAAAAGATTACTGCAAGAAACAGACTGTTCTCTTAGCTGCATATTTTCTTTCCAGGGGGCAGATGATTTCAGCTGATGACTGTGACTTTATTCAAAAATTTGAAAAGAAAAGAAGCCCAGAAGAGAAACAGGAGTTGCTACAAACCGAAGGCCACCAGGTAATTTAGCATCCTTTGCAAGGA
Source organism: Euleptes europaea (assembly GCF_029931775.1). Lineage (NCBI taxonomy): Eukaryota > Metazoa > Chordata > Lepidosauria > Squamata > Sphaerodactylidae > Euleptes > Euleptes europaea. The sequence goes on from NC_079319.1 coordinate 43,855,831, forward strand.
GATTTCTGTTCTGGAAGTTCATTATTTTAGAAGTTTTATCTTTGGCATCTTGGTTTTACAAGGTTTGCATCCATGTCTGGTGAGGCCCCACCTATCTTGTGATGCGTTGGAATCATTCCGAGAGATTTTGAATGTGTGTTTCTTTGTGAACTAGGGGTAAAATCCAGGCATCATCATCAGTAAACCCCATTGCAAAGTGAGCGCTTAACTTCAGAGCCAGATTATAGCTGCCTTTGTGTGTTGGATGCAACGTGAAACATGGTAAAGAGGCATTGTTGGCTACAAGCAGAAACACCAATATGTATAATAAGGTTTATTTAGAAATACCCAAATGTAATTAACTCTGGCTTTGTTACTAGCTTGTAGGAATTGGTTCAGTACTGTAGAGGCAGCAGCTTGGTACACTTCCATCACACCTGGGTAGAGCACCAGTTCAGAGCCCCTTCCTCCCAGCCACCCACTGCCATTGGCAAGGCCAGTGGGAGAAGAGATTGCAGGCAGGCCCCTCTGTGTCCCCTGTGCCCCACTGGGACTTCTTCCGGAAATGCCTGTTTCATCATATTTAAACAGATATTGAGAATGGTATTAAACTGATATAAGCTACTTTGGGCATCATTTTTTTTTTTTTTTGGCTGAAAGCAGGGTAAAGCATCCAGATGCGCTTTGATCACTTAGAGGGTTCAGTTCACAAGGTGTCTGCAAGTTGCAATCAGCAGAGCTGAACATTTGACAAACTGTCCATTTGTATTCAAGCAGTTAGCGTATGTTCTGGATGGTGCATAAAAGGTGATAGCGTATGTGCGTTCCAATACCCCTTTTCTGCAGTTTCCTGCCCTGTCTGCCTTCCCCGCTTGCCCTTCCTGTCTGCTGTCAACCAGGTTGTTTTAAGTACATAAAACATTTACATCAGTTAGAGACTGACAGACAGATGTGAGATTCTTTCTGTTCCTCACAAATGCCTCACCCGGTGTGGCTGAGAAAGCTGCTGTCAGTTTCATCTTTGATACACTGGGTGGGAACTTTTAAGGTGCTGTCTTATGTAGAGTCGTTCCAGTCTAAGTGATTTCGGTGGGTTTAGACCAGAATCACTGTGCATAGGATTGCATTGCTAGTGTGTTTGTTTGGAGCAGTGCAGCTTCTGGCTGAGGAACTTGAAATGAAATTGACCAAAGGGATTTTTTTTTTAAGCAATGGCAGTGTGTACCTTCAGGATGTATAGAACAAACAAGAAAGGAAATAAAAGGGTTAGGGAGCAAGGGAAGAGAAAAAGTAGGACGAATCCTTCCAAATGTGCAAGTGCAACAAGCAACCTGTGCAGCCTGAGCTGCTTTTAAAAGAGACATCCCATAATGACCTGGGATATTGTAGACTAGCTTCCCAGCTGCCATGCTAACTGCTGCCATTGGGCACATGGACACTTGCTCTCAGTTTTATTTGTGAGGAAATTTTCAAGGTGATCGAAAAAGAGGCAAGTCTTGACCAGCAGTGATTTCCCCAAAGTTCTTAGCACTCCTTTAAAAATATTTATAGTTAATAAAATCGCATGTCTGGGTCTGTCCTCTGTTGCAGGAACGGAGCAAGCTTGTTTTTGAGTCTTGCTCTGTTTGTGCCAAAGCAAAGGGAGTGATTTTTGCTCAGTGTATTAAGGAGGATAGGGGGCCGTGGTGGGAAGGCAGCAAAAATCGACCTCTCCAAACTCCTTCCATTGACAGAAGTTTGGAGCCAACCTGCAGCACGGAAGGCTGCGCTCTTGTCTCTCACAACAGTGTCCTGTGAAAAGCAGAAGCGAAATAGCCATGCTAATTCACCATAAATAGAAGGGATGACCCTAACCACTACACCATCATGGTGTAGTGGTTCCCCACTCCTCCACATGAGCGGCGGAGGCTAATCTGGTGAACTGGATTTGTTTCCCCACCGCTACACACGAAGCCAGCTGGGTGACCTTGGGCTAGTCACAGTTCTCTCAGAACTCTCTCAGCCTCACCTACCTCACAGGGTGTCTGTTGTGGGAAGGGGAAGGGAAGGTGATTGTAAGCCGGCTTGATTCTTCCTTAAGTGGTAGAGAAAGTCGGCATATAAAAACCAACTCTTCTTCTTTTCTCACACTGGTTTACTTAAGAAGCAACCTAGGCATTCAGCATGTTTCGTTTTGTTGGAGGCGTTCAGCAGTCAGAGCTGCCTTGGGAATTGTCTCCGACCTTCTTCACTTTTATGAATCGAAATAAATTTAAATGCTGTCACTTGCAAAAATGTCCACACTGTTCCACCAGTTGTGTAAATCCGCTTATCTTCAGTATGCAGGACATGAATTGGACACAGCATGCTCTTTGGTTCTTTCCCCCCACCCCCAGGTGTATAAATCAAGCAGCCCTTGTTAGTACTCAGTGTGCATTCCACTGGGAGAACTAATCAAATGAATAGAGTCTGCAGTGGTCATGTGTTTGGAAGAGAGTCCCCACTATACTCAATGCTTGTACTGAAGAACAGTACTGAAGGTTTTTAAAGATTTTGGCCTTTGATGCCCTGAAGGGTTCAGTCCCGATAACGGAAGGATCACATCCTCCAATATGAACCTCCCCAGGATCTGAGTTTAGCTGGTGGGTCCCTGCTGAGAGGCCTACTCAGAACAAGATGTAAGGCTAGCAGGGTCTGGGGGGTGGGGAACTTGTTCTTCTGCTGCCATCAGACAGTGAAAATCCCTGAAGTATGGTTAGATCCCTCCCTTTCTGCAAAAATTCCAGGAACGGATTCTGATTCTGAATTTTAAACTGCTGGTGTGTGTGTATGTGTGGGGGAGTTTCCTCAAAGCAACTATTTTAAAAATGCTTAGTGTTGCTGTTCTTATTCTTGTCCCTGCTGGTTTCTTATTGCTTTTGATTGTGTGTTTTTGTTTCAGAGATTATACATTTTTAGTGCTTTGACATTTTTATATAATTTTGCTCGTAAGCTCCCTTGGTGGTATTAGCACCAGAAAAGTGGGGTATAAATCACAGTAAACGAATGAATCCTGCGGTCAAACAAGCGCAGATGTTTTAAAATGTTTTCTGCGCTGCCTGTGTTTTCAAAATCGTATGGTAAAGTGAGAATGAAAACAGTGGCCAATACTTTAATTTCTTGAAACACTTTTTTTCCTAGTGCGCTAAAACATTCATAAACCTGATGACTCATATCTCCAAGGAACAGACAGTTCAGTACATTTTAACTATGGTTGATGATATGCTGCAGGTAAGTTAATTAACTTTTTTAATGTTTAACTCTTGATATGTGGGTGTCTCGTTTCAACGTAGGTGGCTTTTCCCTTGCTCTCTGTTTAATGTTGGTTTAAAAGGCTGGATGCTACCTGGCAAGCGGCCTTATTTGATTTTAATGGGATTTGTGTGGAACTTCCTTGCCTTCTCTGCTGAAGTTTCTGAATGTTGCACAGCAGCAGTGGAATAAACGTTTTGTGAGCAACTGCTGCTGGTTTCTGCTTCCACAGCATGCTGTATATAGAACTGTATTTTAATACTGGCCCATGTACAAAAACATCTGTAGAATGTATTAATAGCATAGTCCATGAAGTGAGGTAAAACTTGCAGCTACAAATTAGACTGGCTCAAATGGTTATTAAATGAATTACTTAACCTTTTTTTCATTTTTTAAAGTGACGTGTAGCTATTCACATGTTAAAAGGCACAGCCCATTGAACAGAATTCTTGTCACTTCAAACACTTCAAGACTAAACTTTAGTATGTAACATAAATTAATATTATATCATTAATATAATATACAACAGTAGTCAAATGCAAATAATTAAGCCATGCTATTCCAAGTATCCATTTGTCCCAGGAACCCAAGATTAAATGTGTTGTACAAGTTCATTGTTTATGGGAACAACTGAATGACTTGACCTGCCTTCCATCGTACATGCTTATTGTAGTGTTTTGTTTTAATTATTGCAATATGCTTTGCATGGGGTGGCCTTTGCAGACTGCTCAGAAACTCTCCTGGTCTAGCATTTAGCAGCCCAGATGATGATGTGAACTAGCTGGAGGAACCTGGAAGGCTATATTTGTCTTTATATACACAGATTCTGGGTACAATTTAAGTTACTGATGTTAATCGGGTCCCAGTTCTTAGGGCATTACGATATTCTGAACGAGTGCCATCTGTACATCCCTTCCTTTAAAAAGGGGGGGGGACTTCAGAGGAGGGTCTCTTGAGTTTACCTCCCCAAGACAGAGGTTTGGCTGGCATTCTTCTCTGGAAATCTGTGACTGTAACAAATTTCCAGGTCATACTGGCTAGGCATTTATATACATCATAAGAGCTATTTTTAAAGGAAGGTTTTAAAAGGTTTTTAATTCCATCAGTCATTAAAAACCTTCCTATAAAGCATCTTTTCTGCACTGGTGCTATATTTGTCAATATTTTTGCAAAATGGTTGCTAGTCCTTGCCATGTATTTAATTTCATTTGGCTGGTCTCCCCCAATTATGGGGGAGCATCTCCAATTATGTTTTGTTTTACTATTTTATATTGCTCTATAGTTGTAAGCTGTTTTGAAATCTAGGTAAAAATTCAAAAGCAGCTGTTGGCTCCAACCAGCATTTTGGCTGTGGGGAAAAAGGAGGGGAGGGTCCCCTGAGACCACCAACCAGACCATGCTGGAGATCATGGGACCTGCATAGACCAAAGGCATGTGGGGTGGAGCTTGTAGCATTGAGAGGAATTAGATGAGGTTGCATGAAAAAGCCATCTGGATCCATCCCTAGTTATCCATTTCATACTTTAATGATGTGAAGGGCTACAAGCTTAAACCTACCAGTAGAACCAATTTTGTGTAGAAGGGTATTGACAAGTTGCAAGTGTGTTGAGATAAGTAGCAGCAGTTTGCAGCATGGGGCATGGGCAGTTGTTTGTCACAATTTAAAAACCAAACCCCATGTTTTTTTATTGTGATCACTTGGGCAATTATCTACAGACAGGGATGATATGCAGCCTCATGGTGCAGGGTGGTAAGCTGCAGTACTGCAGTCAAAAGCTCTGCTCACAACCTGCGTTTTATCCTGACGGAAGTCAGTTTCGGGTAGCCGGCTCAAGGTTGACTCAGCCTTCCATCCTTCCGAGGTCGGTGAAATGAGTACCCAGCTTGCTGGGGGTAAAGCGTAGATGACTGGGGAAGGCACTGGCAAACCACCCCGTAAACAAAGTCTGCCTAGTAAACGCTGGGATGTGACATTACCCCATGGGTCAGTAATGACCCGGTGCTTGCACAGGGGGATGACCTTTACCTTTTAGGGCTGATATTAAGTTAGAAGAAGCTGTACTACCTTAAATATTATTTCGTAGTACTTTTAATAGGAAGAATGCATTACAATCCTTAATGCCATATCCCCTCAGTGGAAGGTCATTGTTATGAAATGGCCGTTGTGCCTGGTCAATTAGTGTACCACTGGAGGCATTTCCCAGAGGACTGCACAGGCTCTAGCTTTTTGTTAGGGCACCCTAGTTGTGCTTCAGAACCGCTTGAAAGGTCACTGAGTAATAGTTTGTCAAACCAGTTAATTAATCGTCAACACAAACCAGTTAATTAATTGTCAACACAAACCAGTTAATTAATCGTCAACACAAATCATTGACTGAAAGCTTTTAAGTAGTAATCTGCCCTCTGAACTAGTAAATCAGTTAAGTCTGTGCCTGCTCCTTCCTATTTTCCACGTGTTGTCATGTTTCTTCACATAAATAACATTGGCTGGAGCCCAAAGCAAACTTACTAGGGTGGAAAGTCAGATTGAAATCAGTGGCATGTCACTTCTGAGTTTGTGTGTGTGTTAAGTGCCGTCAAGTTGCCTCCGACTCATGGCGACCCTATGAATGAAAGTCCTCCAAAATGTCCTATTCTTGACAGCCTTGCTTAGATCTTGCAAATTGAAGGCTGTGGCTTCCTTTATTGAGTCAATCCATCTCCTGTTGGGTCTTCCTCTTTTCCTGCTGCCCTCAACTTTTCCTAGCATGACTGTCTTTTCCAGTGACTCTTGTCGTCTCATGATGTGACCAAAATACGATAGCCTCAGTTTAGTCATTCTAGCTTCTAGGGTCAGTTCAGGCTTGATTTGATCTATAACCCACTGATTTGTTTTTTTGGCAGTCCACGGAATCCGTAACATTCTTCTCCAACACCACATTTCAAAGGAATCTATTTTCTTCCTATCAGCTTTCTTCACTGTCCAGCTTTCACACCCATACATAGTAATTGGGAATACGATGGCATGAATTAATCTAGTCTTGGTGGCCAGTGACACATCCTTACACTTCAAAATCTTTTCTAGCTCCTTCATGGCTGCCCTTCCCAGTCTCAATCTCCTTCTGATTTCTTGGCTGCAGTCTCCCTTTTGGTTGATGGTTGAGCCAAGGAATAGAAAGTCTTGAACAATTTCAATTTCTTCATTCTCAACCTTAAAGTCGAGTAATTCTCCTGTAGTCATTACTTTTTGTTTTCTTGATGTTGAGCTGTAGTCCTGCTTTGGCACTTTCTCTTTTAACTTTCAGCAGTAGTCGTTTCAAATCTTCACTATTTTCTGCCAACTTCTGAGTTTACACTGCACTTTTAATTTGAAGGGGAAATGCACAAGGCTGCATGGTAGATGTGCAGGGGGTAGCCAGGGCTACTTGGGACTCCATGCTCAGGAGTCTGCTGCATGTTTAAAGTTGTGCTTCCTTTTGATGGATATACCCAGAACACATTTGCATTAAATGTCAAATATGCCTGACTGAATTTGATCTAACGGTGCATGTCTATATGAGAAAACCAGTTCTTGCTGTCTGGAAACTTTTTTCCCCTCTGGCAGGAGCATCTTCTTTACAGTAAATTTTGTAATGCATTTACAATGCATTACCAATGAATAGTGAAAAATCGCTTAAAATTTGTTCTAATACTTTATATGCTAAATTCTTGATGTGAATCATGGTGATTAACAGGAGAGTTGTATAAGAACACATATAGGCCAATTGTAAGACCAGAGTAACTACATAACACCTTGGGTTTGTTCTAGACAAGAATCCCAACACAGATGTTTAGGCTATGGATCTTCTGAGCCCTTGGGTCTCCTTCCCAAAGCAGAAATCATATTTTGAAGTAGGACATAAGAAACACCTTTCAGGATCACACCAAGGTCCATTTAATCCAGCATCCTGTTTCCCCAGCATCCAGTTAGATGCTTCTGGGTGTCTTGCAACTAGGGCAATAGAGGTGGTGATTTTTTCTAGTGTTTGCCTTATGCTGTCATGGGATGGGCATGCTTGGATATACCTGGGCAGTGACTTGCAGCGTCTTCAGACAGTCCTTCTGTCTTGAGGATCAAATCCTGTTGGCCAAAGTAAACCAATGCTTTATCTCGTGTGCTCATCCCATGCATGTATCCTAATGCTCCACACCTTACTCTCAATTTTACCTGCCTCTCACCAGCAGCACATTCTCCCCATTTATTTTGGTGTGTGGCACATGACGGACAAAGAATGCTGAGCATCATCTTTCATCGGACAGTTTAATACACATCAAGACCTTTATTGAGTGTTGCCTGACATTTTCTGTAGGTTAAACAAATCCCTCTAGTCTTTTATAATATGTAATTTTCTCCATGTGTTCCTGCTATGTTTTCCTGGCTTTTTTGTGAGATGTGAGGATGGAAGACAGTATTCCAGCAATGGAGTCATCTGTACCAAGGAGAGTAGACGAATCATTTCTCGGATTTAATTTGACTTTTTATATCAATGTAACTCAATAGGATGCTTGTCTGAGTCAAAAGCATAGTTTATTAGCCAGAAAAAGATTCCTTTCTCTGATGAGCGCCAGATCTGCCCCTCCCCTACCAACACTGCTTCTTGCTAGGCAGGTATTCTTCAAGGAATAGCTGTCCTTCTGCTTACTTTTGTGCTAGTACCTGGCCTTATACTCCTTTATTAAATATGCCTCTATTTATGCAGCTTTCCCCAATTGTCTTTATAGTTTTGAAGCCCTTTGCCACACTTGGTGATCCCCCATGGTCTGGTAACAATTGCACACTTCTGTTTTACAATCCTTACAGGAAAATCACCAGCGTGTTAGTATTTTCTTTGACTATGCAAAACGAGGCAAGAACACTGCCTGGTCCTACTTTCTGCCGATGTTGAACCGTCAAGATCTTTTCACTGTGCATATGGTAAGCTTCCCATTGGTAAGATATCCTGAATTTGGGAGGAGGCTAGAGACTCTTGAAAGTCAATTCCATACACCATTGAAGGGTGTGGAGTGTTAAAGCAGTTCAGGAAGTCCCTGGTTTGCAGTGCTGCAAAACTGTAAAGCTTGGGGTGTGCACCATATTTTCTCCTGTATTTTTCAGGTTCAGTTTTATTAAACCTGGAAATTTCGAAAACCCAGAAAAGCCAAATAGAAATGATTTGGCTTTTCCGAATAATTGAAAATTTTTGCGTTTAATAAACCCAAACCTGAAAAATACGCAGGGTCGACTGCCATCTCCGAGACTGGGGGCAGCAGGGGACACCGATCTAAGTGCTGGGCTCTTAAGTGCCAGACTTCGCAGGGGGACCAATCTGAGTGACATCCTTGCTGCCTGCAGTTTCTGAAGTCCATGAACTTCAGAGACTGCAGTCGGTGGGGATCTGACTCAGCCAGCAGGTAAGTAAGGGGAAGGGAGGGGGGAATGTTGGTGGGGCCAAAGTACCCCGAATAATGCCGAAAAAATTGGAATTATTTTTTACTCCCTTTTATTGCCGCCATTTTTTAATTGGTAAAATATCCCCTGAAAAATACCGAAAAGGTATTTTTCGGGGTTTTTTTTTTTACCTGGTTTGAGTTTTCCGAATGCACACCCCTAAATATAACTAACAGTTGTATTAAAAGAATCCTATGATTCTTCTCATCAGGACTGTCCAACAGTCCCCCTCCCCCTCCCGCCCCCTCAAAGGGCAAAGAGCCATGCCACCAGTGCAGGGCTGGCCCAACAGCCTTCCGCTTCAAGCTCCTTGCCCTGGGCCGCAAAGGTGGCCCTAGGTAAGTCTGGGGCCGTTGCTTCACACTGTTGCACTTCAGACTGGCGAGTGGCATCTGAGCATCTGGCTAGCCAGAATGAGCTAAAATGGTTCTCATGCCCTCCTCCTTAAGTCTCTCTGAGAAGAACAGACTACAAATAAAGTAAACAAGCAAAGTAAACAAGCAAATGATATTGGCAAAGGAGATGCCATAGCTGATAGTCTATTTTGTTATATTCTTTAAGGCTTGTCACAGTTATGCTTGCTGTCAGGGAAATTCCCAGTCCACTCTTCTGATTGTGCAGTCCACTGAGTGGTAGAAATCACAGGCTGCTCGTCATGTCGATTTCTCCTAGGCTGTGCAGGTTCATGTGCTTTTAAATGCATCAACCCTTTGGTCCAAAAACACGAAAGACTAAACCTTGATATTTGCTGTATGTTTTAAAACTAAACCGTGACAATCTGTTTATGTTTTAACATTGCTCTTTAGAATGAACTAATATTTAGCTGAAGTAGCTATTAGGATTTGTCATCTCAATGTCTACAGATGTGCGAGGCTGAAGTTTTTATTTTCTTCGTTTTCTTTCAGGCAGCCAGAATTATTGCTAAACTGGCAGCTTGGGGAAGAGAACTTATGGAAGGCAGTGACTTGAACTACTACTTCAATTGGATTAAAACCCAGCTGAGTTCACAGGTAAATAATATTGTAGTACTGTTGTGTGTGTGTATATATATACATACCTCTGTGTGTGTATATATATATATATATAATATTTGTACTACAAATCAGACTTCTAGGATTTAAATTAATTAACATCGCCATCCTAAACAGAATTAGACCCTTCTAAGTCCACTAAAGTCAATGGGCTTAGAGGGCTGCCACTGTGCTTGGGATGGCAGTGTAAAAAGGGCATATCCAGTGGGACATTCTATGGAACAAGCTTGATTAAACATAATGGAGCTTGCGTGGAAAACCTTCCTATTGAATAAATCCCTTAATGGCTTTGAGTTCAAATCAAAACAGTTAAACTGTGGTATGATGTGAGAATCATAATTTTAAAAGCTTTAATTACTGAAAAAATTCTCCCCATGTATAGTGCATTATTAGAGCCAGTGTAGCTGGAAATGAACCCCGGAGAGTCCCAGTACAAATCCAGGCTCTCCCTCATAGCTAATTCAGAGTCGCTGTGCTGTCAACCCATTTGGGAGCAATATATAGACCACCAGATCTGTAATTAGGTATAGATGGCAAAAATGCTCCATCTTGTTTGTGTATCTGTTAGGCTGTGCATGTAGCTTAATACATATAGGATTATCTCCTATTGTACTTCACTGAGAATCTTTAGAACCTAATCTTTTCCTTATATACTAGAAACTACGTGGTATTGGAAGTGCTAATGAAACTGGAACTGATGTAAGTATCTTGTATCTTTTGATACGTTCCTTTTGAAATATGTTTGTGGGCCGTTTTGCAAATGGTGGAAACTGATGCTAGGAATGCTCTTAAGAAACCCATATTTAAATATATATTCCGAGCTCTTGCATTTGAACTGGCTTTTTCCACAAATCAAATATAGTCTTACTCTGAGGTTTGGTCCCTGTGAACCCAATGGCTATCTCTTACACCTTTGAAACATGAGCAATGAGCACACAGTTGTTTTCAGTGTGATCCAAGCGGTCCATAGGGGAAGCTGGCAACTTTGCCAGTGTGGGGATGTAGTCTTTTGCTTGAGTACGTCAGGAGACGAAATAAGTCTGATCCCTGTGTTAGGAAAGAGCCTAGTACTAGGCAAGGGAGCCATCCAGTAGAAGTGTGTTAATTACTATAGCTCATTATAAAGTTCATAAGTAGGCTTACTCAGAAGTCCCACAGTTCAGTGAGACTTTGGGAATAAATTTTGGATTGCAGTATTATGATCCTTTGCATTAAAGGTAATGTAGGATTTGATGTGAGTAATATACTGAAGTGCTTTGAGAGCTACTTACCCATGGGTATTCCTATGCACTTCAGTAACTGATGAACAGTATTTGGAAGACATGCTCGGAGAATCTCATTTTCCCAAGAGGATCGCGAGCACATTGATGTATATGTAGTAGTGAATGTCCAAATTGTGAAATCCACTTAAAAGGCTGTTATCAGCCCCATCAAGCTTTTTATGAACCTCCAAACATGCAGAACTTAACTGCAGGCAATTGGCTCACAAGCTCTTGTCATCATTCTTGAGTGATCATTTTGGCCATGCACCATATGCATGTGGCAATGATAGCATTTTGAAGAGTCATTGTACTATACCTTCTTTGAAAAGGGTGAGGTTATGAGTGTAAATGTGCTTTGTTCTTTGTCAAAATTTTAATTTTGTTTGGTGTGCATTTTCATAGACTAGGGATGCAGAGACGATATTTTTCTTCTCCTTTCAGTTCTTACCTGAACTGAAACAAACTTGCACAAAGAAAATGCAAGCAGATAATTAGAGATGCAAAAAAAGATTTTGAGGGGCATATTGCTAAACACATCAAAACAAACAATAAGAAATTCTTTAAGTATATTAGTAGGAAACCAGCTAGGGAAGCGGTTGGACCATTGGATGACAATGGGAGTAAAGGAACTCTAAGGGAGGATAAAGCGATTGCTGAAAAACTAAATGAATTCTTCTCGTCTGTCTTCACTGTTTGAAGATACAGGGCAGATTCCTTCTGAACAGAGATTTTGGAGAGGGGAAAATGAGGAACTGAGGCAAATAGTGGTAACAAGGCAGGAAGTCCTAGAACGTCTAGACAAACTGTAAACTAACAAGTCACAGGGACCAGACGGTATTCATCCTAGAGTTCTTCAAGAACTCAAATGGGAAATTGCTGAACTTCTAACAAAGATACGTAATATGTTCTTCGATCAGCCTCTGTACCAGAGGACTGGAGAATGGCCAATGTAACGGTCATTTATAAAAAAGGTTCCGGGGGGACCCAGGAAATTACAGGCCAGTTAGCTTAACGTCTGTTCCGGGTAAATTAGTGGAAAGCATTATTAAAGACAGAATTGTCAAGTATATAGAAGGGCAAGGTCTGCTGGGCAAAACCCAACATGGCTTCTGTAAGGGTAGGTCCTGTCTCACTAACCTATTAGAGTTTTTTGAAAGCGTCAATAAGCATGTGGACAGGAATGAGCCTGTGGATATTGTGTATTTGGATTTCCAAAAAGCTTTTGACAAAGCCCCCCACCAAAGACTGCTAAGCAAACTTCATAGTCACGGGATAAGAGGACAAGTCCTCTTATGGATTGAGAGCTGGCTGAAAAATAGGAAGGAGAGAGTAGGAATCAATGGTCAGTTCTCACAGTGGCGGGATGTGAGCAGTGGGGTGCCTCAGGGATCTGTGTTGGGACCGGTGCTTTCAACCTGTTCATCAATGACCTGGAGTTGGGGTTAAACAGTGAAGTAGCCAAGTTTACAGATGACACCAAATTATTTAGGGTGGTTAAAACAAAATCGGACTGTGAAGAGCTCCAGAAGGATCTCTGCATACTGGAAAAATGGGCATTAAAATGGCAAATGAGATTCAATGTGAGTAAGTGTAAAGTGATGCATATTGGGACAAAAAATCCCAACTTCACGTATACACTGATGGGATCTGTGCTGGCAGCGACAGACCAAGAAAGGAATCTTGGGGTGGTAGTGGATAGCTCAATGAAGATGTCAACCCAGTGTGCGGCTGCTGTAAAAAAGGCAAATTCCATGCTGGCTATAATTACCGTATTTTTCGCTCCATTCCATTAGATGCACCGGACCATAAGACGCCCCCCCCCCCAGCTGGCCGTTGGGGCGGGGAACGCTGGCTCGCATCGTTCTGGCGAGCCCGGCCGCTCTGTGCGCCCCCCCGCCTCCCAGCTGGCCGTCGGGGTGGGGAACGCCGGCTCGCGTCGTTCTGGCGGGTGGGGCGCACAGAGCTGGGCGCGCCAGAATGACACGAGCCGGCATTCCCCGCCCCAAAGGCCAGCTGGGAGGCGGGGGGGGGGGGCTGCTCTGTGCACCCCGCCCGCCTCCCAGCTGGCTGTCGGGGTGGGGAACGCCGGCTCGCGTCGTTCTGGCGCGCCCAGCCGGCTCTGTGTGCCCCGCCCGCCATCCTTCCAGGCTAGAATGTGCGTCTTATGGACTGGGCTAGGGTCCATAAGACGCACATTCACTCCATAAGATGCACCGACATTTCCCCTCACTTTTGAGGAGGAAAAAAGTGTGTCTTATGGAGCTAAAAATACGGTAGGCAAGGAATAGAGAATAAAACTGCTGATATCATACTGCCCTTGTACAAATCTATGGTGAGACCACACTTGGAATACTGTGTACAGTTCTGGTCACCACACCTAAAAAAGGATATTACAGAGCTTGAGAAGGTGCAGAAAAGGGCAACCAAAATGATTAGGGGACTAGAGCAACTGTCCTGTGGGGAGCGGTTAAGACGCTTAGGGCTGTTTAGCTTGGAAAGACGGCGGCTGAGGGGAGACATGATAGAGGTCTATAAAATTATGCATGGTTTGGAGAGAGTGGACAGGGAGACGTTTTTCTCCCTCTCCCATAATACTAGAACACGGGGTCATCTGCTAAAGCTGGAGGGTGAGAGATTCAAAACAGATAAAAGGAAGTATTTTTTCACACAATGCATAGTTAAATTGTGGAACTCCCTGCCCCAGGATGTGGTGATGGCTGCCAGCTTGGAGGGCTTTAAGAGGGGAGTGGACATATTCATGGAGGAGAGGGGTATTCATGGCCGTTAGTTAGAATGGATACTAGTCATGCTGCATACCTATTCTCTCTAGTATCAGAGGAGTATGCCTATTATTTTGGGTGCGGTGGAACACAGGCAGGATGGTGCTGCTGCACTCGTCTTGTTAGTGGCTTATGTTCTTTTGTTCTTATGAAAAAGACCTTTGGCCCGAGCGCAGGTTTTTCCTGAACTTGTATTAAAACACTGTACCTTGATTCTTTTTTTCAGAGGACAAACCACTTCGACAGATCACTCATTCTGTCTTTAGGGATATGGCAGAAACAGTTCCAATGTTTAAAATGCCAACTCTCTGGTTATTGGTTCTTGTAGGTTATCCGGGCTGTGTAACCGTGGTCTTGGTATTTTCTTTCCTGACGTTTCGCCAGCAGCTGTGGCAGGCATCTTCAGAGGAGTAACACTGAAGGACAGTGTCTCTCAGTGTCAAGTGTGTAGGAAGAGTAATATATAGTCAGAAAGGGGTTGGGTTGAGCTGAATCATTGTCCTGCAAAAGGTATCAAAGGTAATGTGCTAATCATTGTCCTGTAAGTATCAAGATAATCTGCTAATGAGGGTGTGTACACTGTCCTTCAGTGTTACTCCTCTGAAGATGCCTGCCACAGCTGCTGGCGAAACGTCAGGAAAGAAAATACCAAGACCACGGTTACACAGCCCAATGAACTCTGACCGTGAAAGCCTTCGACAATATTTTCTCTGGTTATTCACTATAGTTAATGGAAGGGGGGATGTTATATGAGTTCTACAAAGAACGTAAGAGGCATGTTTATGCAAATCTTGCATTTCATAAAAATCACTCTTTCAGCCTTGACATCACTTGTCATGTATTTGCTCACTGTAAGACTTATGGATCAGCAGTAGTAAAAAGCTAAAAATATTAAAGTTGCATTCAAAGAGTGACACTCCATTTGTCTCAAAGCTGTAGTACTGAGTGTTGCCACTAGATGTCTCTCAAGAAATTAAAGCATTCAAATCAGATACAGGCCACATAATCTTGGAATGGAGGTGGACTGTCATGGGTCATTAAAAATATTATTATTGGATCATTCATGGCATCTTTTCAATCATTGAGGCTCAGCCTTGAAGGAGAAAGGGATAATGGTTAAAACAAATTACAGCATTCCACTTCCAGGATGTGGAAACGGAAGGATTATAAACGGTGTGTGTGTGTGTGAAGTATTCTCAAATCACAGCTGACGTATGATGACCCCATGAGGTTTTCAAGGCAAGAGATGTTCAGAGGTGGTTTGCCATTGCCTGCCTCCTTGTCATGCCCTGCTTTTCCTTGGAGGTCTCCCATCCAAACACTTGCCAGGGGAGGTCGAGGCTGAGAGCATGTGACTGGCCCAAGGTCACCCAGCAAGTTTCCATGGCAGAGTGGGGATTCGAATCTCTGTTAAACTTTCTGTAGGCAGGCAATCTAGCCTGATCTCTGACACCTCTTGGTGTAAGTTGCTTTTGAAGCTGATGTAGGCATCAGATGGGCCTACTAGCTGCCATGCGGCTTTTGGGGCTCTTGTGATTTACCTTGAGGTCCACTTTATAGAGGCATCTGTTCCCAGGGTTATGGAGACCAACATGAAATTGTGCAGGAAAGGGATGGGCAGTTTGACCACACGAAGGGCTGTGTCAGAGGAGGGTTTTCTAGTGGACGCTTGTACCAGATTCATGTATGTATTACTGTGTGTTATTGAGCAGGTGAGTGCACCCTAGATATGTGACAAAGGTCCACTTTCCAATCTGAGCCCATATTTAAAAGGTAAAGGTCCCCTGTGAAAGCACCGGGTCATTCCTGACCCATGGGGTGATGTCACATCCCGACATTTACTAGGCAGTAGCCCAAACAGTAGCAGTGTGCATTGGGATGCTGTCACAGTGCTTCCAAGCAGCGAACTGGCAGCAAAACAAACGCTGATGTCTCGCTTCACATGTACTGATGTTCAGCATTTTTTCCTACCTGGAGATCGTGCCATAGAGGACAGAGTCATGGCTAATTGATTTGAAGTTCAAGGATTCAATAAAAGCTGTATAGGAAGATGTCCTTTGTAAGAGGGTGAGTTGACAGTAGCAATTCTGTAATAGTTCTGAGGAACGTATGTTTCATAATACAGATGCAGCCTCACAGAATAGCCTCTGGTTTACCTGTTCGGAACCTTTCCCAGAGATATATAAAGCGGATGCTCTTAATTCTAAATATTTCTTGCTTCTGAAAGTGAAGCATTACCCATTCAATCATATGTCCTTCGTTGCATATTTTTGCTTTTATGCTATTTATACAGGGACAAGAGAGGATGAACACAATCTGCCAACAGTAGTGTCTTAAGCTAATACGTATTTGTTGTCATTTTGTTTATTAACATTTCAGTCAACGCGGGTTTGCTAGTAAATTCAGTCACTCCTGTCATTATTTTCAAAGTTGCTGTCTGTGCTGATCATCTGTGATGTATTTTTCATTTTTTTTATAAACTAAACTGACTTGGGAAAGACAAGAAATATGAAGAGAACAAAGGGTTAGATTTTCCACAGTCCCGCCCAGTTCCTTCCCTGCTGCAGCCCCTGTCCTGTATGGCTCTTGCCCAATGGGTCCCACAATCCCTGGCATAACCTTTTTGGTTGACAGAAGAGGCTCACCTCCTCCCTCCCTCTTTTGCCAGCGAGAAAGCTGGCAGGGCCCAACTCAGAAAAAATATTGTGAAATTAGCCAAGCTTGGATGTGGCATTGATCTTATCCTGCTTTTTGAGGTGTTCCGAATTCATCACGCGGTTGTAACTAGCACTGACTGAAGTGTATTTCTATTTCTTTTGAGGCACTATCTGCAGCCAGTTTGAGCCAGAGTACTGATAAATAAACTGATTAATGGCCTGACTGCATGAATTGGTAAACAAGATTGAGGATGCTTTTTGCAACAGCAACTGGATCCAACTGTGGCAAAACATCAGGCACTAGCAACAATGAGCTCATTTTATATTCCCGTGAAGGAGGCATAGGCGTCTGCCCTGCAGGACTCCTAACTGTTCTTTCGGTTTTGGCAGGATGGCATGGTAAATTAGGATTTCTTAACGGTATTTTGCCATCTTTCATTTAGAGTTCACAATATGTGCAGTGTGTCGCTGGATGTCTGCAGCTGATGCTGAGGGTCAATGAATATCGTTTTGCTTGGGTGGAATCTGATGGGGTGAATTGGTGAGTATTTGATGCACTGAAGAAGTTAAACTTTTAACATACAAATGGCATATTTTCCAAGTGATGATGATGCTTCAGACTGTTGAGTTTGGCCTTCCTTAAAAAAAAAATCCTCTCGAGCATGTTTACGTGGATATCCTAGAACAATGTAATACTCTTGTCTTTCAGAGAATTCCGGAGGTTATAGTTGTCATGACCTCACTCCCCTAGCAACCTACTCATTCCTTTCCACCTGCCCCTTGGCTCGGTGCCTGAGCTACATTGCTGAGGAACTGGGCATTGCGGGGAACATTCTGCCCAGTTTTGGCTTTGCTCACCTAACTGGATCAAATCTAGGGTGGCAGCCACCACCAGAGAGATTCCAGTTATTGGCACTTTCCTGGTATAATAGAAAAGATTGTTTCTGGTCCCCTTGGCTAGGTGCGTTCCCCTTCCTGGCTATCGCTCCACCCCTCCCTCCCTTCTGGGTCTCCCCCTCCTTGCTTAGCAGTCTGTGGGTTTACATGGGCTGGAGTCCTTTACACAAGGCAGTCCCTCTTTCCCAAGATCAAACACTTTGAACAAAGAATTAAACAGGAAGCACAAATAGTTAGGAAGTATTTTACAGCAAAGGAAAAAATATCACAGGATTGACTAGAGAGAAACAAACCTAAAACAGACTAAGCAGAGTTAACTTACATTTTGCTGACTATCCTCCCATGGTCCTTGGCTGAGGGATGGGTCAGTCTCCGCCCATCTCTGAATAAGCTTGGTGAGGCTCATTTCCCCTGTGTTGTGTGGACAAGATAAAGAATAGTCAAAGATGTACATTGTGGGGCATCTCTCTTTCAGTGATTCCATACTGGAGGGAATTCCTTGGTACAGACCAATGACAATTTGGGGTTTACTCCCTGTTTCTGGTCCCCCACTTCACAGTTTGTGTTTGGGGCGATTTGTCGCTTGGTGCCTTGGGGCAAAAACCTGGTCTTCCAGCAGAAGATGGATGCTGATTGATTTTATTTAGTTTAGTGAATGTTACACTGCCTGACTGCATTTCCCAAGTTACACATCACCCTAAAACTGTCACTCTGTCCCTTGTCCCTTTAATGCAGCTTGCCCCTTCAGGCAAGTGAACTTGTATTATTTTAGCATCGGCGCAACCATAGCAATAGTCCTGTATGGAAACCAGGGGTCTTGAACAGAACTTTCAGTAGCCTTTCCAGGCAATTCACAGTCCCATTCCTGAAAGCCATGTTAATTTTAGGAACTGTTTGTAGTGCACATACAACTTCACCTGCAGTCATAGGAGCAAAACCTTGCATTCTTATGACTTACATTGGAGTAAATGCTTAGGATTGCACAGCAGATAAATTATGGGTTATAGGGGGAAACTGTTGTTCCTAAATCCTTTTCTAACACAAGACTGAAGTGCAGCAAAGAAGTTGTCTGTTTCAGAGCTTCTGTTTCCCCTTGAGCTGTGTTTTGAAAGCACACTAGCATAAAACCTTGAAATAGGACCATCTTTTAAAATTTGCAATTCCTGTTGAAATTTCAAAGCTCTTCTGTACAATCCTGAAGCAGAGGCAGCCCTTCCAAAGCTCCCCAGGATGATCTGGACTAAATGACTGTCTACTATTTGGCTCTGTCTAGAGTCTTATCTGCTGAATCATAAGGGAACCTTTTCACAAGTGCAGTGTGTGGACATTTCAGTGCTCATTAAGCTGATACTCATGACGGAAGTGCTTCCAAATGGCCTTGGAAAAAGAACAGCTTTACCCTTTGTGATATTTTAGTCTTTTGGAGGGTTTTTTGGTGGCAAGTGACATTGTAAGAGGGTGTTGGGAACATGGACACTTAAGATCACAAATGCTTCTGTTATGTTTTCATGTGACCTTTCCCCCCTCCAGTATCATGGGCGTGCTGAGTAACAAATGTGGCTTCCAGCTCCAGTATCAGATGATTTTCTCTGTCTGGCTGTTGGCATTTAGTCCTCAAATGTGCGAATATTTGCGGCGTTATAATATTGTCCCAGTCTTGTCAGACATTCTTCAGGAGTCTGTGAAAGAAAAAGTAACCAGGATCATCCTTGCAGCATTCCGGGTGAGTTCCAGGTGTGGACTAGAAATCTTTTATACAGAGAAATGTTCTTACTATGGAAGGAAAGTCAGGAGGGGCTGTAGCTCAGAGGCAGAACACACATTTTGTATGCAGAAGGTCCCAAGTTCAGTCCCTCAAACCTCCAGTTAAAGGGTCTCAGATAGGAGGTATGGGGGTGGACGGTTCTCTTTCTGAGCTTCTGTCGATCAGAATAGACGATACTGAACTGCATGGGCCAATAGTGTCAGCCAGTATAATATAGCTTCTTGCTTCCATGAGCACTGTTCCACAGTGTGGCACCTGCCCTAGATTTCAGAAAAGTGGGTAAGACCCTTGCGCAGTGGGGCTTGTGCTTGGCATGTGGTTCCCACCTTTAAACAGCAGCTTCCAAAAGAATGGCTAAGCACCAAGCCTCCCTGAGGTACAGGCCTCATGCTGGGGATGGAATTAAATGTGACTCCTTTGGTTGATGGTAACTGCAAATGTGGCCCTCTACAAGCTGTGGTGTAAGTGCCATTGCCCTAATAAATGTCCTCCTGAGCTCCATAATTGAAATAGTAAAAAAAAAAAAAATACCGAGCAGTTACAGGTGGTATCTTGAAGGGTGGTCTCTGCTTGAACTGCAGTCCACCATCTTGTCTCAGCTCCTTCCACCTGTTCGCATAGCTTATTTTGATGGACCATCTTCAAGTATGTAAGTTGGAAGTGATTGGGATGACTCACGTATATAGTGCCCTTTGATTGTGTTAGTGCAGAGGAGTCAATAAGTCTCCTTTAATGGTGGTAGTCAAGGTTTTCATGAAGAAGTTTTGTTATTTGTTTTCTTTCCAGAATCTTCTAGAAAAGTCTACTGAAAGAGAAACCCGCCAAGAGTACGCTCTTGCTATGATCCAGTGCAAAGTTCTAAAGCAGCTGGAGAACTTGGAGCAACAGAAATATGATGATGAAGACATAAGTGAGGATATCAAGTTTCTACTGGAGAAACTTGGGGAGAGTGTCCAGGACCTCAGGTAAATTTGCCTGTGGCGTTTAGTAACGGAATCTGTATGCAAATTCTGTATGCAAATTCATTTATTAGATTTCTTAGCTCCTTTTCAAAAACTTCCAAGTGGCATATAACAAATAGTGTTCAGCCATCCTAATATCATTAAAACAACTTTAAAGCCACAATGATAATTAAAGATGAGTGCAGTTATTCAGATTGCAGTTGACAAGGAGGGTGTGAAACCTCAGTCGACAAACTCATTGCATCATACTCTCTTAGAAACCCTGCAAAACCGTGTTTCTTCGTTGGTAGGACAGCTGTATTGATGGAGAACTCTGGGTCACTTATGAAGGAAGCCCTGCTGCATGTGAAGCTTATCCCGGTTTCCCTACAAAATAACCCCTGGAGCAAGAGCCACCCTGGGCCATGCATGAGGAGAAGGCTCTCCATGGGAGTAGACTCTGAGGTAGACCGGGCCTGTGACATTTTGGACTTTCAAGGTCATTGTCAGTACCATTAACCTGGCCTGGGGGAAAAAATAGGAAGCCAGTGCAGTTGTTTCACTATTGTGATATGGTATATTTGTTCCTGTTCACACCAGACAAGGGTATGGCTGTGGCATTTTGCACTAGTTGGAGTTTTCAGATCATATACAAAGACTGAAGAAATAGTATTAGCCTAATCTAGAGGTTGCCAAGGCATGGATGTCTACAGCAGTGTCTTGGTATTTCAAAAGGGGATTCAGGTGGCGTATCAGTCAAAACTGATAAAAGGTGTCCCTGGCCACTGCTGCCGCCTGGGAGTCCAGGAGCAGCAGATGATCCAGAACTGCTCTCCAGCAGTGAATCTCATCGTTCCAGCACAAAATGATCCCATCTACGGGAATTTCACCTTCCATTCTGATTCCAGGCCTGTACCACCTGGGTAGGGGGAAACAGAGGTGGGTGCAGTCTGCATGTTGGTGACGCTGAATTCCATGCCTCCTGCTGACTTCACCCAGCAGTTTCCTGTAGATGTTGAGAGGCATGGGTGATAAGGTTGAACCCCGTGGGAATCCAGAGGCTTATTCCCATGGAGTCAAGTAGTAATGACCCGAGGCTAACTTCTGGAACCTCCCCCTAAAAAAGAACAGAGCCACCTCAAAGGGGTGTCCCCCCTCCAATGACATGTTCAGTGCCATCAAAAGCCACAGAGATCAAGAAGAATTAGACAGCCCCCCAGCCCCTGTCCTTTTCTCAATCAAGTCATCAACGAAGGCAACCAAGGAAGTCTCAGTCCCATAACCCAGCCTAAACACAGCTTGAAACGAATCAAGACAGGGAGTGTGTGTTGCTTGTGATCTTTCTTTAAGGCAGAGGCATAAGGCTCATATTGTCCGACCCTTGTAGAAACAGATAAGCAGACAAGCAGCCTGAAAATGTAGTTACATGCTGATTTTCTTAGTGTGATGGCATTCTGAGCAAGGAAGAGCTTGGAGGTACCAATTATATGTTATTATTTTTCATACTTCTAGCCTGCCCTCCCCTGGCCAAGGCCATGCTCAGGGCAGGTTACAACAATTATAGTTCCAAGTTAATCGTATTAGTATCCTTCTTGCAGGCATTTGGTCACTTTAGCATGACAATTAACCGTTCTCTGCAGCACGATTCAATAGCACCTGCCAGCAAGATTCACAGCCTCAAGCATTTTTTTTCTTGGACAAATAAGATGTTTGTTTAATGAGAATGTTTGTTACAGGGAGTCACACATCCAGTGGCCTTACGTTACAAGCTAATTGGAGAAACTTTCCCTAACGAGATTCTGTCCTTTATTTTAATGAGTGGCGAGTTGGATAGCTGCGTTTTTTGTCTGGTTAACATGCTTAATGTTTTCATCTAAACCGATCACCCTCCACCTCGATAAAATCCACGTTCAGCAGTATGACTGCAATGCAGTATCAGGAAGTCAAGAGGACAGGGAACCCCTCCCCCAACATTATCCACCACGAAAGCTTTGGAAAAGCACAGTTGTCTTCATCCAGCGCCTCAAACTCAAATGAGTAGATGCCAAGCTGCAGGCCGCAAGTTTTTCAAATGGGAACTGCTCTAAGCTCTGTGCTCGCATTTTAGAGGGGAGTGGGGAGAAGCACACAGAGCTGGTCCAGTGAAGATCATAATAGCCTGGTAGGATAACTTGGGAGTCGGTAGTCCTTAGGATGCCCGGTTCAAATTTAAAGCCATTAACATCGTTATTGTCACACTATTATACTTCTGGAGAGCCAGTGTGGTGTAGTGGTTAAGAGCGGTGGTTTGGAGCAGTGGAGTCTGGTCTGGAGAACCGGGTTTGATTTCCCACTCCTCCACATGAACGGCGGAGGCTAATCTGGTGAACTGGATTTGTTTCCCCACTCCTACACACGAAGCCAACTGGGTGACCTTGGGCTAGTCACGTTCTCTCAGCCCCACCTACCTCACAGGGTGTCTGTTGTGGGGAGGGGAAGGGAAGGTGATTGTAAGCCAGTTTGATTCTGCCTTAAGTGGTAGAGAAAGTCGGCATATAAAAACCAATTCTTCTTTTATGTTGCCTGTTAACTGAGAGGTTGGAATATTTGCAAGTTCTCATAGTTATTGTGGCTCTAAATGCGACTTTGTAACTTTTGCAGTAATCTTTACAGAGCTTCTTGTGCTGGGGAGCTTTAAGTGGAACCTTCCTTTTTCTTAAATCTGAAGGGAGCCAATGTAGTGTAGTGGTTAGAGTACTGGACCAGAATAATGGGAGATCCAGGGTTGAATGCTCATTTTGCCTTGGAAGTGTGCTTGGATGACTTCGGTCAGTCATGCACACTTAGTCTAACCAACCTCACAGGGGTGTTGTGCAGGTAAAATGGTGGAAAGT
Organism: Euleptes europaea; assembly: GCF_029931775.1. Classification (NCBI taxonomy): domain Eukaryota; kingdom Metazoa; phylum Chordata; class Lepidosauria; order Squamata; family Sphaerodactylidae; genus Euleptes; species Euleptes europaea. Next base: position 43,878,732 of record NC_079319.1, read on the forward strand.
AGAATGATGTAAGCTGCTTTGGGTCTGCATTGGGGAGAAAGCTATAGAGGATAAATGAGATAAATAAATCTGCAAACTTAATTAGAGCTTTGCAGTTTGCATCTACCCTACCATATTTTGTTACTGCATTTATGCACATCAGATTTATTTTTCTGTCTTTTGTGTTCTCTCTCTGCCTTGCAGCTCATTTGATGAGTACAGTTCGGAGCTTAAGTCGGGAAGACTAGAGTGGAGTCCTGTGCACAAATCGGAGAAATTCTGGCGAGAGAATGCTGCAAGATTAAATGAAAAGAACTATGAGCTATTGAAGTAAGTTCTTCTTCTGACTCTCAAAAACTTCTGTGTTGTTGTTGTTTTTTGCTCCGTTTGAAACCAACAACAACAACAACAAAACAGTTGGAATGGTTGTGTTGTTCAAAATAACCAAAGTTCAGTTGGATATTAATAGCTGCAGCACTAGATAGAGGGCCTGCGTTTTTATTTTCTAGAGCCAAAGAATGACTTGAGGCTCCCCAAGACTTTGTCCTCGCCCAGTGGAACAATTGATTGCTTTCCTTTTAGCTACATGCCCCCATGCTGTATTGCATCTGAGTTTTGTATGTAAAATGCCCTAACCTGTAGCTACCCAAAGGTGCAATGAGACATCCTGGAGTTGGCTTAAATGTTTCTGTGCTACTGGTGGCCTCTTCTGCCAGCTCAAAAGAGAAATTTTCATTCCAACCCCCTGTATAAGTTGTACCTTCTGTGTTACCTTATACACCATAAAAGCAGTCCATATATCTAATTCTGAAGTGTGTGCCTTGCCTGCGGATACTTAAACCTGCAGATAGGGGGCACACTCACCCCAACAGGTTTTTCTGCAGACTCAGGGAAGCCCCTGAGAAAAATCTGAAATAAAAAATAAAAAAAAAGGCCAGGGGGTTTAAATCTCCCTGATTTTTAAAAGAGCGTTGTCTGCACATGTGCAGACAACTGTCTTCAGCCTGTGCCACAGACAGCTGGGCCTGGCCGTGCCAGTGGCAGGCAGACTCCAGGAGTAGCTCCCAGACTGCGCCGCAGCGGCGATGGATGCCTGGAGCCGCTCAGGCTTTTAGGTAAGTGGTTGGGGGTGGGGGAGGCCTGGCTCTGCTCATCCGATGCAGCATTGGGAAAGCCATCGAGAGAGTGGGGCTGGGGGAGGAGGAGGAGGTCTGGAGCTGCGATGGGGGGGAGATGGGATTCCTCCCCCAGCAAGTTTCGCGGGCCCCCACTTGTCTGTCATATTGTCCTCACAAGTTAGGCTTAATGCTCCCATGTGATCTTTAAGTGTTAATCGTCTTCCTGTGTGGGTTAGGAGCAAAAATGAAACTACAGTCACAGATATATTGTTTAATAAGATATAAACTCATAATTTTTAATTCCGACAACTAATCTCTTGTGAATGTATCTTAATCTGCAGTGGTCAATCCTATGCAGGTTACCAGCAATTTATCTTAAGGCAAGTAGCTTTTTCTGACATTATCAGACTGGGTCTAATCTTAAAGATTTCATTAACAGATCACAGCCATCCTATACAAAGCCCAATTTTATACATGTTTACTCATAAATGTTGGATTCACTCTCCTCCTTTTTTTCTTTTGATGACTTGTACATAGGTTGATGATCATACCAACAGTTGCTCTAGTTCTTTACTGACCCCAGTGTTGTGACCTCTCTACATGGTGCATTTCCACCATCTTTTCCCCCATGTGGAACTTCTCACTATTAGATCATAAGAGCCCTGCTGGATCACACCAATGTCCATCTATTCCAGCATCCTGTTTCACACAGTAGCCAACAGTCAGGGCATAGTCCTTCCTGTGATTTTTATCTCCTAGTGCTGTTCAGAGTTTTACTTTCTCTAAATCTGGATGCGCCTTTTAGTCATGATGGCTAGTAGCCATTCATGGACCTATTCGCAGTGAATCTGTCTAATCCTGTTTTGAAGTCACTTATGCTTACCATGTCTGCTGGCAGTGAATTCCACAATTAATTACTTATTAAGTAAAGACATTTTGACCATCGTGAATCTGTTGCTCATCAACTTCATTGGGTGCCCCCAAGTTCTAGTATCATGGAAGCGGGAGAAAAGGTTCTCTCTGTCCACTTTCTTCATCCCTTGCATAATTTTTATGAACCTCTATCGTGTCCCCCTTTGTAATTTCCCCCCCCCAACTGAAAAGTTCCAGCCTGAAAAGCACCCATAGAAAACCCCTTAACCATCTTGGTTGCTCTCTTCTGCACATTTTTTCCAGTTCTGCAGGATCTCCCCCACCCCACCCCATGAGGTATAGAGAGCAGAACTGTGCATAGTACTGCAGATGGGCCTCAACATAGCTCTATACAAGGGCATTACAATATTAATTTTTCTCAAGCTATGCACTACAACCTCTCAGTCTAGGCCCCTTCACAGTATTTTGGAGCATGAGTCATAGCACCATACTTGCTTCGTTAACCCAAAGGTTTGTCATCTCAGCATTTGAAACGTGTGTATAAATGTTCACATTCAAGAGCCTGTAGGAAGCAATGGGAGAGTCTATGTTTCATATTTTTGTCTCTTTTAACAATGCTTGAATGCAGAACATCTACTTAAACTAATGGCTTAATAGGAAGCTTCTGTGCAAGTGTGCTTTTTCATCAGTAACCATATCACTCTCAGAACATTTGAATCTGGGCTAAGTGTTCAGTGAAGTTTAATACACCTCCCTGGAAGTTCAAATATTGTCTGTTCAAAATGTGATACTCATTCTGGTATCCATAATATTTTAATTGGTGCTTTGGTATCTCTGCTTAGAAATAAAGTGACTGTAGATATATATGATGCTCCTTAAAGATCAAAGGTTTTTGCTAAGGATGAAGTAAATCACTTATTCTAGATAATGTTGACTTGCTTTCATACAAACAGGAACTAGCTTAATTTAAAAAAAAGATTGACTCTTTATCCATCCAAGTACATATAATGAAAAGAGAGATGAAAAACAAAACCATTATCTTTCTCTGCCTCTTGTGTATCAGATTTTGAGTGTAAAATTCAACTGAAACTGCCCAGCCAAAAAAAAAAAAGCAAGTTAAAGTGCTGTGAACACCATTGCCTACGAGCCTGTGGTCCCGTGACTTGTTATAACTGCTGCTTAACTTCTTTTTCAAAATATGTGACTGTCTAGAAACATTGCAGAGAACTAAATTTACTCAAAAGAGTTTAAATAGCATTCGGTGGAGTTGCGTTGTGAATCTCTGTGTTGGTATGTTGCACACAACTAGAGCTTTTTGGTCCCTGACAAAACTAAGAATTTCTTTCGAAGTAAAGCTTGTCAGCATATTAGATTTATTTGTATAATCTTCTTGGGCAATGGCATCAGCAAAACTTTTACATTTTGTTTTTGCTCCAAAGAGATCAGGGCATGATTCCCCCCCCCCTTTCCTGTTCCCATTTTTGCCTCTGAGCAATCCCATGGAGTTGGTTTGGATGAATTGTGTGTATGACTGGCCCAAGATCATGTAGTGAGCTTCATGGCAGGGTACAGATTTGAGGTCTTGATCCCCCAGTTCTAATTTGGCACTCTGAGTAATCTGCCACACTAGGTTGCTGTTCTCTGCTTCTCTTCTGATTATTGGCTACAGGCTTTGTGTCTTTTGGGTAGCTTAGTTTTGTATACGCTTCATGATTAATAGTGCTGGTCAAGGTAACTTGATCATTAAGCAAATCCAAAAAGATATTGGTTGAAATAGGCCATTTCTGCCTTTCTTACAGTGATGCTGAGTGAAGGCGGCGGGGTGTGTGTGTTCTAGTTCTTTTTAATCTAGTTCTTTTTAGAGAATGCTCACTGTCTATTTGAAATCCTTTAGAATTCTGACAAAGCTCTTGGAGGTATCGGATGACCCTCAGGTCCTGGCTGTAGCTGCTCACGATGTGGGAGAATATGTCCGACACTATCCTCGAGGGAAACGGTATGGAGGCCTTCATCTTGCATTGCAGTTAATGGCTAAACCATATGCTTGCGTGGAAGGGTTTATTTGACTTGACAGATGTATTTATTGATTGACTTCATTCATATTCTGCCTTTCTCACTGAGACTCGAGGCCGGTTACACAGTTCTTGAAAAGTGAGGCTGCTTCCACCTGGGAATACAGAATAATCCCCCACCTTAGGTACTGTAGCAAGTGGTGTGGGAATAGGTGAGAACAGCATCTATCCATATGTCCCGTTGTCCCTATGCTTCTCTCTCCTGCCACTACTTTTGTCTCCCCCTTTATTTGTGTCTGTACTTCTGCACAGATACGACAGACAGAACAGAGGCCAGCTGGACCCTCCACAGCCCAGCGAGACCCTCTTTCCCAGCCACACTGAAAAGCTGCCGTGTGACTTGGCAGGAAAGAGTCCTTACAAGGGCCTGAAGGGGGTGCGGGGAGGAAATGCAGAGTTTAGCTGTGCCATTTTTGAAGGCAGATCTTAGTTCTGCCCTCCTTCCCATATGGGCTGGAGAGGAGTGTCCTCATGGATGCTCCACTCTCAGCCACCTCACAGTTCCACCTGGGAATTGGATCAAAGGAGGTTTCCCTTGGAACCAAATGAAATGGGAAAGCCCCAAGAGCGCCCCCCCCCCAAGTGATGCTCAGATGGAGCACTATGTCATGTAGATGCTCCCATTTAAATCAGGGCCCCTCTGGCATTCCTTGTGGTGAAAAATCCCTGTGTAAGGGCAGCTTCATTAAATAATAATTCTGACTTGTGTAGCAGACAGTGTGACCATGTAGCAAGAGAGCCAGTGTGGTGTAGTGGTCTGGAGCAATGGAGTCTGATCTGGAGAACCAGGTTTGATTCCACACTCCTCCACCTGAGCGGCGGAGGCTAATCTGGTGAACTAGATGTGTTTCCCCACTCCTAGACATGAAGGCAGCTGGGTGACCCTGGGCTAATCACAGCTCTGTTAGAGTTCTCTCAGCCCCACCTACCTCACAGGGTGTCTGTTGTGAGGAGGGGAAGGGAAGGTGATTGTAAGCCGGTTTGAGACTTCCTTAAGTGGTAGAGAAAGTCAGCATATAAAAACCAACTCTTCTTCTAGCAGGTGTACTATTCTTCCATCTGAAATTGCTGACACTTGGTCAGTGCTGGAGTTTTAGTGTAGTGTTCTTTCTTTTTAAATGTCCGTGGAACATGTTGTTTACTGGTTGCTCTTAAACCTCCCAATACTGCTATTCCTGTAGTTCAGTTTAGGTGCAGTAGTCGAGTATGCTGTTTCTGTTAGACAATATAATCTGTTATTCCTCAGGTTTAGCTGTTTCACCTTTTCCTGTAGACCCTTGAAATGGGACTAGCCACTTTCTGTACGTGTGTTCTTTTGAAGGCTGGGGTCCTCCTGGTTTGCAGCTACAAGGTTCCCTCCTTAGCTGGGGCAGACACAAAGAGAAGCAAATAGTCCTATGGCATAGATATTCTTGCTTAGTTTATCCAGAGGATTCCTCCCCAGAGAACACTTGTTGTTACATGATTATGAGATGTAGGAGGATATGTAGATCAGCTTTCAGATTACATATTAAAATTGCATTTTAAGATTGGAGAAAAGGCACTATTAATTCCTATATATAGCAGGCTCGTCAGTGTTCAGCTGTCTAAAGGTGAATTATCTTTTAATTCAGATCTCTTTTTGCAGAATCTTTTTTGCACAGTTCAGGGGAGAAGTCAGGTAACAAATAGAAGGGATATTCTTGAACAAGAGGTCTACAAAATACCTTCTGCTAAACAGCATATTTGCTAATTAACTCAAAGATGTAGTATTTTTTTTTTAACCAGCTGAAAACTAGGTTTAGGAATATTGTCTTGTTTCATGTGTGTGTAAAGTGCCATGAAGTCGCAGCCGACTTATGGCGACCCCTTTGGGGGTTTTCATGGCAAGAGACTAATAGAGGTGGTTTGCCAGTGCCTTCCTCTGCACAGCAGGCCTGGTATTCCTTGGTGGTCTCCCATCAAAATACTAACCAGGGCTGACCCTGCTTAGCTTCTGAGATCTGATGAGATCAGGCTAGCCTGGGCCATCCAGGTCAGGGCGTCTTGCTTCATACTTGCAGTAAAAAGTCAGCATTGACCATGCACATGTAGGCTTGAGAAGAATTCTAACTTCAGAGTATCAGAAGCCTTATTTGGAAGGTTAACTCCTGTTTAGTTTGGTCTTGGAACAGCAAGTCACAGGTCTTTAATATCAAATATAACATGACCATATCAAAAAGGAGACACACACACTCACTCACATGGCTGCAAGGGGTGCCAAAGAAGCAGGTTTTCTTGCTAGGGGAATTTTCCCTGGGCATTTGTGAGTCTGTGTATCCATGAACTGCCTGTCATATGGGCAGTAGATAGTTGTATGGGTAGAGAGCAAAGGGGTCCATGGAGCTATTTGTCAGCTTTGAAAACACAGGTAGGAAAGAAACTTTTCCAGTCAGGAAGGAAACTTTTCCATGCTGGGAGCCAGTGTGGTGTAGTAGTTAAGAACGGTGGTTTGGAGCGGTGAACTCAGATCTGGAGAACCGGAGTAGTGAGTGGCAGACACTACTCTGGTGAACCAAGTTGGTTTCCTCACTCCTCCACATGAAGCCAGCTGGGTGACCTTGAGCTAGTCACAGCTCTCTTAGAGCTACAGCTCCACCTACCTCACAGGGTGTCTGTTTGCGGGGGGTGGAAGGGAAGGTGATTGTAAGCCAGTTTGATTCTTCCTTAAGTGGTAGAGAAGGTTGGCATATAAAAACCAACTCTTCTTCTTCTCAGTCAATAGTTTGTAGGTGCTTCTGCTGCAGGTTTGTACTGACATAACAGGTGGAATACAGGTTTGATACAGAAGGAGAGTTTTGTGATAGAAACAGGACTGGGCACAAGCCTAGTAGGGAGATTCTTGGGTCAAAGGAGAAAAGGGAAGCTGAGAGGGGAAGAGTTGGTTAGAATTAGAAATCCTTCACATTGGTAATATTCCATTCTACACAGTCAGGCTGCAGATGATATTTTGGTAGGCTGGACTTATAGCAGGAGACCAAGTGAAGTGTCCCTCGTAGCAGCTTTAGTGTTTAGACAATATTAACATAAGAACATAAGAAAGGCCCTGCTGGATCAGTCCAAGGCCCATCAAGTCCAGCAGTCTGTTCACACAGTGGCCAACCAGGTGCCTCTAGGAAGCCACAAACAAGACGACTGCAGCAGCACCATCCTGTCTGTGTTCCAGCAAGTCTCTCAGCAAGTCTCCCTAGCTGCAGTTGCTGCAAAGCAGTTGCTCATGTTGAATAAAAAATGATCATCACACCCTTTCCGGCGGGGATGGTAGTTGTTCAAGAGCTGTAGGCACTTATTGGATAAGAACATAAGAAAGGCCCTGCTGGATCAGACCAAGGCCCATCAAGTCCAGCAGTCTGTTCACACAGTGGCCAACCAGGTGCTTTTAGGAAGCCACAAACAATGGCTCCGATGTCACTGACAGGTGTATTCTGCCTCCCTGCCATTTTTAATTCAGCCAGGTGTCACATGTGTGTGGTTGACTTTCTTTTTTGCTCTTATTCTGAACCCGTAGTGCTTTAATTCACCATCTGAGACATGAACACTTGTCTGCTAAAATTTTAAAATTCCTCCAGCAGCCCCTTGGTTCCCAAGCAGAACTAATTTATTGGAGCAAGTTTAACCTCACTACCTAATGCATCTAGTCCTAGGCATTAAGTAACAGATGCGTTGCTTCTTTTCCCTGCCTCCCGGCAGAAAATCTCTCTGCCAAAAACCTCTTGTCTTCTGCTTGTATTGATTGCCATATGGTGTAGTTTATGAACTAGTATCATAGGCTTGGGTTGCTTCATTTTGCAGTTTTAGTTTTCCTTCAAGAATGCTGGACAGAGCTTCTGGCAAGAACGCCCTTTTTATGTAACCTGCTGTGAAAGTTGAGAATGTTAAATATTCAGGATGACTGTTTAGAGACAAATAATAGTTTTTGAACACATTCACCTTGCCTCGCTAAAATCTTCAGGGCAGTGTCAAAAGTCATTCTTGAGATTTCTAGTTGTTTGGGCTGATATGGTTTTAAAAGGGCAGGATTTTAAAATGCTTCGGGGATGGTTTCCTTAAATGTAGCCTGTTGCTTCCAGTGTATAATGAAGGCAAGAGAAGGAAGACTGCTCTGCCAGGCCAGCCAAGCGGGCTCGGGGGCAAGGTTCCATAGGCAGCTACCAAAGGGCCTGTTCAAACTGCCTTTATAATCCGTTTGAGCAGCAGGTTGCTAGTGGATTTTTTGTGTCCGTTCAGACATAACCGGTTTGGTTCCTGGTGGCTAATGGATTTTTTTTTCCTGTTCAGACAAAGCCGCCTGTGTCCCATTCACAAAGCGAGGCTGAGCCGGTTTTTATGAAAACTGTTTTCAGTTCTTCCTTGCGCCTATGAATTGCTCCAGTGTGCTGTTTGAACTGCCTGGAGCGTTTTGGGAAGGACCGTGGTTGTCTTCCCACCTTTTTGCTGGTGTGTTCTTTTCCGGCTTTTTTTTTTTTAATGTTCTGAGATTTCTGTTATACCGCTATAATGCAAATCTCAGAACATTCAAAAGAGGCAGGAAAACAATTGCAGGGCTGTTTGAACTAGCCAGAGAGCTTTAGAGTTGGCTCATAGACGGACTGAGATGAGCTGTATGAACACCCACCTTTGTATCACTTTATTCCAAAACGGGCCAACAACAGATGACATCTGGTTTAGAACGGTGATCTGAATAGGGCCTAAGAGACAGAGTTCAGGAACGAGGTGGGCCCATGAGGCGTTCGCACGGACTTCCAGTTCTTGATACTGGGATTTCAGCACAGCCAAGTGGTGGGGAGGTTTCTGCCTGCTGTTAATCCAAACGGAAGGGAACTTTACAAAAAAAAAAAATACGTTACCATTCTTCTCTCTCTGATTTTTCACTCTCCCTTTCCCCCTCTTAAACACAACAACAACAACAGAGTGATTGAGCAGCTCGGTGGAAAACAGCTCGTAATGAACCACATGCATCACGAAGACCAGCAGGTGCGCTATAATGCGTTGCTTGCTGTGCAGAAGCTGATGGTCCACAACTGGTACGTGAAGACTCTTTTCTGGTTCTGGGTTGCCAACGTGGGTTCTTCTTATGATGCCTAAAGGGCCAGTACTTAAGTAGGCTTGGTGCCTTCCCCCACTGAAACAAGAGCTGTCACGGGCTTTAATTTTCAGAGTGAGCTCAGCAAATGTCAGCAATGTTGCCATTGAATGAAATTATCAGGCTTTTTGGTTTTGGTTTTGCTACCAATTTCCTCTTTTTTTTTGATTCAGAAAGATAATGTAAGTGAATAGTGTTGAATTAGGTTTTAGGCTTATTCTGAGGGGCCCCCTTCTCCTTTGGCACTTGGAATGCTTCATTTTGTTGACTTAAGTTGTGTTTCCACTAGAATGGCTTACAGCAAAATAATGTGGCAAGCAACCTTTCAGAGAATAGAAAAGTAGTATTTTTGCATTTATCTTTACTGCGAATGTTTAACAGAAAAATGGCTTCATGTAATATTACCCATCAGCTCTCTTCCCTTCCTCTTTTACCATCTTCCTCCATGCTGCCATTAGGGGAAAAGTGGGGCACAGTTCTTTACTTCAGCTGTCGGGAGCCTGAACTGACCCTGACCACAGCAGTACTTTTGCAGCTTCATTTTCCATGAACACATGAAGCTGCCTTGTATTGAACCAGAGACTTGGTCCATCAAAGTCAGTATTGTCTACTTAGACTGGCAGTGGATCTCCGGGGATTGAACCTGAGACCTTCTGCATGTCAAGCAGATGCTCTGGCACTGAGCCACAGCCCCTCCCAGCTTTAAAGGGTCAAAATAAGCAGCATATACAGCTGTGACAAAACTGCATCCTTTCCTATCTCAGGCTCAAGCAACCACAGTTTCATTCTTTTTTTTGGTGGGGGTGTCATTACAAGGATCAGGAGGGGCTACTATCATTCTTACACTGGAGCAATTGCTTCTGTAAAATCTCTTCTGCTGAAATGACTTGTTTTCCAAAGCGCTCCTATGGAGCAAGGGCTTTTGAGAAATAGGAACCTTGAGATGTATTCACTGCTCTTTTTGATTTTTAATAGACCACTATGAATCACGTTTGGAAATTTATCACAAGCAGTCCTATGTATTATCTCGTCAGTATATTAATGTAACGTGTAAGCATGGTCAAAATCTTTGGCTGCAGCCGACTACCGTGGCTAGCTCTCTGGAATAAGTAATTTTATTGTGATTTTGCATTTAAATTCCTAGTTTCAGCTATTTGGAGCATAGAGTGTTCTAGCAAGACGCCTTTGAAATGAATGGGCTGCTGTTCTTGCAAATGAACTCATTTTTTGAAGTATGGAGTCTGACCGATACTTCTGCCTGAGCCATTAATTTCCTATGTTGTTGTGATCCCACACTTGCTCCCAGGTTGCCTTTGCAGTGTTCTGAACCTGGAGAAATTTCTTCCTCACGTCTCTGGCTTTATTCTTGCACTTGAAGTGCTAAGCCAAATACACACACAAGAGCATATTGTATCTGAACCAAGGGGAAATGGCATCCACAAATACCCATTAATCAGTAGAAAATAGATTTGGTAACATCAGGCAGTTGCCGGTCTAACTCTACAGCAACTCAGTTAAGTATATTATATTATCCACATTTTACAGATGGTGGTGAGACTGGGCCCTGACCTGGATGGCCAGGCTAGCGCGATCTCATCAGATCTTAGAAGCTAAGCAGGGTTGCCCCTGGTTAGTATTCGGATGGGAGACCACCAAGGAATTTCAGGGTGGCTATGCAGAGGACGGCAATGGCAAACCACCTCAGTTAGTCTGTTGCCTTGAAAACCCCATGAGGGGTTGCTGTAAGTCGGTGGCAACTTGACAGCATTTTATACACATGCACACATAAAACAAGACTGGCAATAAGTGTGGGTTGGTCAGGTGTTGATGCTGTAATGCTGTTGTGCTAAAATAACTTCCACTCCATACATCCCATGATATTTGGTCAAGTGGCACATGTCACTGTCCTTCCCCCAGGTTATATATGTATATAGAAAGCCAGTTCCAGCAGAATGAAGTCCTCAGTGACTTTCAGTTGAATCACTTCACTCAGCCCAGTGCATATATTTGACCTTAGATCCAGGTCTTCATATACCTTTTTATATCTTAAAACGCCCTTCTGCGCTCCTGTCCTATCCTCACTAAACAGCCCTATGAGGTAAATTAAGCTGAGAGAGTGACTGGCCCAAGGTTGCCCAAAAGAACTTCCATGGAAGAGCAGGGGTTCAAACCTGGTCGCCCAGATCTAATCTAAGGTTGTCTATGCATGGGTACTTTCACGTTTCCCTCTCTACCTCCCCCCCCCCCCCCCGTCTGTCTTGGTTGTTTCTCGGAGTTGTCCCTCCATTAGAGATGACCTCACTGCCAGCCCTCACAAATCCTGGACCTTCCTGTTCCTCTGTTAATCCGATTCTTCCCTCTCCCCTGAGCTCAGCCTGGTTGAAATCTCCATGCATAAGGCAAAGTGTGGGACACGCAAGCTTAGTTTCGCTCACAGCATGTACAAAGCAGCATGCCCAGAGGCGGGGATTCAAATGCTTTCGGCTTCCTCAGAGCCCTTTCTGAGCAGAAGAAAGGCTTTTTAAAACCGAGCTTTGGATTTCTCCCCCCCCCTTCTTTTCAGATTGCTCCATTTTTTATGTTCTTAAAATGCTTTTTTATGCAGCAGTTGTGTTTGGATGGGGAGGGAAATTTTCTCTCACTACAGCCAATTACGAAGCAGCATTTCAAGGGGTGGGTATTCAAATACTTACTGATTTGAGCTTGGAAACTGCTGGTGCAGAGACTCCCAACAGAAAAGTGCGGGTCCAGTGAGCAATGAACTTCAGGTAAAACTCCCATGCTAAATGACCTATAACTCTAAACCAGGGGTATTGAACTCATTTGTTACAAGGACCAGATATAACACTTGGTTGGGCCGAGCCATGCCTCGCCAGCCCTGCTTTGGAGTGGGGGGGTTGGCTTCCTTGGCTGGCTTATGGGCCAGATAAGAGCTCTCAAGGGGTCAGATCTGGCCCACGGGCCTTATGTTTGACACCCCTGCTCTAACTACTATATTACACATCTACCAGCTATTTAGTAGACTGCCGTTATAACAGATTACTGGCATTTTGGCCCTCAAGCATTAATATGTATTGAAGTATGACTTATTATGTAGGATATCAAACACCCTTCTGCCCCTCAAGCTAGTAGATTAAAATACAACAAACTGATGGGTAAAACTGACCAGGAAAGCTTATTCAATACTGCATTTCATATTCTGAGACAGACTCGTGTGACTCAGTGAAGAAAGCCATTGAGCTCCCGGCCCTTGGAGGATGAACTGGCTTTGGTGTGTCTGACAGCCTCTCATCCACCCCTCAATCAACGGCCTTGAAGAATATAAAGCAAATCTTTGTTTCTGAGTCAGAAACCCAAAAGTTACTCTAGAAAGGGCATGGGTGATTAATTCTGCCATCCCCTCCCCGATTTAATCATGTGTTAATTCAGCAATTTTGAATACAATTTTCATTTTAAAAGGCTCCTGCAGTGATGTAGTGGATAAATCAAGGTGTTTTTTTAAAAAAATTGTCTTAATGTCATCTAGGGTAGGAACCGTGACATATTGGGGTGGGGGAAATAGTGAGCGTTTGCACAGAGGGACCTGATATAGCGCAGGGCAAAAAGTGCAGGCTGCCACACGGATTGCATTTGGTATAAAACGCTCATGAAGCACTTGATGGCTTGAGGCTGGATTTTTTTTTAAAGATGCAGATTCTAGAAAGAGAATGTAAAATATATTTCCTTCTCCCCATTCCTGCACAAGCTGTGTACATTGGTCAGTGGAATCTTTTGACTTGCTTATAAGAGGCAGATCAGAATTGGAGGATCATGTAATGCTCTGGTCTTGAGAACTTACTCAGAATTTTTTTTAAAGATCAGTACATATCTGCTGCATCTTGTCCTAAAGCATATTCTTCATACGGATTCTAGGAGGATTTATGTTTTTGTCTGCCTTGATCACACACCTCCTTCTCTTTGAAACTGGCAGCTACGGATTTAAATACAGTTGCCACAGATGGCTTTTAGACAAGGGGAATAAAGCAGACTTTCAGGTTTAATGAAAGAACATTAGGCCTTTTCATCTGTAGCAATTTAATCCATAGAAGTTCAAAATGAACCATCTGAGATGGTTCTCCTTGTATAATTAGACATTGTGAGATGGGTAAATGACAGCAAATGCAGCTAACTAGCCTGATTGATGTCAGTGTTAGATTATTACAAATTATTACCATCTTTCTACTCCTTGGGAGCCAAATAAAGATACGACACTGTGTCCCTTCTTAGTAGGTGTGATTTGAGAGTTAGGAAGGAAGATGGAGGGAGTAGAGAAGGAGGAGAGTGAAGGATCGAGGAGGATCCTGAAAGAAGGAAGTGAAACCTGTAGTCTTTCCCTGAGGGAAATAGCTCCTAGGAAAGGGGGATGATCCCTGTCATGTGTTAAAGAAGGAAAATTGGAACCTGTGTGTATGTTCCTGCTTCAAGAAATTTTGTGTCAAATAAACTTATGCTCGTTTGACACAAGGTATGACAGCCAAGTGATCTCAGCAGTTACAAACACCTGTCTATAGAACAAAACAGCTACATTTTTGTGACAAACTATCCATTTTATATAGTTATATGATGCTTCCCTCATTCCTGCTGCCTTTTCATCTGTCCAGATTAAACCTGAAACCTCCCTGACAGTCTGACTTGACCTTTTCCCAGTATAAGTGAAATAAAAATTTATGTATTGTGAATTAATAGCAGCTCGTGTGTGCCATATTCAAACATTATACCAACAAAGGGGTTTCCTGGTTCCTCAGCTTCCTAGGCTGGGTCAGAATATATCTATATACATTTTAAACATCTGGGGAGGGGACAGACAGCCAAGCAGTTCCTTTTCATTCTTGTTTCTCAAAGTGAAAAAGGAAGTGGGTAACTGTCATACCTGACTTCCTTGGAAATGTACTTGTGCTGGCTTGTGTGTGCTCGGAGCTTTACCGTTCATTCTTCCTGCCATGTGGGAGGCAATGAGCCAGCCGCTCATCACTCAGGAGAGACAAGATAGCAGGTGGGGGAACGTCCTAAGTAACGGCAAGCTGTTTTTTCTTGCCCTGTCTTTTTAAATAGGTGGATTTCACTGGTGTGCAGGTGTTGTGCAGTGTAGTAGAACCAGTAGGACTTTCCTAGAGCAGCAGAAACAACTGGATGGGCTTCTTGGACCATAGAGGGACCTCTCCTCTCTCCAAGCCTTTCCTTTCCCAGATCTGGAAGTAGGTTTCAGTCTTTGGAGCTTGTCTGCAGCAGCCGTTGCCTCTCTTGTCAGTCCATGCCCCATCAGCACGTTTGTCTTATAGAACAAGCATTTATTTTTCAATAAGGCTTCTTGGACCATTGATTTGTTAAGTTATCTCATCTCATATTTTTCTTATCAAGCCCTCATTGGTGGCTACATATTTTATTCTATGTTACCATGGACATTAGAGACCCGGGGTGCTAATTAACGCTTGGTCAGTAAATCTCCCGTCATAGTGGCTTGCCTGGGCTCTGCTGTGGTTGGCAGGATCATCAAGTCTCCTTTCCCCTCCTAACTTAAATCATTAGCAAGTGGCACTGCCATAAATAATGCAGCCTGCATGGTGGAGTGAAGTTTATTGATTCAGCCAGGCTTTGCAAAGCTTTGATCTTGTACTCTGAAAATATTTTTAAAAATGCTTTTTAAAGATAACACTGCATTTAGCTGGTTTAAAAAAATTGTGGCATCATGGAACTGCCTTGGTAACAACGAAGCAACGACTGAGCACCCCTGGTGATCAAGAGACCTACAGTGCATGTAAACTCTGGTTGCAACATAATGTACAGTGTACTAATGTCAGCCCATACATAATAAAACTTTTTCCCATGGGTCATAAAAAATAAATAAAATAAATTTACTAAGAGATCTTCAGAAATAAGCATGTTGGTATGTGTAATGTTCCTTCTCTTTTGCTATGTTTCAGCTTCTGCATTAAATTTACATTTATTTTGACTTGGGGGGAAAAAAGAGTGACCTACAGTGCCATCCTGAGCAAAGTTATACCTTTCTAAACCCATTGACTTCAATGGACTTAGAAGGAGGCAGCTCTGCTTAGGATGGCAGTGCTAGTATACGTTAACAAATTTGCAGATGTCTGCTTTTCTGTTCACAAATAGCTCCCACAACCATGCAGATCTGCATAAATATATTTTAATGTCAGATATGAGTATTCTGAATATGTCTCCACCAGTGAGTTTAATGGAGCATGGTTATCTCCCCGCTGATATCAGCAGTTTGTACTTTCTTGGCTCCGGGGTTTCACTTTGGAATCCTGCACTGTACCTCTTCCATAATTTATTTTTCTTCAGCTTTTCAGTTTAGCATTTCATGCATTTGAAATGTTGAAATGGCATTTGTTTGCAGATGACAGTAATTGCTTCTCTTATATTCTTTATTGGAGCAAATGGTGCTTTAAACATTGACACACAATCTAATTAAAGTTCAGTAAGTCTCAGGGTCCCCCCCCCCTCCAGCCTCTTAACATTATGCTGGTATGTATAAAACTGGCAAGATTTTGAATACTCATTGTTTTCTACTCAGCCTGGTGAAAATGTTTTGAATCATGCACATTAAGCAAATATATGAGAGCACCAAAGCAAATAAAACATTCAGGTTGAATTTTAAACTGTTCAGCAGAGAGGCTTAATTTGGGAGACACCTTCAATTTTTCTTTGAATAGGATTTTTTAAGCAACTCTAGATGAATAAAAATGAACTTGGGGCCAGAATTCAGTACTTTAAACTCTTTTATTGCAATCAAGGGGACATAAAACACATGTTTTCTCTCTAGGTGAAATCAATAAGCCATCAAAGTACTTGCCTTTGGTAGGATTGTTCCCTGATTCACGTTGGGTTGAATCGTAGGAACTGCAAGCTAATCTGTATTTACAGAATGGATATTGCCCACTATCTCTTTCCTGTTGCAGTTAACTGCACCCTTCAAAAAGCCGCTAAGAGCAGAAATGTAGACGAGTTTTGACGGACATGGACACGAAACAAAATGTACAACCTTTCCCTATCTACCCCTTCCCCCTTTTTCCCTTTTCCCCCCTCCTCCCTTTATGTACCCCTTTTAAAAAATGAATAAAAAATTATTTTAAGCACACACACAAAAAACCACTACTGAGAATCAGGGGTCCTTTGGACACAGTGCAGGATGCGCCATGGAAGGTTGCTGTTTGAGTGGGGAAAACTCAGCAACATTGTAGACTTTCCCTTGCACAAGCAGACATATTTGCCTGTTGTACAGGTGGCTGGTTGGAATCAAGACCATTTGTTTTAAACTAAGTGGATACATCTTTATAGAATTCAAACAGTTGACAATGAACAGCCTTAATTTATAGGTTGGAGCTTTTAGAAATATAACCATCGAGCTATTAGTTGTTCGTTATTGAAGATCTTGCCTTGGCCTCCCATAATTCCACCTTGACAGATTTATTACTATTGCCCATGTTACACAAGCTATTTTAATAATATCTCCAAATATGCAAAAATATACTCAACTGTGAAACATTTCCTAGGCCTATGTTTGCCTTGCTTATTTTGTATCATTAACATAATCCTTATCTAAAATGTGTCAACTAGGAAATTTGGTTTCATCTGTTGAGTTCTGCAGCTTGTGCTGCAGAGGAGAGGACAGTTTTTGCTGGTTTTCCCCTTTCCTACTGCAGACCCTCAAATCCCTGGATCCCCCAGCATCTCAAGGGCTGCTATGGAAGGATATTAGGATGCAGAAATTTTGGTTCCATGAGCAGAGAGAGCTCACAGTACCTTAGACCCAACTGAACATGTTCTCTTTGTTGTGATTAACCATTACATTAGTTAATGAAGGACTGCCAAGAGAAGTGACCCTTTATTAACCCTGAAAAGACATTTGTGACTCTTCCCCTTTCAGGTTCTTTTCTGTCTTATATTTCATTTTTCTCAAGTCCATTCTGCTCTCTGGGAGTGCATTTTCCTATCAGTTGAGGAACAGTTCTTGGATTTGTGTTAACTACTTTCTAAAATCTCCATAAATATTCTTTGACATGTATTTTTCTCTCTCCGCTCTCTTTCAGGGAATATCTTGGGAAGCAGCTACAGTCAGAACAACCTCAAACCGCCACAGCACGGAGCTGAACCTTTCCATCTGCATGCTGCGACTCTGTCCTTTGCTGGGTGTTCCTGCAGTAACTACAAAGCTATCTTGAACTACAAGTGAGAAAATGATGTGGTTGCAGTCCTCACAACCTGTTCTGCTGTTGTATAGGTTTCTTCCCAATCATTCTTCCAATACAGTTGACTGGAATCAAGCAGTGTGTCTAGAGAACAGTGTGCTATCTGGTGTCTTTCTGTATTATGAAAATAACTCCCAAAATATAGCTGATATATGTGCTACTTTATTTTATGTATTTATTGTGTCCAAATACAAAACAATAAAGAATAAACATTCCGTATCATTAATTGTCACATTGTTGCATGTTCTTTTCCACAGGGCTTTTTTTAAAGCTATGATTTAAATAATTCCTCTCATGGGGTGACGGGGAAATTACAAGCATACCTCAGAGATATTGCGGGTTCGGTTCCAGGCCACCACAATAAAGCGAATATCGTAGTAAAGCGAGTCACACAAGGTTTTTTGGGGTTTCCTAATGCATATAAAAGTTATGTTTACACTATACTGTAATCTATTAAGTGTGCAATAGCATTATGTCTAAAAAACAATGTACTGTAATAAGGAAAATGTTTGAAATATTGCGAGAATTGCCAAAATGTGACACAGAGACATGAAGTGAGCACTTGCTGTTGGAAAAATGGCGCTGACAGACTTGCTCGAAAATGCAATATCTGCTTACAGACTTTCCAAAGGAAAATATATCTACTTTTGTCAAGACAAAACTCTGAAACATCCAACTGAAAGCAACTGTCCATCTTTCATCTGCTGTTGGATGCTGTATTATGACGTGCCAGCTTCTCTAGATGCCAGTTTGTTTCTGGCTCAATTCAAGGTGCTGGATTTAATCTTTGAAAGCCCTTAATGACCTGAGGTCCATAGCTGAAGAACCAGGACTCTTCATATGACCTAAGGAGCCAGTAAAGAACAGGTCAGCATGTACCATTAACTGGGTACCTTCTTGTACAATGAGAGCAATTGGAGCTTTGTGTATGGCTGTCTCCATTTTGGAGTTGTCTCCCATAGAAATACAGAAAGCCCAGTTGCTCTTGACATTTTGTTTTCGTTAGGCATTTAGTTGAGAAGATTATTTTTGGCTACTTTGTACTATACTATCTCTCCCTACCCCCATTGTTTCTGGTTTGTGATTAGTGATTTACAATACCATCCTGAGCACCGCTTTACCAAAGTTCATTGAAGTCAGGGCTCAGAAGTGTTCAGCTTAGGATGACGTCAGTTTGTTTAGATTTTTATGTTTATTTATTATTTTGTTTTTGAGTGTTTTAATTAAGTCTGTAGTGCATGGATCCACTACCAACTCCAAATTTCATTTTCTAATAAGCACGTGTGTACCCCAAAGAAATTGGGAATGTTTTGAGGTCCATGCATATGATTGTGTATCAAGTCACACAAAAAAGTACAAAGGTCTAATCAATGTATAGGAAGACTGCAGGGGGGTGGGGGAGAGAAGAACTGGGTACATCTCTACTTATTTATTTTTATTTGCAAAATTTATATCCCGCCTTTCTGCCCTTACAAGGCCCACCAAGGCAGCTAACCCATTTAAAACATACATGATAAAATCACATTTTGAAACCATTAAAATCAATCCTCCCCAAACACACACATCATCAGCAAAATTACAAATGGTTTAAAATTTCAATACATTAAAACATCAATTAAAACATTGGTCAGGAAGGAGGGATCACTGAGGGAATGCCAAACCAAACAAGTCTTCACCCGCTGCCAGAAGATGGCAACAGAAGGGGACAGATTAATCTCACTAGAGAGTTCCAGAGCTTTGGTGCCATGACTGAGATGGCCCTCCCCTGGGTTGCCACCTGTCTAATTTCAGAAGTTGGGGTAACCAAATCAGGGCCTCTGAAGATGACCTTAGTAGTCAGGCAGGTTCATAAGGGAGTAGGTTCTGGTACTTGCGTTTTGTTGCTTTGCAAACACTAATAATCTTCATTGTGGCTGAAAATCATTTCCCTCTTTCCAAACTCAGGCTGCTTCCAGTTGAGGAAGAAATTCTTTCCACGACGGCACTCTCTTCTATGTGTAACTCGGCTTGCTGTCTGCTGAGAGTTCTGGCTTGCTGTTACAAGCAATACCTTGAGAGAGCCAGTGTGGGGTAGTGGTTAAGAGGGTTGGGCTAGTATCTCACTCATGCCATGGAAGCTAGCTGGGTGACCTTGGGCCAGTCACACTCTCAGTCCAACCTACCACACAATGTTGTTATGAGGATAAAATGGACGAGAGGATAATGATGTAAGTTGCCTTGGGTCCCAGTGGGAAGAAAGGTGGGGTATAAATGAATTAAATAAAAATAAATAAAAGTGGTCTCCAATGGCAGTGCTCCGTGTCTTTAGTGACATATGTCTGCTGTCTGAGATCAAACCAGGAACAGTCTGCAAGCAAAGCAACCCCACCCTCCAAACGGCAGCAGTGTGGCTATTTCCTGTGACTCTGTGTTCCTAAGATTTTGATGCTGTTTAATTTCTTGGCTCCGTCCATTCTCTCACCACCTTCTGGGGTTGGTTGTTCTGCAGTTTTACAACCTTAATTAAGGCTTGCTGATATACTTTTCATTCTCTATATTCCCAGGCTCTCATAAGAAGCTTTGGTCTGCAGCAGCCTGAGGGTCTCTCCCCCCCCCCCATTTCCTACACGCTTATCTTTTGTGAGGGAAGGCATCACCATTTTAAGGCTTCATGAAAGGAATACAAAGTCAAACTAAAGAGTTCTGGAAGTGTTAGGGAAAGCAAACTGCAGCCACGAAGTTCCTGTCTGTTTACATAGCTTAATGACTGTTCCTTGAATTGATAGAGACTGTAGTGACAGCCAGTGTGCTGCAGTGATAGGGTTGCCAGCCTCCAGGTAATAGTATAAAATATCACCAGTACTGCACAGTAGCTGCTAGAAAAAATCAGTACACGGCCAACTATCCAAATGCTCTTTCATTAATCATAACATATGAAATACACATACAAGTGAAAAAGTGTCAACCCATATATATACAGTGATAGGTGTACATAAACGATATACAAACTATGATATCAAACAAAGAAATCTTACAAATATATACACAAAACCCCAACGGGAGAACAAATCTTTGCAAACTGGGCTAACAAGCCTCCACGAAGTTCAAAACGCAAGTAGAACAAGCTGTAAGTCCAAAGTTCAAAGCAATGCAAGAACTTGAAGCAAGGCTAAGGGTGAATGCTCGAACGTTGCACGAAGTGCCCCGACAACGCACAGAAATGCCTTCCGGATGAGTAGAGTTTTTGCCAATAAAAATTGGCTTCTTCAGCCTGTGAATTCACCATATAAAAGGACAAAATAGTTCCAACATTAAGCTGTTATATCATTTGTCAAGGAACTACCTACTATCAAATCTATAACCAAAAAAGTATTAAACCAACAGAATGTCTATTGCCTAACAGAATAAAGATCTTTATATAATACTTTACCGATATTCTTTTTATTTTCCTTTTCAGGACCTGTAGACTCAATGGGCTAGAGAAAGCTCTCCAATAGGTGTCTCTTACGGTCTCCAAAAAACATGTAAATGTTGTAAGCTAAACTTGCGATATAATAACCGAAAGTCATGAGTTAAACGAGCTGCAGCTGAGTCTTTCAATAGAACAAACCGAGAGCCGTCTTAAAGATACAGAGTCAGATATAACATGAGAGATCTGATTCAGTATTCAAGCCTTTTGGGGCTAGCGTGTCAAAAAGATGTATGAACATCATTTCCTTCTGCAGTAATATTTTGTGTGCATCATCATTGTTGTATAAGTGATCCTTATATACCCAAACCTTAGATCGTTTTCAGAATGTTTCTTATCAATAAAGTGACTAATGAGGGGAGCTTCAAGGGTCCTGGACCTAATATGGGACCTGTGCTCCCCGATCCTGAGCTTTATCGGTCTCATGGTGCAGCCTATGTAGAGAAGAGAACACGAGCAGGTGATGACGTAAACAACATGGGCCATAGGGCGGTTGGAAAATTGTGTAAGTTTGAATCGAAATCCCGATTTAGAGCTGAACTCTTTGACAGGTAAGCTGTAGGCACAAACGGCACAAGAGCCGCAGCGCAAATGTCCGACAGTGATGGGGCGGGTGCGTGCCGAAATTTTATCAGATCTAACCAGCTGATCTCGTAGAGATCACAGCCAGTGTGCTGCAGTTACAGGATTGCCAACCTCCAGGTAATAGCAGAAGATCTCCTGCTATTACAACTGATCTCCAGCCAATAGAGATCAATTCACCTGGAGAAAATGGCTGTTTTGGCAATTGGACTCTATGGCATTGAAGTCCCTCCCCAAACTCAGCCCTCCTCATGTTCCACCCCAAGAACCTCCCGCTGATGGCGAAGAGGGACCTGGCAACCCTATGCAGTGACTAGGATGTTGGACTAAGGTCTGGGGCACCCAGTTTCGCATCTCCACTCTATGGAGGATTACTAGGTGACCTTGGCCACTTGTGCATTCTCAGCCTAATCTACCTCAAAGGGTTGTTGGGATGATAAGATGAAGGAGAAAAGAACAATCTAAGCCACTTTGGATCCCCATTGGGGATAAAGGCAACGTAAATAAAATGACTAAAATGACTAAACTGAGGCTATCGTATTTCGGTCACATTATGAGAAGACAAGAGTCACTGGAAAAGACTGTCATGCTAGGCAAAATGGAGGGCAGCAGGAAAAGAGGAAGACCCAACAAGAGATGAATTGACTCAATAAAGGAAGCCATAGCCCTCAGTTTGCAAGTTCTGAGCAAATCGGTCAAGGATAAAACATTTTGGAGGACACTGATTCATAGGGTCGCCATGAGTCGGAAGCGACTTGACGGCACTTAACACACACACAAATAAAGTAAATAAATAGTTCTGGGTGATAGTTATTATTACTGTGGTTTGTGTGTGGTTTTTACAAGAAGGTTAAAACAATGGATGGATCTAATGTCCAGGTCATGTGGTGAAAGTTTTTTAAAAGCCTGTTTTAGACTTCTGTATCAAAATGGCAGCAATGTGTGCAGATCAACAGCCTGGAAATTTTACACTGCTGTTCAGAACTTCGTGGGTTGCCAATACCTGCGCCAAATAGATAGATTGTTAATGTTCAAGTTGGCAGTTGACAAATAAGAGTTTAAGATTGCTGTGAGGCTGGTAAAAGCTGCACTCTTTCACGTGAATTTCAATCTGATTTCTGTATCGGAGTCCTTTGCCTTCTCATCTCTAAATTGCTTCAGGATTTAAAAACCTTTGTAATCTGCCATGGAGGCCATGGATTTGCAGACCAATGATCTGTTGTAATTGAATTTTGGCCAGATTTTTTAGAGCTTAACTATTCAGAAAATGAACACAGAACAAACTACCCCCCCCCCGAACTGTACATTTAAGGCAAGGGGATGTCACTATTTAAATTCTCTCATTTAGCTCAAATAATTAAGGAAATTGTACAACAGGTTTTTCAATTTTCATTGCTTTAATGTGCGCAGAAACAAACACATTTTAGCATAGTCTGCTGCATCACCCTCACTATGAGGCCGTCATTGGGACTACTCTGTTTGGGTGGTGTCTGATGAAAGTTTGCCCATGAATCATCCCTGTCTGTGAACTGTTAGTGCACTGGGAAATCATGCGTCTCTGTGTTTTGCATGAGAAGCTGTCCTAAGGGCCGGGACCAGACATTACTTGGGAGATCCATCATCGAATCTCCTAGTGATATTTTTTAACTTAAAAGAAGCTGTGGGGAGTTACAGCACTTCCTCCAAGCTGCTATTAACCCTGAGAGGTAAAAACAAAACAAAAACAACAACACAGAGATGACCACAACATGGGAACCTGTTCCCCCCCCCAACCCCCCGGCCCCGGGTAACTAGGACTAATAACACCTTGGTGAGGGGATTTCTATAAGGAAAATGGGGGACGGGTTAAACTCCTCCTCCAATGCTACAGCCCCAATCTACACCCCATAGTGATCACAGTCTCCCAAGTAACATGTATGCAAGCATTAAGAACAACGTAAGAATCTCTGTGTTTTTTCCATTTGTAAAGGGGGACAGTTGCAAACTGCAGTTCTTCTGTTAGTGAAGGAGGGACAATCCCTGTAGATGATATGCTAAAGTAAAATGCCCACGGTGCGCTATTTTATCTCTTGGAATATGCCCCAATGGAAAGGCGTAATGAAGAAGACTCTTAAAATCTTATCTGCTGCTATGGAGTCTGGATGATTTTTGTATTAGCAAAACAGATGTCAGCCCAGGGCAGAACATTTCCACAGAGTATTTATATTTATAAATCAACTACTGCTTGAAACAGATGTCTGGTATTTGATACAGTAATGCCATATTATTCCATGTCCATGTTGTAATTATCTAAAAGTAATTTGTTCAATTTGAATGTCTTTTAGATAAGCCAACTTTGGCAATATTTGAAGTGTAAATATCCATTTGAAACTTGTTTAAAATGCAGTCTCTTGGGTGGGCAAACCAAGTCCTTTCTACTGCTGTGATTCTAATCATGATTACTCTCGTTTTCCTTCTGCAGCAGCCCATAGACCTCTATTAGTGCCTCTTATTGAAGTAGAAGCACATCTTTCTACGGCTGGTGTGTGGTCTATCAAAGGGCCAGAGTGGTAATTAAAGATGAGTTAAGTGTACTGAAGCATATTGTTTGGTAACATTACCAAGAGCCAACGTGGTGTAGTGGTTAAAAGCAGCAGACTCTAATCTGGAGAACCAGGTTGGTTTTCCCACTCCTCCACATGAAGCCTGCCAGGTGACCTTGGGCCAGTCACAGTTCTCTCAGAACTCTCTCAGCCATGTGGAGTCAGGCAATGGCAAACCACCTCCAAATGTCTCTTGCCCTGAAAACTCTACAGAGTCACCATAAGTCAACCGTGACTTGATCACAAACACACACACACCCACACACACACACACAATGTTACCAACTCCCTGCAGGGTGGAGCTGTTGTTTGACTTGGCTAGCAGGAGCGCTTTGGTTAAAGATATTTGTGTACAGCTATATACAGTCCATCAACAGTTCTGAGGAAGAAATTATATCGAAACAGGTGGATACCGGAACCCTGTAAAGAAAAGAAGAAATTAAGATGGACTTGGCAAATTGTACTCAATTGTGGTATTAGCCACATATTGAACACAAGTGGTTCACTGACAATCAGAGTCAGAGAAGAACACAGTCAATTTCAAGGACTTGACGTACTGGAATTTTGTGCAGTTGGGAATTGGTTTCAACTGTTTGTGTATGCATGTTTATGTAAGCAATTTTTGTCATTGATATATACAATGATATATGATTCTTGAACATGAATACATTTCTTGGCAATATTGGATAATAGCCTGAATTGCTGTTAGTTTTCCAAACTTACATGGTCAGCAGTTCTTTCCATTTATATTAGAATGGGTTAAAGAAACAGCAGAAGAAAATGTGTGCCACTCGGTGGAAAAATGGGGTCAATTGGTGTAATTTAAATAACATCCATGCTATTCAATCTCTGTGTAAAGCCCTTAGGGGAAATCATTTGTAGTTTTGGAATTAGATGCCATCAATATGCTGATGTCACACAGCTCTGTCCAAATCTCCTAGTTTTTCTGTCCAAATCTCCTAGTGCACATCATCAGATCTTGAGCCACAGCCTGACTGCTATGGTTAAATTGGTAAGAGGGAATATCCTGACAAGACTGAGGTAATACCAGCTGGGAAGCCTAAAGTCTTTAAGGATATTTTGCTTCCCACTTCTAATGGAGTTGAGCTGACTCATGCTGACTCAGGTAAGAGCTATGGGGGTTATATTAGACCAAATATTACTCCTGGAGAAGCAAGTTAATGCAGCTGCAAAAAAATTGCTTTCTTTCAACTATGTTTAGTTCAGAAGATGGCTCCCTATCTTAACTTGGTTGATTTGGCTACATGGATTCATGCCACAGTAACATCAAGACTAGACTGCTGCAATGCACTCTACATGGGTATGTTCTGGAAGTCAACTTGAAGACTCCAGTTGGTACAAAATGCAGCAGCACAACTACTATCAGGAGCCAGGTGGAACATGCATATTACACCCATTCTTCAGTCACTCCATTGGTTGCCTATCAGTTTCTGGGCTCAATTCAAGATCATGAGTATCAGATGCAAATCCATTCATGACCTTGGACCCTCGTATCTGCAGGACCTCATTTCCTCCTATTCCCCACTATGACAGCTTCACTCATCTGAGCAAGGCCTTCTGCAAGTACTACCCTTCAAATGGGAGAAATCAACAATTACCTGTGTACATTCATTCCCTGTTGTGACCCCACCTTGTACAATGGGCTGCCAGAAAACAGAATTATTCAGGAGGACACTTGTATAAAATAGAGCTACATTATAATGCAGGAGGGAAGGCAGCATGTTACAGCCCGATCTCGTCAGATCTCGGAAGCTAAGCAGGGTCAGCCCTGGTTAGTATGTGGATGGGAGACCACCAAGGAATACCAGGATTGCTATGCAGAGGAAAGCACTGACAAACCACCTCTGTTAGTCTCTTGCCATGAAAACCCCATAAGGGGTCGCCATATGTCGGCTGCGACTTGATGGCACTTTACACACACACACATTATAATGCAGTGGTTCAAGAAGATGCTTTAATAAAGCCAATGGGTCTGTGGACTATACTACTTTGTTCAGTATATATTATCTGTTTGCTGTACATATCTTGTTCCCAACGCATTGTTTTCTACCTATGTATTCCACTTTTTGGAATTGTAAAAATTCTATATCTGACACACACTTTGTTTATCAGATGTCTTATTCTGTTAATTGCATTTATTTCTATTGTGTAATCCACCTTCCAGCTCAATAAATAAAAGCTAATAAATGGGTTACTACAGACCTATGAGGAATTTGTAAAGTTTATTTTATTAAAATATATCCAACCTTTTCTCATGACCCAAGGCATCTTACAAGTCACAGTTAAAACATTACCATTTAAAACCAGCAAAAGAAAACCTCAGATAACCCCCCCTTTCCCCAGAATTTAACTGCAGTTTTTACTCCATTAAAAGTCCTAGGAAATAAAATGACTTTGCAGTGCCTTCTGAAACATTCTAAAGATGGGGCCTCCCTCACATTTTTTTAAAGAAAAATGTTCTACGAATGTTTTAAAAACCTAATTTCCTCTAGAGGTATATTCTTTATTGGCTGTCTTTCTTTACCTTGGAATTGTTATTACTTTGCTCTTCAGAATTATTTGTAGCATTAATGCAGATGGGGGTAACATTAAGCTAAAGATGTGATGGGGGAGAGATACAGTACACACAGAATATGCACAAGAAGACTGGTGTTAAAAAGGAAAACATGGGTGAACTACTGTATTTTCTCAACAGAAATTAACAGATCTTTTCCCCTGAAGCAGCTAAAATCAGTCAATTCTACTGCTTACCTTACTGAAAAAGCAAGAAAATGTAGTAATAATAAAAACCTTGTAGAAAGAATGAATGTTGTTCCTAACAGCTTGATTACAGTCCTACTGTGGCTCATTATTTGCCTATTAATGTTCATTACACCTCATGTGTAACAACAAGTGTGCAAATAGTACTCTTCCACATCTTCATGTAAGAGCTTTTATGTAGATTGTGTTAACTTTCAGCAGAGCCACCTATGTAGTGTTTGATTTTGCTTAGTAATATTGTACCCTCAAGGGCCATAAGATCAATAAATATAGTTTTGCAAATAATTCAATGTTATTGAGATGCATGGAGTTCTGTATACATGCATATGTGTGAACAATGCATCATGCATGGGGGAGAGAGAGACCAGGAGTCATTCCCAGAGCCTTATCTGCTTGGCATAAGAGGGGCTGTAGCTCAGTGGAAGAGCCTCTGCTTGCCAGGCATGAAGGTCCTAGGTTCAATCTCTGGCATCTCCAGTTAAAAGGGTCAGGTAGTAGGTGGTATGAAAGACCTCAACCTGAAACCCTGAAGAGCTGCTGCACTATATAAGGCAGATTTATATGTCTTCATGTGTGAGAAGCTGCCCCCTTTTACTTAGGTATGGAAAGTAAAGGAGCCCTAAATGAAGCTGAGTGAAGATCAGAGTGACTTTGAAATTGTGCATATTTTCATTTGTTCCAGAAAGGGTTTGAAAAAAATGACTGCAAGTCATTTATTAGGATATTCTCTAATTGGCTGTGATTCAATTAACTAATGTTTATCTGGAATTAAACTTTCCTTATTTGAGCAAGATTTGCATCCAAATAAGTGGAGCAGGCTCATATTCTCGATTAGCTCTTATATTCTTCAGGATCTCTAGACAATCTGTATCTTTAACTTGGATATTGGGAACCTTATGACCACTTAAATTGGATTAAGTTTTACTGCAATCTGAATAAACAAGAAGAGGGTTACTTGGTAAATCCTGTCTTGTATTGCAGTGGGTGCTTAGGTTTGAATGCTTTCACCAGCTCTTTGAAACAACGTGTCAGCCCAACAGAAATATCATTCCTACATGGGGAAAAGGGGACAGGTGTGAGAGAGAACCATTTCATGGTTTATGTACTAGGCTACAGCCAATCTTTTTACTGTGGGATATGTTGGTTTATGCAGCGCTGCACCAATTTTGTGCTTCTGAAACTCCACTGAAACCAATAATTACAGTAGAATCAAGCAGCAATCACCAGAGGCCAAACAATTCCTTTGATTTCCATGAGCTCAAAACATCTCCACCACTGTTATGTAAATGTAGCTCTCCAGAGGGGTGGGGCCTCCTCCTCTGCATGCTTTCCCATTCCCTTAATAGTCATATAATGGTTGTAGTTTGCAGCTGCGTGAAATTAAGCACAGCCCCCGGAGTCCCAACTACCCCCTTTAGAGCTTAGTATTGTTGTAATCTATTTCCCTTTGTCAAAAGTTGGTGCTGAAGGCTTTTTGGAAAATCCGTGCAGAAATCAAAGCTTGATTGTTCCTACGTTTTTGTCAAACGTAGTGCCAGATGTAGAGAGAGTGCTACTGCTGGTTCATGTGATTTTGTTTCCTTGTTGGTTATTAGTGATACAGTCTATTTTTTTTTTTTTTTGCTTCACCCATGAAACAGAAGTGTTGAATCAAGGATTACTGATATTGTTGTGGTTTTCAACATATATAAGGTTAAAAAGAGTATGCATTTGCAAACTGCAGCACTGAATTTGTACGACTCCTGGAGATGTGACATCTGAGATTGTAGATTGTTTATAGAAAGAGAAGGCCAGGGAAGTATTTGATAACCTCAGGCTGTGAGTTTCAGCTCACGCTGAAATCCAGGCAAAGAGCCAGCCCGAACTTTTTCTGAGATAAAAGATATTTAAAAGATGTGATCGCCATTACAAACAGGAAAGGTGTGACCCAGGCATGCTCTCCAGTTTTGACTGTTCAGGTTTTCCCAGATGCCTTCCTTAGTTTCACCTGATTTGTAACAGCCAGAGCATCCAAAGACAAGCCAGTATAATTTGCTTTCAGCTTCCTGGAAGTGAATCAGCAGCTGTGCGGCTGATAAAAAGGGCTGCTGTGTTCATCTGGGGAAAATCATCACAGAAGGGCCTCTGGGAAAGTCATTGATTGAGTGTTGGCTTCAGTGGTGGATTTCTTTTATTTTGCCAACACCCAGGGCCATAAGTAAGGCAGCCAGGTTTTCTGCTTTTTGCAATTTCGCAGGCAGTCTGAAACACTGTGCCCACCTCTGGTATTTTCAGAATACTAATGCTGATCTGTGTCTTAGTCATTCTGGAACATTTAATTTACAGAAACCATGGAAGCGAGAGCTGTGAGATGCAAACACAGCCAGACACTTTAGCAATATTTTATTAGCTAGAAGAAGTTCATGGAACAAGACATCCGGTGTTGGCTCCTTCCGTCAGCCTGTGTCTCCATAATTTGGTTTATCAAAGATTCATCATGCTGTACCCTTTCTACCAGCCACAAGGGACTGTCCCCCCTTCCCCGGTTCCCTGTCAAGCAACTAGCATGGCGGGCAGAAGTATGTGTAGGTTTGTAGTAAAGCTATTCCATGACTTAGCTCCACTGGACCCAGCCCCCACCCCCTGAAGTTTCAGCTTGAGGCTCTGTTGACAAGTTTTCTCTCCAATGACCAAAGATGGTTTCTGTGATTTGAATGCCAGAACCGTCCGTGGTATGTACTTTGTCACAAATTCAACAGTCTCTTGATTCCCCATTCCTGTCCTTCTCGGTGTTACCCTGAGCAGGCAGTCTCCATATAAAACTGGGGGAATTAGCTGGAGACAGAGTGAGAGGGGTTAACTGGGATCGATAACCTATATATAATAGGATTGTCCGGGTAAGCAAGCAGTTGTACATTAACAACTGAGTTTTATTAACAATAAAATAATTTAGAACAAGGAATATATTTTAAGCAATGAGCACACACACACACACACACTCACACAAAGCATACAAGATCTGGCTAAGAGAAAAAGGGAGGAAGTTGGATAGGGTTTCAGGGATTGGCCATTGTTACCAGCCTTGAAGGGACGTCCAGGGAAGCTGCGCTGAGGAGGAAAATGACCAGAATTTCCAGGAGCAAAGAAGAAAGGGGGTCACACACTAGTGAGGCTGGGTGCATGGATCCAAGACACACAGACACTATGAATGGCCAAAGGACCAATATGTATACCCCAAAATGGGTCCTGAGGTGGTATGAGGTAAGCTGACAGGAAAGCCAGAGACAAAGAATTGATTGCTTTTCAGAGGATTCGACAAAAAAAGTAAGAGAGGTTTGACGAGTCATCAGGACCCAAGAGAATGCCTGGGGTATTCTCCTGAATACTGATTGATTACTGGGTTGGGTGCTGATAGGGTAAGGAATGGTGCGCTTGGAGCATGGATTGAATCACCTTATGGTGACACAATGGGGAATGGATACCCCCGTTGTCCCAAAACTGTCTGAGGGGTATCCATTATGAAGGGAGCAGTGTCTTGCTTTTATAGCTGTCTTTGGCCCCCGCGCCTCCATGACACCCCATAGTGGGAGGAGGATTCAACTGCTTACAATGTATGCAGCTGGGATAGATCCATCAGTTTTTGCTAGTAGCACTCTCCTTCAGTTCCCATGCTGCATGAGATTCTGCTGGTGCAACTGAAGCTTCTGGCATTATCCATTTGGACATTATTTATAAGTCAGGACTTGACCAGTAAATGAATTTGGCTGTTAGGAAACTGCAAAGCATGCTTTCAAAGTACTTCTAGGTCAGGATGCCATGCCACCTTCTCAAAGTCCCTATCTAGGTCAGATGTTTCAACTGTCTAATAGGTGGTTTCTCTTGACTCTCATACAATAACACTATTGCTGAAAAAGGATGAAGGTGCTAGTACTGATTGTCTGGATTTATAAACATTATGCTTTTGTGAAACTGCAAATGAATCACCTGTAAAGTTCTCCTATTTAGTTTGACTTGTGAGAGCCAGGCAGAGACAATGTTCAGAAGAAAAGGGAAAGAAAGCACACAGTGAAGATTTTTAAATCCCTAAGACAAAAATAAAAAAACAAAACTAAACTGGATATTTAAATACATTTGAAACTTGCTGCTGGCAAACTTTTTCTTCCTGGAACAATAATTTATAACCAGTCCATATCACTAGCCTTCTAGATTCAAGCACTCTTGAGAGTGGGCATTCTTACAGCTACTAAAATGCAAAATAAGTATAGATTTGCCTCCAAATTAATTTTTTCCTACATTAATTTGTTAATTGTGTAGAGCTTTTTCTTGAAGAATCATGAAGTAAGTATGGAGATCAATAGGGTGAACAGGGATTGAATCAGAGGTCACAATCTATAAGTGTTTTTTTTATGAAAAGCATCCACAACAACACTGCCCTCACCTGGATAGCACAGGGAAGCCTGATCCCATCAGATATTGGAAGCTAAGCAGGGTTGGTCCTGGTAAGCAGGGTTGGTCCTAGTTAGTACTCAGATGGGAGACCAAAGTCCAAGGTGGCTACGCAGAGGCAGGCAAAGGCAAACCACCTCTGAATGTCACTTGCCTTAAAAAGTCTATGAGGTCACCATAAATCGGCTTTGACTTGATGGAACTTTACACACACACACATCCACAACAACAAGGTACCATAAGCTCATTTTAATTAGGGCTGTCAAAAAAAAAAAAAAATTCGGTACAGTTCGGATTCGGCCGAATTTGGCCCTTGTGGGTTCGGTACGTGCCGAAGTCCGAACTCCCCCACTTCGGATCCGTTCAATTCGGCGGGAATTCAAAGTTCGGAAAAAAAATTCGGCCGAATAAAGCCATTAAAAACACAACCGCGCCTTTCCGCGGCTCTGGGGGGGGCATTTTTGGGCTTAGAGGTCCCAAACTTTCAGCAGAGCTTCAAAGGACGTATATTGAAAGACTCCCCAAGTTTTGTAAAGATTGGGTCAGGGGGGGCTGAGATATGGGCCCTGAAAGGGGTCTCCCCCACCCTTAATGTGGATCTCTCCGCAGAGCTTGCAGCCCACGCACAAAGCTCCCGGCCCGACAAACAGCTGATGAGAGCAAGGGCGGGGCAGGTGCTAAGAACTTTGCAAAGCAACACAACTGCAGAGCAACCCCTTTGCAAATATGCAAAGGGCGGGGCAGGTGTGAAGAATTTTGCAAAACAATACAACTGCAAAGCAACACAAGCACGCAATGCAAAACCTTTGCAACAGTGCATAGCAACACCTGACACCTGGGAGTTTGCATACCATGGAAAGGGACAGAGGCAGCTAGCTATGCATAATGAGCAGGAGGGGGTGGAATGTCTCCTTTTGCATTGGACTTGGGACCAGGCAGATGCATTCTTTAAGTCACCATTTGAAAACCAGTTTTGAGCAAGCATCAATAACCTAACTGATCTTATGAATGAGGAAAAACCTGAAGAATAAAAATGAAGCCCCCCCTCAAACCAGGGAGAGAGAGACTGGAGGGGGAACACACACCCCAGGCAGAACCGGCAAAAGCCCCCTTTGGCTTCCCCCCCACCCACAGAAACTGCTCCCTCCCCACACACACACACAGACTCTGCTTTCCCCCCCACACACACACAGAAAAGAAAAAATATAGATTAAAGCCCCCAAAGGGGTCTTACTGTGGCTGTCTTCTGTTCCAGCAGGAGGGGCTGGGAGGCTGGGTAATCCAATATGATTCCATTTGTATCCAATATAAGATCCATATGTATGCATCTCTCGAGGGTGATCCATTCATCCCAATAGGGGAAAGGGGAAAGCCCATATCTCGGGGGGCCCTGACCCAATGTTTACAAAACTTGGGTGGTCTCTTAAAAAGCCTTGACTGAAGCTCCGCCGAAAGTCTGGGATCGGCACACCCAAAAATGCGCCCCCTGCAGCCATGGAAAGAGAAAAGGGGGGAGCCAATATTTCAGCCCCCACTGAACCCATCTTTACAAAACTTGGGTGGTCTCTTAAGAGGGATTCTCTGAAGCTATGACAAAAGTTTGGGGGCTGAACCCCCAAAAAAGCGCCCCCTGCAGCCACGAAAATGGAAAAGGGGGGAGAGGAAAAAGGGGTGGAGCCCATATCTCGGGGGCCCCTGACCCAATGTTTACAAAACTTGGGGGGTATCTTAAGAAGCCTAGTCTGATGCTCCGCTGAAAGTTTGGGGTCGGCACACCCAAAAATGCGCCCTCTGCAGCCATGGAAAGAAAAAAGGGGGGAGCCCATATCTCGGGACCCCCTGACCCAATGTTTACAAAACTTGGGTGGTCTCTTAAAAAAACCTGTCTGAATATCCCCTGAAAGTTTGGGGTCGGTACCCCAAAAAATGCGCCCCCTGCAGCCACGGAAAGGAGCGAATGTGCACAAGCACCCCCTCACACACACATGAGGATTTCCCCCTCTCTCTCTCTTTCCCCGGCCGGCCGCACATCAGCTGATTCCTCCAGCACTCAATCCTGACTGATTGACCAGAAGAAGACCCAGCTTGGCCACCGATTGGCCGGGGGAGGAGAATGCTGCTTACTGACGGTTATGCTGCTTACTGACGGCCGAATTGGCCGAATTTATTCGCCGAACTCCCGAACTCGCTGAATTCGGCCCCCCCGGTTGCCCGCCAGTTTTGAGTTCGGATCCGTCCGAACTAAAAACCGCCGAATCAAGGGAAATTCGGCTGATTTTCAGTTCGGGCCGAACCGAATTGACAGCCCTAATTTTAATCCTTTTCAAACCTTTATACTTGTTTTATTTGGATGTCACATGCTGCATTTCATAAAGGCTCTGAAGGTCAGCTTGTAACTTTTGTTTATCACTTAATTGTATACCATTAATTTAGCACCAATTATAACTAGATGATGTGCTTAATCTGAGGGAGTTGGGTGTTTGGACAGCCTATCATGCACCTGCTCAAATCCCCACTGTTACATTACTATTTCACTTATGGGAACCCTTATTTATCTTTGGTCACTATAAAAGAAAGCCAACAATAACACACAGCTTGGATTTCTGATAAAAACTGAAAGCTGCCAATCTGCCACTGACCACACTTCAGTGAATTCAGAATGGTATTTTTGTAGGTCTTGGCATCTCTGTACATCTGCCGTCTCCATTGTAGCCCCGAACTTGTGGAATGGCCTGCCTGAGGAGGTCAGAATGGATCCCACTCTCCTGGCTTTCCATAAACTATGAAAACTTAATTATTCAAGAGGGCTTTTCTATGCAATAGGATAGCACTGTACAAAAGGAGTCAGAAAGTCACTTGGATGAATTATTGGGGACTGTGGTCTGTACTACTGTGTATAGTTTATTGTAGATTGGATCCTACTGTGTAATTTTGCATCGTTTAATGTGTCATGTTAACCCTTATGCTTTGCTTCAGTTCTGGTTTTAGACTTGGTTCCCTTGGTTGGTTCTACACCCCAAATCCTATTTAATTACTTATTGAATGTCTCATCTTGTTGGTTGTATTGAGTCACTCTGTGTAATCTGCCTTGCATCCAAGTGAGAAAGGTGGACTATAAATAAGTAAGCAAGTAAATAAATCTCTGCAGGAAAAACCCTATGTACTTTGCATTGGAATGTTGGCACAGTTCAATTTTACACTATAAGCATAATAAGAAGTTAGATGACACATGACCCCAGTCTTTTTCAACTGTTACTGTCACCCCACAAAAAGGAAACATGTTGGTACCAGTGGAAGCAACTAGGTTGGGGTTGTGGGTCAGTAGTAGACCATCTGATTTGCATATGGAAAGTCCCAGGTTTAAGCCCCAGTATCTCCAGTTAAAAGGACCAGGTAGTCAATCATGCAAAAGACCTCTGTTTGGGACCCTGGAAAGCTGTTGACAGTCAGAGTAGACCAGTGGTTCCCAACCTTTTTTTGACCAGGGACCACTAGGACTTTTTTGTTCGGTGCAGGGACCCCAAGGTTCAAAATAAAAATTCAGAGAATTTGAAAATAAACTTTAATCATAACTGTTAGTTAAACATTAAACTTAGAATAATATTTGAATATATATTTTTTTATAATAGAGAACTTTTAATTGAAAAAATTAATTTATTATAGGTTTATAACTTTGTTTCGCGGACCTTAATTTAGTTCTCGCGGACCCCTGGGGGTCCGTGGACCCCCGGTTGGGAACCAGTGGAGTAGACAATGCCGATCTTGACAGAGCAAGAGTCTGACTGAGCCCAAGATAGGTTCAAATAAAAATGTCTGCCTGCATGTATGATTTGAAGGAACTATTAAACAGTGTCTTTAATAGCTATCCATCATTCAGCTAATTAGCAAGTGAAGCTTTTCTTGGCACAAAGATAAATTGATGGAAAGAGCATCACCAATTTAAGAGCTCTGTGGCAGGCTTGTGATAAGAGCAACTTTTGAAAGCTTTGGTGAGTTGAACTCTCTGGGGCAATCAAGTTCTGACAGAGAAAATGGCTTAAATAAAGCTTGGACTACCTTAGGTATATCTTTAGGAGGCAGCAGAAGACAGTTTTATTTGGGTCTGCATTTGACTAATTTAGTTTTTATTTATTGGCAGTCCTATTTTGTGATTTTAAATTGCGGTCTTCTGGATAGCTATATCGTCGTTGTTTTATGTGCACTGTAAGCCTCCTTGAGCAGAAAGTTGGCAAAGAAATGTTTTAAATAAATGAATAAATAAATAGGTATATGCTGCTTTGGAGATAGTACATCCCAAACTATGCCCCAGTTTTTATTGGGGCCACAGTGCTGGACAGGCACCTGAAATTAAACTCTACAGAGCATTTGATTTATAAGACTTTCAATGCTATATCATGCTGGATGGGAACACTGTGAGGTAGGGTAGACTGAGAGTGTGTGATTAGGCTTGCCAACCATCAGGTACTAGCTGGAGATCTCCAGCCAACAGAGATCAGTTCACCTGGAGAAAATGGCTGCTTTGGCCATTGCACTCTATGGCATTGAAGTCCCTCCTCTCCCCAAACCCTGCCCTCTTCAGGCTCTGCCCCAAAAACCTCTTGCTGGTGGGGAAGAGGGACCTGGCAACCCTATGTGTGACTGACCCAAGGTCACCCAGAAAGCTTCCAGGGCAGAGCGGGGATTCAAACCTGGGTCTAGTCTGAGACTCTAAGCACTGCACTAGGGCTGTTGGGAAAAAAAATAATTTTTTTTAAAAAAGGCATTAAAAACACATTTGCTCCTTTCCGCAGCTCTGGGGGGGGGGCATGTTTGGAGGTAGAGGTTCCAAAATCTCAGCGTACCTTGAGGGGACCCTTCTTGCAAGAACCCCCAAGTTTTGTGAAGATTGGGTCAGGGGCCCCCACGTTATGGGGCCAAGAAGGGGTCCCCCCATTTGCCCATTGGAATAAAGCCATTAAAAGGGATGTACTAAAACGAATGACAAGTCAGCCCATTGGAAGCAATGGGAGAGGCTGCCCAGCCCATTGAAGATAATGGGAGAGGGGAATGTCAGTTGACTTGCATTGACTCCACTGAAATACATTACAGGGGATGTACTAAAACAAATGACAGGCTAGCCCATTCGAACAACAGGAGCGGCTGCACATCCCATTGGGAACAATAGGAACCAGCCAGAGAGAGACTCACTGACCCACAGTTAACTCCACATGAAGTTGGCAACCGGTGAAAACAGTAGAAAGCACAGTCCCACACAGAGGCAATCAAACTCACCCCCCTTTGGCTCCCCCCTCACACGCACACAGACGCACTCGCGCACACACACACACACAGAATCTCCCCCCCACATACACACACACAGGAAAAAAATTATAGAGAATTATAGAGAAAAGCCCCCAAATGGGTCTTACTGTGGATGTCTTCTTCTCTTCTATCAGGAGCAGGGACAGGGAAGACTCAGGAGTAATCCAATACGATTCTAGCAGACTCACACACACATACTCTCTGGCACGGGAGGTTTTGCCTTGGATTTGCCGCTCTCTAGATGCACATTAAGGATTGCCTGCTCCCATTCATTCCAATGGGTGGATGGGGGGACCCCATAACTCGGGATTAATTGCCTTTTAGTCAGACCCCTGGGCAGGGGTAATGGTACGGCCCAACTGCCAAAGCAACCAGACCCCCAGGCCGGGGTAATGGTACGTCCCAACTGCCGAGGCAACCACCAGATCAGACCCCCGGGCCGGGGTAATGGTACTGCCCAACTCGAATGTGTTTTTAAAGGCTGTAATGGGCAGATGGGTCGAGGGACCCTTTCTGGGCCCCATAACTCGGGACCCCCTGCCCAATCGTCACCAAACTTGGGGGTTCTTGCAAGAAGGGTCACCTCAAGCTACACTGAAAGTTTGCGGCCTTTACCTCCAAAAATCCCCCACCCCGGAGCCGCGGAACGGTGCTAATGTGTTTTTAATGCCTTTATTCTGTGGGTGATTTTGGGGGACCCCTTCCGGGGCCCATATCTTGGGGACCCCTGACCCAATCTTTACCAAACTTTGGGGTTCTTGCAAGAAGGGTCCCCTCAAGGTACGCTGAGATTTTGGGACCTCTACCTCCAAACATGCCCCCCCAGAGCTGCGGAAAAGCGCAAATGTATTTTTAATGCCTTTATGGTTATGCTGCTGATTCGGAGCCCCCGAATTTGCCAAATTTATTTGGCAATCACCCCGAACTCGCTGAATTCGGCTCGTTTTCCCGCCTTTTTTAATTTGGTTCCATCCGAACTAAACATTGCCAAATTGGGGAAAATTAGACTGTTTTTCGATTCGGGACAAACCGAATCGACAGCCCTACACTGCACCACCCTGTTGATTGTACTGAGCTTCTGAATGTTGAAGGGTTAGAAATCTGACTTTTGTACAGAAGGAGGGTGAACCAACAACTCGGTGCTTCCATAGTCCAGATTGATGAAGCCAAAATGATGCATCGGAGCCTGCTCCTTAGAGCTAGAGGGGCCAGATGGCCAAGACAAGCACCACCTCCAGCAGAGCCAACATTGCAGATGAAATAAGGATGAAGGCAGCTTTTAAAATTATATATGTAAAGTTACCCTGCCCTTTTCCCTGTCACTCATGCAAACGTGTGAACTTTGAGAGTGGTCCTTTGGGTATTAAATACATATTTGCTATTGAAGCTTTATTAAACTTGGAACATGCCTAAAGCTTTTGAAAGGTCATTGTTCTGGAATAAAAAACAGTGTCAAATTTGATTTAGAGGATTCTCCAGGCTATGCCATACCGGACATGAGCAATCTGCAGCTGAAAATTAGAAACATGTGTCATTTGATTAAAAATATGTTAAAACTAAAAATGCCATACTAAAAAAAGTAAAGATAAAGCTATCACGGTTGGTCATGAAATCTGAGGACTGCAAGAAGCTTAGTTCTTCTTTCCAAGGCTTATTCACTTTGATGGCAGAGGACAAATCTGATAACTAGACGATTAGAATATATATTTGTACTGTACGGAAGGATCTGTTGACACAGAATGCCCTTTCAAGTCAGAAAATGTTTGAGGAACAGCAGAAAATATTTTATATACACCTGGCTGTTTGAATTTCAAACAAAAGTGCAATTGGTTCCCCACACAATCCTCAAACTCATCGGATCTTTGAAACTGGATTGCCAGTGATCTTGGCAAAAGGCTGAAAAATAAGCTGTGTGCCTGCTCAAAGGTAGCTTTGCTAACCTCCAGGTGGTGGCTGGAGATCTCCTGGGATTATGACTGATCTCCAGGCAACAGAGATCAGTTCGCCTGGAGACAATGGCTGCTTTGGAAGGAGGACACTAGGGCATTATACCCCATATACTCTCTTTCCCAAACCTGCTCTCCTCAGGCTCAACCCCTCAAATCTTCAGGTATTTCCTAACTGTAGGCTGGCAACCCTACTCAGAGGGTTGTTCAGCTACAGAAGATTCTAGGGTATTTGTGAATGAATCTTCCCAGAATTGTTACAGATCTCTCAGTGTCTAATCTAGTTTAACATTCACTGTTTTCTCCAACCAGCCAAAGAAGAATATTTACTTATCTTCAAGATACAAGAAATCGAACGTTGCAGGCTATGACACAGATTCCTCATCAAATTAAGCTCTCAGGGTAGTTTAGTGATAAAAGTGAATCAGCAGCATGAATCCATCTGGGAAATATTTATTAATTTATCTTACACCTCACACCTTCTCCCCACAGGGGACTTGGGGTGGCCTACCACATCTAAAATACAATAAATAAAATACAATAAATAATATTATTTTACTCACTTTTCGAGCACTGGGAAGTTCCAGGTGTAGCAATACTTTACTTTCCTTGGAACATGAAAACTCTGGAGATTTATAGTGTCTTTGAATGCTTCATGTTTATATATGTCTGCAAAGAGAGCAGAGTGGAAGCAAGCAGATTATTAAAGGTAGGCAGCAAACCGTCAGAGCACAATGTATGAAGACTTTCTG
Organism: Euleptes europaea; assembly: GCF_029931775.1. Lineage (NCBI taxonomy): Eukaryota > Metazoa > Chordata > Lepidosauria > Squamata > Sphaerodactylidae > Euleptes > Euleptes europaea. The sequence continues at coordinate 43,917,944 of NC_079319.1, forward strand.
GAGAGCCAGCATGGTGTAGTGGTTAAGAGCAGTGGTTTGGAGCAGTGGACTCTAATGGGGAGTACTGGGTTTGTTTCCCTACTCCTTCACATGAGCGGTGGACACTAATCTGGTGAACCGGGTTGGTTTCCCCACTCCTACACATGAAGCCAGCTGGGTGACCTTGGGATAGTCACAGCTCTCTCAACCCCACCTACCTCACAGGCTGTCTGTTGTGGGGAGGGAAAGGGAATGTCACTGTAAGCTGGTTTGATTCTTCCTTAAGTGGTAGAGAATGCCAGAATATAAAAACCAACTCCTCCTCCTCCTTCTTCCAAGGCTGCCCCCCTCCAGTTCCAACTATAGCTGGAAACTCTCTTTCCATTTCTTTCTCTCTTAATTCATGAGCCAAAATCTGGCTGTTCTAACACATTGCTGAGGATTCACCAGACTTCATCCATGCAGGTGAATGCCCTGCCCAGGAGGCTATCCACAGATATTAAGAAATATTTTTCTTTTGATGAGTTCATGATCATTCATAACAATCAAATTGGCTAAACTCACACCACCAAGTTATGTCCTCCTGGGCACAATAAAGACTGTGTCAGATTTACAGCTGGCCCCATAGCTGTGCTCAGTTTTTAATTTCTAGAAAAAAGGAGAGTCCAGAGTTCAGATCAGTCTGGTGACATCACCTTCTTATATGAAATCCCTTTTGTCTAATTTCTAATGTATGGACAAGCTTTTTGTATATGTAGAGAAATGTCTGAATCAAAAACTGCATATGCTTAGATTCGGAAGCACTTTTGCCTATTTTTAATTCCTTCCCTGACAGAGAAGAGGGATGTCAGGCCTGAGCTGTGGCATAAATTAAGCAGTGGCTGTGATGTAAAGAGTTATTTGAAGTGTACTAATTAGATGGTGAAGTTTGATCCCCTACAAATTGCTCTTTTGAATACTTTTACATCCTAGCTTGCTCATTCCGGTTCTGGGCTGGATTGTCTAAACAGAGCAGAGTTCATGGAAGGGATATTTCTAATAACCCTCTTCTCACTGGAGCATCCTTCAGTATAATGTGGAATGTAATGTGAGGGGGGGGGGCTGTAGCAGCTGGATTCAGATAATTACCTGCCCACTTTTTGATTTACTTTTCTTCAAACAGAACAAGAAAAGGAAAGAGCTCATTTCCCTTTCCCAACGGCAGTCTGAGCTGGTCCTCTTGAGATTCTGTATGTCCACTGTAGACCACAACTGAGCAATTTCCTGTGTAACTATTTCTAGGGCTGTTGAATTTAAAAAAATTCGGTATAGTTCGGATTCGGACGAATTCAGCCCGTTTAGATTCGGGATATGCCGAAGTCCGAACTCCCCCACTTCGGATCCGTTCAATTCGGCGGGAATTCAAAGTTCGGAAAAAAATTCGGCCGAATAAAGCCATTAAAAACACAATTGCGCCTTTCCGCGGCTCTGGGGGGGCATTTTTGGGGTTAGAGGTCCCAAACTTTCGGCAGAGCTTCAAAGGACGTTTATTGAAAGACTCCCCAAGTTTTGTAAAGATTGGGTCAGGGGGGGCTGAGATATGGGCCCTGAAAGGGGTCCCCCCACCCTTAATGTGCATCTCTCAGCAGAGCTTGCCGCCCACGCACAAAGCTCCCAGCCCCGACAACAGCTGAGACGTTTGCAAACCAACTGCAAAACAACTGCAAAACAACACAACCTTGTAAAACAACACCTTTGCAACACACAACTGAAACCTCCCCCCTCAAACCAGGGAGCGAGAGACTCGAGGGGGAACACACACCCCAGGCAGAACCGACGAAAGCCCCCTTTGGCTTCCCCCCCACCCACAGAAACTGCTCCCTCCCCACACGCACACAGACTCTGCTTTCCCCCCCCCACACACACACATACACAGGAGAAAAATTATAGATTAAAGCCCCCAAAGGGGTCTTACTGTGGCTGTCTTCTGTTCCATCAGGACGGGCTGGGGAGGACTTGTAATCCAAGATGATTCCAATTAGGCACGGGAAGTTTTGCTCTGGAGAAGATGCACAGGATCGGCTGATCCATTCATCCCAATAGGGAAAAGGGGAAAGGGGAAAGGGGAAAGGGGAAAGGGGAAAGGGGAAAGGCCATATCTCGGGACCCCCTGACCCAATGTTCACAAAACTTGGGGGGTATCTTAAGAACACTGGTCTGAAACTCCGCTCAAAGTTTGAGATCTGCACCCCCGAAAAAGCGCCCCCTGCAGCCATGGAAAGAGAAAAGGGGGGAGGCGATATTTCTGCCCCCACTGAACCCATCTTTACAAAACTTGGGTAGTATCTTAAGAATAATTGTCTGAAGCTATGCTGAAAGTTTGGGGGCTATATCCCCAAAAAAGCGCCCCCTGCAGCCACATAAATGGAAAAAGGGCGGGAGGGAAAAGGGGGAGAGCCCATATCTCAAGACCCCCTGACCCAATGTTTACAAAACTTGGGGGGTATCTTAAGAAGCTTCATCTGAAGCTCCACTGAAAGTTTGGGATCTGTACCCCCAAAATGCACCCCCTGCAGCCATGGAAAGAAAAGGGGGGAGCCCATATCTCGGGACCCCCTGACCCAATGTTTACAAAACTTGGGGGGTATCTTAAGAAGCTTCATCTGAAGCTCCACTGAAAGTTTTGTGTCTGTACCCCAAAAAATACGCCCCCTGCAGCCACAGAAAGAGCGAATGTGCACAAGCACCCCCCCACACACACACACAAGGATTTTGCTCTCTCTCTCTCCCTGGCCGGGCCGCACATCAGCTGATTCCTCCAGTACTCAATCCTGACTGATTGGCCAGAAGAAGACCCAGCTTGGCCACCGATTGGCCGGGGGAGGAGAATGCTGCTTACTGACGGTTATGCTGCTTACTGACGGCCCTGAATTTGCCGAATTTATTCACGAACTCCCGAACTCGCTGAATTCGGCCCCCCCGGTTGCCCGCCAGTTTTGAGTTCGGTTCCTCCCGAACTAAAAACCACCGAATCAGGGGAAATTTGGCTGATTTTCAGTTCGGGCCGAACTGAATCAACAGCCCTAACTATTTCACATGTGCCCTTTCATGCTTACATGCACTTACCACATGTGTTGACCTCTTTTGTGTGTGGTGTTAACACACCAGTGGGATGCCTGTCCAGTAGGCAATTCTGCATCTTATGAATAGGCCAACACATGTGGCATAGACATAAGAATATGACAGAAGCCTGCGTGGAGAACACTTCCTTGGGTAAGTTCTTTACTTGAGACTTGTTCCTTGGATCCAGCCAGGATGTGATAGGAGCCACCTCCTGAGGGAGATTATTAATTTTGCTCAGGGGTGTTTCCCTGGTTCCTTGAAGGAGGCTATAGTTAGACCTCTGTCGAAAAAGTCTCTTTTAATTAAAAAGGAACTAGCCAATTGCTAACCAGTATCTAATTTACCATTTCTAGGAAAGGTAATTGTGACAGATGTCAATGAACAACTCAAGGTTTTCCTGGGTGAAATGTTGGCACTCAATCCACTCCAGTCCGGTTTTGGGACTGAGACAGCCCTTGTAGCCCCCATAGATGACCTCAGACTTCAACTTGACAGGGGTGCTTCAGCACTGCTGATATTATTCGATCTATCATTAGCATTTGACACAGTTGATCATTCAACTCTGGTCAGCTGCCTAGCTGCAACGGGGTGCGTGACACTGCCTTATCTTGGTTCACCTCATTCTTCCAAGGATGCAGTCAGAAGGTAGCTATCAGACACAAAAGATGGACCAGGTGACCTCTGGATTGTGGGGTTCGATCTTGTCTCTGATGTTATTTAATATCTATATTTGCCCTCTACTGGAGCTCATCAGGACGTTTGGGGCCACTAGTATGATTCATTTTTCTCCAAATGAAAATCGTCTTACTCCCTTTTTATTAAAAGAAGCTGCAGATACAGAGTGGTTCACGCTTATCCCACACAAACTGAAAACCTTGGGATTAGATATAGACAACTTATTGATGCTGGACAGCCAAACCATCTTCCGAGTTATTAAGCAAAGACTACTTGACCATGAAAGAAAAACAATCTTGCCTGCAACTTCTTTATCTTGTTCTTCATCCAAATTGGGTCTTTCTGCCAATTTTTGACTCCTCCAGGATTACTTCTACTTTCTAAGTGATCCTTCCCTCCGCAGGGCCTTTATGCTAGCTAGACTAAACGCCTTTCCATCGGCAGTTCTATTCGGGAGATTTAATGGTACCCCTTTGGAAAAGAGAATTTGTAGCTGTGGCTTAAACCAGATAGACTCCATTTATCATATTTTATTGGAATGTGAAATGCTAGTGGACCTACGTACTAAATTTTTAAGCCATCAATTTTGGATAGGAACTCTCCCCCCCACTCTCTGATCAGACTTTTACTGAACGGGTATGATCCAGAAACTACAGAAATAGTAGCCATGTTTTTGAAGCAAGCTCTAATGATAAAAATCAAACAAAAAATATAATAGCTGCTATTCCGGTTACTTGTAGAAACTAGTTTTCTATATATACCTTATATCCACTGTACTCCGGCATACCTCATTTTATTCATATCTATTGCTACAGATTGCGATATTGATGTTTTATCATTTGCCAAATTCTGGAATACCTTGTACAATTTGTTATGCCAATAAAGGTTTTTGAATTTGAATTTGAATTTGGCCACTAGTATGCTGATGACACTCAGCTCTTCCTCTTGCTAGATGAACAGCCCAAGGGTGCTCTCGTGGCCCTGACCCAGTGCCTGGATGCCATGGTTGGATGCTTGAGGCAGAGCTGGCTGAAGTTAAATCCAGCTGAGACTGAAGTCCAGTGGCTGGGAAAGGCTGGGTCATTGTGTGTGTGTGTGGGGGGGGGGGTTGCACCTTCCTGATCTGGACAGGGTCCAGCTTATATTGGTGGACTCCATAAGGAGTTTGGGGGTCTGATTAGACACTTTGCTTACCTTTGACAAAGAAATGTCCTGGGTGGCAAAATTGGCATTTTTCTATCTCTACCAGGCTTGTCAACTGTTCCCCGATTTGTCCCGGTCAGACCTGGCCACAGCGATTCATGCAACAATCACCTCCAGATTGGACTATTGCAATTTGCTCTATGCTGGGCTGCCCCTGAAGATGCTTTGGAAACTTCAGGTTGTCCAGAAGGCAGCTGCCAGACTGCTGACTGATACATCATGGTCTACACATTTTCAGCCTTTTTTGAAGCAGCTGCACTGACTTCCAATAGGTTTCTCGGTCAAATTCAAGGTGCTAGTTTTAACTTTTAAAACCCTAAATGCTCTGGGACCATCATACCTTAAGGACCGCCTCTTCCGTTACAACCCCCTGTAGTGCTTGCTTTCCACTTCATGCAGACTTCTGGTGGTGCTTGGCCCTCAGGTAACTTGTTTAACTTTGACTGGAACAAAAGCTTTTTTGATCGTGGCCCCAACCTGGTTGAATGCTCTGTCTGAAAAAAGTTGTGCCCTGTGGGACCTGTCTAAGTTTTGCAGGACCTGTAAGACGGAATTATTCCTCAAGTCATTCCATTGAGGCAATCTTACTGGGCTTCTCTGATTGTTGTACCAGAGTGCCGCGTGTTGAATTGCTTTATAGAATATTTGTATTTTTATTTATATTTTGTATTTTATGTTGTTAACCACCCCAAGCCCTGATTGCTGGGGAAGGGGCAGGATAAAAATCAAAACAAATAAATAAACAAGCACTTCATGCCTCTGAAATATTATAAGTATATATGCAGCAAAATTGCTAACATTTGCTACTATAAACTTAATGTTACTGATGGAAGACTCGAACGGGCATCAAGGAAGCAACTTAATTGATGCAACTTTGGCTCCTGCTTTTCCAGGTTAGTTTTCTTTGCTTGGTATCCCTCCAAACTGTTTCCCTACGTACAGCTATTTGTAAAACACTTGATTCTTACAACTAGTTTGAGCTCCCAGAAATAATTGTGTTATACTGATTGCCTTGACAGATTTCTATCCCCCAGATATGTCCAATATTTTAATTAAAATTTCTCTGAAGCAATCATTCTGTGATAACAACACTACCTTCATTTGTATATGTAGAATGACTCGATCATTCAAACAACTAATAACAGCACTCTGGAAATAAACCATTTCTTTCAATAATTATGAAGAGGCTCATTCATCATCACATTTGCACCATTTAAAAAGATATATTCATTCATTGAAAGTCTCACTAAATCCTAATATATTAGTCTGAAATGTGAGATAAATTAGGTAGGAGAATAAAACACTAATGTATCTCTTGCCTTGAAAAACCCGATGGGATCGCCACAAGACAGCTATGACTTGATGGCACTTTCCACCGGTGTATGAAGTAAGTTATGAAGGTAACCTCCAGAACCAGCACAAAGTTGCTCAGATACGGAATTTGATTCAAACCTCAAACAAAAAACATCAAGGCAATCTGGTGAGAGGCTTGACTTGAGTGTAAATGTTCAATCGTGGTATGATTGCCAATAATGTTTAGTTCAAAGTCTGCAGTATCTGTTCTTTGGGTTAAGAGGGGACTTTTACATCAGCTGGCATTGGCTCAAACACAATATTTCTCCAAGGAAGCAATTAAGGTGTTCGGCTATTATTCTCTGATGATGAATCCATCAAAAGGTGCACACGCAAGTGTCAGTGATCCTCAGATATCATGTACATAGTTGTTTTTTGATTGTGTGCACATTTCATGATTGAAGTTAAATGACTTGCCTCAGTTCATCAAGGCGCATTCTGTGCATGACACAAGAAGCTGTTGAAGCAAAGAGGAAAGGAACTTTTTTAGAATACATTTCTATTCTAAAATTTAGTCCTGATTCCAAAATATAGCCGAAAATGTCTTTGTATCTTGCTGGGTTTTTATCATTTGTCTTGATTATTGATGTACATTTTTAATCTTAGATTTTTAAGTTACTTTTTTTGCCAAATGCTTGGTCAAAAATATTTATTAAATATATTTATATACAGGAATTACAAGGCTATTTTGAGCTTCTCTTGGATGTAGTGGTTGGACTAGGGTCTGGGATATCTGGGTTCAAATCCCCACTCTTCCACGGAAGCTTGCTGGGTTATGTTGGGCCAGTCACAAACTCTCTGCTTAACCTATAGGGTTGCCAGGAGGTTTGGGGGGCGAAGCCTGAGGAGAGCGGGGTTTGGAGAGGGGAGGAACTTCAATGCCTTAAAGTCCAATTGCCAAAGTGGCCATTTTCTCCAGGTGAACTGATCTCTATCAGCTGGAGATCAGTTGTAATAATGGGAGATCTCCAGCTGGTACCTGGAGGCTGGCAACCCTACTAACCTACCTCACAGGATTGTTGATGTTTTTGAATCAGATAGATGGATTGGAAATGCAACACAGCAGTTCTTGCAAAATAAACTGTGCACAAGCCCCACTGTTTGTTTTCATAGACCTGCACCAATCCTTCCTAGTAAATAACACTTTTTGAGCATGTTCTATTGCTTTATAAATGAAACAGATTTTTAATATGACTCCCCAGCTGCTCTCTTCCTTTGAAAGAAACTTAAGTTTTCTTTGGGAAGAAAGACATCAATAATATTTCTGTTAATTATTAGCTGAATGGAATAGTTAACATCATTAATTTTGGTGAAGGCATGCTAGAAGAGAATTAGAATAAGACAAGCCATCATAAATGGGAATTACTGTATATGTTTAACCTTTTTTCTGTCTTACCACCCACAATCGTAATAAAAATAACTCAGTAGAACCTGAAGAGCTAACTTGCTTTCCTGCAGTATCAGTGTAAAAATATAGGCTCCTTAGTTACTAAAGAACAAGTTGAATGATTTGAAGCCTGACCTGGTGGTTTGCCAATGGATTTCTACAACAAAGTCTTCCTTGGTGGTCTCCTCTCCAAGTACTGCCCTGAGTAGCTTCCAAGATCTTATGAGATCTCAGACCATTCCTCATCTCAAACCACAAAGAGATAATTCCTGTTTCAATTTAGCAATTATAGCATGATCCCTAGACGAGAGGATTAAGATTTATGAATCAATAACAAACAATATAGGAAGAGGGAAATGACACTTCTGAAATCATGATTAAACAGTTAAAATGGTAATGATAGCTAGACAAATGAACAATTTGGTATCTTTTCTACAGCAGCTTTTAACGAGCAGAGGAGAGGAAAGCAAAATCTCTTTTCCTGTGACCCTTGTTGCCTTTCCTTCTTAAGTCCCTGTAGTCTAACCTCTTTGTCTTCCCTCTCTAGCAAACTGGCATTGGATACTAATAACTCACAGAGATCAATGTTTTACCTTCAGGGATTTCTCTCTGGAAGCCCATTTATGGGGCTTCATTTGAGCCAGGTCTTTACCAAAACTTAGCCCTGAAATATATGAAATAATTCTAATACAAAGAAGTCAGGACAGAGATTATTTTTCCCCATTAAGGAGGAAGAGGGAATGCTGACTGTTTCTGGTGTGCACATTGATCTCACTTTTGCCTTAGCAGGTTTTTGTAGTCTTTTCCCAGTTACTTTCAGCTCTCTTAAAGGTATTATTTGTCTTCTAGGGACACTTTTTGGCTAGGGAAAGCAGCTACACTAACAATCAAAATACTAGTGTTAAGAGTCAAGCAAACTATGTTGCATTGCTTAAACAGAGGTTAGCAGCTAAAGAAAGAGTACAATCTTACTTGAAAACCCAGTACAAAATAACTTTCTGTTTGCAATTACTGATCTAGACAGCATCTACACTTTTCCTTCTTCCTCTTGGTCTTTCTTGAGTACTGTAATCTGCCCCATCACAGGGCAACAAATCAGTGCTCATGGACTGAAGAAAAAAGGCATTCCTTGCTGGTAAACCAGGGATTGATTTGCCCCAGTCCAATGTGATTAAAACACAAGGCCAGATTGGCTGCAAGCTGCCATCCAATGGGAAGGCTGGAAGGAGAAGCTTTATTGCCGTTTTCCCCTCGTGAGGCAGCTTTGTTCTTTGATAGCCAGAAATCTTTGTCCCCTGGCTTTGAAAGACGACACACTTCACTTAGTGGGAGGGACAGAGAAACAGTTCTGTGGCAAGGGTGAGTGTAGCCACCATGCTTAGCGGGAAGTGACCAAGAATAAGCCTAAGCAGGTCTACTGGGAAGTAAGTTCCATTTTGTGCAATGGGTTTACTCTCAGGATCGTATTCTTAGGATTGTGGTATGAAACTGGAGCAGCCTTAGAATACAGTTGCTCTTTTATTGCAGGATTAGCAATTTGTTTTCCCACTCAGCCATGTAAAGAAGTAAACTAATTCCTTGAGAATGCACAAAAGGCTTCCCCCTACCTCTGCATACCCAGAATGAGCTCTAAACACCTGATAGTAAGGGAAAGGGCTTTGGGGCAAAAGCTGTTAATTCCAAGGTGCATATTTTTTTATTAAACCTTGTCTTGTTGATTACGCTAGCGTAGGGGTGTCAAACTCATTTGTTAGGTGGGCTGGATATGACATAAATGTCACTTGATTGGGCTGGGCCATGTGCACATAAATAAATAAACACAAAAGAAAGAAAGAAAGAAAGAAAGAAAGAAAGAAAGAAAGAAAGAAAGAAAGAAAGAAAGAAAGAAAGAAAGAAAGAAAGAAAAAGAAAAGGAGAGAGGGAGAGAAAGAAAAGAAGAAAGGGAAGAGACAGAAAAAGAGGGAGATAGGGAGAGAAAGAAAAGGAGAGAGAGTGACAGAAAAAGAGGAAGAAAAGAGAAAAGCCTCCCCCCCACACCCCAGCTGTGCATGCGGCCCTGCAGCCCGTCGTGACCAGGCAGAAGCCTCCTCCCACACACCTGGCCATGCAAGTGGCCTGTCGGCCCATCGCGACTGGGCCCAGGCCTCCTCCCTCACCCCTGGCCACGCACGCGGCCCACGCGGCCCCATGTGACCAAGCACAAGCCTCCCCCTCTTCACCTGGCTGTGCAAGCAGCCCCACACAACCGAGCCAAAACCTCTGCCCCCACATACCCGGCCGTGCTAGCGGCCTTGCACGACCGGGTCAAAGCCTTCCCCCCACCCCCGGCCTATAAGCGGTCTGGCGCAACCAGGAACAAGCCCCCCGTTCCCCCCCCACAGCCGCGCAAGCAGCCCTGCGTGACTGAGCACAAGCCTCCTTCCCCACCCCCGGCCTTGCATGCGGCCCCGAGCAACTAGGGCAAAGCCTCTCTCTCCACCCCTGGCCGCGCACGTGGCCCCGCAGCTCAGCGCGACTGGGCCAAAGCCTCCCCGCCACACCCGGCCACGCACCCAGTCTCGTGGCCCGGCACTACCAAACAGAAACCTTCCCCACTCCCTCCCCAGCCACACACAGGCCCCGGGAAGCCCAGAAAAGGCCGGGGGAGGGGGAAAGGGGGACTAGGTGCCTCAGCTCTGCAGGCTGGATAAAAGCCCTCCGGGGGCTGGATCTGGCCTGCGGGCCGCATGTTTGACACCCCTGCGCTAGAGTGTTGCTGCAAGTGTACTAAGGAGATGTCTGCCCAGATGTATGTGCTAGCAAGGAAAATGGATTCAGGGATCAACAGAAGACTCCTCAGTAGTCTTGGAGACCCCCACCCCCCGGTCTGCTTTACCCTGCCCATTGTGGATGCTAGACATAGATTTACACAAAAGATTTTTTCCCAGCCGAAGATAAATTTTTAATCTGCAGGAGGTTTCACTATGATTTTTTACACAAACAATTATTATACAAAGGGGAACTCTTGTACTCCCAAATTCAAGAACCTTGGATTTAGTCCCCTGTCCAAGTTAATTGAAAATGCATGATCATGAGTTTGCCAAATTCAAGAAAAATGGTTGATATACCTTGGAATTCCTTTTTCTATAGGAAATAGGGTAACAATCCATGACGGACCTCTCAGGCTTGAATGTCTAAAAGAGCCCATGAATGTGGAATCACTTATAATTGCTTTTTCAAATAAAGGGTCCTATCTTCTTTGTTTTGTTTTTGTTTTTATAAATTTTTATCTATCTTCTTTGTTGACAAGCTGTTTATGCACTTTGAGCTGCTTGAAAATACAAGTCTGGAACCTTTTCTTATTGCATCTTCTCATTAAGAACAGGCTCAGCTGTTGCCTTTCCATTTATCATTTACCTTAATTGCACAGGAGATCCTGTCCATAAAAACGACTAAATGCCAGTTCAACATCACCTCCCTGTCCTTGGAAAAGGAGTAGGATAATTGAGGATCTGTTAAAAGATTGTACTTGCTAGGCGACATCTGAAGAAGGGTACCTGCTGCGGTGTGCTTATGCTATAGCGCTCTTGGTCGACCCAACTCCTCTAAAATTCCTTATGGTGTAGTATGTGGTGTACCTATTCAGTTATCACATGAGAAATGAGAGAGTTGCTATGACTGTGTCATAATGTTGGTTTAGCAGGGAACCTCGGTGTGCAAATTCAACACTAGTTTGTAGTGAAAATATATTTAGGGAGCAATAATTCCATGCTTAATTAATTGGAGCTCCTTTAATGTTTCCTTTGCAAAAACATCACCTGAAATGAATACTTTGTTAAAAATAACACTTAAAAATAAAGGGAAGGGCGAGATGTCAGGAGATCAAATAATTGTGACTGATAAAATACAACAATAATTAAATCCCCCATGCAGGTTTCTTCACAATGATTGCAAAATCAAGTGATTAACTGAATGTGTGAAAGTCACCTCACATGAAACACCATAGAGTGTTTCACATAGTTGCCAATAGCTTCACAAACAATGCCCCCCTCAAATTCAGAAGTAAATCATTGAGTGATTCTTCTATATGTATGAAACAGACCTAAGAAAAGTTGGTAATTAATCACAAGGGGGTATTTAAATAGGCACATATCTAAAAACAGCTATCTAAAGATGGGGACAATCTACTGACCAGACTTTAATCACTTATTCAGAAAACAAATGTTTTCTTTTTAAATTATTTTTCTTGAAACTTCAGCATGTGTAAAATGTCACATAAGACTGAACAATATTTCTAACAAAGGTAGTAACCTGACCCAGTAAATGCAATTTATTTTTTACAAAATGGAAAAATAGAAATGACCTGATTTTGAATGGAAGAAAAAGTTATCTTTTATATTGCTTTGCACTGCACTACAGCAATTCTTTCTTCATTTATTTAGGAAGTGAAGGATGTAATTTAAAGTTATTTAATTAATGAACTAAATTTTTTTTAAAGTATTTTTTAGTATTTGAATTTAGAGGAATATTGATGTATGACATGATAAAGGAAGGCATAAACATGGGGTTTTGATCTCTGGTTGTAAATATAAGTAACTAAAATACTTTTTTATCACAAAAGATTGTGTCTCAGAAAAATATGGCATTGGTGTCTACCCTTTAGCTACCCTAAACAACTAATTCCAAGTGCAATCACAGAGTCTACTATGGCCTGGCATCATGAGTTATCTCAGTTGTATCCAGATGGAATCCATTATGGAATCTGATTCTCTTCTTCCATAGATGCTGCCTAGCTAAAAACCAATGTCGGCTTCCAGGTTACAGATTTAGCGGGGCTCTACTTTTGAGTGCTAAGGTGGATGACTCCTTTGTTTGGATCAAACACATTTTTCATCCTTGTAGCTAACAACAACAACAAAACAATAATATGCCAGGAGTCCAGGACATATAAATGGTCTTGAATACTACAGATCTTCACGGACTATAACAAACTCATCTCATAGCTGACTGTCATTGCAGAAACTGATGAGAGTTTCAACTTTTGTGCTGTTGCTAATGGCAGCCTCTTTCAGTTTCCATGGAAGCAGATGAGCCAGTGAAAAGTTTTAAAAGGCATGTATTTTAAGGCCCAGACCTTTCTAATTTCCATGGAAAGGGCAGTAGAATATGTGACATAAACAGAAGAGTTACTGTTGTTCTGCCAATTTTAGCAATCATGTATGACGGCTGGTTTCTTTATGGTATTAAATTAGCAGGCCCTACTGCATTGAGGTGGACAAACCTTTAGAGTAATCTTGTGGACAGATGAAAGGCATAGCTTTCAGCTACTAAGAAAATATCATTTCTTGCCTTCTATTTCAGTAACAGCAGACATCAGCACTAATATTCAACATGGCAATTGCAGTCCACCTAGAAGTTTATGTTTATGTGTGTGTGTGGGGGGGCTCCTATTAATTTCAATAGTATGATGGATTTTGTACCATTAATTTCAGCTTCATTTGTTAGTGCTTCCTACAAAAACAAATAACTATCACAATTCCCTCAGTGCCAATGGAAGTTTTTGGAGCTGCTCCTTTTGGAGCAACCATAGGGTAGGATCCTATCAACTTTTCTGCTAATGAAAAAGGAAAGAGGGCTTCACTTGGACTACCAGAAAGGTTCACAGCACCTCCAGGTACAAAAGCCATGTGAGATGGAGGCAATAGAAAGGAGGGGGAATTTGGTGTGAGTGAGCAAAGAAGCTGGCAGGATCCAGCCCATAGTGGATTCCCCTGTAGTGAGGCACACATGGCCCTGAAGGCTAGATTGTCTTGATACATTATTGAGTGATTAGTCTTGAGAGACACTAATAGAACTTCATAGGGAAAAACTGCATCTTTAAACCAAAACAATGGGCATGGTTGTTCTATGATTTGCAGTATTCTGTGGTGAAATATGCTTCCCGACCTTGTATATATAAAAGATTATCTACACCAGATATCTACACCAGAAACACGTGTCAGCTGCATACCAGTTTAACTGTCAAGGCTTCTTCAAAAAGATCCTGGGGATTGTTTTCGGGTAAGGATGTTGAGTTTTCAGTGTTCATCCCTAGCCTACTTACAGAAGTATAGTTCCTGCAGCGAGAAGGTAACTATAAAAGTTTAAGGTCAGACGTATGCATATACTGGTAAGTTTTCCTACCAGATGCAAAAAGCAGCTTGGCTGCAGCATTGTTCAGTGAGATAATGACTTGAAGGAAAAGGTTTAAGAACCCCCTCTCCATCATGTTGGTTTCTTTTTTTTAATTGTAGCCTAATTGCTGTAGTTTGTAAAACAAATTTAAAGCATCCCCAGAAGAATCATATAATTATACATAAAATAAATTTTGCTCTAAGTCTGAAGAGCAGAAATATCCCTGGTGTTCTTCCGTCACAATAAATTAATTACTTAATGCTCTGTCTTCCAAGGACCCTGTTATTTACCACTGAATGTAACCATATGTTTGTACACTTTTTGTTTGCACTCTGAAGTCTAAACTTAATCTGAATATTCCCCAACAGAATTTTCTCTCCAAATTCTATGTCATTGGCCTTAACACCACTGAATTCCTCCTGGACCTGTGCTTGGCTGCATGGGATCTTCACAATAGGGAATGTGCACTGGGGTGCTATAGTTGATATGGTATGGAGGAAGCATCATGGCTGGTTCGTAACAGGGAAAACCTATAATCAGCAAAAGCTGTGCATGTTGTGACATTATCAGCCACACGTTCACCACCAGTTAAGCAACTACATGATAAAAATCTCATCAATCTGTCTGTTGACTTTTTAGGCAGCTTCAGCTTGGTCCATGGGTTCAAACAGGAAGTTAGAAAATGACTCCAGGGCAAATTACAAACAAAGAGCTAAGGATATAGCCCTTTCATTAACACCTTCTCCTGTTCCTGGGAGATCAAGGTAATTTATAAGTGAGCTAGCGTATTTTGTTGCGATGACAAACTAGGGCTGTTCAATTGGGCTTTATTGCATGCAAAAAGTGATGGGAGTCCTTAGGCGATTCTTTATGCATATACCATTTTGTATTGCATTGCTAAGTTTTTTTATTAGATTCAGCCTCTCTTGGAACTTTCTGAAGTGGGAATTGCTTTAATGAGCACAGTAAGAATAACGGTACTTATTCTACTCAGCCATTTTTGTGCAAAATACCCACCTTAGGGAGAGGGTTACCTGTGAAATGGAGCTTGCTGGATATATGGAGACATTACTCTGTTGGAAAATAATAGAGAGAACTCTTTTGTTACTGAAAGTACACATTAGTGAGTATGAGTCCAGTTGGGAGCAGACAGAAAATTGGAAGATATTAATCAGACTATGAGCTCCTTAGGGATCCAGCTGTGGAATAGATGGAGATATCAAAGATTTTTAAAAAATAGGAGACAAGAGACTGATTCTCTAACAATCAGGAGTTTGGGTTTTCCTCCCTTGACAGGCAGTTTCCGTGATTTCAAACATCTTGGCGGCAGTGGGGAGTCTTCTCTTCAGTTTAGATATAATCCCAGTAGTTTTCCAGCCAAGTTATTTGACAGATCTATATATCGACTTTAACCTTAGCAACTCTACAGAGTTGCTACCAGGTTATAGGGCCCTGCTTAGATTTATTAAAGCATTTAATCTTCCTCCCAAGTTGATAACTGGACTGTGCATTAGAAACTAGGATTTGCATTTACATTTCTAATATTATGATTAGAAGAGCTACTAGATTGATGTTTCTGCTTTGTGGCTGTGAATTGGTTTCAATAATTTATGAATCCTATCTGAATTTATGTTTCTGTGTAACACTTTAGTCAGGAATAGCTAATTGGTCTGCAAATAGCACCAAGACACCTCCCCCGCCCCAATATTTTCTCTGGGCTCTGTATCAGATTGACATGTTGATGCCCTGTACAGTCCTCCTTCTTTCAAGCAATTGGAGGGCTCTTCAGGTGCATTTCATCATCAGCCCTTCGTTATGTGTTTGGTCTTAGCTCAATAGAAGCTTGTGCCTGGGCACGTGCCTTTAATTATTGGTTTCATCTATTTTTTGAGGCCCCAGAAGATAGCTTGGTAAGCTTAACCCTCAAGGACTCTTATAAGGCGCCCTGGCTCCAGCATTTGAACATAAGCTCTCACTTGTAAATTTGAAGGTGGAAGACCTTTACTCTCCTCTGTAGATCACTGTGAAAAACATGTGGCCAATTGAGCTATGCTAGAGATAAGAGTTACACTGATTTTGATGCATGGAGGACATGTTCTCCACTTGCCCAGGGCCTATTATCTATAGGGTTGCCAGGTGCCCCCTCTCCTCTGGCGGGAGGTTTTTGAGGCAGAGGTAGGGAAAGATCATGTGTGTGGCTGCGCGGAAGCAATCACATCACTTGTGGTTTATACCCGAAAGTGCCGCATTGCAAGTGCCCCCTGTGATGCGGCACTTCTGGTTTACAACCAGAAGTGACGTGGCATGGTGGCAGGTGCGCGTGCCGACCCTTGGCTGGTGGGTGGGCAGCCAGGTGGATTGGCGGGGGTTTGCCCGCCACCACCTGGCACTTGGCAACCCTAGTTATCTAAGAGTAATCTTCCTTCCTATACGGATTCTCTGGTTAGTCCAAAGTTATGTAGAATCTTCATGCATTCGAGATTTAATTGCCCTTTTTCAATGGTTTTGCTGGGCCTTATGCTTTTCCCTTTTTCAGACCGGCTGTGTCCCTGCCCTCTTCAGTCAGTGGACTCCTTGGTACATATCATTTTGCATATGCCAACTTAGGCTAAAATGGATTATACCATGTTTTAACAAATCGTCCAGATCTTCTTGAGGAACTTTGGAGCAAAAGGTTCAGTTCCACTTAGAGGACTCTGACCCTCAGCGTACTTATTTTGCTGCTTGTTTTTTGGAGGCTGCAGAGAAGAGACGGTGTTTTTAGAGATGGGTCATATTTACGTTTTATGGTTTTATTGTTCAAGACCTTGGTCTAAGAACAGAGGGAAAGAAAGAAAGTTGATGCCCTGCCGTGTTCTTGCTACAGGAAGGGATAAGGCTAGGACAGATGGGCCTCTCTTTCCTTTTCCATCCTTGCCGTATTCCTGGTATAAGGGAAGAAGAAAATAAAAGCAGCACTTTCACTGAAACTGGCTGGAAAAGAGAGGGAGGCAACAGGTGATTTTATGCCTGTGCCATTGTCTTTAGTGACCAGGTGTATGCTGAGCAGTCCCTGCAAATCCTCCAGTACAAAAGCCCACCGGGAACATCCACAATAATTTAAAAGGTTATCCTTCCCTTATCGTACGGAACAAACATTTAGGTTTTAACTCCCATTTTGTTTTATCAGAACAGCAAAGTCTCCATGCTGAATGAATTCTAGAGAGCTACTGAATTGCACCCCCCCCAAAAAAAAACTGTTTTGTGGCGCCATAAAGACTTGTTGTGACACAAACATTGGTGGAATAGAGGCATCCACTTCATCAGATGCTATGGGCCTTAGCCTAGAATAGCTTCTCCCACAATTAATCTGTTAGTCTTTGTAGTGTTGCTAATACTCTCTTTGTTCATGTTGAATAAATTCACTGTTTTGAAGCTGGATGAGTGGCATGGTACAAAGAGAGCTTTTGCAACTAATCTTATTTGAGTGCTGAGAACTCTGAGGAGCTGGTACACTTTGCTACTGTGTTCATGATTCCCTTTATATCATTTCACTGACAGACTAGGAAGGAATAAAGCTACAGTTTTAAACATTTAACAGAATCACATGCTTTAGCTCTTGCTGAACTATGCTATCATAGACTTCAGGTGATAGATCACAAATTTTAAAAACTGTTACTTTAAAAAAATTACACTGCACATTAAAAAAGGGACATGTCATGGAGAGGGCTGTAAATTTTCTGGACATACTACCTTTCCAAGTGCAGTTTGCAAACCTGTGACTCTTTTCCTGTCCTCTGCTGTCCAGCAAGATCCTTAGCTCAGTGGTAGAGAACACACTTTATATGCCAACGGTGACTATGTTTAGTCTCAAGGCATCCATATGTTTCCCCTATTTGGTAAATAGCAGCTGGGAAGGGAAGAGATTACATTGGGGAAAATGGCATATGGCAGGGGAAGTTAAATTCCTTTCCCCCATAACATAGTCTTGGTCCAATTTGCTACTCCACCGCAGCTGCTATTAATAGTAGTGAAAAGAGACTGGAGGTCTAGTCACGGATGTCCAAAATCTTATTTGGCTGCCCCAGGAATATTGGAGGATTTGTGAAGTGCCTCTTCCTCATGCTGATCCCACCATTTGACATGCTCCTCATCCCTCTTGCCTATGTGTTCTCCTCATCTTTGGGGCTTGATAATGGTGTTGGGGAAGCTTCAGTTATTTTCCTAAGAGAATTTTGCCTTGAATCCTGTCTCTATTCTATGGCCTACCAGCTACATATTTTCTGGCTAGAAAGAATGATGCATGGATGACTAGGAGCCTAGGGTGCTCTGTGCCCACACTATGGTTTACTTAGCTACAGGTGTCTCTGTTCCATAATTCTTCACTGTTGGATGGCCAGAACATCTTACTTGAAGGTTGGGTTTACTGTTCCATAGACCAATCTGTTGTAGGCAATACTTACTTAGCATATATCTTCAGTAGGGTTGCCAGGTCCCTCTTCGCCACTGGTGGGAGGTTTTTGGGGCGCAGCCTGAGGAGGGTGGGTTTTGGGGAGGGGAGGGACTTCAATGTCATAGAGTCCAATTGCCAAAGCGGCCATTTTCTCTAGGTGAAGCTATCTCAGTCGGCTGGAGATCAGTTGTAATAGCAGGAGATCTCCAGCTAGTACCTGGTGGTTGGCAACCCTAATCTTCACTGAGGAAGCTACTGCTGCAACCTGCTTAATGGAGAAAATTTTTCATCTGCCACACCTCTGCTGATGTTTCCTAGTGGTGATTGGGGACTGGCTGGATGTGGCCTTGTACTTCCACTAAGAGCCTGTCATGGTTCTGTCTGTGCTTAGGCTGTGACTCTGGTTGGCAGCAGCAGTGGCTTGTGTGATGTGTCCCAGACAACATCCTAGCCCCCTCTCACTGGGCACCACTGTAGGTAGGGTTGTCAGGTCTGGGCTGGGAAATACCTGGAGATGTTGTGGGTGGAGTCTGAGGAGGGTGGAGTTTGGAGAGGGGCGGGACTTCAATGCCATAGAGTCCAATTGCCAAAGCGGCCATTTTCTCCAGGTGAACTGATTTCTATTTTCTGGAGATCAGTTGTAATAGCGAGATCTCCAGCCACCACCTGGAGGTTGGCAACCCTAACTGTAGGGGAAGAAAAGAGCAAGAGTCCAGTAGCACCTTAAAGACTAACAAAAATATTTTCTGGCAGGGTATGAGCTTTCGTGAGCCACAGCTCACTTCTTCAGATACAGCTAGAATGTGAATCCATCTGTCTTTAAGTAGAGGAGAGTGAATTCAGACAAGCATTAGTATGTAAATGTTAACAGTATGTAAATGTGAATAGCAGGTGTGATGGGATTAGGTGTGGTATGCAGAAGAGTCTGTGATGTCCAGGAAAGAGATGGGTGTGGAGAAATCAGCATTGGTAATGAGCCATGAATGCAAGGTCTTTATTCAACCCAGGTAAATGCATTGTCTTTAGTGTGTGTGTGTAGGGGAAGAGAGACATGGCCTCTCCAGCAGGTGTTAGGAGGTGGGGACAGAGCTGTCAGAGCCATGGATGCAGCACAGAGGTAGAAAACAGGAGAATAAACTTTAAGAAAGTTTAAGACAAGAAATTTGGGATTGGATGTTATGGGGGGGAAGGTTGACATTGGAAACATTGCTTTAGAAAAATTGAATGTTTATATTTTTTTTCTAATAGCATGCTTTTTCAGACTTCTCCCATGCATTGGGAAGCAGATCAGCTGCATGAATGCTAAACACGCACAAAATATACTTTAGTCAGGGAAGCATTTCAAACATGCAAATTCGGCGATTGTAAATGCAAATTTGAAGATTGGAACTCTCCAGAAATTAATCTTTTGAAAGTCTCTTGTTCACTGGTACATCTGCTTCCTTGGTTTCAAAATGCTATTTTTTCTCTCTAAGGAATATAAAGTTATTGGAAAATGCACATGACATTTATTACCCAAGAATTCCTTGTTTTATGGGATTCATATTGTAGATTCAGCTATAATGGACAAATAAAAAAGTAAGATTGCATTTTGGATAGTTGTAAAGTTTTAGAGTTGCCTTTCTTTGGCTCTTCTTTAGTTTCAAGAATGTAAATTAGATTTCAGGAATGTAAAGGCTGCGATTGCAAAACGCAACTTTAAAAATCAGTGTCATCCAGGCATATAGAAATTCTCCTGTGTATTTGTTTGGTCCTGGGTTTTACAAGGCGAAACCTTTATTGGACTATTTCCATCTGTAGCTCCCTTGTGGTATAATGGTGATGCTTCTTTTAAACTATGCCCCACCAGTTACAACCCCATGTTTTCAGTGGTATTTGGTAAATATATTTGAAAACAACAACTACAACAAATGTTGACAACCCCATCTTGAATTTTGATTGCAGTCATTATGGAGTGCTTCAAACAGCAGAGGAAAATAATGTCATTGTTTAATGTCACAGGACTGAGTGAACATCTGTTTGGCGATATGGTGCCAATGTCTCTAATATTTGCTCTTAGCCCCATGAGGGAGCATTTTTTTAATAAAAGAAATTGTGAGAAAATAATTACATTTTAAAATGGCTTGACAAATGAAGTGGCATATTTAAAAGGTAGAGAAAAGCTAATAACAGTGGGATGTATCTTCTTGACTGTTTCTTTGGAATTGGCATAAGGGACCATATATCGAACCAGCATGCTTTTTATCTTTCTTCACAACTCCTCTATCAGTTCTAGCCTGACTTCATAGGATTGTTCTGTTTAAATTAATGCCCATCTATCATCAGAAAAGTCCCATGGTCTAAAAAATGGAGCTTTGTCGAAGGCTTTCACTGTCAGAGTTCATTGATTCTTGTAGGTTATCCGGGCTGTGTGACCGTGGTCTTGGTATTTTCTTTCCTGACGTTTCGCCAGCAGCTGTGTTACTCCTCTGAAGATGCCTGCTACAGCTGCTGGCAAAACGTCAGGAAAGAAAATACCAAGACCACAGTCACACAGCCCGGATAACCTACAAGAACCAATGGAGCTTTGTTTTACAGGTTTGTCTTCTCAGCCTTTACCTCAAGTCTAATACACACATGTACCAAGCAGGCAAAGCTTTCCCACATTTTTTGTCTTTCTATCAGATACCAAGATGCCTCACCTGAGGGACTCCCACTATTTTTAGAGTTCCCATTGACTGAAGTTTTTATAGGGACATGATGCCCTGAAGCAAACACTGAAAGTCTATGCCGACAACCATCAAACTTTCTGGAGACTTTTATGAACCTCACCTACCTTGCTGCTTTCTGGTGAGAACAGAATAGGGAAAAGAACCCTGTATACTGCCCTGAGGTCCTTGGAGGAATAGGAACAAAAATATGCAAATAAATTAACGCATTGGGATGTCAATATAGCTGCTTTGGCGTAAAGAGTCTATGAATTGCAACGTTACTGATTAGCATCATAGCATTGCACTGGTTCTGCCCTATAGGACTGGCTTTCAGCTTGCTGCCACCATGCAAAGATGGGGTCAGGGTCTAGGCTGCTTGCTGTGGCTCTTTTCCTGGTGAATTAGCAACCTGAACATGGGTAATTTCATTTAAAGAGATATGTGTTGGAAATCATTAACAAGAAATGCTCCCAGACAGAGGGTACTCCTTGAAAGAGGTTTGTTTTGTGGCTCTTTAATCAAACAAATATAAACAAGGTTGCCCCTCCAAGAAAGATGAAAGGTGAGAAACACTCTATGAATGGGACCTGGTGATGGAATTATCCCAGATGAGTCAACTTGGAGCTGAGAATGGTCTTTCTCAGCACCTGAGATCTTTTAATAAGTGATAGCCCTCTGACTCTGATGTAAGGTACTGTAGTCTATCATTCTTTTAAAAACTGTGTATGCTTATGGCTATTACCACATCTTGTAATAGTAAATTCCACAAGTTACTTAGGGATTGACTGGGGAAAGACTTCTTTGGCTTTCTATGAACCTATTTGAACCCCTCCCCTCAATGCCTGTACTGTGAGAGATGGTAAAATAAATCTATCTGGGTTGGATCTTGTGGAGAAGGTCCTTTTTTGCACAATGGTGGAAGTTATTTTTGCTGTGTCCCCCTACAATGTCAGCCCTTCCACTCCCCCTCATTCTGCACCTCAATCCCCTAGTGGCAGCATTTCATGAGGCATTTCAGGTTGCACAGGAGGGAGAGTCAGGAAAGATGAGCTTCTTTGTAGATAATTTAGATGAGATTCAGTCCTCTATATTTACTCTGTCCTTATTGGTCCCGTTGACTCCCATTTAGGGTTGCCAGCCTCCAGGTGGGGTCCTGGAGAACTCCAAGAATTACAACTGATCTCCAGACTACAGAGATCGGTTCCTGTGGAGCAAATGGTAGATTTTGAGGATGGATCTATGGCATTGTACCCTACTGAGGTTCTTCCCCTCCCCAGGCTCCACATCTGAAATCTCCAGGAATTTCCTTGGAGTTGGCAACCGTACTTCCTTTCCATAGTAAGAAGTTAACAATGCTATCATTTCTACCAATTATCTGGACAGAAGTCAGGCTTTTGTGGAAGCATCAAAGGCATCATGCTGGCCATGTTGGGAAAGAAGAAGCTTGACAATTGATATGTTTTATTCTATTTCCTAATATTAAAAAAGAGCTGGATGTATAAAAGATGCACTAAGTAAGGGATAATTGTCAGTTTCTTACTTGCAAGGAAATGTTGGAGTCCTCTAGCAGTATTACTTCATCAATACCTAAGTTCTAAGCAAAGCAAGATACCAAGAGGAGATCAGTGCATATTTGCAAAGTTACATTAGAAGAATTTGAGCTTACTAATATACTTTAACTGTTGCCTCTCCACCACCACCTGAGTCAAAAGGTTCTGAAACCTACCATTCCCCTAGTCTGAGACCATAGCTGGGGAGCTGAAAAGCCAAAGAGATTCTGAAAGAGTGTAGACCAGAGGAGTGGAAAGTTCCAGTGTCATAAAGTGTAGGAGAGAAGGTAGAATCATCGAATAAGAGGAGGTCTTCTCATTGTGTTTAAAATTGGCCAGAGTTCAGACATTTGTCTCTTGAGGGATCTCTCTTGGGATACTAGCTGGACTGACCATTCATAAGAAGTAGCATACACAAAATTGGAATGGGTCGCTTATGCCATAAATCATGGACACAAATCTGCATGTGCATCTGAATGTAAAGATCTCTATGTGCTGCATATGTCATATTTGGGTGGATACCTCTGTTTCTACCAAAGTAAATTAGCTTTATTTTACTGCATGTGCCTCAGAGCTGCTTGTGTACTTACAGCCCCTTGGTTTTAGGGGTGGGGTTTGAATATGCTATAAATCTAGATAACTGCATTGATTTCAAATGAGCTGTTCCTATTTGCATTTTGGTATGGGCTTGATCTTATACATTTCTTTCATTCAGGGCTTTGAACTGAAATCGAACTGGCTTTATCACAGTATCAGCTCCCTCTGCCTTGCTAAATTTGGCAAGCAAATACAGCTAGCTGGAATTATGGATTTTTGTCTAGCATGAGTTATTGCACCTTCTAATTTATTGCTTATTGCTAAAGAAGGGGCCAACTGGCAAATCAGCCACACATTATGAAAGCGCCTGGGGAAAAGGGAGAGAATAGATTTTGCCACAGCACACATCCAACCTTTTGGATACTGGGCTTACTGATGGATTCTGGAGCAGTAAACATTTGCAGTTTGAGAACAAAATACATGCTTGGTTAAAATTTAAGAAATTCTGTTTCACCACCTCACTTATTGAAATGGCAACAAGATGATCACCATTCTCTTTTAGATAAACAAGAGAAATGTTTGTGTTCATTTGTTCAGATTGCCAAGGTTTTGATAATTGTTTTTTTTCTTTCTTCATTATAAGAACTAATGAAGCTACCTTATACTGAGTGAGACAACTGGGTCTGTCAGGGTCAGTACTGTCTACTTTGACTGGTTCTCTGGAGTCTCAGCTAAAGGTGTTCCACATTACCTTTTAACTAGAGAAGCTGAGGATTGATTCGGGACCTTCTGCATGGGAAGCAGAGGCTCTCCCACATTTCCGTATTATGATGGATGAGACATAGGCAGTGGAAGTCAAACATCTTAGAAATGAACACAGGAGATTCATTTCTGTGATAGGAAGTTAGCAACTGCACTTAGGAACACCATATAAATGGCAACCCGTCTTCTATCCCCAAGCATTGCTTACTCGGCAGTCAGGGAAAGATGGGTTTCACAATGTACCAGTCATGAGTTGGAGCATGATAAACACACAGTAGTAACACACATGCCCTTTAACAGGAAAGGAATGTTCCAAATGTAATTGCTGAATACAAGCTCTCTATGCAGTTGGTTCACCAAAACAAGTCTATTGTATCTAGCCATGCATACGACATTGATTGCCACAATTGTATCTATCCATTGATTACATTTCTGTCTTGAGCTTAATTCAAGGAGTTCAAGGACAGTCTCCTGTTCATTTTGTTGCAAGGTGGTGTGGATGATGGCAATCCATTGCATTCATGGCACAGCACACACAAAATTGTGAGTCCAGTTGCGGAGGCTTTCCTGTAATGAGCCTAAAGTATATGCTGGCTGAAAATTGTCAGATAGTTTTATTTTGTGAGGACCAATGACAGCTATGTCTTTTAAAAAAAATGATCACTGTAATTTTGCCCTTTTAAAAAGAATTGTCTTTTGAAAAAAAGATGCTGCCCTGCTTCTCAGAAATAAGAGTTTCTATATAGATGATGGGGAGCAATTCAATATGGGGTATAACCTATTTGTGCAGTAGAGAGCAAAGGAATATTATTTGCTCTTAGTCCCATTACCGCTAGACTGGACACCCACTCCAACTTGCAGTATTAATTATTTTTTTTCTAAACATTATTCATTGCTGCATTTTAATGGCTCACATTTAATCCAAGAATATCGCTTTGTAACTACCTAAAAGCTCATAAAATATACAAAATTAATTTCTGCTGAAGTAAAAGGCTAAACAGAACAGGCACACTTACATGAATGGCACTAATAACTAACAATAATGGAGTGATCTGCCAAATACTGAGGTCCCCAGAGCTTTTATTTAGCACATTTAGCATCCGGGTGAGACATTCACCCCTTGATGAACGTGATGTGGAGCAGCATCGTTAATTATTTCAGTACGATGTTGAGTGTGCAATGATTCATACACAGTTCATCTTCAAAGAAACGGAGAAACCTTGCAACTCTATCTTTTTAATACCTTCTGGGTTTTGCCAGGTGGAGGTTGAAAATTAGTGTCTGGTGGTGCAAGCCCACCATGTGAGTCTCTCCCTTAGCTAAGATTGGATCTCTCCATTGGGATACACTAATCTTTGGATTGATAGGCCTAATTCAACAGACATCCCCAAACTTACATGGGACAGAGCACTAAAGTTAGGTCCATGGCATCTCCACCTGAAGGATCTCGAATAGCACCATTAGAAAATGCAACCATTTGAAGCTTTGGAGCGTTGCTGCTGGCAGGGGAGGAACTTGGGAAGATCCTCCTGGCTTGCTAGTAGCAGCTGAGTACCATCTAGACTGAGTTTGCTTTCTCCTCTGCTTACAGGCACTTAACTCTGACTATGGTGAACCAGAGGACTTTTGGCTTTACAATAGTTATTACTGGGGTATTTGAAGGAAGTAATTGAAATAATTTATAAGATAAATAATAAAAAAAATAGAATGCCTTTATCTGGTTCTCAAAGCAACCAGAACATCTTTTATAATTTTCCCATATAAAAATCAAAAGCGGTCCCAATAGCACAGCTAAAGCAATCATAACAACCTAAAAAGAGCCCTGCTGGATCAGACCAGTGGTCCATCTAGCCCAGCATCCTGTCTTACACAGTGGCCAACGAGTTACCCTCAAGGGCCAGCAACAGGGCATAGATGCCAGGGCATTCCCCTGATGTTGCCACAGCACTAGTATTCAGAGGTTTATGCCTCTGAATGTGGAGATTCCTTTAGTCATCATGGCTAGTAGCCACAGATAAACCTAACAAAGTGTTACTATAAGAAGGCAATACCAGCTCTACATACTGGCCTCCTTCTTTTTCCAGTTGCACCCATTTGCTTCCCTTTTCAGAACCTATAAAATTATATACCACTTGAATTCTGACTACTACATATACAATGTATAGTTTAAGTAAGGCAGATGCTGTCAAAAGAGGTTAGACCATACAGTTAAGGGAGCCAGCGTGGTGTAGTGGTTAAGAGCGGTGGTTTGGAGTGATGGAGTCTGATCTGGAGAACTGGGTTTGATTCCCCACTCCTCCACATGAGTGCCGGAGGCTAATCTGGTGAACTGGACTTGTTTCCCCACTCCTACACACAAAGTCAGCTGGGTGACCTTGGGCAAGTTACAGATCTGTTAGAGCTCTCTCAGCCCCACGTACCTCACAGGGTGTCTGTTGTGGGGAGGGGAAGGGAAGGTGATTGTAAGCCGGTTTGAGTCTCCCTTAAGTGGTTGAGCAAATCGGCATATAAAAACAAATTCTTCTTCTGCTGCTGCTGCTTCTGCTGATTTTTGGTTCATTGTGAACAAATATGCAACCACTAGAATGCATAGTTCATAATATCACAAGGACCAATTTGAAATGTTCACTCTGAAACAAAATGAGTTTTCAGGAGTTTTCTTTGCCATAGTAACTTGAACTTTTAAGGTGGATCAAGACCTGTTTTACACAAATACCTCCTCACAGAAGTGACATAGTAAAGGAACCTGGATGTGATCACTAGCTCTTCATGGGCAATAGGGGGCAGGAGGGAGAAAGATTTGTGAACTCCCATTCACATTAAGCAGGAGCAAAAAACTAGGAAGTGAGTATCCCCTCTTCACTACTTGTCAGATGTTAAAAACTATTCCACGTAATCAAAATTGGTAATTGAAGGTATCAGGAGATAATTTGGCAAGTAGTTTTTATAAAAAAGACAAACCATTAATGATTTTTTTTTCTAGGAAAAAAATTAGGGAAATTATTGCATATGATTTATCAGCTGATCTGTTGAGAGCTCTATTGGGATACATGAAGGATGTAGTAGAAATTGGTCAGAAAATGCTCTGAAAGTCTTATAGCGCAGTTCAGTTTTGGGACCTTAGAACATTTCGTAATTAGCCAAATGAGATAACTACATAAGATTTCAGAAAGGAAGATGGGGAAAAAATCCAAAGTTGTACAATTAATCTATTCAGATGAATAAGTTAAAATGTGATACTTTATTTTTTTTTTAATTTTGGAGTTTATTGTTATTACAACAATAAGGAGTCTTAATATACACTATGGCTGTTGTGGAACATGAGAGTTAGGCACAGAAATTTGTTGTAATATAAAATATCAAAATCTGAACAATAACATACTATTTCATCCAACGTTTCTTTTGTTGAATCTGTAAAATGTGAGCAATGAGTCAGCAAACAGCCAATATCTCACCTTTCAATATTGCAGTCTAATTATTTGCTATCCATAAGGGAATACTGTGGGCTTACATTTGTTAGGCTTTAGAGGACCAAAGAATCTTCACAGTCATCTGCAAGATGAAATGAATATTATCCTCCAACATCCATTTTAATATAATTGCCAAATATAATAATAGGAAACGGGAGCACAACACAAAGCAAGGCCTATAAAAAAGGATAGAACTGGGAAGATGAATCCTCATAATTGAACAGTGGGATGAATCATACGTAGAGTGCTTCAATGTGTTGAAAATAAGCTAGGCCTTCAAAATAAAAATCAGGGTTAATATACTAGGGAAAAAGTTGCAATTCTTTTCTAGGTCAGTTTTGGAGACACTTCAGCTGAATGCTATTTTGTGATCCAGTTCTTCCAAGTACCAGAAAATTCAGGGCCATTTCTCCATGAAAACTCACATTGGGGCAAGAAAGGCCTGATGATAGTAGTATTCTGATTAGTGTCAAGGCAGCCTTATACAAATGTCTCCCCACTTAGAAGTGAGGTGCTCCAATTTTCTTTGACAAGATTTTAGTAGCCAAGGTATGCAAGGATCCATTGCCATTTAGAGCTTACAACTCCCAAGAGCATTTTTGGCATGGAAACTGTGGAAACCAGCGTCATGCAATGCAACTGATGTCCCTTCCAGTTGCATACCTGGAAATGACATCATGTTACTTCTGGGTTAGCAACTGGAAGTGATCATGGTGATATGTGATGCAGTTTCTCCCCATTTTTGATCCCACTGCTCCATTGAGTGGCAGCAGGAGCTTGGAGTATGCAGGCAAAATGCCAGCCCAACTCCCACTGTGTGTGTTAAGTGCTGTCAAGTCGCTTCCGATTCATGGCAGTTTTATGAATCAGTGTTCTCCAAAACGTCCCATTGTTCACATCCTTGCTCAGGTCTTGCAAACTGTCATTACTTGTAGTAAAATTAGAGTCTGAGTTAGCCAAGGTCAGAAAGATCTGCAAAAAATGTAGCAGATTGTCATGGCTAACAGTCAAATCACATTCTGCTATATCATACATGTACAGTAGCTTGTCCTGTCAAGGTAGTCCCTGCATGAATTTTGAAGTCCCATGAAACAACCAATAGGGTGGGGTTTCTAACACCAGACCCAAGGCCTCCTCTACAAGCTCAGCTAGGGCACTAGCTGGCAAGCTAGACAAACAATAAACCTACAGCTAACCTGTCTCTGATATCCAATACTAGGTACTATCAGCTACTATTTGTACTGGATACCTGCTGAAGAACAAAGTAACAATATTTTTTTACCCTGTAGTTTCACCCTAAGCAGGAACCCTAAGTTTCACTACTTACACATGAGTGTACATTAGGGTTGCCAGCTCCAGGTTGGGAAATACCTGGAGATTTTTTGGGGCGGAGCCTGAGGAGGGCGAGGTTTGGGGAGGGGAGGGACTTCAATGCCATAGAGTCCAATTGTCAAAGTGGCCATTTTCTCCAGGTGAACTGATTTCTATTTTCTGGAGATCAGTTGTAATAGCAGGAAATCTCCAGCTACTACCTGGAGGTTGGCAACCCTAGCGTACATTCTAAAATGGCTTTAAATAAAGACTAAGCCAGTTATCTATGAATGTCTATTTTGCATCTCTCTCCACAATGATCAGGCTACACCGGAATCTAAAGAGAGGTTTCACATAACTGGATAGCATGGGGTTCAGCTTTTACAATTGCTCAAGCAGACTGCAAACAATTCCAGAATTATAACAATCTGCATGAATTTTTTGTTCTTGTGAAAAGACGTATGGTGTGGTTTATATAAACTAGTCATCTTCAACCCTCGGGTCAGGAGTCAGGACTCTCAAGAGTCTAGAGCCATCCTGCTGGACTGTGAATCCTTATAGCGCTGTCATTTTTGCTGCCTTTGGAAGGACCTGATATATAGAAAGAAAGAGGGCCATGCCTCCTGCCCATTTTTGCATGCATGCTGAGTGGAGCAGCAGGACAGCGAGGTGAGGTCACTTCGCATGTGATTCCTATCTCTGTCTTGTTTGCTCTGCTGCCCTGTCCTTCCTTGACACTGGTGAGGTCATAATTGTTTCTCCTCTGCCCTCTTTTTTTAAAAAAAATATATTTTTATTATTTTTTCAATAATAAACAACGTTACATTTAGACATACACCCTCTTTATCAATAAAAATAACCATTACAAATTCATGGAATTATTAGATGTATGTCTTCAAAATACAATCAAAAATAATTGACTTTCCCACCGTCTTCCTCCCTCTCTAAAATTTCTAAAATCTCCTTTGCATCCATGCATTCTAATTCATTTATAAGTCACCCTATTTCATATTGTACTTTCCCCTTATCCAATATATTCAATATTATTTATACCAAGGAGAGTAAAAGAGAAGAAAAAAAGAAAGAAAAGGAGAAGAAAAAATAAAAGAAAAATAAAAGAAATCTCACTTCCCTCATATATTCATCTCAAAATACATGTGTTAACCTAAAAAAAAAGCGAAAAAAGAGGATTAAAAAAAAAGATATACAATCTTGTACAAAGATAATGATTATAGTGTTTTCCCTCTACCCCCAACCTTTCCCATGTTGGAAATCAAATTAGTGTTCTTCCTGCTTTCTCAGCCCTTCTTCTTATTCTTTTTCTTCTGTCGGGAGTTTCTATCGCCCATCACTTTTTTGCTCGAAGTAGTCTCCTTTCTGGAACAGTCAATGCCCTGTGTTTCGTGAGCTATAAAATCTTCCTCCTGTTTTCCAAGAACATGAGTTGATAGCTCACTGTTTCTTGTCAAAAAAATTTCCACGTCTGCCAATGAGTTGATAGCATGTTTAGTTTGTTTATAGGTAAAGGTAAGACCTTGTGGTAGCAACCAGGTATATTTTATTCCTTTGTTTCTGAGTAATTCAGTAAAATCTTTGTATACAGCTCTCTTTTCCATCAGGTGACGTGGAATATCTTTGAGAGTTATCAGTGGTATATTATCAAATCTCAGTTGATTCTCCAGTTGAAATTTTATGATAATATTTTTCATCCTGATGTCAAAGAAAGAGATCAAAATTTCTCTGGCTTTTGCTTGTACCCGTGTTGATAAAGGAATTCTATATATCTTATTTATTGCTGCATTCAATTCTTGTGCATTTAGATGGAATATTTCAGCCAGTGATTTAATGATGTCATCTCTGGTAGCCCCCAGTCGTTCCGGATAATTGCGTATGCATAGATTATATTCTCTTTGCTGTAAATCCAAAATAGCAAGTTGATCTTTTATTTGCTGTTCCTGAAGTTGTATAGCATCAATTAGTTGTGCCTGGGAATTCATGTCTTTCTTAAGCCTGTTGACATCATCCGTGTTGTTGTTAATTGAAAGTTGCATCTTATTCATACTCTCTTTCATCTGTGAAACTTGGATTTTTATTTCCTTAATCTCATTTATAACATCAGCAAACTGTTGAGTAATGATTAAAGTCATTTGTGCAACTGATTGCTCTTGTTGCTTGGAGACCTGTTCAAACTTTTTCTTAACTAGTCCATTTATCAATTCATTTTGCTCAGCCAGCATTTCCTGTATCTTCTGGTAGTTTATTTCCATGATTGTCTGTGGCTTTCTCCTTTTCCCCGACCAGAGATAAATGTAAGCAGGCAGACCGATTCAGTAAAGTTGTAGAAAGAATCTGTTAGCTTTAGTGCTGTTTCTAGGCAGAACTGGAAGATGCAAGGATATAAGCCTTCCGTGACTCTCACTCTGATACAAGGAGTAGGATGTATTTTGATGTTGCACAGAGCGAGGCACACCGGCACGGCCCTCCTTTTTGATTTCCAAGTCCTAGAGAAGTCTCTTCCTGGAGGACTCTTCCAGATGGGGAAAACGAAAGCTAAGAATATTCCTCCTCCCCTTCACACTGCAGCTGTCGATTGGAAGCTATCGATGCCACTCAAATCTTCCAGGTTGTTTTTGTTTGCCTGCTAATTCAATTTATATTGTTTTAAACAGACTTTTTAGCAGGATGTTCATTTAAAAGTCTGGGTTCCTCTGCCCTCTCTTGAGGCTTACCTGGAGCCTAATTTATTGTGCTTTAGGCATGAGGCCAACACGTTTTTCTTTAATCAGACTTTGAATTAAAGCGTTCTATCTTTTGTAGCTGCTTTTGTGGCCGACTTCTACCACATGGATTGTATTCTGGATATCATTTCAGACAGCTTAATTAGTTTTATGTCTTATTTTATTATTGATAATTTTATGGTTGTTGGTTTTATGACTTTATTGGCATTGTTTTTACTTTGTGAGCTATCTTGAGCTGGTCTCTGGAAATTGTTATAAATAAATAAATAGCAAGTAGTGAAAATGTAGCTACTTGCTCTTACAGTAAGTTAATAAATTGTGGTGCAGATCTGTTTTACTAAACCCTAGATTACCCCATTTAATGATACTTATGTCTTTATTCCATGTGTGGCTGCAACTTATTTGTCCCATCCATTTCCCTCTTATTTATTTCTCAGAGAAGCTGTTTGACTTGTATTAAAATGGAATGACTGAGAACTTTGAAATTAAATTATAAATGTTGCCCTTATGGGACACATATACTAAAATAATTTTCAGGTCATAAAAGTTGATAGTATTTTGTAATATGTTATACTTGAATTGATTCTAGTTTCTCTATAAAATAAAGTTTGCAGAGAATTTGTTTTGAACCCTGCAGCTGCCTATAAGCCCATTTACTCTTTCATGCTCAGATATGAATTAGAATTTGAGTTTGTGAAAAGTTTAAAGTGATTTATATTCAAATGACCCAGTTTGATGAGGTAACCATTGAAAATATCTGGAATTAGATTCATAAGTCAACTAAAGTTAGGATATATTCACTCTGATGCGGCTAAGGGTCATGCATTGGAAAAGCTTCCATGTGTGAATCTTTAGATAATGGGGTTGTGTGCACACATGGATGTTTTGTGTCTCCAGTCTGACAAGGGCCATATTGCTCTAGGGGATCAACTCAGACCTGGCTGACAGCAGTCAGAGGGAGGCACCTTGTAAGAAAAAATGCCTAATCTTGAATAAAGAATTTAATGAAGAGGGTTCTTTGGCGTCAACTCCAGAAAACTGGAGTACCCCAAACATTCATATAAAGTATGAACATGACTATTGCTAATGGAATGAAAATATGCATTATGGTAATCTCTGTTTCAGTTCTAGGAATGTTCTCAACTTGAAATCTGAAATCTTGCTTGCTTGCTTGCCTCTCTCTCTCTCTCTCTCTCTCTCTCTCTCTCTCTCTCTCTCTCTCTCTCTCTCTCACAGTATCCTCGCATGAGTTT
Organism: Euleptes europaea; assembly: GCF_029931775.1. NCBI lineage: Eukaryota > Metazoa > Chordata > Lepidosauria > Squamata > Sphaerodactylidae > Euleptes > Euleptes europaea. The sequence goes on from NC_079319.1 coordinate 43,950,539, forward strand.
CAAATCAGGCTAATGAAGGAACAGATTAAATCCAGCTTGCATCCAGTATTGCAATTTAACACCCAATTTTTTTTAAATTTAAAGTATTTGTACTCCCGGTTTTCTCCTGAACATCTCAGGACCCCAGGCTCACAACAGCCATGTAAGAACATGTTGTTGTTTTTTAAAACAACAGATATACAAACATTAAAAGCAATATAAAAACAGGCCACCCTAAATTTGTTGGAGGGGGTAGGGACGTACACTTTTTAAAAATTCAGTATTTTTTGGGATATCGGGAAGGATATAAATACCACAATTCCATATTATTAGGTCCCCCAATGCTGTTTCAGTTCTGAAATGTTATGGATCCATTAGCAACACAGACAGCCACACCTTGCAAGAAATTGACAAAGAAAAACTGTAAAATTGAAGAAAAACAGACCTTGGAGCCTTAAAATTCTGGCTATGAATATTCCTGGATATTCCAAAATTTTCTGGGACCTGATTTTCCTGACTAGTGTATGGATACCTGAATATATCTGAAAAATACCTATTACGCATTTTTCTGATATTTATTTGGATCAAAAATATTGGAGTACACATCTCTTTCATATAGATTTTCCTCCAGTAGGCCAGAATAGTGATTATGGTCCATGCAGACCTATAATTGTATTGGTTAAGCTTAGAGTGAGCGGCAAGGCACTCTGGTGGAGGAAAAAGCAGAAAAAGGGCACTTAACACTACTGGGAGAGTACTTTGCACAAACACCTACAGAGGAGAGCAAAATCCACACTCTGGCTAACCTCTCCCATTTCAGAACTCTGTTACCCTATCTCTAAGGTTGCCAGGTCCCTCTTCACCATCGGCAGGAGGTTTTAGGGGTGGGGCCTGAAGAGGGTGGGGTTTGGGGAGGGACTTCAATGCCATAGAGTCCAATTGCCAAAGTGGCCATTTTCTCCAGGTGAAGTGATCTCTATTGGCTGGAGATCAGTTGTAATAGCAGAAGATCTCCGTCTAGTACCTGGAGATTGGCAACCCTACCTATCTCTGGAGGCAGGACCCACAGAGGAGGCCACACACTAACTGGTAAGCAGAGGCCTCTTTTCTGTTTCTCTTGTTTGTGAGTGGGTGCTTTCCCAGCAATGCCACCTCCTGCACTCAAGCCCAGTGGCAGTTGAGCAGGGTGGCAGGAGCCTCTTGAAACTTGGTGGATTCTTCTGTGGACAGGCAGCAGAAGCTCTAATGCAATTTTGGTGCCTCTAGCTTAAAAAACAACCCCCTGGACCTTCCAATTACTTTCCCTTAGGCTATAATGGAGCTGAATAATTCCGGATTCCTGCATAAAACCTGGATCCCAATACCATACCAGTATTGGTACCCCAAGAAACTGGGAATAACTACATTTTTCAGCTCCAATAAACCCAAATCTGAAAAATACCAATTTTTTTTAATGCACACCCCTATTGACCAGATGACCACGAACCATTTCTCACAGGATATTATATCTTATAAAGGGAGAAAGATTGGCCTAAAATTAATCCAATTTATGCTGTGATGTTCCAGTGAAATGGATAACATGTTGCTTACTTTTACAGTCTTTTCTGGTCTTTTTTTCAGTAAACATTCCCTTATGGTGCTTGAATCTTAATGTTGCTCTGTCTGCTGTCTATGACACAATACTTTAGCAGGAGGGTGTCTAATAAAGGGATAAACACAATGCAGACTGATTATCAGGCTCTGTGGGTGCCAACTTTGGCTCCAATGAATTGTAACAAGGTTAGAGAGAGATGTTTTTGTGTTAGAAACAGCCTTCCGATTCTTGTAATTCAGGTACTAACCTCTACTGCCAAAACCATCTTGAAAAGCCTCATTGAGCAAATTTAATTAACAATAGAGATTGCAGCAAGATCTACTTCTACAATGAATTATCCACCATGTTGAATATATCATTGATGTTTCTCTTAAGTTTGACAAAAGCTCACCCCCCCATTCTTATGGTAAGTCAAATCTATTCTGTTACATTTTCTCAGTAACTCAGGAGACGAAGTTGTCATGGTTATCTTATGAAAATGTAGTCAATTGCGATACAGTTGTTTGAAAAAGTGAATGCTAGAACTGAGGTGACATTTAGCATCAGCTGAAATTTAATAAACTTTCAGAATTACCTGTTACCTATTGACTTGGAAAAGCAGCTCATACCAATAAAATCAATACAAATAATAAAACAATAGTACAGCATACTGGAGCAAGAGTTCTTAGCTTCTCTGGGTCGAACTAAATATTCACACAGGATATTTATTATTTCAAATTGCATGGAGAAAAACATGTTGAATGTCAAACACAATGGTCACTAAAGAGGTCACTAAAATCTTGTATCTCACTTACAGTATGGCATACCAGGTATGTATTTACTTGCCGGCATGGTGTAGTGGTTAAGAGCAGTAGTTTGGAGTGGTGGACTCTGATCTGGAGAACCGGGTTTGATTCCCCACTCCTCCACATGAGTGGTGGACGCTAAACTGGTGAAGTGGGTTCAATTCCCCATTCCTCCACATGAAGCCAGCTGGGTGACCTTGGGCTAGTCACAGTGCTCTTAGAGCTCTCTCAGCCCCACCTACCTCACAGTGTGTCTGTTGTGGGAAGGGGAAGGGAAGGTGATTGTAAGCCAGTTTGATTCTGCCTTAAGTGGCAGAGAAAGTCGGCATATAAAAACCAACTCTTCTTCCTCTTACTCAGGATCTCAGTGTGATGTTCACTGTTCTCCCCTCCTCCATTTTACTGTTACAACATACCCTTACAACAACTCCGTGAGGTAAGCTAGGTAGAGACTGGCCCAAAGACTCAGCCTACACAACATAGTATGATTTAGGAATGTGCATTCAGAATTTTATTAATTCAGATCAGACCCAAACCATAGCCATTTGTAAATACCATAAAATCTCCAGATCCAACCAGAATTATTTCTGATACCTGGGAAGCATTGGAAATCCTTTCATCTGACAACTATTTTGGTGCCTCACTGTATAATTGATTTTTTCCAGGTAACACAAAGAAGAGGGGGCAGTAAGGGAGTATATCAACTCGGCAGATGTGTGCCTTGTGGGGTTGTTTGCTGATTTCTCTGCCAAAAAGAATTGTCCCAATTTCATTTCTATGCACAGCATATTGACTTCCCACCAATCATTGTACCATTTTACTGGCTTTAGGATCGCTTTGGGATTCTATAGAACCTATCAGCCTTGCAGGGGATGGAGGCAAAGTTTTTGGTCTGCACATGCTGGCAGGCAGATAGTGCTGCAAAAACTTGATAGAACAAATGGCACACTTCATCTGTGCTGTATCTAGTTTCCTTGAAAAGGAAATAACAATTTCAAGGCAGTTCCAAACTAGGATTTCCTGCTCCCTAGTGCATTAGAAGGGGGAAAACAGCAGGAGGTTTAAAAACTGAAATCCTGTGTTCTGGAATCATTAAATGACCTTTGGAAAGTTGCCATTTATGTTGCCCATCGGCAAAATGGGAGTAACAGGATTGCCAACCTGGAGATTTCCCAGAATTATAATGGATCTCCAGATTCATGGAAAAAATGGCTGTTTTAGAAGGTGGACTCTATGGCATTATACCCCACTGAGGTGCCTTCTCTCCCTAAACCCCATCCTCCTGAGGCTGCTCCCCTAGATCTCTAGGAATTTCCCAACCTGGAGCTGGCCCAGTAATGCAATTACCAAGGATTGGATCCAGAGGTTTCCTTTTGCTAGTAGCGGAGCCTTCTTCCAGTGCAAGCAGCTTTGCTCCAGCAGAAGATATGTGCTGCATGAGTGGGCAGCTCACTGCATTGGTGGAAGGTCCCAGTTAGATAACCAGAACCTTTGGATCCAAACCATTGGTGATAAATACTGATTCACTAAACAAGCAGCAGGGTTTCATTGTTTTCTGGAGAATAAAACCAGCTGTGAATGTGAAGTACTATAGCTCCCAGGTGTGCTTGAAGTATTCAGTGGCTGGACTGTGTGATGTGTGTGTATGTTTTAAATGAGTGCATTTCTTTTGCTTTCAGTTTTCATATAAGGTGAATACTTCTGCTGGAAAAAAATGTTCCTGTGTTTGGGATCCTTCTCTCGATTCATATGGATTTTGCAACTTTTTTCAGAATTGGTTTTGGCACTCAAATAATGCAGAATTAATCCTCTGCGGAGCCACAGACTCAGTGGGTGGCCTTGGGCAGCTTACTCTTCTCTGCTTCTATTTGTTATCTGTCAAAAAGTTATTGTAAATATAGCCAGGGTTGGAAAAGATCTTCACATCCATGAGGCTCTAGAGGCATGATTAATGATAAAGTGATTCAAGGTCCACCAAAATCAATGAAAATAATTTCAGTGAATCATGGCCATAAAAAGTCCACTTCTTAGGTGGTGATACTTTGTATATTTGAGCTTCTAGTCCATCCTCTCCTGAGGATTTGGGGTAGGTAGCAACCTGTTTAAAACAACCAGTCGAAAGAAGCTCTACTGAAAGTATGGCCCTTGTTCCAGTCTACATTACTCATGGCAAGTAGGGTTGCCAACCTCCAGGTACTAGCTCTATGGCATTGGAGTCTCACCCCTCCCCAAACCCTGCCCTCCTAAGGCTCCACCCCAGAAATCACCAGGTATTTCCCAGCCCGGAGCTGGCAACTCTAATGGCAAGTGGGAGACAGGCCATGGCTCAGTGGTAAAGCACTTACTGTACATTTGAATAGTCTGGGTTCAGTCCCTGGTACCTCTGTTGAAAGGATCTAGGACAGCAGGTGTTAGAAGAGATCTTTCTTTTCCTAAGACTACGGAGAATTGGTGCTAGTCAACGCAGACATACTGCGCTAGACGGGCCAAGAGAACTTTGTATTAGACAGCCTCAGTAAGTTAGACCTGATTAGCAACTGCTGGTTTGGGGCCCCAGTATAGATAAAAATCCACAAAAAGAAAACCTCTCCACTAAAATACTACTAGCAATTTTGACAAATCTTTGCTTGCAAAAGTCAACATGGTTCTCATCTTTTTAACAGTATTAGCTACACATCGGCTATCGTATTTTGGTCACGTCATGAGACGACAAGAGTCACTGGAAAAGACAGTCATGCTAGGAAAAGTTGAGGGCAGCAGGAAAAGAGGAAGACCCAACAAGAGATGGATTGACTCAATAAAGAAAGCCACAGCCTTCAATTTGCAAGATCTGAGACAGGCTGTCCAAGATAGGACATTTTGGAGGACTTTCATTCATAGGGTCGCCATGAGTCGGAAGCGACTTGACGGCACTTAACACACACACAGCTACACATCATTGGAGAGTTTGGAACATACTGTAATTGTCTTTTATATTACCGTATGCCATTTCTAGATTTTTTTTTCTAGATTTCTATGATAATAATATTTTCTATAACCCTTTGATTTATTTAAATTGGTGATAATTAGACTTGTTTTTTGGGCTCTCCAGTTTAAACAAATGGCTCTTCACAACTTCAGTGGGGGCCCCTAAGCAGAATATCTGAAGAACACCAGAATGGTCAGGTAGGTTCATGCGGAATTAGGCAGTTTCAACAACACTGTGCAGCAACAGTGAAGCTGAGGGGAAATGGGGAAAAAAGACCTTTAAAGGACTTTAAGAGGATTTTGGTGGACTGGGAGGGTAGCCCTGTGCAATGTGCAGGCATGATAGGGTTGCCAGTCTCCAGGTACTAGCTGGAGATCTCCTGCTATTACAACTGATCTCCAGCTGATAGAGATCAGTTCACCAGGAGAAAGTCGCCACTTTGGCAAATGGACTCTATGGCATCGACTTCACTCCCCTCCCCGAACTCCACCCTCCTCAGGCTCTGCCCCCAAAATCTCCCACTTGTGGCGAAGAGGGACCTGGCAACCCTAAGGCATGACCAGAAGGAGTTTGGCGGACAGCAGCATCAGAGCAGATGTCATGGGAATGGGGGGGTTGGGTACCACTCCTGCCCAGATCCATTCTGCTTGCTGCTTCTGCCATGTGTGGGGGGGGTGCCTTTTGGAAGCAACCCACATTTACCATATGGTCCCTGTGACTCTAAGTGTATTTGCTCAGAAATAAATGACACTGAATTGAATGGTGCTCACTTTCTGAAGAGTGAGCATATGATGGTTGCGATATTCATTCATTCTGAATATGGTTTTCTTCATTCTGATGTATACAGTATACAGTGATGAGATGCCTGTAGAAACAACATCTGCTAAAGTGAGATAACTTATTTTAATTTCTTCTTGAGTGAAAGAAACTGTTGTGTACAGATCATTAGACACTTCTAAATCAGGTCTAATGGAAAGTTGAAATCTGTATGTAATGTGGTGCTCAGTAATACACCATGGAGAAGCTTGGCTTTGCAAAAATATAAGTGAAAAAAGGTTTTTGTTATTAAGGAAACAGTAGCATTGTTACTCAGTTACAATAGAAAGGGATTTGCTTTAGCTCATATTTATATCAAACAATAAAAATAATTCTATAATGTATGCTGTCTAATATGAGTAGAGCAGATGCTTTAGGATGGTGAAGCAGGTCGTCTGACTGAAGTGTACCCCCACTAGCCTGAAAAGGGAATGCAGGAAAAGGCTATAGTCTTGGATTTACAATAGACAGACCCAGGTTCAAATTCTCTATCAGCCATGAAACTCACTGAGTGAATCACTTTCTGTCAGCCTAACCTTTATCACAACTGGGTTTTTGGATGGGGGGGCGTAAAATGTTGAGAAGTAATCAGGTGTGTGATCTGTGTGAAAGAAATTCAAGACAGAAATGCAGCATATGTATTAAACATGATGCTGTTTTGTTATGAATTCCTACAGGCTGTGAAAAATGAAAATAGCCTAGATCACTGCAGCCCAAGGGGGAAGCTCTCTGAGTGTTCTTTGACTTCAGCAGTCAACTTGAGCCAAATTTTAAAAATCACTGTGCCTTCTGTTTAGCACCAGATTGCAGCATTCTGGATAAATGCTGCAATAAATATTGAGTCAAATCCTGATTTTCATGCCTGCCATAGCCTTGCAAAATCTCATTCATAGAACCTATGAAACATACAGAAGATCATCACGAGTCAAAAGGTATGCACTGTTTAGAATCTTTGCACAATAAACCATAAGCATGATATAGTTTCTTTTCTCGCTGTCCCCAAAGCTCTTTCTCTTCAGGACATAAAGACTGATACATGTGCTGATTCTTGCTTCCAGATGACTGTCAAGACTGTCCATAACGATGAGTGGAAATTTCTTCTCAGTATTCTACAACATTTGACATCTGAGTCCCAAGCAGTCGTCTGCTCTTTTGCTACTATTAGGAGTGAACTTACCATTAATTAAAATCACCTCCTTCTTTGAGGTACACGGTTTGTTATCCCACATTCACTATGGCACCATGCAGTGAATCTTGCTTATGCAGCTCACCAAGGAGTAGTTAAAACCAATGTGAATGATTGCTATATACAAAGCTAGCTCAATCTCCATCCAAATTGATGTGTGGATGCAGCCAAGTACAATCTTTGAGTTGTCTATACATGGCCCGCAAAGCCAAGTTTCAGAAGACAGCAGTTCTAGAGGACACAACACAAAAGATCCTGATGCAAGTTCTAATCAATTGGTTCTCTTGATTGGAATAGACTTTGCACTGGAGACACCAAGAAACTGTCTTACTGGTTAATAACTTCTAGCTAGAGGCAATGTGAGACTAGACAGTTGCCCCAAGGCTGAGTACTGGTTTGGGGGATTCTTCTCAAAATGACTCAGTAAACCCCAAAATTACCAAAGTGGCTAATTTTGGGTTTAATTTTAGTTTGGGTATATCAATATGCTCAACTCTAATACACATACATATCTTCTAAAAAGCAAGATAGTATGGACAAAAATCTTCCTGATGAATACTTTCTAATGCAAGCCATAGGACACTCTCCTGGTATGCCCCCAAGAGAGCATTACACTCTGCAAATCATAACTTATTGGTGGTCCCTGGCCCAAAGGGTGTCTGGCTGTCCTCAACTAGGGCCAGGGCATTTTCTGCCCTAGCCCTGGTCTTGTGGAACTCCCTCTTTAGCAATCTAGGGCCCTGTGGTATTTGACACAGTTTCGCAGGGCCTGTAAGAACTATATGTTCCACCAGTCTGACGGTTGAGGGCAGCAACAGTGTGTTATCCTAGCTGGCTTCCCTCCCCATGTCTTTTCTGTTCCATCTTATCAAACTCATGGAAGGGGGGCAATTGCCATCCTCTGGCTCATTATGGACCAGTATGCAAATAATAGTTGCAAATTGGTACAGATTTTAATCTTATGTTAAAGTTTTGACTAATTTTTATTGGGTTTTACATGTTATGTGCTGTATTTTAATGGATATGAGCTGCTGTCCTTGGTCGGGACAGAGAGTGGGGTAAAATTTAATAAATAAAAATAAAAGTAAACTATGTTCAGATCAGTCTCTATGGAACAATATATAGGAAGGATCAATGTTGGACTTAGGCCATGGAGATGTGCTTTCAGATTTTCCATTCTTTATATTTTAAAATTGATTATTATAATTACCTCTGGTTGGTATAACAGAACACTTCCTTACATTCCATACCAATTGCACTTTCCAATGCAATTCAATATCCTTTTTCCATTTCAGAATGCTTTGCTTACATTACAGTGTTCCTGAGAAAAACAATTTCTCTCAACTTGTGCCACAATATTACCTTTTTAATATTAGGTGTCATCATATTATATGCCTTACAAGGTTTTAGAGAGAGATAATATCTTCTATTAAAAATAGTGCTTAGGTACAATTCATTTTCTCTTCCTATAATAAGAGATGTGCCACTACATCTGATCGTTTTAATGCACAACCTGTACTCTGGACAAGAGGCCACAGTTAAAACAGAATATGGAGAAACGGAATGGTTTCTAATTGGCAAAGGTGTCAGACAAGGATGTCTTTTATCTCCCTATCTCTTCAGTCTATATGCAGAACATATAATTAGGAAAGCAGGATTAGATTTAGATGAAGGTGGGGTGAAAATTGGAGGGAGGAACATTAATAATTTGAGATATGCTGATGACACTACGTTATTGGCAGAAAATAGTGAAGATTTGAAACGACTACTGCTAAAAGTTAAAAGAGAAAGTGCCAAAGCAAGACTACAGCTGAACATCAAGAAAACAAAAGTAATGACTACAGGAGAATTACACAACTGTAAGGTTGACAATGAGGAAATTGAAATTGTTGAAGACTTTCTATTCCTTGGCTCCACCATCAACAAAAGGGAGACTGCAGCCAAGAAATCAGAAGGAGATTGAGACTGGGAAGGGCAGCCATGAAGGAGCTAGAGAAGACTTTCGCTTCCGGTGCTGACGCTGGGCTGAGTGCCACGTCCTCCCAGGGGCTCCTAGGGAGAATCCAAGTTTGCGTGTAATTTGGGGTGTTTTACCGCACCCCAATCCAGCCCTTGCAAGTGGGCTGAGAAGCAGGAATTCCCTGCAGCCATATATGCGGTTTGATCTCCTGAATACTCCGAGGGAGCTTTATTAAGTCCCCCGGAGTTTCAGACGTTTGATCCCGTGGGCACGAAGGGATTGAAATCGCCAGCGCGCAACTTCGGCTTTAGACTCTACCCTCCAGCACCTTATAAACATCATAAGGACTACATCAAGATTAAAACCTCACCTCCAGACGCCCAAGTGAGTAGATAAGAATCCTTCGCTTTTCACTGGCGTTATCGAATAACAGGGGGTTGAAGAAAACATTCCTGGTAACCGTTTTCCTCCCTTAATTGAACTGGATGATTTTGCTGCATGAGATCCATCAGACAAAGCAGCAGGAGCCTTATCAAACTGATCAACTTAAACTAAAACAACGAGCTTGAATGATTGACGTAAGATCTGCCAATCCGACGCGTTCTTAAAGGAAGGGGAGGGAGAAACCTTTGAGAATTTGCTTGGGGTAAAAAAGGTCCTCCAGCCACGTTTTACAACAAAGAGGATTTCTTGACCGGAAGACTCTGTGCTTCCTTCAATATCCCTCTCTATTGTTCTACAAGCAAATCAACAGGAAGAAGGTCGTAGGACCGGGAATTCGTCTTACTCGTGTTATACCAAAACCATTCCTGAAGGTAACAACCATAGAGAAGAGACGATAGAAGGTCCGTGATGAGGCAACTCCTGGAATACTTCCTGGTTCTGCCGATCTAGAGCGTCTGGTAAAACTCGTTGGTATTTTCAACTTTAAAAAGTTATTTTAAGCTTAAATACTCACTTTTTCAACCCGAAAAAGATATTAAGCTGGTCAATGAAATATTCTCTACCAACTACATGTAATGGACTCCTGCTAGATGACTATCAATTTCTTAACTAAGTTACATATGTAAATGTCTGGAACCTCTCCCTGATCTGGCTAAATTCATAGCCCTGCCTTTATGAAATTAAAGGAAACTTTACAGAATTTAACCATGGAAAAAAAAGTACAGGACATGCTTGCTAAACATTCTGAGGCGACAATTAAACAATTAAAACAGATATCAACACAGATGGCTCAACTGATCTCAATGATGATGACTCTTTACCAATCATCACAGGTATGTAATCAGAAGTTGGATCTGGTTACAGAAGACATAAAAGTCATGAAAACTCAAATGATGGCCACAAATACAGACATACAAGTAATGGATTCTTCTGTCCAAAAAGTCATGGAAGAATACAAGGATACAAAGAAGAAGACAGAAGTCCAAGAAGGTAACCAGCTGGTGACAAAGAGATCAGACATACAAGAAATGGACTTTTCATCTAAAAAAGTCATGGAAAGATGTGTGGATATAAGGAAGAAGAGAGCAGGTCAAGGAACACAGATTGAAGCCATGATGGAGATGAAGCCCAGAAAGAATTATTTTTGGATACGTATCCTGTCTGAGGAAATGAGAGAGAATAAAGAAATCCTGTTCCCATACCTGACTGACTTATTTCAGTTGCAGAAGGAAGTATTAGACCATGGTTAAAGGACTGATTTAAATATGATTGCTGGATTGGAAGGCTTTGATAGTGTGGATGGGTGGCATGGCTATTAACGATGTAGTGGAATTAAGATTTAGACATCATTTTGGGATTATGTAAACAAGTCCTCCTTATATAGACTATCAATTGATATAAAGGTATACTGGAATATGTGATTATTACTTTAAGGAAAATGTTGGAATGTACTAAGGATATTGGGGTTTTTTCTCCTTTTTTATAAGGGGTGGACTTGTGATATGGATTTGGGATATGATTTACACTGAAATAAGATCGATTAAACAGGAAATATCCCTAAAATATTGGAGAGGATGTTGTTTAGTATGATTAAATTCATGTTATACTGGCTGCAATTTTATGCAGCCAAATGGAAAGGGACAAAGGTTTCAGAATAAAGGGATTAAATCATTTAAATGTTAGAACTGGTGGAGTTGGAGAAACTAAGGAAAAGGGGAGAATTGAAGGAATCATTGTGATAATGTATAAGATCTGGGAAAAATGGAAGGTTACTTTTTACTCTGATCCAGAATGTAAAATTTTATATAACATGAAACTTTAGAATGAGATTAATACTAGGATCAGAATATGTTAACGAAGGATAATAACACTTCATTAAGAGGTAGATGGAGGTGATGGGGAAGTCGATTTATTTTTTATGTTTAATGGTAATCAAGACAACAATTAATGTAATTGTGATTGTGATATTATTTTTACATTGTTGTTAAAATTATGAAGAATTTATAGTTTTAAAAAACCAATAAAAATTTATATATATATAAAAAAAAGGAGCTAGAGAAGATTTTGAAGTGTAAGTATGTCTCACTGGCCACCAAGACTAGATTAATTCATGCCATCGTATTCCCTATTACTATGTATGGGTGTGAAAGCTGGACAGTGAAGAAAGCTGATAGGAAGAAAATAGATTCCTTTGAAATGTGGTGCTGGAGGAGAGTGTTACAGATTCCGTGGACTGCCAAAAAAAAAAAATCAGTGGGTTCTAGATCAAATCAAGCCTGAACTGACCCTAGAAGCTAAAATGACTAAACTGAGGCTGTCATATTTTGGTCACGTCATGAGACGACAAGAGTCACTGGAAAAGACAGTCATGCTAGGAAAAGTTGAGGGCAGCAGGAAAAGAGGAAGACCCAACAAGAGATGGATTGACTCAATAAAGGAAGTCACGACCTTCAATTTGCAGGATCTGAGCAGGGCTGTCAAAGATAGGACATTTTGGGGGACTTTCATTCATAGGGTCGTCATGAGTCGGAAGCGACTTGACGGCACTTAACACACACACACACACATAATAAAGAATGTAACTGAGCATGGGTAGGGTTTATCCCCCCCTCCAGGAAACTGTGGGTTTTATAATGCTTTTGATTTGTATATTGATGGTTCTTGGTCTCAGATACTATGTTTGATATATAAACTAACTTTTTGAGAGATCTGTGCAATATATTCAGCATATCCTGAACAGTATTTTCATTATTGGTTCTTGTAGGTTATCCGGGCTGTGTAACCGTGGTCTTGGTATTTTCTTTCCTGACGTTTCGCCAGCAGCTGTGGCAGGCATCTTCAGAGGAGTAAACAGTATTTTCATTATTGTTCTCAAACTTCCATATAAGTTCCATAGTTATATAACTTATAACTTCCATAGTTATATTTTTCTGCTGATTTATTTCTGGCTACCATTCTTTTCCAATAACATAAAAGCAGAGGTCAGGATTTTCATACTTCAGCTTTCAAAATATTTGGGGGGAGGAGGGAAGAGATTATGGATAGTACATTTCAAAAGGAAGAATCCGTAGATTGTGAAAAATGTCGTCACATAGTGAATTTCAGCCTCAGAAACTTTTCATCATCTTCAGGGTTGCAATCCTAAGAATGCTTTCCTGGCAGTAAGCCCCATTGACTTACTTGTTGTTATTGTTAGGTGGATCTGCAACTGGTTGACAGATTGTACCCTTACATGTTGATCTTTATGTGTGTAATATGATAACAGGCTACCCAACAGGGAAGAGGTATAAAAGAAGCAGATTCAGAGTATGGTCCTTAAAAAAAAACCTAGTAAAGGGCTGAGCCCTTTAACAACATAGTTTTGCTATGGCAAATGCTGAGATGACCAATAAACCTAGGACAACATCCAGTCAGAGAATCTGCAACAGCTTGTTATTGCTCTGAAACCAAATGTGCAAGTTTAATGAGACAATATCTGAACACCCTTTCTGAGTTCTATCAACTCATCCTATAATTAGAAGCAAAATCTTTAAGCTCTGTATATATGCAGCATCTGTCATGTACATAAGAAATAACAATTTCAGTCCTCCTGGGTGCTACCTGGATCACATTTATTCAATTTGTTCAAGGGTTCCTGGAACCAAGGTAGACATAACTAGATTTAGAATAAATAAAGACCCGTTTTATTGTTTATAAAGGATGGCCAAAATGGGCTACAACAGACATACCACTATGTTTTTCCAGTGTGGATACAATATGATAAACTGCCTAATAAATACCAATGGTTCTCCTAAATATGAAGAGTGCCCTGTTTGAACAACATTTAGCTTCCCAAACCCTCATTTTACTGGCCCTTAACTCTGCCTCATTCCATAAAGGTGATTAATTCCAAACACAATATACTATTTTGCATTCTTCTTACTGATAAGGAAGAGGGAACCTCTCTAGTATAAACTAGAAAGTATGCTTTGAGCTTTACATTTCACATAACCTAAACAGATTAGCAACTGGTTCTTGTAGGTTATCCGGGCTGTGTAACCGTGGTCTTGGAATTTTCTTTCCTGACGTTTCGCCAGCAACTGTGGCAGGCATCTTCAGAGTAGTAACACTGAAGGACAGTGTTACTACTCTGAAGATGCCTGCCACAGTTGCTGGCGAAACGTCAGGAAAGAAAATTCCAAGACCACGGTTACACAGCCCGGATAACCTACAAGAACCAATGAACTCTGACCGTGAAAGCCTTCGACAATAGATTAGCAACTATTCCACCTCCCTTATTTTGGAGGTTTTCTTAGGGGATCTTGGGGGGTGGAGCCATTCAACATCATGGCCTGCTCAGGGCTGCTCAATGGTGCTCACCACCAGGTGGCAAGGGAACCATGCAGTGGCTTGCGCCCATGCGGATCCCAAGGTTTGCCTCTCTTTGGTCCCCACCCCAGCAGGCAGGCTGGGGGTATGGGTTTATATTGGGCAGCAGGCAGGTTGCCCCATGTTGGATTCATCCCCATGCTGTGCCAATGCTCCTGCGGCTGTATTCTGTAAAGGGGTGGCCTATTTTCCCCAATCTGGTCCTCTGTTGTGGTCCTTCCCTTCTTACTCACTCCTCACATTGCCCCCAAGTCCACAAATAGAAACACCACTGGTGAAAGAGGAAGGGAAATCTCACTTTAATTTCAGCCACCAACCCTGGCATTGTTTTTATGGTGCCCACATGAAGTTGCTGGGGAAAGGAAGGTGGGAAAGATCCACTTTTGCTTGCCTGCACCTTCTGTTGGTGATGTATGGGATCCAACCCATTGGACATATTAGAATTATATGGATTTTATACTAGGTGATGCATCCAGAATTATTTTGTTTCCAGGTAGTTCCTTTTATTGTAGAGTTACTTCTGAATTCTTTGGGTCTTGAATAATTCTCTTTTAAATTTAGCAAATCTAAAATTTTCTGTAGGGTAAAAAGTGAGAGATTTCACAGATGAAAGCTGTATGCTCCCCTCCCCATCTTTTTGCAGTTTAGAGAGCAATCCTAAAAGAGAGATGTTCCACCAGGCTTGTGGTTGAGAACAACACTGCTCCTCTCAATGATGGACTGACCTTTTCTCTCTTGTAGCTCATGACCACTGGCTTAGGACTTAGCACCTCTGATCTTATCTGCTCCCCCTAGCGCTATGGTTGGAAACCATTTTTTCTCCCCACCCTTCATTGTTTTTCTCAAATGCTGGGGAGCAGAATTGGGTAAATTGAAGGCTGTTACTGCCTATGCCACTTGGATTAGCTGTAGAGCAGCTATTATAGTGGCTCAACCAAAACTGGATCTTAAAATTTGGTTCTATTGCTGTTCTATATTTAATTATAGTGTATTGTTTTGATTGTATGGATTATGTATATTTTGACTTGTTGGTAGCCTCTCTGAGCCCCACCTCGGTGGGGGGAGAGCAGGATATAAAATGAATAAATAAATAAAGTAGGTCTGCTCAGAATTCTACTCAGGTATCTTCAATGGGTCTTACTCAGGAAAGTGAATCTTAGGATTGCATTCTTCTCTTAGGATATTTTCAGGTGGAACAGATATGCTTAAATAAGCCTCTCCAGTCCAATAAGATAAGGATGATGAGGTGCCTCAAAGTAACTACCAGTATGGGAGATCAAAGGATCTTCCCAAGAGCAGCTTAAAGCTGTGAAAAATTCCAAAATGAAGCCTCTCATAGTCTGACCCAGCTTGCAGATAGTATGAGTGGCTGAAAGAGGTGACCAGCATAAATAACAAATCACACAACGCATGTAGGTAAGTCCTGGTTTGTCTGCATCTCTCAGCAGAGAGGATTTCTTTGCTATGCAGCCATCTCTGCAGTCTCATAGGCGTGAGGGGCAGTACAACTGAACAAACTGTGATTTATGAAACCAAATACTAAAACAAACCACAATTAATACAAGAGGGATAAACAAACTTACCTTAGCTGAAAATCCAGGTTTTGGTGCCAACCAGCAAGTCCCAATTTGTTGGACCATTTGTATTCAGATGTCACAACTAACCTGGGGTTTGATTAAACCATGGTTTATTTTGATGTCTGGGGGCAACCTTGGAGTCTTCCTTGGCAGTTGGTTATGAAATAAGGCTTGTAAAACACTTCATGCATTAAAAGTTCACTGTGATTTTTTAAAGGGTTTGATTTGTTTTATCAAACACTCAGAAAAATGCTCTTAATATTAACAGCATATGTCTCTAGTTCTTGCATGCTTCAGTAGTTTCATATTTTATCACAAAAGGTGTTGTAATGATTGATATGCCCTTATAGTCTCCAGTCAAAGATGGATAATATCCGGACAGGGTTTACAGGATCAACAGGCAATTCAGGTAGTGTAATATTTAAAAGCATTGGCTAACAAATAAAAGCAAGGCATGCATGAATAACCCTGGTGTCAATCAAATTATGCTAAGCAAAAAATCCACATAACAAGGTGAACTGCTCAGGGCAGTATACCGTTGCTGAAAAGATTTGGTGCTATTGTGAAAAAGAAAGTAACTCAACACTACCTATTTCTAGCTTTCTAAAGAGTGCATTATAAAACTAAGATAGCCTTTGATGATCTCTTAAAACTACAGCAAAATACTAGAATTAAAGATGCATGTGAACTTTGTAGGAAACAAAGAAATGTGTCAAATTCTGTTGCTGCTAATATATGAAAGGAAGTGACAACCTGCAAATGGCAATTATTACTGAGAATATTTCTGCAGCCTTTTCAATAATTCAGCAAAGTTTATCTTTAGCAGGAAGTAATATAGCATTGTGGTTCACTCCTACTGATAACAAAAATGTAGACTATGATTATTTCACAGTTTCTACATCATCTATATTTCTATTTCTCAAGCTTGGGCAGATCTGAGGATACCTAAATCTGTAGATTGGGCCCACACTGAGAGAAAGGAAATTTTCCTCCAAACTTGGGTGACCTCCACGGTTTGCAGAAAAATCTGAAACTTAAAAAAAAATTGAATGGGGAAATTAATCCCCCCAAAGAACAAAAGTGTTGTCTGAGCAAGCCCATACAACACTATTACCTTCTCCTCTGCTGTGAGCTGCATGGTGCAATCCATTGAGGTCAGTGCTAGTAGGGGAAAGCCTCAGTGGGCCTGCCTGGAGCTGTGGTGGCTGAACCGTTGAGAATGACGATGGTTGTGGGGTAGCCTTGGCAGGTCTGCTTGGAGTCACACTGGGTGAGCTGTTGAGACCAGCAATGTGGGGAAGAAAGCTTCAGCGGGCTGCCTGGAGCCTCCATGGCTGAATCACTGAGACTGGCAATGGTAGGGTGGAAAGCCTCAGAGGGCTGCCTGGAGCCTTGCAGGGCAAGCCACTGACAGTGGCAATGGTGGGGAGGGTGAAAAACCTGCATTGAGCCCTGCAGTGGTGGTGATGGGGGGTTACTGGGGGTAGCAGAAAAGGAGAGAAAGAAATAGTCATGGGGTGGTGGGGCAGGAAGACATAAAGAGAGAGTGATTGGATAGGAGGGAGAAAGATAAAGAGAGTGATGGGGCTGGGGAGGCAGAAAAAGAAAGAAAGAGAGTGGGGGCAGAGGAAAAGAGTGACAGACATGGGGAGAGAGTAAGAGAAGGGGTGGCAAGATTGAGAAGAGTGAGAGACAGAGAAGTAGGAAGAGGGCAGGAAACAAACGTGGGGGAATGGGATGGCTGCTCCCACAAGTTTCTTGCGGGTCCCCATTTGTATATTACAATAGCAAAATCTGAGGGTACTTAAATCCATTGAATGGAACTGTGAATGGGCAAGACAGATCTTTCTACAAACCTGAATAATGCCCCAAATTTGCAGAAAAATCTGAAATCTAAAAAAAAACATTCAGTGATTTAAAAAAACCCAAAATGATAAAAAGTGGCTGTAGCTTTAATAAACGGAAATCCTCAGTGTCCTTTGCTAGGCAACCACAGCACTCTAGGGTTGGGGAAAATGACATGCTTCCTGCAAGTCCCTGTGGGTTCTCACTTGTTTTTCTGATTATAGAATCTTTGGGCAGAAAGTGATTGGCATAAGAAAATGCCAGCTTCTGGGACCCCTGGAGCTTTGACTAAGGGCCAAACCAGATTGATGTTTTTTGACTGGATGGCCCAGGCTAGCCTGATCTTATCAGATCTCAGAAGCTAAGCAGGGTCAGCCCTGGTCAGTATTTGGATGGGAGACCACCAAGGAATACCACGGTTGCTGTGCAGAGGAAGGCACTGGCAAACCACCTCTGCTAGTCTCTTGCCATGAAAATCCCCCCAAAAGGGGGGAATCCCCGCCATAAGTCGGCTGTGACTTGAAGGCACTTTACACACACACACACTCCAAACAGGTGTTTTTTTTGTTTTTAAATAGCAGGCATGTAGTGGGAAAGATGATTAGGACTGGGACCATGGCACAAGGGATGGACTTAAAGCCTTCTTGCCTCTTCTCAACCTTCAATGGCTTTATAGAGCTGCTATTTGTTTCATTGGGGAGGCCAGTTTGTAAGCTGCACGCTTACTTATTTCATACTTTAGCACTCATTCAAGTAGTTTATTAGGATGCTATTGTCACAGATGGCCAGAAATATAGGGAAACAGTTGCAGGACTTGACTAAAAAGATCATAGAGAATGTTTTTGCACACCAGAAACAGAGCAAGCCTGACCTCTCAGGGAAGCATGCCAAGAAGGGAGTCTAGAGACCCAGAATAGAATAGCCTTGAAGTAAGAAGAAGACAGAGTGGCAACAATAATATGGCTTTATGTAGATTACCGTAGATTCTTTCTAACCCATTATCAATAGGTACAATTTGTTGAGGAGCAGGTGCGGAAGGGTCCAAGAACTGAAAGAATGTCCAGCTTCCCAGAAGTGATGGTATGATTCAAGGACTGGAGTATTGGTTGAGGGCCAAAATATGTTCATATGTAATTATGTATGTCTTCTTGGCAAAGGACAGATCTTGGTGGCTACAGCTGAATATAAATATGGCATTTCAAGTCTTAATGATACTGTAATTTCTTAATTACCTCTTAATTATATTATTTGACCTCCTTCATCCTCAATGTGACGCCTTTTTATTATATGATTTAAGCCTGTATATGGCATTTTTAAAACAAAAAGCAAGGTGATTTACAATGTAACTGCATTGTCATGCAACATTCTATCATTTACTGTTATAACACACTCTACTACACCTATACTTCAACAGTGAATAAATTTCCATTGGTAGAATGCATCCCCCCTTCCAAGATGCTTACGTGCATATATTTGTTTTAACTATTGGAATTACTGGATCATGTCTCATCAATTTAAGCTGTACTTTTTATATTAATATTCGAGTATTGAATCATCAGACTTCTACATTATTTTCTGGCCTAACATTCTCTCAAGAATTTTTTTTCTCCCCTGCATAATATTCAGTAAGGTTATCTAGGTTTTCTTCCTTAACTGATACAAACTGCATATCCTCCGGGTCTGTAAATTTCGGTAATTAATCAAAATCTAACCTAAACTAATCCCTTTGTTCATATAGCTAAAATATAGCTAAAGTAATTAATCTGGATATAAAAAATTAACTATTTTCAGAAGTAATAAGGGAATACTGTTAAACCTCTGTATATTTTCTGGCTCTGTTTCCTGAATTCTATGTGAGTTCTGCAAGACATAAGTCAGCAGGAAGGTGGAAAGAATGTCAGTAGGTAATAGGTGTGACAGACAGTCAAGTTGACCAAACACTATCCATCTTGTGACCAAAGAAGATTGTGTCGATAGGTTTCCTTTCAGTGCACAGGAATTCCTCCTACCAATTATTATTCTCTATAGGACTGCAGTCTGGAGCCCATATGACCAGAGACCCGCTAAAAAAGCCTTGTGCTTGTACCTTTCTCACTGATAGATAATGGGTTGACACTAATGGGTTCTCTGGTGCTTTTACATAGTTGCTATTGCTTTGCTAATACTAAACTCAGAGAGAGAAAGAAGATTTTCTATAGTGTGTTTATTAGAGTGTTCCATTCCTTTTTAAAAATAGACTTGCAGCACAATCTGAGGCAGAGTTACACACTTTTAAATCAATTGATTTGAATGATTTAGAAGGATATAACTCTGTATAGGATCACACTCTTAGACTATGAGAGTCTCTGCTTCTCCTATTATACTCTTAGCTTACTTATTTATGTAACACTGACATCAGCATGGGCCTCTGTGGGCATTTCTCAGGGTGCTGGAGATGGGGGCAAAGGCCCTTGCTTCAAAGACAGGGCTGCCCTCTATAGCTGGTATCCTATAGACCTCACCAGGGAAAGCTCACCCTTTCTAGCCCCATGTCCCAGCAAGATGTAGGCCAGTGCTGCAGCCCTCCACCACAGCTTAAACTCCAGCATCCATGCCTTGGTGCCTAGTCTTGGTGACCCAGGACATGTCTTCCAATCCAAACACTGGAGAGGTAGATTATGACCCTGAAACCAACCATTGTAAATGCTAATATTTTTGTGGCATCTTAGTTTACACCTTTTTTGTTTTTGTTTTTGGTGATACTCTTACTTACAGTTAAGAAGTTCTAGTCTGATTGTCCCACAAGAGCTGCCGCCAAGCGTCTATAATGTAGGACAGCTGTGACCAGCCCAGAGACCTTATACTGCTTCCAATCACAGGCACTCATGTTGCATGTTGCTAATTCCTTTGGGCTGAAATCCTAAAGACATTTACCTGGAAGTAAGTCCTACCAAATAACTTAGAACTTACTTCTGAGTAGGTCTGCTTTGAATTGCTGTCTTGGTGTTTTAACAGGAGTCCTGAACACAAAGATGTGAGTCATTCATGAGGTGGTCCCACCCTTGCCCTTGAGTTCAAGTCTCAGGCCCTACTGTAGCAGTCATTTTTTCTCATGGAAGGCCATGATGAGAGTAATTTGGGACTGAACTTTAAACCTTGAACACAATATGCTTGATGTGTGAACGATGTGTCATGCATGAATGTCATATTGACAGATTGTGTAGAGTTTTCCCTCAAAACTTTTGTGACTTTCCCCCTAGGAAATGCACGACAGCCAGATTCCCCATAGGCAACTAACAACTCGAGGCAGAAAAATGGAGTTCCCTTAGCAACAAGAGTTACATGAAAGGTCTTAAAACATCTCCTTCCATTAACAAATCTTTTCTTCCTTCGGTTTGTCATTGAGATAGTAAAAAAAAAAAGACATAATTTTTGTAGTAGCTAAAATTTATCAAACAGCTAGGGGAGATATTTCTATGCATATATGCACATATTTATTTGAGAACTTATTGCCACATAGGAAAAAAAGAATAAGCTATACTGTAGAAATGACTGTAATTACTGTAGCTGGCATGAGAGTGAAGAGAGGTTTGTACTTTCCAAAGGTGAAAAAAGTCTATTTTGTTAGAGAACAGAAGAAGAAATGTGAGGAGAAAATAGAGAACTACATAGCTTCATGTCACTATGTAATATGTGTATGCTAAAAAAAGAAATTAAAAGCAAAGTCAGAATTCATCTGTGGGCTACCTGTCTGACAGATTTCTGGCCTATCGTAGCAAAGCAATTGACTGCTGAGTGGAACTGCATGGTTCGTGGAGGCTTATGATCATTTTAAAACTTGTTTTTTTTCTTGTTCACTTCCCTCTCATAAAAATTGTCATCCACAAGCTGCTTTTACTCCTGCTGACAAAAAATAGTTGGGCACCTACCCATAAATATTCCACAAAGAGGGCAACAGCAGCCTGGAGGCGGTGATTTGGGGGAGCTAAAATGACAGGTAGGAAAAGCCCTCCCCTCCACCCCAAATCTCAGCAATTACAATCTGTACAAAAATGTCCTTTAAAATGAACATGGGAGCACATAGAACATGTACTTCCACCTACCTTGCTCCATAACCAGAGCAGCTGACAAACCCATTAGGGCAGCAATCCTTCCAACACCACCCCAACTTCCCAGTGTTACAGTTCAATCACTATCCAGAATTAAGCAACTAGATGTAAGGGCATAGAATAGGGTTACCAACAGAACTGGCCCAAGGGCTTTTGGTACTCTATGCTAGTTGGTTCAAGTGACCCCCCCCCCCTCAGGTTAGCCTGGGCATGATCCCTGCCGGTTGGCCAAGGCGTGCCCTCCCCGCAGCTGCCTGCTTGCCAGTAAGCCTAGACATATGTGCTCCAAGCTGCTAACTGGCCTAGGTATAGGGTAGGCATGCTCTGAGCCACCCACCAGCCAGCCCAGATAACACCACAGGGATGCCCCTAGCACAACAGCTAGGGCTACTGATTGGATGGGCTGTCCCTGGTTACCAACATCAAGGTGAGACTTGGAGTTCTCCCAGAAGTACAACTGATCTCCAGACTTTAGAGATCAGTTCCCCTGAAGTAAATGGCAACTTTGGAGAGTGGATGCTGTGGCATCGCATCCTGGCTGAGCTCCTCCCGCTCCATAAACTCCATCATCTCCATTCACCACGCCAAATCTCCAGGACTTTTCCAAGCCAGAGGTGGCAGCCCTAGCACTGTAGTGAAAACAAACTGTGTGATGGATAGATAGGGTTACCAGGTCCCTCTTCGCCACCAGCAAGAGGTTTTTGGGGAGGAGCCTGAGGAGGGTTGGATTTGGGGAGGGGAGGGACTTCAATGCCATAGAGTCCAATTTGCCAAAGCGGCCATTTTCTCCAGGGGAACTGATCTCTATTGGCTGGAGATCAGTTGTAATAGCAGGAGATCTCCAGCTACTACCTGGAGGTTGGCAAAACCCTATGGATAAAGACCTCTGAGATAAAGAAACAGAGAAAGCAAGAGGTAATTGAGGTTATTGATTATTTTAATGGTTATTTGTTTGGTCCTTTTTATTATAGGGCACCTCAAGCAGGTCTGGAGAAGCAGCATATAGATCTTCCAATTAATCAACTCATTAACTAACTAAATAGTACAGAGATACAGAGTGATGGTGTAGAGATAGGAAGGAAAATGTGAGCTATGAGTATGCTGAAAAAGGACACAGAGAAAGAAACAGAGAGAGAGGCAACATATTGAGATGAAGAAAGAACAAGGGAAAGATAGTCTATAAAGTTACAAGAAGACAAAACATAATTTCTGCTGTTCTTTAAATAGTGCTGTTGCCCTCTCAAATGAATAAAAATGTAGACGGGGCTTTCAGAGCTGTGCCCTCTTGGTTTCTGAACCACAGTGCCATCCCCATGGTACAGACACTTTTGAAAATGAGAGACACTTCAACAAGAAATTCCGTGGGCATGCCTAACATAGCTGCTTGGATCCTGGCTCTTGTCTTTAATTCAGGTCCATTTCACAAATGCATTTACAAGAGGTGGCAGCATGAGGTGGTGATTTATGTATGTGAATGCACCATCATGGGGGGTGGGGAAGCTTTTGTATATCACTTTAAACACAGTGTTTTTCAATATCACTTGAAACACAATGTTTTTCAATGGAATCAGTTCTTTCAAGCTCAGTCCAGTCAATGTTAAGCAAATCAACAGTTACAAACACATGATATTACTCACATGTGAACCAGCCTCAAGGGAAACTTGCTAATGCATAGAGCAATGTGAGTAGATTGCATTCTTTTTTCTGAATTCTACATTATGTGATGCTTTTTCTAACTAGGGTTGCCAGCCTCCAAGTGGTGGCTGGAGGTCTCCTGCTATTACAATTGATCTCTGCCCTGTCCGGAGTGGTTAAAACGCTTAGGGCAATTTAGCTTGGAAAGAAGGCAGTTAAGGGGAGACCTGATAGAGGTCTATACAAGTATGCATGGTATGGAGAGAGTGGACAGGGAGAAGCTTTTCTCCCACTCTCATAATAATAGAATGTGGGGTCAACTGCTGAAGCTGGAGAGTGACAAATTCAAAACTGATAAAGGGATGTTCACACAATGCATAAATTGTGGAACTCCTTGCCCCAGGATGTTGTGATGGCTGCCAACTTGGAAGGCTTTAAGAAGGGAGGACATGTTCATGGAGGCAAGGGCTATTTATGGCAACTTGTAAAAATGGATACTAGTCAGATTCAGATAGTTTATTTGCGGCCCTTGGCCAGATAAAACAAGATACATGGACTAAAATGGTCTTACCGACAAAGGTTTACAGTCCGAGTCTTAAGTCGCTTAAAAAATAAATAACATCCGAGTTACATCTGCCATTTGGACTAAGAGACGAATTGTCATTGCAGCCGTACAAAATTTTGCTACCTGAGAGGTGATTGAGGGATTATCTCCTTGTAGGAGCTTTTTCTATCTTTTCTCTTTCCCTGACGGGTCCCATTCTCAGTATGAGGGGCTCAATAAACTAGAACGGGGTGTTGTGTAATAGTTACAGTTCAGGAGAAAATGTTCAGTGGTTTCTAAATCCCCGGATTTGCAGTGGCATAGTCTCTCTGCCCTGGGTATCTTCTTGAATATCTAACATAGCAGAGGGTAAGGCTGCGCACCTAGCCAAGGTAAAAGCCCTCCTATATTTGTTTATCTCTAAGTAACAGAGATAGGCTGCCGGTGCAAGGATAAATTTGGAGGGGGGGAAGCCATAAATAAACCGATATCTTTAACTCTTTGGTTTATAGTTGACTTAGCTTGATCCCACCCTAACTGAAGTAGTGCTAGGGGGGTAAAACCCAGGTTATTTAGTTTGTCTTCAATGGCTATTATCCACTTAGACCTAAAGGTATCACAAAGGATCAGTGGAAGAAGACCCTTGGGGTTGAAATTAATTTTCAGCCATAGATAAAGCGAGGACAAGACAACCCTTGCCTCCACCTTCACCATGCCAGTTTCTAAACAGATCATAGCATTTGATACACATCTTGGCAATGGGTACTAGTCATTATGCATACCTATTCTCTCCAGGATCAGAGGAGCATGCCTATTATCTTAGGTGCTTTGGAACACAGGCAGGACAATGCAGTTGTCTTGTTTGAGGGTTTCCTAGAGGCAGCTGGTTGGCCACTGTGTGAACAGACTGCTGCACTTGGTCTGATCCAGCATGGCCTTTCTTATGTTTTTATGTAATGAAGTAACAGCTGTCTTGGTAACTATAGCTATAAAGAGTATTAAGACCAGGATTAAAGAGCTTGATATCTCTCTACACTGCAAGTTTCTCAGTGGCACAGGACCATGAACATTAACAATCTGAGCTGTATTTTCACAATCTGTCTACTCCTTGCAAGATGGCTTTCACTTATCTATGATCGTATACCCTTGACATATTTGGATGGCTGGTGTACCAAGCAGCCATCTGGTTACTGAAATGATTATATATTTGTGGTAGTAGACATGCCTCTTTATTTTTTCCCCATTGCTCACTATATTTTAGTTCTAGGGAGATGTTTCTTGCTGATAGTCTCACCAAAATTTTTGGATAGAATGTTTTTGATAAAGTCTGCAAACAGTTAACAGATCACAAGGTCTGTATGATCTGTTGGATTACAGTGCTTGGTCCTGTGGTGCAAAAATTAAGACAAATTAATTCTATAACATTTAGTCTCATGCTGTGAGAATCAAATAATAATGGAATGGACTCCAGCCCGTGGATATCTAGGTTGCAATAAATCTGTCAGATGCCACAAGCCTTTTTCTTTTTCTTCATCATAATAACATGGCTACTGCTCTAAAACCTGTTACAAACTCCATATGATCCTAGAACAGGCAGTTTCTAGCATTAAGAATACTGGCCCCATGGATAAGGGGATAGGGGGGTGGACTTTTCACTGTTTTGGATCCATATTACAGGTAGGGCAATTGCTTTATTATTCTGAATGTTTAGAGGTGCCCTTATGGTTTGGGATTTCAAATTGTGGGTTTTTTTTCCCTACAGTAACCTCAATATTTTGGGAACTGGAAAAACTGTTTGGTGGCTCCTGGTTCCTTTAAAATTTAAAGGGTTATTGTTTACTATGAGAGATGAACTGGCTACAGTCCCAGTCACAATCCTCTACTTCCCCCTACATGCTTGCTATTTACAAAGTGATGTTATTTACCTCTATGCCATGAAAACTGTTACCTGCCCATTTCCGCACATTGGTGGCAGAAAGTGCCATCAAATCAAGCCCAACTTATGGTGACTCCGTAGGGTTTTCAAGGCAACAGAGGAACAGAGGTAGTTTGCCACTGCTTGCCTCTGCATAGCAACTCTGGACTGCGTTGGTGGTCTCCCATCCAAGTACTAACCAGGGTCAACCATGCTCAGCTTACAAGATCTGATTAAACCTTTATTAAACAGACAGAATATTTTTTCTCCGGGTTGTTGGCAACCCTACAAATGGCATCTTCTTCCTATTTTAATACAAATATTGGATTGCAAGTGAAATACATGAGGATAAACAGAAACAGAAGTAAACAAAAACTGCTTGCTGCAAAAATACTCTGCAATAGTACAATTAGAAGAAGTTTGCTCTCTCACAGAGAGAAGTGGAGAGAGACAAAGGGATCCTTTCTTCACTTTTGAATCTGTCTGTAAGGCCTGCCTGTGAAAGATATTGCTTCTTACCTTTGCCCTCCTTGAGGTCCAAGAACAAAAAAATCATTCAGTACAGCTATCCAACTCTTTTTAAACATCAGACTAACCAAAAAAAGCTTTGTTAATATTTAGCAGCCCAAACTCCACGACCCTGATGGTGGTAAGGTGACATTTCTTATTTAGCTGATTTATGTTGATTTAAGAGGGTGCAATATATAGCCCTATAGATTGAATTAGTCTCTTTTCAGTGGACTCTTTCTCATATTATCAATTAAAGGGAAACAGCCCCATTTTTTGGACAGTGTAAGTAAAACTACTACGTTAATGAGAGGTGGTTTGGTCTTGAGGAATCTTGCCAGTAACAAAAGAAGAAAAGTCCTCTGATATGCTTTCTGAATAATCTCTTCTGTCTTGATATCCAGTAGTACAGAGATTCAGTTGTTCGTCTTGATTGGTAATCTGGCGCTGGTTCTAAAAATGAGAAGTGGGACTCCCTGGATAGACTCAAATAACACAAGAAGTATCTCAAGACAAGTCAGATACTTTCCCCCTTAGAATATTCATATCCCTGTGTAATATGTCACTGGTAGAGGATTGGTGTGGAGTGAAACACACACCCTGCATGTCGCATGGAGCAGACACCTTGTCCCTGTGATATATGGAGGAAAGGGAGTTGCTAGAAAAGAGATGAGTTCCCATCGGCTTTCATTTGACCCTTGTCCATTTTCTGTCAGTTCTGAAAATGTGTGTGTTTGATTCAGAGGGTAGTACAATTTTGAGTCACTCTGCCTTATTAAGGCAGCCAACTAAACCATACAAGCAGACCTGTGTACGAGTGCTGCATTAATTTTTAGGATTTAAACAGCATCCCAAAGAAAATGCCAGCATGATCAATTTACTGCAATCTGTACAGGGCTTGGAGTTGTGCCGTTCTGGGTCATTTCACACTGCATATTCCCTGCTCAATAAGGTATGGAATATTTTATAAACTCCCCCCCCCACCATGCATACTTCCTACAATCTAATAATGGCATCCAAAGGCATACTTTACTGGCTCTCAGACCCAAGTTTTGTTTTAAGCATTGCTAACTGTGAAGTTTAAACAATTTCTCTCTCTCTCTCTCTCTCCCCCCCCCCCGCCCCAATTTCTGGAAATTCACTCCAACAACAGCTGGAAACCTTTGGTTTATGAGGATGTTCCTAACTTTGTAGGGTCAGTTAAAAGTTTAATACCTGTTAGGATTAAGAAAAGCAAGTTATTTTCAATCAATTATCTAAAGCTGTTACCGAGAGAGAGAGAGAGAGAGAGAGAGAATTTTCTTTATCTTCCTGTATGTAATGGCAATTCTCTGTCTGCAGCATCATAGGCTAGGGGAGGATTTTCTGCCTTGCTTCCTTAATCTGGTTTTAATGAAACTGTGGACAAAATATCAGCATGACAGATAAATCCTGAATACATTCAAGGCATATTATGTTGGCAATCCAATATGCCTCGTTTGAAATGTCTCTCTGTGTGTGTTTTAATGCTAATTAACAGTGAGGATATTTACTAAGAGGATCAAAATGCTTTACAAACACCCCCTTAAAGCTGGGGTAAGAGTGAGAAGGCAACTTGAATTGTTTGAAATTTCCAGGTGCTTTAGGACTGGCTGCTTCTTCCTCGTCTAACGCTTGCCTTCCTTTTGGTGTGTAGAGAAAAGTCATGTGAGCATCCAGGAGAATGTGTGCGGTAGGGTCTGCCGGAGTGCAGAGCTAGCAGAGAGAACGAGCGTGTGAGAGATTGCTTGGTACGCAGGTAAATTGCAGGCAGCAGCCAGGGCTTCTATAGTCTTGGAGTGAATACTTGTGATCCAGTCCGTTCTTCGCTCCTCAGGAGTTCAAACCCTATAGAGTCCATGGTAACAGAAGTGTCATTTTCAAGGCTGAAACAGAGACAGAGAGGATGCTTTTGAACTTGTGAATCTCTTGGAAGACTTTGCTCCTTTCCCTGCATTTTTTAAAAAGGTAATATGATTACTCTTTTGCTTTCCTTTTCATAGTCATTTTACTTTATTGAAATCTATTTATCTATTACTGAAAAGGGCATATTTTTAAAGGGTGTGGATGCCTTTCTCATCATACTTAATACCTTTTTGTTGTGATAGATACACTGAAGGATTAAGGGGAAAGAGGTTAAAAGGGGGGTGGGTGGACCTGTCCACTTTCAGACTGTTGTCCTGAACCAAAAATGTTTGTATTCAATTTATCTAGACAAGTTACCTGGACAAGTTATCTGCACAAGCTATCAGTCTTTTGGTGCTACCCTGTGTTTAAAAGTCCAAAAGAGTTTCAAACTGTTTAACTGCTGTGGCTCTGATCCACAACCCACTATCTGAAGAACTCGGATTTAATCCAGTTTTTATTTAAAGAATTCTAAGATCAAAATGAGTTTCCATCAGCACACTTAGGCACAGCTAAAATGTGGATTAAGTGATTGGGCTGTGAAACAATTGTGTTATTCTACCTATGTTTTAACACTGCCTTCTGCTATGATGGGATTTTCCATCCTGTCCTCTGCTTCTGTATACAAACAAATGTTTCTAGTGGTACTCAGGACAATTAGAATGACAACATTTGGATCTTCTTTGGTGTCTTTACTACACACTCTTCTCATTGCTTTCTTCTCTTTCCAGCATTTTCTTTCTGCTCTTTCTTATTCTGAACCTGTTCTGGAAGTGGCCTCCATGGAATCACCAGTGTACATTTTTCGTGAGGAACCAGGCCCCACTTGCTCCCCAGGACTATGCCTGCTTCCAAGCAGCAGCAGCAGCAGCAATTGGCTCCTAGACTGGTCTCAATATGGCAGCAATAGCAGTGGCATGTATGAGGACTTCCAGCAGAACCACACCAACATCTCCCCAGCTATTCCCATAATCATCACTGCTGTCTATTCCATGGTCTTTGTGGTTGGCTTGGTTGGCAACTCTCTGGTGATGTTTGTCATCATAAGGTAAGAGGGAGATTTATTATAGATTATTTGAGTGCCATGGAGGGCAATCCTAAACAGAATCACACCATTCTAAGCCCATTAACTTCAATGGAATTAGAAAGGTGTCTTACTGTGTTTAGGGCTGTATGAATAGACTGATAGATAGCCTATGTGTGTCTTCTCAGAAGTGATTTCTGTTATACCCAGTAGGACGTATCCCCCAGATATGTGTGCATAGGTTTGCAGCCACAGTCATGAAAAATGCATGAAACAACAAAATAAGAGAAAGAATGTGTGAATTTATTTATTTATTTAAACTTCTACCCCGCCCTCAATCCCCAGCCACAGCTGGGCGCTTTGTGTACTTAGGAACAGATGTATAATTACTAAGACTCATGGATGTTAAGGTTCTAGGATATCACTTGGTGGTCGGATATTCAGATCCAGATAGCAAACCTTTGTCTATCAGGATCTTTGCAAATGGCATAAAGAGTCACTGTTGGTGAGAAAACCCACATACTGAAGCATTTCTTCCTTTAGGTACCTTTTCCTTGTCTTTCAATTTAGCATTACTTTGCTTAACCAACCATAAGGAATCTTCCCTCTGGATGCACCTGCAGCTGTTTCAGAGTATCAGAGACTGTCTCCTTTTGACTCTGAGACTATGAGTTTGAAATAGAAAATAGACTTGAAAGTTGTAAATTCTGTGGTTGCATGTTGTGGTAGAGTAGTTCAAAATATAGAAATTGTGGAAAAATGTGGATAGAGCTCCCCCCAGGGATAAGAAGCCAATAATGTTATATATACATAACAGTTGTTTTCTGTTGCCCCAGAAGGTCGGACCAGAACCAATGGGTTAAAATTAAATCAGAAGAATTTCCATCTAGACATTAGGAAGAAGTTTCTAACAGAGCGGTTCCTCAGCGGAACAGGCTTCCTCGGGAGGTGGTGGGCTCTCCTTCCCTGGAGTTTTTGAAGCAGAGGCTGGATGGCCATCTGTCAGTAATGCTGATTCTATGAACTTGGGCAGTTCATGGGGGGGCATCTTAGTCATCTTCTGGGCACTGGGTGTGTGTGTGGGAGGTGTGAGTTTCCTGCATTGTGCAGGGGGTTGGACTAGATGACCCTGGCGGTCCCTTCCAACTCTATGATTCTATAATTATCACCAATATTAAACAATACTCATACTCTTTCTCTCTTGCAGTCTACATAATTTGTTCTTTGTCTTTTGAAGAAAATGGTTTCATATTTAAAAGTACTATATATTGAGTGGGGGAGGGTTGAATTGAGACAATGATTTTGTCCACTGAGAGCTCACCTATGTAAAAAAGATTCCCATAGGTTCAATAGATCCCTGGTTTCCCCCCTGTACTTACCTATAGGTGCTGATTGGAGAGGTCACAGATTGTACGAAGGGACTTATCTCCATTAGTAGTTCCTTTGGTTAAAGTACAAATTATTCATGTGGGGAACATGTGAAATCTACACTTAATAGAAGGGAAAACTGAATGAGAATGTGCACCCAACTCTGTAGGGTGGACCAAGAAGTAACAAGTGGTAAAAACAATATCAGAATCTTCAAGCAGAAAATTGTGCAACATTTACATTTTATTTTAACCCTAACCCTAACCCTCAAACGAAGGATCTGTAGATCAGCACCATAAAATGAATATAATTTTTTCTTGCAAAAAGGTAACTACCATGTAACTATAATTATTTTCATGCTATATGTTTTATTACTATATGTGGATTCCTCCACCCTCCCAGTTTATCATTTATAGATTAATGTTAAATAATTGGATATTCAATGAAATAATATTTCAGATTATTTTTGAATATATTATTTAGCATGTTCTGTTCTCTCTACATCTTACCTTGCCTGGTTTTTCTAAGAGTTTTAAATATTTTCATTATGGAAAGTAGCATATCAGTGTTAGTTTACATGTTGTTTATAGATTGTATATATTATTACCAATACTATATAATACTTATACTCTCTCTGTTCTAGTCTATACACAGAGTCACACACACACACACCCAAGCAACCTATAGCACAATGATTTATAATTTGTTATACATAAACACACAGACAAGTGGCATTCCTGCAAGGACTTGTGGGGGGCATCTCATCCTCCCCTCACTATTTGCTCTTTCCCGAAAGCCTGATAGCAACTCCCCCTTTTCTGCTTTCCCTTTTCCTACTTCTTTTCCTCCTTCCCTCCCCGCACAGTTTCTCTCTGGGAAAGCTCTGGGTGGTTCTGGCTTTCTAGCTGGGCTGGGCCCACTTCTTTTGTGCTGGCTGCCAGGCTAAGCCCAGTTACACAGTGTCACACCTACAAGTACTTGTGGTGGGGGGGGCTCACTTTCCTCTGTATCCCCCTACCCACCTGTTTCCTCATTTTATCTTTCTGGCAGTTCCCATATTCTCACCTTTACCTTTTCTCCTCCCACCCATCAACCAACATATTTCTTATCTTCCCCCCATCTTCAGCTACTATTATTTGTGCATGTGTGTAAAGTGCCATCAAGTCACAGCTGACTTATGGGGTTTTCATGGCAAGAGATTAACAGAGGTGGTTTGCCATCGCCTTCCTCTGCACAGCAACCCTGGTATTCCTTGGTGGTCTCCCATCCAAATACTAACCACCAGAAGGGCTGACCCTTCTGAGATCTGATGAGATCAGGCTAGCCTGGGCCATCCAGGTCAGGGCTATTATTATTTATTTACTTGGTTTATACCCCACCTTTCTCCACAATGAGTACACAAAGCCACTTCAATCACTCTCCTTCATTTTATTCTCACCGCAATCCTGTGGGGTAGGTTAGACTGAAAGTGTGTGACTGGCCCAAGATCACCCAGAGAGCACTATGGCAAAATGGGCATTACTTTTTAAGATTTCAGATTTTTCTGCAGGCCTGGGGCTTTTCACAAGTTTGTAGAATGATCTGTCTTGCCTGTTCATAGCCCCAGTCTCTTGATTTAAGTATCAATAGATGGTGTCACTTTGAGAATTAAATATATTCATTCTGAAGAAAAAGTTGTTTGGGGTGATTATGTATAAAAGCTGCTGAATCTACAGAGAGTAAGAGACAAGAGACATTATGGTGGAAGAAAACTAGAGATAGATGTTATTTTCTCTTGACTCTTGGTACACAGTTGGCCTGAGTCTATACATGTCCATTCAAACATGCGTTCCACCGATTCAGATGGATTTAGTCCTAGGTAAGTACGTTAGAATGGTAGTCAAGCTATTCTATGCATACTTACTCAGGGATAAGTTCATTGAAAGGTCCTTTCTTGTGATGCCTAGGCCTGGTTTGTATATTTGATGACCATAAAAAGCAAGTGTCAGAGAAGAGATGGTTAGTACAGAATATTTGTAAAGAATTTGCCTCAGGATGTCACATGTCATGAGCATTATGACAGGGAGGTATGTGATTTATATCTTGCTCTAGTCAGGTGCAAAAAACCAGATTTGGGTCTTTTGTTATGGGAAACATATACATAATTTTGTTCTTTAATCGTGTAATTAAAGTTCATGTTATTAGGAAACAATCCAGTAATTGCTTCTACAGGATTTTACAGGATTTACTGGGAAGCTTGCTTCTGGTTGCAACTTTTCCATCCCCTGCCCAGTTGGGATTAAAATTCTCATGGACTGTACCCTTCACCTAAATAATCATTCTTACCTTTTTAAGCACCTAGGAGGCCCTGGGAAGGGGCTGTGGTTTAGAGGCAGAGAATCTTCTTGGCAGGCAGAAGGTCCAAGGTTCAATCCCCAGCATCTCCAGTTAACAGAATCAGTAATGTGAAAGACCTCCACCTAAGATCCTGGAGAGCCACTGCCAATCTGAGTACCATAGTGATTTAGATGGACCAAGGGTCTGATTCAATACAAGACAGCTTCATTGGTTCATTTATTTGTTCATGTGAGACAGCATCCCTGTTCAACAAGCAATTAAAATGTAATACTCAGTAGGTTTAAGAAGGTGTGATTTTATGATTGACCTTTTCATTCTTTCTCAGAGTCCTCAGGAGTAGGCTGGAGTGTGTATTTTTAAATAAAAAGTCAGTGTGTTGACAAGAGGAGAAATGTTCCATCTTATACCATTTCTTGCTGTGCTATGTTATTTCACTATTTTTCTCCCAGCCCAGCTGACTTGTTTCACATTAGTGCCTGGTGGGACAAAAGCAGTGATATAGTATGGAAGGAAATGGGAAGAGGTTAGCATTAGGGGTGTGCATCTGGCTAAAGTCGAACCGACCCCAACTCCTGAAAAATACCTTATTGGTATTTGTTTTGTGTGTGTGTGTGTGTGGGGAAAAATGATGACAATTAAAGGAAGCTGAAAAGTGGATCCTGACTAATGCTACGTTTTTGGGTACTATTTGGGGCTATTTTGGCCCCACTGCCATTTTTCCCTTCCCCCTTATTTACCTGCTGGCTGAGTCCACTCCTCACTACCACCTCCGTAGTCCACGTGGACTTCAGAGGCGGCAGGCAGCACAGAACTGAATGCTGGGCTCAGCCAAGCCCAGCATTCAGCTCTTCACCATGTATTTTTCGGGTTCAGGTTTAATAAACCCATACTTCTTGATTATTCGGAAAAAGCTGATACCTTCTTTCCCCCAGTTCTTAGACCGAGGTCTTGAACAATAAAACCATAAAACTTATATATGACCCATCTCTAAAAACACCCCCCCTTCGTCTCTTCTCTGCAGCCTCCAAAAAACGAGCAACAAAATAAGTACGCTGAGGGTCAGAGTCCTCTAAGAGGAACTGAACCTTTTGCTCCAAAGTTGCTCAAGAAGATGTGGACCATTTGTTAAAACATGGTATTATCAATTGTAGCCTAAGTTGGTATACGTAAGGACAATACAGAAGGATATGTACCAAGGAGTCCATTGACTGAAGAGGGCAGGGACACAGCTGGTTTGAAAAAGGGATCTTTAGCATATGGCCCAGCAAAACCATTGAAAAAGGGCAATTAAATCTTGAATGCATATAGATTCTACATAACTTTGGACTAACCAGAGAATCCAGATAGAAAGGAAGAGTATCCTTAGATATCAGGCCCAGGGCAAGTGGGGAACATGTCCTCCGCGTATCAAAATGAGTGTAACTCTTATCTCTAGCATAGATCAATTTGGCTACATGTTTTTTACATTGATCTACAGAAGAAAAGGTCTTCTAGCTTATGTTTAAAATGCTGGAGCCTAGGATTCAGCTTTTTTTCAGATTAAAAAATAGTAATTCCAGGTTTGTTAAACCTGAACCCGAAAATACCGAAAAAAATGGTGCACATTCCTAGTTAGCATGAGTTCTGGTATTATTTTTAAAAATACTTTGCTTACATGAGTGGACAAACACTTCCATGGCTGCTCTTCTAAACACAATAAAAGTGTCTGAGAGATCTCAAATCTTGAATTAGAGGCTCCCTCACATAGATAATCTAATCCTTCAAAAACAGCAGTCTCTTTCATATTTCTGAAATTATATGTTTCCTCTTTACAACTGGAAGGTGAGACCTAAGCCTCTGATTCTATCCCCTAATCAGGCTTTAGGGCAGATGGGTTACCTGTCAGTGAGGGTGGGTCAAAGCCTGTGCCTCTGTCTCTATTCTTCAGTCTCTTGGTGCCCTGCCTGCTACACTGTACAAAGCCTTTGTAATGATTCTGTGCTGTAGCTGAGCTTTCTATCATGGCTGGCTATATAGCCTAAGGCTCAACAACTGCCTCTGTCTTCTTCCTGTTTTTATAGGATGTAAAAGCATAGACTTTCCAGAAAAATGTCAGTTCTTACACAGCCCGGATAACCTACAAGAACCAATGAACTCTGACCGTGAAAGCCTTCGACAATATTTCAATTCTTACTGTTCTGTTTGACAGGAAGATATGCTAATAGTTGTGGTTGGATGTTGTCTCTGTCATGCATATATCTGTGTAGTTACTTTCTCCCTTTGCAGTCATTTTGGAGGGGCTGTGGTTCACTAGTTGAGCATCTGCTTTGCGTGCAGATGGTCCCAGGTTCATTCCCTGGGACATTTAAGGTAAAAAGGATAAAACAATGTTTTGGCTCAGGATAAGGCAGCTTCCTGTGTTCCTTTTCACCTCCACCAGAGGGAAAGGCGCTATAATCTTGCAACTCCAAATGCTGGAAATAATGCTGGTTTCTTACAACTCCCAAATGATATAAATAATTCCCAAATGTTGGAAATAATAAATGGGAATAGTCTCAAAATCTTAATTGATAAATTCTTGATTGCATATCTATCCTTGTTTCCTCTGAGTATTTATCTCAAACCTATGACTTTTATGTGGCTCAAAATCAACCTCATCCTTAAAACTGATAAAATTGTTTTGGCTTTGTAGCCATTACAGAAGGTTGGAACCACATGGAAAACATGTCCTTGTGGTTTCTACCTGGCTCACAGTTTTCCAGTTAAATGTCACTGATCTAGGTGTGACACAAGCCCTGTTCACATGTTACAAATGCATACATCCTGCCTGTTTCCACATACAACAGTTGGTAAGAAGGAGCCAACGTGTGTTCACTTAACAAATTAAACCAGGGACCAGCAGCTAGATAAATGTGGGTTTGCATCACACATTCAGCTGCACATTTGGGTCTCCACTGGATATGTTATGAAATTACTTAAAACTTTTAGGATGTGGTGTCATTTCAACTTGTAATGGAAACTTAGCACCAGGGTTATGGATATGCCATTGTGATGCTTTTGTCAACCAGTAATAGCTACCATAGGCAGAGCGTGACTCATCCAGTCATTCAGGAATCACTCAGTGTATCTGGTCTCCATTGCCCCAGAATTCCATTCAGACGAATGAACCGTTGACAATTATCGAGCTCCAAGATGGCCACTTTTTCAAATTATCTTGCAAGCCACCTTTGATTTGAATAATTTTCTGGGAGGAGGGGGGAAACGGCTTTAACAAGAAACTCCTTATAGTTATGTGGAGAGGAAAAAAGCAACTTATGTTTCTCAGATGTGTCGGATGATACTTCAGGGAAAAGGAACCTAGTTCTCTACTCGCAGTTAGCAATGTAATGCAGTCAAATCCCACACAGAGTTTCAGTGTGCCTAACTTGGATTTAGCTAGTTTTGTGCCACCTTTCAGCCCAATTTAGAGACTCTCATGGTCAGATACAACAATTATAAACAGATAAAACAATATTAAATATGTCATAAAACCTGTCGTGTGTGTGTGTGTGTGTGTGTGAAGTGCCGTCAAGTCGCAGCTGACTTATGGCTACCCCTTTTGGGGTTTTCATGGCAAGAGACTAACAGAGGTGGTTTGCCAGTGTCTTCCTCTGCATAGCAACCCTGGTATTTCTTGGTGGTCTCCCATCCAAATACTAACCAGGGCTGACCCTGCTTAGCTTCTGAGATCTGACGAGATCATAGGACACAGCAAAAGATAATATGGCACAATGGTTGCTTACCTCCAGGGGCTTGGAGATCTCCTGGGGTTACAACTGGTTTCCAGGTTACAGAGGTCACTTCCCCTGGAGAAAATGGCTGCTTTGGAAAGTGGAGTTTATGGCATTATACCCGGCTGAGGTCCCTCCTCTCTCCAAACTCTGCCCTTCCTAGGCTCCATTTTATGTTACTGTGCATTTTCATTCTCTGAACGTTTTGTTACTTTGAAACATAATATAATCTGGCATATTTTTGTTTTTGTGGCAATGCTTCTACCATGATACATCGGAATTTGGCTTGGGATAGAACTGTACCCCATATGCAATATGTACAAGATTTTTGCAGAGTTGTTAGAGGGGTTAAAGATCAAAACGAGCATTTGAATTGTGTTTTGAGCAAACTGGAAGCGAGAGTAGCTGTAACAGAGCATGTTTAATACGTACATCAGAACAGGTCACAGTAAGGTCCCTAGATGTTATATTTTCTTCTTGCTTCATTATACAAATGTGTTGTGAGGGGGAGAAATTTGCCTTTTATCACCTGGGCTGTATTAATGTCCATCCAGGTCAGGGCACACACACACACAGCTTTAATATCTGTGAAGAAAATTCTATATAGTTTTCTTGTATTTATTGTGTTTTTTAAAAATTCAATTCACCTTGAGTCTTGTGAGAAAGATGAGTTATAAATGAAGTAAGTGAACGGGCAAATGGGGCACAATATTCTACTTGAAGTGTGGTTATTGCTGGTTAAATAACCACCTCTGACACAGTTAGTTGCTGGATGAGAGCTTGGAAACAGGCAGTGGACCAATCAGAAGCTGCAAATGGTGCCACAATGAATGGGTGCCTGTTGTCCTGACTACAACATATTCTCCCCTTTGGAAGCTGCTGGGCTGACATACCCGACATAGGATAGGGAAAGAAGCTACTCAGCAGTGTATTATACCACTTTCAAAGGCACAGAACTATGCCAAAGCAACCCCGTCCTTCATTTTGCTTTCAGAGTATTCCCGCTGATGCTGTTCAATAAAAGCTTTGACTATTTCAGCTGTTTCTGTGTGGCAAAGAGGATTAGCAAACAAGGAATCTCCCCCATCCTGCTTGTCACTTTGATGGACTTCATGATGGGCAGTGGGAGGAGAATCAGTAAAGACTGCCCTTCCTCTTCCACCAGTGGAAAACAAGTACTGAATATAACCCTCACCTTTAACAATGCTCAAGAGATTAATATTAATGTAATTCCCTATTTAGAAAGCTCCATTGCTATGAGTTTCATTGGTAAGTTGTAAAGGGAATGATATTTGTGATTGAGAAGGAAGGCAGCGTGGCATAGCCTGATCTCACCAGATCTTGGTACTTGGATGGGAGACCACCAAGGAAGACTCTGCAGAGGAAGGCAATGGCAAACCAGCTCTGCTGCTCACTTGCCTTGAAAGCCACTTGCTGGGGTCACCGTAAGTCGGCTGTGACTTGACAGCACTTTAAGCACACAATATTTGTGATTAAACAGCCCTTGAAAAGTCTGCTTCCTTCTGTGTCACTATAGCTAGGACAGTTCTGAGTCACCATTAGATTTTTGAGGGGAACATAGACAGTGAGTCTGTGTGGCTAAAGTTTCAATTGCTACTCTTGGATCATTTTGACAATACTGAAAAACTTTCCTAGAACTTCAGGGGTCACTTTTTTGTCCAACATGCTGAAAATCTGGATCTCCAGATCCTCAAGGCATGCTCAGTTCCGTGCATATTTCAGCTCCCAAGAAATACCCAAGCAGCAAGTGTAATATGTACAGAGGAATTCTAATCAGAATCTTACTCTGATCTATTTTACGGGACTTACTCTTAGGGTAGTACTGTTAGGTCTTTTATGCATGAGTTGGATCTCCCTGCTTGAACCTGGGTTTATCACACATTAAAATAACCCGGGTTGGGGGAAACTGTATGCATTGGCTTGAATGATCAGGGACAAAACTGTGTGCTAATTGAACCATGAATACAGAAAAGCAGTCTCCCAAGCTCAAATCAAGCCCCATCCCTTTAAATGCTGCTCTGTAATTGGCTTACTTCGCATTCCTCCACGTGAGAGAAGATTTCCGTCCCCCCAGACCCAACTGCTGCATAAAAAAGCATTTTAAGAACAAAAAAACCCAAAAAAACTGAGCAATCTGAAAGAAGGGGGGAAATCAAGCCTTGTTTTAAAAAAGCCTTTCTTTTGCTCAGAAGCGACGGTTCCTGGGTCAGCGGGAGCCTCATTTGCTGCCCCGGGCCCGGAGAAACGAAAGTCAGCTTGAGGGGGCGGGCCAGCTGATCAGCGCAGCTGGGGCATGCAGCGCTGGGCGGTTGCCGTGTGCAGAAGCCCCGTGAGTGCTGGGGGGCTGCATCCTGGCCAATGGGGTGCCCCCCTTCAGTTTAAAGGGGCCAATAGGGAGGTGGCTCTGTCTGAGGGTGCGGGATCTTGGACCGGAGGTCCAGAGTAGGGCTGTTGATTCGGTTTGTCCGAACCAAAAAAAAGCCGAATTTTCCGTAATTCGGGGGTTTTCCGTTCGGATGGAACCGAACTGAAAAAAGGCGGGAAAACGACGCCCCGAATTCAGCAAATTCGGGGCGATCGCTGAATAAATTTGGCAGGTTCAGAGTTCCCGAACCTGCCTTTTCCCGCCTTTAAAGACCCACCGCCCCCTCTCCCTGAAGGCGTGTGGGGGGCGTTTTAAACAGATCTGCGCCTTCCAGCTGGAAGGCGCAGATCTGTTGCCCCCCCCGCGTGCCTGCACGGGGCTTCCCTGAAGGCGCGCGGGGGTGCTTTAAACAGATCTGTTTAAAGAGCCCCCTGCGCGCCTTCACGGGGCTTCCCTGAAGCCGGGCAGGGGTCGCTTTAAACAGATCTGTGCCTTCCAGCTGGGAGGCGCAGATCTGTTCCCCCCCCCACGCGCGCCTTCACGGGGCTTCCCTGAAGGCACGCGGGGGACACTTTAAACAGATCTGCGCCTTCCAGCTGGAAGGCACAGATCTGTTTAAAGAGCCCCCCCCCCGCGCGCCTTCATGGATGCCCCGTGAAGGCCCGCAGGGGGGCTCTTTAAAGACCCCCGCCCCCTTCCTGACTCTCGGTTTGAAGTGGTGGGCGCCGCCTGGGTAGGCGGCGCCCAGCACTTCAAAGATCCGGCCGAATTTCCCCCCGAACTCCAGATCTTGCGCCGAATTTTGCGTATCCGAAGCGGGGGAGTTCGGACTTCGGCACATCCAGAATTAAAAAGGGCCGAATTTTGCCGAAGCAGAACTTTACTGAATTTGTTTTTCAACAGCCCTAGTCCAGAGTGAGCAGGCTTCACTCTGGTCCTCTGAAGGAGGATAAAAGTGGGGCTGTTGCTCTCGGGAGCTCAGTTCATTGCTCGTTTTGGCCCCTCCCACCCTCCCTCATATATACATTGGTGGTTAATTTTGTCACAACTTGGGCAGTGGTGCATGGGGGCTGTATCAGTTTGTGGGGGAAAGCGGTTTGCACGCCCCTTTCCTCTGGACTGGGGACCCCGATAAGGGGTTTTGGGGAAGAGGCTCAAGGTTGATAGGCCCAAATTGGGGGTCAGTCAGCCTCTTCTCTAAGTGGCGTGGGGTTACACCTAGTGGTGGACATCCTGGTGTCAAAACCTCGGTAGCGCCATCCCTTTAAAGAACCCTCAGCGGGACCGCTGAGGGAGGGCCTATACATCCTGCTGCATTGGGGCTGGCTGATGTACCTGATGCAGCGCCCATGCTGTGCCAAGGCTATTGTAGCTGTTGCCAAATAAGTTGTGGCCACATTATTTCCAAAAATATAGTTTAAAAAGTTAAAATAAGTTCAGTCCAATAAAGTTATAATGTTTTGCTTGTTAAATGTCTGCAGTTATTGACTGAAGTATTCTCCATGGTTAGCCCTGGGTTGGCAAAGAGGTCCGAGGAAGCAGGAAGCACTTGAATCCCCGCCTCTTTACACACTGCTTTGTGATTGGCTGTGAGAGAAACCAATCTTATGTTTTTCCCTCTGCATGCTGCTTTAAAGAGGGGATTGGAAAAGGGTGGGGTGTGATGGCTCGGGGAAGCTCAACCCGAGAACAGAGTATGCACACTCTGTGACTCCGGAATGAGCCAGAATGAACGGTTTAACTCAGGCCAGAAGAGGAAAAGCCGGGCTCGTTTTGCATTGAAACTGCGTTGAGCTTCCAAGGAATGAGGTATCATGCATACTGAAAATTTTGATCGGGGAATAAAGGAGGTTAAAGTGACCATGCATGAATGACCTTAGCTTCATGCAGACATAATAGAAGATCAAGTGCACAGAAGTCTCTTCCACCTGAACCTTTTTCTGCTCTTCAGAATGTATGATCGACATCACTTGTTAAGTACAACACACTTCATTTAAGTCATTTACAGTGTCCATTGGAACTGTATTGCATTTTAGTTTAACTTACACAGCTCCAGGGGGTTACCGCACTTTGTATTCCCAGTGATGTATTAAGAGTTTGAAATGAAAACGTTATAAAAAATGCTGTTCGCACTTTGTTTGGCCCCTTTAGCTGTCTTCCAACCATTTATAAGCCATGGTATCCAAAAACCCTTTTAAAGTGATGTTTTTTATAACATTTTCAAACTCTTAATACATCGCTGGGAATACAAAGTACGGTAACCCCCCTACTTAGAGCTCTGTTTTGTCTTGGGATTTTCCAACTTGTATCATTGCTAATACCTCACTATTGCCAAATTATTCAAAATGAGTATGTACATAAGTCTTTTGATTTCTCCAAATATTTAAGTGGTTGATGCTGTAGTATATTTTCTAAAGTGCAAATAAGAATCTGAAATAAGCATGGATTGGAAACATAAGTTATTGGATATAGTGCAACAGTAATCATTCAGTTTATAGATTTTCACCATGAGGAGAATGATTACAATAACACAGTATCCAATGCTAGATCCCCCCATGTACTGTACATGTAAATGCATGTTATCTGAGGCTAGCTGGTACAGCTGTGTGAAAGTTCTTTGAAATATAATACATGGCAAGGCATCTATATGAAGGAGCTCACCATGTTGTTCTGGTGGTATTTCACCAATGCAAACTGAAAAAAAGGTTAGCGATTTCAGCCTGCATAATATCAAGGTAGGAAGCACTGTAGAAGGATGGCAAACTATTTCATTGTATTAGGGAGTATGCATTTGGATACTCCTAAGCCAAAATTAAGCCCCAAAGTAGCTTGGGGGTGTCTGAAATGACCTCAAATACTCTCAAAATTCTGTGTGTAATGAAAATTTATCTCCCAGAATTTCAGGAATGTTACAGTTTTGAGGAGGTGCAGAATTGCGGAGGGAGAGGAAGGAAGCTGGCTTGTTAAATAGCTGTTGGTAGGGGTTTCTATCCCTTTACATTTTAAAGGGACCTGATACTATTAGCTGACAGTGTGGGGGGGGGGGAGTCTACTACCATTGGAAATAATGGGGCCATTATTTCCTATGGGTGCAGGAGAAGCCATAGGAAATGATGGCTCCACCAGAGTATCAGCTGTGAGAGTCAGCATCAGCTGTTAGGTGTGGCTTCTAGTCCCTTTAAAATTTAAAGGGCAAGAGACACTGACTAACAGCTGTTGGGTATGACCAGTTTCTTCTGTCTCCCTCACTGGCCTTGCTTCCTGTGGGGAGAGGAATGGAAAGGAACCAGGAAAATGGTGCAGAATGTTTTGAACCTGCAAAAGTAACCCCCCAAACTGTAAAAAGGGGCCAGAAACTTTAGGATGTAAAAAGGCATGCCCTGCTGGAAATCTAAATCCAAAATTAACACAGGTTTGTTTTTTTTAGTGCTCACCCCTTCATAGCATGACTGATCTGGAAAAGCCTCCAAAGTTTTGCACTGACAGTGGCTATCACGCCGCTGCTTGCACGTGTGAACCAAACTTCATTATGAACATTGCTGTCCAAAATGTATGGTTGTATAAGTAATCAGCAACAGAAGGGAATTCACAGTCATTAGCACTGCCATCCTAAGGAGATCTACTCAGAATGCCACTCCAGTGTATTTAGTGGGGCTTACTCCCAGGAAAGCATCCTTAGGAAAGCACTTTGCATTTGGTCATACAACAATAATTATAGGATTTTTTAAAAAAGCTTTCAGTGGTGACAGGAGGATGAAAACCGTTAACTTTAAAAACCAAGATTCCTATAAAGCAAAACAAAAACAGTTTGGTTTCAACTGGGCATCAGCATGCAAAATTCCATTATCAGCTGTTGTTTGATCTTAGTGGATGGCAACAAATCTATCAGCTTTACTATAACTTGACTAATATGCATAAGCTAATTACAATCACTCATAAATCCAGTTCTGCCTCTGGCAAGTAATGCTTAATTGGTAAGCAGTGAGTCAATAAATCAGATAAAGGACTGTATAAAAAAAAGGAAGTGGAATATAATCCAAGACTTGTAAATGCTGGTAAAGTAGTATCAAGCTCTGCCAAATGTTCAAGAGACTTTTGGGAGCAAAAATTATCCCTCCTGACAAACCTAAGCTACTCTTTTCATGTTGTCCCCAGGGGAAGTCTGTAGCCACTATGCTTTTTGGACCTCAACCGGTGTTGTTCTACCCCATTTACTTCCAATGTCACCACTGAAAAAGGAGGGACTGAATGCTGATGTAAAAAAAAACAACCCTCGTGCCATTTTAGCTTGGCTCTAATGTTTCGGAATATTCTTCCTAATAGGGAGACTTATGGTTCTTTTTCTCTTCTTGTGCTCCAGATACACAAAGATGAAGACAGCCACCAACATTTATATTTTTAACTTGGCTCTGGCTGATGCCTTAGTTACCACCACAATGCCTTTCCAAAGCACAGAGTACTTAATGAACTCGTGGCCCTTTGGGGATGTGCTGTGTAAGATAGTCATTTCCATTGACTACTACAACATGTTTACCAGCATCTTCACGCTGACCATGATGAGTGTCGATCGATACATTGCTGTGTGCCACCCCGTGAAGGCTCTGGACTTCCGCACCCCTCTGAAGGCAAAAGTAATCAACATCTGCATCTGGCTATTATCTTCATCAGTGGGCATTTCGGCCATTGTTCTTGGTGGCACCAAGGTCAGGGAAGGTGAGTCTAGGCTCTGCTCTGTTCATGGGGTCATTGCTGTTTGGTGGGAAAGGTGTTGTTTTGTTTGTTTGTTACGGCTGGTTCATACTAGGATCCTCAGAGTACCACCTTTCATTTTGCAAAAAAGGTACTGTTCTAAACAGCACAGGGCTGTAGAGGAATACTTCTAGTTTACGACTGCAGAATTGCAAAAGGAAGAAAGAGGAATTCAAGTGCTTTCTACTTGAAAGTAGCTATTGTCAGTACTTAGCATTTATGTAGCACTTTAGATTGTTCATAGCTCTAAGATCAGACAAAGGTGACACTTCTATATAAAAGATCTATTTATTGCAGCTCTCTAACGGGACAGTTTCTATACATATACTACAGCTGCACAATTTCTTCTTACTTGCTGTACAAAGTACTCTCCCCTCCTCTTCATCTGCAGAGCTTATTCTTTTTTTAGGGTTCTTACTTCAGCTACTTCTTCTAGGGAGAAAGTAGGGCTACACGTACTCCCTGGATCTCTTAAAACTGTAACTCAGTAGACAAACAGCCCTCTTTTTTTCCTGAATAGACATTAGGCAAACCCCCATTAAGAAGGTCATCCTGTAAGCCATCCCTAAATCATACATATCCATGCCAGGTCATCATAGTAGCAAGACAGGCTTTACACTGACCACATGGAAACTTCTGGAAACATCATTCCTGAGAAAGATGCTCCATGCAGTAGCTAACATGTGTAGGGAGACTTCCCATGTAGCTTCTACTGTGTAGAGAGCATCCAAGCATGAACACATCCAGAGATGCTATGGAGATTTCCAAAACAATGGGGGTGCTCCACATGTGATTTAGTCGCCGTATTATATATACCTATGGAGACGCCACCCTGTGGATTCCCCCCCACCAGCAGCTGCAACACTTAAAGCAGCCCTAG
Source organism: Euleptes europaea (assembly GCF_029931775.1). NCBI lineage: Eukaryota > Metazoa > Chordata > Lepidosauria > Squamata > Sphaerodactylidae > Euleptes > Euleptes europaea. The sequence continues at coordinate 43,995,166 of NC_079319.1, forward strand.
GTTTTCTGTGTTTTCACTGTCAATTTATGGTTAAAAAGAGCAAAAGGCACAATTTGTTGCAGAGGAGGAAAGACTGTTAGCTCACTGATTCAATCAAGTGGGCTGAAATATTATAGTATACCTTATAATATTTTTCCCTGCTCCATAAATTTCACATCTTTGTAAATCATTCATCTCCACTATCAGCAGTTCTTCCTCATTACTTCCAGAGCAGTTCCTCTAAAAGCTTATGCTTCTTTTTCCAGCCACTTAAAATGTGAATGCTCCAGTGCATTAGGGAGGTACAGAACTGTGTACAGGTAAAAAGGCAATAAAATGCATTTGCACGGTCAGGCTGAGGCTCATTCACTAAAATCAGCAGCGGTATCAAACTTGATGTGACCATGTTTACAAACTTCAGGCTGTAAAGAGGCTGAGAAATCTGGGCTCAGAGGTAAAGGAAGAAGCCCTTCATCTCTTCCCATCACCCACTGCACTTTGCACTAGCATAAAGGGCTGGGAGGTACCAGGAGTGCTCTACCACCCTGCCTTTATAACCCTTTTCATGGAAGCAAATATTTCCTCATGCAGGATTCCCAGAGATTATCCCTTTGTTTCCACTAAACTGAAATAAACATTGGTTATATTTGTTATGTTGCCTAAATAAAGGCAAAACTTTGGTAAGTTAACTTTTACCCCCTTTAAGCACCATCTGTGCTCACAGTCATATTGCTAAAGGAGCATTTTTCTCCTGGACGACTCAAACACGAGTTTGTTCTGAGCCAAGGGGAGTCTTGAATGAGCAGTGAGTGGCTAGTGAGATGGGTGGAGGTCAGAGCACAAGCACTTTTGGTGAACATAAAAAAACAATCACCAGTAATTTTTCCTCTCCTAAAAAGAAGCCTAATAAATGGAACTGCCACAAATTTAAAGGTCTGTTTTTATATGTTAGAGGGAACTCATCTCAAGGCCTGTTTGCTGGCCCGCGAGTGGGGAGGGCTGGGAGGAGGCAGTGGGGTTTTTTGCTGCTCTATCCAGTGGTAGCGAGGCTTACTCCAGGGACACGGCCAGGGAGCCCTGTACAGAGAAACGCTGCTCCAACTTAGTTGATGGCCCTGCTTGGAACAGGATTTTTTAAAAATCTAGTAAAATATGAGCTATGTTTGACTGTAAATTCTGTTTGTTTAACCTATCCATGATTATTGTTGTTTTTATTGACCCTTTCATACAGGCACTACCGAGTGTTCACTGCAGTTTCCAGATGAAGACTATGTCTGGTGGGACATCTTTATGAAAATTTGTGTCTTCGTTTTTGCATTTATTATCCCAGTGTTGATTATAATTGTTTGCTATACTCTGATGATTCTGCGCTTGAAGAGCGTGAGACTTCTGTCCGGCTCTCGAGAAAAAGACCGAAACCTTCGCCGCATCACCAGATTGGTTCTTGTCGTAGTGGCAGTTTTTATTATCTGTTGGACTCCAATCCACATTTTTGTACTGATTGAGGCCCTGGGGGATGTGTCCCACAGTACTGCAGCCATTTCAAGTTATTATTTCTGTATTGCCTTGGGCTACACCAATAGCAGTCTCAATCCCATCCTTTATGCTTTTCTGGATGAAAACTTCAAGCGTTGTTTCAAAGATTTCTGCTTTCCTTTTAAGACGAAGACAGATAAACAAAGCACCAACAGAGTCAGAAACACCATCCGAGACTCTGCTTATGCAGAACAGGCTGATGGGACAAACAAGCCAGTATGACTAGCCGTGGAAATGTCGTCTTACTGTCCTCCAGGACAAGATGAGTCCAATGACTTTGGACTAACTCAGATAACTACTGCAGTGTGAAAGGGACAACGATAGTCCCATTTGATACTATGTAAGAAATCCCACAGTCTGAACTGATATATTCCCACTGCTGCTAACAAGGGTTTCTTCAAAAGTGCTTTTGGATCATATTAAAAACAGATCTTTGTACATAGCTGCATATCAGTTTTGAGAAGAAAAAGCAGAAAAAGCTCTTCGTTATGCTAATGTCTTTGTGGAAAGGGAAATCTTTTTTTCTTATACTATCTGCTGTTGTTTAGATTCCAGATGGAAATAATAGTGTGGCTTTCAGTGCCTGGTAAAAAAAAAAATTGGAGTAATAATAATATTTTACTATACTGGATTATAAGAAAAGGTGTCAGTTCTGAGCTTATAACACCTGTCAAAACTGCAAAATCCACATTTTCCTTACAGCCCCTGAATACAAAGTGTATTTCCAGAAAGCTACATAGCCATGAGTCTTGTAGCAGATTATGGAAACTACCATCCTTATGTTTAAATCTGGGAGCTCCTGATTGACACGATAATATTTTACATGATGATTGTATCTATTACTTCATAGGCTGGTCAATGAAAATGTCAATTACATGCAAGTAATAACCATTAATGCTGAGGGAACCTCATATATGATAATTATATAATTATTGCATGAGTGGACTATGTGAATTTTATTGATACACACAATTCATATCTAACTTTTACTCCCTATCTAGGATAGGGTTGCCAGGCTTCCAGCTATGGTGAGAGACATCCTGCTAGCAACCCTTGTTGCCCAATGCTGCTTGAAAAAGTGGTGGGAGAATTTTTTTTAAAAAAAATACCAGTGTTGTGCACAACATGGCATGACTTCCAGGAAAAACCCAGACATGATGCCATGTCGCTCTAGGAACTGCTGGTAACTCTCTGGTTTATCATAGAGTTTCCAGTGATTCCTAGAATGTGTCACTTCTGGTTTTCCCAGGTGATGTCATGGCTCACATGGTACTGATGTCCCCCATGTCACCACCCCCACTTTTTTGGACATATTCCAGTGAAAGTTTAAATCAAATTTAGCTAATTTCTACACTCGCAGGTGAGTTTTTAGATCTTCACAAACACTGATTTCCCCAGATTTCAAACATTCACTTGAATTATATAATCCTCTTTCAGTGAATTTGAAATAAAATTAAAACACATTGAAAATTGGAGGGTATAACAAATAAATGACCAGTGATTCCACAATTGCCTACCCAACTAAACACTGGTTGGATCCCTCATCTCCTTTCTGTTAAGTGATCGGCCTTCATTTGGCAAAGAAATACTTCGTCACTTAGCAGAAGGAAATGGCAGGATCCACCTCTAATAGGGCCATTTTAAGCTTGTCTGCTTGGAATCCTACTCATATCTATTTAATGGGACTTACTCTTAGGAACGTGTTTTTAGGATTGCACTATTATAATCTCTGGTTCTGGTGGTCTACTCCATTTCTAAAGTGCCAAGACCAAAAATGAACATGTGTGAATTTTAAAATTAAAACAAGTACTACTATCTTTCCTGTTTGTAAAGTAAGCTTGAAAATATGCTGTTGCTAAAGTTTAGGGAATCAGAGGAAATCATGGTGTGGCTTTAAAATGGCTGGGCTGAGAATATTTACACCCCATTCCTCACCTCGAGGACTGAAATTCTTTAGAAGGAGTGCAAGGGCCCACGCCTGCGTCTGTGCCCCTTGCGCCAGTAAGACTGGCACAGATGCTGGCGTAGGGCCTCTCACGTCGCCTTCCCTACACTGCTGTGGCAGTGCGGCCCTGAGACGCTGGCGCAGCCTCCTGCCAGTGTCCTAATGGCACACTTCTGTGCACCGTCTTCCCAGGGGGCATTCCCGGGGTGGTCCAGAGCTTTCACTCTCCAAAGCCACACATATTTTTCAGCCAAAATAAAATGTTCAAATATGTATAATTTATTCCAATTAGTCTTTTCTGACTTTAACATTGTGAGCTGTGCTTTTATGTCTGTTTGTACTCTGAGCTTCCTGGTTCAAGCATGTTAATTGGAATAACTTTTGTACTTGTGCCTGTTCACTACAGAAGTGTCACAATGTTGTTGTTGTTTTAACAGCACTTAAAATACAAGCTAATATATATATATATATATAAGTGTCTTGATTATTAGTGCTTTTTGTGTATGGAAATATCTCTACCTAATGATTGTGAACATTATAGTAAACCTTTCACAATGTAGAGCTGATGATAAGGAAATATCAAACCATCTACAGGAGAATATGGTACATTTTTCCTCTTGCAAACACATCATTCAGTCTTGTGATACTGCTTTCGCTATGCTTTTTTCTTACTGTGAGCTAAAAGGAACCTTCATAGAGCTGTATCACTGTCTCCATTAGCTCACAGTAGTCAAGATGGAGTGTCTCATAACTAGTCACACACAAGGTCCAAGTTTTTCTATTAGTTTGTATTGTCTATGTCGTACATTATACACTGTTATGATTATTATGATATTATGCTTCCCACATTTGATGAGATTCATCTGACCCTTGCCGAGACAGTTAAGAGCATCGGGGTTATACTGGACCAACATAATTGTTGAATAAACAAGTTAATACAGTTGCAAAAAAGGAGTTCTTCCAACTCAGCCTAGCTTGAAAAATGGCCCCTTACCTTGATACAGCTGAATGGGCCACCTGGATCTAGGCCATGGTGATATTGAGACTAGACTACTGTAATGCACTGTCCATTGGTTTCCCCTCAAAATCAATTCAAAAACTCCAGCTGGTGCAGAATGCTACAGCTTAGCTATTATTGGGAGCTTGATGGCGCATGCACATTGCTCTTATTCTGCAGTCACTCCACTGGATGCCCATCAGTTACTGGGCTCAATTTAAGGTATTAGCTATCACATACAACACCTTTCATGGCCTTGGGAACCCAACTCTGCAAGACTGACTCGCCCTATAGTCAACCATGATAGCTTTGCTCATCTGAACTGGTTCTTCTGCAGGTAGCAAAATCAACAACTGCCCATACACGTGCCTTCTCTGTTGTGGCCCCTACCTTGTGGAATGGTCTGCCTGAGAAGGTCAGGATGGTTCCCATTCTCCTGGCTTTCCACAAACTATGCAAATCTGAACGATTGGAGCAGGCATTTCTATGCAGGCCATAGCCTAGCACTGTACAAAATTATTCATAAAGTTATTTGGACAAATTATAAGGGACTGTGGTCTATACTACTGTGTATAGTTTGCTGTAAGTTGGATCCTACTATGTAATTTTACATAATTTTATGCATCATGTTAAAACCTATGCTTTGCTTCAAATTCTGTTTTTAAGACTTCTGGTTGGTTCTACAACCCAAATCCTATTTCATTGTTTATTGAATGCCCCATCCTGTTGATTGTATTGGCTCACTCTGTAATTCGCCTTGAGTCCCAAAGAGAAAGGCGGACTATAGATAACGAAATAAATATTGTTTAAGTATTTTTGTGTGTGGAATTGATCCACAGTTAATTGGGATATCAAATGGGATAAATGTTTAAAAGGTCCAAATGTTTATCTCCATCTAACTTTATTCCATTGATTCATGGGGAGAGACATACCAATGCATTTAACAGAGCAATCTGAAGCAGTTAACTCTTATAAGCCCATTGAGGGGAGGGACTGTGGCTCAGTGGCAGAGCATCTGCTTGGCATGAAGAAGGTCCCAGGTTCAATCCCTGGCCTCCCCAGTTAAAGGGACTAGGCAAGTAGGTGATGTGAAAGACCTCTACCTGAGACCCTGGATAGCCGCTGCTGGTCTGAGTAGACAATATGACTTTGATGGACCAAGGGTCTGATTCAGTATAAGGCAGCTTCATGTGCGTTCAAATGGTGCCTTAGGAAAAGGTTTCCTGCTTCTGGTTTCCAGGAGGATGGAGAGGCATTTGAGGCTGCCATAGGAGGGCCATCCTGCTACATGAATGGAAATACTTTATATCCCTAGAAAACTTTGTGGCTCCAAGGTGTTGTTGTCACACAATACTAGGAATGTGTGGACAGTTTGGTTTGCTTTATTTGCATTCATCACCTCCTTTTAAACAATTGTGAGACTTACACATTTTGTTTCTTTGTTTTTATTCCACCTAAACTAATAGCATGATTATATACAGTTGCGGATGGTGGTGGACAGTGCTGTCAAATCACAGCTGACTTTCTGGTGACCCCATAGGGTTTTCAAGGCAAGAGACGTTCGGAGGTGGTCTGCCATTGCCTGCCTCTGCGTGGGCTGAAAGAGTTCTGAAAGAACTGTGACTGGCCCAAGGTCACCCAGCAGGTTTCATGTGGAAAATTGCTGATACCTAATTAGAATCAACATTTATTTGTAGCAATTACTGTAGAGGAAAAACTTGCCTTTTATAAACACAGAATGTGAGACATTTTAACAAGGCTACAAAATGTTCCATGAGGAATCATTAATCATAATATCTCATTTCCAGAATTTCTGGCTATGCACATTTGTCATTATTAGGTACATTGTAGCATTCCGTTTAGTGAAAATTAGATATGCTATCAAATTTAATCACAAACAGCATTTGGAAGCAATTCAAACTCCACCCAGAATGTGTTGAAATATGACTGGAATGTTTTGAATTCTAGTTAGGTTCCTTTCCAGTTGAAACTTTAAGGGACAGCGTATGTGTAAAAACCTTGAAAGCTGCCATGCTACCATGATGTCCTCTTGCCTCTGCATCTGTGAAGGAGGCTAACATACAGCTGAGGCCTTCAAGGATGCTAGCTGTGCCCCTGCTGCAGAATCTGCTCCCTTGGGTAAATTCAAAAATATATTGTGGGCTCTTGGATACTAAGTTGATTCCAGAAAGGAAACAGAACTTTTGAGAGACATTTCAATGAAATATTCAAGTCTGTGGAATCTTTTTTTTCCCTAAAATGGAATGAGATCAGCCTGTTTCTAGAAAAAAAGGGAGACTAAGCACTGTAAAAATATAAACATCAGGTGTAATTCAAATGCTAATTAGAATACAAGGTTTCCTTCTAAGACAAAGTACCGAAATGAACCAAAAGTACAGTATTTGTATTAACAAATGTGGAGATTAATTTTGAGAAGTCCACTAGGTAAAGATTTAATGGAAGTCAACCTGAGTATTGTTACCTAGTGGTTGGAGTAACCCTCTCCCCCATCCACAAAATTCCTTGTCAGACATTTCCAAGTCATCTGTCTTCATATATGGTATCTCTGTCATAGATGAGTAAATTTGGTGTTTCTTAAAATAGATAAATTGTCTGCAACAGTGATAGCCCATTATATTAAAAAAAATTCTAGAGCTAGGAGCCTCTTTGTAAATAAGACACTTTGTTCATTGACAGATTAATGGCTTCCCTGGAGCTGTTCAGCTGGAGTAGTAATAGAACGCACAGTTTCTCTTCATCCCTTTCTTGGGATATGAGATCTTCTTGTGGATTATTACTATAAGGAGGCAAGAGAAAGCTTCAGGGTCAGAGACAGAAAAAGGGATGGTCCAATTCAGAAACAGAAAACAGAACCTTTATTGGCATTAACAGTAACAAAACAAACATGTAAAGCAGCTAGATATGGATCTAAAAAGAATAAATACACAGTTCATCGATGGTCCAATTCATTTCTTTCCGCACCTTAACTTGTCCTTCCTTTTTTATGGCACAACTGTACTGCAGTAACCAAAAGATGCTAGCACAGAAGAGCCAGTGGCTGCTGCTGAACCATAACTTGGTTTGGGGCTAGGCCCCTGTATTGGCACAAGGAACCAAACTGTCCACTTGGGTGAGACACGTATGGCCTTAGATGTCCTTCTCTTCAAGGTCTTAGCAAAGATTGGCCAGGGATTGAGACTGAGGCCCTGTTGCATACTAAGCCAGGATTGTTTCAATATAGGGTTGCCAGCTCCAGGTTGGGAAATCCCTGGAATTTTGGGTGTGGAGTCTGCGGAGGGCAGGGTTTGGAGAGGGCAGGGACTTCAAAGTCATAGAGTCAAATTGCCAGTGGCCATTTTCTCCAGGGGAACTGATCTCTATCGGCTGGAGATCCATTGTAATAGCAGGAGATCACCAGCTAGTACCTGGAGGTTACCAAAAACAGCAGCACGCAGGCTCACAATGAAGAAACATATACTGAAACTCTGTATTCTACAATACTTTATCATGCATTTCTATAAATAAATAAACCAAAAAGCATTCACAATACAAACAAAGGACAACAAATGCTAAATGAGTTCCCGCTCATTTAGTGGTTCCTGTGGGAACTCATTTAGCATTTGTTATCCTTTGTTTGTATTGTAGATACAGAGTTTCAGTATATGTTTCTTCATTGTGAGCCTGCGTGCTGCTGTTTTTGGTAACTACGTTGTTTTCAGCACAGGTATTTTGTTATTTGAGTACCTGGAGGTTGGCGACCCTATTTCAATACCACATGGCATGCACAATTGAGCCTGTTAATCACTACCCATGAAATATCTTTGAGGACTGAGTGGGGATGCTAATGGAAACTTGTTCGGCTTTATTAATCCCATAAACTATAAGGAAAGAACTATGACTCAATACAGCTAGCTCTCACCCCAGTTCATAAAAATATTAGCAACTTTTTATTTCTGTTGCACAAAGTTACAATAAGTTTATTGGGATTTTATACTTGTGCAACAATAAAATACAGTTTGTGCCTATACATGGGCTTGTACAAGTTCATGCTTCAGAATACACAAAAAGACTTTGATTTAAAAAGAACAGAACACCTACTTTCCCCTAGCAATGCTTAGAATGATAGAAATATATAGTTTAGTCATCTGTCCTTATTATAGTTCTGTTTGTATACCATAATAAAATGAAAGAGCAGTAAGGCGTTTGTCACTTCATTTGAAATATTTTGCTATTTCCTTTTTAGTCTTCATTGTTTCTCAAAGTATATCACTTCGTTGAATCTCTTAAATGGCTGTCAACTGAAAACACTGCCTCGATGGAATAACTTTTATTGGAACAAATTCATTTGGTATACATTTTTTAAACCGTTGAGGTTTTTGATAGTGAATGCTGGCATGCAATAAATGTGAACTGAATAAAAATAAGATGTACAATAGCTGATATTTACAATGTAGTCCACAAAATACTTAAGCGAGAAGTCTTGCAGATAGGCAAATGATGTCCAATTAATGTCAATAAGGCCTAGATTTAGGTGTTTCCAAAAAGGAACATGGCAGTCAGAGGAGACTGAACACGGACCCAGGCACAGCCAGCCCCTCTGCATGGACTCCAGAGATTCAGATTGGGTTCTTTTGCTGTATAACCCATAATTTAAAAAATACATTTAAGCCAATATATTTGCTTAAATTCATATTTAATTAATTTAGACATAAATATGCTCATTTAACTGACTTTTGGAAGATGGTTGCTCTTGCTCCTGCCAAAAGTGAAATTTGACAGCAGATGTTCATTAAACTCATAGAATGCTACTGCATAATTCAGATATATACGATTTCCAGTCACCAACATCAGATTTGCAAATTCCCAAGGAATCAGGCCCCCAGATCCAGAGCATTTCTGGCTGTGTACATAAAACTTAAGTTTGCAGTCCCAAATCATTTATTTCCTGTGCCCCTTTGGAGACTTTAATTAGTCTGCTCTAGAGTATGCGATTCATGCATTCTTCTCCTGTCTAGAGACAAATTTAAGGTCTTAAAATTTAATTTCAGAATATGTCCCCGAACCTTTACTATACCAATCTGACTCACTTCAGAAATACAGTAAATGGTATGAATCCAAGCAACATTATTTCTAAGATTACGGAGCAGGCTGAATTTTTCTTAGCTGACAATAAAGGCTTTGCTTTTGTCTGATGGAGTCTGCAGAGCCACAAGGGGTTGGGGAATAGAGCGGAGCATATGGCTTTTTCATCATAATAGATAAACCATTCCAGCCAGCCTTAATGCATTACAAAAGACAAAGGGAAACTCTTTGCTTTTACTTGCTGGCCAGCAGTACTGCACATATGAGATGGATAGAGGCAGAAGCCTAGATTCCCCCCACAGTAGGCCACTCACTTGCCCCACAGAGAAAATGGGGAGGCAGAGACAAAGGCTTTCACTTTCTCTCTCTCTCCCCCCACCCATGGCAAATACACAACAAATTAGACCAGATGTGAGAGATGACAAGGAAGGATCAAATAATTTTTTGTGTGAGAGAGCTACTGGTTCAGGATCTGAGATCAGTCCATGTATGTACTTGGTTGACTATTTAAAAAAACAAAACCATAACATATGGGTCAGAGAAACTTAACTCTGTCCCAGTCTATGTCTTACCCAAGTGCTTTCAGAATCCCCCTCCCCTCAGCCTGCATAACCTGTATCGAAACAAGGCTGGGAGAAAAATATGAAAGCATGGGAGAGAATTAAAGTAAATGGTACAAGAAGGTAGGGTTTAGTTTGTCTCACCTGAAGGTTCCATTTTTATTTAAAAACACACTTCTCACAGCTTGAGGAATGAAAGGAAAAACTCACAAGTCAATCCATGCCTTCCTATGTCTGCTCTGTGTAGAAATTTTAATTGTTCATAGAATGGAACGATGTTTTCTTATGTGCCTCAAATATGGCCAGGAGAATCCCTCAGCTAGCGGGGAGGAGGGCTCAAACCCTGAGAATTTCATCCTAATTAGATTGAGGGAAGGGAATAGATGGTGGAATTGTCTTCCTATTGATGTCAACTATTAGGTTCATTTCCTAATATGACTAGCTTTGGAAAAAGTTGTTAAAGAATCTGACGCAAGTTGTTATATGTTGACAGCTGAATTCCCTTGTGCTTCATATAGACTGATCAACTGAGCTGGATGGCACCAGGCATCCCTGAGGAGCTCAGTGGAGAATATGGGAAAGGCTGACCTGACACCTCTAGTCATTTTGCCAGGAGAATAGTAAGGGATGACTACTGATCAGATCTTTAATAAAATTTTATCCTGGTGCCACCAATATCCCTCTAAGGAACCATTGTGGTACTGGCTTCTTCCATGACTTTATCAAAATAATGTCTTTGGAAATTTTACACAGAATACAGCACAGGACAATGTAGATAAAAGTCAGTGCCCTTACCATAAGCAGCTTGGAAAACAGACATTTGCAAACTATGGCTATATAGCATTAGCTATTTGGAGGACCTAGAATGGAATATGCTTTGCAAATAAGCACATTTTGGATGTTGTCCTTAGCAGGAGAAGGGTAATAAGTGTTTCTGTGTCCTTGAAAATAACATACTTCATTATAATAATACCATATTTTGTTGCTAGACAGGGCTGGTGACTAAATATCAAAAATAACAAAATAAGTGGGAATGCTTTCTAGAGTAAATTATATCTCCTTATAATATGACATGACTTTAAAGTTGCCCCCTTTGTTACCAAAAGGACACTCACATCAGGGTATCTCTGCACATGTAGAATCTAGACACTGATTCTCAAGGGACATTTTAAGTAAATGTATAAATAGCTCCAGGCAAGTTTTGGCAGGCCTTCAGAGAAGGATGAAAGAAGGAAATGCAGTGTTTAAACAGAGAGTAAGTTTATTGTCCTGAGACACAGAGAAGCAGAAAAAAGCAAAAGTAAGAAGGCAAGTCTTGGTAGTTTAGTTATAAAATACAGTAACAATTTACTTGTGGCAATCCAATGAAAAAAATTGTAAGGTCTTCGTGTGCAGTTGTAGCTGAAAAAACCCTGAAAAAAAAACCCTGAAAAAAATGTGTTCCTCTCACATAGCTAGTCCAAGAAAACAAACTAGTACCCAGGACACAGAGAGGCATGGAGCTAGCTGAAGGCTGTAGGGTTGGAAAGGCTATGAGAAACTAGTCAGGATGTGAATCAATTATGATTGAAGCTACTAAGGGGATATGGGAGGAAGGATGTAAAAGAAGGTTTAGAGAAGAGAAGCAGAATACCAGAAATTAGTGCAACAGCAAGATGTTTCTACATTATGTGAATCTAATGTAGAGCTGTGAATCTACATTATCTTCCTGCTCACTTAGCTCTGAACCTCAGCCTGGTATCTTAATATAATCTCCCTGACTGTTGAGGTTCAGGGCTTGGTGAGCAGGAAGCTTCATGTTTATCTAGCGCTGAACCTGAGTGGAAGGGATATTTTTTTACATCTCCCTCTCCATTCTGTATGGAAGAATTTGGAGAGGTGGGGAATAGGGTTGGAAAGTATACATTTCACAGCACGCATCTTCCAACCTGTAAATTTCCCCACCCACCCATACCAGGATACGGCAAGTTGTTACAGGGTCTGCAAATTTCATAACTGAAAGAGTCGTTTGGGATGATGGTGATTAATAAGGTTAGAAGTAGTGCTTTCCCTCTTATTTCAATCAATCTGCCCACTAGGATCTTCATAGATTACAAATGATCCAGGTCATTAAAAGCTTATTCCATTCTGGACTGGAAAGGGAAAATTGACAAATCCCCCCAGCCCCAATGTCACCCCTTGCAAATATTTTAAGCAGTTAGGGACTTTAACTGACCAATCTCCCCTCCTGGCCACCAGTGGGAGATGGGGGGTCTCCTTGGATCCTCTCCCTGTTTTCTTTTTTCCCTTTAGTTTGTACAAAGCTGCCCCCAATATCCTGAAGCACAATTAAAAAAAAACATGCTCAGAGCTCATCGGGCCACTGTTGTTGTTGTTAGAGAGAAGGAAGTTTTTTCATTTACAAACTATTTTCCCCTTCATATCTAGAAGCCTGCAGAAACACCACCTTGGTAAACGGGTGGCCACATTTTGCTGTTCTGTGATATGCATAGGATGATCAAGAATGATAGTGGATATTGACTAGCAGAATTCAGCATCTGATAGTCATGAAAGGTACTACCTAAGAAGTGAAGTCTTACTTCCACTATTAATTCACTAGTTACCTTTATGTAAGACATGCTTTCTCAACTCTGCCAATACCCTCAACTATATTATTATTATTATTAGTAGCAGCGGTGGCAGCATCCTATTGTGAGTACATTGGATTTTACCATTTTATGCTTATAGCACACACACACAAATCCTGCTATTGTCCTTGTAGCTAAGACCTTACTAGAATTAAGCAGGGTATAATTTATAAAACCATGGCCTCAGGACTTCAGAAGTATGGAAGGTTACTGGGACTCATAAGGCTGTCAGTAGTCTTGTGCTATTCCAAAATTATTGGTAGCTCTTAAACGTATAGAGCCTGATCTGCAGAGAGCTGTAAAAATGCCAGCTGAAATTGGTACTTTTAGATTTACAAAAACACTGGCTGGTGGCAGCTTTGGAATGTAACACTGAAAAAATTTATGTGCCATAATCTTTAAACAACGCTGGCTGTTTCATTGCCATGTGTTTTATCAGCACACTAAACTCTAGTAAGTTTTCAATAACAGTTCCTAATTTTGAAGAAACTAAGAGCTGTTGATGACTCTTGAAGGAATTGGAGACACCAGATTTGTCTTTCTGGATTTCTGTTCATAATGCAATGTCTGAGCACGGTTCTTGCCCACAGGGAAACCAGTGTGTTAAAATGAAGTCAGACGCATGATTGGCTGTCACATCCACAATCCCGGTTTGTAAATGACACAATCCATGTGGTCAATTTTCATAGCTTTGTGTACAGAGTTGAATGGTACAAGCCTATGTAGAGTTACATCCCTGTAAGCCCACTGAATTCAATGGGTGTAACTCTGCTAAGGATTGTTTCAAGCACACTTATGAAGCAGTAAATTCTATTGAACTTAATGGGGCTTACTTCTCAGTATACATGCTTAGGATTGCACTGTAATTGGGTGTTCAGTGTTACCCTCTAATAGTCTAGCTAGATGTTATATACACAGGCAGAATAAGACTACTTTTTATAAAAGTAAAAGTGTTTTTTGGACCAGAGACGTGGTGGAGGATGCTCAATCCTTTCTTCTTCCACTGCTCCTTGGCTATAAATGTCTCTTCCCCAATCTGTTTTTCCTCTTTGACAAAGTCCTAAGGATTCTGTTACACTATAATGCATTATTAGTCCCTTAATAAGACATCACCCTATAGAAGCTCCTGTGCACATGCAAGTACTGACAGCTCAGACAATAACTGGTGGTAAACGCTGTTGGAATGTGTTCTGATGACGCCCCTTGCCCATGCTCCCTGCAGGGAAAGATTTGGTGCTGCTTCTGTTGTCCATTGCTATAATCAGAGCAGTTATTAACTTTTCAAGGTAGAAGGAATCAGCTAGACACTGTCTGGCTGTTCATCACTTTGTTCTCTCACGTGTTGGTTGTGGTTTCCTGCTCTTCCTTCTCTCATCTGCAAACAAAAGGAGTCCCCAATATGGTGAATTAAGCAACAGTGGCTTGGATTCAGCACAGCGGTACCATGGGTGAAAAGACTTCTGCCAGTGATGTATAACTTTCTCATCTTCCCCCCCCCCCCACACCTGCTTCAAATGCTGTTCCTGAAGTATCAAGGATCCCCATGAACAGCATGAGGATTTGGGACTGTAGAGTGAGAAGCAAAATGAGAAAGTCATGAATGAAAAATGATCCATATTCAAACACACTGAATGGAAAGTGACTATTAAGGAAAGAGATCCTAGGTTTGTGGTGAGTAACTCAATAAAAACATCAATTCTGTGTGCAGTGGTGGTTGAAAAGGGGAAAATCCCATGTTGGAAGGAAACGGAAAATGCACTGTCCAGAATTATAATAATTCCATTTTATAAATCTATAGTGCAGGCTCATTTGGAACACAGATACAGTACAGGTATTGTAGATTTGGAGAAGATGCAGAAAAAAGCAACCAAACAATCACGAGTTTGGAGCACCTTCACTATTAGAAAGGGCTATATGATTGGAGCTTTTGAGTTTAGGAAGACAATTTAGAAGGAATGTGACAGTGGTTTGTAAAATTATGCATGTTGGTGCCAAACTGGAAAGAAAGACATCCCAGCTGAAATTGAGAGAAAAGAATTAGTGAAAGAAATGGTTAGGCTAACCCCTTCCCTTCCTGTCTCCCACACCTCTTTTCCATCAGCGGGAGTAAAAAATGAGGAACTCTTATATTTTCCTTTATGTGGAGAAATAAGGTGGGTGGATATTAAATAAATAAATGGAAAGGAAAAGGTTAGACAGCCCTTCTTCTCAGCCCTCTGCTCCTGATTCCAGACACTTACAGCTTCGTTTTGTTTGGATTTTTTTTCTCATGAAAGATCGAAGCAACCACTAGAGGGAGCAAAACATGTGCAGGAAAAAAAACCTACGCAGTACAGGGACACAACTGACGAAATACCATATGCAGAAAAAACACAAGGAAGAATAATAGTTTGGCCTCTGAAGCAGAACACATGGAAGCTTCAGAGGTGCTGCCATTCCTAAGTCAGCCATGGTCATTGACATTCTGGTTTCATAAGAAGAATACCTCCATGTATGATATCGGGTACAAACAACAGAAGAAGGCCTTGGTGTTTATGTCTACAAAAGATACATTTGAACAGCTGCTATTGGAACAGAACCCAAATTAGTTGGTTCCTGATAATCAAAGCATTCATATATTCTTAATATGCTTAGCGTTGGCTCTAAGTCAATAAACAAAAAGACTAGGAAGAGTTGCGTTGTAGTACTTTGACAGATAACCCCTTTACTTTGCAGAAGAAATGACTAACACTTCTGTTCAAAAGGTGGGAACAGAGAACAATTTTCTGAGTGCATGCATGGTCCCCAACCACACAAAATATGGCTCACCATAAGGCGACTGTGCCCTTGATACTGTTCTTCTTGGAAGAATGCCACCACGTATCACATAATGCGGCAAGTATTCTTTAAGAAAAAAGTTTCTACCATCGTAATCTATCATGGCTAAGTGCACTTCTTCTTTTGATGGAAAGGATGGAAAAAAATGATATTTTTTGCTTTTTATCTTTCCCTTGGCAGAGATATTTGAAAAGCAAGGTCAGAATGCAATCAGAAGAGCAATCAAGAGGATCTACCAGGACTTGGATGTCGCTCATTAGTCACAACTGCTTTTTAGAGAAGGTCAGTAGTGCCCTTAAGCATATTTTCCTGTTTCTGAAAGTTTGTTTCTACAATATTAACTTCTGTACCATTTGGCACTATTTTTTTTTTTCAGATTTCTTGTCAATCCAAAGAATTCTGCAAGCTAATCAACTAGCTTTTCTATAGTGGTCTGAATGCCGAGGAACACCTGTACATCTGCCCCAGCTCTGCTGTGCATTGCAGAGGATTGTGGGAATACTTCCTAGGATGTACTTAATACTGCCCTGGTCGTGCATTTTTCAGGGAAAGTTCAGTGACAAGGAGCAATTTCAGTGAAATTTAGTCACAACCACTGATCATTTCAGCAAGGAAACCTAGAGAAATGCATTCTGTTTTTGTGATTTGCTTTCAATCTAGTTATTATTCTTATTTATTTATGTTATGAGATGCACTTTTCTAGCTGTAACTTCTTTTCTAATATGCATTAAATTCTCAGGGATTGTGTTCAGAAATATAATAGTGCTTTTCTCACTTTTATTCCCAAATCATTTTGCATTTTTGTTCTGAACTCGCATGGACTTTGACCTTGTATACTCTCAGTGGCTATGAATCCCTAACAGCCCTAAATGACATCATGAGGTCAACATGGTACTGAATAACATTTAGGGGTGTGCACTTTTTTTTGTATTTTTTGAATTCAGGTTTATTGGATCCAAACTTTTTCACGAAACCTGAAAAAGCTGAGTACCCATGCCATGAATGGGTATTTCAGCTTTTTCTGAGTTTCCTGAAAATTTTTGGATCCATTATAGCCTATGGGGATTTTTAAAAGGCTCAGGAGGGCATTTTTCAAGGTAGACTTACCAAATTTACAGCATAGCTGTAGGTGACTCTCATTCGAAGAACCCCCAAGTTTGGTTAAGTTTGGTTAAGGGTCCAAATCTTTGCAAAGATTTGTATCAAGCAACTAGAAAGGAGGATACTGTGGGTGGCCTAACTGCTGGAGCCCCACCTTCACAATGCTCAGCCAAATGCAGAGCTTAGTGTCAAAATGTAGTCAGCGTTTATTTCTTGCCATTAGGTTCTGAACACACTTCCGTACCAATTTATTCTTCCCATGTGCCTGTTTTCGTTTTGAGTTTGCCTGATTTGCACATATAGCAGCTGTGAACTCTGGAAAGAAACCAAAGCTTTGCGGCAGTATTAATTTCAATTTTTCAGAAATGTTTTGGAATTTCCAAAGGTTCTTGAGCAAATACAGACATTTATTGAGGTTTTTCTAGTCACAGATGGAGGAGAGGCAGGCTGGGCAAAACAGAGTGGGGGACGCCGCTTTCTCTCTTTCCCTTTTCCGCAGTTTGACAGGGAGGATTCTTTTTATAGAGGGTATAACTCTGGAGAATATGACCCCAACTGTAGAAAATAAATTAAGGTATGGTTGTAAATGTATTTCCAATTGAAACCAATGGAAATTAAAAACAACAACAACCCAGTGATAATTAAATTAATGCATTTAAGCCCAATCATAAAGAATTTGAATCTGAGAAAATATTAAAAATAAAAATATTTTGTAGAGTAAATTGTCTAACAATAATACTTGAGAGGGGAGAAGCACCATAATAATATATCTTCATTTCTACCCTGCCTTTCTCCCCAATGGGGACCAAAACAACATATACTGTTCTCTTGTCCTCCATTTTATCCTCACCATAAACCTGTGAGGTAGGTTAGGCTGACAACCTGTTACTGGTCCAAGGTCACCCAACAAGCTTCTGTGGAAGTGTGGTAATTCAAACCTGTGTCTAGGTAGCCAGGCTTGAGAGCATCAACAAGAGCTGGAAGCCAGGTACTGGAACACATGCTTGGGCCTAGTGGGCCAGTTGATCCAGCAAGGCAGCCTTTCCAAGCCTCAGCCTGAATAAATTAGGAGGTAATAGGGCTCAGCTGCAGTGCTGGCAGGTGTTTAAGCTCCTGTGGCTGTACTGTGCTTTGGCCCAGATCTTGTGAAGAAGTATCACTTCCACTGTATGGCTCTGGGATGGGGCAGCACACCACTAGTCTGACACTTCACCTCCTTTGGATTGCCTTAGCACTATGCCTATTAAAGGTTATTGAGTTGAATTGAATTTATTGCCTTAGTCTGGTATAGGGTTGCCAGCTCCAGGTTGGGGAAAAGAATCCACCTTCCAAAGCAGCCATAGAGTCTACCTTCCAAAGCAGCCATTTTCTCCAGTTGGACTGAGCTCTGTCACCTGCAGATCAGTTGTAATAGTTGGAGATCTCCAGTTACCACCTGGAGGTTGGCAACCCTAGCCTGGCCCTTCTGTTGCCACCATTCCTACAGGGAGGGAACAAGGGTGGACAGGTCCCCCCTGGCCACTGGTGGGGGATTGGAGGGTAGGGTGTCTAGATCCAGGTTGGGAAACTCCTGGACATTTGGGGATAGAGCTTGGGGAGGACAGCGACCTCAATGGGGTACACTGCCATAGAGTCCACCCTCCAAAGCATCCATTGTTTTTTTCAGGGGAACTGATCTCTGTACTCAGTCTGGAGATGACATGTAATTTTGGGGGATCCCCAGGTCCCACCTGGAGGCTGGCATCCCTAGAGGGAACAGGTTCTGGGGACTATGAGCCCGGGTTCAAGACCTGCTCCTTGGAAGCCTGGTGGCTATCTCAGTAGCTGGCATCAAGGGCTCACCCATGTGTGAGTCACTGGGCTGGTAAGACGGGGTCACATCACTACCAGGTGTTGGCAATCCTAAATACAATCCTTAATAGTTTCATACCCTCCTAAATCCATTGACTTCAATAGATTTAGAACTATGCAATTCTGTTCAGGATTGCACCATAAATTAATAGTAAAATTAAAGCTTTGTGCACCTCTTCAACTCATTCTGTAATGTAGGATTCTATTTATTGGAAGCTGGGGGAACACTAGCACCATGAATTTGAGGACAGATGGTAAAACAATTACAATTAACACCACATCGTTTCATTGACAGAGCAGGGAATAAAATCCAAGTGACTGCCCTAACTGTGAGACTTAATTAGGAGCTAAGATTTTTCAGAACATATATTTTAAAATTAGACAGATGCATTCGTTGATACTTTATGCTTCTCTTCATACTCCTTTGTGTCAGTCCAAAGCCATCTTGGCATTTTCTAGATCCATCATCCTGTAAAGTATATGACAAAGTAACCCTTTTTGGTTTTGTTTGTAAAGGGAGATAACAAAAAGATAAGCGATGCCTCCTTGCCTCTATTTTGTCAAGTGACATTTGTGAGCATGCTAGGAAAGTAAACCTTCCTATTTCATGTAATTTTTGTAGCTTTTCATCTTAGGTACTATTTGTCAAATAGTAAGTCCCCCCACACCTTTGAATGACACTAATGCCATATAGCAACCAAATCTGATGCAGGTCCCATTCTATCTATATGATAACCTGTCTTTCCTGGCATGTGTTTACAATGCACTAGCTTTTCCAATGGAAAATAACCCAGTAGGCCAAAGCTTTAAACTCCAAGGTTATTGTTTAGCAAACTATTGATCATGGCATTTGAGAACCCCATGGAGCTGAAATGATATAGTTTACAAAACAAATGCTAACATCACATGAACACATGAAGCTGCCGTATACTGAATCAGACCCTTGGTCCATCAAAGTCAGTATTGTCTACTCAGACCAGCAACGACTCTCCAGGGTCTCAGGCAGAGGTCTTTCACATCACCTACTCACCTAGTCCCTTTAATTGGAGATGCCCGGGATTGAACCTGGGACCTTCTGCGTGCCAAGCAGATGCTCTACCGCTGAGCCACAGCCCCAACCACTGCCCCATCCACTGACAACACAGTAAATACAATCAAAACATCACATCTTACTTATTCCTTAGTAGACATTTCTGTAACTTATTAGTGCACTTCTAAGAACACCTCCCTGGAAGTAAGCAGGGGTGGACCGATATGGGGAGAATGCCCTGGAAAAGGAGCTCTTCCCCTGTCCCGCCCTGCCAACCCATCCCCCAATGAGGTAGGGAGAAGTTGCCTGCTTGCCAAGCTGGCTACCTCTTTCCAAGCCCCACATTGGACTCGGATAGGGTTGCTGACCTCCAGGTACTAGCTGGATGTCTCCTGCTATTACAACTGATCTCCAGCTGATGGAGGTGAGTTCACCTGGAGAAAATGGCCACTTTGGCAATTGGACTCTATGGCATTGAAGTCCCTTCCCTTCTTTCCCCAAACCCCGCCCTCCTCAGGCTCCGCCACCAAAATCTCCTAGACTCGGGTTGGCTGGGACCCTCCTCCATGAAAACCTCCACCTGGCCATGTGGGCTTCAGAAGGATCACGCACCACCTCCCCCAAGCTTTTTAGGTCCTGGGATAATGGGCCTTTTTTTGCCTGCTTCATATTTTGGGATTCTACAGTTTGGCCTGGTCATTAGGGGTTGGTGAGACCCTGCTGGAGTTAGTGGTATTTCTGCAGGTTAAGTGCTTGTTGGGTAATTAGATAATCAACCACCTTTTGGACTGTACAGGATGAGAGAATGGGGTTCATGGGCAACATCTCTCAGCACAAATTTGGCACAGGCGAGGAAATCCAAAGGTGTGGCCCAATTGTTTGCAAACTCAATGGGGCAGCTGCTTAAGGAGCCTACACAGTAGGGAAGGGAGGGAGTTTAATTATTTGCACAGTTCAGAGTGTCATTAATAACCCATTAATTTTGTCTGAAGTCTTTTTTAGGGTAATAGGGGCAAACAAGCTTTATACAAATTAACTGACTCATACTGCACAGGCTTTCAGCACTTTCCAGATGTATGTCAGATAAATCATTACCATCATGCATCAGTACAGGTGATTAAGTAGGAAGCAATTCATTTACGAGAATGGATTGTTTTAGTGTGTTCTGTCACATTCTGTATGTTTTAGCTGTCCAGAGGGAAACTGGGGAAGGAGATTTTTTTTTTCAAGAGTTGTCTCATCAGTCAACCAATGATTGCAGTGCGGGAAGCAAATAGACAATGAGGGAAATGAGAAATTCTGAACAAGTAATGATTAAAAGAAAAGTGTTACTAGAAGAAACCCCTAAACAAATGAACCCTCTCCAGGAACCCTGTTCTCTAGTAGATCAGAAGAGCATGGCAAATATATTAGGTGCTGTGGAACACAGGCAATATGGTGCTGCTGCTGTCATCTTGTTTGTTGGCTTCCTAGAGACACCTGGTTGGCCACTGTGTAAACAGACTACTGGACTTGATGGGCCTGGGTCTGATCCAGCAGGGCTTTTCTTATGTTCTTATGTAACCCTCAAAACTGACAGTTCAATGTCAACCAACTGGGAAACACTGCAGACAGCTATTCAACAACATAGGCGTACAGAGATTTATATCACTCACAATTTGGTTCCCAAATGGTAAAGAAATAAAGCAAGTTTCAGAGGAAATCTTTACATACAACAACAGTACAACAGAGAAAGAATAAAAAATAAAAACAGGAAGATATCATCATCGTTATTTCCATTCACAGGCCTTTAATCGGTGAAGGAAATAAACATCATCTGTGTGGAAGAAAGACTTGCACACAAAAGTACAAAGAATATCAGATAATAGTGGTGATAAATTGACTGCAAATCATGAGCACTGGTACATTCCAAACCTTTGCAAAGAAGATCTGTATAATGTGATATTCGATACAACAGGACAATGGTGATGTGATTTTCATGACACTTAACGTTTTATGGCTTATACTTTTTCATTTCCAAAGCATTCATAAGTCAGGCTGGAAAGACACATCTCCCATAAATAACAAGTTCATTTATTACCATGCATAGATGCATACTTTGTCTTGTACCCAACAAACCACCATCAGAATAAACCTCATGAAATGTATCTTTTTCACTTCCCTCCTCCTACTGCAGTCCCTTGAGCCCCTCAGGTCCTGGATTCTCACAAACCACACAAAGGGGAAAGCTGGGGACTGCTGCGGGAGAAGGCAAAGCAGCAAAATCACCCCATCTTCTACCAGAAAATAAATGTAGGGTTCTAGCCATTGTGTGCATGATTGTATACATGCCAGCTCACTGATAATCAGGTTTGGGTACAGCTATTTAAGCCTGGAGAGGGCAAAATGAACCAAGCCATTAGTTGCTTCAGTGGCACATGGAAGGAGGGTGATGATACAACATCTCTCAACACTGTTTTATGTGTAGGGTAGGATAAACATAACCAGCAAGAATGCTGGCCAAATTTGGAGCCAGAATTGGTGTGCCCAAATGCTAGTAGCCAAGGTAGGTCACTTGTTAGATAGTAAATCTCACTTATATTTAAGGCAGTGTTCATACTGATGTAGATTGGCTATTAATAAATCTTAGTTTATTCCATATGAAGCTGCCTTATACTGAGTCAGAGATGTTTTGGTCCATCAAGGTCAGTATTGTCTACTCAGACTGACAGGAGCTCTCCAGGGTCTTAGGTTGAGGTCTTCAGCATCAGCTACTACCTGATCCCTTTAACTGGAGATACTGGCAATTGAACCTGTGACCTGCTTTGCCGCTGAGCCACAGCACCTGCCCAGAGACCTTAAGGCAGGCAGTTAGAACTTGGGATATGGATCCCAACATTTTTCCTACTGTTTTAGGGGGAGATTGGAGGAGGAACGCAGCACTTTCCCTATGTGTCTGTGAATCTTTATTGGGAGGTGCTTCATTAAAGAGTTATATTCTCCAATTGACCCCAATAACTGGGTTAACAGTGCAATGAGTACTTCAAGCTATACATGAAGGTGATGGTGAACCATCCTGTTAAGCAGCAGCCCTAATGACTTTGTTATACATAAGATGGGGCCCTACATCTCCCTGAAGAGTGACTACAACCTGCCAATGCACAAGATGGCTCCAGAAAGAAAAAGAAGCAGAGTAGTGGACATTGCTACAAAGCTAGTTCTATCAGAGAAGTTACAGAACAGGGAAAAAGAAGCATTGCCCCCCCCCCCCCTCCAAATCATACAACCACTTTGCAAACTCCTGTTCTTGCTAAGATTCTTCCAATGTGCTGACTTGGGGAAAATTTTTTGCCTAGAAGCCCTTCCATATGCTTACTAACACTGTTCTGTCAGCTGTTTAAAAGGGGCTTCAAACACTTGAAGAGTAGCACACCAAAAATAATAGGTGTGATTTTTGGTGCTCTTGTTGGACTTTCCCCTGCCTGTCAGATATTAATGGTGTAGAACAGACTTGAGAGCCTTCACAAAACGGCTTTCCATGGGCCTGGTTCCAGCATGCGTAAAAGAAGTGGTAATGAGATGGCAATGCCCTGAGGTGATCCTGATAGGATGGAGTGGACCACTGAGACTGCAGATGGTGGATTTCAGCTTCAAATGTTCTTTCGCATTGCATTAAATAGAAAACTAGCACATCAGAGGAAAAGAGTTCCACCCCCTTTTTGTTTGTTGGGCTGGTTTTCTTCTTGCAGGTATATTTTTTTAACACTGGAGAGCATTCTCAAATGTCATCTGCCGTGAACCTCCACCTGCATGAAATCTGAAGTGGTGAGGTCCATTCTGTCACCTCAAGTCTCTACCACCTATTCCCCTGAAACCCTGTGAACCAGGTTTAGGTTGAGCACACTTACTGCAGAATTTGTTTTGAATGCTTGAAAAATTGAGTTATCGCTAAGTCCCTTGCCTGGGGTTTATTAGATGGTTCAAGGACATTAACTTGTTTCCAGTACAATACTTCTCATTTAGGTATTTAAAATGTTCTTCTTTTTGACCGTTGTTACTTTTTATTATCATGTCACTTTAAATTAACTTGTCTCAACTGTATATTTGAGGGATTTCAATATAGAAGTCAGTTGAGTGAGAAAGTACTTGACTTGTTCTTCTGCTATTAACCTTTTTAAAAACAAGAAATCACCACAGTGTTTAACTTAGACACTTGGGCTTGTTGCCTAGGCAATTTTCAATTACTGCATGGAGAAAAACAGCTGACAAAGGCAAGAGTATTTAGTGCTGAATTTGTGTTATTTATATCCCATATACAAAGTTTGTCATCAGTCTCAAAATTGAATACCATCCTTCATCTCCAATAAATAAAACTTTTAAATGGTTCTGGAATCTAAAAACATGTTATTTATTCAGGTTCAGATGGCCTCTAATAAAGGCTGGAAGGCCCTGGTCATGTTGGTTGGAAAATGGTAATTGTGTGAGAGATGAGAAATGGGTGAATCAGATTTTGATGGATACAATTTGGCAAAGGATAGGATTAGGGAAAGGACCATGCAGGATATGCTTTGTTAGTTGCTTCTGCCTGTTAGTGTGCAACTGCGTGCTGGAGATCCATCATCAGATCTCCAGATATCTTTCCTTTTAAAGAAAAGCAGCTGTATGAGTGTATGAAAGAGACTGAGAAAGATTCAGTCAGGGCCTAGTGCTGGTGAAGGGGAAGGGGCCCGTTCTCGCCGTGTCATTTCTGGGGAAGAAGAAGAGGAGTAGGAGTTGGTTTTTATACCCCAATTTTCTCAACCATTAAGGAGTCTCAAACTGGCTTACAATTGCCTTCCCTTTCTCTCCCCACAACAGACACCTTGTGAGGTAGGTGAAGATGAGAGAGTTCTGAGAGAACTGTGACTAGCCCAAGGTCACCCAGCAGGCTTCATGTGTAGGAGTGGGGAAACAAACTCGGTTCACCAGATTAGAGTCCACAGCTCAAGTGGAGGAGTGGGGAATCAAACTCGGTTTTTCAGAGTCCAACACTCTTAACCACTACAACACACAATACCAGCTCCTGAGATGGCCACCAGAGTTCCAAGGAGCAAGTCTTGAACCTGGGCTCATAGTCCCCAGAGCCTGTTCCCTCTAGGGATGCCAGCCTCCAGATGGGACCTTCATGTGGAGGAATGGGCAATCAAACCCAGTTCTCCAGATTAGAGTCCACTGCTCTTAACTACTACACCATGCTGGTTCTCAGAAATTGTTTGAGCAGGCAACCCTAAACAGAAAGGGGGGCCAGCAGGATTACTACTAAGGTGGAGCTGATTTGGGAATAATTGCAATGCTTCTAGAAATATTAATTAAAATGAATTATATTCTATCACACTTCAAGGTTTGTAATTGCAGTTGCAGAATAGTGGTTTTAAACCCGAGGCTGTTATTCCACTCTGGAAGTTGTCATTCCCATCCTAGAACACTTAAACTACTCCCAGGGAATATCATTCCACTGTGGGGGCTGTCATTCCAGTCATAGAGCAGTTTATCTCTGGGCCCAGGGAATATCACTGCACTCTGGGATCTATCATTCCAGTCTAGGGTTGCCAAGTCCCTCCAGCAGGAGGTTTAGGGAGGCGGGGTTGGGGGGTGGTGATCATTGTCATCTACATGATGATGTCACTTCTGATTTATGCAGAAGCGTCAGCATTGTGCTGGAGGGATGCCGGTACTTTTGCATAAACTGGAAGTAACATAATTGAATACATGACGCCAGTCACCTCTCTTCCCCGAGCCTGCTTCTACCCACTGACCAGCTGAGGGTTGGCAGGCAGCCTGGTTAATAACCAGTCAAATGGGAGCCCTGTTCCAGTGTCAGAGCACTGATTCCTATGGTTGCCAACTTTGGGTTGGGAAATACTTGGAAATTTTGAGGGTAGAGCTTGGGGAGGATGGAATTGGGGAGGGGAAGGACCACAGCAGGGTATAACATAGGTGTTGCATACAGGCAGGGACCAGGCTGAGATGCTTGGCCTCTGACCCCACTCCCAGCAATGAAGGGTACTGGGTAGAGCATAGCCTGTCGCGGTTTACTCTTCCCGGTAGTGTGGGCGGACTGAGTGCGTAACCAAGGCAGCACTCTCAACAAGGAACCAGCATGAGTTCCTTTCCTTCAAGGTCTAAACTAGGGCCTCCCATGTTCTGTGGGGATGCTGGGGGGGGGGGCAGGAGCTGGTAGCTGGCACCTAAGCAGGACAATACTGTGCACAGAGATCTCGGCACGAGCAGCAGAGCCTGTACTAATCAGCAAAGTTGTTCCCACACTGAATGACTTGACAGCCCAAGTTTTATGGCTCTTCCTCAGCACTCCCTTCCAGGGCCAGCTGTTCTGCATCACTCGCTGGTGTCAGTTCTTGTAAACCCTTATGACCAATCTCTTGTAATCTTGTGCTTTGATGCTGCTCCAATAAACTGAGCTGAACCTTTGATCTTTGCCGTCTAACTGGGCTGGGCGGGTCTGGAGGGAATAACTTTCTCTGTTCCTCTGCTCCCTGCCAATATGCACCACCTTCTTCTGCATCCGCCGGCTTCACTGGCTCAGAGCTCGGTCCAGTCACCCTGGTAAGATTTCTACAGGTGCAGAACCCTGCTCTGCCACACCTTCCCCCTCTTCTTCCGAGGAGAGTTCAGGCTGACTCACGACAGTAGGCTTACCAGGTCCCTCCTCTGCTCCAGCGGGAGGCTTTGGGGCTGTGGGAGCAATTGCAAGCATACGCGTGGCATTTCCGGTTTACAACCGGAAGTGCCACCTTACAAGGAGCCTTTTCCTCTAAGTTTGAGTGGTAAAGCAGCCCTTTACCACCCAAACTAAGAGGAAAAGGCCCCTTGCATATTAGTCAGCAGAGTGTGCACATTTGCCTGCCGACCCTCAGGTGGTCAGCAGGCAGAGGGGCGAATTACCGGGGGTTTGCCTGCCACCACTGGGCACCTGGCAACCCTAGTATAATGCCATAGAGTCCACCCTCTAAAGCAGCCAAGTTCTCCAGGGGAATGGATCTTGGTTGTCTGGAGATAGTGTAATAGCAGGAGGTTGGCAACTCTACTCATTGCAATCCCAGAGCACTGATACCAGGCCCAGGGACCAGCACTCCACTCTGGGAGATGTCATTCCGGTTCCACAGCAGTTTATCTGTGCCCATGGACCATCAGGTTGCCAACCTCAGGGTAGGACCTGGCATTCCGTAGAATTTCCAGACTACAGAAATTAGTTACACTAGAGAAAATGGCAATTTCAGACAACATACTCTATGGTATACCATAGATTTTAGGGGAAATCCCTCCCCAAACTTTCCCTCCTCAGACACCGCCATGAAATTTCCAGGAATTTCCTAGGACAGAGTTGGCAACTATAACCATGATTCCACTCTGGAGGCTGTCATTCCAGGCTCAGACAAGATTTTCAAAATCTGTCTTGCATTTCCATTGGAACTTTTGTGTATGTATTTCAATGGAGTCGATGCAAATAAATTTGCATTCCTGGCTCCCATTATATCCAATGGGCTTTCTGGCCTCTCCCATTGTTTCTGATGGGCATTCCTGTCATTTGCTTTAATACATCCTTTTCCTGACTGTGCAACTTCAGTTCCCCTGGAGAAAATGGCTGCTTTAAAGCATTGAACTCTACGCCATTGTACCATACTGAAGCCCTGCTCTTTCTAGACACCCCCCCAAATCTCCAGGAGTTTCCCAACCCAGAGTTGCCAACACTAAATTAGCCCTCATCAAGATAAAAGAAGTAAACCTGTCCTTTTCTCCATGCTTGGTGTGAGTGTGAGTTGTCTGTCCAGCACTGCAGCTCTTAGCCAAATTTCTTCTCTCTCCCCCCCCCATTGCTGCTTTCAGAAAAGTACCCTGAGGACTACATTTCCCAGTGCTCATCAAGGTGCAGAAAAGCAAGAAGATGCAGCTGGCATGTCAAAGAACACAGTCGGGATAAGGAGAGATTCAGCTGCTGGTTTGCCAGCAAGCCGTCTAGAACTCTGACTGTCTGCCTCACCACGGCACCCAGCTAGCAGCCACAGCCCTCAACACAATAAGCACAGGTAGGGAGAAGGGAGAAGAGAGGAGAAGACAATGAAAGAAATGAAAATATTTTTTAAAAAAAAGAACACAAATGAAAACATGTACATCACTAATCAGGGAATAATGAAGTCTTCTGTATTCAAAAAGGGCAGTTACTCAACTTCCAGGAACTCAGAACTTGATAAATCACTCTTAATCACTTAATTATAATAAAGTGATTCAGTCAGAGTGGAGGTTAGCAATGCCATCCCAAACAGAGTTATACCTTCTTAAGTTAATGGAGGTCAATGGGCTTAGAAGGGTATCACTCTGTTTAGGACTGCACTGTTAGTGAATGATTCAGCAGAAGATAATATTCATTTCTTTCTCTCTCTTTGGGTATATTAGGAATGCTTGCTTCTGTTTTGTGTATGCTTTTTGATGTCATGGTTCTGGTTTATTTGTGCATTTTTAATGAATGCAAAAATGTTCATTACATACATTATATTCACAGGCAACATTTTGTTTTAAGATTTGTGGTGATTGGTAAACCTAATAATACATCCTGAATGAGTACATTCTAAAAAGAGTTTGAAGTGCCTGGTTGTCTTATAGAGTCCAATGTTAGACAACAAGGAGGAGGTTAAGTTAAAAGCAACAGTTCTTTATTTAGCTAAACACAGACCTGGGGTTAAATAACCACAGATAAGATGCAGGGTTACTCACCAGAGAACAAAGGAAACTCAGTATCATTTATGCATTTGAATGGGGCAGGCCCATAGCTACTGACAAGCAGATTGATACACAAAAGCACCAATACACGTTAGGTGTCTACTCCTGCGTTAATTAGCATAGCCTATAGATATTGCCCGAAGGCATCACTGAGTGAGTGCTTGATCTTGTGAGCTAGTAACCAGAAACCACATTCCTAAGGATAGAGGTAATTCAGAGACAGCTTTCTCTCTGCTGGTGTGAGGCAGTACCAGGTAAGCAAGTGTAAGCTGCTGGCAACTTATAGTTGTGGATGCCAACATTCCCAAACATCTACATATGTATATATGTGTACATATAGTATAGTTTTATACTAGCCCTTATATATTTGGGCACTACAAGTTCAACCCAGAATCTGTGCTCAAGATTCTGTGCTCAAGAATCTTGTTCTTCTTTTTCTTCTTCTTCTTCTTCTTTAGTTAGGCACTTAAAATTAAGAATAAATTCAGAGATAGTCTTAATGTAAGTGCTCAGAATTGGAGGATCTGCTTTAAAATCCAATAGAATAAGCAACTGCATCGAAAGATTTTACATACTAAAAGCATTCAAGTCAAAGCTGTGCATTATTTCATAACTTCTTGCTTAGCCTTTTCATTGAAAAGGAATGTATAATTTAAAAAAACACCGCTGCAATGTCTGCACCATTTTATCTCTTAAGTCCATAATCATCTTTTATAGTCTAATAGTAAATCTGAATTCTAAAAAAAAAAAAAAAAGTCTGGGGAGTTTAAACAATCTGAAAATGATAAAAGGAGCGCTTGTATCTTTAACAAACAGATTGCTTCAATGGCTGTTGCTAGGCAACAACAGTATTCCATGCTGGGTTTCAGTGAGTAAAAGGTGGGGGAGGGTCCTTTGCAGGCCTATTTTGGCCTCTGAGGGAGGGCTCATTGGAGCCAGGCCTGTCTAGGGTTCCCAGCTCCAGGTTGGGAAATTCCTAGAGATCTTGTGGTGGAATCTGAGGAGGGCAGGGTTTTGGGAGGGGAGAGGCCTTAGCCAAATATAATGCCATAGAGTCCACCCTCCAAAGCAGCCATTTTCTCCAGGGGGACAGATCTCTGTCATCTGGAGCTCAGTTATAATTCTGGGAGATCTCCAGGTCCCACCTGGAGATTGATAACTAGGGTTCGCATGGAGCTTGGCCAGGCACTGTCTTCCCCACCCCCTGCATGGGGCTCAGCTGGGCTGGGTTCCATCTGCCTTGCCCTGTGCAGAGCTCAGCCAGGCTGGGTGCCTCTATCTGCTTCATCTCATTTGGGGCTAGGCCCAAGCCAGGTGCCACTGCCTTTCTCGCTTTATGTAGGGCTTGGCCTAGCTAGCCACCAGCATCTGCCTTACATCACATGGGCAGAGCCAGGAGCCACAACCTTCCCCGTCTCGTCTCTTGTGTGGATCTGGGCTCTGCCTACCCCTGGATGGCTGGACACTACCTCTCTTATCTTGTGCTTGGGTGGGGCTGAGCCCTGACTAGCCCAGGAGGAAGGAGAAGCCATTGGCCCTCGGAGGCATCCAGATGCTATGAGGGGTCAATCTTGGCCCTGCCTGTGAGATAAATTAGACTTAGGATGTCTAAATGGTCCAAGGTTACCCATAATATTCCCAGGACAGAATGAGGATTTGAGGTTGTAGTTTGAAATGCTAACCACTGCACTACACTGACTTTCATTGGGTGGCTGCTATTGAATGCAAACATATCTAGGCGAGTCATGCAGTGTCATGTCACCCTGATAAATCCTGTCTCAAAGGCCAAAGCAGTTCTGAAAAAGGACCTCTTTGCTTCCCTTGCCTTTTACTGACAGAACCAAGCCTGTTGTTGATTAGCAACAGCAGCTGGGAGCGTCCTTTTTTAAAAACTACAGTTGCTCCTTTTATCATTTTGGGGGTCTATAACCCCCATGTCTGTCTATCTTTTCCAGACTTTTCTGAAAACCTGGTGTACTTTTCAGGTTTGTCAGAAGATCCACCTCGGCCCTTCCTGGGTCCAATCTCTGGATTTAAGTATCCTCAGATTTGCCAGCTTCACTATTAGTATATACAAGTGGGGACCCAAACCATAGTATATACAAGTGGGGAGTAACCAAACCATTTCCCCCACACTTGATTCCTCCCCCCTCTCTCCACTTCTCTCAGTGTCTTTCTCCTGCTACACCCTCTCTTACCTTTTGTCTCTCCCTCCCTCCATGTCTACTGTCACCCCTTTTCTCTTTCTGCCCCTACCACCCTATCACTCTCTATTTCGATCTCTTTCTGACCCTGGTTTTTCTGCAAACCTGGTGGGGAGGTCTCCCAAGTTTGGAGAAAAAATATTTGTTCTGCCAGAGTCATCCCTATCCACATGTAGATATCCACAGAGTGGCCCACACTTGAGAAATAGATATATAGATGATGATGATACCTTCACAAGTATATCCACTAGAAGAGAATCTGGGGTGGGTTTAAAAGCCTGTTGATTTCCTGTTTTGCACCTTATGTTCTCTCTGCTAAGGCTCTCGATAATGTTAACAATGGCATTCTACAATTTTCTCAAGGCTACATGCTACTGCATTGTTTCCTCTCTTATAATTGGGATATATGAGTAGCACTGGTGGGTGAAGAAAACATTGCAACCTTGGAATCAGAGAAAAAAATCAAATCAATGTGTCCTTCGCAAGGGAGAAAAGAAAGCATTCACATCGATTTTCATACACATCTTTTTTGCCTAGGTAGCTTCATCCTCTGCACATCCATGTCTTCACTTGTTTTCTTACCCCACTCTATGTTATATTATATTTTCAGTTTTCTTGAGCTTTTTTCCGTCACGTATACAGTGTTAAATGAGGCCCTTTGCTTTTTACACAATTGGAGAGTTTAGCCGGGGAACTAGAAAACAAACATCCCTTGTCCAGCTATTGTACAGCCACCTTGAGGAAAGGGAGGCCATATATCAAATAAAATGAATAATTCAATACATAAGTACTACTGTTCCATGGTTACATATTGGAAGTAGGTTGGGGAAGTGAAAGGGCATAGCAACTGAACAAGGGGGGGAAAACGGCAATGATCAGCTGTGCACAAAAGCATAATACAATTCATTGCTGTTGTATTTAAAGTTGGCCCAGCTGCTGGGTTTGCAGCCTTTAGCAAGATGCCATCATTAAGGTTGCCAACCTCCAGGTGGTGGCAATTGGACTCTATGGCATTGAATTCCCTTCCCTCTCCAAACCCTGCCCTTCTCAGGCTTCACCTCCAAAATCTCCAGGAATTTCCCAGCCCAGAGCTGGCTACCCTAGCCATCATCCATCCACCTCCCTCCAATCTCTGTCCTCTCCCACCCTGCGTAGAGAGAGTGTCATGTGCAGCTCCCTCACCTGCTTTTTCCTACTGGGCTCCCTAAAGGGATTGGCTTCTGCTGGCAACCCAAGAAGGCAGAGGCGTCAGTTGACCAAGCAGTGATGGCTAAGCACTAAGGAAATGGCCCTTTGCAGCAGTAGCTGCCAATCCTTTTAGGAGCTGCCATCCAAAGGGAGAGGGGGAAGGTGAGGCAAACAAGCGGAGGGGGCTGCTTCAAGCTGAAATTGCCTGTCAAATGAGAGAATGACAACAAACCCAGCTTTACCTTGCTGTGGCAGAGGAAGGATCTACGTGCTGTCACACTTAGGGATGCCAAGCCCACACCCATGCTCAGCTCCTAGAGCATCGTAGAGGAGGCAGTGGCATTAGCACCAAGCTTGCCTAGAAGCAGACTCAGGCAAGAGAATGGAGAAGGAAGTCCCCAATCCATTAATGCGGACAACTACTGCTTTGTTGGGCTGCTGTGATAAAAGAAGAGGAGTCGTGGAGCCCTGCCTGCACACACATACCAGAAGAAGAGCTGCAAATAGAAGAAGGTACAAGGACAAAGCAGGACTCATTTCCATGTGGAGGCCTGATCCCGTCACCAGTGCTGCTTCTCTGATAGAAAGAGCAGGAGGCGGTGCCATGGCGTGATGGGCCAAGGAGATGGTTGTGATCAGTCCAGGCTCTTGAATCTTGGCAACTTTCTAGTGGTTTCTGGAACTTGTTCTTCCTTTCTAAAGCATATGCATATAATCTGGCTCATCCAAAACCATCCTGCTGGCACCCCCTTTATGTTTCTCAGCAACTGGAGTGAAACCCAGGATCTGCATTCCAATATGGTTGTTTCTTTAAGTGGCTCTTTCTGTTATTAAAACTGTGCCCAGTTTTGCCTCAGCAAACATGTTAGATACCTAATGGTAATTATAACAGTACTGAACACTGATTACTTTAAACATAGATATTGCTTTCTCTGTGCATATGTTCTTCTGCGCAGCTACTGGAGTAAACTGCATTTTATTTTAAAATAAAAAAAGCAGAAAAGTGAATGTTTATTTCATCTGTTCATTTTTCCCCATTATATATTTCATCATTTAAAAAGAATCTAACCAAATATGTTATTGGAATAATTTTGCTTTCCCACAGACTGGCAGAATAAAGAACACCCTCCCAAGCTCTGAATTGGAACAATGATTGGAAGAAAAGCATTTTCCCCAATGTAGGAATAGGCGAGTGTTGGTTTCCCTGCTGAGAGGGGTAGAGGGTAAAGTGTGTCGACCGGACTTGTTGTCTCGAGAGGTGTGTTGTCTGGCGGGGGCGCGAATCCGGGATGTGACGGAAAGTCTGGATAGACTTGTTAGACCCACGGATCATTATCCCTTCCTTCTTATTCATGTGGGAACAAATGATAATGCCCGGCATAGCCCAGAAAGTATTAAAAGGGACTATACTGCTTTGGGGGAAAAGGTGAAGGAACTGGGAGCACAGGTTGTGTTTTCGTCAGTTCTTCCTGTAGTAGGCCGCGGATTGGGAAGAGAACGACAAATTCTGGAAATAAATAAGTGGCTGTATCGTTGGTGTCGCCAGGAAAGGTTTGGTTTTTTGGACTATGGCTTACGCTACCTGGATAATGCTCTTCTATCGGGAGATGGCTTGCACCTCACAAAGGTGGGTAAAAATGTGTTTGGCCACAGCCTTGCAAGCCTGATAAGGAGGGCTTTAAACTAAATCTTCCGGGGGAGCGAGATGTAAATTTAAAGCCTCAAGTGAGGACAATAACTGCAAATATAGATAGGAATGAATTGCAGAGGGTAGCACATACGCAAGGAAAGACAGTTCAAAAAATTAACAATGGGAGGGAAACAACCTTAAATAAGCTGCCAAGAGGAAGGACCTTTGGTCTAAGGTGTCTCTACACTAATGCACAGAGCATGGGAAATAAGCAGGATGAACTAGAACTGTTAATAGTACAAAGCAAATATAATAGGCATTACGGAAACCTGGTGGGACGAGTCTCATGATTGGAATGTATTAATCGAAGGGTATAACCTATTTCAGAGAAATAGACCAAACCGGAAGGGGGGAGGAGTAGCATTATACGTTAGGGATGATTACACCTGCGAGGAGATCCAGGTCTTAGACACTGGAACCCAGCTTAAAACCATCTGGGTAAAAATTAAGGGGGAGAAAAATAGTGATGTCATTGTGGGGGTATATTATAGACCCCCAAGCCAGACTGAGGAGTTAGAGGATGCTTTCCTGGAACAGATGTCCAAACATTCAAAAAAGAGAGATGTAGTAGTAATGGGAAATTTCAATTATCCTGACATCTGTTGGATGGCTAACTCTGCCAAAACGACTAAGTTCGACAAATTCCTCATTTCCCTTGCAGACAACTTCATAGTCCAAAAAGTGGAAGAAGCGACAAGGGGAACAGCCATTTTGGATCTGATCTTAACCAATAACGATGGCTTGGTTTATGGGGTAGAAGGAGTGGGATCTTTAGGTGGGAGTGACCATGTTCTCCTGGAGTTTGTTATACAGCAGAAAGGAGAAGCAAGAAATAGTCAAACATGTATTCTAGAAAAGGGCAAGAGTCCAGTAGCACCTTAAAGACTAACAAAAATATTTTCTGGTAGGGTGAAGTGAGCTGTGGCTCATGAAAGCTCATACCCTACCAGAAAATATTTTTGTTAGTCTTTAAGGTGCTACTGGACTCTTGCCCTTTTCTACTACTGCAGACAGACTAACACGGCTACCCACTGTGAATGTATTCTAGACTTTAGGAAAGCTGATTTCAATAAATTTAGGGAAATACTGGGTGTGATCCCACGGGTGAGAATATTGAATGAGAGGGGAGTACATGAAGGATGGCAAATTCTTAAAAGGGAGATATTGAAGGCACAATTCAAATCAATTCCCACGAGGAGAAAAAAAGGTAGAGGTTTGAAGAAACCAGGATGGATGTCTAAAGAACATTTGGTTGAGATAGGATTTAAGAAGGGCATGTACAAGAAATGGAAAAAGGGAAAAATCAACAAAGAGGAATTCAAACAAGTAGCCAACACATGTAGGGAGAAAGTCAGGAAGGCTGAAGTGCAGAATGAGCTCCGACTATCCAGGGAAGTTAAAAACAACAAAAAAAGGTTTTTTGGTTATGTCCATAACAAAAGGAAGATAAAGATAACTATCGAGTCATTGCATGGAGAGGATGGTGAGTTATTAACAGGGGAAGCAGAAAAGGCAGAATTACTTAACTCCTTTTTTGTATCAGTCTGCTCCCAAAAGGGGAATAGTCCTCAACCTGGGAATAATGGAACAGAGGATGCAGTAGGGGAATTACAGCATAGTATAGAATCTGAGATAGTATGGGAATACCTGGCTACTCTTGATGAATTCAAGTCTCCGGGGCCAGACAAACTGCATCCAAGGGTGTTAAAAGAACTGGTTGAAGTGATTTCAGAACCACTGGCAATAATCTTTGAGAATTTATGGAGAACAAGAGAG
Organism: Euleptes europaea; assembly: GCF_029931775.1. NCBI lineage: Eukaryota > Metazoa > Chordata > Lepidosauria > Squamata > Sphaerodactylidae > Euleptes > Euleptes europaea. Next base: position 44,030,303 of record NC_079319.1, read on the forward strand.
GTTCCAGCAGACTGGAGGAGGGCTAATGTGGTCCCCATCTTTAAAAAGGGGAGGAAAGAAATCCCAATCAATTATCGCCCAGTCAGCCTGACATCAATACCAGGTAAAATACTAGAGCAGATAATTAAACAGACAGTCTGTAAGCACTTAGAAAGAAATGCTGTGATCACTGACAGTCAACATGGGTTTCTCAAAAACAGGTCATGCCAAACTAATCTCTCTCTCTTTTTTTTTGATAGAGTGACAAGTATGGTAGATGAAGGGAATGCTGTAGATGTAGTGTACCTAGATTTCAGTAAAGCCTTTGATAAAGTCCCACATGATCTTCTTGAAACAAAGCTAGTAGAATGTGAGCTGGACACTGCTACTGTTAGGTGGATTGGTAGTTGGTTGACCAACCGAACCCAGAGGGTACTCATTAATGGCACAACTTCATCCTGGAGAGGAGATACTGGTGGGTAGGGCTGTCGATTTGGATCGGCCCGAACCGAAAAACAGCTGAATTTTCCCTGATTCGGCAGTTTTTAGTTCAGGACGAACCGAACTCAAAAATGGCGGGAAAACGGGGGAGCCAAATTCAGCGAGTTCGGGAGTTCATGAGTAAATTCAGCAAATTCGGGCGCAGCAGCATAACTGTCAGTAAGCAGCATTCTCCCCCGGCCAATCGATGGCCAAGCTGGGTCTTCTTCTGGCCAATCAGTCAGGATTGAGGACTGGAGGAATCAGCTGCTGCGCGGCCCGGCAGGGGAGAGAGAGAGAGAAATCCTCGTGGGGTGTGTGTGTGTGCACATTCGCTCCTTTCCGTGGCTGCAGGGGGCGCATTTTTGGGGGTAGAGACCCCAAACTTTCAGCAGAACTTCAGATGAGCCTTCTTAAGAGACCCCCCAAGTTTTGTAAACATTGGGTCAGGGGGTCCCGAGATATGGGCTCCACCCCTTTTCCCTCCCCCCTTTTCCATTTCCATGGCTGCAGGGGGCGCTTTTTGGGGGGTGCAGCCCCCAAACTTTCAGCATACCTTCAGATGAGCCTTCTTAAAAGACCCCCCAAGTTTTGTAAAGATGGGTTCAGTGGGGGCAGAAATATGGGCTCTCCCCCTTTTCTCTTTCCGTGGCTGCAGGGGGCGCATTTTTGGGGGTGCAGCCCCCAAACATTCAGCATAGTTTCAGACGAGCCTTCTTAAGAGACCCCCCAAGTTTTGTAAACATTGGGTCCGGGGGTCCCGAGATATGGGCTTTCCCCTTTTGCCTATTGGGATGAATGGATCACCCGATCCTGTATGCATCTCTAGAGCGGCAAATCCAAGGCAAAACCTCCCGTGTTTAAATAGAATCTTATTGGATTACCCATTCCTCCCAGCCCCCCCTGATGGAACAGAAGACAGCCACAGTAAGATCCCTTTGGGGGCTTTAATCTATAATTTTTCTCCTGTGTGTGTGTGGGGAGGGAGCAGTTTCTGTGGGTGGGGGGGAAGCCAAAGGGGGCTTTTGCCCATTCTGCCTGGGGTGTGTGTGCCCCCTCGAGTCTCTCTCTCCCTGGTTTGAGGGGGGGCTTCAGTTGTGTGTCCTCAGGTTTTCCCTCATTCATAAGATCGGTTAGGTCTATTTTGATGCTTGCTCAAAACTGGTTTTCAAATGGTGACTTAAAGAATGCATTTGCTGCCTCTGTCCCTTTCCATGGTTTGCAAACTCTTAGGTGTCAGGTGTTGCTTTGCATGGTTGCAAACATGTTGCTTTGCAGTTGTGTTGCTTTGCAGTTGTGTTGTTTTGCAAACTTCTTTGCACCTGCCCCACCCTTGCTCCCCGCAGCTCAGCTGTTTGTCAGGGCTGCAAGCTCTGCTCAGAGATGCACATTAAGGGTGGGGGGACCCCTTTCGGGGCCCATATCTCACCCTACCCTGACCCAATCTTTACAAAACTTGGGGGGTCTTGCATGAAGGGTCCTTTGAAGCTCCGCTGAAAGTTTGGGACCTCTACCCCCAAAAATGCCCCCCTGGAGCCGCAGAAAGGCGCGGTTGTGTTTTTAATGGCTTTATTCGGCCGAATTTTTTCCCCGAACTTTGAATTCGCGCCGAATTGCATGGACCCGAAGCGGGGGAGTTCAGACTTCGGCATATCCCGAATCCAGACGGGCTGAATTCAGCCGAATCCGAACTATACTGAATTTTTTTTTCAACAGCCCTACTAGTGGGATACCACAGGGGTCTGTCCTGGGACTGGTACTATTTAATATTTTTATAAATGACTTGGATGATGGAATAGAGAGCATGCTAATCAAATTTGCAGATGACACCAAGTTAGGAGGGGTAGTTAATACCCCGGAGGATAGGGTCAGAGTTCAGAATGACCTTGATAGACTGGAGAGCTGGGCCATAAGTAATAAAATGGATTTCAATAGGGAGAAGTGTAAGGTACTTCACCTAGGCAGAAACAACATAAGTCACAGGTACAGGATGGGAGATAGTTGGCTTGACAACAGTACATGTGAAAGAGATCTGGGAGTCTTAGTGGACCACAAACTGAACATGAGTCAACAGTGTGATATGGCGGCTAAGAAGGCCAATGCAATTCTGGGCTGCATCAATAGGAGTATTGTGTCTAGATCAAGGGAAGTAATACTACGACTGTATTCTGCATTGGTCAGACCTCACTTGGAATACTGTGTCCAGTTTTGGGCTCCACAATTTAAGAAGGATGTTGACAAGTTGGAGCGTGTCCAGAGAAGGGCGACCAGAATGGTCAGAGGTCTGGAATCCATGCCCTATGAGGATAGACTTAGGGAGTTGGGTTTGTTTAGTTTGGAGAAGAGAAGGTTGAGGGGAGACATGATAGCCATGTTTAAATATTTGAAGGGATGTCATGTTGATGAGGGAACTAGCTTGTTCTCTGTTGCTCCAGAGACTAGGACACGGAGTAATGGATTTAAACTTGGAGGGAGTATATGCTCTCGTGGCCCTTTCTTACATGTCCAGGGTAATGCTGAATGCCACTGTGGGGTCAGGAAGCAATTTTCCTCCAGGCCAGATTGACCAGGGATCTGGAGGATTTTTCTCCATCTTCAGGGCATGGGGTAGGGGTCACTGTGTGTGTGTGTGTGTGTGGGGAAGTATTTGTGAATTTCCTGCATTGTGCATGGGGTTGGATTAGATGACCCTGGTGGTCCCTTCCAACTCTATGGTTCTCCTTCCCTATCTTTCATCCCTCCTAAAGAAATTGAGAGTTAAAAATAGTGCAGGGAATAATGAACACAGATCCCAGCCACAGACATTGTGCACTACCAGGAATAATATTTAGATATCACCTATTCAGTTCCTTGCTGAAATCATATGGTACCCACCTGAAGTTATCAAAGAGGGCATGTTCAGACTGGATTTTGCACAGTTGCATTCCAAATGAAAGAGCAGAAGAAAAAAAAACAGCCAGCAGGCATAACTGCCCAGGCAGTGGTCCTGTGACATCTCTATTCATGATGTCAGAGACCCTTATGTGGTATCCCTGCTTGACTTGAAATCATGAATGGAGGGAGTATATGCAGCTAGAGTACTTGGTGGACTGCAGTCAGCACTGTCAACCTGGGATAGGGCATAGCTCTCTGTTATGGATTGTGAGGCTGCTATCATGTTACTGTGGAACTCAAAAGTATGCTACTGTCATACAAACAATGATGACTTAATTACTCATCTGAAGGAGGAAGATGTAACTGCTACATTTATCTAGAGACACAGTAGGCTATAATTAAAATGTGCAGCATAATTTGAAGATACAGAAGATGGAGATGAAGGCAGAAAGCGAATTAAAAATTGTTAACTATGACTCTATCTTTTCCTAATTAGATGGTCTGTTCTTTGAAAACAAGATTAATGCATCTTTTGAGTACATTAGGTTTGATAACTATTCTTATTAAGCCTACAATTACATGCTGATATTACATTTTCTAGGAAAACTTTAAGGACACTAGGTGCTACAGTGAACTGACGTGAACAAATACTGAAGCTAAAAACACAAGAACGTCTTTTGCAAGGACTTCCATGAACCAACTCTCAGCCACATATGTGGTTTAATATGCATACAGAAGCCATACCTGAGAGAGCCACTCCGCTCACTTCACAGAGAACATTCATGGCATGCATGTTGAGCTCCTGTTCAAGTGTATGCTTAGCTAGTGTCAGAACAACTGGAAGGGGTCCCATGGATCAGAATACATATTCCAAAAGCTAAAAAATTACATAACCATAGTTATGCAGATAATTGTGTCAAAGGAAACAAACCAGCAAGTTACTATGATTTCAGAATTGCTGTTATACTGCAGGGGTTCAAGTATTTAATATTAGCATCAAACAAATATAATAATGGTATATCTTTTTGTGGAGTTTACAGCTATCACTGAAAAATCACACCTATTCTTTAATTCAGTTAATAAAACTAATCCAGCTGCACTAATTTCTGACATTCAATAATGACAGGAAATGTTTGATTCAAATACATGTATTGTCCCTAAAACCAATTACAAACCATCTGAGCCTGATCTAAACTAAAACCACTGGCAGTTAAACAAAAGGATAAATAAATACTTTGCTAAGAGTAATGAAGGAGAAATGTGATCTCCATGTGACAGCGCTGAGAACTTTTGGCTTCTCATCATGGAGCACCAAACCGTATTCAACACCATGCCTGTCTCTGATGCTAGAAGCTGCAATTTAGCATTGGTGTTACATCTTTTGTGTTGGAAAATATTGCTGATAATGCATCTGCAGGTAGGGTTGCCAATCTCCAGGTTGTGGCTGGAATTTTCTCGCTATTACGACTGATTTCCAGGCATCAGAGATCAGTTCACCTGGAGAAAATGGCTGCTTTGGAAGGTGGACTCTATGGCATTATACCGCATTGAAGTCTCTCCTCCTCAAACTCCACCCTCCTCTGGCTCCACTCCCAAAATCTCCAGGTATTTCCTAATCTGGTGTTGACCACCCTATCTGCGGGTGTTTACAGAAAGCTGATTGGCAGATCAATAAAGATATTTGCATCGTGATACTTTCCAGAACTGGACAAAAGGCAACACCAGCCTTTTTTTAACAATGACTTTGACTCCTTTTGCGCCACTACATTAACTACAGTTATTTCTACGTTAGTATATCTGCAGTCAGCACATCAATGATCAGCAGCACTCTCCCCAGATGCCTCTTCCTGGTGTCTATCTACACATTTTTATGCAACCCTTTCTTGAAGGAACTCAGGGAAGCATAACTAATTATCCCCTTTCTTGTGTTATGCTCACAAGTCACTGACAGAACACAGTAGTACTTTTTAAAAGATCCACCAGGAGATTGTTCATATAAATAAGTAAATGAGAAGGCAAGACTCAACCATTGAACAAAGTAATATCCTATTGTTAACAGCCAATATTGTTATACCAAATATATTGTTATACCAATATTGTTATACCAAATATTGTTAACCAAAGGGGGGAGGTGGCAAATGAATGGCAAATGCATGGCAAGGAAGGCAAACTGAAAACATGTAAAATGTATATAGCCGTGGTGTTTTGCCATGCAGAGATTCCTTTGACTTTTGGAGCTCCTAAAAATGACAATATTGAGCTCGGCTGTGACTCTCATCCTGCAACCACTCCATGGCATAAGCACAGTTCATTATAAGGAGATATAAATCATAACAAGCAAGTTTCAGCCGTCTGACTTTGATTTGGCATTTTCTCGGATTTCAGGCTTCTAGCCGAAATGTTAACCTATTGGTGTGACTACAGATGGATGGCTCAGCATTTCATTGATTTCTTTCTGCATCGAATAGATGTTCTGTACTCTTCTTATGAATGAATTATTGAAACCATAGTAAACCTCCTAAACCTGTAGGTTGGGATAAATTAAAAGGAAAAAAATGTCTAACGCAAGAATATTGACAGTGGATTAGTTCTCTCTCTATAAATCGTTTAATCTGCAGCAGATATAAATCCCAGAATTTGAGATTTATAACTGTGCCATGCTAGAAATGATAGTACTTCCTGTCATGAATTTTTTTTAAAACCCCTCTTCTGATTCATACTTCCTAAACTACAGTAAATTAGTTCTTCTCTGATCGGAGAGGATTATATCATGCTTCCATAGTCAGTGAATATTGCTGGTGTATGAGCTGCCTTGCATACAACCTTTTTTTATAGGAAAAGAAGCACTATCCTGTGCGCTTATCATGGGTATGTGCACTGCAGCCTCACTTGGAAACTTAATTTTACATTCCAACAAGTATCCTCCTGGCAAAATGGAACTGTATACATGTGATGGGGAACATACTCCCTCCCCCCAGGACACCAGCGTACACCAGCATACACCAGCAGAGGTACAAATGTCACTTCATGTGAAATGGCTCTGATCCAGCAACCTACAGCACAATCTTTTGTCATGATCTATTGGCTCTGCTGAATTCCTGGCTTTCACTTAAACAAAAAAGTAAGTCTCTGCCCTTCTGATGCAGAGGTGCGGTGCAAAAGCGCTCTGACTGTGATTTCCTCAAAAACATCATTATCAAACCAATCTTGGGAATGATTGCATCTCAGCAGGAGAAAACCTAGAAAAATGGATGATTGGGGGACAACATCCTGTATAAAAGCTTGAGAGAAAGAAAGAGAGAGAGCTCCATTTTGGATGAGAAGAAGAAGAAGAAGAAGAAGAGATGATTTTTATATGCTGACTTTCTGTACCACTTAAGGAAGAATCAAACTGGCTTACAATCACCTTCCCTTCCTCTCCCCACAACAGACACCCTGTGAGGTAGGTGGAGCTGGGAGAATGTGACTAGCCCAAGGTCACCAAGTTGGCTTTGTGTGTAGGAGTGGGGAAAAAAATCTAGTTCACCAGATTAGCATCCACTGCTCATGTGGAAGAGAGGGGAATTAAACCTGGTTCTCCAGTTCAGAGTCCACCACTCCAAACCACCTCTCTTAAACACTATACCACGCTGGCAACCATGGATGGTTTGAAGCCAGTCAAAACCAGGATGGTTTGAAACCACAGTTTGGGGACAGGTTTTGGCAAGCAGCAGAGCTCCCAAATCACAGGTGCTTTTCTTTACTGGTTTGGAAAGGAAAGGAGGTCAGGTGGGTAATCTGCCTAGACTAAGGGCAGGAAAGGTGGTTCCAAGTCGTCCTAGGAATAATTCTACATAAGGTAAAAGAAAATGGGGGAAATTCTAGGTGTGGTGTGGTGTCTTCAGAATCAGACTATACTTCGGCATGCAACTCAAAGAGTCTAAACTGGATCATAGTGCCAGTCAAATGCATGACAACTAGGGCTGCTGATTCGGTTCATCCCGAACCGAAAAACAGCCAAATTCCCCCTGATTCGGCAGTTTTTAGTTCGGATGGAACCGAACTCAAAAAAGGCGGGGAAATGGGAAGCCGAATTCAGCGAGTTCGGGATGTTCGGTGAATAAATTCGGCAGATTCGGTGTTCGGCGCAGCAGCATAACCATCAGTTAGTAAGCAGCATTCTCCCGCGGCCAATCGGTGGCCAAGCTGGGTCTTCTGCTGGCCAATCAGTCGCGATTGAATGCATGAGCCCAGCTGCTGCGTGGCCTGGGGAGAGAAAGAGAGAGTATCTGTTTGTGTGAGAGAGATCCCCCTTGGGGGGGGGGGAGCGTGTGCACATTCAAGCCATTCCGTGGCTGCAGGGGTGCATTTTTGGGGGTAGAGCCCCCAAACTTTCAGCATAGCTTCAGAGGACCCTTCTTGCAAGAACCCCCAAGTTTTGTAAAGATTGGATCGGGGGGTGAAATATGGGCCCCGGAAGGGGTCCCCCCCAACCCTTAATGTGCATCGCCCAAAGCTCCCAGCCCCGACAAACAGCTGAGCTGCGGGGAGCAAGGGCGGGGCAGGTGTGAAGAAGATAGAACAGAAGACATCCACAGTAAGACCCATTTTGGGGCTTTTCTCTATAATTTTTCTCTCTGTGTGTGTGTGTGGGGGGGAAGCAGAGTCTGTGTGTGTGGGGGGAGGGAGCAGTTTCTGTGGGTGGGGGGGAAAGCCAAAGGGGGCTTTCATCCATTCTGCCTGGGGGGGGTGTCCCCTCAAGTCTCTCTCTCCCTGGTTTGAAGGGGGGGCTTCAGTTGTGTGTCCTCAGGTTTTCCCTCATTCATAAGATCAGTTAGGTCTATTTTGATGCTATTTTGAAACTGGTTTTCAAATTGTGACTTAAAGAATGCATTTGCCTGGTCCTGAGTCCAATGCAAAAGGGGAAAATCCACCCCCTCCTGCTCCTTATACATAGCTAGCGTGCTTCTGTCCCTTTCCATGGTTTGCAAACTCCCAGGCATCAGGTGTTGCTTTGCATGGTTGCAAACGTGTTGCTTTGCATGGTTTGCATGGTTGCAAAGGTGTTGCTTTGCATACTTCTTCGCACCTGTCCTGCCCTTGTTCCCCCTAGCTCAGCTGTTTGTCGGAGCTGGGAGCTTCGGGAGTGGGCGGCAAGCTCTGCTCATTGCAAACCCTCATTGTTAGAGATGCACATTAAGGAGGGGGGATCCCTTTCGGGGGCCATATCTCAGCCCCCCCTTACCCAATCTTCACAAAACTTGGGGGTTCTTGCAAGAAGGGTCCCCTCAAGCCACACTGAAAGTTTTGGACCTCTACCCCCAAAAATGCCCCCCGGAGCCACGGAAAGGCACGATTGTGTTTTTAATGGCTTTATTCAGCCAATTTTTCCCCCCGAACTCCGGATCTCATGCCGAATTGCACGGACCCGAAGCGGGGGAGTTCGGACTTCGGCATTTCCTGAATTAAAACAGGCTGAATTTTGCCGAATCCGAATTTTACCGAATTTTTTTTTCAACAGCCCTAATGACAACCTGCCTTTTGTAAATGTTAACATGACAGGTTCTTTATGTAGCTTAAAGGCAACCTGTGAAGCAAGGCTTCACTATTCTCTTCATTAAATGTAATTGAATTAGATATAGTCCCACTTACTCTTGACTCCATAATGGACAGGGACCTCTGACTTGCCTGAGGCAATGACAGAGAAGAGAAAAGCAAGTCTTGGGTCCAATGGGGGAGGTGGGGAAAGAGAAAGATTCTGAATTGGAGGCAGCTTTGTAACTAGCTGTGACTACAGAAGAAAAGACTTTAAAGTATACAGGTTCCTTTTCATAATTTTATCACATTTGGAAGACATCGTCAGGTGGTGGTAGGGAACATGCGCTAGAAAAAGCCATTTTAAACACCCACACAAAAATTTAAGAATATCCCTGTAAGCCATTTCTGTGGACAAACCTGTAATTTGCAAAAGCAGCTAGTTCCGGTTAATTACTCATACAATGTTCCTCATCCAGCTGCATCATATATTCCTCTCAAACCAAATGAGGAGACATTAAAGTCAGCAGCTCTTTCCCTTCTTTTGCCTGCTCAACACGACATATTCATATAGTGTTTAAATTTAGCCTAGCTATTTGGGGGAGAATGGAGGATGTTCTAGCTGAACATGTAGATGAATCTGCAGGTTAATTGGTGCTGTGTGGCATTTTCCTGACCAGCAATTTGTATGCATTAATCATAATCTCTGAAGTATAGAAAGGCAGGTGAGGTTCTCTTTGTGGGTGGAGGAGCAAGGTGTACATGTATGTCTGGGGGCAATGCTTAATATATGACTGTGTTTGATAGCTGGGGAAGAGTTCGAAGTGCTGATTTAAAAAAAAATCTGGCACCTGGGTGAGACTGGAGATGGAGCCCATTAAAAAAAAGAAACAGTAAGTACTTCTAACATGTATACCTATTGCATGTCCTTATGCAATCAGAAAATGAGTGGCAACTTGCACTTAAAGAAAATAAATTGGTAAAGCGAGTCAAGCTGGTTGTCTTCAAGCAGCAGCTGGACAAATACTTGTCAGGGATGCTCTATGCTGATCCTGCACTGAACAAGTGGTTTGGATGGACTAGATGGCCTGTTTAACCCCTTCCAGCTCTATGATTCTATGATTCTATTCTAAGCCATAGGCTGCAGGTCATATCCCACACTGGTAGCACTTGCTCAAGGGGTTATGCAAATAGAAAATATCTATTCATGATGCGGATGGCAAATACTAATTTGTGAAACTACGGCAAAGAACTCAAATTCCTAATTATTAGTCACAGCAGGCAGCTGCACACCATCACAACATCACAAGAAATTGACAGAGACTCACTAACTCTCATAGATGGCCAGGATACATACAGAGTTATACAGACAGGGCTCATAACACACTGCATACACATAGCACTTCTCCTGACATGCACACTGGTGAAGGGGAACCTGCTAACCACAGAGTTAGTTCAAGTTCTGCATTTATGCAGCTCACATGCCAGCAACCTCCATAGTAGTTTGCTGTTTGGTGCTGCTTGCCTCTAGCCTGCCTCCCTGCAGCTCTCTCAGTCTGCAACTCCTTGCTCAGCCAACTATTCATCACATGTCTAAGTTGCCACCTTGCCTCTTCCTTCTTCTCCTAGCCACTCCAGCACTGCAGCCGTGAACTGTGTTCCCCATCCTCAAAGTGAGCAAGATGTTCCTGAGTCAATTGCTCCAGCTGCTGGAATTGTCCTTGTGGTCTTTTGTTTTGCCACCAGAATGAGAGATTTAATACTGCTTTCTTTGGGCTCAAGTTGCTAGACCTCAACAAGGAGTTCACCTCTTTCCGGCCCTTATCCCACTCAGTCCCCTTTCTCATTTTTCACAGCTGCCACCACAGGCCTCTAAGAGGTTTTACCGTCTGCCAGCCTGAAACAGACTCTTGAGGGTTGCCAGGTCCCTCTTTGTCACCGGTGGGAGGTTTTTGAGGTAGAGGCTGAGGAGGGCGGGGTTTGGGGAGGGGAGGGACTTCAATGCCATAGAGTCCAATGGCCAAAGCGGCCATTTTCTCCAGGTGAACTGATCTCTATCGGCTGGAGATCCGTTGTAATAGCAGGAGATCTCCAGCTAGTACCTGGAAGTTGGCAACCCTAACTCTCTTGAATATAGCTAGAATGGAGCCCAGTAGCACCTTAGAGATCAACAAGATTTTCGGGGTATATGCTTTTGAGAGTCAAAGTTCCCTTTGTCAGAGGTGTCTAACAAAGGGAGCTTTGACTCTCAAAACTTCTACCCTGAAAATCTTGTTGGTCTCTAAGGTGCTACTGGGCTCCATTCTAGCTGTTCTACAGCAGACCTTCATGGCTACCCTCTGAAATCCTCCTTAGTATGTTATCAGAATCCCTTCTCCATTTTTCATCAGCCAACATAAAGGCAGAGGAAAAACCTTGCTTATTAGAAATATTCTCTACAATCCAGGAGCTTTTAGCTTCTCTCTTGTGCCTTGTTAAGCACAAGTCGAAGCAAGAGGCTTGAAATGAGACCCATTTCAGAAAGAGTAATATTTATCTTAAAGAGGACAACATACAATGGATACTCAAAAAACCAACAGCCAAACAGCATAATATTACATAACACAAAAGCACGTGAGCAGAGGAAAAGCAACTGTCGTTAAATGCCTCCTTTCCCTTCGCTCAACTTAGCTCTGTGATGTTTAAAGAGATCAGCAGATTTGTCCTATTGGTTCCAGGTATGTTGTGCAGATTAAAATAACCCCAATTACTTTCATCATTTGGCAAGCCCTTTCTCATCTTTGCATCGGATCCCTCTGGGGGGATCCGAGTTTGCGGACCCATGGGGGTGGGAACAGGGGGGGCAGGAGGCTGGGTCCCTGCTTACCGGCTGCCACGACTGTGCTGGGTCGGCGGAGCGATGGTGCCCCCCTTTTGGGGGTGGGGGGTGAGCCCGTGTTCTACATGGGGCGGCTGGGGGGGTAATGGCGGCCGCCTGCTCCCGGCCGCCCCCGCGGCTGTCGCCCTGCCCCCCGGGTGGACTTGGCGGGCCCTTTTAGGGCTGTCACGGGGCCGGGCCGGCTCCAAGGAGATCAGGGCCGGCCGGCATGCCGGGGGGGACAAAATGCAGCCCCGCCCCTGGCCTCAGCCGTTCTTCCCCACCATGCCGCTTGTCCCGCCCGCCCTCCCCTTGGTTTATGGGGGTTTGGGTGGGTCATCTGTCACAACTGAGGGTTGGCGGTTTGGGCATAGGGCCGGATCCAGTTTGGGGGAAAGACGGCCTGCGTGCCCCACTTCCCACTCTGGGGACCCTAATAAGGGGTTTTGGGGGGGGGAGGCCAGGAATGGTGAAGCCTGGCTAGGTTCTGTAGTTTGGCCTCCTCCCAAGTGGCAGTGGACCACACAGTTGGCTTCCGCCCACAAGGGGACCCAGAATACTGCCATCTCAGGCTGCACCCAGCAGACTGGTTGGGCACAGGGTGCTATCAGCTGACAGACGGGTCAGCTGATCCCTAGATCCTGCCCTTCATGCTTGCCAATGCCTAACACTGTAATCAATAAAGTTGTGGCCTTTTTCACTCCAGCTACGGTGTACTAGTCATTATTGGATAGGACCATGCGGGGTCAGTCACGAGGGTATGGGTTTTCTCCTGGGGGTAACAAGCGCCCAAGCGCCCCCACCACTTCCCCCCCCCCCCGTAGGGCTGGGGCCACAATCTCTTTTGTTTGCCTCTCAACTCCGCTCTCAAACATGACTACCTATGAACTGCCTAAGCATTGTTATCCTCCTTGTAAGGGGAGAACTTCTTGTTCCTAGACACCCCCATTCAAAATATATTAGGGTAAGGAAAAGGAAAAGATGCCTCCCTTGTTTACAGGACTGGGTCAGAGCAGTCTCCTTTCCGCTCCTCAGTAGCCTACAAATTAATTTATTGCCCCATCTGTGCCACTAGGAACAGAGAAAGGGAGGAAGAAAACTAACTTTCCTGTTAGCAGACTACTTGGCTTTGCAGTGCAATCCTAAAGAAAGTTTACTCCAGCCTAAGCCCATTCATTTTAGACTGGAGTAACTCTCTTTAGGATTGCACTGTTAATCTTAACTCCTGAGCATTCCAAGAGTACAAAACCCTGCATTCACAAAATCCTTACATGAAAAATTCTTACATGAAATGTCACGTTGTCACAATCCTCATCGCTGCTGGACTGGCCCTAAGAGAAGATGTGGCTAATATGTAGAGAACAACATATAACTACTTTTAGTGTTGAATGCATGATCCAGCTACCTTCAGGCCTCCCCAGTGTAGTACACACATCTGTGCAATGCACCCGTTTGCAATATTACAAACCCATTTAGTTAAAAAATGGCTGGATAGTGTAGTAGGAACTTGAGTTTTGCTGGACACACCAGAGGTCAAAAAGTTCGACTGGGCTGTTGTCCCCCCCCCCCCCGCCCCGTCCAACTGGATTTATGCAGTCTAACATACTTTGAACCAGCCAGAGATTCAGTCCACTCTTGGTGCTTAGATTTGTAAGGTTGGGTATGAAATACACTTGAGGTTCTTTCCCAGTTATTCCTTTTATTTTTTTGAATGAACGTGAAAGATTTGTCATGGGTGGCTAAGAAAAGACAGGCCATGGGAGCACCTTTAGTGGACTGATGGCACTATTTAAAAGTGTGCCCCCCCTCAGAGGAGCTCCACTCCAGCTGCTCAGATTTCTAATATCAGCTGACTTGCACCCAACCAATAACCACATAGTGCATCATATATTGTATGCTTACAAAAGGACTCTTTTCAATTGGGTGCTAGAGCACTGAGAAGTGAAATGAAACCTAACAATGGTTTCGTGTGACTCCTCTCGTTGTACAACCTCTCATACATATGGAAGCATGAGAACCGCTACAGGAACTTCTCATAGCATTGTATGAAGTCTTGTGTAAGCTCTTGTAGAGCTTTGTAGAGCAATGCGAGCTGTGATTGACCTTCCACCTTTGGTTCTTCGGATGAAACTCAGAATATCCTCTTTCCAAATATAAAGAGATGCTTCCTACATGTTTCATCTTTTAAATAGTGCCATCAGTCCACTGAAGGTGCTCCCATGGCCTGCCTTTTCTTAGCCACCCATGACAAATTCCCCACTTCTCCACATGGGCGGCGGAGACTAATCTGGTGAACTGGATTTGTTTCCCCACTCCAACACACAAAGCCAGCTGGGTAACCTTGGGCCAGTCACACTCTCTCAGCCCCACCCACCTCACAGGGTGTCTGTTGTGGGGAGGGGAAGGAGATTGTAAGCCAGTTTGAGTCTCCCTTAAGTGGTAGAGAAAGTCAGCATATAAAAACCAACTCTTCTTCTTCTTTTGTCCCTTGCACATGGCCATAGAAATCAGAAGGAAATATATGACATGTTCTAACATGTCTAATAAAAGCATAAGGAAGAAAAGCCTAACTATTCAAAATGACTTAATCCATTTGACAGATCAGCATCATCAATCAATGCAATATACAGTACAGGACTCAGCCAGGGGACCCAAGAAACAGCTTGTTCTTGTGCATTATGGATTCAGTCCCGCACAGTTTTTCCACAAGCAAAAGGATATCCATTCATGGAGGCAACTTCTTGCCTCCCTCCTCTTTCATCAGTCTGCCCCCCACAGAATAGTATTGGGGAGGCATTTCTGGCTGAAAAGCTGTTCACTGGCTGTTTGGGGTGGTTCACAGACAGGCAATCAGATTGGTCATTTGGCTCATATGTGATCATGGCTGTCGAATAGGGGATATTCAACTAAAATGTTCACCATGAGACTCACAGTGTCTCTAAACAGTATTCATCACCGGCCCTATTGCAAATTCAACTTTGAGTTTCCACCCTTGTTCTTGCATGTTTTACTTTATGAATGAGCTCAGAATCAACATAAAATAATACTGCTTAGGCAAAGCAAGTGTTATGAATAGTATTGGATTCATAGCATTTGAGCACCTCAGAACCAGTATGAAGTAGACTAGTTTAGATGCTGGGGGGAAGCAGGGTGAGGCTCAGGTTCAAATCTTGACTCTGGCATGGGTGAACTTTGGCAGCCATACTCTCTTAGCCTAACCTACCCTCACAAGGTGGATGTGAGTATAAAATGCAGGAAAGAATCACATATACTGTCCTGAGCTCCTTGGTGGGACAAAATGTGTTGGCAGTTTCATGAGGTGTGTTTGCAAATATAACATTTTAAAGCTGTGGGGGATTTTTTGAAAGATTCAGTGCAGAATATTCCCAAAGTATGAAATAAAACAAGACCTAGGCAAAGCTGTAGAACATCTTGAAAGCCACCAAGCATTTAAAATATTATCAGTTTCAAGTATACTAAGAATGACTATAAGGCTAAATTATGACTTGATTTAAGTTAATGCACTCTTCAGTAATTCTATGGAAGGAACAAATGTTTATCTTTCTTATACTACTATTAGGCCTCTTATCTGTCCTGGCACCCCGGTATGTCATAATGGCATAGGGGACCAAAGCTAATAGGAAAGAGCAAGGCACTGTTTTCTCAAAATGAACCAAAGTTTCCAGGGCTCTGGGAAACCATTTTGGGACTTGTGTGAAAAGGCTTTGGTTGCTGTCGGACAGAAGGGGCAATCTGCTTTCCCCCTGGCCTTCAAGGTGAAACAGATTACAAGACAATGAGAAGAACCCAGCCTTCCTAGCATAGGTAATGAAGAGCCCAGGAGCAGACACTTAGCACTTCGATAGCCAGCAACTTAATCCTGTCTGCAATCAGAACCTAGTCTTCTAATTCCAACTAGCCTGTTCTCCATATCTAAATCACCCTCTAGCTACATCATACTTGCAAGACTACCTAAACTGTCATCTCCTCCCCTTTCAGAGAGAATTCCTGAAATCTTCTCACATCTAAAAATCTGGTACTTAATTAATCAAATATAGGTATTCTTTTTCACTGGCCTCTATCTCCTGTTCTTTCATATTAAAACAGTTAACGTAATCAAGGAGTAATCAAGCCTTTGTCCTTGGCAATGGTTGGTTGTTGGTGAGGTCATAATGCTTCAGGACACATTTAGTGTATAAGTATCTCCCCTCTCACAATGGCAAATTGTGTCCATTTTTCTGGATCCAAAATGAGCACCCCGTGCTGTCAGTTTAGCTTCTTTCGCTTTCTCCTGAGAAACGCTAGTCATTCCTCACTTCACACAGCTGCCATCTTTGGATGTTGCTCATCTGATTGGTAAATATATTTCCCGTGGGAACCTCACATCCTTAAGTCCACCCCCTCCTTCCTTTTATTTCCTAGTTCTTGAATGTATTGGGCTCTGAGTATTTTTAATAAAACCCTTAAAATTTATACAATGCTTCTTTATTGAAAGTATTTTCACTGGCTTGCTCATTCTCGTAGAAATAGGTTCAAAGGTCCCAAGCGCCAACCTCTTGCAAAGCTTATTTGTCTCCATAGCTAATTCCCCCAAATAAACAGAGTGCCCTCTAATTGATGTAACACTACAGGTGGGGAAAATGGTATTTGATATATCTAAAGGAAATTTCTGTTCCATTCTGACAAGAAAATTGGATCAGGCATATTAAAGATGGGTGCATGTAATTTTCACTGATAAGATGCTTTTTCCTCAGTTTTTCTTGCCATGTCTAATTTTCTATGACTCCTCCTAAGTTCTTATTTGCAGAATGCTTTGTTAAAGGCAGACAACACAAAGCTAATCAAATGAAAACAAACCTAATGAGGAAATTACCTGTCAGTCCAAGCTTTTCAGTGTAGCTCTATTGGCGCAAGTCTACAAAAATATTGTTTCTTTTCTGGTTGAGCCTAATTATACAGACCATGTCTTTGCTTTCCTTAGGATGCCTTCTTTTAACACTTGCTCACATGATTAGAAACAGCAGCAAATAAACCTGCTTCAAAATAATTTGATTTAGTTTCATTTTATCCTGTGGCTGTTAAGTGGGATAAATTTCGAATCCAAAATTCAAAAGATAATTTTGTTCAGACAGCTAAACTAATCTCTCTTATCTTTTGCAAATGTGTGCATGAGAGCCAGTATTCTCTAGGAGTTATAGAGCTTGGACTGAGGTGACCAGTATTCAGATGGGCCATGAATGAAGCAGACGAGGCTTTGGCAAATGGATCTCTCTGAACCTCTGAAAGGATGGGAGGATGAAAGGGGATTACCCCATGTTATGTGCCCCTAACTCCTTGAAGGAAGTGTGATGTAGGAATGGAATTGATTGATTCAATTTACCTTGCCTTTTTGGTTTATGATGGTGACTCCTTCTGTTCATGTGAGACAGTATAAAATTGATATTGCCATCTTTAAATATTTAAGCTCATTCTTAGCCCAATCTCTTTAATTCCAAAGTACAGTAAATTCAAGTGCCATTAATAAAGTTTTGCAAGAGTACCAGAGACCATTGCGTTCCGTGGGTGGGGGAGTCCAGCAGTGTTAGAAGTTTCTATAGTATGATGGGTCATTTCATATATGCACTAAGGTCTTCTGGGCACTACGAGGTGATGATGTCATTGATTCATGTCAAGATACACATTAGAGTTACCAACTTCAAGGTAGGGCCTAGAATTCTCCTGGAATTACAATCCATCTTCACATTAGAGAGATAAGTTGCCCTGAAGAAATGGTAGTTTTGGAGGGCAGACTCTATGGCATCACATCCCTGCTGAGCTCCCTCCTTTTCCCAAGCTCTGTCATCCTCAAGCATTTTCCCCAAACACTCTAGGAATTCCCCAAGCCACAGTTGGCAACCTACTGCACGAGCACAGCTAGGCAAACATCACTCAAGGCAGAAAGGATTTTCATAAATCTTGGATCCATCCTCGTGCTGTTCTCTAAATAATTTGGAAGATACCAACATTGAAAGTGTCCCAATATAAATAAGAAATATCACCTGAATATGACAGTATCTAGGACACTTCCAATACTGGCTTATCTTATTCTTCCAATTCCCTTCAGGGGAAGGGCTGTGGCTTAATGGTAGAACATCTCCTTTGCATGTAGGAGGTCTCAAGTCAATACCTGGCATCTCCACTTTAAAAAATTAGGTGGAAGGTGACATGAAAGACCTCAGCCTGAGACACTGGAGAACTGCTGCCAATCTGAGTAGACAATACTGACCTTGATGGATAAATGGTCCAATTCAGTATAAGGCAGCTTCAGTATAAGGCAGCTTCATGTGTGTGACTCATGAGTGTGAAGCAAAATATTTAATATTGTTTTAATCAATACAGTCAGTAGATGAACCAAGTAAAGTTTCAGTTGACTAACTGATGATGGGTTCCAATTTCAAATGGTAAGAACAAATATTAATGAGAGGGCCTGCAAGCTGGGGGCACACATTCATTTTTCTAGTCTGCTTAGGTTTTTGCTTGCTATTGTATTTAAGCATGAAAAAAACCCATAAATGGTGACTTCTCATAATGAGTGATAATTTTGTTTATTAAAAGCAGAGTTATTTCTGGCAGGGGGGTAAGACAGGAGCTCCTACAGCAGCTTTTTTGAGACCAGAGGCTAACAGCCCATTCCTGAAAATTTGGGCTGAAAGTCTTTAGGAGGCGGCGTAACCCCGCCACCAGCGTAAGTGCATGTAAAACCATGATTACATGCACTTATGCTGGCAGTGAGGCCAGCTAATTATGTGCGGGCCAAGCTCTGCTCATGACCTGAGTTCGGTCCCGACAGAAGTTGGTTTCAGGTAGCAGGCTCAAGGTCAACTCAGCCATCCATTCTTCCGAGGTTGGTAAAATGAGTACCCATCTTGCAGGGGGTAAAGTATAGATGACAGGGGAAGGCAATGGCAAACCACCCCATAAACAGAGTCTGCCTAGTAAACATCATGACATGACATCACCCTATAAGTCAGTATTGACCCGGTGCTTGCACAAGGGACTACCTTTACCTTTAAATGTGTGGAAATGGACAGCTGAATCTCTCCATGATGGTAACATCACCTTGTGAATAACATCCCATCCCACCCCACCCCATCCCATCCCATCCCATCAAGCCTCCATTAATGAAAGAGGACATTTCTGCTCCAGGCAGTTGGCAATGGCAACCCTAGCCAGAGGGTCCTTCCCCACAAATTTCCAATCTCTATGAAATTCAATAAGAAAATTTATTTCACTGATATATTAATTAGTTAAAGGTATATGATTCGTCAAATCTTTGTTTTCCTGTTCCAGACATAGTTGATAATTCCTACGATAAATAGATGCTTATTTTAACAACAAAAGCTGACAATTAACTTCAAGTTCTGCCTCATGGAACAGGAGTTTAAAGTACAAGTTTCCTATGTCATGAAGAAATATTAGAACATAAAATCACCAAAGCATATCACTGTCTAGAACAAAAAAGGTTAATATTTCCATCATGTTTCTGCAGGAACCTTGCATAATATGTCAGTTAATTACTGTAATACAAATATTTTTCCAAGTTTGAACTAGAACCTCTCATTTAAAAAATGAAGCCCACTACCCCCCCTAAAAATTTGTTAGTGGATTCCACAAGAACAACACAGTGGGGGTCTCTAGTGGGTGGGAGGAAGTGGCCAAACTGCCCTTACGTTTTCTTAATGTAGTTGAATACAGCCTCAGTATTGCCCATACTTTAGCCTCCCAGTGAAAGTCATAAATATACATAGTATTAGTACTAATAACTGGAAGTCAGTGCTTCTAGCAGCTAATTTTTGTGTCTTCACATAGTCCTGCATGAAAGGTTGAGGTAGGAAAATCTTTCCTGCTCCTTTAAGGTGGCCTACTTAAGGCCTGATTTAAATGTGACACTGGTGGGAGAGAAAAGCTTATCCCTGGGACTTTTTGTGCACCTGGTGTCTCATCTATATACTGTATCTAATTCTCACATGTGTGTCAGTCTCAGGCGTTTGCCTCTAGCATCCCTCAAGCATACTCATCCAGACAGGTAGATCTGAAGCAGTAAAACTTTATTAGGAACTAAAAAGCAAATTAAAAGAACTAACTGCACGCAGGCAAGCAAGAATAGCAATGGAAAGCAATTTCAGGCTACCTGCTTAAAAACATTAGGACAAGAGAGTAAGATAAACATTGCTAGGCAACAGAGAGATAGGCATTTCCCATGAATGAAGACACAACAAGCCACAGCTGTGATACAGGCACTAACAAAGTATACACAGGAGTTTCCAAGCCCTGGGAACCAAGGACTTGACTTGTGGCCAGAACTTGGCCTGAACTCATGTCAAGAGCCCGTCTGGATCTTGCGTTCAGTGAAGAACCTGACAATGTGCCCTCTACCTGTGGATACCTAAATCTGCAGATAGGGAACATGCTCACCTCCAACAGGTTTTTCTGCAGACTTGGGGAACCCCTAGGTCAGCAGAAAAATTTGGAAACGAGAACAAAATCTGGGGGTATAAATTCCCCCCAATTTATAAAGCAGCATTGTCTGCACATGCACAGACAAAACTCTTACCTGTTGAAATGGTGGCAGCTGCCACAAGAATCCAAGGCAGTCGCAGCTTCGGGCAAGTGGAGGGGCCCTCCCTTGCTTGTTTACTAGGAGCAGCTTCTGGCAGGCAGGCAAAGCTCCCCCCCCCCACACATACACAGCCCCTTTCTCGCCAGCTCACCTGGGGCCGCTCTGGGCTCTAAGGTAAATGGTTAAGGGAGAAGCTGTGAAACATGCAGAATAGGGAATGCCATCTCTCCATTGCAGGGAGAACACCATCTCCCCCTCATGGGAGGAGGTGGCATTCCCCTCCCTGCAAAGGGCATTCCCCTCCGTGTGAGGGGGAGATGGCATTCCCCCCCTGTGAGGAGGAGATGACATATCCTCCCCATGCGGGTTTCATGGACCCCCACTTGTTTAAACTAATGAGGGTGTTATCCTGACATGTGTGCCTCTCGCCAAAAAATGCTATGGTTTTGGGGAGTGTGCTAGGGCATCCCCCTGTGTGATGCCAGTGCTTCTGCATAAACCAGAAGTGACATCATCGCATAGGGGTTGCCAATCACTCCCTCTCCCATCAGCTTGCTTCCGCCTTCCAACCAGCTGAATGTCAGTGGGCAGCAGAAAAAATCGGCAGGCGATTGCTCACCATTAGCGGGCAGCTGGCAACTCTACACTTCATATAGGTAGAGTTATCACCAATATGGTGACGTTGGTCCAGGAGATAGCAATAGGGGAAGGCAACAAAATGGCAGAAAACTAACATGTCCAGAAAGAAAGGGAAGAGGAAACAGAGGGTGGAAGGAAAGGGAAGGGAGGCCAGCTAATATGTAATACCATCACTGTCCTGAACCATAGGCCTGAATGTTGGCCAAACAAACAAACCTCCCTTCAAGAAGATGCCAGCACCATAGGTGGAGAGATTATAGCATAGTCTGTACCTTGTTGTGCTGGATTTCTGCTTACAGGGAGATTTTCCACATTGGGGTGCTTTCAATGATCCACTATTCCAACTCAAAACTCTACTGTTACTTCACTGTTGCACAAGCAGACCAGGTTCCCTTCTCCAGGACAGGAAGTGATCACCTTGTGGGTACTTTCCTTGAGCAGAACCGCTTCATATCTCCCTTATAGGGACCATGTTGTTTGTGAACAATCAAAATACCTTGTAGTATTTTGATGAAACGAAACAGCTCTGAGTCAGATTTGGTTTTTTGCAAAAAGATAAAAAATATGCTTATTACAGAATATGTTTAGAGAAATCTATGGATTTGATCCCTACCCAGGCAAGAATCCAAACCTTGTGACAATAGTATGATTCTTCATAATTCTTGCTCCTGCAAAAAGCATTCTCTCAGCCAAAGGCTTTCATGCTAAAATGCAGCTTTAACTAAAATTCAGGGATAAACATGACTGATGACCTAAGAGTCTCATAAGTTAAGGCAATTGGAAAGCTGTTGTTTCTCAGATCATAAATAATGTATTAAGCTTCATGCCACAAGACCAGTCATGCCACACATCCAGTCTACACCCCTACCCCGAACTGCCCTGAAGAGATTTGAATAACCATAAGACGTTTGTTTAAAATTAAGGTGCGGGAGCTGCAACTCTGTGGTGAAGTGCTTGTTTTGCTAAATGAAAAGAAATAAAATTTGTTAATTTGCATGGATTTATTATTGGTTACTATATTAGGATTGTGCAACTTCCCAGAAACATGCATAAATGCATATAGGCTCACAGAGGGAGAGAGAGAACCCCACTCCCTTGTGTTTTTGTTGCTAGGATTCTGATCTATACACTAAATCTTGGGAAGGTCGATATCATGATAACTCTAAAGTTAGATGTATGGATTGGTCAAGAAAATTTTGAGAAACTAATACATTCTTCCTGTTTCAGTGAAGGAGGACACTGTGACGGAAATTGACAGGGATGGAAAGCAGTCCACTTACACCAAACAAAGCCTGTGCAGAGGAACAAAATTTCTGTCTAGAATCTGGAAGACCAGGTTTAAATCCCTTCTCTGCCATGGAAGCTTGCTGGGTGACCTTGGGCCAGTCACACACTCTCAGCCTCAACCATCTTACAGGGTTGTTGAGAGGATAAAATGGAAGAGAAGAGGTTTTGGGGGCCCATTAGGGAGAAAGGTGGGGTATACATGAAGTAAATAAAAATAAATTATGAAGTTTTTCCTGCATATGCATTTAAACATATAGGTAATCCGAAGAAGGAGCCTGGTAAAATGATTTATCCATACAAATTTTAGGATTAAGACTTGCCTTATCACCAACTATTGTTCCTAAATATGTCCAGTGTTTCAGATAGTCATTGAAGAGGATGAAGGTCAGAAGCAGGCTGGAGATGTGTTTTGGTACTTCTGATGTCAAGAGTGGTTCTACCTCCAAATGTTTAGGGTTTTTCTATCAGCTGGCCAGCTCCTTCCAATTAGGAGAGGCTTCAGGGCTTTTCCACCAGATGTATTCCTTTCCAGCCTCAACCTTGTGTAGTAGGCCAGTATCTATATTACATACAGACAGACAGATAGGTATGGGATGAAGAGAACCTTGCCTTTGACCCCCTAGGGAGCTTATTGTTTTGGACGGTTGGTTTTTTAAATCAGCACATGCTCAGAGCTGAGAGGCAAGGGCAACACCCCATCCTTTCCCCACACAAAAAAAGAGAACAGGGTGCCCCTGAGCTTGTGCAGAACACTTTTATTTACCTTGACTAACTAAGAGCTACATTCGAGTCCAGTAGGATCCAGGGACCACTGAGATTTTGGGGGTAAATGTTTTCAAGAGTCAGAGCTCCTTTCATCAGCTTTGAAAGCTTTTACCACCCAAATCTTGTTTGTCTCTAACATACCACTGGGCTCTTCTAATACAGACCAATATGACTACCCTCCTGAAACCCGACTAACCAAAAACACTGGGGTTCCTTGTGTGGGGTGGCAGGCAGAATTCAGCAACTTCACCACTCCTTCAACCCTCATCAAAATGTAAGCCTTTTGCTGTCATGTATGGAAAGCTTGCTTGTCATGCCTGAGCACAGACAAAGAAGCAGGGAAGGAATGTGTGGCATTTTCCAGGGTAAAACTCCCAAAAATGAGGATAAGCTCCCCCTCTATTCCACAGGGCACGTTGCTGCACCTCTCTGCTGGTTTTGAGTCTGAGCCCAGCCCTCCTCCCGGCAGATGTCCCCTCCTTCATATTCACTGCATACTTGGGCAATGTGTTTGGGGAAAGGCCCTGCTTGCTTTTGGTTGATAACTTCACGGTTGTAGTTGGACATCTTTACATAGCTCTTCCTCACAGCCCCCTTCATCTTTCTGGATTATTTGCAACCCACCCTTTTAAACTCATTATCCTGGCTCCACTTGGACTTGAACATCTTTCCACACCCATCTCTTTCTCTCCTCATTGCTGCTGGGTAGGGTTGCCAGCTCCAGGTTTGGAAATACCTAGAGATATTGGGGGTGGAGCCTGAGGAGGGCAGGGTTTGGAGAGGGGAGGGACTTCAATGCCATAGAGATCACTTGCCAAAGAGGCCATTTTCTCCAGGGGAACTGATCTCTGTCGCCTGGAGATCAGTTGTAATAGAGGGAGATCTCCAGCCACCACCTGTTGATTGGCAACCCTACTGCTGGGGGAGGGGGCACACCAGCTAATCCTGGCCTGATTATCATGAGCAAAATTCCAGCAGCCAAATGGCCAATGTCCCCTCTAGTATTGCTCTGCATTTCAAGAGTGCTTTCAGAGTTCATTGTGCATTTTGATGTTACATCAGCTCAAACCGTATATGCTAGTTGAGTAAAGTGTTCCTTTTGTTCTTCTTCTTCTTGTTCTTGTTCTTCTTCTTCTTGCTCTTGCTCTTCTTCTTGCTCTTCTTCTTGCTCTTTTTTTTGCTGGATTTCTAGACCACTTTTATATTAATAATACTCAGAGGGTTTTTTAAAAAATGCTTCTGGCCAGAACTGATGGAGGCCAGCTGGTCAGTCCTGCTCTTCCCTATGCCTGAGTCACTAGAATACCTCTGCCCACTGCTTTTTAATAGGGGAGTGCTCTGGTGGGGGGGCGGAGGCCCAGGTCTGTCACATTGTTGGTTTAACTGAGCTTATATGTTTTATTGGATTCAATTTTAATTTTGGTAATCTGCCTTGAGCCTCTGCAAGAAAGATGGGATATAAATGAAGTTAATCAATCAATTGTTTGTGTGTGGGGGGATCATTACTCTTCTTGGTGCAGCAGGATGCCTGCTGGGTGGGATTCATTCTAAGCCGCCACGGGTCCTGGTTGATGGGAGAACAACAAGATAAAAGCATTTTAAAACTGATTAATAAAAATATGAATGAAATTGCCTGAAAACCATCAATATAAAAACCATGAAAGGTGTACACAAGGTATGGTTCTTTCTACTCACACTTTTGTGAAGGACTGAAATGAAAACATTTGGATGACACAGTTTTTGTTTAGGCCTTGCTTCATATGACAACAGGTATGCTTCTGCCTCTATAGGTTATACAGATACTTTCAAAAGTGAGAGATGATACTGTACTTCAGGCAGTAATTGCTGGCCAAATGTGGGCCGTCAGGTGATGCTGTTAGACTCCCTGTTGAAAATGCAGGGGCAGAAGAGTGGTGTGGCATCTTTGACAAATCCCTTCTCAGTGGACCACAGAGAAGAAACAATGTTAGAGCTTTTTGGACCTCTACCTCTTATCTGGATGGCTTTCCAACAGAGCTGTTAGATCCCTTGGACTTTACTTGCCATAAATATTCCCCTTTAGGCTGATGGCATTATGTGAACTCTAATCCCTCCAGACCATGTGTGTTCTCCGACAGTACTGCTAATCCTGGCCTGCGTGGTGACTGTCTTTCTAAACTAAACTTTAAAACCACTGTTTGCTGTAGGTTTAGAGAGTGAAATTAATGGATGGGATCTGTGGGGATCATAATGTTTGCGTTGTGTGGCATTATGATCCTTTGGGCTACAAAGAAAACTATCAGCTGCATGTCCTGCAAAAAGTCATGAATTTAACTAAGGAAATTACTTTACTTAAACTCTATCAATAGCTTGAGTAGCACTTCCTCAACAATAGGTTGATTTAATTCTTATTCAGGTCCCCCTGCCATGGAAACTACTTTTTAAAAAATATATACAATGTTGTGCTGGAGAAACTATTTGATAATAACAAATCCAAATCCTATCTGAGCATGCCCTATTGATTAACTTCAGAAGGGTAACTGATCAGAATGAAATTTCTTCCAGCGTTTGGACCTGAACTGACTTTGTCCATATATATTCAAAGTAGGGTTGCCTTGCCAACTGCCAGGTAGTTATTCAACACAAAGCAATCACTATATATTGCAATCCAAGTTTGTTTGTAAATTGTAAACTGCCAGGTAGTAGCAGGAGATCTCCTGCTAATTCAACTGATCTCCAGCCGATAGAGATCAGATCACCTGGAAAAAAATGTCCACTTTGGCAATTGAACTCTATGGCATTAAAGTCCCTCCCCTCCCCAAACCCCACCCTTTTCAGGCTCCGCCCCCAAAATCTCCCATTGGTTGCCAAGAGGGACCTGGTAACCCTAATTCAAAGGATATTTTCAAATCATCATCTTATTTTCAATCTGTTTTTCTAGTCTTTTTCATGTAAACTTCTGTTCCGTAATCACCCCCCGACACCGAACTGGAGAAATATTACTGTCAAAAGAAAAAAATAAAATAAATGCTGGTTGTTGCCTATGACCTTTGGAAGGAAGAGTTAAATGCCATCTAGGCCTGAACAAGTTAATGATGTCGTGAGAATGCAACAGCTTTTAACTTTGTCCTTCAGGACATGCCAGTCTTTGTGGCATTTAAAGAGAAAATGCTTCCTCGTGGGTAGATTATTCTGCATCTGCTTTTGCATTATAAAGCAGATAGTGCTAAAGGGCAAAATGGAACACTGGGCTGGTTCTGTATAGTTCTGTCTGAACTTTTATCACTTCTAGGTTGCTGTAAATAGTCAGTTTCACTTTTGATGCTATATTTTTTTAATGTTACTCCCTGCTTTAACTCTGCTTCTATCCTGCTGGTTTTATTACCTTTGGGGGCTTTTATAAAGCGTCTTCAGCTGTTTATGACCATGAACATTGTTTGGTTTTTCTAGTTTGTCTTAATTTTTCCATTATTTCATGATTTTAAATTATGTTGTAAGTACAGGAAATAAATATTCTAAATAAATACTGTGTGCATTTGTTTTGTGGAATTCTTTAGAAGTCTCTGAGTTCTGAAAGCTTCAGCAGTGCCACAACAGCTCTTGTTCTGCCAGTGAAAGGTATAATTTCACCTACTCTGAGTTTCCTGTTCTTTGGTATGAACAAACCAAAAAAAGGGAAAAGATGCAAGGTGACAGATGACAACTTTATTGTCATGTAAAGCCCATTTCATGGTATAAGCTTCATCAGGGGGATCAGAGTTCCTTTTTGCTGAACCTTTCTACATAGGGTTGCCAGGTCCCTCTTAACTACCAGTGGGAGATTTTTGGGGTGAAGCCTGAGGAGGGCGGGGTTTGGGGAGGGGAGGGACGTCAATGCCAGAGAGTCCAATTGCCAAAGTGGCCATTTTCTCCAGGTGAACTGATCTCTATTGGCTGGAGATCAGTTGTAATAGCAGGAGATCTCCAGCTAGTACCTGGAGGTTTGGAAAACCGCACTGGAGATAAAATGTACAAAGGTCACAAAGTTCTTATATTGTGCTTAGTTAACAATAACATACAAAAGTGGAGTACTTAAACAATAACACTTCACAAATATATACAATATATACAAAACATGTTTGACGCAGTCTCTGTGCAACAAAATAATGCAATCTTCTTGGTATATACTTGTTGCTAATGTTAATTTAGAAGGTCCATAAGGTACACATTCAAACAATCCCAAAGGTTCACTTAATGAGAGTAGATGGGGGACGGCTGTTTCAAGGTCTTTTCTTCAGCCCCAAATCCATTCAAGCTTATGTTTCCTAGCAAATTTTCTATCTAGTACATCATCAAGCTAGTTC
Organism: Euleptes europaea; assembly: GCF_029931775.1. Taxonomy (NCBI): domain Eukaryota; kingdom Metazoa; phylum Chordata; class Lepidosauria; order Squamata; family Sphaerodactylidae; genus Euleptes; species Euleptes europaea. The sequence continues at coordinate 44,057,619 of NC_079319.1, forward strand.
ACAGGTTCCCCGAAGGATACTCCAAAGTGTAGCAGTAAGCTATGCTGAAGAAAAGACCTTGAAACGGCTGTCCCCCATCTACTCCCATCAAGTGAACCTTTGGGATTGTTTGAATGTGTACCTTATGGACCTTCTAAATTAACATTAGCAACAAGTATATACCAAGAAGATTGCATTATTCTGTTGCACAGAGACTGCATCAAACATGTTTTGTATATATTGTATATATTTGTGAAGTGTTATTGTTTATGTACTCCACTTTTGTATGTTATTGTTAACTAAGCACAATATAAGAACTTTGTTACCTTTGTACCTTTTATCTCCAGTGCAGTTTTTCAAACCATACAAGCACGGAGGTGCCCCCTATTTTGGATAGTACCTGGAGGTTGGCAACCCTATTTCTACAGCAATTGGCTTCTATTATTCATTGTGGAATTGCTGTGGAAAGGTTCAGCCAAAAGTTACTCTGATCCTCCTGATGAAGTTTATACAACAAAACGAAGAGGGGCTTTACATTACAATAAAGTTGTCACCAGTCACCACACATCTTTTATTTCCTTTGTGGTTTGCTGGCATGTTGCTTGATGTATCCCTATTTTTCTTTCTCTTTGGTGAGAACACAGCAGCCTTTTAAACTAATTTATCATAGGCAGCTCACTGTTTACAGCTGTAACAGCAGTATCATTGTTTAAGAGATTTCCATACCCATATAGACAATCATAGAATCATAAGAGTTGGAAGGGACCGCCAGGGTCATCTAGTCCAACCCCCTGCACAATGCAGGAAATTTACAACTACCTCCCCCCCACACCCCCAGTGACCCCCACTATATGCCCAGAAGATGACCAAGATGCATTCCCTCTCATCATCTGCTTAAGGTTATCTAATCAGCATTGCTGACAGATGGCCATAAGATATTGTATATTCAATAATGCACTAGACTATTCCCAATCAACCCAAGGTGGTGCTCACAGATATGTTAGTGTGCCATTGTTTACATTTATGCATGTCCTGAGGCAGACAAAGCATATTGCATGTCCACAAGTTAGCCCCCCTATCTGAACAATGTCACATGAAATTTGGTGAGGTTTTGAGTTTATTTTAGAGCTTGTCTTTTCTTTACTTAATTTTAATCCATTCTGGAGGATGTTAGAAACCAAAGATTGGATCCAGCAAGCTCTGCATTGGATTTCTCCCAGTTCTGGATCCAGCAAGCTCTGCATTGGATTTCTCCCAGTTCTGCTCCTTATTTCAGCCCCTGTGCCACGTGGACTTTGTACATGCAAGTCCCATGGGGCAGGGCACTCAGCTGCTTGTTTAGAAAGAAAAAGCAGCACATCTGGTTTTGGAAAAACAAAATTGAGATTTATTTTATGCAACACTTTTAAACATTTATTTTAACTGAACCCACAACTGTGTATTTAATCATTTTCATTTAGGAAGACACAGAAATTTATTCCATGCTGTCTCGCTAGTGGAGACCCAAAGCAGCATTCCCTTTAGCCCTAATTTCTATCTATGAGGAAAGGTATTTGTTTCAGGTTCACACGGGTGGCACAGAAAACAGTTGTGTTACATATTTCATTGTAGTTGATAGGACCAATAAATATCAATCATAATCTCCATGCATCCTTACTAATTATCCTTCTCTCTGTGACAGCACCTGCTCAACCATGAAGAAGCTGTCTTATGCAAAACCCTTAACAATGTTAACTTTGGCTTTTGTGAGTGCACTTTGAATAAAAACAGGCAGAATCAATTTTAGCACTCAGAGAATGAGGATAAAAGCTTCAAGTGGAGCACATACACATGTTGTTAACTGCATGTGAATGATCGCAGTAAAGGAGACTTAGGCCATTAATGCATGGTTAGGGTTGCTTTTGTTTATCCCTGTGCTGTCCCATGTTTTTATATTCCATGTTCCAAAAACTGAATGCAAGGGGTGTGAAGATGAAGAAGCCGTGTTGGTAGGTGGTGCTCCATGAGCTCCTCTACCCCACTGTTCTCAGGCTTGGAATGGTTCCGGAGGCGGGTGGCCAAAGGGCCGCTGAAGAAGGGGTGCCTGAAGGAGCAGCCGCTGCTCTGCCTCTGATGCGTGGAGGCGGGTGGAGGCGGTAGCTGGAAGAGTGTGGTGGGTGGAGGCGGTGGCAACTGGGGAAGTGTGCAGCATTGGCACTGGAAGGAGCCACTGCTGCTGCTCTGCCTCTGATGATGGGACTCTGTGCCCAGGCTGCTGGAAGGGGGGCTGACCCCCTGGCTGGTGCTTGGAGAAGCGGGGAGGGGGAAGGTGGAGGAGGGAGTGGGGGAGTGGGAGGAGAGAGGGGCGCGGGATCTGGGGGTGGAAATGTTCCGCCGCCACTGCTGCTCCTGCTGACAGGGCAAGGCAGTGGCTTTTCCCAGCATGGAATCGACCCTGGTGCTGAAATGCTTGGGCAAGCACTCACGACTGGAGCTAGTCTTCATTTTAAATTGTGACAACGCAGGGATTGGAAAACCCATGGAAGTTTCAGAAGGAGATAGGTTGATCCTGCTTGCATGGTGTGGCCATGCGTGTTGCCTGCGGAGATTCACTACATTTGAGGGAGAACTGAGAGACAAAACAGCCATGCGTTAATGACCTTAGATTGCACTAAAGTAGGGATGTGCATTTCCCCCTCATTCGGTATTCATTTTCATTTCAAAAGCTTCATTCATTTTCATTGGGTTGTATCCTACCACTCTGCTCAGTTAATGGAGCCTTCCTATGGTGCTGGAGGCTCTTCTACAAGGTAGGATACCACCCATTATCTTTACAATTATATATGTTTGTTTTCAACATTTGTGTTTATTAGATTCAATGGGAAACACTTCCCTGGCTTTGTTTTCCACCCAAATTGGATGGAATGTTTAATAATTGCTCCAATATTCCAAAGTATCCTTTCTGCCAAATTCCAGGCAGATCAGAGAACAGGACCTAGGATGAGCAATTAACAGCAAAACATGTTAGTTAAAGGCAAATTTGCATTCATTCAATACTTTTTTTTCATTCGTTTTCATTACCGCAACAAACATTATTAATGGGGATTTCTGCTTCTTATTTTTCATTAATTTAATTTTTTTGACCATCAAGTCACAACTGACTTAAGGTAACTCTGTAGGGTTTTCAAGGCAAGAGACTTTCAGAGGTGATCTGCCATTGCCTGCCTACTTGTTAGGACCCTGGTATTCATTGGAGGTCTCCCATTGAAATACTAGCCAGGGTCAGGACTGAAAGTGTGTGACTGGACCAAGGTCTCCCAGCAAGCTTCCATGGAATGAGTGGGGATCTGAACCTGGGTCTCCCAGATCCTAGTTCGATACCTTAACCACTATACCATGCTGGCTCTCCCCTAAATCAACATAAACGTGCACATGTGGTTTTTCCTGAACCATATGCTTCAAAGGAGGGAAGGCAGCATGGTATCGCCCAATCTCGTCACATCTTGGTAGTTGAGCAGGGTCAGCATTAATAAGGGAGACCCCCAAGGAAGGCTTTGCAGAGGAAGGCAATGGTAAACCACCTCTGCTTAATCACTTGCCTGGAAAACCCCACCAGGGTCATTGTAAGTCAGCTGCGATTTGACAGCACTTTACACACATGAACACACACACACCTGCTTCAAAGGCATAAAAGCTTTAAACAGGCTAAGAATTAGTTTTTTAAGTAGCCTAGAATTTGTATGTTTCCTATGATCTTTAAGGTCCCCTGACTTCATTGATTCACAGTCAGAAAATAAAAATATGCTCAGAAAAACAATATGGGGGATGCACAGTAGTGAAGCAAACAGATTTGAGGGGGTACATTAGAAAACATTCACTTTTATGAACAAATGTGGTATTCAGTGTAGTGATTAGAGTGTCAGACTAGAATTTGGGGGACCCAGGTTCAAATCCCCATTCTATCATGGAAACTTGGGTCAGTGACACACTCTCAGCCTATCCTACCTCACAGGATTGTTTTGAGGATAAAATGCTGGTGCTGAAAAATATATTGGAAGAAGAAGAAGAGTTGGATTTTATATGCCAACTTTCTTTACCACTTAAGGGAGAATCAAACCAGCTTACAATCACCTTCCCTTCCCCTCCCCACAACAGACACCTTCTGAGGTAGGTGGGGATGAGAGAGCTCTAAGAGAACTGCAACTAGCCCAAGGTCACCCAGCTGGCTTCAAGTGTAGGAGTGGGAAACCAACTCGGTTCACCAGATTAGCCTCCGCCGCTCATGTGGAGGAGTGGGGAATCAAACCCGGATCTCCAGATCATAGTCCACCACTCCAAACCACCGCTCTTAACCACTACACCATGCTGGCTCCCAATGGGAACCCAAAGCAGCTTAGGGTCCCCATTGGGGAAGAAGGCAGGGTATAGATGAAGTAAATATAAATGATGTAAATAAATAGCACATGGGGCATACAGTGAGGGGAAAAAGTATTTGATCCCCTGCTGAATTTGCCCGTTTGCCCTCTGACGAAGAAATGACCAGTCCATAATTTTAATGGTAGGTCTATTGTAGCTGTGAGAGACAGAATAACAACAGGAAAAAACCCCAGAAACCCAGAAGACAAAAGTCAGAGATTGATGTGCATTATAATGAGTGAAATAAGTATTTGATCCCTTTGCAAAAGATGACTTAGTACTTGGTGGCAAAACCCTTGTTGGCAATTACAGAGGTCAGATGTTTCTTGTAGGTGGCCACCAGGTTTGCACACATCTCAGGAGGTATTTTGTCCCACTCCTCTTTGCAGATCTTCTCCAAGTCAGTAAGATTTCGAGGCTGATGTGTAGCTACTCGAACCTTCAGCTCCCTCCACAGATTTTCGATGGGATTAAGGTCTGGAGACTGGCTAGGCCGCTCCAGGACCTTAATGTGCTTCTTCTTGAGCCACTCCTTTGTTGCCTTGGCCGTGTGTTTTGGGTCATTGTCATGCTGGAATACCCATCCTCGACCCATTTTCAATGCCCTGGCTGAGGGAAGGAGGTGCTCACCCAAGATTTGATGATACACGGTCCTGTCCATCATCCCTTTGATGTGGTGAAGGTGTCCTGTCCCCTTAGCAGAAAAACACCCCCAAAGCATAATATGTACCCCTCCATGTTTGATGGTGGGGATGGTGTTCTTGGGGTCGTAGGCAGCATTCCTCCTCCTCCAAACACGGCGAGTTGAGTTGATGCCAAAGAGCTCGATTTTGGTCTCATCTGACCACAACACTTTCACCCAGTTCTCCTCTGGGTCATTCAGATGTGCATTGGCAAACTGCAGACAGGCCTGTACATGTGCTGTCTTGAGCAAGGGGACCTTGCGGGCTCTGCAAGATCTCAGTCCTTCACGGCGTAGTGTGTTACCAACTGTTTTCATGGTGACTATGGTCCCAGCTGCCCTGAGATCATTGACAAGTTTCCCCCGTGTAGTTCTGGGCTGCTTCGTCACCGTTCTCATGATCATTGCAACTCCACGAGATGAGCTCTTGCATGGAGCCCCAGACCGAGGGAGGTTGACGGTTAGGGTTAGGGTTAGGGTTGTCACCTTCTCACCAAGCTGCTTGGCAATAGTCTTGTAGCCCAGTCCAGCCTTGTGCAGGTCTACAATCTTGTCCCTGACATCCTTGGACAGCTCTTTGGTCTTGGTCATGGTGACTAGTTTGGAATCTGATGGATTGATTGCTTCTGTCGACAGCAGAACCCTAACCCTAACCCTAACCCTAACCCTAACCCTAATCTGGCTGGTTGTTAGGGGATCAAATACTTATTTCACTCATTATAATGCACATCAATCTCTGACTTTTGTCTTCTGGGTTTCTGGGGTTTTTCCTGTTGTTATTCTGTCTCTCACAGCTACAATAAACCTACCATTAAAATTATGGACTGTCATTTCTTCGTCAGAGGGCAAACGGGCAAATTTAGCAGGGGATCAAATACTTTTTTCCCTCACTGTAAATATGGGGTGTTAGCCATTTCTATTGATGAAAAAATCACTGAACTAAATGAAAATATAACAAATATAACAACAGGTCATCTTCAGAAGTCCAGGAAAGTCAGAAGTCAGCAACAGCCAATGGCAGGGGCATGAGAAAGCTCATTAATTGATTATTAGATAGAGGATATTAACACACAGGGAACAGAGGTAAATGCCTAGAACTGTGTCTTTATTAAATTCTGTCCTTGAAAAAATGAACCGCAAGTCTGACCTGGGTTCAAAAATATGGCCTAATTCAGTCCTGTTGATTCGACCCCTGTATGAAATGGATTTCAATAGTGTCATGTGAGATCTTTGTAAATTGTGCATTGACAAGTACAGTTATCAGTTGTCATGACGCTGATGCTAATTCTGAGCTCTGTGGGATCCTGGTGCTTTCAGTCCCTCCTGCCATTTGGATATTCCAACTGGCCCCGCAGGAGTGTCTGAAGTTCCAGAGTGAATCATCTCCAGCATGCTAGGTCACTGTTTTCTGTCTCCCTTCTAATACTATGGCAACAAGGAAGAAATGTTCAGAATATTAGATCTATCCCTATCTTTCCTGACAATAGCTTTTCAAGGTCATCCTTTGCTGTTGGCATTAAAGACCACAAAAAGCCTGGCTGCAGTTTGCTTCTAAATTTAGTAGTCTTATTTTTCATCCTATATTTCTCTTTATGCCAAATATGTCTCGGCAAATTGTGAATATATGTAACTACTAGTCATTATCTGAAGGGACTGATCCCCTCATATTAGGTTTCATATGTAATTAGCTAGCTTTCCTTAGTCCTAGACTACTGCTGTGCAATCCTCTCGGAAACTTTACATGATACTTTACTGATAGATAACTTCCTTTGTGGCAGCAAGGTCTGTTAAGAAAGGAATCTTGACTTTTCATAGAAACCAAGGCATGAATAAAAGGTAATAGAAAGATTCTGTGATCTAGCCCTTAAGCTTCTTTTAGCACAGAGAGTAAAAGATTTTCACTTTGTAGGTTAGAGCCCACTTCATAAGATGAATGAAGTGAACTCTCAGTCAACAGATGTCCACTCAGACACCCAATTTTGTTCATGAAAGCTTGTGCTTTAATAAATGTTACTCTTTACAGTACCAAACAGGGTTGCCATTGCCCAATCCCTCCCTTTACGTTGCTAAATAGGATTGCTAGGTCCCTCCTGGCAACTGGCGGGAGATGTTGAGAGGTGGGTACAGGGGGCGGTGATTGACATCTGTGCATGATGACATCACTTCTGGCACGATGCGGAAGTGCTAACATCACACTCTAGCACTTGCCCCCAAGTTGATGTGATCATGCATGGATGACAATCTCCCCCTGCCCTTCAGCTGGCTTGCTTCTGCCCGCCAAATAGCTGAGTGTTGGTGGGCAGAGTTAGGAATTGCCGGGAGATTCCCACCATTAATGGGTACCTGGGAACCCTAGTGCTAAAAGACACCATTTTGGTTTTGCTTCAGCTGACAAAAATGGCTACCCCACTGCAGGTTGTAACAATCATTATTATAAATAAAAAGTAAAGAGGAGACCAAAGATTTCTGAAAGTTCTTCATTTGGGTTGTGTCTTTCCCTTTCCAAATTCCTTCTGGATGGCTGTTTTGCATATGAGTTTCAACAGAGGAAAAGAACAATAATCCTGGGCCCTACTCCCAATAGTAGCGATCTATCCAAGAAGGCACCCAAACTTGAGCAAAAGGTAGATGAAACCAAGACATCTGGCCTCCCAGCCAGCATGGTCACTTCTTTCTTGGCTGGATTTAGCTTGCCAACCCTCTTAACCTTACCACAGGTCTTAGACTCTTGTTTTGAAAAGTGACAGATGTTCCAGGTTGCTTTGTTAAAGAGTTACAGAACTGGGTGTCCTTTGCATGTATAAAGTCCAGTCCCAAAGCTGTGTGAAATCTCTGCCAGCAGCTTCAGATAGATTATTGGTATGTATCCAATCATCCCTAGGCTTTGTGGAGCAGGACCTTCCTGCTTCCCCTCCTGCTGCAGCCTTCTGAACTCCTCCCCCATACTTCTGTTCCAGCAGACCCTCTGGAATAGCATAGGGGCTAAGTGAGGGGGGGTCTGCAGCAGATGAAGGGAATAGCAGGAATTGCCATTCCCTCTTTGGCAAAAAGAAATGCTTTTCGATTGGAGGGGAGCTGTGTGGTTAGATACATGCCATTAATTTATGCAGGTAAGCCAGCATGGTATACTGGTTAAGAGCGGCAGACCTTAATCTGGAGAACCGGGTTCGATCCCCCACTCCTCCATATGAAGCCTGTTGGATGGCTTTGGGCCAGTCACAGATCTCTCAGAACTCTCTCAGCCCACACAGTCAGGCAATGGCAAACCAGCTCTGTTAGTCTCTTGCCTTGAAAACCCTATGGGGTCACCATAAGTCAGCTGTGACTTCATGGCACACACACACACACAAACACAAGTTGCCCAGCCCTGCCCCTGCCCTACTCGCGGTGTAAGCAAAGTCTTCGTGGCATTTACCTTCCTTCCTCTTCTTCCTTCCTTCTCCAGATAAGGTACCAGAATAATGAAGATATACAAATGTTAACTAATATTAATCAATGTTGGTTACTTTTCAGTTTGTATTATTTGTTATGATAATGACTAATACGGCTTTTTCAGTTCATTATTTGATTCACTTTCTGAATGCACACTGCTCATATACAAACATTCGATAATGATTTATTTTTAAAAGTTGTAATGATCCAGTCGCCTCCAAAAAGCTTTCAGTTCGAAGACGAAGCCATATTCTCAAAATGGGGGGGGGGATCTTTTGGAAAATACCATATGAATATTTCCTCTGCCAAGTATCAGAGACCATTTGTAATTTCATATTATATATAAAGTTTGCATGTATACACATACACTGATTATATAATAGACAGTTATTACATGGTATTATATTCTATTTATTATATAATTATATTATATTATATTGTTATATATGTGTGTGTGTGTTTATGAGTGATTAGAAACAACTCACTGTTTACCATGGGGAAAACCCCCACTCATTATCTTAATTCTGCCTCCTTAGAAGTTTCTGGTTCTTGTTGCACATCTGGGTATTTTCTATTAAAGACTAAATAAGTAGTGGTCAGCACACAACTGCCATCTGATGGTTGTTTTCTGGAAATGCATGGTTTTAAAATCACAGTTGTCAAGTATGATGCTGCAAGCTTTTAGAAAGAAGGAAGTTAGGGCATTATGAAGAAGGGAGAAGCAAACTCAGAACCGGATACTATCAACTGTTAGGAAAATGTTTGTACATATAAACCAATGTTACAGGATCTGGCACCAGGTGACATGAAAGACTTCTGCCCTGAGACCCTGAAGAGCTGCTGCCACGCTTAGTAGACAGTGCTAAACTTGAGGGACCGATGGTCTGATTCAGTATAAGAAAAAAAGGAGGAACAAGGTGCATAGGAGAGCAGTTCATTTGGTCTTTAGATCCCAACACGTTTCGCAATGAGCTTCATCAGGGGATCTAATAAAATAAAGTTAAAATAGATACAACCACATCAGTATAAAAAATACCTAACACATAAATGTTGATACAAATATTTTGTTGTGTTAAAAATTATTTGAAATAAATATAATTACAGAATTTAAAAAAAAAATCCAAATTACATTCTGAGCATGGTATATGGGACCTAACATATTCTCTAGTGTGATGCCGGAAATATAAACAGTTTATAACCTAGAGCCTTTATATAGAGCAGGGGTGGGGAACATTAGGCCCAGGGGCCATTTAAGGCCAGCGAAATCATTTGGTCTGGCCCTTCGTGGGTCCTGGCAGATCTCTAGCTCAGAATGATCTAAGACTGGTGATCTGCCCCCTCCCGCGGACAGGAATAGCCTCTGTTCAAGGCAGATGTGAGTTTGTTTTGCCGATAAAAGGAACCTTTCCCCCCCTTACAGAAGAGTCATTAACTATGGAGCTGCTAGGACCACCCAAGAAACTGTGTTAACCCTTTCCCACCTGGGCCGTGGAGAAACGTATTCCCTCTGTACTACAAGAAGGCTGGGGGCGGAAGTGGTGACAATGGAGGGGTTAAAGGAGGCAGGGCCAGAATGCACGTGCACGGGGTGGGGGGAGTTCTTAGCCAGTGTGTCCTCATTTCATCCCTGCCGGTGGAGGTAGCAGGAGCCGGCCCCAACCATGCGGAGCAGAAGCAACTCCAGCGTGCGGCTGGACGACTACGCCCGGCTGGTGTGGCATACCATAATGTGCCACCAGGTGGGCGAGTGCGCCACTGGTTGGTACTTTTCAGCCTAGAAAAAGGCTGTTAAGGGGGGAGCAACATGATAGAGGTTTCGAGAATTAAGCACAGGGTAGAGAAAGTAGAGGGGTTGCTGTTATGTCCCAGCCAATGTATGGTGACCTCATGTGGTTTTCAAGGCAAGAGACATTCAGAGGTGGTTTGCCATTGCATGCATCTGCAGAGCAACCTTAGATCTCCTTAGCGGTCTCCCATCCAAGTAATAACCAGGGATGATCCTGCTTAACTTTTGAGATCAGATGATATTGGGCTAGCCTGGCCTAGAGAATAGAGATTGAGAGAGATTTTTCTCCTTGTCCCATAATACTAGAAGATGGGAGCACCCAGTGAAACCCAGAGCTCGGAAGCAACATCAGGAAAGAGCCCTGTCCTCTACGCCCTGTTTGTTGGCTTTCCAGGGCAACTGGTTGGCCACTGTGAAACAGGATATGGACTAGATGGACCACTGCTTTGATCCAGCAGGGTTCTTCTTACATTTGTATTTATTAGATGGATGGCAGCTTGTTCTATGTTACAGTCAGATGCTGTTACTTGACTGAGAAAACCTGTATATGTACCTGTATTGAAAAAAATGAACTAGATAAAAGCTGTGGTTAAAACACCAGAGGACGTTGTTAACCTTACAATCCTCGAAACGGCCTTATTGTAAGAACCTGTGGTTGTATGCGGGGGAACACAATCCTATAATTTATACTGCTGCCTTTTCCCCTGAATAAAGCAATAACTTAAACGCATACAATTTAGAACTGCCACAATGAGCAACATTCCTATCTTCAGGCTATGCAATGAGAAGAAAATCTGCTCCAGCTTAAGGCCATTTCTTACACTTTTAAAACAGACATACCTTTGCTACTTTAGTACAAAATGCATCTTTAATACATGAGATGGGATGGAAGGTATCATGGTATAGCCAATCTTGTCAGATCTCAGAAGCTAATCAGGCTCGGTACCTGGAAGGAAGAGCACCAACGATGACTCGGCAGAAGACGGCAATGGCAAAACACCTCTGCTTCTCACTTGCCTTGAAAGCCCCTTGCTGAGGTCGCCGTAAATTGGCTGTGACTTGACGGCACTTTACGCGCGCACATTCAAAAAAAAAGGATGAAGGAGATGCTGATGATGCATCTGATGATGTCGGAAATAAAAAAAAATCAGTTGCCACTGATGGTGCTTGAAGAACTAGCCTACTGATGGTGCTTGAAGAACTAGCCTACTGCTGCCCCTAGTTAGCCCCATTGCCTTTCAGAAACTTTTGTTTTGGCTAGCACTTCCTCTCAAACTTAGAGCATACCCGCATTTACCTATTTTTAGTTCCCTTTCCTTCAGAGAACTGATTCCTGGCCCTTCCTCCAACATATATAACAATTGTCTCTCCCAACAATTCCCATAATCCCCTCTTAAATACCAAACTGAGTAATTAAGGATTCTCTCTCTTCCAACCAAAGGAGAATATGAGGAAGTTCTCAAAACCATGTTCTCAGGAAAAGCTGTCTTGTAGCACCCCCTAGTGGAATATCTGTTTTTCAACGTGCTTTTTTCATGCACCCTCCACCTTTGACTGAGAATGCCTCCCATCTTTTCTTGGTTTGGGAATGTATGAACCCAAGTGGGAATGAAGAGGAGCATCATGTCTGCAGGATGCTACTGACTGCCTAACTATTGCTTCCTGTGGTTCAATTGTCACAATAATACGATTTTTTTGAATGCATTTGCCATACCTAGTCAGGCTACTGGCCCACCTTGCTCAGTATTGTCTGCTTTGACAGGCAGCAGCTGTCCAGAGTCTCACTAAGAGAAATGTCTTTCCAACACCCTGCTACCTGAGATCCTTTAACAGGAGATGCTGTGAGGGACCGAATGCCACCTTCCATCTTCCACTGCCCCATTTGAATCTATATAACAATTTTATTTCTTACGACCCACACTTCAACCAACTATGAGCAGCTGTATGTTTGTTTTGTGACTTGCTATGAGCTAAGTGTGCATTTCCTGTCTTTCACCATCTGGTTTATGCTAGAAATAGGAAAGGTGACTGCATGAGCATGAGCTTCTGTACCAAAGATTCCTGAGCAAAAGAAGAACTTGAAGCTATCTCTGAAAGTTTCGGTGTATTCAGTAACTGCTAACTTCCTGAGCCATGTCTGAAAACAGAAAATGCTTGCAAGTGCCTATGTGTATATAAAGCAGAAGTATAAGCCAAAGACCAAGGTCACACCACTCTGGCCATCAAACAGCTTGTTCAGTTCCAGTATGACCCACGTCCTGCGCAAGAAACCTCTCTGCATACTCAAGTCTTTCCTTCTCCTTAGCCAGCACCACAAAATAAGGGGCAGCGACCCTGGAACAGCAGAAATGAGCCTGGCATAAAATGATAAGGCTGTCAACAAGGAATATCTTGTAAGATATTGGTATATTTTCACTTGGAGCAAGAAATTGGTATATTTGCACTTGGAGGCTGAAGTGAAAGGGTAGAAAGAGGTGAAGAATAGGCAGAGAAGGGCCAAAGATACCGTGTCATCAGCCCTACAAAGGAGAGGGCAAAGACAGGCCAGGGTAGGGTTCTACTTGCCATCATCAGTGGAGTTCTTTGCTCAAGCAGTCCTTGCATATAATTTTGACTTTTAATATAATGCTTTATTTACTTATATAATTTTAACTAAATAACCGTTATTCATGTAAATTCAGTAATGCAATTACATATTATATAGTACAGATCCCCCTGAAGAAGTCTCTTGGTAAAATGCATAGGGAATTTTTGGAATTTTAACTGAGTAATAAAAAAATATTTTTACTTTATTTTGCACCATCAGTCTTGGCCTTATTTTTTTTATCTTGCAGTTTTGTACCCGACAATGTCAGGGATTGAACCTGGGATCTTCTGCATGCGAAGCAGGTACTCTAACAGTGCAATCCTAAGGGTGGGTGAAAGCTGTTAGGCAGTTATGTGACCCTGCCGCCATAATAAATGCCACTTGCACTGGCAAAATAGGTATTTACACCAGCTCTGGGCCTCTTACGCTGGCGCTGGGTCGCTTACGCCTGCGCTGTGTGTGGCAGTGCACCTTTGGCACAGGGGCTTGCGCCAGCGCCAAAGGGGCATTCCCAGGGGCGGGGCTGACATTAGTCAGCTCCCTGAGCCCTTTTGCCATGGGAACACCCACTTTTGCCGGCACAAACTTACACCGGCAAAAATGGTGGTGCAGCCCATGGAACTGCAAACAGCAGTTTCACAGGGATTGAGGGAGCATCCCTTATTGGCTTGCTGGAACTGGCTCAGATGCCCCATGGCTTTACCATCTCCGGCTGTGGTGCAACTACCCCCTCCCTTAGGATTGCGCTACTAGTCATAGCTCTTCCTTAAACCCAGTTTCTCTTGTACTTAAAGTGAAAATTATTTCTATAGACCAAGCAGCATGACCCAAAGAGCATCTCCTTTAGACCAAGACAGACAACTGGTCCAGCTAGTTCAGTATTCGTTCTGACTGACAGCATTTCTCCAATACTTGCTGCCAAACTTCCTCTAGCTGAGATGGCTGTAATTACACCTGGGGCCTTTTTCATCCACATCTTTTTTGTTTGGCTCAGCTCTCTTTTTCCTTTCTGACTTAAAAAACAGTATTCAATTTTTCTCACACTTCTCACTGAAACTAAAGATGAGAAATGCTATTGCCTTCTGAGTTAATGAGGCCCAGACAGGCTAGGAATCAAGTCAAGGTTTAAACATCAGCAGAAATAAGGCAATATAAAATCCTGGTAAGATTGGTACATTCCAACTCTCCATGTTAACCCTGTTAAAGGACCATCTGAGGTTTCCTTCCTTACATACATATCTGGAACATGCTGATGGAGTAACTAAATACACTTTACTACTAAAATTCCTGTTAGTCATTTATGGCTAATTCTTTCTGAAACAAATAAAAATGCCTCACAGAGGCCAAGTCATTACTCTCATAATGGTCTGACTCATATTGAGTCAGGCCATGTGTCTATCTAGAACAGTGATTTCCAAACGTTTTGGGCCACCGCCCCCTTGGTTCCACAAACTCAACCCCAGTGCCCCCCTACCCTATCCAATAACACAGTTGAAGGGGTCCACCTCTAGCACCCCCCCTTCTGCCCCCTTGCCTCTTAGTGTCTTCCTAGCTAATCCCACTGCCCCCCAGGGGGTGATACTGCCCACTTTGGGAACCACTGATCTAGAACAACATTGTCCACTCTAACTGTAGTGGCTCTTCAGGTCTCACAGGTATTTTACATCACCTGCTACCTCATTCTTTTAAATGGAGATGCCAGAGATTGAACCTCAAACCTTCTGCATGCCAAGCAGTTTCTCAGTCACTGATCCATGGTGGACCATAGTTATGGTCATGACTGTGTCCAGACTGTTGTTTCTAGAAATGGTGGACCAGGAGCCTGGTTCTCTCCCTGTCCTTTTTCTATAGTAAGGAAATAAAGTTTCAGTGTTAGGACTAGTGCTTGTTATGGAATTTGTCATTCTTATTTCATAGAATCATAGAGTTGGAAGGGACCACCAGGGTCATCAAGTCCAACCCCCTGCACAGTGCAGGAAACTCACACCTCCCCCACACACCTAGTGACCAGAAGATGGCCAAGATGCCCTCCCTCTCATCATCTGCCTAAGGTCACAGAATCAGCATTGCTGACAGATGGCCATCTAACCTCTTCTTTAAAACCTCCAGGGAAGGAGCGCTTACCACCTCCTGAGGAAGTCTGTTCCACTGAGGAACCGCTCCAACTGTTATAAAATTCTTCCTAATGTCTGGACAGAAACTCTTTTGATTTAATTTCAACCCGTTGGTTCTGGTCTGATCTTCTTGGGCAACAGAAAACAACTCGGCACTGAACACAGTACTCTAGTTGAGGTCTAACCAGAGCAGAGTAAAGCAATACCATCACTTCGCATGATCTGGACACTATACTTCAGGTGTATATATATATATATATATTCTATATTTTGTAATCCTGTATCTTGTAAGACCGTATGAGGAGGAATGTGTAGGAATGAATGGAATGAAATGATAAGATCCAGACCTTTATGTTCATTCTGGTCTGTGTGTCTTTTCCAATTTAAACTTTCTCTGAGTGTCTTATCACTGGAGATAAAAGCAACAGCAACAGGCTGATGCAACAGACCAGAACTTCACTATTATCATTTGTAGTCTTGACCGCTGCAACACATGATTGTGCTGGGTTATGTATAAACCAAGTGACAATGTCTCTGGCTGCCAGGGCCAAAAGGATAGATGGTGAATGGGTCTTTATTGAACTTTCCTCTTTGTACAAATGTTAAAATAAGAAAAAATATCATTTTTGTGATTGTCATGCAGCAGGAAACACAGGAAGATGAAAAAGGCTGGAATTGCATAGTAAAGAAAAATTCCAGTAACAGTGAATGTGCAATGTTTACGACCAAAATTGCATACATTTGCTAGGGGATATAAACTTACCTGCTTTGTGCATTTGTCTTTCTTTTGTCCTGCTTGAACTTCACAAGGATTCGGTCAGTCAGAATAGGTTTTGTGAAATATCCCTTTCTGTAATAACCAAAGTCTGTCCTCTGTGCAGATGAGCAAATATGGTGGGCCACCCATGGCCATAGGTTAGGGTTATGCAAACTCAGAGGACCTCTAGGTTTACAGACAAAAATATTTTTAAGATACTAATTTAGGGGGATCTGTGCATGTACAGATGCCACACAAAAAAACCCTTTGAGTTTGGGTAGCATTTTGCATTGCAGTTACTATCCAAAATGGCACCCAATCTTGCAGTAGCAGCAGGAGTCTCCAGTGGAAGGAGGAGGTGAAGAGAAAAGGCGGGGGAGAGATTAATTGGGCACAGGAGCCAAATCAGTATGGAACTGCCTACAAGACAGAGCAAGTATAGTTATAGACCAGAACTTCTCATTTTCTAGACTTCAGTTATACCACCAGTTTAGGGCCAGTGAGCTTAAAAACAACAGATGCTATAGGTTTACTGAAGCTAAGTAGGTATTGCCTGGCTAACAATGTGAATGAGAGGACACCGGAAGCTCCTCATAGGAGTAGAATACAGAGTTGGATCCTCCATTTCACTAGGGTTTTGTCAGCACAAAGAATCTGACTCTGGTGGAAGGCGAATGCAACCTTGGGCTCTATCAACAGAAGTATAGTGACCAGATCAAGTGAAGTGATGGTATTGCTTTACTCCGCTCTGGTTAGACCTCAACTAGAGTACTGTGTTCAGTTTTGGGCACCACAATTTAAAAAAGATGTTGACAAGCTGGAACGTGTCCAGAGTAGGGCAACAAAGATGGTGAGGGGTCTGGAGACCATCCTATGAGGAAAGGTTGAAGGAGCTGGGTATGTTTAACCTGAAGAGGAGAAGACGGAGAGGTGATATCATAACCATCTTCAAGTACTTGAAGGGCTGTCATATAGAGGAGGGTGCTGAGTTGTTTTCTGTTGCTCCCGAAGGTCGGACCAGAACCAACGGGTTGAAATTGAATCAAAAGAGTTTCCATCTAGACATTAGGAAGAATTTTATAACAGTCAGAGTGGTTCCTCAGTGGAACAGACTTCCTCAGGAGGTGTTAAGCTCTCCTTCCCTCGAGTCTTTTAAACAGAGGCAAGGTGGCCATCTGTCAGCAATGCTGATACTATGACCTTAGGCATATCATGAGAGGGAGGGCACCTTGGCCATCTTCTGGGCATGGAGTAGGGGTCACTGGGGGTGTGGGGGGGAGGTAGTTTGGAATTTCCTGCATTGTGCAGGGGGTTGGACTAGATGACCCTGGTGGTCCCTTCCAACTCAATGATTCTATGATTCTATGTGCGTTCTGCTGGTGTAAAGGTCATTTTGCTAGGAGAAGGTTCCACTGTTAGCAGAGCATAGTCATAAGATCCTATAACCACTTTTCTAAGAAACCAAATGCTTCATATGCCTTGCTGCTTCTCACTTCATAATCACAACATGGAAGCAACTTGGAGTTATATCCTCTTGACAGTTGCTCAATGCAGTATGTCATAGTGCACCTATTGATTTGCCATGCATTCCTTGCCATCATTCCTTGCAACAGCAATCTGTGGTTGCTGGAGGCCTACCAGTTACCATTATGGAATGAGGGAGAGGACCTAGGAGCCTGACTAGCAGACATCAAGAGACATAAATGCATAAGTGTAAGGCTGCTCATTTTCACTGGTTTTGGGCACTGCCAGCTGCTCTGCAGCTGTGTAGTGGCCAAAGTCCTGATGCCTTTGTCACTTCTTCCTCAGGCTCTATAGTATCTGCCCTGTTTATGCTCAGCTCTTAAAGTCTCTAATAAATACATTGTTTTGCCTACAGATGTGTAGCTTCAATATCTCCAACTCTGCATCCCCACAGTGGTAAAATTGTCCCAAGGGGGGTAACAGAGGCATGAAAACATGCCTATAATTTAATCCTGGTTTTTAACTTGTTTTTATTTATTGGTGTCTGTATTCCTCATCCTTCTTCTTAATGCCTTGCAACCAAAAAATCTATTCAGGCTACAGAATAAGAAGTCTGATATTACATTATTTTCCCATAGGCTGGAAAAATAGGCAGAATAAATGGAATGTTTCCCCTCTTATACTGTCACTGTTTGCTGGATAACCACAGCTAACTGGCGACATCAACTCTGCAAAGAAATTGAAAACACATTTGGGTCTATCATGGATTCCCCCCTTCCATCAGTATAAGCAATATTTTGAACTGCAGTTTGGACTATAAAACACCACATTTTTCAAAGGGAAAGTATAAATCAGACCTAAGCCTGTATTTATAATGCCATGGGGCTAGAAGAAATGTTACAGTTCATCAAAACTGTTCACAATAGAATAAAATATCCTATGACATCAGAACAGCTTTCTTTAGTTTTAGCAGTCAGGAGAGAGTGGTCTATTCCAATTGCAGAGAGAATCATAGTCCAAGAACACTTTCCCTGGATGGTTCACCATGTACAGTGGAATCTTAAACAGACTTACACCCTTCTAAGCCCATTGATTTCCATGGGCTTAGACGGGCGTAACTCTGTTTAGGATGGTTTCAGAGCATAGCTGTGTTGCAGTGGCGGACTGGGTCTAAAAATATTGGTTGCCAGGAGACAAAGGCTATCATTTAATTTTTATTAATTTTTATTTTAACATATTGTCTAGTGCAGGGGTCGGCAAAAAGCGGCTCGCTTTTTCTCAAATTCTCAAAATTCGGCAGGGGGGCTTAATTTTGAGTTTGGAGGACGCGCATGGGGGAAGATGTGCATCTACAGAGCGGCAAAGCCAAGGCAAAACCTCCCGTGCACTCGGTGAATTATTTTTGGGGCTGAAACTTGTCAAAGTGTTGCGGGGTGTGGGAACGGAAATGATCCATGAACACATAAAGGTGCCTTCTACTGAACCGGAAGTCAGTATTGTCTACTCAGACTGGCAGGATCTCAGGCTGAGGTCTTTCGCATCACCTTTGTTGACTAATGAATTTGCCGACCACTGGTCTAGTGTTTAAGAGGGCCCCCTTCATCAGGGGCCCACAGGGCCCACTTGCCATCAGGCAAGCTGACCCGATGGCCAGTCCACCACTGCCACGTTGGTCTGCAGTAGAAGAACTAGATTGCAGTTCAGTAGCACCTTAGAAACCAACAGAATTTGGGGGGTATAAGCTTTTGAGACTCAAAGCTCCCTTCATCAGAAGTTTAGGATTATACTGTTAATGCTGGTGTTTCCTCAGTGATCCCGCCTTCCTGGCCCATGTTTTAATTGTTGTTATGTTTTTGTATGTGTATTTTAGCTTGGTTTTGATGTGTTTTGGGTTGATTTCAATAGTTTTTAAGATATGTTTCATTAAGCATGTTTTCAGTCTGTTAGCCACCTTGATGGCCCTGATGAGGGCAGAAAAGTGGGGTATCAATTTTGTAAATAAATGAACATAATCAAAGGGGATGCTACAAATCCAGCCTCTAGAAATCATTTCACAAATATTGGAAGCATTTAGTAATTTGTCTTGAGAGTTTAGAGGAAAGCTGAAGAAATTAAAAACTTATCTTTGTTTAAGATACAACCATCTAAATAAAGATGGGGGAGTGTATTTAATCAAACTCTTCTTGTTTTTCACTGTTCAGGACGAACTTAGCAAGAAACATACAGTGTTCAGAATTTATTCTAATAACGTAATGGTAACTCTTTATCTAGAGCAGATGGCCAAAATATGGCAGCAAATATCTGCAAATGTTCTTGGTTGTCTTCCATATATAAACAGGTTGTTTCATGAGTGATTCCTCCTGCTGAAACTTGGGTACCTGGTTCCCTTCCCTGATTTGGGATCACAAGCAGATTGCAGAACACCTGATCAGGTTTGTCAGCTTTGAAGCTGGCAGTGTTAAGATAACAGTTTACCTGTGGGAAGGGGCTGACAGGGTTGAATCAATGTGCAATTCTGTATTGGTTAAACTCCAAAGTGCCAACTAACAGTCCAGGGGCAGCACACAAGAACGCTGCACACTACTGCATGTGAGGTCCTGAGGACAGGGACCGTAAAACAATCATAAGCTTTGGCTGCAATGTTAAGGACGCGTTCCTGGGTATAAGCCCTGTTGAATAATATAGAACTGAATTATAAGGAGATCTGCTTAGGTTTCCTTCCTAGATCACCTGAGTGGACAGATTTGAGTAATTATTTCATAGGAATAGAGTAGAACCATCCCCCTATCTGAGTCAAGGCATCTTCTAGCTGAAGCATTTCCATTTGATTTTGTCAGACCTTTTCTTGAGGACAGCATCTAACTCTGAAGGAACACTGTTTGAATCCCAATCTAAAAACTGTAGCAATTGGTCTGATATTTAGTGCAATCAACTCATATTATATTTGGATTGAAATTTCTTCTTCCTACAGAAGGTGGCTCCCCAACACCCAATGCTACATAATCTCTTGGCACCTACAAAGAAACAAACAATCTTCTAGAATAAATGTGAAAGCTTGAGTTTTGTCGCACATTTTAGATAACATCCCTATTCTTCTATTTAGGTATCCAAAACAAGGATATACAATCTCAAAAGTTGACAAATAAAATACAAGATATACAGCTAAAGTACAGTTATATTAGGCTTTAGCAATAAAAAGCATTTTTTTTTCCTGAATAAACTGTAGTTACTGGTCTGATATTTAGGGCAACCAACTCATATTATATTTGGATTGAAATTTCTTCTTTCTACAGAAGGTGGCTCCCAACACCCAATGCTACATAATCTCTTGGCACCTACAAAGAAACAAAGGTTGTCCTGAAGAAACCATGCATCTTTTCAGGAAAAAAAATTCTTTTTATTGCTAAAGCCTAATAAAACTGTACTTTAGCTGTACATCTTGTATTTTATTTGTTAACTTTTGAGATTGTATATCCTTGTTTTGGATACCTAAATAGAAAAATAGGGATGTTATCTAAAATGTGTGACAAAACTCAAGCTTTCACATTTATTCTAGAAGATTGTTTTTCCCTTTCCAAAATGGAAGCCCATCAGAAAAAAAAAACATTAAATAGAGTTTGTACACATGCTTTTTGCACTTTGTAGTTTAAACGCAGCTGCACTATATGGCCAGGACTACATTGCCACCTAGCTGGAAAGAAATAGAAAGAAATGATTTCCCCTTGAAATTAGTAGACGATGCACAAGAATACATTTTGCAGGACAGTTTCCCAATGGATTATGCATAACACTGTCATAAAAGCACCTATATTGCCAATTATTTTGCTTCTAAAATATGACAGCAGGAAAAAAGGCAGTAAAATACATGTAATGAAGACTGGAAATGGTCAGAATTCACATTCATTAAGCAAAGGCACTCTGCAGAGCTTTATTTGGTTTTATACAACTCCAGCAATATCACCACCAAAGGACTCTTCTTCAGTTAATATCATTTCATAAATCATCATTTTATTTATTCCATGGATTGTTATTAAAAAAAAAATACTTGCTTTACATTTCAAACAACTATGCTGCATATCATACCAAAGGGGGGATCTACAATGAAGAGGTGTAGTAGAAGAAATGCTCTAGAGGATGCACAATGGTGATTCAGCAAGCTTTGGCATCCAGTCTAAATACATTGGTTGCTAGTTAAAGAACAGAACCAGCCAGTTCTTGTCTCTTGATCTTACAAAAAGTTTAGACTTGGTATGTGGTCAAAGCCATCCCCTTCCAAATCTGCTTTACAATGCTTCTTGAAATGAAATGCTCCATTTTAAAGGGACTCGAAGGGTGGTTTTAAAGGAGGTTGTAATTTCATGAGGAAGTCCCGCATTCAATCAACTTGCGGAAACTCTTTCGGAAAGTATCATCTAAAAAAGCATAAAGGAATGGGTTGAGGCAACTGTTAGCGTAACTCAGTGTGGTGATGAAATAGGAGATCCCAATGATCAGAGGGGTTTGCGGGATGTCTGTGGTGAGGGCTACAACTGTGCTGAGGTGATAGGGGGTCCAACAAAACAGGCACACCGCCAAGATAATCAGCACCATGACAGTCACTTTCTTTTTTGCTTTGTCCAAGGCTTTAGCATTGCTGTGGAGACGCATGTGCCTCAGTTTGTAAAGCATGGTGCTGTACAGGATGCAAATCGTGGACACGGGGATTGCAAAACCCACAATCAGGGTGTAGAGCCGGCTCACTTTCCACCAGAAGCCCTCTGGACTGGGAAAGACAAATACGCACTGGGATCTCCCTTCTTCAGTATGTATCTTGGCAAAGATACTGAAGGGCAAGATTATTATTGTGACAAAAAACCACACACAGACACTCACCAGCTTGGCAGCCCTGTAGGTGCGATAGGACATTTTCTTCGATTTGATAGTGGCCACCACCACCAGATATCGATCAATGCTCATGACAGTAAGAAAATAAATGCTTGAAAAGGTGTTGTATTGGTCTATGGAGATGATCAATTTGCACATGAACTCGCCAAAAGGCCACTGAAGCAGCAGGTAGTCTGCTATGTTGATGGGAAGAACCAAAGTAAAGAGCTCATCAGCAATGGCCAGATTTAGGATGAAGATGTTGGTCACTGTCTTCATTTTGGGAGCTTTTAGGATCACATAAATGACAGCAGAGTTGCCTGTGAGTCCTACAGCGCAGATCACAGAGTAAATGATGGGCACAGCGATGTAGAACTTAGGAATCAGTTGTGGAGCTGATATGTTCTGCCACTGATGTCCTATGCTGTAGCAACCAAAATCCACCTCAGGGCAGGAAACATTGGGTTCAGACTGGGAGGAAACATTAACCATTTTCCAAAGCTACCAAAACCAGTCTCCTCGGATGAATGTTTAGTTTAGGTGAATCTGGAAATTGCAGAGCTTTTTTAAAAAAATCCACAGGTGAGATCCATCCATTTGAAATCCCTTGAGTCTCAGAGATTTACTTCAGATACCTCATGCTTGCAGCTGCTGAGGATAAACTGATCTTCATGTCATTTCCCTTTTAAAGCACTTCCTTCTTGATTTTCTTCGACTGGTAATACAGTTCTTGGGAATAGTCTTGAGTCTGCACTTCTAACACTCCTATTTTCAAGATTCCCTAAAGAAAAAACATTATTAATACCAGTCAATAAGTTGGGACTTGCTTCTGGCCTTTTAGGCACAATTCACCTCCTTGCAAAATACATACAACATTTGTCATTTAGAACAAAACTGCCTTTTGACTCATAGTTGTCCTAGTTATTTTTCTTTGAATCGCATAGTGGAAACATGCCACACAAATAGCTGTTTAGGAAGGAAATACTAAGCACACATTTAAAGCATTCTTCTCTGAGTGAAGAATCCTAAACGAGAGGGTAACTAATCTACACCCACATACTTCCTCCTCCTGTTCATTCATTCGCAGGTATTCTTCTCAACGGTATTCCCCCACTTTTATTATGTCCTTTGTGGCTTGATTTCTTTTCAAAAAAGTGAATCTTTAGGGTCCTTCCTTTCCCCTTACCTTGTTAGCTGAGGTTCTGTTGTCTTTTTGTGGATCCTTCTGCAGGTACTCTGCTCTGGAGTCTCAACAGCAAGCTAAGAATCCCAAGCATTTCAGCTGTGATGCTGAAATGCTGGATAGCTCCCTAGCAGCAGCATCTCTGCACAGTTTCTGAATACTCGACTCCGGGATAGCTCCTTCTGAATTCAACGCTCTCACCCCTTGGCTGGGAAACAGAGCGCAGGTGCCGTCTTAGCATGTGAGCCCAGCAGTTTTCCAGTTAGCAGATCAGCCCACACAGAGGCAGATTTATATTCCCTCCTCATTACAGGTTTGTTTCCTCTGAAGTTGTAAACCTGAGGTTAACCAGCGGGGTGCCATCTCTTCTTTTATTCCTTCTCCAGGCAAAGCAGATGGTCTACCACTGATCATGAAGAGAGAGAGAAAAGTTTGATTTTAAATATGTATCAAACACTTTTTTTCCTGTTATGAAGCAATTGATTCCACTAGATGACCCAGTATTTTAATGTTTTGAGAAAGAACAAGGGAGGATTCTTTTGTTCTATTCATAATTTTAAGATTTCTGTCTTGATTCCCCCCACCCCAGCTGTCTATTTTGTAAATGAAAAAGTTCTATCCTCTTTACTCTTTCTCCTAGGCAAGATGCTACAATCCTCTGGCGGTTTTTCTTGAACTCTTCTAAACCAAATTAAACCATAACATGACAGAAATTTTAATTGCAGCCCCAACATATTTTGTATGGAGGACAGTCTTGCCTTAATTACCCTGGAGTTTTTAACATCTTCACAACCCTGCTGTTGTAAAACCAGAAACTGAAGAAACAGTTGTGAAAATTAGGAGGGGACCTCCCTGTCTTTCCCCACTTACTTTTCAATCACATTCACAGTAAGGAGGCTGCATCTCCTCCATGGCTGATGAACAGGATGGGGGCGGTCACTCAAAGTCAGTTGCCGTCTTCACCCTCATCCTGTTCTAAAAAGACTGCATAGCCCAGCTCTGCCACACAGGCAAGAGAATGAGGAAGGGTGCCAGGACTGCAGCACAAGCCGCTGTTGTTTTACTCATGCATAAACTGGATTGAGTTTTTTCCCAGGTTGGAGGGGGACCTTTTGTTCCTTCACATTTGACACTGCAGACACTCAGTCATGGGCTGTTTCATCAGCAGTTATAAGGCAATTGAACAATGATACTGAGGCCGTTTTCAAACAGAATGTTGTTTGCCGGGTGATGCTTTGTTGGTCTCAATGCTAAAGCCCAAATTGGCTGACAATTCTTCAAATTTATTTTAAAGAAATTACAGGTTTATCTGTGGATATCAGATTGCCAGTGCTTCTCTGTGGCTAGCTCTCACTGCTATCTATGTGAGACATGGAAAATGTCCACTGAACGCTAATAGATTTTGCATGTGATAAGTGCCGTCAAGGTACTTCCAACTCATGGCGACCCTATGAATCAATGTCAGATTGTTCCTTTCTCAAATGGCACCTGTGAAGTGCTGGAAACCTCACAGTGTAAACCAAGCCTCCTGCCCCCCAAGCTGGTATTGTGAGATAAGAAGAAGAGTTGGTTTTTATATGCTGACTTTTTCTGCCACTTAAGGAAGAATCAAACCATCTTACAATCACCTTCCCCTCCCCACAACAGACACCCTGTGAGGTATGTGGGGCTGAGAGAGCTCTAACAGAGCTGTGACTAGCCCAAAGTCACCCAGCTGGCTTCATGCGTAGTAGTGGGGAAACCAACCTGGTTCACCAGATTAGCGTCTGCCGCTCATGTGGAGGAGTGGGAAATCAAACCTGGTTCTTCAGATTAGAGTTCACTGCTCCAAACCACTGCTCTTAACCACTACACCATTCTGAAATAGCAGATACAGTGAAGTGACCCTGAAATGGCAGATACAGTTAGAGCCTCATGAACTGGCCAAAGTTAGCAAAGATATCAGCAAGAAACATTTGGTCCTGAGCAAGAACTGGACACTCTCCCACTTGGAAAGTAAGAGGGAAGGGCAAAAGAAGTGAAGAAAGAGCAGAGAAGGGACAGAGGCATGGTGACCTCATCAGTTCTACAAAGGAGGGGGCCAAATACAAGCCTGGGCAGAATTCTCCTCTCCATTGTTCAAGCAGCCTATGTATGCCATCAGGTCTGGCCAACCTAATGTTTTAAATAAAGCTTTATTTCAAAGAGTAGTTTGAATCTATTCTAGGCATAACCAGGACATGCACCACAGTGGCCAGGAAAAACCATAGTGGCTAACCAGTCACTGATAAAAGGCACTTCTGGACATCACTGCCATCTGCTTATCTATCAGTAAGTAAGCCTGGGTCCAAGAGCACCCCCAAACTATGGGTCTATTCCTTTAAGGGAATGCAAGCTCTTCACAAACAGATGACATTTTAAGCCTTGCACCAGACCTTCTGTCCACCAGTAGCACTTCTATCTTGTCAGGATTAACCTTTGACCTTGGGAAGATCATGAGAGGGAGGGCATCTTGGCCATCTTCTGGCCATGGAGTAGGGGGTCACTGGGGGTTTGGTGGGAAGGTAGTTGTGAATTTCTATAGCCCCTCCAGGGATCAGTCAGAAGAATGAGATAGAGCTGAGTGTCATCTGCATTTTGCTGACAACCCAGCCCAAATCTCCAGATGACTTCACTCAGTGGTTTCAAGTACATGTTGATAAGCATAGGGGAACAAGATGGATTCTTGCAGGACCATGAAGGCCAAAGGCCAAAAGAACAGCCTCCAAGCCCCACCTTCTGAAACCTCCCCCCTCCATGTAGGACCAGAACCAGCACAAAATGGTGCATCCCAGCCCATCCTCAGCATGGACAGTCAGTCCAGAAGAATGCCATGATTGATGGTATCAAAAGCTTCTGAGAGGTCCAGGAGAATCAACAGAGTTGCTCTCCCTCTGTCTATTTCTGGAGCAGGCCATCCACCAGGGTGACTAAGGCTCTTTCAATTCCATAATAAGGTCTGAAACCAGACTGGTAAGGACTGGTAAGGATTCAAACAATTTGCTTCATCCAGGCATACCTGAAGTTGTATCATTCATTCAAATTCATTGAAAAAATAAAGCAGCATTTTATAATTGAGGGTTTATGGCAATGTTCTTAACAGGTCTACTATACTTATAGAACTCTATAACTGTGACGTTCCATTTCTTTGGAGACCAGTCACAATCCAAGTGAGGGCTTTCAAAACCAGAGTTCAGATGACAAAAAGTTGCAGTTCTAGGATTCTGTGCCAGTTGTTATAATTCACCTTGTGAGCTTTATGGCTAAATAGGGATTTGAATCTTGATTTTTTAAAATCATTTTTGCATATATATTTATGCTATTACTTCCTGACCCAAGATAATAAAGAAATAAAAAATACAAAACAATTACTAACTGTGACCAATTGTCTTGTCTTTAAATTGTACACCATACGTCATGCATTGTCATAAAATCACAACATAGTGTAGTCCTTAGTCTTGGCTGGTTGTTTATACAATGAAATGTATGATCAAGATCAAATCTTGTTGTAAAATGTTGTAAGTTTTCCAGAAAAAATCCATTAACAGTGCCATCTTAAGCAGAATTACACCCTTCTAAGTGCATTGAAGTGAATAGCCTTTGAAGGGTGTAATTCTACTTAAGATGGCACTGTTTGATTACTTACCTCTGATAAAACATGCATAGGATTGGCTGGCCCAATGAACTACCATCATTCATGTGACAGGGAATTAGACTGCAGACTAATGGCATTCTGTACCAGAAAAGAGGATAATTTATGGTAGCAAAACTGAATACTTGTGTAGCACTTTTACTATGTAAAGTTCTTCAGGACTGATGATATGCAAGGAGATAGTTAAGATAAAAATTACTCATGAAACACTGACACTTTCTAGTTCAGTCTTAGAAAGACAGAAGTATAAATGGAAGGCTGACAAATATATACTCAGGTCAATAGCTCCTTACATTATTTATTTATTTTGCTGTCAAGTCACATCTGACTTATGGAGACCCCTGGTGGGGTTTTGAAGACAAGAGACATTCAGAAGTGGTCTGCCATTACCTGCCTCCGCATCATGGCCCTGGTATTCCTTGAAGATTTCCCATCCAAATACTTGCTAAGGTCAACCCTGCTTAGCTTCTGAGATCTGATGAGAGCAGGCTAGCCTGGGATATCCAGGTCAGGGCATCTCCTTACACAATAAAATTTTATTCATGGACAAGTATTGAATCCTGTACTTATTACTGTTCACAAAGTGAGAAAAAAACACCTTACTGGTAAATAGTTCTTTATTATTTTCTCTCTTTTTTTTGCAGATGAGAGAACTGAAGATGAAAAAAGCGATGACCAAGTTAGTTTGATGAATTGCAAGATACTAACCTAAAATGTTGGCCCACACCCGTGCTCTGAATGTCAGATTGAAAACACCAGAATTAATTAAAACACACACACACAAGCAACAATACTGTAATGGTGAAGGAATCCAGACTATTTTGGGACTCATGATGTTTTAGCACTTATAAAACAGCAACCTGTTTCAGGACTGTAGAAGAGTTAATGTCTCACCCCATCTATTCAATTCATATCCCCAGAGTCTGAGTACTTTAAAATCTCATCAAACAGAAACAAAAAGGTAACTTACAAAGTGATATCCAGTTTCCCCAAGTAGTCATTACTGCAGAAAGTGAAGCTGTGTTGTTCTGCTCAAAACTGTCTGCTACTCTGAAAGTGCTCACAAAAGCTGGGATGATATTGATTGCATATGGACATGAAGGAAGAACAGACAGCAGTTCTAGACAGGGAGAGGGAGGGCCTTTTACTATCTAACTGATTTCAGGAATGGGGACTCCCTTGATGAGCAGTACAATCTGTGATACTTTCCTCCTGATTGGGAACAGGGTAAAAATTCCAGATTTCACTGAAACCAATGAAATGACCACAGAACTGATTAGCAACAGCTTAGGTCATTTATGCATGGGTACTTTCACTCATGTTTGCCCCCAGTCTGTCTCGGTTGTTCCTTGGAGTTCTGAATGAGTTTCCCATCCCTTGGAGATGACCTCGCTGCCAGCCCTCACAAATCCCAGGGCTTCCCATTCCTCTGTTAACCTAACTCTTCCTTCTACTCTGAGCTCATGCATAAGGCAAGGCGCGGGACACAGAAACTTGGTTTCTATCACAGCCAATTACAAAGCAGGGTGTAAAGAGGTGGGGATTCAAATGCTTCCTGCTTCCTCAGAGTTCTTTCTGAGCAGAAGAAAGGCTTTTTAAAACCGAGGCTTGGATCCCCCTTTCAGAGTGCTCCATTTTTGTTCTTAAAATACTTTTTTATGCAGCAATTGGGTTGGGGGGGTTCTCTTACAGTAAGCTCTACAAAGTAAGCCAATTACAAAGTAGCATTTAAAGGGATGGGGTCTTAATTTGAGTTTGGAGTCTGCTGGTACATAGATTCCCAACAGGAAAGTATGGGTCCAGTGAGCAATGAACGTCAGGTAAAACTCCCATGCATAAATGACCTTACAATACAATTCTTTCATCTTCCATTTTATTATCCCAACCACACTGTGAGGAAGGTTAGTCTGAGAGAGAGTGACTCAACCAAGGTCACCCAATGAGCTTCTGTGACTGAATAGGGAGGGATTCAAACTTGGGCCTCCCGTATGCTAGTCTGACAATCTAATAAAGGATCTCAGCAAATTATTTTAAAAAATAAAACTTGTCAATCATGAATAACGTTTCTGTGTACTTCCTTATGCCATAGTATGTGTGAGGTGTTAGCTCCAAGCTTCTTTTGTGCATGTGGCTTAACAATCCTAGAGGCTGCCAACCACTTCTCTACACAAATCCTATAAACTGTTTGTGCTGCTAGTATGTTAAGTCATAACAGCAGCAAGAAGAGTAAGTGAAAACCTAAGCAGCCTACATGGAGTTACAACACTATGGCTTCAAATTAAGTAATTATATGTGCTTTTGACATCAAATAATTCTGACAAAGCCACATGCTGGGGCTGCATATGCCAAGCACATTATTAGTACAAATCACTTGCTGACTTTGAAGGCACTGATAGATCCTCAACTCTGAAAAGTCACTATGTGTCTTCATAATGCTGCTTTTATTTGCACAGCTGTTTATTTGACACAATGAAGGGGAAAATGTACCCATACGGCGTTTGTCAATTAAGCCACCATCATTCCCAAAAGGGTTTTTATTTTCAAGACAAATGGCAAGTATTTATTTTATTTTCATACGAACTAAACATGCATTTAGGTTACACAAGAGCACATCTGTTTCTGTTATTTGACGTCTTCCTTTTTCTTTCTTTCTGCATTGATCTTTGTAAATTTTTCATCCATAGACTCATTGTTTCTCCAGTTCTTTGCCATCCCTTTATGGGAGGGGGAGTGGAAAGAACCATTAACCTTTACACACACAATCAACAGAGATCCTTGTGGCATCTTAAAGACTAATCCATTTGTTTTGTAGGAGTCATATGGGACTGTGTAGGACACCGGGAAATAACAGAATGCCAATATTCGTCACCTACATCTCCCAGCTAAACGGGTGTGCTGGGAAGTTAAATGGCTAAGGAAAAGGCTAAGCTGAGTGGCAGCCATTGTAAATGGGTAATTAATCCTTTTTAAAGGATCCTTGATGAAGTACAAAATGTGTGGAATCCTGAAGTTTTCATTTTGGGAGGAAGAGACACTAAAGCATTGATACTACTTGGGAGCCACCTGTGGCTCTTCTGAGCACTGTTCCCCAACGTGGTACCCATCCCAAGTTCCAGGAAAGTAGGTAAGGCCATTGCCTAATAGGGTGTGTGGTAGGTAGGTGGTTCCCACCTGAGGCTTGTGGTTGGAAGGTGGTTCCCACCTAGAAACAATGGAGGGACTGGAGGACATAAGAATATAAGAAAGGCCATGCTGGATCAGACCAAGGTCCATCAGACCAAGGACAGGTAAGCTGCCAGTCACCCTGAGCTGTGTGCCTCATGAAAATAAAGGACCTGTCCTCTCCAATAACTCCCCACACTTCTCCACAGCATCCACTCTCTCATTGTAGCAGCTGGGTGGTTGCCAGGATGACAGCAAGCTGGCTACAGAAATGAGAGTAAAACCACCATCTTGGAAGTGTTTATACTTCCGGGTGTAAACACATTGCAAGGGGCTGTTTACCACTCGAACTCCCAGTTTGAGTGGTAAAAGGCCCCTTGCGATGCATTTACACCTAGAAGTGCCTCATCGCAAGGGGCCTTTTACCATTCAAACTGGGAGTTTGAGTGATAAAAGGCCCTTTGCGATGCAGCACTTCCGGGTGTAAACACATTGCAAGGGGCTGTTTACCACTCAAAGTTCCAGTTTGAGTGGTAAAAGGCCCCTTGCAATGAATTTACACCCAGAAGAGCCGCACTGCAAGGTGCCTTTTACCACTCAAACTGGGAGTTTGAGTGTAAAAGGCCTGTTGCGATGCGGCGCTCTGGGTGTAAACCAGAAGTGACGTGGCACAGCAGGCAGGCACGTGTGCATGTGTTGCCTGCCAACCCTCAGTGGGCAGCCAGGTGGATTGGCGGGGATTTGCCTGCCACCACCTGGCACTTGGGAACCCTACTTAACACAGAGAGGAGCAGATGAAGGTAGGTTGGATGATGAGTGGTAAGGAGATAGGGTCACCAACTCCAGGTTAGGAAATACCTGGAGATTTGGGGGTTGAGCCTGAGGAAGGTGGGGTTTTAGAAAGGTATATTGTGATGTACTCCAGTCTCCAAAGCCTCCATTTCCTCCATGGAAACTCAGATTGAAACCTGCAGGTGGGGGATGGAGATCTCCCAAAATTACAACTGATCTCCAGATGGCAGAGATCAATTTCCCCAGAAGAAAATGGCTGCTTTGGAGGGTGGACTCTATGGCATTATACCCTGCTGAGATAGTTTCCCACCCAAGGCTCCACTCCCAAATCTCCAGGAATTTCCCAACCTGGAGCTGACAACCATGGCATGAAAAGGGTGAGTCTATGGGAGCTTTCAGGAAAAGGAAAGAGAAAATAGTGGGGGAGCAGAAAATGAGATGCCTCCCACAAGTCTTTGTGGGTTCCCACTAGTTTAATTCTATTTCTGAAGCTATATGATGCTCAATTGCAACCATGTATCATATAAACTGTCATTTATTGAGTTCTGTTTGTTCAAGATGAAGCTTCTCTTTGACTAATTATTCTCCCTGATGTTTAATATTCTTTAATATTCTTAATTTCTAAAAGTAATTTGTCTTTTATGATAACACACTGCATTTAGACTAGCTTAGAAATCTGGCTCAAACTCATTTACGATTTTATCTTAATCAAGAATTCATTCAGTCATTTAAACTGGGTGACTGCAACTGAATATATTGGGAGAAGTAAAGGACATCACTCAGTAGCTGTAATATACTTATAAATGTTTATTTATTTAATAAGAATGCCCTATTTTCTTATTAAAATATACTCAACCAATTCATAGTTACGCGGAATGAGTACTCTTCTCACAATGGCATATAGATAAATAGAGTAAAATAGAGGGGGGGTTTCAACCATGAAATGACTGCACAAATTGGGTGTGTGTGTGTGGAAGCCATGTATTTAGGCACATGCTTTACACACAAGAAGACCCATATAGCAAGTGTCATGTAAAAGCAAGGCTTTTTCCCAGACGGAGCATCTGGGGTGACAGAGTAGACTTGATAAATTCAGAGTAGACTTGATAAATTCAGTATGCTCCATTGGGAAATGAGGGATCTATGCTTGAAGGACAAAATGTGACTCCCTTCTTTTGTATATTGAACCTGAAAAAGTCCCTTTTTTGGTGAGGATAGTAGTTCATTGTTCCCTGGATGGGGAATGGCAGCCGCCTGGGATTACGACTGGTCTCCAGACTCCACAAATAAGATCCTCTGAAGAAAATGTCCACTGAAGAAAATGGAGGGTGGGCACTATGGTATTATATCCGGCTGAGATCCTTCCCCTCCCAAATGCCACCCTTTCAGGCTCCATCTCCAAATCTCCAGGAACTCCACATCTTGATATTGGCAACCCTACCTAGTTGGCCTAGCATGATGGTAGCAAGCCAGTAGGGTCAAGACTGTACTCTTGGATGGAAACATCAAGCTCTAGTCATCTGCTGGTTTTGTTTTGCTATTTGCAGCCTCAGTGGCAAGCAGTTGTCACTTAATGTTGAAGAAAGGTGATAGTAATAGTAGAGGCTGTTATACTCAAATAAGGCATTTGCATAGGGCTTTTTTTTTGAGGTGGTACTGAGTACTACCACCTTTTGGGGCAGGCCATCTCACTTCTTGAGGGGGGAATTAATGGAAATCAGTGCTACCTTATATATGAGTACCACCACTGTTTTAAAAAAACAACACACACACACACAAAAGCACTGGTGTCGAAAGGCCATTACACATATTGGCTGGGCATATGGAGGGCTGAGTTCAGTTGCATCCATCGTTCCTGAGCAAGTTGTATACATGATATGTGCTCTATACATCATTTTCCATACATTTTCTACCCATTGTGCCATCAGAGGGCTTTTTTTCAGGCTTTTTAAAAAAAGCAATCCAAAATTTCTTTTTATCTTTTAATTTTCTATACACAAAAATGATCTGTTCAAAATAAAATGACAAAGCTCTAGACAGACATAAAGATTATAAATATATTCCTATACCTTCCATATTTTATCTGAAATGCTGTATGATTGCTACATATAGTGTGTATTTATTGGTCTTTGCAAATAAAATTCATTCATATCTTCCATAATTGATTAAATAATGTCTGTATCATATACTATAGAAATTCTACAACATTCACTCTCTTTAGCTGCTCTCAAACGTGATGGCCACTTTGACAATTGGACTCTATGGCATTGAAGTCCCTCCCCTCTCCAACCCCCCTCCTCAGGCTCCACCCCCAAAATCTCCAGGTATTTCCCAACCCGGAGCTGGCAACCCTACCTCTCAACAATAACATTTATATGTGCGTTCCAAGAAGATTTCCCCCCTGTGGCCAGTTATTCAGAATAGCCTTTCTGAGATAATTTGAAAGGCACCCAAATGGTTTATTTTCAAGAAAAGTTATATCTATGCTCTCCAAGAAGGTATTTGGATGAAGCTAAGTCTGTTTTCAGGCTATCTGGAAGGGTTAACTAATGTATTTTATTATTCTAATTGCTCTTGTTTTGATATTTTAAGCATATTCTCTTTGTGAGCCTTGGGCCCTTCTTGGTGAAAAAGAGATGAATAAAAATATTTGAATAGGTAAATAAACATAATAGAGTAAAATATTAAAATGCTGCATAAACAGCTATCTGACTAACTTGCTGTAGAGCAACAAAGGTGGTTATCCCAATGGGGAAAGTAATGGTCGCCCTTACAGGCTTATATACACTATTCAGATATGTCCTAGTTTGCTAATTCATCAACCCCTGGGTACAGTAAACACCCACTCTGTAGATTGTTTCCTCTTGTTTTCCTCTGTGGGCCAAACTACATGTTACACTTCACACAAAGCTCTAATAGGGACTGACAGCTATATTGTAACCCCTAGCAGCCACTCCTTGGTAAAAGCACAGCAGGGTCCTGATTTGGATTGGAACCATACTGCAGAGGGAGGAGGTGCTCCTGCCCCCCCCCCCCCGGTTTTCAGGAGCAGAAATGGGCCCGGAACCATGGGGGTATTATATGCCCCATTTGGAGGCTGAATGGGCAGGCATTTGTCTTCAACTGGTAAACAATTTTTGGTTTTACTTACAGGCAACCCTTATGTAAGGAATTTTTAATATAAATAGAACCCAAACACTTTAACCAGCTCAAATGGTCATGCAATAGAGTAAAAAATAAGGCTTTAGCAATTATATATTCAGATCTAGAGTTAAGAATAAAAAGCTGCTGTAGTTTATATTCACAGTAGGAAGGAAATGCAGGCAATTTAAAAGAGATTAAAAGACAGCCTTCCAATTTCATAGCCCCATTATCTAAATTGCTTAAATTGGAGCAAAAGTTCTGCCTGGTTTTGAAGACCATGCAGCATTTAACAAGCCTCAGGGGTGTCACGCCCTTGCAGTGTAGCCAAGAGGAATGCTTGGAGTATGGCACTGAAGAGCAAAAGTTTGGAAACATTAACCAGAAAAAGTTTTGCAAAAACAGTTGTATTCACGCTGAGGGAAGGTGTGCAAATATGTGCTTCACACACATATTTTACAGAGGAAGGCAATGGCAAACCACCTCTGCTTAAGCACTTGCTTTAAAAACCCTAGGGGTCATGATAAGCCAGCTACAGCTTGATGGCACCTTACACACACAGTATTGAAGCGAGTGGCTTTTGTACTTATGTAAAGAACTCTGTAAAACCTCTGTGTAGAGAGCACCTTGACTACTGAAAGATGATATAAAACATAGTCTCAGTGTAGTTGTCCTCCTCATTTCATGTCTGTTCTTCTTTCTAGCTTTAACATGGTGGAAAGTTTAGGGCCATTTAACAATAAGTGTGCCCTCCCCTGCCAACTAATGCCAAATCGCATAAACAAAATTTGTTACTGGCTGTGTGGGTATTGCGGTGTTCTGGCCAGCAATTTCACGTTGGTGAAAGGATCTAATGGCTGTCTGATTGCTTCATTATATGACCAAGAAGATGTTCAGTTCATGATGACATGAGCAATTTCTTCCACACTATGTGTGGGCTAAAATCTATCCGGCAGGACATTGGGGAAATTGGAGGTCTATTCTGCTGTTTGGCTGCCTGTAATGTACACTGAACTTTCTGTACTAGCAGAGACACATTCTGACCCCGTGTCCTTCACTTCCTTATGAGCAAGTTTCCATATTGGGGCTCCTGAAGTAAATGTGGATGACAGGTATAAAGATAGTTAAAAGGCAGTTTCCAGATGCTCTTGCTCTGCAAACTTTGCTAAAAGCAGAAGGATAAAAAACAACAACACAGGTATGGGTCATAATCCAGGCCTCACAAAGTGAATTCCTGTTCTCTTCTTTCAGAGGAAATGTGTAGCGATTGCTGCCATGACCATTCTTTCATTTTGAGCCTCCAGTCTCTATCCATCTTTGGTGACCAGCTCACCTGTCCTATCATCTTAGAAAATTTTTGTCCACCCTGTCTAAAGATTTGTTTACAAAAAGAACTGTGGGATCTTCAGTCAGAGGAGGGATGTGCCTGATACAAAGGAAGCTTGATTGGCTGGGAGAAACCCAGGAGCAGACTGAGTTTGCATAACTAAGCTTTAATCATGGATTACAGTAGCCAGCTATCTTGGCCACAGAAAGGTGTGGCTGTGGCAAAACAGGACACACCAAGAGACTCAATCAGTACACTCCGCTCTATGGCCACTATTCTAGCCAGCATGGTGTAGTGGTTAAGAACAGTGCTTTGGAGCGGTGGACTCTGATCTGGAGAACTGGGTTTGATTCCCCACTCCTCAGCATGAATGGTGGAGGCTAATCTGGTGAACTGGATTTGTTTCCCCACTCCTACACACGAAGCCAGCTGGGTGACCGTGGGCCAGTCACACTCTCTCAGCCCCACCCACCTCACAGGGTGTCTGTTGTGGGGAGGGGAAGGGGATTGTAAGCCGGTTTGATTCTTTCCTAAGTGGTAGAGAAAGTCAGCATATAAAAACCAGCTCTCCTCCTCCTCCTCTCCAGTCTAAAGGCTCTGTTCTTCTGTATATCCTGAGCTTCCTTGCTTAGCCCCTTCACCTTGCATGGTTGCTCCCACGTGCCTCTCCTCCAGACAGTTTTCTGATTCTCTCATCTGGATTGGCTTGCTTGGGTCCCCACTTGGCCTTGGACAGCATTCCTCCTGGAACCTTAAAGCTCCCAACTGATGCGGGTCTGAAGGCTATCAGCTGTGGTGATGGATCAAAGGGAGATTTTTCGGGGAAAGTAGGTCTGTCAGAAATTTGATGGCACACTAAGGCTGGTGGTAAAAGTTCAAAACAACAGGAATTTATTTACAACAGAAAGGCAGGATGAGGGTTTAGGCAGGTAAACTTGAATTCCAGAAAGGTATGAGGATATTCAAAAAACAAACAGAGTAGGCACTTCACAATAATATATATTTACACAAGAGAGGTTTGGTTCTTCTAGATGGTATGGCTAAATTCATTTCAGATGCTAGATCTTTGCTTTCACTGAAAGGCTTGTTTTTGTTTGTCAGTTTCTTGTTTAGATTTCACTTGTGTTGACTTTAAAACCCACTCCAGTTTCCGTTTCTGGAGTAAGGAACTATGCAACACTCTTCACCAGTTTAACACCTAAACTGGACTGGGATTACTCAGGACTCTAGGGACTAATTCGCCTCAGCCTTACTTAGGAATCCCTCAATACACCTGAGATGACTCCCCTCTCCCTGGTTTTTGAGAACTCTCTTTTTCCTCAGAGCCAGCTCCCAATGTCAGAACCCAGACGCACCCTATTCACTTAGAGTTAACATCCTTATGACCCAGTTGCTGATTCTGTATTGATTAAACAACGTATAACCGTGTCCCTTTATGTTTCACTCCTGAGGACTTATCCTCACACAGCCGCCACTAGCTTCCCAGACCTCTGCCTGAGCTGAACTGCCCCTCTCACTGATGGAGAGCTGAATGTCACAATTTCACTAGCCACTCCCAGGATTCCCTTGAGCTGTCAGTCAACTGCCTCTAAGGCAAGTTTCTATTGCCTTCTTCACAGCTGTCTATACCCTAATGCAGAAAACCTACAAGGATAGGTAATATAATTCTCTGCTTTCTGTGCTACCTTTCTCTATCTCTTTCTCTCCTCTCCCCAAGTCCCTCTCTTGAATTACAAGTGGCACAAGCAAAAGAGGATCTAACATCTCCTTGCTATCCTCCCAGGGATGGTGGGCAAAATCCCACCCTGCCAGACCTCTTCACTCCAGCGGGAACAAAGGGCAGATTTTTGATGACACTTCTGGTTGCTTTACATATTGCCTTAAAAATCAGTATGGTAAAAAAAAAACAATGGAAATGAGCAAATTCCTACAGCATTATGATCTAACTTACAGATACAAACCAGAAGTGCTGTCACAGTGTTGCAGAGCCAGTGTGGTGTAGTGGTTAAGAGCAGTGGTTTGGAGCAGTGGAGTCTGATCTGGAGAACCAGGTTTGATTTCCCACTCCTTCACATAAGTGGTGGAGGCTAATCTGGTGAACTGGATTTGTTTCCCCGCTCCTACACACGAAGCCAGCTGAGTGACCTTGGGCGAGTCACACTTTCTCAGCCTCACCTACCTCACAGGGTGTCTGTTGTGGGGAGGGGAAGGGAAGGGGATTGTAAGCCGGTTTGAGTCTCCCTTAAGTGGCAGAGAAAGTCGGCATATAAAAACAAACTCTTCTTCTTTGCGCAATGTCCCTCCCCTGGAAAGGTTCCCACTGGTTGCCAGTGTTTAGGTAGCAATCCTAGTTAGGTGATACATGTGTGCTGACTCTGACTGCATATCTGTGCTTTGTTATTTCACTCAAAAAAATCTATCCCTCAGTATTCTCCTATATTCTAGCCTCTGCTTCACTCCAAGCTCTTTCTGGAGCCCTCTCATGTGAGGTGCTCTATGTGTTTAATTGCACCCTCAGCATTCAGAAAAAAATAACCGGCAGCTGTTTTATTTGCCATTAGGGTTATTTTCCAAAAAGGCTGCTGTTGTGACTTCTTTTCGCAAAAAATTATAACCCATCTGTCGAAGCCAGAGGAGAAGTGGTCTATAACAGCTGGAGTGTTGAGCCTATTATAACTTTAACAGATTAATTACCAGAAGCAATCTGGGCCCTATAACATTTGTTCTTTTTTACAAATTTAAACATTTAGTTGGCCAGTAAATTTCTATTTGCTGCTGTAAAAAAAGCCCTGTAACATCAACACTTCTGTTTAACACATCCAAATGTTTAAAGCATACAGATGAGCTGTGTGAAAACAATATGTCATCTCTAAATAAACAGTAGGCCTGTGACTTACAGGGTCAGAGCAATGTCTCTTTCTGAATTATGATGTGGCTCAGCTTTTGTATCATTCAGCGTAGAAAAATTGCTGCTGTCTTAACACTTGAAGACCAAAAAGAGGTGACTTCATTGTTGTTTTTTTAATATTGAAATGGATCATGGGAGTAGAACAAGGCCAGCAATTTGAGTAGATGTTTGTATGGAAGATACTGTGTGTATGTGAGATTTAGGGAGCAATCCTAACAAGCTGTACTTGAAAGTAAATCCCACGTCATTTGATGGGTCAATCCCAGGAAAGTGTCCTTCACATTGCAACATTAAAAAGGAAAAAGGTAAAGGTCCCCTGTGCAAGCACCGGGTCATTCTTGACCCATGGGGTGACGTCACATCCCGACATTTACTAGGCAGACTTTGTTTACGGGGTGGTTTGCCAGTGCCTTCCCCAGTCATCTTCCCTTTACCTCCATCAAGCTGGGTACTCATTTTACTGACCTTGGAAGGATGGAAGGCTGAGTCAACCTTGAGCCGGCTACCTGAAACCAACTTCCGTCGAGATCAAATTCAGGTCATTAGCAGAGCTTGGACTGCAGTACTGCAGCTTACCACTCTGCACCACGGGGCTCCTATTGCAACATTAGTAGCCTTTTAATAAAAAAAAATCTGAGCTCGTACGTAATTATTTGACTATATTTGAACTGCATTGGCAAAATGTGTGTGTGTGTGTGTGTGTGTTTACTCTGCATATAGTGTTTTTTGGGGGGGGATTAGAAATTATTTTTCCAGATGCCTCTCTCATGTCTCCTTCTATCAGCTTTCTGTCCTGAAAAACCAGTAATGCCTGAGATAATCTG
The DNA here is from genome assembly GCF_029931775.1 of Euleptes europaea. NCBI lineage: Eukaryota > Metazoa > Chordata > Lepidosauria > Squamata > Sphaerodactylidae > Euleptes > Euleptes europaea. The sequence continues at coordinate 44,096,685 of NC_079319.1, forward strand.
GTTGTATTTCGGCTTGCTAAAGTTCTTCTTGAGTTACAGCAGTGACTGGTTTATAGCCACAGAAGAATTTTACTATAAAACAGAGATGTAGGTGCCTTTCAGTACCTCTAGATTGTTAACAGGCCCTGTCTTCTGGTAACTTTCTTTCATGTAGAACTAGGCTTCAAAAAATGGTTTGCCATCCAGCAAGGTTAGCGTGGGGGCTGCTTTCTATATTGCCTCCAAACATCATTATTCTGGGCCGAGTTTAGACTTATGCCCTGATCCTATCCCATATATGCCAAAGGAAATAATGTTGCATTTAAAAGCATTACAGGAAAAGACCATAGGGTGAAATATATCACTTGCAGAGCAAGTTTACCATGTGTAATCAGGAGATGTGTATTCTAGGCACGCCAGTATGAATGTGTCACACATTCTAATTTGAGCCCAAATCCACACTTAACACTACCCAGGCCTTCCTTACAAGCCTAAAAAGCTGCAAATTTAAGTTCTTGTGAAGGCAGGAAAAGCCATTTAGTGTTACTTTTGCTTAGCATCACTATTTTCCATTTTGAATGCTTAGAAAACCGTTGTTATAATTGTAGAGGCCTAGCAGAGCCCATGAGAAACAAGGTGCACCTGCAAGATGTTGCCAAGCAGATAAGGCTGTGCAAGGCCGAACCAGCATACCAGCCTAATTGGGAGATGGGTTTCATCTGTGAGAAATTGGGAGGGGGGAATGACTTCACTCTTCACTCCTGAACCCAATCCAGCTTGAACCGGCCAGAACCATCTAGAGGTTTCTGAGAATTACTGTTCCTGATTGGAAGTCAGGGGTCATCTGACTGGGATTCAGATTGCCATAAGTTTAGCCATGCTTATGCTATACAACTACTATCTATCATTATCACCTGAACTGCTTTGGCACATTACTCTGCTCAGATACAGCAATGCTGCAATGCAAGAAACTAAGGCCTGAACCAGCTTAGCTTAAGAGTAAGGAACTTCAGCTATGTAGTAGAGTTGTAAGTATAACCAGCAAGACTTTGTTATTTTCTTTGCCAGTGTGTCTTTAAGATTACTGTACTCGCATTTTAATTATTTTCTTTTAAACTCTTAATAAACCTTTTCATTTAAAAGGTGGTTTGAGTTATTTGACCTGACTCGGTTACGTTACAACACAACTGGAGCTCTGGAGAGGGCGGCCAGTCGTGACATGGTGGCAGCTTTTAAGGGATCAGGTCCAGTTACTCAAAAGTAATTCTTAAAACACTGGCAGTTTGTTATTTTGTGCAGTCAGGATGTCGTTCAGGAGTACTGCGAGTTTTGAGTTAGGCACCAAGCCGTGGCACAAATCAGCTGGAGCCGTACCGCGGAGGCAGCAGGCAGAAATTGAAGTGACTGTGCTTGGAGATACAGAGCCTAATCTCCTGCAGTTTGAGGAAGGATTTATGGGCGGCGTGAACCCTCGGGTCGGAGGAAAGCTTCGCTCAAGGCACCGGGCAACTACAGAGCAATGTTGCAGAGATACCTCTAGCAGTTCCGATGCTGGAACGGATAGGGACTATGCGGATGACGATGACCAGAGGCCATTGCAGGGGTCGTTACCAGATGTCCAAGGAGCAGCCGGAGGGCCGAGTTCCAGGAATTGGGACAGAGACGGCAAAGGAGGCAGCCCAGGGGACAACGGAGGTGACAAGCCTAACAGCAAAGGTGAAGAGCCTAAAGGTCAGCCCGCAGGTTTCTCTGAATTCATCAAAGGCTTTATGGATTACCAGAAGAACATGTTTGGATATTTACAAGCGCAGAGTGCAAATTCTCAAAGGGTCCAGCAGCAGGCACCTAAGTGGTCGTGTAAGGATTTACCGAGCTACAAGGAAAATGACTGTGTTGTGACTTATTTAACGCTGTTTGAGAGAGCCTGTGCAAGTCTCAAAGTGCCAAAGGAATGTTACATGCAAGTTTTGTGGACTAACACCTCGGGAGAGTTGGCAAAGTTACTCACCCAGTTAAGTCCTGATGAAGTTCAAGACTATGAACTCTTTAAAGAAAGGGCAATCCAGCGTTTCTCCCTGACAGCAGAGCAACTTCGAGTGCGGCTGAGGAAGGCAGCACCCAAAGGTAAAGAGACTCTTACTGACTTTATATACCGGCTGTTCCAGAATATTGAGCAGTGGTTTGTAGCAGCTGATATTCGTTCTGTGGATGATGTCATCGCCCTTTTGGTAAGAGAGCAATTTGGGCAGTCTATAACTGAAGAGCTGCATGCTTTGATTCAAGCAGGGAATCCTAAAAATGTTGTGGAGATGGCTGCTTTTGCTGACCAGATACTTGCGGGGCGGAAGGAGGCTCATAAATCTCTCCTTCGGCTTGGACATGAGAGGCATGGGGCTACACCATTCCGTGGGAAAGAAGCAGGGACAAGAAGACCAGAGGTGAACCGGGAGTCGAGTTCTGGCAACCGGGCCACCCCAGTCAAAGATCCTGCCCAGCGGATAGACAAGCCCAAAGCCACTTCTACACCAGCAGCTACATCTGGATGCTTTCATTGTGGAAAACAAGGACATATTAAAAAGGACTGTGTTATTTGGAAGAACAAGCAAGCTTCTTCAGCTAAAGTCCAATGTATTGGAGGAGAAGTCTCTAACGCTGAAGCACAACCACAGACTACAGAGAACTGGGAGGCTGAGTATGTTCCGGAAATAAATCCAGAGCAGATCGTTCGAAGGCACCCTGTTCCACAAGATTGGCCGAGAGGGGCTGTGGCTAATCGAAAAGAAACCCAAAAGCAACCAGCTAACACTCAAGAAGGTGAACACACAGCAGCTAAGATGGGCTTCACAGCTACTGTGGGGAAGCTGAGGATTCTGGACTCTAAGGAGTTAATTTCACCTCATCAGCGAGCCTGGGTTAAACAGATGAGAGAAGAGGAGATCATCATAAATCACCGCCACGTAGTAAAAGGAACACGGGACACGGGCGCTGATGTTTCCAGCGTGCATTGTAAGTTACTCAATGACTGTGATTCTATTCCATGTGGTATTTTGAAGGTTGAAGCTTTTGAGAGTGCTGTAAAGCAAATGCCTCTAGTGAAAGTTCACTTACAGTTTGGAGGCTGGTCTGGAGAAAAGCTATGCCTTGTCCATAGTAAGGGAGACCAACCATTTATAATTGGGTCTGACTTGCTCTATCAATGTGCCCAAATGAACGCTGTGCAAACCAGGCGGCAAAAGAAACAGCTAGAGGGGATCCAGGAGAGTGAAACTGCAGATGCAATCTCCAGCCCTGGAGATGGGGAGGATGAGAGTAGCAAGGGGAGTGCACTCTCTCTCTCGCCATCAGAGGGGGGGCTAGAACAGCCTGAGCAGCAACCTGCAGCTACAAAGCCTGAAACTTTTCCTTCTGCTGAGTTTAATGAAGAGAAAGTTATTCTCTCAAGTTCAGCTTCTGATTTTAGAGAGGCCCAATTGGTCTGTGAAACTTTGCAGAGTTGCAGAGAGCAAGCTAATACTTCTCAACCTTTGTCAGTTGACAACCCAAGTCGTTTTGTGTGGCTTAATGGACTGTTATACAAAGAAACAATTCCAAAAGGATGCTCTCAAGACTGGGACACCGAGAAACTTCTAGTCGTGCCCAGAAAGTACAGAGAAGAAATCCTGAGAGTGGCACACGATATTCCACTTGCAGGGCACTTGGGAATCAAAAGGACTACAGCCAAGGTTCAACGTAATTTCTACTGGCATGGACTTACAAAATCAGTGAAGGACTATGTGAGCACGTGTGATACTTGTCAACGTGTGGGTTTTCCTCAAGACAAGACCAAGGCTGAGTTACATCCTTACCCAGTCATCAAAGAAGCTTTCCATACTGTCGGATTGGATTTGCTGGGACCACTTCCAAAGTCAAGGTCAGGTAAACAATATATTGTTGTCATTGTAGATCATGCAACAAGGTTTCCTGTCGCATACCCACTCAGTAATATCACTGCGCAGTCAGTGGCTAAAAGCATTCTGGACTTTGCTTCAATATTTGGTTTTCCTAAGACTATAATTACAGACCGTGGTTCTAACCTGATGTCTAAGCTAATGGCAAAAGTGTGTGAAATGGCAGATATAAAGCATGTCCCTGTGATAGCTTACCATCAGTCAGCTAATGGACTAACTGAAAGAATGATCCAGACTTTGGGCAAGATGCTAAAATGTTTTGCTCAGGAGCACAAAGATTGGGACGTGGCTGTTCCTTATTTGATGTGTGCATACAGAGATGTTCCCCAAGAGTCTTTACAATACAGCCCAAATGAACTCCTGTTCGGTAAAAATATCAGAGGGCCTTTGGAGATCCTCAAGGCAGATTGGGAAGGAGTGCTGTCTGAAAAGTGTCCAAAGAATGTTGTGGAGTACTTGAGCAACTTAAGGAGCACTTTGGACAGAGTCAGAGAAGCTGCTAGTCTGAACTTGGAGGAGGCCCAGAGAAAGCAAAAGGTGTATCATGATGAGCATGCTAGACACAGATCTTTTGTGGTCGGAGATAAAGTTCTTGTTTTGAACCCAGAGCATGTTACTAAGCTGGCAGTGGCTTGGTCAGGTCCTTTTGAAGTTTTACAAGTGATGTCTCATGATAATTATCTTATCAAAGAAGTGGACTCTGATAAAAAACCTACTGTGCTTCATGCAAACCGTTTGAAATTGTACAAAGAAAGAGCTAGTGTGGTGTTCCCCCTTACAGCGGTTCAAGAAGAGAATTGTGAAATTCCTGAGACTGCTCCAGAGGGTCAAAACAGTTTGCAGGAAGTGCAATTTTCTGAAAACCTGACAGTTAAACAGCAGCAAGAGTTGCGGGAAGTTTTGGAGTGTTTTCAGCCTTTGTTTTCTGAAGTACCAGGCAAGACTCATGTCATTTCTCATCATATTGACACCGGCAATAGTAAGCCAATTCAAACCAGACCTTATTCTGTCAATGGAGCCATGAAAGAAGTCGTAGAGACTGAAGTTCAACAAATGTTAGAATGGGGAATTATAAAGAAATCTACCAGTAGATGGGGAGCTCCTATTGTGCTTGTGCAAAAGAAAAAATTGGCAGAGGATGATCCACCTGAATATAGACTGTGCATTGATTATAGAAAGCTCAATGACATTACTGAATTGGATCCTTATCCTACTCCAAGAGTCGATGAATTAGTGCAACGTTTGGCCAATTCAAAGTACATCTCTACCCTTGATTGTTTGCGTGGCTATTATCAAGTTCCCTTGACACCTGAAGCTTCAGAGAAAACCGCATTTGTTTGTCATGCAGGACATTTCCAGTTTACACGCATGCCGTTTGGATTAAATGGAGCCAGTAAGACTTTCCAGAGACTGATGGATCGAGTCCTGGAGGGTCTGCCGTTTGCCTGTGCATACCAAGATGACATTTCTATCATGTCTTCCACTTGGGAAGAGCACCTTCAGCATTTGAGGGAGGTTTTGCAAAGAATGCATGATGCAGGTCTAACAGTTAGAGCAGAAAAATGTCAGTTTGGAAAAAATGAGGTTACTTTTCTCGGGCATAGTGTGGGAGAAAATAAAATCAAACCTTTGGAGGCTAAGGTGGCCAGTATTGCAGAATGGCCTGTGCCCATTACTAAGAAGGGTGTTCAAAGGTTCTTAGGCATGGTTAATTTTTACAGAAAATTTGTCCAGGGGTTCTCTGAACTCGCTGCACCTCTCACTGACCTATGTAAAAAGAAAGCACCTATTAAGGTTCAATGGACACCTGAGTGTCAGTTAGCTTTTGATCAAATCAAGCAGAAGCTGGTGCAAGCTCCTGTGCTCAGAGCACCAGATTACAGTCAATCATTTTATCTGCAGACAGATGCCTGTGACAGAGGCCTGGGTGCAATTTTGGCGCAGATGGATGAAAACCATGAGTTACACCCAGTGGCCTATTTAAGCAGAAAACTTCTAGAGCGGGAACGGGCTTATTCAGTTCCTGAAAAAGAAGCTCTTGCAGTGGTGTGGGCAGTCAATAAGTTGCGTCCATACTTAATGGGTAACAAATTTTTCATTCAAACAGATCATAATCCGCTTGCTTTTTTGAATAAGATGAAAGGTAACAATGCTAGAATCCTGAGATGGGCTTTAAGCCTACAAGATTTTCAGTTTGACATCTCACACATTAAGGGGAAGAATAATGTGGTGGCAGATGCTCTAAGTCGTTGTGGAGAGTAAATTTTCAGTTCTCCAGTTTCTGATGCTTTTTCTGTGTATTATTGCATTGCTTATTAATTTGTTTCAAAGTGCTGCTATCAGTATCTACCTCAAGCATGTATGATTGCTAGTTGCAGTAGTAGCTTTACAGGATGGCAATGTATCAATGATGTTGTTTTGTGGAGTTGTCACATTAACATTGGTTAATGAGCCTAACTCTTAAAGGGGGGCGTGTGAAGGCAGGAAAAGCCATTTAGTGTTACTTTTGCTTAGCATCACTATTTTCCATTTTGAATGCTTAGAAAACCGTTGTTATAATTGTAGAGGCCTAGCAGAGCCCATGAGAAACAAGGTGCACCTGCAAGATGTTGCCAAGCAGATAAGGCTGTGCAAGGCCGAACCAGCATACCAGCCTAATTGGGAGATGGGTTTCATCTGTGAGAAATTGGGAGGGGGGAATGACTTCACTCTTCACTCCTGAACCCAATCCAGCTTGAACCGGCCAGAACCATCTAGAGGTTTCTGAGAATTACTGTTCCTGATTGGAAGTCAGGGGTCATCTGACTGGGATTCAGATTGCCATAAGTTTAGCCATGCTTATGCTATACAACTACTATCTATCATTATCACCTGAACTGCTTTGGCACATTACTCTGCTCAGATACAGCAATGCTGCAATGCAAGAAACTAAGGCCTGAACCAGCTTAGCTTAAGAGTAAGGAACTTCAGCTATGTAGTAGAGTTGTAAGTATAACCAGCAAGACTTTGTTATTTTCTTTGCCAGTGTGTCTTTAAGATTACTGTACTCGCATTTTAATTATTTTCTTTTAAACTCTTAATAAACCTTTTCATTTAAAAGGTGGTTTGAGTTATTTGACCTGACTCGGTTACGTTACAACACAACTGGAGCTCTGGAGAGGGCGGCCAGTCGTGACAGTTCTACACCCATGTTTGTACACATTAGTAATAAGGAATCTGTGACTAACAAGTGCAAACCTAAACAGAGTTACACATCCTTCTAAGTTCACTAAAGTCAGTGGGCTTAGATGGGTATAACTCTGCTGCTCAGATATTTACAGTGCAATGCTAAGCAAATAATGAAAAAGAAGAGACAAGGCATGTTCTGTTGTGGTCAGATGGGAGCCCAAGCAGTTCCACCAGTCAGGTGGCCTAGCATCAGGCAAATATACACAGCAAAAAGCTGACTTAGGGAAAGGTGTCAGCCCTCTGTTATAGGACCAGTGGCAGAATTTAAAAAAAATCTATTCAGGCTAGAGGGGTGGCTTGATTGGAAAACAGCATGGTCCAGAGTTCTAGGAATAATTCCAGAGAAAGTGACAGTGTAATCCCAATGGGGTTAGAAGGTTATAGTTCTGCTTAGGATGGCACTGTAAGAACAATGCCAGTCATCTTCCCTTTCCCTTTCCCCCCAGCAAGTGGGAACTCAGGTTCTGGGGCAGGGGGTGGGGAGGAGCCTGTGCTGGGGACATTTTGGCCTGATAATTGAAGTGTGACTTGGAGGAGTCATTCAAACTGTAGAGAAATTACGTATTTTCTCCAGGGCAAAGAAGTCACCAGCCAAACAGACAAAGAGCAATCACTGGCCGAAAGCCTTCAAATGCAAACAGAACTAAGAAGCCCAATAGAACCAATGTCAAGCCACAGAATCCTAGCAGACCCATGGGGCAAAGTGGCAAGCCTAACACAACCAACATCCCACCAGAGAATCTAAGCCAAACTAACCTGGTAAGCCAGTACCAAGGCAGCCTTCCAGACCGGCAAGACACCGAAGCAGACATATGCACACTGACACTTCCCCAAGGAATGCCTCAGAAGGCAAGAGGTGTGTGTGTGTGTGGGGGGGGGGGTTGGGTCCCTGAGTTCTCCTCTCTCTGCAGTCTTCAGCCTAGACCATCACTGGCTCAAAGAAGGAGTCTCAGGAGTTGCAGCTGCCCTGCGTCACCAGCAGTCCTGTTCCCTCCCACCCATGTAAAGAAGAAACCCAACTGCAGTTTGGCTTCCTTTGAGGTGCTTTGAGATCTGGTTGTTTTAACTGAGATACTTGTCTCCTTTCTTAACATCTCTTGTTCCGGATATATGCGTGGGCTTATTTTCTTCACAGGAGTGCCAAGAACAACATTTGTGAATCAATATTCTTGCCAGAATTGTGCCTAGAGGTGCTGCTGAGCCCAACAAACACCTCCCCATGTGGCTCAGCATCTAGGGTTCAGTTCAGGTTTTGCTTTTAGTTTTTTTTAAAGAATATAATTTTAAATTTACGTAATGCCGATCAGATTGGATAACTTTTCTGCTGTTTATTTCTACTTCTGAATGTTAAGCTTTGGAAAGAGTGTTTTTTCCTGACTCCCCAACAAAGACTGAGAGGATGTAAGCACAAGCAAATGCTCACTTCACTCACCTTCAAAGTCCAGGGCTGGATATTTGAAGAATGGCAAGTTGACCAGCCGCTCAACCCTCCAGAGGAACAGATATGAGCAGTGTGAGCTGGATGCTTATTCTTGCTCATTAGAGGACATGAGAGTAGTCTCTGATCCACAAGAGGGATGTCCAGCCAGACCATCTCATTCCTGGCCCATTACTCAGCAGATCGGTGGCAGGGAACTCACAGGGTTCAGATACGTAGTCCCTTGTCAATGTGTCTGCCAAAGCCTGGCTCATGCACCTCACATTCTTACTGGTGCTGACTGTGATAAGTGAATCAGATTCAGACACCTTTATTGGCATAGTAAATATAAGTGATCACAATATTCCAACAGGTCTGGAACAGACCCTGGAACAGGTCACAACATCCAGCCTGGGATTCTGTGCAGGATCCAAATCCATGGCTTCTTTTACCACCAAGTGACCACACAGTAAATGCACTTCAAGCCCACAGCCTTTGCTGCTGCCCTAATATTTATGCCACCATCAGTCGCCATGTAGTCCATGGAGACATCCCTGCCTACCCAGGCCACTAACTGCTTCTCAATGTTAGCAGAGATGTTGGCTGCCAGGTTGTGCCTCATCCAGTACCTTGGCATGGAGAATTGCTGGCCCAGCAGCCACTCTTACCCTGTCTAGAGCTGGTTGACCCATTATCAATCAGAACATTCTTCGGTTGCCACCAGTGCAGTGAAAGATACACGTGCTGCAACCGAAGGGCAGGTCCAAATTTCAGATGTGAAGTGCACAGTTCTACCACAAGCATGGGACAACTGTACCTTCACATGGTGCTTGGCAGCCATAAACAGGAAGGTCATCATGTTCCTGCTCTGCATGGAATGAACAAGGTTTGAGTACCAGGGATACGCATCTTGGATTAGCCTGAGGAATCCAGCACCCTCGCCCACAATTGTAAATAGAACATATATTATTAATTAGTAAGATTATCCATACTGTTCATTGTCAGTGAAGGAACACATTAACCTTTGATAATTCCCCTTCCTCAAACAGGTGATTTAAAGTTAAAGTAAGAAATCCTCTTTACTGAAAACATTGCCACCAGGGCTGTCACTTACTGAAAGATACATTAATCTCCCCTGGCAAGCAAGCAGTGCTTAGTGTGGGCTGAGAAACCTTTTGGTATTACCACAATTTGTCAGATAGATTGTATTTTCTGTTTCTTGTGTTCACACACACTTTTTTTAAAATGGTTTGATTTGTTTCAAGTATTGAGCTTATAAAACCCTAAATGGAAACTGGGACCGTCATGCTTCAGAGGTGTCTTCCTCCAGCCTGTGCGGTCTTGATTCCTAATGTTAATGGAGAGCATCCTGCTGAAGATGCCATTATGGACACAGAGAAGCACTTCTGTGACTGCTGCGGGCTTTCAGAGTATGGAGAAAACTGCCAAGGTGTGCATATATACAAGGCAAATCTGGGGCTGGGGGTGGGGGGAACAGTAAGAGAGGCAACTAGCCACCATGCCAGCCTATCTTAAGAGATATGCCAGTGTAGTGCCCTGGCACTGTACTACTGGTACAGTACCAACACAGCCCCCACCAGAGTACTGACATCACAGCTGCCTGTTCTGGACCTGGGGGCAGGAGCTAGTCAGCTTCCTAAACCACTCCCACCCAGGAATTTCCTCTGGCAACAGTACAGAGTTATGCCCACAAAGCCCATGGCATTGCCCATAGGCCTCCATGACATATGGGAACGATTTCCTTCACCATTACCATGCCCACAGACTCCTAAGGACCACAGGAATCCAATGTGCAAAGTACCAATTGGCTTTTGGCCAAACATCTCCCCCCCCCCCAGGCCAAGGCCAGCACCTAGAGGGCAATATAAGCCCTGTGCAGCCTGGTCAGATTCCAAGGCACATCCTGTACCAAGGTTGCAGCTCACAAAAACACCCAGGAAATGGAAACACCACACGGGAGCAAACTCTCTGACATAACGGATGATGGGGGGAAGCAGCTGCAGGGGCCAGATGCCTCTGCAGATATGGAAGGTGATCCTTTGCCACCACAAGGAGGCATCCCTAGCTTCTCCTGCAGGCACACCAGCCCAGAGCAGCAACAGCAGCAGAGGAGCAGCATATCATAATGACAGCCCTGCCACTGGGGCCCACCAGCTATGATGAGCTGTAGTCCCTCATGGACCTCTCAAATTCCATTCTGGCCTTGGCCCTCACCTTGCTGTCTATATAGGGCTTCTCCTTGGTGAATCGAAATCCTAAGCAAGAATATTGTGGCACATTATTATATGTCTTTCAGAGCCTTCAAGATGATATGATAAAACATAATAAAACATAAATAGATCTTCCCGGCATGAATAAATCTTCCCTGCATTACAGTGACATTCAAGCTCATAGATATTGTTAACCACTCGTGATAATCCGCTTTGTGATGCAAGTAAAGATTAGTTATGATCTTATAAACCATCATAAGAATTCAGAGCTATATTCAGAGCTTTTCTTTATATAATTCATACCATAATTGTGACCTAAGGTAGACATTAAGCCAGTAACAATTGTTACAGGAAATCAAGAATTGCCAGGCTCTGCCAGAGTACCAAAACCGGCATACAATTCTATTGAATTATTTCTGACTTTCAACACACTTATTGATTACTGAATCATGCCCATGATTAGTGTCACCTATATTGATGTTATTGGAAATTACAGACAAATAGTATGTGAGAATAACTCATTAAATAATTGTCCTGGATTGGTCTTTAAGCAATCATCTAATAACTCTTGCATGATAAAATTACAGCATTAGGCTACCAGAGAAAAATGACTGATTGCCTCCTTCTTAATGCTTCTAATTCCCCAAAGTGTACAAATATGTCTCTAGCTTTTGATTCAAAATTTCATATGATATAAACTGCCTGGTGGAACAGAGCAGGTTACCATGACAACAAACAATGAAGTGTTTAAAGTAACATCAGAAGCTAAACACTGATATGGATCAGTACAATAATGTGTTATGAAATAGTCCAGGCTATACAACAAGCTCAAGCAATAAGCCAACATTCAGCTGTAAATTCAATCTATTTGGTAATACCTTGGGGTACTGTGTATGTTACATTAATATTTTGGATGGGTTAAATTTGATCTCTTGTAGATAAAAACTTGTGAAATAGGGTTAAATAAGCAGAAACCGCAAGGATTTGTGAGAGGCATCTCATTTCCCCCTCTCCCACTGTTTCCTCACCTGAGAGCCCCCATAGACTAGCCCGTTTTCCAGTTTTGTTCTCCACAAATAGTGCATTACTGAGCCTGGGGGCCAAAAGGGCTTAGGAGATGCCCAAACCCCCCAATGCCGGCATCAGTGCCACTTGCGCCATGCAAACCGGTATGGATGCTGGTGTTGTGCAACTTGCACCGCCCGCCCCCCAGGCCTGAGCGCGGCCGTTGGACACCAGCTCAGCCTCCTGCTGGCGTCCTATCGGCACAAGTCCTCGTGCCAATGTCCCAGGAAGTGTTCCTGTGGCATTCCAGGGGGGCAGAGCTGCTGGTAGGCAGCCTCCTAACCCCTTTCAGGCTGGGAAACCATCACCCCTTACCCTTCAGCGGTGCTGTGCCTGGTTTTTGCAGCATCCCTTTTCTCTAGGGGCTTTCCCCCCCTTTAAAATTTTTCATTAAAAAAATCCCCCCTTTCCCCCCTGCAGTAGCAGCAAAACTTCCCTGGAGGTGCTGCAGCAGCGCCGCGGCCACACCATCCCCAACTGCTGCAGGGTTCAGGAATTAGCTGTTAGAGTTCCCAGCTCCAGGTTGGAAAATTCCTGAAGATGTGGGGGTGGAACCTTGGGAGAGTGAGGTTTGGAGAGGGAAACGACCTTAGCAGGGTATAATGGCATACAGTCTACCCTACAAAGCAGCCATTTTCTCCAGGGGAACTGATCTCTGTCATCTGGAAATCAGTTGTAACGCCGGGAGCTCTCCAGCCTCCACCTGGGGGTTGACAACCCTAATTCTCATGGCGGAAATGGCTGCTATGGAGGGTGGAGTCCATCACATTATACCCTTCTGAGGTCCCTCCCTTCCTCCACATGCTCCACCCCCAAATCTCCAGGTATTTCCTAAACTGGAGTAGGTAACCCTATCTCCTTCCCACCTGTCAGCCAACCTACTTTATCTGCCCCTCTATCTTAAGCTTTCCCACTCCCCCCCAAGTGGAATCTACCTAGGAAAACTGTAGCCCAGTTTTGTGGTGCCGGCCACTGGGCCAGGCCCACTTACATCATAGGGAACCCTCAAGGATTTGTGGGAGGGGGGCACCTCTTTCCCCTCTATCCCCCTTTCCACACTATTTCTTCTTTCCCCCTGGTAATCCCATATCCTCTCCCCTTCCCCTGCCTCGCTCTCTCCTTCTTAGTCATTCACCAACCTACCTTTTATCTACCTTCTATCTTCAGCAATATTTATTATTTATTTCCTGCATTTATACCCCAGCTTTCTCCACAGTGGGGAGCAACTTACGTCATTCTTCTCTCCTCCTTTTTATCCTCACAACAACCCTGTGAGATAGGTTAGGCTAAAAGTGTGTGACTGGTCCATAATCACCCAGTGACCTTCAACAGCAAAATGAGGATTTGAACCTGGGTCTCCCAGACCCTACTCTGAAGCTTTCTGCTATACCACACTGGCTTTCATAGGATGGCTGCTGAACAGTAGCAAGTAGCCAGGCCTAGCTGAGTCATGCAAGTCAGGTGGTATCAAGTCACCCAGAGGTTCCTGCCAGGCTTAAGGTTGCCAATCGACCAGAGGGATCTGGAGAGCTCCCAGAATGATGACTGAACTCCAGACAACACAGGTCTGTCCCCCTAGAGAAAATGGCTGCTCTGGTGGGTAGACTCTGCCATTATATCCAGCTGATGCCTCTCCTCTCCCCTCCCCAAACCCTGCCCTCCTCAAATTCTTCCACATAATGTCCCGGAATTTCCCAACCTGGAACTGACAGGCCTAGCCAGGCCTAGCCCCAATGAATTCTCCCTCAAAAGATATGATAGGCCAAAAAAGGACCCTCCCCTTGCCTTTTACTGACAGAACCAAATCTGGAATCTGTGGTAGCTTAGCAGTGGCCACTGAGGGAATCCATTGTTTAAAGCTACAGACACTCCTTTTATCATTGTGAGTTTTTTTACCCCTCACCATTTTTTTTTAAGATTTCTAATTTTTCTGTAAATCAAGAAGCCTTTTCAGGTTTGCAGAAAGATGTGTATTGCCCATTCACATCTCCAGTCACCAGATTTAAGTATCTGCAGATTTGGCTGACTTCGCTATTAGTATATGGACCCGCAAGAAACTTGCTTGGCATTCCCCCCACATTTATTTCCTCCCCTCTCCCCCTACTTCTCTGCCTCTCACTCTTTCTCCATCCTGCTATCCCTTCTCTTACTCTCTCCCCCATGCTTGTCACTCTCTACCCCCTACTCCATCACTCTCTCTTTCTGCCCTACACCATCACACTCTCTGTCACTTTCTGCCCCTACCCATCACTCTCTCTTTCTTTCCCCTATGCCATCAAAGCTGTCCTGAGCCAGACTTTGATAAGGAATAAATGGGATAAAAATAAAATAAATAAAATAAAATAAATCTGTTTATTTCTGCCCCCCTACCCCATCACTCTCTCTCTCTTCCTGCCCCCACCTTATCATTATCTCTTTCTGCTTCCCCACCTCTTTACTCCCTCTTTCTGCCCCCTACCCCATTAATCTCTCTCTCTCTCTTTCTGCCCTCTTACACTCTCTTTCTCTTTACCTCCCTCCCAGCACTCTCTCTTTCTCTCTCTCTCTGTCCCCTCCCCGCCCCGCCCCGCCCAGCCCAGGCTTCCCCTCACATCACCATTCTCAGCAGCTCACCCGGAGTGACTCTGGGCAGGCCTACTAAGGCTTCTTCCCCCCACATTACCACTGTTGGCTGTTCACCTGGAGTAGCTCCAAGTAGGCCTGCTGTGCCCCCCCCCACACACACACCACTGCTCTTAACAGCTCACCCAGAGCAGTTCAGGACTTGCCGAAGCAGTAGCAGGGGCCACTGCTGCTAGGACCCTCAAATCTGAGATCTGATTTCTGACTTGGTTTGGTTACTGAAACATGTTTGTTTACCACAGTAGACAACTTACATTATGAAACTGAACCCCTTTTCATTCACCTGTACCTCTCAGTGTTATTCAATATCATTGCCATTTGGTTCCCCTAGCTAAGGTAGGATTGAGATATACAGGTCTATGATCATTCTGATCTTTCTTGGAAGGTGCAATCCTGAGGTTTGTTATGGGAGACTTGCTTATAGCCTCTGACAAGTTCCATCTTGCCTCTGATGCTATTGAACATTTATATGACACAACTGTTAGATGTCATCCAGAAATTTGGAATTTTGTGTTGTCAGTACACAGATGACACCCAGCTCTCCCTCTCTCTTTTAACAGATCTCAAGGAGACTATTTGCTAACCAATGCCTTGAGTCACTTGATGCATTTGACCAGAGAGAAAATGAGTTGAATCCAGACTAAACAGAGGTCCTGTTGGTTGCAGTTGTTGAGGATCTGGGAAGTTAAATGGAGTTATTTCCCTGGAAAACCTGTATAAAGCTTGGGTATTCTGTTTTGTTCTAATCTGGTGTGTGTTTTTTAAACTTTTTTGTTTTATGTTGTTGATGATTGATTTATAAGGTATTTTAAATTTGTTGCAGAAAGCAGCTTTGAAACTCCAGTGGGGAAACAAAACATGGGTAGAAATTTTTAAATAAAGAGCTAAATCCAGAACGATCTTTTTTTTCCCTTAAGGTGCCTTGCAGCAATTTGCTCGCTCTGGGCTGGTGCCGCACTGCAGCAATCTGAGTTGCATCGGCCGAGCTGGTCTGGGCTGACAGGGTTGGAGGTGCTCTCAGATAGCAAGGAGCTGGTCTAGAGGTAGTTTTGGTCTCTCCCAACTCTGGCTGTGTAAATATACATTCACTGAAATCCTTGTTGGTAAAATGTCATGCCAGAAAGCATTGTTTACATTGATGGTGAGGGAAATGAGGGCTAACCTTGACACTGTCTGTTTATTCTGAGGAAGATGCAATTAGTTTGTGAACACCATTTTGTTGCTCGTCAACTTTTAGAAATTATTGTGTTGTATCATGGCGTGAGGGATGATTTGGTAATCAGAAAAAGTTCAGAGGTAGATGAGATCCATAGTGTTTATGGGATGAAAATCAGTTATTGCTAAATATTTTAATTGCATCCTGACCTGGTGAGAAGCTATTACCCATTACTCTAAAGTCTAATGAGTTTCCTCTTTCCTTATATAGATTTTTTTCTCAATTATAAATTTTCCAGAACAATTTAATCACTTGTCTGCTTATATATTCGACTTCAATTCAGACAGGGAGGTAGTAATGGGAGTTGGTTTATTTGCAGAAAGCTCAGAAGCTTTGCTGATGTGCTGGATGAAATCTTCTCATGCCCTTCAAATGTCATATTGATTATATTAAAATCCATCACCAACTTGTTTTTTTATTCCTTTGCAATGTGATTCTAGAAATCAGTTCATGCAATGCTGACAATTCATACAGCACCAGTTAGTCACATTTTATCCTTCTGGCACCAAGTTAGCTTGTTGTGGATATTACTGAAAGACATTATACCATTTTGTGAAATAACCAGTTCAGGCTAACAAGAATGTGCTTGTTTCCCCATGCAGTCCTATTTTGGGGTACAGTTTTGTTCAGATAATGTGGTATTCTTTGGCAGTACTTTTATTCCACGGGAACTCTAACAATTGTTGAAACTCCAAAAGGTGCTGCTACTGTTTTAAAGAAATCAATATAAACTATGTCCAGCCCAGTTATATAATCAATTTATCCATATGATCCCATTTTGCAGGGATAGGATCCTGTGGAGAAAAACCTGCTTTTGACTGTTTGATCCTTTCTTGTATTTCTGTTCTTTATGCTTGTAGTCCAACAGAAGAGCTATTTAAAAGACAGGGCTCACCCAGTCCCGTCTGGAGGGATATACCCTCCAACTAAAAGTACCAGCTTTTACAGCTGCTGATTCAGCTTCTGAAGAAGACTCCCTCACCCGTGCGGATGAGCAATCTTCTTCAGAAGAGCCGCCTTGGTCGATACTTCAGCTGGCTCCGATATCAACCCTCCCCCATGAAAATCTGCTTTCAAACTGAAGGTCACCCTGAGTAGTGGCTTCATTTCCCCACACTATGACCATCTCTTGAAATCAAATTTTTGATTACTATATTAAAGGACTATTTACATGATGTCATTTGCCACCAAAAGAAATATTTTCTGTGCCTTATTTTTCTTGCATTTAGGCCATTTTCTTCAGTTTGGAAGCTAATTTGCATGGACATCATGCAAAGTGACCCAGATATGAACAGAGCCCCCAGACTCTGAGGTGCCAGTCTGCTAATCGGCTCTTTCCACCAGTCCTCAGCAACACTGACCTTCTGAACCTGAAAATCAATTGACAGCTCGGCTCTCACAAATGCTTGAAGGGAGGGGGTGACCCCTTTGTGGGCAGCTCCCCACTTCTGGATGTATACTGTGATCAATTTATACTTTTACAATCAATTAAAAAATGCCAAACAATGTCTAAATCCCTGATTTGCAATCACAAAATCATTCAGGAAAGGGGATACCTGAAAACCTGTCGGCTAACTCCCCCAATTGTAGTGCACTTAATCTGGCCTTGGAGAAAATTATTCTATATTTGGGGACAGTGACTGTTCGATCTATTCCCAATTGTCAAAGCTAAGGTTAGCTTTTAATAGTCTGTCAGGTCTTGGTCATTTTTCTCACCCTGAGTTTCCCTTGTAGCAATATTTAATTTTAATCCTATTGTCCGCAGAGACTCCAATGCAGTGGAACTATTGCACATAATATTTATCCCCATTCACTTCAAGATCCTATATGTTTGTATGGGGAGGGTGAGATATTTTATACAGAAGATCTTGGTTTATATTGGAACTTCCATACACAGAAGGAATGAAGTTTCATAAGCGCTAAAAAGCGACACAAAAATGACTAGGTAGTATACTGGGAACATTTTTCAGAAATGCTCCAAAAATAATAGTTTTCAGTCTCTTCCTTGGTACAAACAGAATACATTTTACATTCCTTAGAGACCATTTTCTGTTTTCATTCCAGCTTCTTCAGAGTATGCTTCAAATATCCACTAGTAATTGCAGGACAAATACCAGCTGCCCAGGCATTTTCAGTGGCTGCTCTGAAGATCATCCAGTTCCATCTGAAGATCATCCAAAGCCTACTCCTCAGCATTTTCCAGAAGCAATGCAAGACTCTGAATCAGAGGCATTCAGTGTCTGAACAACTATGGAATATTTTAGTACTAATGTGCGGTTACCCACTCTTCCCTGATCTGGGTGTGGGTACTGCCCACCTGACACCTGGCCTCAGACTGGATGGGAGAGGTACTTGTTTCCACTTTTTCTGCTCTGTTCTTGCCCTTTGAGAATCAGAGGAGAGGCATCAAGAAGTAATCTTTCCAGTATAGCTTTAGCCCTCTTTAAGTAATGTGTAGCACTCTGTGCCCTTTGGAGATTTCCAAATTCTCTTCATCTCATGAATACTGGGCACCATTTTGGTTGCCTTGTCAACCATACATGGCATCAGTGTTCCAGGCTTTTTGCCACAGCACAGCAGAGGCCTCGGGCATCACCAGGGGGGAACCTTCATGTTTGGCAGTAGGTTGGTGTTCGTTGTGGGGTGTGATAAAATTGCATGACCTTAGGTAGACCATAAGAGGGAGGGCATCTTGGCCATCTTCTGGGCATGGAGTAGGGGTCACTGGGGGTGTGAGGGGGGAGGCAGTTGTGAATTTCCTGCATTGTGGAGGGGGTTGGACTAGATGACCCTGGTGGTCCCTTCCAACTCTATGATTCTATGATTTTATGAGATACGCCACCATGGGGGCTGGTCTGGAGCTGGTGCATTGCACAGCTCCATGGCTCCCTGGCACCAGCATGTGTGCCACACAGGATGGCGTAAGTGCCCGTTATCCAGGGTTTTGAATCTGGGTTTCCCAGTTCCTAGTCTGACACCTTAACAACTACATCATGCTGGCTCTCCAGATCTTTTACAGCACAGGATAATTGTTGTTCTGAAATCATGTTGTTTCATGAGCAAAATAGCCTCTCTTGAGTCACTGCAAAATGAAATAAAATAAAAGCACAGCACAATATGAAAGAGTGTCTAAGGACATGAAGACAAGGGAATTATATTTAGCAAGTAAAGAGAAAGGAGAGAGTAAAATCATCAACAGAAGACAAGATTCCTTGATTAAGAAGGTGTTTTTCCTTATTCACTATATTGATCAAGAACAGAATTGCTTGAAGCCTATTTACTACTTTGATTATATAACAAGGTGAACAGCAAAGCAAACTATATTCAGCTGTCTATGGCCTTTAAAAATGCAAACATTTGGGAAACCACCTTTTTTTTGAAAGCCAATAAATCAGAAGGAAAAACGAGTGTTGAAGCAAACAAGCAGACTGCTGTAATCCTATCTTGTGCACTTTCAGAGAGAAGGGTTAGTCATTTTTTCATTATGTATACAGAAATTATACAGCTCTTAAAACTTGGGCACCCTACACATTTAAACAAATAAAGACTCTGAGCTATACAGAGGACAACTCTGAAAAATTAGCAATTATTCAATACCACTGAGGAGTTCACTTGATATCCCATGACTGGTTTGCCGATTTATATTCTTGATGTATCCATAAGGAAGAATGTTGCACTTTTCATTTTGGAGGGGTTAGAAAGGGAGATCTCACTTTTCTCTGCTTTTCTTATCACTGGGTTTCTGCTCCCACCAGAATTGGGTTGCCAGGTCCCTCTTCACCACCGGCAGGAGATTTTGGGGGTGGATCCTGAAGAGGGCAGGGTTTGGGAAGGGACTTCAATGCCATAGAGTCCAGTTGCTAAAGCAGCTATTTTCTCCAGGTGAACTGATCTCTGTCGGCTGGAGATCTCCAGCTACTACCTGGAGGTTGGCAACTCTAACAATGAAATGAATGAATAAATACCTTATTGTAGTTATTGTATGTCAATGGAGTAATTACAGTATGCTACAGAAACACTCTTCGCCAGATTTGCCTCCCAAATCCAACCTATAGAAGCTGAAATTGGCACATCAGTAGGGGAAATTCATGCAGTAGCTGTACCAATAGATGAGTTCTCCTTGTAATGCTACTTAGGAGGGATGCCAGTCTGGCTAAGAATGTTCTTTAAAATATTTTATCTATTCATTTTCACTTTTTTCCTTTTGGCTTTGTACAGCATAAAATAAACATGTACTGTTCTACAGTGTAGTCTCAACAGTGTAGTAGCCAAGTTTGCACATGGCACAAAATTATTCAGGATGGTGAAAACCAAGGATGACTGTGAAGAGCTCCAGGAGGATCTCCACAAATTGTATGAGTGGGCAACAATATGGTAGATGAAGTTCAATGTTGGTAAGTGTAAGGGGATGCAAATTGA
Organism: Euleptes europaea; assembly: GCF_029931775.1. Lineage (NCBI taxonomy): Eukaryota > Metazoa > Chordata > Lepidosauria > Squamata > Sphaerodactylidae > Euleptes > Euleptes europaea. Next base: position 44,116,809 of record NC_079319.1, read on the forward strand.
AAGAGTTGGAAAAAGTAGAGATGATTAGATGATTAGGGGGTTAGGGCACTTTCCCTATGAGGAAAAGCTGAGGAGTCTGGGCCTTTTTTGGTTTAGAAAAGAGACAACTAAGAGAACACATGATAAAGATTTATAAAATTATGCACAGGGTATACAGAGTTGACTTGACAAAGAACTTGTACTCCCCCTCTCAAAATACTAGAATTTGATGGCATCAAATGAAGCTGATGGGCAGTAGATTCTCGATGGATTAAAGGAAATACTACATTACACAATGAGTGATTAAAATGTGGAATTTGCTGCCAGAGGATGAAGTGATGGCCACAGGCATAAATAACTTTAAAAGGGGATTAGACAGATTCATGAAGGAGAGATCTATCATTAAGCTTCTGAATGACAGTGCCAGGAGGCAACATCAGGGGATAGTCTCGGTCTCTTTGCCCTGTTGTTGGACTTCCAGAGGAACTGGTTGGCCATTGTGTGAGACAGGATGCTGGTCTAGATGGACCACTAGTCAGATCCAGCGGGTTCTTCTTATGTTCCTACACAGCTCTTCACTATTTCTGGCTTCTCCCTCACAACTTCCTCTAACCAATGCTGCTGTTGACACTTATGGGTCTGATTATACTAGAAGTAGTTAGAATGATACGGATACTGTGGACTGCAAAAAAAAAAAAAAAAAAAACACAAATCAGTGGGTTATAGATCAAATCAAGCCTGAACTGACCCTAGAAGCTGAAATGACTAAACTGAGGCTATCATATTTTGGTCACATTATGAGAAGACAAGAGTCAATGGAAAAGACAGTCATGCTAGGGAAATTTGAGGGCAGCAGGAAAAGAGGAAGACCCAACAAGAGATGGATTGACTCAATAAAGGAAGCCACAGCCCTCCATTTGCAAGATCTGAGCAAGGCTGTCAAAGATAGGACCTTTTGGAGGACTTTGATTCATAGGGTCGCCATGAGTCGGAAGCGAATTGAGAGCACAACACGCAGTTGGAATGAGTGCAATTTTCTTTTTAGCAACACATTCTCTAGCTTTGCTGTTATAGCTCCATCACACTGAAACCCAGGTGCTATAGGCAGTTGATTTTTCCAAGATGTCTGGTAGTGATTACAGGAAATTTCACAATAAGTAATAGCAAATTACAGCATGATCATAAATATGTTTACCCGGAAGAAAAGCTGCTGAGTCCAATGGCACTTACTTCCTAATGAGTATGCTTAGGATTTCAGCCATCAGTGCCAAACAACTGAGCATATTGCCCCTAAAAGACTACACTAGAGATGGTAGACATCAGAATGACTGCTGTTGGGGCCTGGTGTGTCTTTCAAAACCTTTTCTTCTTGTTCAGAGTTATTCTCATGGTGAGAGTGTGGCTGCATGGGGGCGTAAAGGTCTTGCATAGGTGCATAAGTGCATTGACAGCCTACCTCTCAAACATCTCTATAATTGCATGCATCTTTTAAAAGCTTCCAAAAATTGGTTTCTGTCATGTAGAGAAAATCAATGACAGAACTTGAAATCCAAACACTTGCTGCGAGGTTCAAAGTAACTTATTTATTGTCTGCAACAGGGTAATTCTCCTAGAGTGTTTCCTTGTTTACATAACAGCTTCTGTGACTTTCAGTGATATTTGACTTTGCCTGATTGTACTTTTCCACCCTTGTTTCAAATTGATATCCTATAACACAATCCAAGAAGTACCTGGCAATTTTGTCTAGATAACCTTTTTTTTATTATTATTCCACTGTTAAATGTAAGGAACATTCTGAAATTCCTTGTAAAACCTCAAAATGTTCATTTATAAAATTTATTTACTTCAATTATAGGCCACCTTTCTCACTGAAACTCAAGTACAATACCCAAGATTAACAAAATAGAAAATATGCAGCACGACAAGATTGAAGAACAATGTAGGATGTAGAACAAAACAGTAATAACACTGGATTACAAAATTAGAGGTCAATATATTTTATAAAACAGCAGAAAATGTACAGGGAAGACTACCTTAAATTCCATAGACATTAACTATATTGTCATGTGGACAAAAGAAGTCCCATTTCTCAGAACTAAACCAGCCTATAAATCTAGGCAACCCTAATAACGAGTGACATAAAAATATATTCAGTAAGTACATAAGTGAAAACAACTTTTGCTCTGCTGTGTTTATCAGTGGTAGTGTGAGTTCTTTTCTCTATAATACAGGGTTGCCAGGTCCCTCTTTGCCACCGGTGGGAGGTTTTTGGGGCAGAACCTGAGGAGGCGGGGTTTGGGGAGGGGAGGGACTTCAATGCCATAGAATCCAATTGCCAAAGTGGCCATTTTCTCCAGGTTAACCGATCTCTACCAGCTAGTTGTAATAGCAGGAGAGCTACAGCTACTACCTGGTGGTTGGCAACCCTACAATAATATGTTAAGCTTGTCTCTGAATGGAATATTTCTACAGAATTTCCAAAGAGCTTCCCTTTCCCAGAGGCTCTTTTAGAAAAGACATTAGCAGCCTTTGTTATTGGCATACTAGCGCTCACCTCACACATTCACAGGGCCTAGAGGCAATGATGACTCCACAGTCAATGTAAAAGCTTTTTCAGCCTTGCGTTGTTTTCCCTTTTGAAATTAAAGTGATAGTAGAAGAGGGGACAGGGCAATTTTTTTTTGCACAATTGGGTCTATCGTCAGAGGGTTTTCTTTCCTTTTTGGCTGATGTTAGTGTGACAATGCCAGAAGGAAATAAGACGACCTTATTTCACCTCATGAGCCTTAACATATTTCGACACAGGATTTTGTTTAAGCAAAATGCCACAGAGTGATTTCAAAGCATGCTGCAGTATAGAACTTATTCTCAAGGTTCACCAAAGCAGAAGTACTGAGCTATAAATAATCTACTTCTTGGAGGTGTTAGGTGAATGAACAAAAATTAGAACATTGTTTTGCTAAAAGTAGAGTAGTAAATACATGTTTGGTTCACCAGCCATTACTTTACCTGAGCATTCTGTAATCACATTATTCCTTCCACTGCTCCCTGTCTCATTTGTGTGTATGTGAAGTGCTATCAAGTCGCTTCTGACTTATGGCTACTATATGAATTAATGACCTCCAAAACATCCTATCAAAACATCCTATTGAAAAGCTGAACAGAATGCTTGAGGGGGCAAAATAAACAAATGAAGCAGTTTAACATCCAACAACCAGTCAAGAAAGGACGGGGTTGGGTTTTGGAAAGAGAAGGGATAGGAGGTACCCTGGAATAGGCAGGGAGTCCAATACAGACTTTAAAGTATTATTTAGACAGGCAGGGTTTGGGTGCTGTTTCTATAAAAAACAGTGAGGTGTTAAGTCTCATCTTATTGTTTCCAAGTCTGAGCCTCTTAGAAAAACATACTTCGTAAGCATTAAGCATAAAGCAACTCCCAGACCTGGTCACGTGTGTCATCTATCATACTACAGTAGGAAGCAATTAAATATCATGTTTACAAATTTAATGAACTTAAGTGTGCTTGGTACCCTTAACTCCCATGTAACTAGGGTTGTCAGGTCCCACTTGGCCACCAGCAGGAAGTTTTTGGGGTGGAGCCTGAGAAGGGCAGGGTTTGGGGAGGGGAGGGACTTCAATGCCATAGAGCCCAATTGCCAAACTTGCCATTTTCTCCAAGTAAATTGATCTCTGTCGGCTGGAGATCAGTTGTAATAGCAGGAAATCTCCTGCTATTACCTGAAGGTTGGCAAGCCTACATGTAACCCATGGCAAACTCTGTAGGATACAGAGGAAAGAGGTCCTGATTGGTATCTCCTGTGCTTTCTGTTTTAAGGGTTAAAGGATCCTGTGTAAAAAAAGTTAATAATAACAGAAATCCATTTTACCCCACACTTCTAAAGCAGAAGACAAGGGTGAAACCTGGGAGCTAAATCATGGATTGATCAATTCAAAGAAAGTGGAGTAAATAGTTAAATAGGCAGAAAGGAACACAATGGAAGTTTCTGTTTTCTGTCTTTATTTTGCTTGGATCTAATAAATTATTATCTTTCTGGTAATATTTTTCAAACATGTACCAGATGAACTTTAATGGTATATCTTCCCAGAAAAAATGCATTCAGTAGATATAATTTTTTGCTTAAGCAAGAGCAATATTCTCTCTGTGTCTGTTTCTTAACCGAACACAGTTATATGCAGTTTAATAAGAAATGTAAGTTTCCCTTTACATTTTTTGTAAAGTTTGCTATCAGCATGGCAGAGTGGGTATAACCAACAGTTTAATGGATTTGTTTACTTATTCCTCGAACAAAGTCATTCACAGGCCTTTTCCAGATCAGTATTCTAGTGAGATAGGGATGGAAACATTATTTGAAGGCAAATTACTTTCATTTATTTTCTGCAGGAGCGATGGCTGATTCTCTTTCACAAAACTGTCATCATGCCTATTCAACACAGTGAAATGTTTCATACAATACAACCCAAAATGAGCAAGTAAGAGGAAGTTCCCGTGATGTTGAGCTGTGTGAGTTGGCCATGCAAGCCAAGCATGAGATCATCTACCTGAAAACAAATGGGCTTGCCCCAGGTACCCATTCAATGACTTGAGACAACAGCTTGGGCTTAATTAGTTTATTGAAATTAAACTGATCTTCATCATACTTAAATATGGCAACATATTTAAATGGGAGGGCTTCGCTAAGGCAGCCTGCTCGTGGCTGCCTTTTCTGGCAGACCCAACCTGACTCCAAAGACAGCCAGCATCTTCTGCTGGCTGTGTTTATCATTTCCTGCTCACAAAGTACCAAGAGATGCTTAGCCCCAGCCCCTCACCTGATGCACCACACAGCCACTACCAGGTTCAATAAGATGCTGCTCAACACCAAGGGTAGGGTTGCCAGGTTCCTTACCACCGGTGGAAGGTTTTTGGGGTGGAGCCTGAGGAGGGTGGGGTTTGGGGAGGGGAGGGAATTCAATGCCATAGAGTCCAATTGCCAAAGCGGCCATTTTCTGCAGGGGAACTGATCTCTATCAGCTGGAGATCAGTTGTAATAGCAGGAGATCTCCAGCTAGTACCTGGAGGTTGGCAACCCTGACCAAGGGCCACTTCTTCCCATCCACGCCCCACTGCACAGCCAGCTGTTTTGGAGCCGCCTTCCACCACCTCGGATGTCTCAAGGTGCTTGCCAATCATCCCTACCTGTAATGATCTGGCCACCTGATCCTTGCCACACAAGGGAGTTAGCCTAGCTTTACACCCTGTGCCTAGGGTTGCCAACCTCCAGGTGGTGGCTGGAGATCTCCTGCTATTACAACTGATCTCCAGGTGACAGAAATCAGTTCCCCTGGAAAAAATGGCCGCTTTGGCAATTGGACTCTAGGGCATTGAAGCTCCTCCCCTCTCCAAACCCTGCCCTCCTCAGACTCCACCTCCAAAATCTCCAGGTATTTCCCAAACCAGAGCTGGGAACTCTACCTGTGCCCCACATGCTGACTATAAGGTCCTGCAAACACTGACATAGATCAGCTAAATAGGAGAAAGATGCATGCCATCATCCCTCTACAGGAGAGCCCAGCCTTGGCCGGGGGAGGGCAGGGTATAAAATGAAATAAATATATAGATATCAAAACCATGGGAACCTGCTGCATTAGATTGAACCTGAAAAATCCTGCCTTGCAAGCCTCCATTCTGCCTCCAGAATGACACCTCATTATAATCCTGTAAAAATTCCTAGACTATCATGATCAGTATTGAATTTAAATTACAGTTAAGTGTAGAAAGACGGTAATGGATATAATGTAGCAACAGTTAAACCAGTTCTAGAGGAATAACAGTATATAAGAAAGAAAGAAAAAAATTGATTTAAACTATGTTTTATTTAAGGTACACATATATTGCAAAACTATTCCTTCTTGTTTTCCCTTTCCCTTCCCATTCCCTCTTTTAATTCTGTACCCCAAAAACCAATAAAAAATCTTTAAAAAATAAAAATAAAATAAAATCCTGTAAAAATTCCTTCCAAACATGTGCATCTGCCTTTATCTGCCCTGACACCCTAATTTTGTGGTGAGCCTGCTTAACATTTCTGGTGGAGTTGGCCATAGGCCCCAAAATGCCCTTGCCAGAGCTATCAGTCTACATTCAAAGTTCAAATGACCCCAAACCATCTGCATCTGCCTAAGTGTTACCTTCCTACTACCACATAGCTCCTCTAAGAGCACCCTACACCTATACACTTTTCAGATGGCAAGCAGCACATTTCCCTCGCATTGTTAATTTCTACTCTTAAGAATGCCAGGCACCACACTGGGCCTTCAGTGCTTTCCTTCACAAGAGATACACCCGCTCTAAAACTACATCATAAAAGACAGCTAACAGCCATGCACACTCCCCCAAGCCAGAAGGGCCTGCAAATCATCTAGATAGCATGTCACCTTGTCCGACCCTGCCTTCTCTCTAAAAGCCCACTCAAGCATTGTGCTAAAATGCTCGAAAGCAGAACAGGACGCAGAACACCCCATTGGCAAAGCCTTATCAAAATAATAATGCCCTTCAAGCTGAAAGACTAGGAACTGAAAATCCTCCAGGTGCACAGGGAGGAGCCAAAACGCAGACTTTATATCACTTTGCTAACAGCAAACCCTTGCCACATAATCTCATTATGTCTGTGGCCTCATCGAACGAAGTTTACCAGGTTGAGCATAACTCATCCGGTATCCCATTGTGGACTGACTCACCTCTAGGGTAGAACAGGGAATAAATAATCTGGTATTCTACAAGGGCCTCTTTAGGACAATGCCAAAAGACACAACCTGAGGTATTTCAGTGGAACAGATGAAAAGGGCACAGCTATCCCGCCCTTCTTCCATGCTTTCAATTTTTCCTGAACCACATGCTCTAGACCTATAAGTGACTTCAGATTTCTAGTGTTATAAAAATGCCTTGGACCTAAATATGGAATATGAACACCTACCCTAAAACCTGCCACTAAATACTCAGCATCCCCCTGTTTGAGGTAATACCCCAGCCACTGCATTGGGGCCTCAAAATGTATTGAACTGGGTGGGTGCCTTTTGGAAGGCTGCCACCAAATCCTCCTCTTGGGTCACCGTCCTTGCACCCTTCTCCAAAACAAAGGCATGCAGAGCTTCAGTGGTTCCCACCTAGGGTTGCCAACCTCCAGGTACTAGCTGGAGATCTTCTGCTATTACAACTGATCTCCAGCCAATAGAGATCAGTTCACCTGGAAAAAAATGGCCACTTTGGCAATTGGACTCTATGGCATTGAAGTCCCTCCCCTCCCCAAACCCTACCCTCCTCAGGCTCCACCCCAAAAACCTTCCACCGGTGGCGAAGAGGGACCTGGCAACCATATTCCCACCACATCAGTTGTGGGCATGTTGAAATCCACAGTTTCTTGTTGCAGCCCCCCCACCCTGTTAAACTCCTAGCAAAGCAGCTGAGGTGAACCAGCTGTCTGCTGCTGCCAGCTGTATACGGCTCAAATGTCCTTTTTGCAGTGAACTTCCGGTGCTGAGCTGGGCTGAGTGCTGCGTCTTCCCAGGGGCTCCTGGGGAGTATCCAAGTTTGCGTGTGATTTGGGGTGTTTTATTGCACCCCAACCCAGCCCTTGCCAGTGGGCTGAGAGGCAGGAATTCCCTGCAGCCATATATGCGGTTTGACCTCCTGAATACTCTGAGGTAGCTTTAATAAGCCCCCCGGAGTTTCAGACGTTTGGTCCCGTGGGCACGAAGGGATTGAAATCGCCAGCGCGCAACTTCGGCTTTAGACTCTACCCTCCAGCACCCTATAAACATCATAAGGACTACATTAAGATTAAAGCCTCACCTCCGGGCGCCCAAGTGAGTAGATAAGTATCCTTCGTCTTTCACTGGCGTCATCGAATAACAGGGGGTTGAAGAAAATATTCCTGGTAACCGTTTTTCTCCCTTAATTGAACTGGATGATTTTGTTATATGAGATCCATCAGATAAAGCAGCAGGAGCCTTATCAAACTGATCAACTTAAATTAAAACAACGAGCTTGAATGATTGATGTAAGATCTGCCAATCCGACGCGTTCTTAAAGGAAGGGGAGGGAGGAACTTTTGAGAAGTTACATGAGGAAAAAAAGGTCCTCCAGCCACGTGTACAACAAAGAGGATCCTTTGACCGGAAGACTCTGTGCTTTACCTCTCCACTGCTCTACAAATCAACAGGAAGAAGGTCGTAAGACCGGAAATTCGTCTTACTCGTGTTACACCAAAACCACTCCTGAAGGTAATAACCATAGAGAAGAGACGATAGAAGGTCTACGATTAGGTAATCCCTGGAATACTTCCTGGCTCAGCCGATCTAGAGCGTCTGGTAAAACTCGTTGGTATTTTTAACTTTAAAAAGTTTTTTTAAGTTTAAATACTTATTTTTTCAACCCGAAAAAGATATTAAGTTGGACAATAAAGTATTCTCTATTAACTACATGCTGGACTCCTGCTAGATGACCATCAAATGTTTAATAAAGTTACATACTCTGGAGCCTCTCCCTGATCTGGCTAAATACATAGCCCTGCTCTTATGAAATCAAAGGGAATTCTACTGAATTCAATCATGGAAAAAAAAGTACAGGACATGTTTGCTAAATATTCTGAGGCGACAATTAAACAATTAAAACAGATTTCTACACAGATGGCTCAATTGATTTCAGTGATGATGACTCTTGACCAATCATCACTGGTATGTAATCAGAAGTTGAATCTGGTTACAGAAGACATAAAAGTCTTGAAAATTCAAATGATGACTACAAATATGGATATACAAGCAATGGATTCTTCTGCCCAAAAAGTCACGGAAGAATATCAGGATATAAAGAAGAAGACAGAAGTTCAAGAAAGTAACCAGCCGGCGACAAAGAGACCAGACATACAAGAAATGGACTTTTCATTTAAAAAAGACATGGAAGGACGTGTGGATACAAGGAAGAAGAGAGCAGATCAAGGAACACAGATTGAAGCCACGATGGGGATTAAGCCCAGAAAGAATTATTTTTGGATATGCACCTTGCCTGAGGAAATGAGAGAAAACAAAGAAATCTTGTTCCCATACCTGACTGACTTATTTCAGTTACAGAAGGAAGTATTAGACCATGGTTAAAGGATTGACTTAAATATGATTGCTGGATTGGAAGGCTTTGACAGTGTGGACGGGTGGCATGGCTATTTTAAATTTATGTTAAATGGAAAGGGACAAAGGTTTCAGAATAAAGGGATTAAATCATTTTAACGCTAGAACTGGTGGAGTTGGAGAAACTGGGGAAAAGGGGAGTATTGAAGGAATCATTGTGATAATGTACAAGATCTGGGAATAATGGAAGGCTACTTTTTATTTTGATCCAGAATGTAAAACTTTATAAAACATGAAACTTTAGAATGAAATTAATGCTAGGATCAGTATATGTTAACGAAGGCTAATAATACTTTATTAAGAGGTAGATGGAGGTGATGGGGAAGTTGTCATATTTTTTATGTTTAATGGTAATTAAGACAACAATCAATATAATTGCGATTGTGATATTATTTTTACGCTGTTGTCAAAATTATGGAGAATTTATAGCTTTAAAAAATCAATAAAAATTTATAAAAAAAATGTCCTTTTTGCAGTAAGGTGGCTACTACCACCATGGGCTCTATGGATATCAAAGTATTTATCAGGGCAGGAACCCTTTCAGGTTGGACCTGGATGACTACTGCCATGTAAATTGTGTAAGTGGTCAGCCAATTATCCCATGTCCTGTCATCTGGCTTCTTTCTTATTTTCTCCCTTTCCTTATTATCCTCCTTGCCTTTCTCCTTCATTCCAGCTCTCCAAGTAATAAAGAGAATAGGTCAACATATTATCCCCACCAGGTTTTCATCTTAGTTCCTGGCAACAGATGTCAACTGGAGGTAATGATCACTTGCCATAAGGATAATGTTTTAATGGGACAGTCTGATGCCCCAACCAAGCCAACAAGTTTGCCAACAATCTCTGCCCAGTTGGGGGCAGCTAGGTTTTGATGTCACAGGAAAATTGGAAGAGTGCTTGAAACGTGCAGCTAAGAAGAGCAGGACCCCCTCCCTTTCCCCCTCCCTTTTTTAATTTTTTTTGAATGCTCAGATTAGTGATTTAATGCTGGATTGAATGGGTAATAGATCAACCTAGTGTTAAATTGCTAATCTGAGCGTTCCCCCCCAAAAAAAAAACGTAAGTAGGAGGTGGGCGGAAAAGGAGGGGGTCCTGCTCTTCTTAGCTGCATGTTTCAAGCAATCTTCCATTTTTCCTGTGGCATCAAAACTTAGCTGTTCAAAGAAATCAGGTTTTGAAAGAAAAGGGAGAAATCTGGGTATTACCACACAGTGAAAGCTTGGTGAGGAGAGGAAAGCTATACTTTCTCAAACTGAAATGAGAGGAAAAAGCTACCAACCTCTTTGTGAATCCCCCTGGATCAAATGCATAAAGGGGAGGGGGAGATTCTCATGTTCATGCCACATTCGATCCAGCATTTGAATACTTATCCCCTCGTCAAAAGTTTTTAAAAAGTGAGGGAAGGAAATGGGTGGAGGGAGGAGAAGGGAGGGGAGATGAACAAAACAGTGGGCGTGAACAAGGGAAGAGCGTTTGGTGGGGTGGAGACATAAAGACCATTTCCAGATGTTTTCATGCTCAAGGGAAGTTGGCTTGGAAATGGAGGAAGAAAACATAGTGGTAAACGTTCGGGAAGACAACAGAGAATAAACGATGGGAAAATGTTTGGAATACCAAACGGATGTGAAAAAATACAATGTAGCTTTTTTGGTTCTTGTAGGTTATCCGGGCTGTGTGACCGTGGTCTTGGTATTTTATCCGGGTCACACAGCCCAGATAACATACAAGAACCAATGAACTCTGACCGTGAAAGCCTTCGACAAAATGTAGCTTTTGATGGCTTTAAACATTTTAAACCATTTTAAACCATTCGTACAGAAAAGGCCTAGACAAAGGAAAGTCAGGTTAATGCAACTGCCCAGAGAAATTCCATCCCACATAATTATCTACTTTGGCATAATCTTATACACATAAAAAGAGCTTAGAGCAGTATACATGATTCTTCATTTTATGTTCACAAAATCCCTATGTATTAGATAAGGCTGAAGAAGAGAACAACATGGGCTGAGAAGGCTTGGGATACCTATTACACCCCATTAAGTCTCAAACGCACCCTGATGCTGTCCATTTTAATGCCATTTTAACACTGGCAGAGTTGAGCAGCATGGTGCTTCCATGTGCACTGGTCTTGAATTTAAACCATTTTAAGCTATGCAGAGGCAGGGCCCAAAATGATGCTATCAGCCATTGCTTTTCAACTTGTGTCTGTAAATTGGGTGTAGTAATTTATACAGAGTTGTTTTGAGGAGGAATACAGTGAAGACTGAGGATGCTTTTGCACTCGGGAAAGTGCAGGGTACCCTGTTAATAATAGAAGTGCAATTAAAAAATATGGCTTGTTTCAGAAACATAGGGCCAAAAAATAGAACATACAATCTGGAGTAGTTGTGAAATGAAGATGCCTAATTATGAAATGATCCATGCTGTCTATTTCAAGGGGACATTAAAACAACTCCAATAATTTCATGTGATCATCAGTTCAATATGTGCCTGAAGTCTCAAAATATTGTGCAAATACTCTTGGTTAATATCTCAGCTTCTATAACATTCATATTACCATTCTAATTTAATATTTGGCTTTATTGTTGCTAGCAGATACTATTACTGTACATTTTAATTCAGGTTTATGGTTTTAAATCTAATACTTCAGACATACATGGAGATAAATAAGATTTGGTAGTCAATGGCTTCATTCCATGAAGTAATAGATCTTAGCAAAAAACAGGAAAATATGCAACAGCCCCAACAATCTGCTCAATGAAGATAAAAATTATATCAATTTAAAGTTTGCCTACAGATACAAGACTCCTTGTAGCCTTTTTCTATTACCTTTCAATGTGAACTCTGTAAAGGATAGAATTCATATCATCGTGACATGTCAGTTTAAATTTCTTCTAAGAATTAAAGTTCTTAGTTGAAGTACAAAGAGGTTTGACAGTTTTATTGGCAATGGAATATCAATGCAAACATTTCCATCTACATGGATAACTCTTATTCCTGCTTTTTTACCATTATTTTACTTAAGTCACATTATTAAAAGTTCAGTGTGACTTTGAGGGGGGTGGGAAGCTGGCAAAAATAGATTGTATCACTTACTGCCTTTTCCTAATGCCATGTAGTAGTTACCATAAAAACACAGCAAGCACTAAAAGGATTAAGAATTATAAACAATACAGATGAGAATTGTGGTTTATGGAAAGGCTGACTGGCTCCGTTTTCATTTTAGAGAAAAAGGTTTCTAGGTCTCAGTTTTTAGTGTGTTAGAAAGCAAGAGAAAACCTGAATGCCAAAACCCTGATAAGGGAACAAAATGTGTGTGTGTGTGGGGGCGGGGGACAACAACAGAGAAGGTTGCAACACCACACTCAGATTCTTGGTTCTCCTTTTCTCTCTGGCTGGCAGATATGTTGAATACTGGAGCAAAAAATCCTTACTTAAATATATGCTGAAGGGGTCTGAACTGGTGAAAACTGAGAGGAAAAGAGATCTTAGGGTTGTAGTAGGTACCTCATTGAGAATGCTGACTGAGTGTTTGGCAGCAGAGAAAAAGGCCAACTTTATGTTAGGGGTTATTAGGAAAGGGACTGAAAATAAAATGGCCATTATTGTAATATCCCTGTATGTTGCAGCCACATTCAGAAGACTCTGTACTGTTCTAATAATTGTACCTCAAAATATTTTTTTTAAAAAAAGATGGGAATAGAAGCCTATTCCATGCTGATAAAGCATCGGATACCAATTGTTCCCACCCCTTCTTTCTGATTGGAGGCACAAAGCTACTGTGGGTCCAAGGCTGGCTAGCTGCCTCATGCAGCCCGGCTAGGGTTGCTAACCTCCAGGTGGTGGCTGGAGATTCATTTTTAAAGCTTCTACAAGATCTTCAAAAATCTGTATCCTATCAATTAAACAGATAAGAATAGCAAATTACAAATTTCGTTGCTAGAATGGCAGGACCATAAAACTCATGTTTTCAGATCTTAGTATGGGGGGAAAAAAACCAACCCAGCTTTTCTAACAGCGATAAAGGAAGGAGAGGCCCCCTTAACCACCACAGTTCCCTTCCCCCATATCTTTTGTACATGCAGCATTGCTCTGAATCCAAGGGATAAATAAATAAATAAAAATTGCATGCAAAGACTCCCAGTGTGGTGAGGAGGGGAACTGAGTGAGACTGAGCAAAATAGTTGGTTGGATTTAACCCATTATGCTCGTGTTCCTTATTATCAATTGTGAATATTTAATGTTGCTTTTCAGTTGCATAAATACCATTCTTGGTCCATTGCAGTTCCAAGATATTCACTGCACAGTCTGCACAAAGTTATGCGGCCAGAGTACAGCTTGAGCTATGAAAATTTCCTCCTTGCTTTAAATTGATGCCCACCAAGCTTTTAAATGCAAACAATCAGGAAGACTAATCTCATCATTTCTGTTTATTTGTTCCTAGTTAGTACTTTTTAAAAACCTTCCGTTTCAGTTTTATCAAATTGCCTATCATTGATTACATCAGCCTGACAGATTGTCTGCGGAAAGTGGATGGCATATTTGGATAATAAATGAAGGAACTCTTGAATCTTATCACACCGTGTTGCTTTTATGAGAATAATTTAAAACGGACCAGTAGTAATTAGAGTTAAAGGATGATCTGTCTCACTATGAACATTTGAATGAATGGTACTTAAAGTATATTTTATTACCCTAGATCAGTTAAATCTAGTTGTATCACACTGTAAGATTGGGAAATTATTCATCTGATTTCATTCTGAAAACATTAGACTCTATCATTTTGATATTTTTATGTATGGATTTGCATCAGAACTCTTTGAGTGAAAAGAAGGTTAGTTTTTATATGCTGACTTTCTCTACCACGTAAAGAAGAATCAAACCATCTTACATCACCTTCCCTTCCTCTTCCCACAACAGTCACCTTGTGAGGTAGGTGGGGCTAAGAGATCTCTAAGAGAGCAGTGACTAGCCCAGCGTCACCAGCTGGTTTCATGTGTCGGAGTGGGGAAACCAATCCGGTCAACCAGATTAGTGTCCACCGCTCATGTGGAGGAGTGGGGAATCAAGACCCGTTCTCCAGATTAGAGTCTACTGCTCCAAACCACCGCTCTTAACCACTACACCACACTGGTTCTCTACATGTATACAATAAATGCATGACTATGCATACTTCAACATAAAATTCTAGAGTCTATGAGAATTTGTCCATGAGAATATTCTACTAGATTCTAGCATGCCAGATACATAGTAATGGTTATGTTGAGATTTCCCATGAGAAGCCACTAGTACTTTAGAAGATACCAAATCCAGGTATCTTGTTTATTTTTCCTGTGCTAACGTTTTTGAAGTGAACAGAATTTTCACAACAGTATTGTTTGATAGAATCAGATTCCTAATTTTGATGATGTAACACAATGTATTAAACTATATGATAGTCAGATAACATTCAGCCCTTTCTCTGATGGCTTACTTTTACTACTCTGCTTTTGAAAACCACAAATGGGAACCAACCAGAAGGATTTATAATCAGGTAGCTTTAGAAGTTCTAATGCAGTCTATCCAAGGGAAGATTAATAGTGCATTTATCTACCTTTGTCTGCATCATTGTGTGACGCCCTCTGGGAGCAGAGGAACACCATACCTAGAGCCCATGGGTTCTTGACATCACGAGCACAGTCACTGTTTCTTTAAGCCAGGTTCTTTTTTCAGCAATACGGACCCCTGAAGGTGTGATTCATTTCACCTGCCTCAGGGTCCGCTGTTACATAGGAGAAGAGCTGCAGTGTTGTAACCTATCACTTTCTCCTGTCAGCAGCCTAGGTTTCTCAGCACTGGCTTGGGAAATGCCTAAAGATTTCTGGAGCCGGAGCCACAGAGGAGGGTGGAGTTTGGGGAGGAGAGGGACTTCAATGAGATATAATGCCATTGAGTCCACCTTCCAAAACAGCCATTTTGTCCAGGTCAACTGATTTTGTCACTTGGAGATCAGTTGTAGCAGTAAGAGAACTTCAGCCACCACCGGGGGAGTTGGCAACCTTACAGAAGCCTCCTCCATTTCCTCTTCCTTCCTTTTTATAGCCCCAGCTTCACACCTTGAGTTAAGCCACACTCTCTCCTTCTCTGTTCCTTGCCCTGCCTCAAAACACCTGGGTCAGACTGCCAAGGCTGCCCTTGATCTAAACTTGCTTGAGTCTTGCTGCTGGACCCAAGAGCCTGTCTTGGCAGGCAGTTTGTTTCTGGGTAAACTGCCACATATTATTAGCTGCTTGTTTCACAATTGTACATTACTGTAATCTCCATTTCACAGGTGAATAACTGTGACCTGCACCTGCATGTTCACAGTTAAGTATAAATGCTACTGAATGCCTTCCAGATTAAAATCTGGTGCCTTACCTAGTGGGCCAAATTGGCCCTCCTATATCAAACCGCTTGTCCATGTCACCTCTTTCATCCCAGTTCTTTGTTTTGTTGAATTTCTTATGTAAAGGCATAAAGAACAGTTTAATTGACAGACTATCAACTGAGCTATTAGGTAATTCTTGTAGCCTATTTGAAAGGAAAGAAATCTCTTTTCCCAGCTTGACATATACAATAAAATCCCCTTCTTTTTCTAGAGTTGCTTTCCACTGCAATCTTGTTTTTTGGGTACATTATCTAGTGAGGAATTATTAATTTGACAACTGAACAATGTTTCAGCCTACAGCATAACAAAGCAGCAGCATCCATTAACATTACTAATGATCTTTTTCAAGGTCTGGTTTTCAAAATTTATCAGCGCATTATCGTATTAGGCAGTAGTGTTAGGTTCAATAATGTCAAAATAGGTCTCTTCTATATAGTTTTGGCCTTCTGGCCCAATGCTTGTCTCTTTCAAATAATGGTTTCCCAGATACATCACAGATTTTTCTATTGAACAAAGCTAGTTTTTAAGGAATAATATTCATAGTACTGCATATCTGTTCTCATTTTTCATATTTCTATTCACGTCATTTTTAAAAAAATACACCATAAGTTAGTACAACCAATAGATTCTTTTTGTGCATGAGCATTGAATCAAAGCTGCCTCAAACATCTAAACAGTAAACAAATATCTAAACATTGCTGAATAAATCAAGCTGGCATTGAGATTTACAGCATTTGACAACAAAGGCATTGACAGCAAACAAATGTACTACTTTATAGCATCAATTAATAGGAAGACAGGATTTGGGGGTGGGAGGGACTTCAGTGCCATAGAGTCCAATTCCCAAAGTGGCCATTTTCTCCAGGTGAACTGATCTCTATCGGCTGGAGATCAGTTGTAAGAGTGGGAGCTCTCCAGCTACTACCTGGAGGTTAGAGAAATTCTAGCTAGACCTGTAACCTATGCTGAATAAGGGTATTGTTAATATATGAACAACAGCACGAGGCTCGTAAAAATAATGGAGAACGGAACAAAAATGGAGAACGGAACAAGGTGACCCCGACGTGAGACGACCCCTCTAGATCTGTGGTCGTTTCGCGAAGTGAAGCTTCTTCAGTTGTTGTTCATGAATTATGAGTGGGCAAACAAGCCTCACAATTGAAGAGAACAAGACCCCTGCGGGTTCTCTGTGCCTCAATGAGGAACCTCGCTAGGTGATATTACCCCTTTGGGGGAATTTTCGTTTTGGTTTCTAAGTTACATTGATAGTTTGTTTACAAGTATTCCTTATTGTGTAATATTGTGTTAGCCAGTCAGTAAATTTGACGATATTTTTATGAGTCTCGTGCTGTTGTTCATATATTAACACTACCTGGAGGTTGGCAACCCTATTGCCATCACTGTCAGCCCAGAGCAGCAAACCAAAGAGATTCTGGCAGGTTGCACCTTTGTCCTCAGTTTGCCAAGAGTGGATTGCTGAATGCCAAGCATTTTTTCATCCTGCTTCTTTCAATCTGAGCTGTGTGCTGGAGACAAGCCTGCAGGTCTGTGTGCCCCACCCATTCTGCGATGGGCCAACTTCTGCCCCAAATCATCCTTGCTTTCACCCCCTTCTACCCAGGCACAAATGATCAAAATACCAAAATGCCAGTACCCCCCATCATGCAGGTACAAAGATGCAGTTCAAATTTTCCACACTTCTTTAAAAAAATAAAAAATAAAAACTTTGGCTGGTTATAAAATGCAAGCTCATAAATCCATTCCAGGGCAACATTGCTGAAATCTATATTTTAAAAAATTGACTGCTCTTTAAAAAAAATTGCTCATATGCACAGAACTCTTTGCTTAAAACCAACCAACAAACCCTCGCAACCATGGAAACCAAATAACTGAATTGGAATGGTAATCCAATAAGTCTGTTACAAAATGCTAATAAAATACTTTTTTGTGTTTGTACAAAACAATAGCAACAAATGTTCTATTACATAACAGAAAATCCGCCATTCTACCTTGTGGAGAATTAGCCCTGTGCTGCATTCATTTGTTCTTCAATAATTAAATCTTCTGTTTACTTCATTGAGATTTCAAGTTGCCATGGAGCACAGGAAGAGGTCAAGTTATGAAGGACCACAGGCTTACAACAGATATGTATGTAAAAGTGGTCTTTTACTCTGCAGTGCTAAACAGAGTTGCGTTAGAAACTCGTTGACTTCAATAGAAGGCTGTAACTCTGCTAAGGTTGGTTCCTTGCTTTGAATTAATTTTGTAAAGGAAAGAAGTGTGTTTGAAGGACACAGCGTCAAAAAAAACCTGTTGAAAAGCTTTTGTGCGATATTAGGGAAATATAGTTAATTTAATCACTATCAAAATACCAAAATGCTATTACCCCCATTACCCCATTAAAGAACACATTTCCCTCCCCCCTTTTAAAATGGTAATTGCAGAGTGAGTAGAGTTTGTAATAGCAATGCTGAGAGTGAGTGCTTGTCTGGGAGCAGACAGGGAGCAGACATCCATCACCCCATGGATGATGCCCCCGCCCACCAGTCTAAAACCCCTCAGGGTGCCCCCCGGGGGGGGGCAAAAAGTCTTGTTCAAATGGTGGGGGGTGCAGTTTATTGGTTTGGTCCCAAAGGTGTGCTTGTATAAGGGGAAGGCCATTTGTGCAAAGAGATTTCCACTGTTTAAACTACTGGGAGAGTTCCTGGTAGGCTTCTGGTCTAGCAGGCTACTGGTGGTCAGGAGAACACTGAGTCAAGGGGCCTCTACATTGTTTGCAAGTGTTAAAATGTCATACCCTGACCCAGGGTGATAGTACTGACAGGCTGTTTCTCCTGGTGAAAGAGATGGAGAGATTTTATTAGGGTCACAGACCACAGCATTGAGTGGCTCTTCAGAGTCTCAGTGGGCTGCAGTTTGGTAAACAAAATTACATTCACTGCAGCTAAGATCCAAGCTACTTTGTGGAAAAAGTTTTGCTTTTAATTTAGAATTATCATCAATACAGTGAAGCCTCGTTCTCACTGACACGATAAACTTACGTCTAGCTATTCATGACAGTAGGCAGGGATTTATATAACTGAATGTTCTTCCATCCAAAAATCCACCTGTGCATAGAATGGAAGGTCTAGAACTAGGGTTGCCAACCTCCATGTACTAGCTAGTGATCTCCTGCTATTACAACTGATCTCCAGCCGATAGAGATCAGTTCACCTGGAGAAAACAGCTGCTTTGGCCATTGGACTCTATGGCATTTAAGTCCCTCCCCTCCCCAAACCCTGACCTCCTCAGGCTCTTCCCCCAAAACCTCCCACCAGTGGCAAAAAGGGACCTGGCAACCCCATCTAGAACCCTTTACCTCAATCATGTAGGCTCCCATCTTCAGACTGAAGGGGTGAGAATTAGGTCTTTTGGTAAGACAGGATACTAAGACAGGCAGGCAGGCAGGCAGATATTCTGTAGCTTGCATACATTTTTGATGCATTGTACATAAGGAAGCAGATAGATGGACACTTAAGAAAAAAGAATTTAAATTTACTTATTCAGTAGTGCAGAACTTTCACATCACTAAACATGTATACAGAAATTGCTGTGTGACAACTTTGCATAGCCATCTTTTTGCAATATGCCCTTAGCTTTCACCCTTCTTGACATTTGAAAAGGTGCTCCAGCATTCAGTTTCATTGAGGTTGGATTGATGATATCATTGAACTCCAGACAGAGGCTCCTCAGTTCAAGGCTACTGAGGGTAGGTGGACAGCTGTTCAGCTGTTGGTGTTATGTCCTGGAGGAGAAATAACACTAAGTAAGGTTTTGTCATTCATCCTTGTTCAGAGTCTGAGCCTCCTGTTAATGGTATCAGACTATGTTGCCAGTCTTCCATATAACTGTCAGTGCCTTGTTAATAAACTGAGAAGTTTAGTAACGGCACCTGCAGAACTGTGATGTCCTACTCATCTCCCATGAGGTATAATAAATGGAGCTGAGCAATTTCTCATGCTGTGAAATACTGCATCTTGAATTCCTCATACGCATAGCTAAAAGCATCCTGTGGTGCTACTGAAAGCTATTTAAAATAGCTTTTGTAGCATTTCCTTATGGCATTACCACAAAGAAACTGGGGTTGCAGCTGTGATGGTTTGATGGTGAACACTTTGGTGAACAGAATACTGGGCAGAACCCCATATTTAAAATATTAATTTCTCAAGCATGTACTTAGCATTATCTATTTGGGCTTCATTTATTCTCAGACAACATTAAAGGAACCGGAATAGTCTGTAATAACCATCTGAGTGGCACATTTCCTATTTTGTTTAATGAAAATGAGGGTTGATGAATTTCCATTTGGGCCTCCTCATGAGCTACATAAAACACCTCTAGTTTGCTACTTTTAGATTAAATTGTACAGAACCATCTGATCACTTCCAGTTGTTATCTAGCCAATATGAAGACTTTGCAGTTCTAAGTAGCTATAAGTTAGTGGGCTATGTACCCAAGCCAAAGCCACTATTTTCAGGTATGGAGTCTGAACAATTCAGTCAAACTGAGGCGATGAGAGATGAAATTCTAGTGTACCACTTACAGTGCAATCCTAAGAACACTTTTCTGAGTGAAAGTCCCATTGAATAGACCTGAGCAAGACTCTGCATAGACCAGTTCAGGATGGCACTGCTAGTTCTGTTCCTAGTATATTTCCTTAGATTTTAAATTTGAGTTTGACATGAGTTCAGACTTCTCCCTGGCTACAAATTCTATTAAATGAATCAGTATTTGTTGAGGATTATGGCCATTTCAGAAAGGCCTGCACCACATGACCTACATTCTGTAATCTGCCTTGAGTCTCAGGGAGAAAGGTGACAATAAATAATGTAAAATAAATAAATATGCAATACAAGCTAGGATGTTTTGGGGGTCATTAATGCATAGGGTCACCATAAGTCAGATGCCACTTGTCGGCACTTAACACACACACACACAAGCTATGAATAAATTTCTTTATTTATTATATTTCTAGGATGCCTCTTCATAGTCCTGTTCTAGGTGGCTTACAATTAAAAACCACAGTATAAAAGGGTGGGGGGAGCTATTAAGAACAAGCCATGAGGCATAAGCAGAATAATAACTGTCCATAAAACAGAAGCAGGACATTAAAAAGCTGATAAGATAACCCCCTAATTAAAAACCTGGATAAAAAGATATGTTTTAGTCTGGTGCATAAAAGCAAGTGCTGGGGGGGAGGAAGCATGGTATAGCCCGATCTTGTCAGATCTCAGAAACTAAACTGAGTCAATACTTGGAAGGGAGACCTGTAAGGAAGGCTCTGCAGAGGAAGGCAATGGCAAACCACCTCTGCTTCTCCCTTGCCTTGAAAGCCCCTTGCTGGGGTTGTCATAAATTGGCTGCAACTTGACAGAACTTTACACACACACATGCAAGTAAGCCTAAAGGGGGGGGGAGCATTCCAAATGTAAGGTGCCACCACAGAAAATGCCCTGTTTCTCGTTGCCACCCACCTCACTTCTGAAGGTGAGGCACAGAGAGCAGGGTTTGAGGAAACTTCCACTTTGAGTAGGCCTCCTGCCTGCACCAGTGTTTCGAATAAAGCAAGACGCTGCATTGAGAGACCAGTTTCTTGACAGATTGCCTCTGCTGTAGCTTGTGAAGCAACACAGACCAGCACAACAATTAGTCAGAACCTGTAAACAGCAGTGCAGGTACAGAGTGCTACATGTACACCTTCTTTTAGCAGGAGATACTCTCAGCGTCATTGGTGGCAGTGGATGGATACTCATTTGGTTTTGGTGGCCCTGAGAAATGAAGGAAAGGGGTGCTGCTGCCCAATGGAGACTTGGGTCAGCTGCAGGGTTCTTTTTCTGGTCTCCTGGGAGTCTAATCAGAAGGAACAGGGAAGGGTTTTGCAAGTCCATTCCTTCACACAAGCATACTGTTTTCTCCTAGATAAGTCCTGAGAAACCATATCTGCAAGAACAATTTGGAATAAGGAAGAAGAACCAGCTATTTAGGGCATTGACTTGCTAGCACCCATAAGAACACTTACATTCACAAACCCACATTTTAAAACTTGTTTTATTTTTATATTTGCATTTTAAAGTTAGGTGAATATTGCATATGTCACTTAAAAAAATAAAGGTGGCTGACCCACCTAAATCATGAGGGAAGGTGTAACACTCATGGCTGACCGCCAAAAGCTATAATTCAGTGTCGACTAATGCATGTTAGCCATGCTGGCTAAGTTTTGACATCAGGAGATGCTCTATTACCTATATGCTACATATATTACTCATATAACATTTCCCCAATTACTGGTCAGATTATGCTGAACTCAAGAGTATTTTGCATCTAAATAAACATTACTTTACTACACCGTATTCATCTTTGTCAGGTTGCCTCGTTCCTGGGGGGTGGGGAACGAACTGTAACTTTTATCCTGTATCTTCTGAGTTTGGAATAGATTAATTGCTTCTTGATTCTAACTTCTCAAGAGGCACAACCTATCCAGCAAACAGAGGCTGAGTAATGGCTCTGATTGAGAGAAACTGAAAAATGCATTATTCATCTGCCAAATAAGTTCAGACTATTTCTACCAGATCCATCTGGACAGTTTGTTTTTTATTGTTTTATAACAAGCATACTAATGCACACTTCACCTAGTAGACAAAGCAAATGCAGCTTAACACCTGTCAAGGGACATCACATGACTATTTCCCAATGTGTATAAGCATGTATGAATATACTTGTTATGCCTGAAAATATACTGTTAGGCCACTTGTGCATTGCAGCTAGTCTGGGTACCTCAAAAGTTGGATAATTTTATCGCCACTGAGTTATTTTTTCCAAATGTTATTTCCTGGAGATATGTTATCTCCTTAAATCTCACAGAGAGATCTCCAAAGCAAGCTACCTTTTCAGAAACTTCAAAATTCACGTCCCTCTTTGTTTTTGCCATTGTAAACCTTGCGTAGCTATGTCTTGCCCGCTGTAGTTTTGTTCTTGCTGTCGTTCCCTACTTCTGTTCCTTCCTTTAGAGTCTAGTCATAGTGGTGATGATAAAGTCCTTCTTTCATCTCTTTTCTGAAGTCCTTCAATCTGCTCAGCAACAGATTCAACATAATTGCCTATCTGGATTGCTCTGTGTTCCATCGTTGTCCATAGCTTCTATTTATTTCTCCTTATATTACACCTATTTTCACTTGCTTCGTTGCACACAAGCTTTACTATGAGTCCTTCCAGTTATGTCACTCAGGAATGTGGAAGCAGCATGAGTGTAGCATGTCTCCTCATATCTCTTTGGAAATGGTAGAAATCCAAGGTTAATGTTGGAGGAGTCATCCTTCACGGGGGTGGTCTTAGTGATTCTGGACTCTGAGCAAAAGTCCAGGATGGGATCCAGAATCACTGCTCTCACCAGAGCCACCTTTGTCCCAGGCAAAGGGCACCCTCAAGCCATTCAAGGTAGGTAGTAGTTGCCATTGACAAATACCAGCAGCCCAAGCCCTGGATGGGGTAGGCATGAGCAGCCATCATGAATAGGGTTACCAGGACCCTCCTGATCCATGAATGGGAACACCATGAGCGGACAGCGCAAGCCCCAGATTGGTTGGGCAGAAGCAGCCACAGCCAGAAGCTGGTTTCCCCACAGGACCCTGCTTTTCCTCTTTTCCTCTCTCTGTGGGGAGAATGGAGCCATGAGTAGAGAAGCAGGTGGGACCCATTCCAGGGCCATTTTTGCCTCCCAGCCTTCCACTGATCACTGGATGCAGGGGTGGGGTGGCTTCAGGGCAGAAGCAGAAAGAAATCAAATGTAGAGCAGTGGGGGGGGGGGGGCACAGTCCTACAAGTGATTGTCCTGGCTGCTGCCCTGAAACTGCTGTGACCCACTATGTCGGCAGAGATGGCAGAGATGCAGACACCAGTTTGCCATGGCAGCTGGGTGGATGGGAAACCTCCAGCATGGCCCCCTGTGATGCTCAGCTTCCAGTTTCACTCTCCAGAATTCACAGCCAATCCCCGATCCCCTGGGACATGTGTACATTCCTAGAGATTGAAAAGTTGCAGATCCTGTATGGGAGAAAGAGCGCTTAGAAGATGAGGAATAGAGTTGTCAGGGTTCGGGCAGATATACAGAGAATAGGGATTAGGCAGGGATAGGACTGGATAGGACTGGGTATCCTGAGTTAGGCAATTTAGTCTGTTTTAGGGAGGTAATAGGTTAGGATGGGTGAGAAGATCAAGAGAGCATACTAAGGCACCAGCTAACCTTATCTTCAGAGTCTGAGTCAAGGGGTGATCAGACTTGAATAGATAAGGTCCTCTCTTCCATGTCATCATGGTGAAGTCAGTAGTGAAAGGACCAGAGACCCCAGTGTTTGGTAAGCCTTTCCCAGATAAAATCTCTCTATCTCTTTCACCAGGAGAAACAGCTTGTCAGTTCTATCACCCTGGGTCTGGGTGTGACATTTTAACAATTCTTAACAGAATTGTGTTCCAACTTAACTGAGAAAACTGTTATACTTTTACAACTGTTACACTTTTACTTGTCAACCAAAATAAACTGTTAAACCCTTCTACAAAAGAGGCAATAAACTAGTTATTGTGTTGTTGAAATGAGGGCTATGAGGGCTATGCGAGTCAAAGAAAAGAGAGAGAGGGGAGGGTTTAAATCATCCCTTGAAAACCTGGGCTGCTACCCATAGGTCCATGCAGTAACCTCAGCAAATTATCAACCCTTCTTAATGCCTATATTTAGCTTTATTGACCCTTCCCCAACACATATGTATTGTATGCTACTCTCTGCTAGCCAGCCATTGAGGAGTCTGTGATGGGTGGAGGGCCAGATCCCTCCCCATCACACACACCACAGCAAGAAATCCAGGGCAGCTGCTTTGGTTGCCACATGGCTAAGAGTGGCTATAATCCTTCATCCCCTGTTATGGAAGCTTAACCTGTTTATTCATAATCTATCACATTTTATTTAAGGTATTGCTTTGTTAATGGGAAAGAGATGTGTCATGGACTTTTTCCATGTGATTTGGGACTTCTGAGGCAGAAGGGGTTCAGGAAATGGGAGATGAGCAAGCCACTGTACTTCATTAAAACAACAATAAAGATTTATGAATCCCTTTTTTGGCTACTGTACTGGTGCATGTCATATAATGGAACAGCTCCTTGAATTTGCAAGTTTTCTAAATTAGCAATAGAATGAGTTACTTTGGAAGGTTACTCAGAGCTAAAACGTCAAATCAGGAACACAAAAGGCCACTGTGCAGGCATACCAAAAGATGAAGCTCTCGCCGATTTAGGCTTGTGATCATGAACTGAACACTGTGGGACTTGATCCTGTTAATGTGAGAGATCCCCTCTCTCTGAGTTTACTTCTCCAAATCAAATGTTCAGACGTTGATAAAGAAACAAAGGATTTATTGAAGACATCAGGAGATGAGACAGGCACAGGTAGCAAGTTGCAAGTGAGGGGCTAATCGGGTTTACAGAATATATTGACTCCAGGGCACTGGGGCACTGGGGTTCACACTTATTGTTATGGGAAGTTACAAGCTTGGCATAATACAAAACATCAGACGAGTCCCAGGAAGTCTGGTGAAGCTATCACACTTCCAAGGCCGCATCGGCCTGAGGGAGTACTGACAGGAAGAACAGCGGGGGGGAAGATACTTGGGGCAATCAGGCCTGGCGCCTGAGACCAGAAGGTGTGAACTGCTTTTACGAGTTCACTGATAAGCAGGTGATGGGAAGCAGAGACACATAGACAGAGACCCTCACATTCTGCCCCCCTTAAGGCCCCCCTCCGGGGTCCTCGAGAGGGCGAGGCTTATCGGGATAAGCGAGGTGGAATTCTCGGACCAAGCGAGGGGCCGCCATGTGGGGTGCGGCCACCCACTCGTCGTGAGCGGACCCAAGGTTTTTCCAACGAACAAAGTAAAACAGTTTCCCTTTCTTCCATTTGGAATCTAAAACCTTGGATATTTCCAGATGGGTATCCCCTCCTACCACAGTAGGAATCTCATGTTCGGGAGGGGGGTGGAACTGGGGAGCTGCCACATATGGTTTGAGGAGACTTATATGAAAGACGGGATGGACTCCCTTGAGGGTCTTTGGGAGTTCCAGTTCCACGGTAACCTCGTTGATTACTCTGGTAATGGGGAAAGGTCCCACATAACGGTCGCTCAGTTTTTTGCAGGGACGAAGAGAGCGGAGGTTTTTGGTGGACAGATAGACTTGCTCCCCCACCTTTAGTTCCCATCCCGGAGACCGGTGTTTGTCTGCCTGTTCCTTGTACTTGCTTTTTGCCTTCTCAAGATTTTTGAGCAGCCATGGCCAGGTAGATTTAACTACCTGAATCCACTCCTGAAGCTCAGGGGTGGCTTGGAGCTCTGGCGTGACGGGGGCGGAACCGAAAGGACCGAATTCCGTCCCGTATATTACTTGGAAGGGACTAAAGCCGGTAGAGGAATGAGGCGCATTGTTGTACGCATATTCGGCGAATGGCAGCAGGTCGACCCAGTCGTCCTGGTGGAAATTAACATAGCAACGCAAATAACATTCTACCACCGCGTTTACTCGTTCCGTTTGACCATCCGTCTGGGGGTGATAGGCGGAAGACAGGCCCTGTTCCTCCACCCCCATGAGCTTTAGGAAGGCTCGCCAGAATTTGGCAACAAACTGGACCCCCCGGTCGGAGAGGACCTTCCTCGGGATCGAGTGTAGCCTGAGGACATGTGTGACGAATAGTTTAGCCAAGCCCTGGGCTGAAGGAAGACCTGCACATGGAACGAAATGGACCTGTTTGGAAAAAAGGTCCGTGATTACCCAGAGAACCGTTTTTCCCCGACTAGGAGGTAGGTCGGTGATAAAATCCATGGCTATGACTTCCCAGGGACGGGAGGGGTTCTCAAGCGGTTTGAGAAGCCCTGGGGGTTTTCCCATCCGTTTCTTAGCTGTGGCGCAAGTGGGGCAGCTGCGCACATACAGCTCCACATCAGCTCTCATACCGGGCCACCAGAACTGCCTCCGTACCAGGTGAAGCGTTTTTATGAAACCAAAATGACCCGCCAACCTGGCACCATGTACAAGTCCCAATACCTCTTTGCGAAGGGAGGATGGGACATATAGTTTTCCCCCTTGCACCCACCAAGTGTTGGTTCGTTCCAAGCCAGTGGGGAGGAGATGGTGCTCCTCCTCCTGTAAGGAAGCGTCCCGGAGCCGCTGTTGGAAGGCTTCCGGGATACCTTTGAGCGTAGGGGGGGTCTCTGGTCGATGGGCTTGGGACCGGGTAGTGACGGCTAAGCTTGGGACCTCCCCACGCTGCTCGGGAGTGAACAGGGAGTCAACAGGGCGATCGAAATCGTTGCGATACTGGGGAAGTCGTGACAAAGCGTCGGCTAGGGCATTTTCCTTGCCAGGGACATGTTTGAGAGTGAACCGGAATTTAGCGAAAAATTGGGCCCACCGAATTTGTTTGGCGTTGAGCTTTCTAGCTCCCTTGAGAGCCTCAAGATTCTTGTGATCGGTACACACTTCAAACGGCAGTTCGGCACCTTCTAAGAAGTGTCTCCATATGGTGAGGGCATGTTTGACCGCCGCCGCCTCCTTCTCCCAAATAGCCCAGTTGATTTCGGACTGGGAAAACTTTTTGGAGAAGTAGGCGCATGGTCTCAACCGCCCCCCTTCATCCCTCTGCAATAGGGCCCCGCCCATGGCCACATCCGAGGCATCCACTTGCACCACGAAAGGCTTGGTGCAATCTGGGTGAGCCAAAACGGGTTCGGATGAAAAAAGCAGTTTTAAACGTTCAAAAGCTTGCTGGCACTGGGGGGACCATTGCAAACGGGCTGAGGGTAGCGCGGCGCTAGCCCCCTTGTCCTTGGTACGCAACAGGGCAGTGAGGGGAAGCGCAACCTGGGCAAAGTTAGGAATGAAGTTCCGGTAAAAGTTGGCGAACCCCAAAAACTGCTGAAGCTGGCGGCGAGTAGTGGGGGGTTCCCAATCCCGCACCGCCTGGACCTTTGCGGGGTCCATTTCTAACCCTTGGTGGGAAATCACGTACCCAAGAAAAGTAATGGAAGGTTGGTGGAACTCACATTTGGACACCTTAGCATACAGTTTGTGCTCCCTCAGCCGCTGGAGCACTTCTCTCACTAGGCGCACATGTTCTTCCATGGTTTCAGAGTAAATAAGGATGTCATCGAGAAATACCACCACCCCCCGAAACAGCAAATCATGCAAAACCTCATTAATTAATTGCATAAACACACTGGGAGCCCCCGAAAGTCCGAACGGCATGACTAGGTACTCAAACATTCCAAAACAGCTGGAAAAGGCTGTTTTGAATTCGTCTCCTTCTTTAATGCGAATGCGGTGGTATGCTTCCACTAAGTCCAGTTTGGTGAAGATTCGGCCCTCCTTTAATTGTGCTAGAAGGTCGGGAATAAGAGGGAGAGGGTAAGCGTTAGACTGGGTAACGGCGTTTAGCCTACGAAAGTCAATACACAGTCTTAAATCTCCCGTCTTTTTCTTCACAAAGAAGGCCGGGGCCGAATAAGGAGCCTTGGAAGGGCGTATGAAACCTCTCGCCAAGTTGGCATCCAGATAGTCCCGTAACACCGCCTTTTCACTAGGGCTCATGGGGTAGACCTTCCCCTTAGACAGTTTGCCTTCCCCCACTATTTCGATGGCACAGTCCGTTTCTCTGTGGGGGGGTAACTCGTCACATTCCCTAACATCAAAGACGTCCGCAAACTGCGAGTATTCGGTGGGCAGTTGAGGAGGAACGGTGGCTGGGGGGGGAAACCCTACTACCGCGGCGGCCGGAGTCCGGACAACCCGTTCCTTATCATGTAACCCACAGGGGTTTTCGGGAAACGAGAGCACCCGTTTAACCCAGTCGATGGAAGGGTTGTGTCCCCGTAGCCAGTTCATCCCTAACACCACAGGGGTTACAATAGGGGCAATGGTAAAATACAAGCGTTCCCAATGTTCTCCCACGGACATAATCACGGCTGCAGTTCTGTGGGTCACCGGGCCCCATTTAAAATCACTCCCGTCCATTTGGGAAAAGCGGAGGGGTCCCGGAAGCCGCTTGCGCCGGACCCCCAGTTTCTTGGCAGTTTCCTCGCTAATCATGGTGCGGGCACACCCCGAGTCAACCAAGGCGGGGAATTCTAAACTGGGACCCCCTTTCGGTAGGGATAGGTGAACACGCACATACACATTGTCCTCTTGGGCGCTTACCATCGGTGGAGCTCCTTGCACAACGACAGGGGCGGTCTGCTGCGGAGCCCCCTCTACAGCAGACCGACGGCGTTTTTTGCCGGCTGTTCCCACTCCTCCTCCTCGCTGGAAGAGGGGGAAGGAGTGGTGGCGGTCGGGGACCCGTCCGAATCAAAAGTAGCATTTGTAATCCGGGACCCCGTTGGGCCGGTAGAAGTGGAGGCCCCGTCCTGGGGGCGCGCATGGAGAGCGGAGGGTGCGCCGGAACGTCGGCCCGGTGGTCCGCTCCTGCGGCGGGGCTGGTCCTCGGCAGCCGCCTTCTGCGGTTCGGTCGGGGCTTGGCGTGGGGGGTTGGGACGGCCCGCACGAGAGGGGCATTGCGACGCAAAGTGTCCCTTACCTCCGCAGGTCAGGCAGACACCGGTCTCAAATCGCTTGCGGCGTTCAGCGGCTGAGGGACCCCCGCTGCCCCCCAGTCGGAAGTCTCGGCCCCGGTCGCTTCGGGGTCTCGGGTCTCGTCTGATGCGTTGTTTGGACAAGGTCAGGAGTTGTTTGCGATTCTCTATGTCGGCAGCGTGACGAACCCAACCTTCCACGTCCGGGGGGTTCCCTTGCATGAAGGCCCAATGTTGGAGGTCTGGGTTGAGGCCCTCCCTGAAACACTGTACCAAAGTGGCTTCACTCCAGTCTAGGATTCGGCTGGCCAGTGACTGGAACTCACTTGCATACTGCGCCACCGACTTGGTCCCTTGGCGCAGTTGCATCAGGGAGGCTTTAGCCCGCTCACCCAGAGTCGGGTCCTCAAAGCGGTTGCGGAGTGCTACCATAAACTCGTCCAGTGTTCGCAGCACCGGCGAGCGGAGTTCATACTGCAACACCATCCAGGCGGCCGCCTCCCCTTGCAGTAAGGAAGCCACGTACTGCACTCGGGACTCCTCGGAAGTGAAGGTTCGGCCCTGTTCTCGCATAAAAATGTCCACTTGGACCATGAAAAAGGTCAACTGGTCCCCTGAACCGTCATACGTGACTTTCAGGTCCCGACGGGACGGGAGGCTAGGAGGCGCGGGAGGGGCTGCCGGTGCTCCGTCCGGGAGGTTGCCGGCAGGCGGTTGCACTTTCAGCGCGTCCAGGGCCGCTGCCATCTCACCCATCACACGCTGCATGGTCTCCATCTGCTCCTGCATAGCTTGGCGATCCTCCTGCCACTGCTTGCGTTCCTCTTCCATCAGGGCCTCCTTGCGCGCCGGGTCCCCTTCAAGTCCCGTGCTGGGGAAGGCCAAACGGCGATCCTTCGCCGCGGTTCGGGAGAGAGACCAACCCTTGGGGGAGTCCAGCCAATTGTTAAAAAGTCCTCGGGGACGTCCGTCCCGGCCTTGGTCGGGGATGGGATCCCTAGGCTTCTTTGGCTTGGCACCCTCCTCCTTGGGGTCCGGTTTCTCCGGCACCACCGGTTCGTCCGGTGCGTCAGGGGTAGTAGGGGTGTTTTCCTCGTCGCCTGGCATTCTGTCCCAAAAGGTACAGCAGCAGTTCGAGAGGCAAAGACTTGCAACTTAATGTGAGAGATCCCCTCTCTCTGAGTTTACTTCTCCAAATCAAATGTTCAGACGTTGATAAAGAAACAAAGGATTTATTGAAGACATCAGGAGATGAGACAGGCACAGGTAGCAAGTTGCAAGTGAGGGGCTAATCGGGTTTACAGAATATATTGACTCCAGGGCACTGGGGCACTGGGGTTCACACTTATTGTTATGGGAAGTTACAAGCTTGGCATAATACAAAACATCAGACGAGTCCCAGGAAGTCTGGTGAAGCTATCACACTTCCAAGGCCGCATCGGCCTGAGGGAGTACTGACAGGAAGAACAGCGGGGGGGAAGATACTTGGGGCAATCAGGCCTGGCGCCTGAGACCAGAAGGTGTGAACTGCTTTTACGAGTTCACTGATAAGCAGGTGATGGGAAGCAGAGACACATAGACAGAGACCCTCACAGTTAACCTGAATAAGATCAGACTGTTCATGACCTTAACTCCATCTGTAGCTACAAATGGTTGTTAGTGGTTCAGACAATGGTGGTAGGAGGTATGGGTGTGCATTTGAAAAATTATTTTAATTGTATCATCATTTCAGAAAGGGCATGATTATTGTTTTCATTAGTCAAGAGCATTCTTATTGTATTGGAGAGAGAAGTCAGGGAAATTTTTCTTTTCATTAATCTTGGATTGGGTGTCTGCCCATTTTTCCCTTTGGGAGAAAATGGGCGGGGGGGACCAAACTTCAGTCATAGAACTGAAAATAAGCCTCCAGACCCAATTCCAAATCTTTTCCAATAATTATCAGAGGAAAATTATTGCAGTTGGGAAACTACTGGGAAGCTTTTCATTGTGTCAGAGATTGCTGCCCTGGTTCAGTCATGGAAAAATCAGACATTTTATTGGGTTGGTAATATCTAACTGGAGTAGGAGGTTGAATGTGCCCCCATGTTAGTCAACCTGGCTTTTTAGTTTTGTTGTGTTTATGCCATAAAGGAACTACACTCATAGATTTACAGTAAGGATATGCTGAAGCCACAGAGGTTAACAGAGTTAACAGAATTTAAAGTAACTCAAATATATTTAATATGTGGATGTTATAGTATTGTTTCATTCAAGTCCTCGAATGATAGGAGCTTTGTATAGTTTGCAAGGAGTCTAGGATCTTTTATGCATGGCTGTTTCACTCGCCATCACCTTCCCGATGACTTCGGGTCTTTGTGTTGATTATGCATGCAATTTCAGACTTTCAAAGGTCACCTTGCTCTCCCCCTGTGTTTTCCCACATTTTGCCTGCGTTTTCAGAGATCTGTTTTATCTCAAATTTGAAAATGCGGGCATAATGTGGAGAAACACAGGGGGAGAGCAAGGCAGCCTCTGACGGTCGGAAATGGCATGCATAATCAACACAAAGACCTAAAGTCATCAGAGGGGTGACAGCGAGTGAAACAGCTATGCATAAAAGACCTAGGTGTTCTGAAACCATACAAATAAACACTATTTATCAGACAAGAGTTAATGCAATTATAAATAAATGGTGCAGAATTAATTGACCAGGAATATGACATATGGAATCAAACATCTTATCCAAAACTGTAGATTAACTGTCATGTTTTTTGCATATGTTTTGGGTTTTAGGAGTTTCTGGCAGTCATGCAGTGCCAGTCCCATCCTAAGCAGAGCTACTCGCTTCTAAGTCCTTGAAGTCAATGGCCTTGGATGGGCATAACTTTGTTTTGGATTGTACTGTTAATGTACTCCAAATGTGGTTTTTTTTTTTTTTTTTTGCCTCACACAGAATATGAACTGGTTATAATAGCCAGGCTGGACAAAATCCCAATCCAAAGCCAGCTAGTTTGATGGGATTTAATTAAAAACTCCTCATGGTTCTTCTATTGAACTGTATTGTTATTTGTTCTGTAAGGAAACACACTGAGCAAAAATTAATTAGGTAAAGTAGGTAGAATAAGAGCAGCGATGTGTTTTTTTGTTTGTTTATTTACTTGCAACATTTCTATCCTGTCTGATCTCCTCAGACTCAAGGTGGCTAACAATGCAACAACTAGAACACAAAATATGTGTGTGTGTGTTAAGTGATGTCAAGTTGCTTCTGACTCATGGCGACCCTATGAATCAATGTCCTCCAAAACTTCCTGTCATTAACACAAAATATAATACCAGTCTCCCTCTCCCATAATTCTAGAACGCGAGGTCATCTGTTGAAGCTGGAGGGTGACAGATTCAAAACAGATAAAAGGAAGTATTCTTTCACACAACGCATAGTTAAATTGTGGAACTCCCTGCCCCAGGATGTGGTGATGGCTGCCAATTTGGAAGGCTTTAAGAGGGGAGTGGACATATTCATGGAGGAAAGGGGTATTCATGGGTATTAGTTAAAATGGATACTAGTCATGCTGCATACCTATTCTCTCTAGTATCAGAGGAGCAAGCCTATTATATTAGGTGCTGTGGAACACAGGCAGGATGGTGCTGCTGCAGTCGTCTTGTTTGTGGCTTCCTAGAGGCACCTGGTTTGACCACTGTGTGAACAGACTGCTGGACTTGATGGGCCTTGGTCTGATCCAGCAGGGCCTTTCTTATGTACCAGTCCAATTAGCTAGATTAAAACACATATTAAAATACAGATTACAAATTAAAAGACTATTTTAAAAGCCTACAGAATGAAAAAGAGCGTTAAAGGTTACATTCAGTGTGAACCAACTACCATTGCCTTAATTTTATTTCAAAAATAAGGTAGCTCAGCCTAGGGGCCTGTTTATGCAATCAGGATTCCTATAGTTGTTACAGTGGTGGTTGATAGGTTGGACTTCTTTTATCTCAATAAAATCCTCCTTTTGAGTTCTTTATACTTACTGTGTAAAATAGGCATACCTACACACAGCAGCTGGGCATGCCACATATGGGTAGACCTGGCCTCTGTACTGCTCATAGGACATAGTGGCTCCTTTATATCCTATAGGCAGTAGACCTAGCCTCCAAGGCCAGGTATATCAATCAGCTGTTAGTGTCTTCAGTCTTTTTAAAATTTAAAGTGCCATTATTTTTATGGGGTAAACCTAGCCTACGATTTTGGAGGTCAGGTCTTCCCATAGAAAATAATCTCCTTTAAAATTTAAAGGGAAGGAGAAGCTACCAAACAGCTGTTTAACAAGACCAGCTTCCTCTCCCTCCTTCCTTCCCTGCTCTTGCTGTCTTTAGGGAGGCAGTGGAATGGGGAAGCAATTGATAAAACATTCCTGTAATTTGGGGATTTGAAAAAACACACACCTTAAAATCCAGAAATAGTGAGGAGAGTCCCAGAATCTGGGATAATGAAAAGTACCCTTCCCCAAATCCAGATCCTAGATTAATATAAAAGTTTTTAGTGTGCCCACCTCTAGATGAAGGGCCTGGGCCAAGCCACACCTGGACAATCATTCTGGTCCTCAACAGACCCCAGCTTCAAGAGAGAAGCTGGGGAGGGGAGGTGTCTTGGGTGGCAAATGGACGGTGGGTAGGGAGGAGCCCACTGACAGCTGGAGGTATGCATAGATACACCACTCACCTGACAGGTAAGTGCAGGCCCTTTATTATTTGTTTTACAAAAAAAGCACCAGAAATCCCTGTAAATATTCTGTGGTTACTTGTTTGTATAATTCTGTGTAATGAAACACAGCTAAAAATGATGAAGTTCCTATACAGGGAGAAAAACCCCACTCCTTTCTTTCACCATTTTGGGATACTGAATTTTTAAATACTATAGAAAATTAGAGGGATTCATCATCTCATGGTGAGCTTTTTATGTATACAATGATATGCAAATACCCTAATCAACGTGGGATTCTTTCCATGCTGAGTTACCTACGCTAATAATCAAACTTGAAGTAAAACAAAGGATGGTAAACTTCAGGTTTTAAGGTTTTTAGACCAAATTCCCTGAAAGAAAAAAAAGGAGAGGAAAGAGATGATGCTCCAAATGTGCACATGAACGACTGAAGCGGTTGCTATCATTTCCATTTAAATCAACACATACTAACAGTTATTGCCAAACATTATTATTCCTGGCGTATGTGAAGCCAGTTTATCTTTCTGTGTCAAACAGAAACCCTGGTTGCAGCTGGTCTGGAATGTTCAGGCCCTTTGACTTTTAATACACTGGCTTTTCTACATGTGCTCATTGCATTCCTGGATATTACGGAATCCTTGGTATTTCATTATCAATACAGTGTACCGCTCGAGATAATAAAATAAATTGAACTATATATCATGTGTCATTTTTTGTAGAAATACCAGCATAAAGCAGCAGGATTCCTTGTGGAGGGAGAAAGCATGTAAATAAAACATCAAAAATCACACCAGGGAGCTGCAATGTATGAGAGAGAGTAGCAAATTAACTCAAACTGTCAACCCACTTAAAGAGGATACAATAGTTAGAAAAAGGCCAGGCAGACTGTCTTCTTTCTAGTGAATTAGTATGTGGTCAAAGATATTTCTAGGCTTAGCAGTTGCTTACTGGAGACAATTTAAAAATTGCATTATTTATAGTTCACCTTTCTCACTGGAACTGAAGAGTAAGTCAATACAATCAACAGGATGGGACATCCAATAAAATTTGCATTGTAGAAATCTGGAACCAGAACTGAAGCAAAGCAATAGTGTTAACATGACACATTAAATAATGCAAAAATTGCATAGTTACAGCGAAAATTACAGCAACCGGCAGTATAAAATATACACAGTAGTATAGGCCACAGTTCCCAATGCTTTACCGAGCTATCTATCTAAACCATTTTGTTACAGTACATTCCTATTACATGTGTAGAGAAGCCCTCTTGAGTAATTCAGTTTTGTATATTTTATGGAAAGCTAGGAGCATAGGAGTCTTCCTGACTTCATTAGGCAAGCCATTCCATAAGGTGGGGGCCACAATGGAGAAAGCATGTATATGCTCAGTTTTTGATTTTGGCCATTTGCTGGTTGGCACTTGCAGAAGGCCTTTCTCAGAAGAGCGAAGCTGTCATACCAGAGCATAGGAGGACAGGCAGTCCCACAGATATAAGGGGGCCAAGGCCATGCTGGGTTTTGTATGTGTCAGCCAACACCTTAAATTAGCTTAGTAACTGATTGGCAGCCAATCGAGTGACTGCAGAATGGAATTAATATGCCTGTCCCATCTAGCTCCTGATAATAATCAAGCCACCACATTCTGCACCAAATGGAGTCTCTGGGTTGATCTTGAGGGGAGACCGATGTAAAGTGCATTATAGTAGTCTAGTCTCAATGTTACTGTGGCATGGATCCAGGTGGCCAGATAGGCCATAGCAAGGTAGGGAGTCATCTTCTAGACTAGACACACTTTGAAGAAAGTGTTTTTGCAGCTGCATTAACTTGGTTCTCCAGCGGTAGTGCTGGATCCAGTATAATCCCAAACTTCTTAACTGGGTCAGCAAGGGTCAGCTGAAACCCATCAAAAACTGCAATGTGTTAAGCAGCACTAAGATGCTCCAGTCTGTTCCTAGTCTCTGTTGGCATGGCATTGAATAGGGCATTATTTCAGTGATGGCTCCTGAGTTAGACAATGTGAAATTGCTGAGGAATGTGAGATTGCATGGCATTGAATAGGCCAATATTTCAGTGATGGCTCCTGAGTTAGACAATGTGAGATTGCTGAGGAAGGATGGCCCAAAGTATCTGCTTAGACTTTTCATTGTTTGGGAAGAACTAATGCTATAGGATACTCACAGTAAGTTGCACGTTTAAACTCATAGACCATGTGCAACAGTTAAAATAAGCTTAAACAATACTCACTTGGAGGACAGTGCTAATTGTGGGCTCCAGTAGAACATTCCAACATTCTTACTGTTGTCATTTTCATTACCTTCTTAGAAATTAGAGTTTCTGCAGCTGGGAAAGAACAACACATCTTTTATTCTTGTTTGTAGTTCTTTCCCCTTATTTGTGCTGTTTGCTGATATGCTTTATGCATTCTTTGTCTATGAATGGCATTGTGGTAGACTCTGGAAATGTAGCTTTATTCTCCATGTTTCCAGTGATGTTTTTGCAAACCTGGAAAGATACAGATTGTTGTGAAACCACAGCTGATCACATATACTGAAACCCTATCTAAAACTTGCCATTCTTCAGATCTCATTTAGGTAGGTTTCACTTATTTTATCCCCTACATGCTAGGAAAGGGCCATAACTCAGAGGTAGACCACATGCTTTATATACAGAATCTCCCAAATGTAATTCCTTGCATCTCCAGTTAAAGGATTTTAGATAGAAGTACTAGGAGAAGAACTCTTCCAGAGATTTTAGAAAGCCACTGCCATTCAGAAAAGACCATGCTAGATAGTGCGGGTATGCATTTGGAATGTAACTAATCAAAATCCAATCAGAACTCACTCTTGTTTATTAATTTCTGAAGGTTAACTAATCTAAATAAAATTTCCTCTGACTTTCAAATCATAAATGACCTTGCCAGATCAAGTGGGTGTGATTGTGGTCAGATCTTGATTAATAAACTACACATCCCTGTGAATTTAGTCTATGGAGGTTTTTCGTTTGTGTTCTGACATCTTCAAGGTTAGCCATAATGAAAAATAATTATATATTTATAGCATGTTAATAAATAGGCATAAATAAACATCTTAAGGACATTAGCATAGCTGTGCTCACATAACAGAATTTGCCTTCTTGCTGAAACATGTTCGGTTCTTCAAAATGTAGCTCCTTGGTGGGTGTTGATAAGATGTCTGTAGGGGACAGAGGGAATCTATGGACTGGCAGTGATGACTACAGTAGCAAAAGGATCCTTTGCATCTAACCCACAATACTTTTATTGTATTGTCTAATGCTCTATATTATGTGGTAGTATTGATCAACTGTGGTGTCACATTTTCCAGTCATTACTAAAGATACTCTTTAATGTACACGTTTCCATCTTAAAAAATGAGGAAATTTTGAAATTAAATGATCTGTACATGTAAGACCATGTACCCAAATTATCTTGGATACTAATAGCTAATATGCCCTTCCCAACTTTTTCTTTTTTTCAAATACAGTTTCAGTTAGAGATTGTTATAGCAAATACCCAGCATTATCAGTTAGCATTAGGGTTGTGCATATCGATAAACCCGAACCAAAAATAAACCCGGAATTAGCTGTTTTGGCAATATTCGGGTTTCAGATTTACCAGATACCAAAACCTGGGAATAAACCCAAAGCCAAATATCCAATTGCCAAGTCAGCCAAATAGGTATTTGGCTTTTTTCAACTTCGGCTTTCCCCAGGCTTTTCACTATGGGGATTTTTTTAATGAGCTGGGGAGGGAATTTTTGGAGGTAGAGTTCCCAAATTTTCACTGTAGCTTCAAAGGACTCTCCTTGCATGAACCCTGAAGTTTGGTTAAGATTGGGTCAAGGGTTCGATTGTATGGGGTCCGGAAGGGGTCACCCCCCCTCTTCCATGCATGGTAAAGTTCACAATGGTTTTTATGGGGAATGGAAGCTACCCATTTGGGACCCCATGAAATAGGAACCCCTGTTGCAAACTTTACTAAACTTTGGGGTTCATGCAAGGAGATTCCCTTGCAGCTGCACTGCAAATTTGGTAACTCTAACTCGAAAAATCTTCCCCAGGGGGAATTTTAAAATTACTTACCTTTTCACTGTCTGTAATGGCCACCTGCTTGAAAACTCAGTCTCCCATGAATCATTGCATTAGTTCTGCACAATTGTGCATGCTCATTGCAATGATTCATGGGCATAGGGACACTTAGATGCCAGCCCCCCTGGACTGCAGTGGCAGTGTGGCCCTAGGACACCGGCGTGGCCTCCCGCCAGCATCCTCCCAGTTCAAGTACTTGCGCCCACATCTCAGAGGTGTTCCCAGGGCATTCCGGGGGCAGAGCTGCCATTAGGCAGCCTCCTAACCCCTTTCATTCTGGGAATGCCCCCTAAAGCTGCAGCGGTGGCACAGCATTGCTTTTTGGTGGCACAGCATCGCTGTTCTCTATTGGGCTTCCCCCCATTTTGCAAGTTTTTACAAATCAAACCCCCTTTTTTTCCCTGCACCAGCCGCAAAACCTCATTGGAGGCATTGCAGCGGCACCATGGACACACCATCCCTGGCTGCTGCAGCTCTCAGGAATGGGCTGAAACTCTGTCATGAGAGTAAGGCACAAATTACCTTGGTTTGAAATCTCTTCTACAGCTGCTTTCCATTTAGCTAACAGTCTCTCTTATGAACCAGTGGCATTTGCTATAAAAATAGGAATGATATCCAACTACACTTAATTAACTGCTAGAAAGCAATGTAACATTTATAATCTGCAAGGTCTCAGTGACCCGGAGTCAAACGGATAGCAGCAAAAAAAGAAAGAAAAAATCTGGCTCTTGCTGGCACGTGTGTCTGAAAGGACCCCTAAAGGCAAAGCCGCGCCTTTCTTATGTTGTGCACATAAAGGAACCCTTTAAATAGTGTAATAATCATGACATTTTGCATTGTACACACTCTTGTCAAACTAATGATTAAACAGTAACTCACTGCAGTGGGTATACAAGCCAGTCTTTCACATAATGTGGATAAGTTTACCACACAAACCCATCCTTAGTGACCTGCCTATACATCTCTTGAAATGATCTTCAATAGGATGGTGAATGCTACTGGCTCCCACATGTTGCATGCTCCAAATTGGAGTAGCTCTGGTTGATTCTGCTTGTTGTGATGTTGTTCTGTTTGGATTAGGAGTACACAGTTTGTCTATGTTTTTGATTTAGTATTTGCTTAGGATAAGTTTCCTTCTCCCTAATAATGTAGCAAATTCCCTAATGAAGTCTATATTTCTTTCTGGAATCTTTGAATCTGTTCTCTGTCATCCTTTTTCTGCTGAACATGCTACTCACAGCAACCTCTTAGGGTAAAAGATCTCTGTTTTCCTCTCCCTGTGCAAACACACAAGCTAATTCCCCATGTTTCTCTGATCATACATTCATGTGTTTGTAAGGACTGTGGTAACACTCACTTCATCAATTAGATGCCACAAAATCAGTCCTTCCACTCTACGTGAGCAGGTACACCCAGTGCGGGTCTGTTTGTTCATATTACTGCCAAAAAAAGTACAAGCCACATTATCTGCACAGCTGGTATCCTGCCCTGTAATCAGCCCCTCATGATATGAACTGAAATCACAAAAAATGCCAGTGAACTTTTCACATGCCTACTTTCATAACCTAGAGATTTATAACACAGCTGGCTTGGTCCATCAACCTGAAAGAACCCCAGAATCCAAAATGAAGATTTTCTTCAGTTTGTTTTTATTGCATTTAATTTTGATTTTATTGAGTCTTTGTCAATTGTGTTCTCGAATTTATACCTTGAGTAGTTCGCTGGGTATTGGTGATTATACTCTCCAGAGCAAACAAATCAATATAGCCTTCCATGCAATAGTGGATAGAAGTGCCAATTCTGTGCAGCTCTGGTACCCTGTTTGATGTCAAGACAAGAAATTGATTCCACAGCAAAACAACACTACCTGACAAAGTATCACAGGTGAATGAATCACTGCTAACTAATCTAAGTTTCAAGCCCAGATGTACTCTGTGGTGCTAAACATCTGTGCTATCCATGTGCTCTTAGGATAAGGAAAAAAACAAAATACATAGGGTGTTCATATAAACGTTTACATGGGGATCTAAGCAGTTTACATACTCTATGCCCAACTGTTGGGGATTAGATAGCGAGCTTCGTTACATGTCAGACAGACAAGGGTTAATATTGATTGTATAGAATGCTGACCAGTTCTAGAAGATGATGTAATCTCCAATGTGTTAATTAGCTATTGGTCAATGTTAGCTTCATTGAATACATGCTTGTTGTCATCTACACAAGTAATCTGCATTTTACTGCTTTCCTATTTCCTTTGTGTAGAAGAGAAAGCAGTACCCAGTTAACTTTTGAATCTCACCCAGAGAAGATGGGATATTTCTATGTTTTTGAAATGCCATATGATTAAGCTTAGTAACTGCCAGACCTTTCTGGCATGTTTAGGAAACTTAGCTATGTAGAGAGAATTTGTTGTTTTAACCTCCCGTGAACCTTTTCCCTAATTTTAGCAAGTAAAGATTGTTTTTACTAAGACAAAAAGGACTTTGTCTATTCTTGAGTGCGTGTAAATTAATTGCCTTTTGCTAAGCCATAATCAATCGATCCTAAACCTCTGATTAGAGTCCTTTTCCCTAAGTGGAAGGTCAAAGAATTCAACACCAACACACATACAATAGAAACAAACAGGCTGGAGATCTCCTGGGATTACAACTGGTCTCCAGGTGACAGAGATCAATTTACCTGGAGAAGATGGCTGTTCTGGAAGGTGGACTCTGTGGCATTATACACCGTTGAAATCCCACCCCTCCTCAAACCCTGCCCTCCTCAGGCCCCACCCCCAAAATCTCCAGGTATGTCACAACCCAGAGCTGGCAACCCTAGCAGCCACCTCTACAGTGCTGGTTCCTCTGGTCCTCCTCAGACACCAACCTTGGCTCCTCAGGTTTCTCCCCTGAGGATTCACTGATGTGGTCAGAAGGGGACACAGTGGAATGCAGAACAGGTTTTGGTTGGGCTGAGCCCGGGAAGGGTGGAGTCTGGGGAAGCGAGGGAGCTCAGAAGTGATGTGATGCTGTAAAGCCCACCCTCTAAAGCTGCCATTTTCTACAGGGGATCTGATCTCTGTAGCTGTAATTCTGAAAGAATGCCAGGCCCTGCCTGGACGCTGGCAACCCTGGCCCTCCCCAGGCTCTTCCCCCAAATCTCCAGGATTTTCCCAACCCAGAGTTGGCAACCTTAATTTCAGTACACTGTGATTTGAGGATAGAGACCACTCAAAAATGATCCAACGATGCCTATGCAATAGAAAGCACTGCATGTGTTCTATACACCAATGTAACAATTCAGCCTGTCTTGTGAAAGTGATGAACACTGCAGTCCCTCGGACTACTACAGAGAAAAGATGCTGCCTCATTAAAAATAGAGAGTAACAGATGGAGAATGGCTGTTTAAACATATTTTTAATAGCTACATAATAAAACCAACAGTGAGCAAAAATATATAATAAAACCAACAGAGTAAAAACAACAACAACAAGAACAATAGAGAATGTATCCCTCATGGATGCGACTGTAGGCAAAGGCACATTTTAATGGCTGGACAAACTATTCCAGAACCATGACTGAGGAGACGTCTGGGGGAAAACCAGCTGAAAAATAAACCAATACACGAGGAAGGAATTATGGCGTATCAGTAAACTTTAAAAACTATAGGAAGGATTTCTTGGGTATCTTATGTTCTTTCTCTAAGTAAACAACAGATTTATGCAGTTAGAAGGGCCCCCCCACACACACTTCCGTCATTCTGCAAAATGTGCAAAACGGAACAGTTCAGGATTCAGAAGGCCATTTGTACAAAGGGAAAAGGGTTTGTAGTATAATGGAATGGATGGAGTTTACAAAGGGAACAGGACTGTAATCCAAGGTTCCCCAACCATTTTGAGCCTGCGAGCACCTTTGGAATTCTGACACAACTTGATGGGCACAGCCACAGAATGGCGGCCCCAGCTTACCTTTAGTCACACCATGAAGATTTTTGTGTTCTGGTGGCAGCTGCTGCCAAAGCAACATTTTTAAAAAGCTGTACAGCCAATCAGAAGTCTTGCTGGGCAAAAGCCCCACCTGGCCCCACCCACTTTCTAAAAACACCTGGCAGGTGCTGGAAAAGGGGTTGGGTGGGTCCCATGGAACCTGTGGCCCCACATTGGGGACTGCTGCTGGAGTCTATTCCACTGTTAATTGTATGTATTTCCTTGCTCCCACTGCTCTTTTCTACCTTTGTTATTCTACTTTTTGCACTATTCATGACATTGTACACATTTTTTTTGCACTGTTTCTAATTTTTGTGACCCTAGTCCTATTGCATTGTTTGTTAGACATCTTGGGATATCTTGACCACATAGACTTACACTGTGTAATCTGTCTTGAGTCTCGACAAGAAAGGTGGGATACAAATAAGATAAATAAATGAATAATCTACAGCACTAATAAAAATGATGATGATTATAATAACAGGAAACAGCAGGATCCAGACAAAGAGTAATGAAGCAGAACAAGAATATGGAAGATAAGCAGAAGCAACCCCCGACCACAAACATACTTCCTCTTCTTGGCTGTTGAGAGTTTGGGGGTTTCTTCCCTTTCACTTAACTGTTGTGTTTTCTTCAGTCATGTAAGTTTCTTCAGGCATTTTGTTTGGTAAAGACAAAGATTCACTTTCCATAGAGGGCTTGTTATCAGTGCAACTTGGGTATGTTGTAGTCATTTTGTCTGTATAACTGTAATTTCTGGCTATCAGTATTTGTGGTGTATATGTGTTGCTTTCTTCAAAATGATTATTCTCATGGATTCAAGAAATCCTCAGGCAGACCTTCAGCTCCTCACCTTAAAAAAATAAAGGAGGCATAATGCATAGAAGCAATATTTTAATATAACAATTTTTGACATAGGAATGGAACTGATGAAGAATGAAACGATCGTCTTCCTTTCATAATAGTCTTTTACACATTTGCTGAGTTCTTGACCAGCTATTGGAATCTTCTTGGATCTATGTAACCTTATGGACTATTGAAGAAAATATATTTAAACATACCTTTGTGGATCATTGAAATATTATTGTATATAGTTGTATGATTGTCCTTTTCCACTATTGTATGCACTGATTACATTTTGATGTTTCACTCATTTGTGTTGTATTAATTATAGCCCAAGATTCCTGCACTACTTTTCTTATCTTTGATATTAGTGCAGAGGTGTTGATTTTGGCTTGCTCAACCACCTGAGGTTTGGCAACCTCAGTGTCTGTATATTTCTCTGGTGCCTTCTGCTGATGCAAGATGCTCCTATTGCTGTGGGAGAATGTGTTTTCTGTAGCAGTGTCCCACGAACATAAACAATTTCCTTGAGATACTCACTGGGAATCAGAATTGGGCTAATGTGATAGTTCCCTTTTTTCCAACAGTCCTTCCTTCCTGTCTTTGTCCTCTCAGTTCTAGAGGCTCGTCTTGAAGGAAAAGCAAACATGTCTGCCTAGGGTTGCCAACCTTCAGGTACTAGAATTCAAAACAATCCTCGTGCTTCAGTAGGAAGTTAAGCAAACAACAGCAAGCACTGTTATTTTTATTATAATTATTAGGACAGTCGTATCAGAAGGACAATCATTAGGATATGTCAGTGACAGCACTGCAAAATTTCTTACAGTGCCTTTTTCAAAAATACCAGTGTTTTACACCTTGCCCAAGTTGCATAAACATCCCACCAACCCACCAGGTCGTCCTATCATCTCCTCTCGTGGCAGCTTGACAGAACCCCTATCCCAATATTTAGATTTTTTTCTACAACCTTTCATAAAAGACACACCCTCCTTTTTATTAGATTCTAGGGACCTTATAAAACAAGCTGAAGGTATGCTTATTCCACCTAAGGCTGTTCTGGCTACTCTTGATATAACAGCGTTATACACCAACATTCCCCACGAGGCGGCACACTGTATTATAGCCGAAAACTTAGACAAACTTGCCGATATAATGCCACCAACACACTTCCTGCTAGATTTAGCAGATATAGTGCTAGAAAATAATTTTTTTAGATATGGTCCAGATCTATTTTTGCAAGCAAAAGGAGTGGCAATGGGTGCTTCTTGCGCACCGGCAATAGCAAATTTGTACATGGTAGACTTTGAAAATAAATTCATTCTCAACAATAACCCCTTCATTTCACAGTTATTATTTTTCCGGAGGTATGTTGATGATTTGCTGTTTCTTTTTTCTTCTGAGGAATCCTTTCAAGAATTCTCCACATGGATTAATAATCAAGATATACATCTAAAATTTACAGGTACTTGTGATCAGGAGAAAGTTTATTTTTTAGATCTTGAACTTTATGTCACCAAGGACAGACAGTTGGCATTTAGAAACTACACAAAACCCATGGCAAGAAATGCAGGACTTCATTATAATTCATATCATCCCCTCCATTTAAAAAATAAGTTCAGTCAATTTTTACGTCTTAAACAAAATTCCACTCACCATAAAGATTTCACTGCTGCAGCCCAAAAATTCAGCCATGACCTTTCTGAGAGAGGGTATCCAAGGGACATTATATTGAATGCCAAATCAAGAACAGAGCTTAGAGATCGGGAATCTATGTTAAATGACATCAATAAGAGCCAGCCTAATAGAATATTCTGCTCTTTAACTTACAGCAGGCATGCCACTTCAGTTCAAAGAATTATAAAGAAACACTGGCATATAGTATCTCAGATTCCAGGTTGTGAGAATCCACCCATTTTTGGGATGAGAAGAAATACCTCTTTAAGGGATACTCTAGTCCACACAGACATTCCCAAGCAACGCCCTCCTCCTTTAGTATCAGGACATTTTCCTTGTGGTTCTTGTAGCGTCTGCCCCCAGAGTCTTCCAGTAAAAGAATTTCATTCCCTTCATTCAGATTTCACTTTTAAGATAAATCACTTTTCCAACTGCTCTACCAGCAAGGCG
This sequence comes from Euleptes europaea, assembly GCF_029931775.1. Classification (NCBI taxonomy): domain Eukaryota; kingdom Metazoa; phylum Chordata; class Lepidosauria; order Squamata; family Sphaerodactylidae; genus Euleptes; species Euleptes europaea. Next base: position 44,161,747 of record NC_079319.1, read on the forward strand.
GTGTATTTCATTACATGTGGTTGCGGAAAATTGTACATAGGTAGCACATTAAGATCTATTAAACTACGTATAGGTGAACATAAATCCAGAATAAGGGGGAAGGTTTTAGATGTCCCATTAACTGAACACTTTCTGGCTAATAAACATTCTGAAAATGATCTCAGATTTTTTGTGATCTGGATTTATAAGGGCAATCAATTCAATATAGATAACATTCAAAATATCTTATTAAGACAAGAAATGAAATTCATACATTTGTTTAAATCTTATGCCCCCCATGGTCTTAATAATGAGGTAGATTTATCATGCTTTTTATAACTTATAGTTAATATAAGTATTACAACTTCTTTCGTGCACTGTTCCCTTAAAATAACTTGTGGAGTCTCTTGCTTGAACAATTACCACAGAAACCAAGAATAGACCCTTATTACCTCCAGCTGGGCTTAGGTTCTCCACACAGCTTCACTCAGGCAGCCCAAAAGGTGCATGGAAGAGTGCTATTGAAAAATTATTTATAAAGGATTTGAAGGTATGTTTAATACATTTTAATGGTTGGGTAATTTATTGTGCTGTTGGTAGCCATATATTTGAATTGCAATATATATTTTTATTGAAGAAGACAGAAACTATATAGCTTCTATTTAGCAACACTGCTTTATTATATTATCATAGGAGCAACAGTTTGAGGCCACCAGCGGACGAAGCTGTCTTCGGACGGCGAAAGCGTTTAAATCATCCGGCAAACGCTCCAGCAGAGGCGTGCCTCCCCCGATTCTAGGCTCCATTATTGCTTTCTGTTAAAAGAAGAAAGTTGTCAAACAAGTCATTGTACTTTTGCAAACATTTGTCTTCTTCGGGTAGCTTTCAGCTACACATTGTCATTGTGTTATGTTTGTATATGTTCATGATATTTTTGACGCTTGCGCTTGTAATAATAGAGCACTTTTTGCATTACTATTGTGAGCTTGATACCTTTGTTTCTCTACAGTTCGCTGTTGGTATCTGTGCTGTATTTTTGCTTAACAATTCTCTGCTGGCTACTTTTACTGACTAACAGCAGTGCATAATTTCTCACTGCCTCATTCCCTGTTGCTTTTCCATTATTTTACTCAATGTGGGAAGGGACAGCAAACTGAGGAATAATAAAACTTTCCTGTAGTATTTAAATTACTTTCCCAGTCTTAGTTTCTTTATGAGAGGTTCCTACCAGTCTTCTAATGAATGGCAATGTACTCTGCCCAAGAGTGACCTGGCAACCATAGGTCAGCCTCTCCTCTGTTAGAAGGGCAGATAAGCCAGAACATGCCTGCACACACATACTCATGATCAGCTTTAGGGATCATTTATAGAAAGATGGCTTAGATGAGAGTAAAAAAAAAAAGGTAAAGGTCCCCTGTGCAAGCACCGGGTCATTCCTAACCCATGGGGTGACGTCACATCCTGATGTTTCCAAGGCAGACTTTGTTTTGTGGAGTGGTTTGCCAGTGCCTTCCCCAGTCATCTCCCCTTTATCCCAGCAAGCAGGGTACTCATGGGAGTACTCTGATGAAAAGGGAACATTGATTAATGTCTTTCTGTTTTCATTATCACTCTGCCTCTTGCCTTAATTTATTTCCTTGAAGCCAAATGCTATAGACTACCACTCTTTGTTGCTGTGCTAATTAACTTTGCTATGCAGGCTATAATAAGCCACATAAATACCCCATTTTCCCCATACACCTAATGTCAAATGCCAGGAAGAAACACTAAACACTGTTGCTCTGATGGTGACCAGACATGGGGGAAGGGAACACTTCTAGGTACACCATCTTCTTCATCAAGCCAATATTGGTGCTCCTCCAAAAACTCAGGAGGGTACAGTTGTGATGGGTTTATTGAACTTGTCTTATCCAGCCTGGTCTCAGTGATACAAGCCATGTCAGTCCTCTCATCCATGATTCTGATATGCATTTTCCTAAGTTGTTGCTAATATATGTGTGTGTGCCGTCAAGTCGCAGCCGATTTATGGCGACCCCTTTTGGGGTTTTCATGGCAAGAGACTAACAGAGGTGGTTTGCCAGCGCCTTCCTCTGCACAGCAACCCTGGTATTCCTTGGTGGTCCCCCATCCAAATACTAACCAGGGCTGTACTAATATATAGTTAAAATAATAATACCATTGCATTTCCAGTGTCAAAAAGCTACATCTAAATCAGAAAAGCAGACTATCCTACATGTTTCCATTTAAAAAGGATATTATAAAATAAATACAAATGGGGGGCAGTTGTTTATTAAAGACACGTGGAGCCATCAGGGAATTTAACAGACAGTGGATTTTAGGTTGCTGTTTCTTGAGTTGATATAAAATGCTTATAAACTGCTTTTTAGAAATCTTTGAACAGAGTTCTGCTTATAAAGATAACATATCAATTTTTATTCTACAGAAAAGAAGCTTCTCAAAATGTGCATTTCTCTTTCACACTGTGTTTACACTACACCTTGAGCCACCTAGGGTTGCCAAGTCCCTCTTTGCCACCGACAGGAGGTTTTGGGGGTGGAGCCTGAGGAGGGCGGGGTTTGGGGCAGGGACTTCAATGCTGTAGAGTCTAATTGCCAAAGTGGCCATTTTCTCCAGGTGAACTGATCTCTATCAGCTGGAGACCAGTTGTAATAGCGGGAGAGCTCCAACTACTACCTGGAGGTTGGTAACCCTATTGGCCGGGGATGAGGGAAAGCTATAAAATTAACTAACTAAATAAATAAAATACACATATTTGCCAGTAAATTGCAGCTGACATGGCAATACCAAGGCAAGAGACATTCAGAGGTGGTTTGACATTGCCTGCCTCTGTGTAGCAACTGTGGACTTCCTTGGTGGTCTCCCACCCAAATACTATCCAGGGACAACCCTGCTTAGCTTCTGAGATCTGAACAAGATTGGGCTAGCCTGGCCTATGCAGGTCAGGGCTGTGTTTCATATATAACCGCCTAAAGCTGTTCAGTTCATTATTCTTAGCTATTATTTTGCTGGGGGGTTGTTGTTTGTTTTTGCTGTCAAGTCACACCTGACTTATGGTGACCCTGTGGGGTTTTCAAGGCAAGAAATGTTCAGATGTGGTTTGCCATTGTCTGCCTTCGCATCATGAACCTGGTATTCCTTGGAGGTCTCCCATTCAAATACTAGCAAGAGTCAGGGCTGAGAGTGGGTGACTGGTAGGGTTGTGCATATTGATAAACCCAAACCAAAAATAAACCCAAAATTAGCCATTTGATAAATTTAGGGCTTCAGGTTTACTGAACGTAAAACCTGGGGATAAAGCTGAAGCTGAATAGGCGATTCCTGAAAAAGCCAAATAGATATTTGGCTTTTTGGGTTTGGCTATTTGCCTTTGCTCAGAGGCATGGCTCTGTGCTTTCTCCCCTTTTTCTTTCTTTTTTTGACTGATTTTGAGATAGGATTTTGAAATAGGGTTATTTAAAAGATGGGGCTCACCCAGTCCCGTCCAGAGGGATATACCCTCCAACTAAAAGAGCCGGCTTCAACAGCCACTCGACAGGCTTCTGGAGAAGATTTCTTCATCCACATGGATAAGAAATCTCCTTCAGACAGCCCCCGTGGTCATGACTTCAGTTGGCTCCTATATCACCCCCCCATGAAACCATGCTTTCCAAAAGGTTGCCCTGAGTAGAGGCTTCATTTTCCCGCACTGTGACCATCTGTTGGAATCAGATTTTTCATGACCACAATAAAGGACTGCTCACTGGATGTCATTTGCCACCAAAAGGAATGTTTTCTGTGCCTTCTTTCTCTTGCATTTAAGCCTTTTTCCTCTGTTTGGAAGCTCATTTGCATGGACATCATGCAAAGCAACATAGACTTTGAGGCGCCAGCCTGGAATCAGCTCTTTCCACCAGTCCCTTGGCAACGCTGAACTTTTGAACCTGAATACCGATGGAAAAGAGTCGAGGATGGGGGCGACCCCTTTGTGAGCCCATAAAATTGGACCTCCTGTCCCAAAGTTCATGAAACTTTGGTGACCATCGAAGGAGAGTCCCTTGCAGCCATGCTGCAAATTTGGGGAATTCTACCTCCAAAAATGTCCCCCCTAAGAGCTTTGAAAAAAAATCCCCATTGACTATAATGGGCCCAAATTTTTCATTAGGAATTTTCAGAATACTTAACAACCAGAATCTGAGTACTTCTCATGTGGTAAGTGGAGCCAGCTTCTAACACTAGAGTGACATGTCTATTGTTCTTCCTTCTTTCAAAATCAAGAGAACCAATTTCCCCATTCTACATTCCCTGCTCCAATCAAAACAAGTTATTTAAACTTGTTAAGGATCTCCCTGAGCGATCTGATGAATGCTGATGAATGCTTTTTTGCAAATCCTGTCTCCCATCAGGGCTTCAAGTGAGCAAGAGTCTGGTGAGGGACTTGCCTGCCCTCCACTCATTCAGGCAAACAATGGAAGAGCACAGTGGCTTGATTAGCAGCGCCTGACGGGCTGCTCATTGCACCCGTGGTGTTCCCTTTTGCTTGTAAATGAGGGATGTGGTACTCACTCAGATTCCTGCTCTTATGTTCACACAGTAGGGACAGGTGTGTTCAAAACAACATGTACTATTTCCCTATTACCCTTTTCCACTTCCCTCTTTTTTATGGTTTGGAGAGAGTGAACAAGGAGAAGTTTTTGTCCCACTCCAATAATACTAGAACACAGGGTCATCTGCTGAAGCTGGAGGGTGAGAGATTCAAAACAGATAAAAGGAAGTATTTTTTCACACAATCCATAGTTAAATTGTGGAACTCCCTGCCCCAGGATGTGGTGATGGCTGCCAGCTTGGAGGGCTTTAAGAGGGGAGTAGACATATTCATGGAGGAAAGGGGTATTTGTGGCTATTAGTTAGAATGGATACTAGTCATGCTGCATACTTATTCTCTCTAGTATCAGAGGAGCATGCCTATTATATTAGGTGCTGTGGAACACAGGCAGGATGGTGCTGCTGCAGTCGTCTTGTTTGTGGCTTCCTAGAGGCACCTGGTTGGCCACTGTGTGAACAGACTGCTGGACTTGCTGGGCCTTGGTCTGATCCTGCAGGGCCTTTCTTATGCTCTTATGTTCTGTATCCTATAAAAAAATGAAATTTATTAAAAAAATCCATTTATTAGCAAGAAGATAGAAGGATGGGAGCAACTGGTTTCAGTACAAATGAGTTCATGTCGTTTATAATTCTGACAAACAGAACTAACTGACCAGAGACTGCACCTGATGAGACTACACCAACAATATGTATACAATAAATACACCACAATACCCAGGCGTATAATTACAGAAATACCAAGTCTATCGGCACAGTGGGATTTTTGAAAGCTCTAAAGCTGCAGCAGGAAATAAGAGAAGAAGAAGAAGAAGAGTTGGTTTTTATATGCCAACTTTCTCTACCACTTAAGGAAGAATCAAACTGGCTTATAATCACCTTACCTTCCCCTCCCCACAACAGATACCCTGTGAGGTAGGTGGGGCTGAGAGTATGTGACTAGCCCAAGGTCACTCAGCTGGCTTCATGTGTAGGAGTTGGGAAAGAAATCCAGTTCACCAGATTTGCATCCACTGTTTATGTGGAGGAGTGGGGAATCAAACCCAGTTCTCCAGATCAGAGTCCACTGTTCTTAATCACTACACCATGCTGGCTTTTAACCATTACACCATGCTGGCACAAAGTCTAAGGGCACTTTAACACATGCTGAATAATGCACTTTCAATGCACTTTAACAGTCGTGTGCAAGTGGATTTTGCCATTTCACACAGTAAAATCCAGCTTCAAAGTGCTTTGCAAGTGGATTGAAAGTGCATTATTTGGCATGTGTGAAAGTGCCCTAAGACTCAGAATTGTTGGTGGGTGATTATGACTGTAGCAGCTGAAATGACCACACACTTTTGATTAAGATAAGGACGTGTTTGGATGCCTGCCAGAGACTCTAAACCCCATCCAGCTCAAGGGCTGCAATGAAGACTGTTTTGGCGGCGGGGGGTGGGGGAGTGTTTATTGAATATTGGTTGGTGTGTATTTTTCTGCATTTCTAAAATCTAGTCTTCAAACAGCACAGCGAGGAATCACAAAGCTGGTCCATTTCCCTCTTGCATATATTCAGGATGGTGGCCATGTGTAGGATACAAGGTAGCTTGTTGGATCTATACCGTTTCTGCTATGTGTGTGTGCTGGACTAGAGAAGGAGGGAAAGGGCTTGGGCTCAGTCAGCATCAAAGAGATGGAAACTGATGGGAAAAAAGAGCTGCAGACAGAACACAGAAGAAAGGTTCTCCCACCGATATTATCTATACATGTTATGTAATACTAGGTGCTGTACAAGTTTTAAAAACAATCAAAAATCCTTGTCATCAAACTCAAAATCATACAATCTGGGCATAAGGGATCGGAAGGAATAATTTTTTAAAAAAAATAATGCGTCCTTTAGTATAGATGGTAATTAAGACTGATGACCAGCTATAGCAATTAATGTGAACATATGGGATCAGCACTATTGTGGGAGAGTAGACACTTAACTCTTTCTCCTCATCCTTTCCCCAAAATAAATCCATTCCCATCCCTATTTGCCCCATGGGATAAACATAAGCACTTGTACATTACCTCTGGGATTTTCCTCCCACTGTAGGGCAAGTAGAAATTCTGGAGAACTATTGTGGATCAGGGGAAAAGGCAGAAAAAGAGTTAAGCCCCATGGCTCTGATCTGAAACAAGGATCTGCAGGGTTTCTAATGCAAAACTGATAGCAATCATAATCACAGATGCCCTGAGGCATGTATAATTTGGCCCTGAAATGCTTTTAGGAATTGATACTTTTTTTCATTGACATGGAAAGTGTCGAATTCATGGGAGAAATAATTACCACAATGCAGTATAATTAGTTTTGTATATGAGTCATTGGACATTGTTTCGTCACAGATTCAGGGTTGCAGGGATTAAAGAATTTAACAATTTGGGGGTAAATACTAGGGAATGTTCTTTTGAAGTTAAGAAAGTCAGTATATTGGCTCTTCTATTTAATTTTAGGTGATATTTGGAGATGCACTGGCCTGTGAAATACTTGAGCTGTTATGCAAAAAGTAATTGCTAGTAGGATTTGTCAATCTTTTGTTTTGCTTTTCCTTATTCTTTTTCCTATTTCAATGCAGCTGCAATTTTAAGCAAAGGATATTGTTTTGCTGATATTGAAGAAATGAATGATATGTGGATAAAATTCTGCATTAAAATTATTATTCAGTAAAGAGCAGCTGTCTTTGTTCACTATGTTTGCCAACATCCAGGTGAAGCCTGGCGGTCTCCCAGAATTACAACTGGTCTCCAGATGACAGAGATCAGTTCCTCTGGAGAAAGTGGCTGCTTTGGAGGGTACACTGTATGGCATTATACCCAGCTGGAGTCCCTCCCCACCCCAAACCCCATCTTCCTCAGGCTCCAGCCTCAAATCCCCAGGAATCTCCCAAACCAGAGTTAGCAACCCTATTAGCAACCCAAGGACAATCTGAAATTGCAGTAGGAAATAAGCTACATGTAGGCACAAAGTTGAAGACTGGATTGAAGCTATGCTTGTAGCCATTGACATGAGCCCAAACTCCAAATTAAAGACATATTATTAATATTTGTGTCTACTTGCCTATCTGATAACTTGTTTTTGATATGCAATCTTCATTTTTTAACACAGCAAACTGTCAAAACCAGCATGAACTGGCAGACAGATGGGTTTGTTTTCCTGTGAATATCTTGAAAGGATCTCTTTGTTGAAAAGATTTTCATTCCTTTGTTCTCTGCTTGGAAGGGAGTAATCCTTATGAAAGCTCGTTCCATATGAAGTCATGATTGACATTTCCTCTCCCTGTTTGAGAACCAGTCTGACATGCTAATCAACTAATGGATGATGACGTCTCCCTTTTCCTGCAATTGAACTGGAATTTCAGTTCATGGCACTGGATCCAATGCAAATGGAGTTGGCAGAGCAGATCATTCCCACCTTTCCCAAAAAGCTGGTTGTTCTGAAATTCCTGTCCAAGGGTTTGGGGAGGGGAACTTGAAGGGGGAATTGAGTAAAGTCACATGTTCCTCATGCCGATGATAGACAGAGGAGGAAGAGGAGGAAAAAGAATTGAAAACACTGGAGGAAAAGGTTGCCGAGGCAGGTTTGTTACTAAAAACAAAAGCAATAGTAAAAAGGGGAGGAGGGGTCCCTTTTGACCCCCCTCCCAAAGACATTGCCAGAGATCATGGAACTCACATGGGAAAAGCCATAGGAGGGCAAGGCTGGTAATAAGAAAGAGAATTGAGTGAACTTGAATACATAAACTGGCTGGATATAGTATAGTATATTTATATTTATATAAATAAATTTATATAAATTTATATAAATTTATATTTGTATAGTATATAGTATATTTGTCATATTCTCAGATTAAAAGTATGTACATTTCTACTATTTGTTAAAAAAACTATTCTGTATATTTGTTTTAATTAGTATCATAATTAGGGCCGGTATCAACTTTCTTAATTATGGTACAATTGCAGAGTCTTTCAGGTACTTCAAATCAACTTGCATTCAGAGCCATAAATGTGTATGTGATACATTTATGAACCGTATAATAGGCTTAATCCGCAAAGAAGTCATTCAAGTGGATGGAAATTACTCTTCTAAATATATAGCACATATTGACAGAGTGTAATTGCAGTCAAACGTCAGGCCTCCTTTTCCCAAAGATTGCTGCAGCCTATTTAGTTGGCTAGTTCAGTCTGCTCACTTGGATCATGACACCAGGAGAGGCTGCTTTAAATTGAAATAGTTTTCACCTTTTCACCACCTCACAATTGCATGTGTAAGATACACCCAACTTTCTTCCAGCCATCCCAGGACCTAAGGCAGGTAACAGTGGAAGAAAGTGTGTTTGGGGGGGAATTGCATCTGACCGGCCATTCCCACTCTAGGGCCATTTAGGCAGGGTCAATTTTGATACTCACTCAAAGCGCTTTTTAAAAATGCAACCTTTAAAATGCCTATTCACGATGCAAAAGGAGAAATTCCACACACCCACTTGCCTGCTCCTTCGTTCCTTCATTTGCATAGGCATCGGCAATGGTCATTTGCATAGCTAAGCCATGTTGTGATTTTTCATGGTTCTTTCATTAAATGCTTCGGTGCGGGGGTGGAGCAAATACAAAAGGTCGCGTTAAAGAGGCTCTTAAGAAATGCGAAGCAAGTATGCGCCGGCTTCGCAGTCACTTCCTGAATGATGGTTCAGTGTGAAAAATTCAAAAAAATATGCAGGGCAATTCAGCCTGGAACACGGTGCTAATTACCAAGCATAAATGGCCTAGGAATCCCCAAAATATCTGTGGTAAAGACCATGGAGATTTGGGGGTTCCAAGAGTGTTGCCCATCACTTCTGGGTTCTGACACAATTTCCACCCCATCCCCAGTTGGTCATGACCCAAGTTACCAACCGGCCAGCCACCCAGAGTGTACCTTGAGCTGCTGGCCAGCAAACCAGCCAGCCAAGGCACACCCTAAGCTGCTGGCCAGCAGGCAGTGGTGGCAGCGTGTTGGCCAGGGGTGCCCGTGGTGCTACCCCACCCTCTGGTGCCCTAGGAGAGTCTAGGGCTGCATAGTGGGCAAACTGTCCCAACATCAGGGGGCTGCTGCTTTTCTACTAACTTATCTCTTGTCTTCATAGTTCTTACAATTTGACTCCATGGTCAGTAAAATGACTTTCAGTTCTCTCCTAGCCCTCCTCTTTTTGAATATTGATCAATATTTCAATTTTGTTTGCACAAAAATGTATTATTAGGGTTGCCAACATCCAGGTACTAGCTGGAGATCTCCTGCTATTACAACCGAACTCCAGGCAATAGAGTTCACCTGGAGAAAATGGCCACTTTGGCAACTGGATGGCATTGAAGTTCCTCCCCTCCCCCAAACCCTGCCCTCCTCAGGCTCCACCCAAAAAACCTCCAGCTGGTGACAAAGAGGGACCTGGCAACCCTATGTATGATGGTTTATGGAAATGAAGAAATTTATAAATGTGGGGATAGTCTGTCCTCTTCCTCCACCTGATGAAGGGAAATTTGAGTCTCGAAAGCTTGTACCCAAAAAATCTTGTTGGTCTGTAAGGTGCTACTGGAATTTGTAAGGTGCTACTCGAGTCAATTCTAGCTCTTCTACTGCAGACCAGCATGGCTATCCTCTGAAACTATCCTCTTCTTCCAAGCATCTTAAGGGTAAATCACCTCCTGTTCCTGCCCTGCTCTCCATGATTTCTGTGCAAGGGGAGTATATCTTTCCCAGCCTAGCCCTCCTCTTCGAAAGCAACCTTGTATATTTATTTTATTTATTTATACAAAATTTATATCCTGCCTTTCTGCTCTCACAAGGGCCACCAAGGCATCGAACAAATTAAAACATACATGATCAAATCATATTTTAAAACCATTCCAAAACCATTCCAAACCATGCCAAATGAAGCAAAGACCACAACAGCATATAGATTAATCTGGTCATTGTGAGGTGTTTTCATATAATACTGTTTTATGGGTATTCTACATGTAAGGAACAGAGTACTGTTTCAAGCATTTTATATAACAGGAAAAACTGAAGCAATTTTATTGTCAAAAATACCATTCCTTGCTGTAACATGCCTTACAGACAGCACTTGATAACTGCTTTGACGTCTCTGAATGAAAATTAGGAAGAGCGGGTGCACACAACTACCACAAATCATTTGTCGCTTGCAGAAACCGAAGTGTTGCTCACAATGCTATTACCTATATTTAGAAGGTTTGGATTAATGGTTTCTGCTAGCGGCAAATGAGTCAGATGATCAGAGAACCACCACTAGCAGAGTGAAAAAAGGATGTTTACCACTGGCTGGAATCATCCAGATCATGAGACTGGATCCAAAGGTGCTCTGCCATACCCAGAAGGTGCCCAGGGATGGACTGGGAAGTTGCAACGTGGAAGAACAACCCCGGGTGCGTTGCTACAAGCTGGTGCTGCATGGCCACTCAGGCCCAGCCTGGCCAGAGGTGCTAACAATGGGTGTTGTCTCACGTATTGCCTCTTCCTGCACTGCCAATGTGTAGGATGGGGGCAACAAGTGAGCCAACACCCCTGTGGCTGGCCAGGTCTGAGCCAAGTGGTCCCTGCAGCATTGGCAGAACTCATGTGGCTTGGCTAGGGTTTCCAGGTTCCTCTTCACCATCGGCAGGAGGTTTGTGGGGTGGAGCCTGAGGAGGGTGGTGTTTGGAGAGAGGAGGAACTTCAGTGCCATAGAGTCCAATTGCCAAAGCAGCCATTTTTTCCTGGTGAACTGATCTCTATCGGCTGGAGATCAGTTGTAATAGCAGGAGATCGCCAGCTAGTACCTGGAGGTTGGCAACCCTAGGCTTGGCTCCACGTGCTCCCAGTTGTCCTCTAGGATGGTGGGCCATTGGGAACGTTCCCTGTAAATTAAACAGGCAACTACCTCTGAAGGTGCCCTTTCTGTCCTAAAAGGACTCTCTGTGTGGAAGGGCACCTGTGGATCCAACACATTTCACTTTTATTCAGTGTATATGTAACTCGCCTGTAGGATCTGGCAAAGACAATGATGGCAATATATATCCTGCCATTGATACACAGAATGTTTTGCAGATTGTCATGAATAAAAAAGACAAATCCCAGTCCCAAGGAACTTGCAGTCTACATTTTGACAGCGAGAAAGATTAATTAACAGAGAATATGAGGGCAAGGGGGGGGGGAGAGATGGAAGCATAGAAATGGAATTGTGTGTGTTTAAATTTTGTTTCTTTGTGAACAAAGACTAAAAGATCTATGCGGAAATATACATTTCCATTATCCCTTCTCTGTTCGCACTCCAGAATAATTGTTTTGGTAAGGACATGTCAATTCTTGGCCTGCTCCATAGCTAGGGTTGCCAACCTCCCGGTGGTTCAATACAAATTACAACAATAAGGCTCAATATTAATCAAACAGTATCAAGTGTATTCAAAACAACAATCCACAGACAAGGACTATACACATAAACAGTGGTGCTGAACAACAAAAGTGTACTATATACAATATTTACAACAAATAGTCACTACCAGATACATCCATCAAGCTATTCAGCTTACTGATACTAATAGTATCCATAGACTCAAAATAAAGCGCCCGGCTTCATCTGTTTCTTGATATTCCCTTAAAAGGGATGCCAAATGTCTGGTGGGGACCACAACTGAATCCAAATTGTTCAGAACCAGATCAGAGGAAGAAACACAGAACCATGGTATTCATTGCCTTGAAAACCTACTTAGCTCTTCTGAGCATGTATTTTTGAACATTGACTGATGTGAACTGGGCGACTTGAGAAACTAATCGAGGCTGATGAAGCCTTGGGTGAAACTCAATGAATACCATGGATCTGCGTTCCTTCCTCTGATCTGGTTCTGAACAATTTGGATGCAGTTGTGGTCCCCACCGGACATTTGGCATTACCCTTTTAAGGGAATATCAAGAAACAGATGAAGCCGGGCGCTTTATTTTGAGTCTATGGACACTATTAGTATCAGTAAGCTGAATAGCTTGATGGATGTATCTGGTGGTGACTATTTGTTGTAAATATTGTATATAGTACACTTTTGTTGTTCAGCACCATTGTTTATGTGTATAGTCCTTGTCCGTGGATTGTTGTTTTGAATACACTTGATACTGTTTGATTAATATTGAGCCTATTGTTGTAATTTGTATTGAACTATTTCAGCACAACTAGGAGTAATTTTGTTTTGGTGGAACCTCCCAGTGGTGGCAGGAGATCTCCCACTATTACAACTGATCTCCAGGCAACGGAGATCAGTTCCCCTGGAGAAAATGGCCATTTTGGCAATTGGACTCTATGGCATTGAAGTCCCTTCCCCCTCCAAACCTCACCTTCCTCAAGATCCACCCCCAAAATCTCCAGGTATTTCCCAACCCGAAGCTGGCAACCCTATCCATAGTATCCGATTTTATGGAAATGCTAGTTGAACTAAAAAATAAATCGGCAATCCTGCTGGTGGGCATGCCAACAGAATCTTCCATCATACTTGCCACTCCAGCTTTTGATGTATCCATTTTCAGTCTCGGGGGGGGGGGAATCAAAGGTCTGTTATAATTTAATTAGAAGATTAACTGAATTTCTTCATTGCTGTGGAGTATGAGATCATCCCACAGTTCTTGCCCTGAACCTGAAGGTGCCTGTCCACTGACTGGATGTGATTGTTTTCCAGCAAGCTCTTTAAAAATATAAAATCACACATCCACACATTTACCACACAGCAGACTTGACTGCTAACCAGAATCAGAATGTGAAAAATTAGGATTTCAGAGGTATCACAACAAACGCTTCTAAAGATGTGTGTGGGAGGTGTACATGTCAAGAGGATTTGTGCTGCTTGAAAAATCTTTCATTCGTTTGGCAAGCTGTTGTTGCCGATGCTTGCTAAGAAAGAGTAAATCAACAATATCTAAAGTATAGTGCTACAAATACGAGATAAATGTCACTGATAGAAATGAACAGATTAGGATCCAGTGAACTTGCATGCCTGAAACATGTAACTGTAAGAGGAAACGGACTTATTGACCACTCTCCCCCCTCTCTTCTCTGGCCTTATACTTCTTCATTTACCAAATGTTTCAAGTAAATATTTCTGTGTGTTGGGTTCAATGAATTCTTTTAAAAAGACAATCTCCGTTGATATATTTTATGAAGCTAACTTGCACTTCACCTTCCTAAGTTTCCGTGCAACACAGACTTTCCATCCATTCATCTGTTGATGACTTTGGCGTAACCCTCAACTACGTGGACTCCGTTATCTTATCTATTTTGTATTTTGCTTTATGGCTGCAAACATTATGAGGGGAGACAGGCCCCTTTCAAACAGCCTTAGTAATCCATTTTAGCTGCCAGTTGCTAATGGATTTTTTTGTGTCATTTCAGACACAACTGTTTTGGCTCCCGGCTGCTAACGGATTGTATTTACCTTTTCAAACAAAGCTTGCTGTGTCCCGTTTGCAAAGCTCTGTAGTGTAGTGTTCAAAATGTCAGCGGCACTTCCATGAAAAAGGTGGGGGTGGGGGAAATGGCCTGGTTTGAAATAGGCAGAGCGCTTCTGACACAGCTCATAAATGGTTTTTAAATTGCAGTCTGAAACCTCCGTCCCCGTGTTGTTTTATGTGGAATCCTTCCAGTAACAGATGACAACTGGTTTAAAATGACAATGTGAAAGGGGCCACACACTTAAAGTCTCTGTATTCCAGAGAGAACTCTTCATCATCACTTTTTAAAGAACTAAAGGGTAGTATCCAAAGACCCATGTAGAATATTCTGCACCAAGCCCCTAGTCTTCCTAGACCCCCAAAAGCTGTTGATGGACTGTGGGAAGCTCCTGAACGGCACTAGATTCAATGCAGTGTATGGTTGCCAGCCTCCAGGTGAGGCTTGGAGATCTCCCAGAATTACAGCTGTTCTCCAGATGACAGAGATCAGTTTCCCTGAATAAAATGGCTGCTTTGGAGGGTGGACTCTATGGCATTATACCCTGCCGAGGTCTCTCTCATCCTCAAACCCTGCCTTCCCCAGGCTCCACCCCCAATCTCCAGTAATTTTGTAACCTGGATTTGGCAACCCTAAAAGCAACAGGAAGGCACTGCCTCCTGTGTGCACAGAAGTGACATGACAGGTGGGCAAGCCAGGTTCTTTGGGTCCCTGCAAAATGATTTAAATAGTTTGAGGAGTGTTTCAAATTTGTCTGAAGAGGATTTCCATAGGATTTCCTTCAACATTCTACCTTCATATCACTACTTTGAAAAAAACAAAATGATCTTCGGTCCCTAGGCTTTCACAACTTGATAGCTGAATGTGCTTTCTTAAAGTCTATCAACGGTCAAGCCATTCTAATATTAGATATTAGAAACAGAAAATAGAGGCCAAATCTCCAAATTATATAAATTCATATTAGAATATAATTTGGAAGAAGAAAGGGTTAAATCAGTTATGATAGCATGGGCAAGAGATCTAGGCCATAATATAGAAATGGATGACTGGGAAAGACTTTGGTCAAAGGAACATAAGTTTACAATTGCCAGTAGTATAAAAGAAAATATGCATAAAATATTTTACAGATGGTATGTGACTCCATAACTACTGGTTAAGATGGATAGAAAAATATCAGATAAATGTTGGAGATGTAAAGAACAAAAACGAACTTTTTATCACTTATGGTGGACCTGTGTAAAGATTAAGAAATTTTGGAAAGCAATTATAATAGAAACCGCAAATTTTATACAAGGTAAAATAAACAGGAAACCAGAATACTGTTTATTAGGACTGTCGCCTAAAAACTTAAGTAAAGAAGACAATATAGTCTGCCAATATAGTTTTGCAGCAGCCAGAGTAACTATAGCTAAACACTGGAAGGAAGACAAAACGTTACACAAGCAAGAATGGAGACACAAATTAGTAGATTATATACAAATGGCCAAAATTACTAATAGTCTAAAGGGCAAAGACGCAGAACTATTCAAAGAACAGTGGCAAAAGGTGTTTGTATTTTGGGAAAAAACAGCAAAAATTGACTTTAAAAATATGATGAAAGGATTGTAAATAAAATAAATAAACGAAAAGGGTAAAAAAACAGAATAATTATAATCAAAGAGAGCTTTCACCAGAGGCCAACCACTGGAGGACGGGGTGACTCACAGGAGATGGGGTGGTGGGTATATTCTATATTTTATTTTGCTTTTGCTTTTCTTTTGAATATAATATTATAATGTATACTAAGTTGTTATGTAAATGACTTTTATATAGATAATTTATAGGTTATTATAAATGATTAAATAATACAGATGATAGAAAGTTGAATTAGACTCAAATAGGGATAGAAATTGTTAAAAATATCAAATGATGTTATATTGTATCTTATACTTATCCTTGTTCTTTTTTGTTATTAATTAACACTTTTTGAAATAAAAAAAATATTTAAAAAAACAGTCAAGCCATTGACATTGTTTCACACTGTCCACCTTCCTGAGTGGGGTTCACTTTTCCATTATAAATTGGCCAAACAACAATGAAGAAGTTTGCAGCTGGTGGGCTAAAAGAGTTTTGGGGATTAGGAGGGATATTGCTGCTTTGGGGAGAAGCAATTTTATTCATTTTAAAAGCTGCCTTCTGACTTTAAAGGAGCAAAATCCTTAGCTCCTTAAAGGAAGGATGGGATGAACATGTGCTAAAAAAAAAAAATATGGGAGACCTTCTGCCTGCAAAGCAGATACCCTGCTGAGCCACAGCCTGGAAACATCTTTGTCTCTCAACACTTTAATCTGCCTTGGCTTTGTTACAGACAGAGGACCTTGAGTGAAGATGGCATCTTGAGCAGATATCTTGGCGTGCCATTCTGGCCCTATTGTTTATTTTGTGGTTTTAAGATAAATATTTCTTCTGAGCATTGAGTCTTGATAAGGCTCAGCTGGTGTGTATTTTAAATTCAAAGCTGCAAGGAAAACCTGCAGTCTTCCAAACTTTTTTTTTTTAAAACACTCTATGGAAGAATTATGGCACCAGTTGAAAAGTTGGTTCAAACAACTTTAAGAAAATGCCGAATGTTGGACTCTGAAGACTACACAATAATGTCTAAGCAGGCGAAGCCGGATGAGCTAAATAATTATAAGAGGAGCGAGAATGTAAGTGGAGTCTCTCCTATAGCTATATCTACAGTTAAAAGGCTTACCTTCCCCGGGGAACCTCCCACATTACAATCTTCAACTGACTGCAAGTTTGCTCAGAATATATTCTTCGAAAACCTAGCAGATAACCTTAATGATTCTAATCAACAAAAAATGCAAGATAACCCCTTAGACCTCCTGGGAAGTCAATGTCTACTGACTTCCCAAACAATAACTTCAATTTTTGAGCAACTGACAAAAATTATTAAACAACTCGATTCTCTTAAAGACTCTTTTGATAACTTCAACTTTTAAGCAACTGAAAAAAATTATTAAACAACTCGATTCTCTTAAAGACTCTTTTGATAACTTTTATCAGAATTTAAGGAGACAGTCATTAATTTATGAGAGAAATACTGGGAATGAGTGTGACAATTGCAACATAGAGCTGATAACATAACAAACACCTAATCCAATCAGAAGAAAAGATAATTACACAAACTTTACAAGTTAACCAAATTATGTTGCAAGTCACCCTAGTAAGAGTAAATCAAAGGCGATGGGATTCTTGGAAATCTATTATTCTTTCCTTGAGTAAATTACTGTGCATCTGCCCCTACTCTATCAACCTATCTACTGCCAACTGGCTACCAAGCTCTTGAGCTTTTAAGAGAGTGTTATTGACATTTAAACATGTTACAATTCCAGCTATGTTGTTTAAAACAAAATCCTTTCTTTCCAAATTCTACCTATAAGGGTCTTTAGAGAGTCAGATACACGACCTCTGATTCTTTTGAAGAAGAACCTACAGTTTTAGAAAGTGAAGTGAAAGCTGCATTGAGAGCAATCGGGAGAAACAAATCACCAGGAGCAGATGGGATATCAATAGAGTTATTCCAAGCCACAGAAACGGAGTCCATCAAAATCTTGACAAGAATATGCCAACAGATATGGAAAACAAAACAATGGCCCACAGACTGGAAACGATCCATTTACATTCCAATTCCCAAGAAAGGAGACATCAAAGATTGCAGCAACTATCGGACCATCACATTAATTTATCATGCAAGTAAAGTGATGCTCAAAATCTTACAGCAAAGGCTGTTACCATATATGGAATGAGACACTAGAGATCATATTGCAAATATATGCTGGTTACTGGAATATACAAGAGAATTTCAGAAGAAAATCAGCTTGTGTTTCATAGATTATAGCAAAGCTTTTGACTGTGTGGATCATGAAAAGCTATGGCTGGTTTTAAAGGGAAATGGGTGGTGCCACTACATCTGATCGTTTTAATGCGCAACATGTACTCTGGACAAGAGGCCACAGTTAGAACAGAATACGGAGAAATGGAATGGTTTCCAATTGGCAAAGGTGTCAGACAAGGATGTATTTTATCTCCCTATATCTTCAATCTATCTGCAGAACATATAATTAGGAAAGCTGGATTAGAGTTAGATGAAGGTGGAGTGAAAATTGGAGGGAGGAACATTAATAATTTGAGATATGCCGATGACACTACATTATTGGCAGAAAATAGTGAAGATTTGAAACGACTACTGCTAAAAGTTAAAAGAGAAAGTGCCAAAGCAGGACTACAGCTGAACATCAAGAAAACAAAAGTAATGACTACAGGAGAATTACACAACTTTAAGGTTGACAATGAGGAAATTGAAATTGTTCAAGACTTTCTATTCCTTGGCTCCACCATCAACCAAAAGGGAGACTGCAGCCAAGAAATCAGAAGGAGATTGAGACTGGGAAGGGCAGCCATGAAGGAGCTAGAAAAGATTTTGAAGTGTAAGGATGTGTCACTGGCCATCAAGACTAGATTAATTCATGCCATCGTATTCCCTATTACTATGTATGGGTGTGAAAGCTGGATAGTGAAGAAAGCTGATAGGAAGAAAATAGATTCCTTTGAAATGTGGTGTTGGAGGAGAATGTTACGGATTCCGTGGACTGCCAAAAAAACAAATCAGTGGGTTATAGATCAAATCAAGCCTGAACTGACCCTAGAAGCTAAAATGACTAAACTGAGGCTGTTGTATTTTGGTCACATCATGAAACGACAAGAGTCACTGGAAAAGACAGTCATGCTAGGAAAAGTTGAGGGCAGCAGGAAAAGAGGAAGACCCAACAAGAGATAGATTGACTCAATAAAGGAAGCCACAGCCTTCAATTTGCAAGATCTGAACAAGGCTGTCAAAGATAGGACATTTTGGAGGACTTTCATTCATAGGGTCGCCATGAGTCAGAAGCGACTTGACGGCACTTATACACAGAGAGAGATTCAGATACATGACCTCTGATTCTGGCCACTATGATGGCTACTGAGAGGATGTCTCAGCCAAGGACTCCTACTAAAACATCCCCTGCTAAATACATCTGTTCAAATGAAGGATATGTTAGATACAACTCTCCCCTCTGTGGGCAGGATTCCAGATGGATGACAACATTTGCGCAGTTGTAGGAGATCTTTTCATGTTACAGTAGATGAACAAAGGCTGACTGAGTTTGGGAATTCTTTAAAAACCACCTCTATTTCGATGGAACCATTGATTGACTTGTCATCTCCCAAGGAGGATAACCGGACTGTGCCAGATTGTGAAGATAATTTCCCTGGAAGCTCAAAGAAACACTCCACATCTGATGGAAATGCAGGAAATAGTGCCTCATTTCCTGAGCCCCTAAAAATCAAAGAGTGTGAAAATAGATCTCAACCTAATTGAGTATGCCCTAAGGAACAGCTTGAGATTTCACATGAGGAGTTGAATCAGACAGAAGAGACTGATGAGGAGCACCGGAGCAGAAAAGAGAATAGATGGGATTTGCTAGCAGAAAAGATAGCAGAAAGGCTTGAGCAAGAGACCAGGAAGGAAATGCAGAAAGGTCAAATAGGCTTCCAGTGCAACAGACTTGGAGGCTCTTCGTTGAATGCTGGCCCTGGGGATGGTGGCATTTGTGGGGGTAGTCTCTCGTCCTTAGATTCTCGGGTTCTGTGTGGGGGGGGTATTGCTTTTTCCCATGGGTGCTGTGTTTCCATTTGGTCATCCATTGGATCCACAGGGGCAGTTTTGGACTTAGGTGTATGGTGTGGAATGGAAAGAGTGCTTTTTTCTGATGGTTATGGTTCGGCGTGTTTTTTGTCTTGGTCCTGTTATTTTTGATGAGCAGGATGTCTGATTTCATGTTGGCCATCAGTTTGGAGTATATTTGGTATGGTTGAACAGTGTTGACTGTGGATGTTTTTGGTTGCAGTGTGGTGATTGTTCTGGTTTATTTAGTAGGCTGTGGCTCTGTTGCCTATTAGGTTTCCTTTTCAGCTTATGCTGTAGATTTGATTCCGGGATGGGGAAGAAAGGGGAATAACAGACAGCTCTCTATAAACTTAACTTGGTTTTTTGAAAATGAGAAGGAAAGAAAATTCTGACAGAAAGAAAATGTTAAACAGTTTTTCAATAATAAAATTGCTCTGTAAAATTTCTTTCCTATGTTTATTGATCAAAATCTCCCATCCCCTTGTTACGGCTGTGGTTTTCTCCACTCTGCCCCCCTCCTTTCCACTGTGACATTTTGTATATTATGTGCTGCTTTTAGGCCTGGATTGGCATTTCTAAAGAAAAAGAAAAAAACAGGAAAAAATCCCCTTCCTCTCCCCCTTCCCCCATGTAACTATTTTCCATAGAGCTTTTTCCATACCCTTGTATCTTCACCTTTTGTATTTAATTTTAAAGTTAAATTTTAGAGTTATTGTACTCAAGAAACCTGGATGCAATATAGATACTATATTAAAATGTATTGGTATGTAAGTTTTAATAAAGCTATTTTTTAAAAAAGAAGAAGAGTTGGTTTTTATATGCCGACTTTCTCTACCACTTAAGAAAGAATCTAACTGGATTATAATCTCCTTCCCTTCCTCTCCCCACAACAGACACCCTGTGAGGTAGATGGGGCTGAGAGAGCTCTAAGAAAACTGTGACTAGACCAAGGTCACCCAGCTGGCTTCATGTCTAAAAGTGGGGAAACCAACCTGGTTCACCAAATTAGAGTCTGCCACTCATGTGGAGGAGTGGGGAATCAAGCTTGGTTCTCCAGATTAGAGTCCACACCTCCTAACCACTACACCGCACTGTAGTATACAGTAATGAAAACTCTGAGTATAGGAAACGTAAAAGTACTAGCTATCAGCTGCCTACTGCTCCAGTCTACCTGTTATTGCTGCCTGAGGTACTCCCCCAACAGTAGATTTTCTCTCCTTCCCTGTACCATGCCCAGGGCTGCACTGTAGACACTGTTCAGGGTTCAGAATTCCCAGAATACAGTGATTGACCAATGCCTGAGCACTGCCGCCTGGTAATTGTGGTTGGGGTGTGCACTTGACCCACCCATTAATTCTTTTGGGTGGGCATAGGCACTGGCAAGGGGTCAGGGGGTTGAGGGGACCATTTTGTAAGCATTTTACCTGTTTTCTAGAGAACATATGGTCAATTGTATGAGTTTCAGAATACTACAAGAGGACTTGTAGTGGAGGGGAAATTATACCCCTCCCAAATATCCACACTTGTCCATGCTTATTTTCCTGTTGCTTTGCCTGATCACCGACTTTCCTTCCCCTAACTCTGGCTAACCCATATCTTAAAACAAAACAAACAAACAAAAATTTTGGGGGAGTTTTTGGGATGTCTGCACATGCAAAGTCATTGCAAGTTACTTTGGGTTCTCTCTCCCTCCCCCTTCCTACTTATCAGCTTTTTATACTGTTCTGCAAACCTGTGATTTGTCCCAGAAAGGCCACCTAACTCTCTTAGATAAATGACAGCTAATATAGAAAATATGGGAGGGAAGGCAGCAAAGTATATAGCCCAATCTCATCAGATCTCAGAAGCTAAGCAGGGAGATCTGCAATGAAGACTGCAGAGGAAGGCAATGGCAAACCCCCTCTGCTTCTCACTTGCCTTGAAAGCCCCTTGCTGGGGTTGCCACAAGTCGACTGCAACTTGAGGACACTTTACACACATAATATAGAAAATATGTTAAGTTTTACTGTGATGTCATGTAAGGTTTGATAAACATGGTAATTTGATTTCACTTATATGGTATGATGGAGTGTAACAATTGCAGTCTTTTCAGTTTGATTAGTTCCTGCTTGGATGCATATACCTAATTATTATCCCAGGAACATCCCTGTTTTCATCGGTGAAATGTTGGTGGGTAAGGGACTCTTCTAGTTGCTGCATCTTCCTCATGGATGTTGTAAGCATAATATAGTTTGTTATTCTGTCCATATTACTTCCCATAAATAAACCATAATGACTGCCAGTTTGGGAACTGATGGAAACCATCCAAGACAAATGTTTTATGATTTACAGCCTAGTAGTGTGCATTACTTAATGAAAAGTGTGCTTAAAATTGTAATCTCTGCTATATAAAATTTGTTATGTATGCAGCAGAAAGCAAGGCTCATGTTGAGCTTGAAGTCTGCTCCAGGCTCATTCGCCTGTGTGTTCCTATTGGACAGCGTTTAAAGCCACCCAATCACAGACTTGGCTTGCTCCTGAGTTCCCATTGGACGATGGACTACTACCGGCCAATTGCGGACTTGGGGTGTGTGGCTCCGGGTGGTTGGGTGGAGCATATAAGCCAGGGTGTTGTGCCCTTACAGTTCAGTTAGGGTTACTTCTATACAGTTCAGAGCCTTCTAGTGTGTTAATAAACAGTTGTGTTGGAACTCTGTCTCCAGCCTTGTGCTTCACCCACGCATATATTAAAAAAATTCTTTCAGCAATAATTTGAGGATTGGATGCTAGAACATGCTTGTGTACTCTCCTTTTTCTAAATTGCTCAGAGGGCCCATGCAGGCTTCTATATTAATTAAATTATGGAATATTACTGTCATGTGGGTGAAAAGCACACTCTCTCATACTCCCTTTATATTGAATAAGTGGGTACCTGCAAGAAACTTGCAGGGAGGGGGCATTCCCCTCACCTGTTTCCTCCCTTCTCCCCTTACACCTTTGCCTCTCATTCTTTCACCATCCTGCCACCCCTTCTCTTACTATCTCCCCCATGCCTGTCACTCTCTCTGCCCCCTACCCATCATTCTCTCTTTCTGCCCCCACCTCATCACTCTCATTCTGCTTCCCTACCCCATCAACCTCTTTCTCACTCTTTCTACCTTCCTATCCAAGCACTCTCTCTCTCTCTCTCTCTCTCTCTCTCTCTCTCTCTCTCTCTCTCTCTCTCTCTCTCGGTTTGCCCCCCCCAAGTAGGGTTGCCAACCTCCAGGTACTAGCTGGAGATATCCTGCTATTACAACTGATCTCCAGCCAATAGAGATCAGTTCTCCTGGAGAAAATGGCCGCTTTGGCAATTGGACTCTATGGCAGTGAAGTCCTTCCCCTCCCCAAACCCCACTCTCCTCAGGCTCTGCCCCAAAAACCTCCCACCAGTGGCGAAGAGGGGCCTGGCAACCCTACCCTCAAGGCTCCCCCCCCCCACATTGCCACTCTCGGCAGCTCACCGAGAGTAGTTAAGGGCACCCTGCTGAGGCTTCCCCCCCACCACTGCCGAAGCAGCCACCGGGCTCCTGAGTGATGCCGCAGCAGCAGCAGCAGACACCACCACCAGGACCTTCAAAGGTAAGTGCATTATCTGCACATGCACAAACAATATTTTATTTAATTTGGGGAAGAATTTAAATGCCTCTATGCTGTTCGACACGAACCAAAGTGATTGGCTCACATATGACTGACACTTTCAAACACAGTAAGTTTGGTTTTCAACACATTTGGGCCAAATTCACAGCATCCCTAATTATGAGCTCATCAAAATTGTTGAGAAACAAAGTGTCAAAGTTTACAGCATGCCTACCAGTTATCAGGATAGTGCTTATTTCATATATAAAGGAGCTATGGCAATACCACTGAGATGATAGCCTACCACATCCAAGACATTCTTGAATGCAGCCTATTCTTCATCCATTCTCTATGGTACTGTGTGGATGTTTTTCAAGATCTGGTGTTTGTACAAACTATGTTATATATGTGCTCGTGAAAGGGTTTACATTGAAAGTATGGACAGCATTCCATTTCTTCAAGCGTCCCAATAATGTCCATGCCACAGCAAGCTGAGCAGCTTGGCTCCTTGCCACCCTATACAACCCAAGATTTCTGGTGCAAAATACACACTTATATGGGTCATTCTGTGAGATAATCTTTTTGCAAGAGCAGGACAATAGTACGAGATAGAATGTCTGTTCCATGAAGCTGTGCTAGATTATGAAAGCCACTATTTGGGACTAGAGGTGATGTTTCTTCATCTACTCTTACTCCCTTCTCTTTGCAGTATTTATCAATTTAATTGAGTGAGGAAAGCACTTCATTATGCGTGTGGCCTTCAGAAACCATGGCCGTCAGAAACCAGGAAACCCTCAGGGATGCATAGCAAGGGATCATAGAGCCAGTTAGAAAATCAGAGTGAAACTCTTGACAATGAGAGTCATTTGATACAGTAAACAGAGAACTCTAAATTTGACATGAAAAAGCAAGTTTTTGTTGGCTTCACATATAAAAAATAGCCATACAAATGTTCAGGTCGTATGAGGTAATGATATCTACATACAAATGCATGGCATCTATGAAGTAATATTATCTTAATAAGGACCTTGGAAAACTAATTAATTTTCTCTGTAGGTCACTTCGACTCTTACTTGGCTTTAGCAAACTTTTAGTAAGCAAAACTGAAAGAACTGAACACAGATTACCCCCTCTCCTTTGAGTGACATCAGTATCAATATGGTCTTTTCAAGAATTTTTCCCCATGTTCCCAGGGGGTATCACAAATTTAAAAGAAACAAAAACAAAAACCCATATTCATGAATCCCTACATCAAAGGTGGTTTCATGATCTGGAATTTTAATATTGCTGTTTAATGTTCCTGTTTTGATTGAATTTGTGATTTTATATTGTTTTATACTGTTTTCGCTTTATTGCATTGCAAATGACCTCAAATGTTTCTTAGAGTAGAAAGATGCATGTATATTTTAAAAATAAACACATAAAATCAGAGAAGAAGTGGGCAACATTATCTGGAAAAGTGTTTAGCAAACAGGTCACCAAGGGCTATGTAGAATTCCCTTACTTATATCACCTTGAGGCATAGAGTTGACTACGACAAAAGTTCTACTGAATGGTACTGAAATGCCATGGTGGATAAGGAGTAAATTTTATCATCCGGCATCCCTGCTTTAAAATAGGCAATAGCTCGTGTGTGGTTGGACTAATCCTGGGCTTCTTTCATCTGCAACCTGCCCATCATCCTTGCCACGTCATATGGTGATGTTTACAGTAATTTCCCCTTTTCAAAACAATTGCCTCTCAAAAGAAAGCATCGGCTCCAAAGTAATAGAGCTTCCATTACATACATATGAGTCATAAACAGTGTGGCACTGAGAAAAGAGGAGAGGAGCCAATCCCCATTTTAATAAATCCTCTTGAACTGGAAGCGTGGCTGACACATGTGGCCCAGCTCATGCATTATTCATTCATTCATCTCCTTCGTGACCAAACACGTTCATATTTCGGAAGCTTGGTGAGTTTCAGAAGTATTCTCCTGCATTTTCCAAATGAAGGGCAATTTATTTTTTTAAAGTGCTCTGGCCAAGAGTTCATCCAATTACATTTTGCTGGTACAAGAACACTGAATAATGTCACCTTATGAAGAGTATCAGAGAGACTAGGCAAGAGCATGTTAGAATATGGTATTAATAACTCCCAATGAATATGTTTGCTTATAAAAAGCTACCATGTAATTAGTTGTCATTTGAGAAAGTGTGCATGCGGTCATCCTCATAGTATCAAGGAGAGCTATCTATAAAAGCAAGCCAACTTTTTATTGCTTTGTACTTTGACTATAAATCAAAGAAAAAAAGCTGTCCCTACCCAGCAACAGCAAACTTTGTCAGCCTCTCCCTGCTGAGTTGGATGCTAAGCAATTGTGATTGTTCCATGCAGCAGGGTCAGAGCTGAAGCTGACCCTCACTGCTCCGTGAGTGAAACTGTTAAGAACGACAACAAACATCTTCCCACACAGCAGTTTAGTGGTTGTCTGATTACTAAGCTGTAGACTGGGATTGTTTTGTCCTGCAAACAAATACAAAACCAGGATGTCTATGTCTAGAGAGGTCAGATTTGCTGGATGTCTCCTTGCTATGACACTGCCCACAGTCTGCTCTGTCAGTCACAGATTATTCTCAGCCCAGCCAAATTGAAGGATACTTAAATCCAGAGAATGGAGCTGTGACTGGGCAAGATCCGACAAACCTGAAAAACGTATGAAATCTTCTATAAAAAGACACTGTGGATAAAAAGTTCCCCAAATGGTAAAAGGAACACTTGTAGCTTTGGGAAATGAATGGCTAGCCACAACAGTTTTACCAGCATTCCAGGCTTGGTTTCTGTCAGTAAAAGGCAGGAGGGGGGGCAGGGCCCTTTCCAGAGCTTTCTGGTCTTTGTGGGGGTGGGGGGACTCATCAGGGCCAGGCCTGGAAGTAACCACTGGATGTCTTGCTACCACCTAACTTGCATGACTCACCTCAGCTTAGATGCTGGCTACTGTTCAACAGCAGCCACCCTATGAAAGCCAGTGTGGTGCAGTCGTTAGAGTTTGAAATTAGGGTCTGGTAGACCCTGGCTAAAATCACCAGTCTGCCATGGAAACTCGCTAGGTGATCTAGGTGACCTTGGGCCAATCACATACTGTCAGCCTAAACTAAACTGCAGGGTTGTTGTGAGGATAAAAAGGAGAGGAGAATGATGTAACCTGCTTTGGTCCCCACTGTGGAGAAAAGCAGGATATAAATGAATTAAATAAATATAGCTGAAGATGGGAGGCTGAGAAGGAGTGAGAGAGCATGGGAAAGAGGAGAAGATATGAGGGTTGCCAGGAGGATTGAAAGAGGGAGAGGGATACATGGGAAAGTGAGGTGACACAAGTCCTTGTGGGTTCCTTACCACAGAAGTGGGACTGGCCCAGCAGACAGCACCACACAACTGAGCCATAATTTTCATGGGTACAGGCTGCCGGTGGGTGGTGGACATTGTAAATGGGCAGGCAGATAAAGATAGGTTGGCTGTTGCATGGGAAGAAAAAGGGGAGAGGCTATGGGGGCTTTCAGGAAGGGAAAGAGAAAACAAAGCAGGGGGGGAATGAGATACCCTCCTCCCCACAAGTCCTTGCAGGATCCCTGCTTGAATGAAAAAAATTGCCACAAAGTGAATGCAGCTGTACTAAAGAGAAGGAGCCCTGACCTGGATGGCCCAGGCAAGCCTGATTTCGTCAGATCTCAGAAGCTAAGCAGGGTCAGCCCTGACTAGTACTTGGATGGGAGACCAAGGGAGGTGAGCTCCCCCTCTCTGGCAGTCTTCAAGCAGCGGCTGGACATACACTTATCAGGGATGCTCTCTAGGCTGATCCAGCATTGAGCAGTGGATTGGACTAGATGACCCAGATGGCCCCTTCCAATTCTATTATGCTTCCACCAAGGAATACTAGGGCTGTTATACAGAAGAAGTAAATGGCAAACCACCTCTGTTAGTCTTTTGCCTTGAAAACCCTGGGTGATTTTGGGCCACTCATATACTTTCAATCTAACCTACCTCATAGGGTTGTTGTGATGATAAAAAGGAGGAGACGAGAATAATGTAAGCTGCTTTGGTCCCCACTGTTGAAAACAGTGTATAAATGAAGAAAAATTATATAGCTGACGATGGGAGGAAAATAAAAGGTAGGTTAATGAATGGGTGAGGAGAGAATGAGGCAGAGAAAGGAAAGAGGACATGAGGGTTGCTAGGAGGTGGGAAAGGGAAATAATATGGAGAGGATGATAAGGAGAATGTGAGGCACCCTAGTCCACAAGTCCACAAGTCCTACCATTCAAGTGGCCCTGGCCCAGTGGTTGGGACCACACAACTGGGCCATAGTTTTCCTAGGTAGAGGCTGCCGGGGGAGATGAGACAAAGCTGAAGGTGTGGGGGACAGGTAAAGATGTGCTGGAAGGAGAAAAGGAAGTAAAAAAAAGGGGAGAGGCTATGGGGGCTTTCAGGGAAGGGAAAGAGGAAATGGTGGGTTAGGGGGAATTATATGCCTCCTGCAAGTTCTTGCTGGTTCTCGTTTATAAATAAATAAATAGGAACACCACTGGAAACACACTTAGAGGATGCATAATTTACAAGTATTATTTGTATTTATAAGATGCCTAGAATTGCTGAGAGCTTACAAAAATTAAAAATAAAACAGGACTGGCCTATAGGCCAATAATCTAAAGATGGGTAAAGGAGATATATTACAAGGGGAAGGGAAAAGAAAAGGAAAGCAAATGAAAAAAAAAAGCTGGGGTGAAGAGGCATGTTTTAAGGAGGAGCCAAAATGCAGAGAAAGAAAAAAGATTTCAAACAAAAAAGGGTACTCTCCTGGTAGGGGCCTTCATGAGAAAATGGCCACAGGTGAAGAATAAAAAGGATAACCTTAAAGTTCAGTTGGTATCTATGGTATTAAGGATCTAAAGAGAGAGAACTGGAAATAAAAGCATCTTTTCATGCTTCCAGCCTAATACGCAAAGGTATGACTCATTCATTTCACTTGCAGTGAGATGCATGAAGTAGATACTCATTGCACTCTCGGTCTCTCTCTCTCTTTCTGGTAGAAATGTTGGAGTTAGGGCTGTTGGGAAGGGAAATCGGGAAAATTCGGGTTTGGGGTTAAATGGCCTTTTTTTATTTGGGAAAACCCAAATGCCTAATTTCCCTATGCCGGTATAGGTGGAAATTTGGCTTTAAATTCGGGATTCCCGAATAATTTGGCCATTTAAACCCATTTAAATCAATTCTCAGCTTTTTGCAGCTCTGGGGAGGGCATTTTGCAGGTAGAGATCCCAAATTTTCAGGGTCGCAGGAAGGGACTCTCCTTGCAAAACCCCCCAAGTTTGGTGAAGATTGGGTCAGGGGGTCTGGAGTTATGGGGTCTGGAAGGGGGCACCCCATTCCCCCATTGGAATGCATTCAAAACTGTTTGTATTGGTTTGAATGGAGCTGTGGAAAGACATTGCTAAAAAAGCTGGATATTCAGGAATGGCAAATTCAGCTTTGCCAACCTCCTGGATTTTGTGGACTCGGTAAACCTGAGCCAGAAATTTACCGAATTTGCATTTATTCGGTATTTTTCCACTTCGGTTTTTACCGAATCAACAGCCCTAGTCAGAGTTGACTTATCAGTAGGGTTGCCAACGTTCAGGTACTAGCTGGAGATCTCCTGCTATTATAACTGATCTCCAGCCAATAGAGATCAGTTCACCTGGAGAAAATGGTCGCTTTGGCAATTGGACTCTATGGCATTGAAGTCCCTCCCCAAACCCTGCCCCAAAAACGTCCCGCCAGTGGCAAAGAGGGACTTGGCAACCCTACTTACCAGCTCTATATGAATACAAGATGCATGGACAATAACTCTTGCAACCTCTCTAGCTATCCTTGAAAAATGTCCTCGGACTGAAAATGATTCCATATTGCTTATTACCCCACTTTTGGCAGGTTCGCCTTGATGACATAAATTTCCCTTCAGCAATGCATAACCAGAGTATCGGCTGCATCAAGCCTTTCCTAGATGCTATGGTTTGACGTTTTTGCCTTTCCTTAGCTGACATCTGTGTGCTTCGTAAGGTCAGCTATTTACTCCCCAATATGAGTCAAACATTCTGCACGATATTGCAGCCAGAAGCCTTTTCTGGGCTCAGGTCTATACGTGAAAACAGAAACAAGGGACACAGAAGACAGATCAACTTAGCCTGTCACAGGTGATTAGATTTGTATCTAGAAAAGAAACACCAATGGTAAATGTTGCTGCTGGAGCAATTAAATAACAACAGAATATAAGATAAAACCCCATTCTTCAGGCTGAATTAGGGTACCACAAAGCATGTCTTAGTTCCCTATTAAAGATTTTTGTGTGTGTCTTTGAGCAAACCCTTTACTGTCCTTTACTTGTTTTCTTCAAATGCAAAATGGAAACAAGTATGTTTCTTTCATTAGAGAAAAAAGCACTGCTTTCCCCCTAAGGAAATTTTCAATGACCCACTACTGCTTAATACTGTTGACCATCTTTTAATGTGTCTCCTGCTTTTCATACTGCTCTTGTTCGATATTGAAATTTGTTCTAAATCACATTGTATTGTTTTATAATGGTTCTTGGAATTTTATGCAATTTGTTGTTGCTATTGTACTGGGCTTAAAATTATTTTAGAAAAAAAAAGGAGCTGTAGTGAGAGACCCTGAAATCCTCTCCCACTCTGAGTAGAGAATGCTGGGCTGGATGGTCCAATGGTCTAACTCAGTAGAAGGCAATTTCATATATTCAAGGCTGAAATCGTAAGCCCAGTGAGACTTAGTTCTGAGTAAATATGCATATGATCATAATGAACCTTATTCCAGCATTTTAAAGGATTGCCTGTTCTGACCTCCTAGATAGCAAAATACAGAGGCAAAATGGTTTTGATTTTCTAGTGGTGCTGTGTGCAATCTCTTTGTCCCTACTGTAAAACATTTAAAGAACCAGTTCAGCAAATTCCATTGCCCTGAAAGGATGGAAAACCCTCAGTAAATCTGATGACACAAAGACCTCTACACATTTACAAAACAGTGGTGGTGCTTCACAGATTGCTA
Source organism: Euleptes europaea (assembly GCF_029931775.1). NCBI lineage: Eukaryota > Metazoa > Chordata > Lepidosauria > Squamata > Sphaerodactylidae > Euleptes > Euleptes europaea. The sequence continues at coordinate 44,192,185 of NC_079319.1, forward strand.
TGGTGGTTCTTTAAAACTGAACAGCTCCTGGATTACTCCAGTGATGTTACTCCTAAAGTTACAGATAAAGGGGGACTTATATACGTTCATAGGAGCCCCTTGGTGCAGAGTCTTAAGCTGCAGTACTGCAGTCAAAAGCTCTGCTCACGACCCGAGTTCGATCTCGACGGAAGTCGGTTTCAGGTAGCCGGCTCAAGGTTGACTCAGCCTTCCATCCTTCCGAGGTCGGTAAAATGAGTATCCAGCTTGCTGGGAGTAAAGGGAAGATGACTGGGGAAGGCACTGGCAAACCACCCCGCAAACAAAGCCTGCCTTGGAAACGTCGGGATCTGACATCACCCCATGGGTCAGGAATGACCCGGTGCTTGCACAGGGGACCTTTACCTTTATATATGTTCAAGTCCCAGACCTGGGTTCCTAGGGACCTTTTAGTCTTGGTATTCACAAACATAGATTGGAGAAGTATTCCCCCATGAGAGGAAAGAGGCACTTGCAGTGACCTAGATTGACTTTATTGGCTAAAACGGGGAGGAAGATTAGAAGGTGGGCAGTTTGAAAGGCAATTAAAAGTACCTTGGTAAATTCAAACAGCAATTGGCAGTAAAATACTTTGGCATATTTCAAAATAGCAATTTGCAGTAAAGTTCCTGTCAAGTCTGAATAATCGCCAGCAGCAAAACACTTTGGAAAATCCAGATAAAGTGATTACCTAATCAGTTCCTAATATCTTTGGTAATTACTCAGTTGTGTCTTACCTGCTGCTAGTTTACCTGAAGCCTACCCGAAAGACAGATGATGATGTGCATGCATATCTCCTAATAGGGACTGGAGAGGAAGGAGGCTTAGGTTGTTTATGCATGGGAGTTTTACGTAAGGTTCGCCCTTGCTGGACCCACACTTTCCTGTTGGGAATCTATGCATCAGCAGTCTCCAAGCTCAAATCAAAAAGCATTTGAGTCCCCACCCCTTAAAATGCTGCTTTGTAATTGGCTGTAGCACTACTGTGAGAGAAAAATCCTCCCCTCCCGAAAACCCAATTGCCACATTAAAAAGCATTTTTAAAAAATGGAGCTTTTAAAAAGGAATAGGGGGGACCCAAGCCTCGTTTCTAAAATCCTTTCTTCTGCTCAGAAAGAACTCAAAGAATTTTAATGCCCGCCCCTTGACATGCTGCTTTGTAATTGGCTGTAGTGCTGTCTGTGAAAAAAACATCACTCCCCCAAGCTTCCGTGTCCCACGCTTTGCCTTATGCATGGAAATTTCACCAAAGAGATGGAAAAATTGGGTTAATTGGGGCGATGGAAAAATTGGGTTAATAGAACAACGGAAAGGCCTGGGATTTGTGAGGGCTGGCAGCGAGGTCATCTCTAATGGACAGAAAACTCATGCATAACTCAGGGGAGGTGCTGTGGCTCAGTGTTAGAGCATCTGCTTGGCATGTAGAAGGTCCCAGGTTCAATCCCTGGCATCTCCAGTTAAAAGGGACTAGGCAAGTACGTGATGTGAAAAACCTCTGCCTGAGACCCTGGAGAGCTGCTGCTGGTCTGAGTAGACAATACTGACATTGATGGACCAAGAGTCTGATTCAATAGAAAGCAGGTTCATTCATGTGTCTATTTAGGGGACTGGCTGTGGCTCAGTGGTAGAGCATCTGCTTGGCATGCAGAAGGTCTCAGTTTCAATCCCCGGCATCTCCAGTTAAAGGGACTAGGCAAGTAGGTGATGTGAAAGGCCTGAGACCCTGAAGAGCCGCTGCCGGTCTGAGTAGACAATACTGACTTTGATGGATCGAGGATCTGATTCAGTATAAGGAAGCTTCATGTGCTCATGTGTTCAACAACCAAGACAGACCGGGATCAAACGGGAGTGAAAGTACCAATGCATAAACAACCTTAGATGGGAAAAAGTGAAAGGCCCTCGGCTGGCAGGATGTGTCAATGAGCAGCCTTGGGAACAGGGGAGAAAGATGCATGGGGAAGGAGGAGTCAGCAGGAGAAAAGAGACGGGGAGGCTGAGAGGGGTTTTGGGAGATCCAGAGAAGGAGGCTCTGATGCACAAAATGGGAGCTGGGTAATAAGGGAAAGGAGCACAAACAGTGAGGGGGATAGTGAGAGAGGGAGGGAGGGAGGGGAAGACAGAGAGAATAATATACTCTTCCTTTATTGAAGGGTGAGCATCATTTCCATTCTGGGGAGAGAAGTTCCAAGGGGAGACCTGTCAAAATGCTGGGGACAAAGAAGCCTCCTTTAAACCTAAAAATCAGCACCTTTTTCTGCAAGCTGAAGGAAAAATAAACATTCAGGGTACTCTGATGGGGATGCTAACGAGGCAGGTGATTAAGTTATCCTGTTGATGAATGGCTTGATTAGGCAGTTCGGTATTGTCAGGAAAGCTCTTAATGGGAAAGGAATGTAAGGTTATTGTCCAACAAACTCATTTTGGCCTTGGCGTGAAGGATCCCAGAGAGTCACAAGGAGTCCTTGATTGGGGCGTCTGACCCAGTATCCCATTGGAAACTGGCTGTCTCTTCAGGAGATGCAGTTAAGTGCACATAGTATGATCACAATTCACTGGCTCTATATAGAATGGAATCTCTCTGTAGCTCTGGCTGCCTAAGGCCCTGGGATTCGAGAGAGTGAGGGGTGGTGGTGGGAAGGAACTACTAAATTCACACAAGTGTCCAACAACAGGGTGCTTTACTATAATCAGGCAGCACCTGTATTAAACCGATGCACCACTAAATGTAGGCAGCATGGTCTAAGTAGCCTGGACTCCAAGGCAAGTAACAAATTTTTTGTCAAGCATTAAGATGGGTTTCTCCCCTTACTACTACTTTTAGACTTCTCTCTGTGTCCCCTTCTAACAACATCTATGTATGAGCTACAAGACAGCAGTAGCCAAATGACACGGAGAGAATTCACAGCTGAAGAGAGATGTAAGTTAAATTGCCAGTCAACCAAACAGGTTCACTGAGAGCAAAGCAGCCACTCAATATTTATAGTCCACCTTTCTCACACAGACTCAAGGAAGAATTGAACCATAGCATAAATATTCAGATGACACATTAAGTGGTACAAAAATTACATAATAGGATCCTCCTTACAATAAGCTATACACAATAGAATAGACCACAGTCCCTAATCATTTATCCAAGTACATTTGTGAACCATTTCACACAGTGCAACCCTATTACTTGCGTAGAAGAGCCCTGTTGAATAATTCAGTTTTGCATAGTTTGTGGAAAGCCAGGAGCATGGGAGCTTTCCTACTCTCCTCGGGCAGGCCATTCCATAAACTGGGAGCCACAACAGAGAAAGCATGTGGACAGGCAGGTCTTGGTTTTGCCCATTTGCAGTTGGCACCCACAGAGCATACGGAGAGAGGCGGTCCCCCAAATTAGAGGAGCCAAGACCATGAAGGGCTTTGTATGTGACAACCAATACCTTAAGCTGAGTCCGGTAACAAATGGGCAGCCAATGGAGTTTCTGTAGAGTGGGAGTAATATGCATGCTCCATCTACTTCCCGCTAATAATCGAGTGGCGGCATTCTGGACCAGTTGGAGTTTCCAAGTTGATTTTGAGGGGAGACCAGTGTACAGTGCATTACAGTAGTTAGTCTTGATGTTACTGTGGCATGGATCCAGGTGGCCAGGTCAGCTGTCTCAAGGTTAGGGACCATCTTATGGGCTAGGTTGAGTTGGTAGAAAGCACTTTTTGCAGCTGCGTTAACTTGCTTCTCCAATAGAACCTCAAGGCTAAATGAGTCAGCAAGGGTCAGTTAAACTCCATCAAAAGTGGGGAGAACAATGTCCTTCAAGACTTCCACCTTCCCAGCCAGCATTATATCTGTCTTTTGGGGGGTTTAGTTTCAGTTTGTTCATGTTTAGCCAGTTAACCACAGCAGATAGACAGCAATTCAGGACTTCTACCACACCATCAGATTTGGATAAAGATATATAGAGCTGAGTATTGTCAGCATATTGATGACAACCAACCCCCAAACAATGAATGACTTGACCTAGGGTCTTTACATAAAGATTGAAAAGCATGGGGGATTGAACTGCGCCCTGTGGAACCCCACAATATAGGTTCCACACTGATGACAACTGCTTTCCAATAGCAACCCTTTTAGTCCGATCTATAAAGAATGATTTGAACCAGTTCAGTGCATATCCCGGTATCTACTTCTGTCTTCAGGTGCCTCAACGAGATAGCATGATATACTGTATCAAAGGCTGCAGATAAATTCAATAAGAGCAACACAGAGGCTTGGCCTTTGTCTACACTCAGATGGAGGTCAATCAACTCCAGCTAACAGAGCCGTCTCCATTCCGTAGCCTGGCCAGAAGCCAGACAGAAAAGGGTCTAGAGTAGATGAGCTATCCAAGAAGATCAGGAGTTGGTCTGCCACCACTCTCTCAATCACTTTGCTTAGAAAGGGTAAATTAGAGACCAGGCAATAACTAACCACTTAAAACCCATTCCTACAGAAAAATTAAGTATTGGATGGATAATTGCCTCTTTGAGTGGCCAAAGGAAGGTGCCCTGAGTTAGGGGATGAATTATAATAGATACTAACGGCTTCTTGATGCGGTCATTACATAATTTATCAGCCAGGAAGGGCAAGGATCCAGGGCGCAAATAGTGCCTTTCAAAGATCCTAGGGTCTTGTTTGGTAGTCTCTTCTGGAGCAAATGCCCACAGGAGTGATGGAAGCAGTTTTTAACAAAAATGATGTTTTTCTATTGCCTATTAAAATTCTCAAGGGAAAGCATGACTGAGTAAAACACAGGGAACAGATACAGGCTACAATAAGGCTAATTTACCTTCTAAGGGCACATCACAATGGATGAATAATCTACATCTGAAAGGATGAAAGGGGAAGTATTGAATCAGTGATCTGCATCCGCTGCTGGCTGTCATCCCATAAAAACCACTAGCAGTCAGGATTGAGCAACCATGGTGGGGCAGTCTCTCCATTTCCCCAATCACATTCTTATAGGAAAAGAAGCTATTATTACATAGCATGGTTGACATTCAAACAATAATTTTATGTTTAAAAAATACAGTCACATTTTAGTTCACCCCCCGAATTATTGCCCTTTGGAATTGTTCACACATCGATCAGGAGTGCAATTACATGTGTTAATGAAACGATGGCTTCTTTCTTGAGCACCAAGTCTTCTATTCCACTTCTTTTCCTCTTGAGCCATCAGGGCTATTTGTACTTTATGGTTATTATGTCAAGGAGTCATGATGAGGGCAGAAGATCTTGGGCTCTGTCTTTGCTCTGGCTAATGGCGCTTGGTGTGGTTTGTATAAAATCATTTGAAGTTAGGAAAATTACTATACAGGAGAAGGAAACACACCACTTTCATCTTACAACTGAAGATATTTATGGTGGTTCATGTGTGATATAGCATCCATAACTTACTGATTTCAGTGGAATCTGCTTCCAAGACAGCATGTTTATAAGGGGGTGTTATACTGTTAGAGTGTCTTTCGTTTCAAATAAATAGAAAAAAGATGTTGAACATATTTTGGTGCCTAAATGTTAACATGAACCAATTCCTTACGTAAATGGCTGAATGGAACTAGAAAAATTCAGAATGAAAGTTATGGTTTGAAGCGTCCTCTAGTGGTGGTTTTTCAGTGCTGCAATTTGCTATTACTAAATATAGTGAGAAATGCATGCTCTCAAATAGAAAAAAGGTTGCATGTAGCTGCATTAGTCCAAAGCAAAATTCACATTTAAAAGCCATGCAATACCTTTCATCAGGCCCAACAAAAATAACCCAAAACAGTGTACAGAGTTTCAACAATATATTATCATTTCATGCAATTTCTACATCGTTCAATATGCCATGTCAAAGTTCTATTTCAGCTTTGTTCCAGATTTTTACCTCGTTTTAATGTCCACAATCCTAATCCTATTACATTGTTCATTTGGCTGTCCTCTCCTATTGACTGCATGGATTTACACTGTTATCTGCCTTGAGTCTCAGTGAGAAATAACACACATAAAACAAACAAGTAGATTCTCCAGAACTCTTCTTCAAGCTGAACTTTTTTTTAAGTACCACAAAACAGATGGGGATAGGGTTGCCAAGTGCCAGGTGGTGGCGGGCAAACCCCCGCCAATCCACCTGGCTGCCCTCTGACCAGCTGAGGGTCGGTGGGCAACCCGTGCAAGCGGCGACACGTCACTTCCTGGTGTAAAGGGCCGGTTTCCGCTGGGAGCTTGAGTGGAAACTGGCCCTTTGCAATGCAGCACTTCCAGGTGTAAACCGGAAGTGATGAAGCATTTCTGGGCTAGTGCGACCCCCCCCCTCCACTCCAAAAACCTCCCACCAAAGAAGAAGGGGGACCTGGTAAGCCTAGGTGGGGAGGAAATGAAAGAAGTCTTAAGCCTTCAACTTGAAAGTATTCTGTGTAAAATGCTGAACACGTAAGCAGATTTAAAATGGTGCCATGCCACTTTCCCTTGGCCTTCTGGGAAGAAGAAACCAAAAATGAAAACATCAGTTGAAAACACAAAGGCCAGAGGTTCATCAAAAGTCTCCTGGTCATCAAACATAACATACAGGTTCCTTAAAAGACCGAGAGTGCAAGAGAAACATGGTAGTGATATTTATAATACTGGCAGTTAATTTAAATTGATGAACAAGACAAAGTCTAGCAGGGGGAATACTTCACAGAGCTTTTCCGTGGTTGGAAGTTCTAACCACAGAGAACAACTGTCTTGCCTCTTCCCCTCTGTTGTAGGCCAACATGGCTCCCCCCCCCATTTTGCTCCTGACTCCCCCTACTTCAGAAGCAGCATTTCAGGGAGTGCTTCCTCGCTCATTTCTTTCCCACTGCAACTCAAAATAACCCCCAAATTGTTGTTCTTGGTCATCCCCTATCCTCCAGGAACAGCATTTTGGGGGAGCATGTTAGGCTGCAGTGGGGGGATGTGAACAAAGTTGCACTATGTGGATGGAAGTAATTTTGACCATGGGAGACACTCCATGGGATCAACCTCAATTGAATTCAAACTGGGTAGTGTTACCTTGTGGTTCAGAGAAACACCCAAGCACAGTCTTTTCCCAGGTTCTTTCCCCTACAATTGAAAATCTGTCAGACCTCAGTACGTCGCGTTTCTTGCATAGGGAACTTCACTCCAGACGTAGTCGTGAGTTTAAAGTTTTATTAAGAAAGTCAGCGAGTTCAGCAAGTCATAGAAACTTAAGGCTAGAATACAGACATGTGGAAATACTGGTACATTTATAGGGTACATACAATGGGGTTGATTAGTTCAGGGTACAATACAAAAAAACGAGGAGCGGCAGAGTTGTCTTGATAGTTCAGTTACAAGGAAACAATACGTAAGTTAACAGCCGGTAACTACTTAAGAAAATGCATACAAGAAATTATAGCTAGATGATCTCCAGAGCTCCCAGGCATTGTTCCGCAGGACCTGGTATCCTACTACTCGGGCGGGTCTCCATTGTGGTGCAGATGCCAGGTGGGGACTTGTCTTATCCGGGGTTGCCAGAAAGACTTAGCTTACAAAATCTCTCCATCAGCTGAATTCAGGTACTTTCAGCATAGAAAGGGGATACATGTTGCCACCTTTTCAGGATTTTACTGTTTGTGACACGGCATCTTCATTTGCCAGAAGAGAGAAAACCACAGCATAGGTCATGTGGTCATATTTCCTAGAAACATTAAACTCACGTTCAGCATTTAGAATGCAGAACGAGATTTAGGCAAAATCAAAACACTTGGGGGTTTAACGCATGGCCAATTTGTCTCGCCTTTGTGCCTTAAAAGTAGCGAATTCCTGTGGTCTAAACGCATGACCGTCTGAGGGCAGCGCATCGGACCCACCTTAAGCGCAATTTAAGCAAAAAAAAACGGGTTAAGCAATCCTTGGTTTCTAGCGATCTTTTCGGTGCTAAACCACTACTTTTTTTTTCCTCGCTACATTACCGGAATGCCGGCGTGCGTGTAATCACACGACTAGCCAGCTACTAACCTCCTTTTGTTTAAGCTCCCAGCCCCGACAAACAGCTGAGCTGCGGGTGAGCAAGGGCAGGGCAGGTGCGAGCCGCGCTGCTGGCTGGGAAGGGAAGTGACTTGATGGGGAAGGAGAGCTCCACCCTCCTCCGGGTGGAGGGCAGAGGGTGGAAGGGGCGGAGCTTCTCTGGCCTGAAGAGTAGCCAGGGAGGAAGCAGGCTATGACCCAGGCTGGCTGAGCATAGAGCCACCCGGGTAGCCTCCGAGGGAGAGGAAAGCTCAGACTCTCCCTCGGAGAGTGGCTAGAGTGTCAGACTAGGATCTGGGAGACCCAGGTTCAAATCCCCACTCTGTCATGGAAGTCTGCTGGGTGACCTGGGACCAGTCGCACGCACACTCACCCTAACCTATTTCAGAGGATGGTTGTGAAGATAAAATGGAGGACAAGATAACCGTGTAAGCCATGGGTCCCTGTTGATGAGAAAGTCGAAATGAAATAAATAAGTCAATATGACTAAAGAGCATCCAGGGAAGTGTGGCTGATACAGGAAAAGGAGGACATAAACCAAAGTGCATGAGTCATTGTTGTTAGTTCTAGTCAAAGTGAGCTAATTCCCCTCCACTCCCTTATAATCCAGTGTCATCAGCACATACATTTAATACAAGATGTTCATGGTTTTTGAGTCTATTTGTTTTCTGCATGACTGTGGAACAATTGTCCACCAGTTCTCCAGCAGATGCAGTAAACAGACAACCAGGGAGCATACAATGGAGTTCAGGGTGGAATTTATTTGTCCGTTTTGCAAGTGCCAAATGAAGTCTGTGTGCTGACACAATCAACAGAAAAGCAATCATAGCCATGGCAGTCATACCCTTGGAGGGTTTTTACGGCTGCTTGCCACAAATGCCTATTTTATCTCAGTGTTTCCTATTTATTCAATTTTCTGTTCTGTGCAAGTAGGAAATGTTTTTTAACAGAGAAAATTCCATTTTATTTTTCAAGAGCAGTTGACCAGATAACAACACATTTCTAGACAGTCCTTTGCACTGGGGAAGGAGGGGGGACTGAACAAGTGATTAATGTGCAGCTTCAAAAATACCTGGATAATATCAGATTTGCCCAAACTACACATTTTTCTTACTGGCTTGCAGTAATGAGTCATGAATTGTGGCTTGTATTGAAGATCTGTTCTAGCTGAACCCTATGAACCTCTAAAACTTGCAAAAACACACATGTGGTGTAGCTGTGGAGTCGTTTTTGACAATAATTGTTTAAATTGTGCTAGAAATCATGCATGTGTTTTTTTTGGGGTATTTAGCACTGGACCTGTGACCCACTGAGTGAGGAAACCTACTCTGGAAAGGGTCTTGCAGTGCTCCTTCTGAAGTCAGAATTCTGATTTAGCAGAAGGGATCCATCACGTGGGCTTGGATCCTGCCAAAAATCTCTGCTGACTGAAGAATTTCCATCAGCAGAGTGTGACATGTCTGCCTCTCCCCTCCTGCTCCAGCACAAAATGCCTCCTGAAATGTTGCTTCTGGGAGATAAGGAACCTCCAGGAACAACATGAGGGGAATTGGAGGTCTATCATGGAAAACAAGAATCAGCAAAAATTGTTCCCCTTGGGAGTGTACAAATGATCACTGGGATCCAACCCAACTCATCTCATAAATCCAAAAAGGAAAACAGGACAGCTTCACTTTGGATATTTTGGCAGTAACATCAGTTTCCCAAAACTAGTTGTTTAACAGCCCATTCCTGAGAATTGGGCCGAAAGTCAATAGGAGGCTGCGTGACCTCGCAGCCAGCGTAAGTACGTGTAATCGCATGTTTACACGTACTTACGCTGGCAGCGAGGCCAGTCTCGGCTGCGGGAGAGCGCCGCAGGACTGTGCCTCCCCCCTCCGCCGGCTTGGCCTCTCCGTGGCACCAGCAATGGCGTGGAGAGGCCACGGAGGGGCAGGGTGGGGGGAGGAGCCGGCGGCTAGTCAATTCCCTATCCCCTTTCGGCCACTTGCACCGGCAGCCGGAACAGTGTTCTATTTAGCAGGAGCAGCCTCGCTGTTTTCAATGGGGCGAAAAGCCCCAGTTAAACAAATGGTTTAATGGTGTCAGTAAAACGCCATCCCCGTACACCTCAGCTCAGGAATGGGCTGTAAGTGATGGGATTTACAGCTGTTGTCAAAGATAGCAAATGTAAACAAAGGTAAACAAATTAACAGCTACAATTGTGTGTGTGTATATTCTCATACTTAAATCCAGTGACTAGAGCTGTGAATGGACAAGACAGATCTTTCTACAAACCTGACATGGACATGTAGATGAACACCAGATATGCGCATTGTGCTTCATTCTTGTGCTTGGAACAGTTTCAAGAACATTCCTGAACTGCATTTACAGTAAATCAGTTGGAAGCAAGAATCCTGAACCTGCTAAATCAATATGGTTCACACCCCAGGTTGTTCTGATTCTATACTCATACTGATGGAGGCAGAAATATCTGTTTCTTCAATTGAGATTTCCTTCACACTTGAACACTGTATGGCATGCATGATATTCTATCTGCTGTTGGTGGAATGTGGTTGATTGACATACCCTGTGAAAACAAGATCACTCAGTGACGTGCTGTTCTGGATGACTCTGGTCAGGCCTGATTCAGATATAGGCATGCCCTTAAGAAGCCCTAAGCATCTAATTAGCTTTCCTATATCAGATCATTTAATTCCTGGCAAGAGCTATACCTTAACAACATTTTAGGTTCATTGTGGGTCTAGCACATTATTGATACTATTAGAGAATTTGTGTTTCTATTTTATCTTTTTTTTAAAAAAAAACAGGTTAACTATTTTACATGTTTAACATTGACAAACTCAACAGAAAATTTCACCACCCATTAATGCTACATAGATAATTAAAGACAGCAATTATATGAGTCTATAAAGATATCTTACCCAAACATAAATCAGGTCACAAGCAAGGAGCTCCTCCTTAAAAAATGGTCCCGATCCATTCAGTTGCCATATTTATAGGTTTTTAAATCATCTCACAATAGCTAGCTGTCACATTTGATAAGGGTGCACACCTGTTAGTTCCTTCTTGATAGTTTTTATCTTAACAAAACCTGTTTGAAAATAGTGATTAAACGTTTCTCATGCATCTGAATGTCTGTTGGCCCTCAACCCATCTTTGAATGAGATCTTTGCTTCTGTGTTTCACACAGTAAAATGCAGCTGCAAAGTGCACTGAGAGTGGATTGAAAGTGCATTATTTGGCATGTGTGAAAGCCCCTAACATTTTGGAATGACACATTTACGTAGGCCATTCTTATGCACTTATGTCCTCTTTATTTTAAGGTAACTCTAAAGAAATGAAAGTTAAATCATAGTTCACTTGACAGCAAGTCCCTCTTCCCTTCCCTACATTCAATGATCTTGCTTTGCTTCAGCAAGAGCTAAACTTTGTTCAGGGCAAGGGCTGGAAGGAGAAGGAATGGTGGCGCCAGGATGACACAGTTAGCTCATTAGTGCACAGCAAAACTGTCTTCTGCAGCTCTGTACTCTGCCACTGAGTCTCAGAGAGAGATCTGTCCCTATCCTCTGCCAGCGCTGCAGATGCTAGTCTGAACACAAAACCACCTAGTTTCTCTTCTGTCAAATATCAGATTGCCACTTGCTCGTATCAGCCTGGCTATGCTTAAAAAAACCAAGAACGACAAAACAACAACAACAACAACAACCCCACCATCACCACCAACAACACACACACACAACAAATACGGTGGGAAAGCAGAAATGTATACCCCATGAAGGCAGCTGCCAGTGCAGGCAGCTCTAGATTGTGCAGGAGAGCAATAAGCATGGGGAAAAGCTACAAGATAAGGGTAACAGAGTTGGAAATCTGCATTTGTATTCACATCAAGAAGTGTTAACTAAGAGAGATGTAATTTGGATATATATATCTAGAACATCTTTATCCCACCCTTCCTCCAAAGAGTTCAAGGAAGCATGCATGGATCTCTATGGAGTAGTGGTTAAGAGCGGTGGATTTTAATCTGGAGAACCGGGTTTGATTCCCCACTCCTCCCCATGAGCGAGTTGGTGAACCGGGTTGGTTTCCTCACTCCTACGCATGAAGCCAGCTGGGTGACCTTGGGCTAGTTACCGTTCTCTCTGAACTCTCCCAGCCTCACCTACCTCACAAGGTGTCTGTTGTGGGGAGAGGAAGGGAAGGAGATTGTAAGCCGTTTTGAGTCTCCTTAAAAGGTAGAGAAAGTCGGCTTATAAAAGCCAACTCTTCATCTATTCCTGTTGTGAGAAATTCTCGCAGCCCTCTTTTCTTAAGAGAGACACAGTATGTACTTACACACACACTGACAAGTACATAACACGTTCTCTCATGTGTCTTGAAACACTGTACAGCCTCTTTCCTTCATGCATATATCAACAAATACACAAATATTTCTCCCAGGCACACGCACACAAAAACCTTTGCCATCTGCAAATATGGATACATATGTTTCACATTGTTCTCTCATGGAACACTTCCATCTCTGCAGATTTCATCAGATTCTGGGGAGAAAAAAATGGTGACCTGAAAAAACAGTGACCTGAAACTCACCCTCTGAAATCAATGGGAAACCATGGAAAAACAAATCAGGCCAGAAATGTAGTGAATTGCTGAAAACTGATGAAATGAGCCAGCAAAATGAATCAAACCATTAAATGAAGCAACAAAACAAACATCTTTGTTTACATATCCCTAATGTTAAACAGTAGGCGCGTGCGGCCTAGGTGGGTGAGCGCCACCAGCCTCTCCATCCTACGCCACCCCTGGTTAAACCCTTCTGATTCTGTTGCAGCCTGCCAAATGCACAGTATGTTCCAGCCTCATCTGCACGGCACACAGATTTCATCATCCTATTTCCATCCACGTGTGAACTTTCCTGTCTAAAACAAAATTCCCTGGCTGCTGGCATGACGTAAGGGTATTGGATCACATGCACTACTATCTAGTCAAAGAAACAAATTAGTCAGAAAAAATTACTAATGCACCCCTAGCCCCCAAATCAACACTTATGTCCACCTACTAGCCTTTATTGTATAAATGTGACTCAGGTTTCTTCCACACAGGGATTCTCTCCCCATCCTCCTTGTGGAAAGTAGGAGGGGTTGGGGATTCTTTTTCCTCTGGTTTAGAGAAATCTTCAGAGTAGTTGCAGGGACATGTCCCGTCCCCCCCCCATTATGAGGCAGAACTAAGTTTTGCTTTCAAAATGGCATGGAGCAGTTTGCTGCTGTGCACTTTTAGCCCTCTAAATTAGTTTTTTTTCCCCCTTGTTTCCCTGCTAAGCTGCATGGGAGCATTACAACATGGCTTGGTGAGGAAAGAAAGGGGGTAGGGTTTCAGGGCTGAGAGAGTCCCAATATAATCACTGTGGTGCCTACACTTTTGTACAGGAGTGATGGGGGGGAGCAGGGAAGAGTGGGTGTTGGGGGCAAGGCAGCAGCAAGTGGAGCAGGAATGGGTGATGGACACCATTCCCACACTGCTTGTTGCTTCTGTGATGGCGGGGGTGGGTTTTCATGCTCCCTTGTAGAGTTGCCAGGTCTCCCCTGGCCACCAGCAGGAAATTTCCCAGATCCAGGCTGGGAAACTCATGGAGATTTGGGAATGGAGCCTGGGGAGGACAGGGACCTCAGTGGGGTACAATGCTATAAAGTCCACCCTCCAAAGCATCCATTTTCTGCAAGGGAACTGACCCCTGTAGTCTGGAGATGAGCAGTAATTCCGGGGGATCCCCATGTCCCACCTGGAGGCTGGCACCCCTACTCTCATGTGGAAGCAGCTTTTATCTAAGGAGCACAGTGCCTGGGGCAGGCCTACATGAGTGAATGAAAAAGAAAGGGAGCATTTGGGTAACAGTGCAAACCTAAGAATACTTCCCTGAGAGTAAGACCAACTTACTTATTTATTTATTTTTAAAAAATTGGTGCCACCTTTCCACCCAAATAGGATCCCCAAGGCAGCAACATCAAAACGTTTCAACATTAACTGAACATTTAAAATAAAGTATATGTAAAATAATTCAATAGGAGATATGGAGTGGGATGTTATAGCCTGATTTCATCAGATCTCTAAAGCTAAGCAAGGTCAGCACTTTGCAGAGGAAAGCAATGGCAAACCACTTCCAAACATCTCTTGCCTTGAAAACCCTATTGGCCTGGGACATGGGTCCATAACAGTGATTGGGGGATATGCTAAGCAAAACAGAAGTCTTCACCAGCTGGCAGACAAATCTCCCTGGGGAAAGTTTTGGCACTGTGACCAGAAGGCCCTTTCATGGGTTGCCACCTGTCTAATCTCAGATAGCAGGAGCATGCAAAGCAGGGCCTCCAAAGATTAATGGAAAGGATGGGCAGGTTGGCATCCTTAAAGTATGCTAGTCCCAAACTGTAGAGGACTTTAAAGGTCAGTAACAGCACCTTGAATTGAGCCCAGAAGCAAATTAGGAGCCCGTGTAGATGGGAAAAAGACTAGAGTGATATGGTCCTTATAACCCCCTCCAGTCAACATTCTGGCTGCAGCATTCTGTCCCAACTATAGCCTCCAGACAGTCTTCAAGGGTAGCTCCTCGCAGGGCATATTGTGGTAATCTAATTTAGATGTTACCAGGGCATGGACCACAGTGGCAAGATCCCAGGAAAGGCACAGCTGGCTTACCAGCCATAGCTAGTAAACACTACCCTTGGCTACCACTGCCACCTGTTTATTAAACAGGAGGCCTAGGTCTAGGAGCACCCCCAAGGTCTAGGAGCACCTGCTCCTCTAGGGGATGTGCAACCCTAACCAAAACAGGAGATATTACATTTGCTGGATCACACCTTCCCCCCATCAGTAGCACCTGTTTTGTCAGGATTATGTTTCAGTTTGTCAGCCCTCATCCATTCCAACACTGCATCCAGGCACCTGTTCTGTTTCCTCAGCCTCCCTGGGATCTGCTGGAAGTGCAAGATAGAGCTGAGTGTCATCCACATATTGGTGGTAACACTGCCCAAATCTTGGGATAACCTTTCCCAGTGGCTTAACATAGATTTTGAAAAGCATTTGGGGGGGGGGGTGGAATCATGGGAAAACCAGCAGGCCAGAGGCCAAGGGGCAGAGCAGCAATTTCCAGCACCACACTCTGAAACTTACCTTCAAGGTAGGAACAAAACCACTGCAGAACAGTGCCTCCCAGTCCCAACCCTGAAAGGCAGTCCAGAAGCATACCATGATTAATGGTATCAAAAGCCACTGAAAAGTCCAGGAGAATTATGCACTCCTCCGGCTCATCTAGTCTGCTCCCTGGTGCGAGTCATCTACCAAGATGACCAAAGTTATTTCAGTACCATAGCAAAGCCTGAAATTAGACTGGAATGGATCCTAACAATCCACTTCATTCAGGAATTCCTGAGGTTGCCCAGCCACAACTTGTTCATTTACCTTGCTCAAGAACAGAACATTTGAGACTGGACAGTACTTATTCAATTCTCCTGGGTTCATAGCTGGTTTCTTTAGGAGTGGATGCAGCACTGCCTGCTTCAAGGTCCACTGAATAGACCTGCTTAGGGTTGCCCTTTTAACCTGGGAAGAGACTGTTGCAATCGGGGCAGAGGTTTTACCATCTAGCTTGTTCCAGCCCTTGAAACCTTCCAGGAAGCTGCCTCCTGAAAAGAAGGGAGGAAGCACCTGGGGCCATCAGAAACAGAGCTTTTACTTCCTGTGCTGCTCCACTCTCTTCAGGATTAGTTGGTTGACGATGACAAGTAGAGTTGTTGTATCCGATGGATTGGGTTTTTCTCATATTGCAAGCAGCTTTAAATATGCACTAAGCACAGAAAAGTGGGATAAAAGTACCCAAATAAAAAGGGATGCCAGCCTTCAGGTGGGACCTGGGGATCCCCTGGAATTACCACTCATCTCCAGACTACAGAGATTAGTTCCCCTGGGGAAAAAAAGGACGCTTTGGAGTGTAGATTGTATGGCATTGTACCCCACTGAGGTCCCTGTCTTCCTCAGGCTCCATCCACAAATCTCCAGTTTCCCAACCTGGATCTAGCAACCCTAACCCTCGATCCCTCGCTGGCGGCCAGCGGAGACCTGGCAACCCTGCATAACTAAATAAAACTGTGCACCGTACATGCAATACAGAGAGGTATCTGTGTTTGTATGAAGCAGCAAAAACAAAAAGGGGAACACCTGAAAGACCACAATAGCAAACCACACTACATGTTGTGTGTGTGTTAAGTGCTGTCAAGTCGCTTCCAACTCATGGCAATGTCCTCCAAAATGTCCTATCTCTGACAGCCTTGCTCAGATCTTGCAAACTGAGGGCTGTAGCTTCCTTTATAGAGTCAATCCATCTCTTGTTGGGTCTTCCTCTTTTCCTGCTGCCCTCAACGTTTCCTAGCATGATTGCCTTTTCCAGTGACTCTTGCCTTCTCATATTGTGACCAAAGTATGACAGCCTCAGTTTAGTCATTTTAGTTTCTAGGGTCAGTTCAGGCTTGATTTGATACTATAACCCACTGATATATTTTTAACACTACACGTTAGTCCTTTAAAAAGGTTGGAACAAAACGTGTGTGTGTGTGTGTGTTAAGTGCCGTCAAGTCGCTTCCGACTCATGGCGACCCTATGAATGAAAGTCCTCCAAAATGTCCTATCTTTGACAGCCTTGTTCAGATCTCGCAAATTGAAGGCTGTGGCTTCCTTTATTGAGTCAGTCCATCTCTTGTTGGGCCTTCCTCTTTCCCTGCTGCCCGCAACTTTTCCTAGCATGACGGTCTTTTCCAGTGACTCTTGCCGTCTCATGACGTGACCAAAATACGACAGCCTCAGTTTGGTCATTTTAGCTTCTAGGGTCAGTTCAGGCTTGATTTTATCTATAACCCACTGATTTGGTTTTTTTTGGCAGTCCGCGGTATCCGTAACCCTCTCCTCCAACACCACATTTCAAAGGAATCTATTTTCTTCCAATCAGCTTTCTTCACTGTCCAGCTACCATAAAGCCAACAAAATAGTTTCCTTAGAAACACAGAAATAAGGGAAATTCCCTCCTCCCGGCCTTGTAAGACCCTCCCTCACTGTCGATAAGCAGCAACGCATTACCACGGGGGACTGGAGGCTTCTACTGCGCGCCTTTTGTCAGGAAGCTCTCCCTCGTCGGCCGCCCTCGTCGAGCAGATGGCAAGGCCGCTCTAGCTGTCTCCCTCTCTATGGTTTTTCTCTCGCGCTCCCCCTCCGCTCATCCGGCCTGTGACTTACCCAGCATGCATTGCGGCGCAAGAGAGTGACGACAATAACAAACAGCGGCGGTCGGGGTTGCACTAGGCGAGCGCCCCGCTCCCCCCCCCTGAAGCCGCCGGAGTCCCTTCTGGGCTGCCTCCCCCTTCCTGCGCCTTGTCGGGAGCTCCGCCGTAGCAGCGCGGCCCCCGCCTTCGGCCTTGCTCACCTGGGTGGCGGCCTGAAGCTGCCGGGTAGAGCCGCAGCGAGGAGGAGGAGGAGGAGCTTCTGCCGCGGCCGCCGGTCACCGGCGCGGGATGGTGCGCGGGGCCGCCCAGCTGTTGCTGCTGTTATTGCGGCCTCCATCGGGTGAGTCGGGCGGGAGAGGCCGGCCGTCGAGCGAGCGAGTCCACTGGCCGTGGTCGTGGTTACCGTCACCGGGACGACCAACGCCCGCCCTCCCTCCCTCCCTCCCTCCCTCGCGGGGGAGGGGGGGGCTAAAAGAGTTCCAGGTCTCAAACTCTCTTGTGTGTTCGTGGCGCTGAAGCCGAGCTTCTCCTTTGGACGCTGAAGGGGGCTCCCTGTGTTGAGAGGCTGGAAGCTGCGGGGGGTCAGCTGTGTGTCTCCTTCGGATCCAGGCGGCAAGCCTGACTTGGTTCCCGAAGTTCACTCCAAGGGAGATGACTCAGCCCATCTGCACTTGGGCAGCCCCGCCTACAGCACCTAGTTATTAAAAGCAGGCACCGTGGGTCGAGGTGCTTTCTTTCCTCCTTCGTCCAGTGCTGTGTGATGAAAAGTCTTGGTTTCTGCAGGCAGGAGCCGAGAGTTTTTGGTTCCCCAACTTCCTTCCTGCCTTCTTTATTCTAAGGCACGGTGGGGGTGTTTAAGACGATAGACAAATGTTGTTACACTTGGTTCTGTGGTTCTTGTAGGTTATCTGGGCTGTGTGACCGTGGTCTTGGTAATTTCTTTCCTGACGTTTCGCCAGCAGCTGTGGCAGGCATCTTCAGAGGAGTAACACTGAAGGACAGTGTCTCTCAGTGTCAAGTGTGTAGGAAGAGTAATATATAGTCACAAAGGGGTTGGGTTTGAATATTACTCTTATTCTGACTATATATTACTCTTCTATATATATATGACTATATATTACTCTTATTCAGACTATATATTACTCTTCTATATATTACTCTTATTCAGACTATATATTATATTCTGACTATATATTACTCTTCCTACACACTTGACACTGTCCTTCAGTGTTACTCCTCTGAAGATGCCTGCCACAGCTGCTGGCGAAACGTCAGGACAGAAAATACCAAGACCACGGTCACACAGCCTGGATAACCTACAAGAACCAATGAACTCTGACCGTGAAAGCCTTCGACAATATTTTAACTTGGTTCTGTGTTCTTCCTGAGTGAAACGGGCTTGTCTTAAATTGACTTTTGGTGTTTGCGCCGAGGCCTGTTGTTGGGTTACTTCGGCATGGACGCAGCCTAAGAGTTCTACTGTTTGACAAGTCTAGCTTTTAAGAGTTCTGTTACCAGTGAATACCTAAGATAATTAAAATGTCATTTGGCAGGGATGCTCGAAGGAATAGGTGCTGGTCTATTGCAATTCAAATCAAAATTATTATGTGGACTTCACTGGAACTAGTGTAGGTGAAAGTAGATGGGCTTGAATGATGTGTAAGCTATGCTGCATATGGACATAAAACATTGTACAGTAGTAATGGTTTAAATGAATTCATTAATATTGGTTCTGCAATATTTATTTTATGCTGAAAAGTAGAAGAGTGACTGAAACATTTTTCATCATGAGGGACACTGCATTTGTTAGGGCTGTCCTGTTACCAGCTTTGAGAAGCCCTGTTAATTCAGATGTTGAAATGGCAGCATTTGAGGTGCATGTAGAACACCACCAGATAGATATGACATAATGTCACTTTGTCAGACCGGGCCATGTGTACCATAAAATTTAATGCCAGGTACCAGAGATAACAAACTTTATAGAAGACACAGGCAAAGCCAGTTAATGATATTATTTTTAGCTTTATTTTAACACAATAACACTCTTACAGTATTTTATTTATCAGTCTTTCATCATTGACACCTTGTGACTGGGGGTGGGGAGTGGCTGGCGAGCCCGCAGTGGGCTTGCCAGCCCAGATTGGGAGTTGAGTGGCTAGCTGGCTGGCCAGATAAGAGAAATGGGTCTTATGTTTGACACCCCTGCTTTAGAAGGTCATTGTTAAAGGTGTGGTTCTATCAGTTTCTATATGGTATCATTTGATGTTTAAATGCTTATTATTAATGGCTTAAATATTAGATTTTCATTTAAAGAAATACTGAATATGATTTTTATTTGAAAATGTTGAGAAATCTCTCTTCACGTTTGTTGTGCCATCATAATATGTGCTCTTTTCCCGCAAAAAATTATAACTTGTGCTTTCCTGGTGTATTCATTATTAACATCTTCAACCAAGACAAAGACTAAAGTATGTTTATGACATTTTAAAAAGAGGTTCCCTGCTACACAGGGTAGATTTGATTTAAATCACTAGTCAGTAAGACTAGGTGTAAATCATGGTTTTATACTTAAAGACTCATTCTTGCTGGTATAATCTTAATGTTTGCAACCCAATGAAGGTTTCATTTCTAGAATAACTTTTCAGATTAGTTTTATAGTTACATAAAAATAACCGATTTGGTTATACTATTAGAAATACATAGATCACCTTGCAATAATTTCATAATTATCTCCAGTTTCATTTGGGCCACCAGGCCTTGCATTTCTTTGTTGTGGTGTTTGCATTTTGCATGCGTGCCTGCTTTACCAATAGGTAGAGGAACTTAATTAAAATATTCCCAAACTGGGTCTCTTTTACGGCCTGCTGCCATTATAGATTTTCTCCTCCAGGGAGAGAATAATATGATAAGCCTCAGGCTATACACACAAAAATCCCAAGACTTACTGCTTGCTGCTCCTTCCTCCCACTTGGCTCCTTGTGCAGACCCATTCCACTCCAAACAATCTTCTATTTGAGACACAGCACTTAAAAGGTAAGGAGTTGATTCTGTGCACATAGATTTGCAAATGAACAATGGGATTAAGGTCTTTTTCTCAACTCTATGTTTATTTTATTTATTTTGTTGTGAAGAAGAGAATATTATCTCTGCAAACACAAATTCACAGTTGAGAATTTCAAAACCAAGCATCTGTGATAATATCTTCTAGATAGAAAAATTGCCCAAAATAATCTTACAGAAACCTCTGGGTTGATGGGTTAATGTGAATGGGTTAATGGAATTCATTTACCAAAAATTTAAACATTGCATGAAGATGCAGCCTCATTCTACATAATTAAAAACTAATCCTTATTTCATGATGAATAATCTTTGGACTATAATGTATCTTAGATAGAAAACTATTTAAACTATCTAAATTCATAATATTGTCGAAGGCTTTCACGGTCAGAGTTCATTGGTTCTCGTAGGTTATCCGGGCTGTGTAACCGAAAGAAAATACCAAGACCACGGTTACACAGCCCGGATAACCTACGAGAACCAATATCTAAATTCATCCTCAAAAAGCATTTTATTTTATTTTTAAATTCCAATTTAAAACAACAAACCCAATTTAAATAAAAAATATTTTTTAAAAAATTGTTGATTTTTATCCACCCTGCTACGAGAATATTTTCTCCTTAATGTAGCAGTTGACTAACCAATTACTATCTTTGAAGTTGTTCTAGCAGTAGTGAACTTTTTAGGTATATTAATAGGTAGTTAGGGACAATAAAAGTATTGCTTGGTGTGTGGGTTTTGGGGAAATCATGATTGCTCTTTATATAGTTTATCGATGAGGCTCTTTAATTTTGCCTACTGGTTTAAGGACGTTAATGTTACTGTTGTTGTTAAGATAGAAATATTCTAGGTGTTGATACAACAAACATGAAATGGATAGATATGTTTAGTAAAAAATTCCAGCATAGCCATAGGAAGCAACACTTCCATATTAGTATTATCTGCTCCATAATTGGATTCTCTATCCATGGTAGTGGCAGTAAACATCTGGTGAATTTGTGAGTAATTGTAAAGTTATTTTTCCCTTATATATTCTTATACTATATGCTACGGATGTAGTTTAGAATATGTCTGCCAGTGGCAATGGGAGAGTTTTCAATCATATGAAAATAAAGAATCTAAACTGTCTTGAGAAAGGGAGGGAGAAAATTGCATCCCTGAATCGAAGAATTTCGTATCTTACTTCTGCAGTGAGGCATCCTCTCTTCGGCCTTCTGCTAATACAGAGGTCCTGTACATAGGTTCATAATACTAATAAATTCATCAAGTACTAGTGGTTTGACTTCCCAGCTTTGTTCCTTTTCATTGGACTATGATCTTATCTGATGTAGCACTAGTTTTTTGGATTAGTAAACCAGTTTTCTGTGTTATTGACCAGCAGAACAATATTAGAATCATAGAATCAGAAGAGGCCATACAGGCCATCTAGTACATCCCCCTGCTCAATGCAGGATCAGCCTAAAGCATCCCTGAAAAGTGTTTGTCCAGCCACTGCTTGAAGACTGTGAGAGAGGGGAAGTTCACCACCTCCCTAGACAGTTAATTGTTTTACGTGGATATTTACATACCACTTTTGTCTCCAGTGAGGATCCAAACTGGCCTACAGCACTGTTCTCATATTCTCCATTTTATCCACCAACAACCCCCCTGTGAGGTAGATTAGGCTGAGAGAGAGTGACTGGCTTAAGGTCACCCAGGAAGCTTGCATAATGGAGCAGAGATTTGATCCCAGCTCCCACTCTGTTCGCTATACCATGCTGGCTTTGTTGCTAATATAGTCAGTACGGGGGAGAGAGTTACGAACTGCTGCACCCTGTGCTGCTACAGCACATGCATTTTGATTTTTGCCATCCAACGCCACATTTAAAAGGGTCTACTTTCTTCCTGTCAGCTTTCTTCATTGTCCAGCGTTCACACCCATACATAGTAATAGGGAATAATCATACACATAGCATATTAATTATGGGCAAAATTGGCCACATTTAAACAATGAACATACTCTTGAAAGTTCAATGTGTATGTTGACCGTATACATAGGAATTATATACCTCCAGATATACTCACCAAAGAGTGCTGTGCTCACCTGGTAACCACTTACTGGCGATCTCAGGCCCCAAAAGTGTCTGGCTGTCCTTGACCAGGGCCTTTTCTGCTCTGGCTCCAACCTGGTAGAACTCTCTATCTAATGAGACCCAGGCCATGTGGGACTTGGCTCAGTTCTGCAGGGCCTGTAAGACCGAGGTGTTCCATCGGGCCTACAGTTAAGGACAGCAATGGCTCCATTCTAGCTGCCCTCCCTCCTCCTGTCCCCTCCTTCTTTTTCCTCTTCCCTTCCTTTCCTCTCTCTTCGCTTCCTCCCTGATTGCTCTCCTCATTATTGACATTGTCTTGTTGGGGGCGTATCTTTTTAGATTTGGTAGGATTTTAAATGTTAACCTATCTATTTATATAGAGTATTTAAATTGTACATTTTAACTGTTGTTAGCTGCCCTGAGCTGGACTCTGGTCGGGAAAGGGCAGGATAAAAATCAAATAAATAAATACTTTTATTTATCTCATGCTGCATAAGCAGCCTGGATAACCCAGCTTAGCCCAAGCTAGTCAAAGCTGGGGGGCTAGGCAGGGATGGTCACGGTTAGTACTTGGGTGGGAGACCACCAAGGAGGAATGGCAAACCACCTGCTGATCTCTTGCTTGAACAACAGACATACATAGCTATACATGTGGAGTTATGTGATGGTAGTAGAAAGGGAGTGCTAAATAAGTGGTGGCAGCATACTAGTAAGTTTATAATGTCTCACCTTGCCCATCTTCTCAATAACTTAATTCTGATACTTAATGTCACATATATATGATTATATGATGCATAATGTATATATCAGAACGTGTTTCAAGGTTAAAGTTAAATGTGAACCTTTCCTGTTTTGAAAAAGAAATAAAAGGGCTGCAGTAGTAACAGGAAATAACAATAAGGCTAAGGACAATGGTGCAAAATAGGTAAAAAAGATTTTTAATTACTCAAAATTAAAATTCTCTACGCATTTCTCCCAGGGGGCTTTTTCAGGGGAATCTGTTGTTGTTGCAGTAGCCTTTATGAGCATAAATTTATGGCCTTATTTTTATTTTGTTATATTCCTGAAAGAGGAATATAACATTAAGCGAAGGTAGAACAGTTTTAAGATGGCAGTTTCTATATCTGAATTTGCACTACCATAACTAGTAGACCTGGATAATCCAGGATAGCCCGGTCTTATCAGATCTTGGAAGCTACCGTATATACTCGGGTATAAGCCGACCCGAGTATAAGCCGACCCCCCAAATTAGAGGCCAGAAAAGGGAATTTCTTATTGACCCGCATATAAGCCGAGGGGCAATAAGAAATTTCCTTTACCCGCAATGCTGTGCTCTAAAATGGCGGCCGCCATTTTAGAGCGCAGGGCCCCTGCCCCAGGTCGCCCTCCCGCCGCCTCCCAGGCCCTCCCGACCCACCCCGACCCCAGTGCCATCTAAGGGGGGGGAGGGGGAAAAGCCCCTGAACCCACTACTTACCTGGAGAGGCGGCGAAGCGGCGGCGCGTCCTTCCTGGGCTGGCAGGAGGCCCCTCCAGCCGGCAGCGAAAGGCGCCCAGGCGCGTGGGCGGTAGCGGCGCGACGGGCAGGGGCCTCCCAGGGCCCCTCCCGGCGGGGAAAATTCGGTGGGGGCCGGGGGGGCCAGGGCAGTCTCTCTGCAACTGCAGAGAGGCTGCCCAGGGCCCCTCCCGGCGGGAGAAAATGGCGGCGGGGGCCTGGGGGGGCCAGGGCAGCTTCTCTGCGGCTGCAGAGAGGCTGCCCAGGGCCCCTCCCGGCAGGAGAAAATGGCGGCGGGGGCCGGGGGGGGGGCCAGGGCAGCTTCTCTGCGGCTGCAGAGAGGCTGCCCAGGGCCCCTCCCGGTGGGAGAAAATGGCGTCGGGGGCCTGGGGGGGGCAGGGCAGCTTCTCTGCGGCTGCAGAGAGGCTGCCCAAGACCCCTCCCGGCAGGAGAAAATGGCGGCGGGGGCCGGGGGGGGCCAGGGCAGCTTCTCTGCGGCTGCAGAGAGGCTGCCCAAGACCCCTCCCGGCGGGAGAAAATGGCGGTGGCTCGGCAGCGGTGGTAAGTTCCCTCCTCCCTCCTTCCCCCCTCCCTCCTCCCTCCTTCTCCCTTCTACCGTATTGACCCGTGTATAAGCCGAGGCCGGCTTTTTCAGCCCTTTTTTGGGGCTGAAAAACTCGGCTTATACACGAGTATATACGGTAAGTGTGGTTGGCCAAGGTTAGTATTTGAATGATTGACTGCCAAGGAACACCAGGGATGCTACACAGTAGTAGGCAATGGCAAACCTGAATGTCTCTTGCCTTGAAAACACTGTTGGGTCACCATAAGTCAGCTGTGACTTGATGGCAAAAAACAAAATAAACAAACTAGTGGAGATGCTATATTCCAAGGAACAAGGTCAGCAGCATTATACTAATGGTAGGAGAAAAGCAAAATAGTAATAGACATTTCCACAGCATAACTTGTTCTGTTGCCATATGCTAATTCCAGTGTCATTCCTAACAATGCCCCCACATTAGCCATGCATCCAGGACATCAGTCACATGTGGCAAACTGTGGAAACACAATGGTGATGTCACAGAAACCATCCCTCACACAGTTGGTTGGAAGAGCTCATAGGATTCCCATAGTCCCAGGTACAGGAAGAGAGCAGTTACTGCCACACTCCGGTACAATAGTGGTTTTGACTGCCTGAAAGTGTCCAGACACAGCCAACAGCAGCCAGCAAAGAACTCTTTCTACCAGGGCAGTGTTCGGCAAACCGTGGCTTGCGAGCTGCATGCGGCTCTCTGGCCCCTTGAGTGCAACTCTGGAAACCCCAACGATTCTGAGGAGGAGGAAGAGTGCCTTGGATTTGCCACTCAGATGCACATTTTCCCCATCCAGATTCTCAAAACTCAACAATAAGCCCCCCTGCAGAGTTTTGAGAATGCAGATGGGGAAAATGTACAGTGTTTGTCAGTCATTGTCATGATTTAATTTTATGGATACCTTACTTACAATTTAATTTTTATCAATAAGATCGCTATTAAGTATGATATCAAGTTTTATTCAGTGTACCTATAGTTTAATTAAGACTTAAAACTTTAAAGTTTATTAAGTTAATAAACAGTGTACCTACCTACCGTATATACTCGGGTATAAGCCGACCTGAGTATAAGCCGAGGTGCCTAATTTCACCCCAAATATGGGGAAAAATTAGGCACCCACGTATAAGCCGAGGGGGAAATGCACCCCCTCCCCCCCCCGCAGGCTTACCTGACCGGGCTCCAGGCATGCGGCGGCCCCCTCCCAGCACGCAGGAGGTCCCGCAGGGTCAGCTGGCAAGCGGGAGGACCGGCCCGGGTGAAGTGGGGGGGTGGGGGGAAGAAACCGCCGCCGCACAGAAGGCGCGATCGTGCAAAAAGCGCGACGATCGCACAAAAGGCGCGATTGGGTGGGGTGGGGGGAAGAAGCCACCGCCGCGCAGAAGACGTGGTGGGGTGGTGGGGGAGAAGCCGCCACCGCCGCTGTGCAGAAGGCGCTGTGGGGTGGGGGGGAGAAGGCGGGACAGCCCGCCCATTAGCTGGCCGGCGGGAGCGCCCTGGGAGAGGGCCAGGCAGGAGAATTACCATATTGACCCGAGTATAAGCTGAGGTGAGTTTTTAAAGCCAAAAATCATGGCTAAAAAACTCGGCTTATACTCAAGTATATACGGTATATAGTTTAAGTTTTAGAAATTTGGCTCTCAAAAGAAATCTCAATTGTTGTACTGTTGATATTTGGCTCTGTTGACTAATGAGTTTGCCGACCACTGTAACAGGGGAAATGCCAATGTCAGGCAGGGAAGGACTGCATTCCATTGAACTGATTGTATAGTAGTCAGTTGGCAGCGTGGCCCTGTAATTAGTACATTTGCCTGTAAAACCCCTAGGCATTGAGCCTTCTAAGGGAGGATTTCAGTTTTCTTGTACCAATGATTCTATACAGATGATGTGTCCCTTGCTACAAATATTATTTGTGTACCAGCGTGAAAAGGGGGAAAGGTGCTTAGCAATGGGATAGTGGCCCATGGATAAGGAGGAATGCAAATTACATGAGCAAACACACAAAAGACAACACTGTGACCTGGCTGGTGGCTCTGAGGGATAGAGCAGTGCAGTGTGAATCAGGAAATGATGGATCGGATCCTTCTCTTAGGAGATACAAGCAGAGGATCCTCAAGGACTTGAGGGGTGCATCTTATTTCTCCTTTACCCCACAATTTTCTCTTTTCCATCCCTGAAAGCCCCCATAGCTGATCCCCTTTTCCTGACCTCACTTTCCCCTTTATCCTCTTCTTTAACTAATCTTTAACCAATCTATCTGTTGTCTGCCCCACCATCTTCAGCTGTATTTGTTATTAATTTACTTCATTAATACCCACACACTTGAAAACTCTACAGGGTCACCATAAATTGGGTGTGACTTGACAGTGAATAAATAAATAATGGACTTAAAGGTTGTACTACTTAAGCTGAAGAGTTTCAAAGGGGGCGCCAGCAAGAAGCTGGTGAGGTGGAATTCATATGCAGATTTGAAACTTTCATACTGAGGCTTAGTAGGGATGAGATTTTTAACATACTACAAGTAGTTGTTCTTTACTAGTCTGTGTATGCTGTGCTGCTGAGTTTGATACTTCTGTGCGAACTCATCAACAGTTGGTAGTGATTCTGATTGAAACATTTATTCTTTTGGCTGGATCTTGTTTTCAGCTGTGCTTTGCAATATAATATAGCACACTGTCCTGGGAAACTAAGCATTCTCAGTTAGCAGGAATATATATACAAAATGATCCATCAATAGCATTTAAGTCCTTCGAGAATAGCTAAAATCTTTCAAAGTGATTCCAGTTGTTGCTGGTTTTGTGGGGAAGACAAAGCCAATTCCTTATACATGTGGTGGAATTGTATAAGGGCCAAGAGATTAGGGGAATGATGACAAAGATGTTGTCACTAGCATTTAGTATTAACCTGCAAACTATCATTTAACTATTTTTTCTTAATTACATTGCTGCAATCCCCAAAGTTTGCCAGCCTATTGCTGTTAGATTAATGTTTGCCAGAGATTGGAAATCTAGGCTAATAACCAAAAACAAGATTGGATGGCTAAACACCCCCAAAAAGTTTTTATACTAGTGGAAAGATTCTTATTACAAAAAGCCCATAGTATAAAGAAAATAATTAAGAAATGAAATGTTTTATTTAATAAAATATTAGCATCCACAACGGACTTTTGATGTGGTAACTGGCATGATGAACCTTTCTTTATGTCCTTTGTCGTAGATGAAATCTAAAATTGAGATGGTCTATTTGTACATTATAGTTTAAGCAACCTTAGTCTTGCATTTTCTTTTTGTACGCATTCTTTGTACTTTTGGTTTATAAAAGTTAAAAAATTGTGTTAATTCCATTGCATTATAATTCTCTGACACAACACTCGTTGGGAATGATCAAGTATTATAGTTGCTAGTTTAATCAGGAACTGTATCCCAGAGGTAAGCTGTTTCTGTATTTGGCAGTAGCTATCATAGCCAATAGCCATTGACATACCTGCCCTCCATTAATTTTTCTTTGGTACGGTTTCCAGCGTCTCCTGTCAAAAGTGAGTCTGAGAAAGGTTTCAAATCATCCAAGAGTTACTGAAAGTTTATTTTTGCCAGTGCTGGACTTGAGGGAGTATGGATAAGGCGGAAAGTGTGTGCCTGTGTGTGCTCTTGACTACTTTTTTAAAAAATCATTTTATTTTTACTCCTCTTATACAATCAAAATGTAAGGTTTTTTTCTTTCTTATTTCTACCTCATATCTGCAGTTAGTATAATTTGCCTTGTCTGTCACACTGGTCTTGCAATATCTACTTTATTCTTTCTACTGGCTTATTTTTTCCCCAGCCAAAACAAAGTTCTTGTCCTTACCTTTTAAGCACTGTATGGCCTTGTCTCCTTTGCTACTATCCTTTCCTGCTTTATCAACTTCCTGACTGCCTACTCCTTATTGTGGATCTTGGTCTTGGTCCACGTGTTCCTGAGGTGAGGATGTCTTCAGATAGTTTTTGAGTTTTTTGTGCAGAAGTCGATACTGACAAATGTGATGTTGACAAGGACTGTTCTGTTCCCATGAGTGATCCCTAGTAGTATAGATAGCAGTCTGGATGACAGCAGGATTAGCACACTTGAATAACTGTAGAATTTGTCTGTACACACATACACTTTGGTTTAACATGACAACAGGAAACGACTTCTGTGCTTGACGCTGTAATCTGGACAAGCCCTTAACTGCAAAAAGTAATTGCCATCTTCATTCTTTTTTCCCCACTTGCAGGTCTCTGATGCTCCGTGTTTAATAGAAACTTCATTTTCTTGCCAAAGTCAAATGAGAAAAAGAAGAGGTTTTGCAATCCAGCTGCTTTTAAAGACCCTTGTACCTCCATGCAGTACCTGAAGGTACCTTTTTGCCCCTTTGGGAAGTAAGGATTTGGGTTAAGGCTTGTAACATATGCTTCAAAACAGCTGTTTTTTTATGTGTTTTGTCATAATTCCCCCCCCCCCCCCAAGTCTTGATGGTCTGATGCCTTTTATTTAAAAGAAACAGGAGAGTGGGTGGGGAGGAGAAAAAGAAGCAAGGAAAGGTAAGAATATGGGGGTTGCCAGGAGGAGGAAAGAGGAAATAGTGTGGGGAGGGGGTAGAGGGGGGAAATGAGGTGCCCTCTGCAAATCCTTGTGGGTTCCCCACTGTGCAGCTTGGCCTGGCAGCTACCACTGCTCAAGTGGACCATCATTCTCCTATGTAGAGGTTGCAAGTGGGAAGAAAAGCTGAAAATAGGGTGGCAGATAAAGGTATAATTTCTACATGTCTCATGTACACAGCCACAAGTCTATACAGGATAATCCAGTTCCTGTGACTCTGTGCATGGAAAGGAGGTTGTAGAGTCTTACATTCATGCAAATGGACTTGCAAAGTCAGTGGATGCCACTTGTATCCATCCACCAGAAACTGCACATGCAGAGCCTTGCATAAACCATCCACATTGCCATAAAGGTGTGGGTCTGTGCCAGCCCTTGTATGAAGGTGGCTCCTGCTCAGTCTACACCAAAAGTGAAGCCAGGTAGTTGCCTTTGGCGATAGCAGAAGAAGAGTTGGTTTTTACATGCCGACTTTCTCTACCACTTAAGGAAGAATCAAGCCAGCTTAAGATCACCTTCCCTTTCCCTCCCCACAACAGACACCCTGTGAGGTAGGTGGGGCTGAAAGAACTCTAAGAGCTGTGACTAGCCCATGGTCACCCAACTGGCTTCAGGTGTAGGAGTGGGGAAACCATCCCAGTACACCAGATTAGAGTCCACCGCTCCAAACCACCGCACTTAACCACTGCACCATGCTGGTGGTAGAGATGCTCTTTGACATGGGCTGATATAAAAAACATTACTGGAAGACATGGATTCTCTATGCAACATTCTAGAGATTAGAAGAGGTCAGCTAGACTGGCTGTTGAGTGGCCTCATAAGTCTTGCAACTCCTTGCCAGTTGCTGGATTTGGAGTGGCACACTAATCTCTTTGATTCCTTGCATACCCAGGATGTGGTCATAACTCTTCCTAAGGGAACAACACACCATGCCATGTGCATATATTGCACCTCTGTGTCTGTGGTTAGTGACTGTTGCAAGGCTTAAAGCTTAACTTTCCATGTAGATTTCTTGGTTCTTAGCACAGAAACTCTGGTTTGTGTCTTAAGTTGTGCTTCTAAGTTGACAGCGATTTTATTGTGTGTTCATGAAACCAATGCTTTGATTTTTTTACAGTTCTTAAATAATAATCAGAGAGTTAAAGGCATAAACTTCAGGAGCCTAAAAAAGTCATCATGAAATTATATGTATTTCTGGTCAACACTGGAACAACCCTTACCTTTGATACAGAACTTGCAGTACAAAAGTAAGACATTCTTGACTGATTTTTATGTGCAGGTCTGTTGCAATACTGACCAACTCTTCATCTCCAAGTTATTGTATAAGCTGTTAATGTTTTCCAAGCACTACTTAAAAACTGTAAAACTACAGCCATAAGTACCTTCAGATAGTGGTCAACTTTCCTAGTGTTTGAAATGGCTCCTGGGGAGGAGGGAAAATAACAGAAGATCCAGAGGCATCATTGCCTTGTGATGATGGGATTGCTGGATGCAACCTGATGTCTGGAATTGAAACTTAAAGCAAAACCAGTGTCACAAGGCACTTATAGGTGTAATCTTACAACTTTTTTTGTAGTACTTAAAGAGCATCCAAAACTGTGGGGTAAGTGCACTTTGCTGTTGCTTTTTGCATAGATGGCATACTATAAATACTACCTGATTTTTTGTTTGAGATTTTTCATCTTCTGCTGGTAGCTTTTTAAGGCAAGACGAACAAGAGATTGTCTTGTGCTTCCACTAAAATTGCAAAGGATAAAATGTCAGGTGCAGTCACTCTTTGCCACTGACAAGTTGAGTATCTAATGTTTGGCATTCATCTGTATTTTGTCTTTAAAGATGTGTATAAATGAGATTGAACTACTGTATTAAAAACTTCAGTGAAATAGCAGTGGATGAAACTCAATCTTTTTGTTATCTTAGTGTTGCAGACCTTAAACAAGCAATTCAAACCAAGTACAAGATTGCTATTCAACATCAGGTGCTGGTTGTCAACGGAGGGGAGTGTATGGCAGCTGACAGGAAAGTTTGTAGTTACAGCGCTGGAACGGTAAATATTAATTTTGTCCTTATTCTTGTCACAAAAAGGTCTGGAAAGAAAAGGGTAATAATAGATTTTATTTTAACACAGGACACAAACCCAATTTTTCTCTTCAACAAAGAAATGATCCTATGTGAACGTCCTCCAGCTATCCCCAAAACGACATTTTCAGCAGAAAATGAGATGGAATTGAAAGTTGAAGAATCTCTTATGATGCCTGCAGTTTTTCACACGGTAGCTTCACGGACACAGCTTGCTGTGGTAAGCAACATCAGAATCTTTAACTGTTGGCTGCATTCAAGCAGCAGAATTCAGTTCAGGTGTTATGTGAAACTATGTTTTATTTTAACTGTGGCTAACTTGTGAACCCAGGATTCGGCCTGCAGATGGTCATTGAAATCCTTGATTGCCTTGACAAATGCTGGCTTTATTTGTCAAGAAGTGATAAAAGGCTAGAGAAATTTTGATTTAAATCTGCTCTGGCTAGCTGTCTCTGTAGCCCAGAAAGTATGCAAAGTTCCAGCAAAGAATAAGCTGTTCAGATCCTTGTATGACAGATTCTAATTGAGGGTAGTTAGCAGGGTGTCCCACATCACCTAAATCATACTTAGATCACAATCCTGAAAGGTGGGTAGATCCTCAGAGGCTTCCCAGCTTCCGTGGGCACAAAAAAACCCTTTAAAAAATAAAATTACAGGAAAGGGGGGGGGGAGGCCCCACTGAAGAAAGCAAGGCTGTGACAGCAAAAAAGGTGACGCAGCCCTGCCTCTCAAGAAGGCGTTCCTGGGGCAAAAAGGCTGAGGAAGCTGCCTAAAGGCAGCTCCACCACTGGGAACGCCCGCCCCCAACACCGGCTCTCCCTTCTGGGAAAGCCCTGCTGCTATGGCTGTGCAGGTGGCGGGGGCCAGCGGCTCCCAGCAGCGCTGAACACTGGTATGTTTGCACCCGCTCTGGTGTAGGTGCCACCTTATTCTGTGATAAGGTGGTACCTACGCCAGCATGGGGTCACAATGGCTCCAAAGGAATTTCGCGGGGGGGGGGGGGCCCTTTCAGGAATGGGCTGTTAGTTCAGAAATAATATGAAACCATGTTTTTAATTAAACTAAATTATAGTATGCTGAAGTCAGGAATAAAATAATCCAGTACATAGCAGAGTGTAACATTAACAGGTCTAGTTAGTGATAGACTGACCTTATTTTATATTGTGTATGGTGGTTCCTCTTCAAAGGGCAGTATTTCTGATCATTCTAATGGAGACTCAAATAAGCTCTCTGGTAAAAATTAAAGGGCCTATTTGTCCAACATCTGGCTAACAAGATGACTTATACCTGGTTAGGAAAAAGTTCTTTCAGTGTGATTTGTGTTGTATGGCTCATTGTTTAAACACTAGTTGGCTTTTCCATAGTTATATGTTCTTTCCTTGCTGGGTACATAAAACTGGTAACACTGGAGAGCCTAGTACATTTTGAATAAAGCACAAAGACAGTTTAGTTCAGAACTGCCAGCCAGCTGCTACATATAAATTTAAGCAGGGCATGATAGAGATAGTCAACCCATACCTGTATCTCTCTGAGAAAATTGGTGGTATATTGCCTCTGAACATATAGATTTAATTTTTAGCTGTGATGGCTAATAGCTGTTAAAAGACACTGTCCAGCTATTTATTTAATCCATTTATGCTGGTGGTCATTATATCATGTTGCAATGGAGAAAGTTTTTCTTTTTGTTTGTCCTGAACTTGCTGCCAGTCAGTTTCATAGGATGAACCTGACTTCTAAGCCTTTTAAGAGGATAAGTTCTTATATGGGATGAAGTCAGTTTTTTGGAGAGACCAGCAACTAAAGAGACGAGTGGGTTATCATTGCCTTAAAAGATGTTTTGTTGCATCAGATATTTCCGTGCTGTAGTACCTAGAATTATAGTTCACTGTGTTTCATGTAGGTTTATTACTCATTCTTTACGGAGTAGCAAAGAACAAACAGACTAAAGCTTTCCACCAGTGCCTTCAGTTGCCCTTCCAGAGTTTGGTAAATTCCCATATCTAGACATGTCCTCTGTTTAGAACAGGTAATCAAGGGTTTTTATTCCATTGTGTACCTCTAAAGACCTCATACTTGTAGCAGGCCTTAGCATCAGTTGCCATATGTAGCCCTCTGACTTTGCACATAAGGGATCTTTTCCTTTTTACAAATGCTAATTTACTGTTCAGGTTTCTTTTTAAAGGATTTTGTTGAGCTGTATATGAAGAAACTCCCATTTTTAAAAAAAGTAGGATCCAGGTGTGTTTTTATATATTGTCTTGTGTAGTAAGAACTCCTTGGGGAAATTCAGTGGGTGTGAATTATCGGCAAAAGCACAAATGGTTTGCCCACTGTAACTGAACTATTCATTTTAGGTCTTCACAGTTACTGTCTGCTACTTCCACTCATTCCCTCTCTTGCCCCTGTCCCTCTGATATGTTCCCTTTTCCTGATGTCATATCTGGGGGGGAAAACACAGAAGCTGGAGATGACATTGATTTTGAAACTCTGGTGGTGTTCCGTTTGTTCTGTTCCACGATAATATACCCTTTAGGGTATATACTCCTAAAGAATCAGATTTTTCTACATAATGAGTATTTAGTAAAAGTTTGTTTTCAGTGTTCCATATTGAATCTTCTGGAAATGTTTGCGTCAGTTTTGCAACAAGTGAATATGACTGGCTGAAGAATCAACCTATTCAATTTTATTTTATTTTCTTATTATACAGGAAATGTATGAGATTGCCAAGAAACTTTGTTCCTTCTGTGAAGGTCTGGTCCATGATGAACATCTTCAGCACCAAGGCTGGGCTGCCATAATGGCAAATTTGGAAGATTGCACATATTCCTACCAAAAGCTGCTTTTCAAGTTTGAAAGTGCATATTCAAATTTCCTGCAGTCCATAGATGATATTAAGCTGAAACTTACACAGTAGGTTTGCCATTAGACTCATCAATAAGAAGCTACCTCTACACAGTCACTTTACTCAAAACTAAGGTTTTATGATTTTGTATATTTATAGTCAATTTTATTTAACTCAGTAGTACTCATTTGTGGGGTGTGGATGCCAGTTGAAATAATAAATCAGGTTTGTACTGACTGTTAAGAAATGCGAGTTTCTTAAATTAAAATCAGATATAGTTGTTCTTAAAATACTATACCAGTGAGGTGACTCAGTTGCATTTCTATGTAAATATGTAGAAGCCATTTTGCACTATAGTCCATCCTTAATGTATTTGATACAATTTCTCTGTTACACACGAACACATGAAGCTGCCTTATACTGAATCAGACCCTTGGTCCACTAAAGTCAATATTGTCTACTCAGACCGGCCGCGGCTCTCCAGGGTCTCAGGCCAAGGTCTTTCACATCACCAGCTTGCCTAGTCCCTTCAGCAATGAAAATTTGATGCCATAGAACAGCCTCTTAGCGTAATTGACAGATGTGTCTCGGTTGTAATTTTCTTTTTAAGTGTTATAAGATTCAGACTGTAATTCTTTGCTTGTAAGAATTTATTAGTCCATGTTTCGTGTTTTATCTTGTTTTATCTGGCTAAGGGTTGTAAATAAATTATTTATCTATCTATCTGCCTAGTCCCTTTAACTGGAGATGCCGGGGATTGAACCTGGGACCTTCTGCATACCAAGCAGATGCTCTACCACTGAGCCACAGCCCCTACCCAAATTACAATTGACTTAATTATTTAGCAAACCTTTCTGTAGACCAATGCCCACTAGGTGTTTAATTACCAAGAGCTTTGAGATTCAGGTTTCAGACTTGCTGTGTACGGCTTTTGTCCAGGGTACCAGGACTGGAGCTCTACTCACAGAACAGACCCCATTCTTCTGCTGCTCATCATGCCTACTGGGGGACCTCCAGGAAAAATATTGTTTGCACTGTGGTGGTCTGTAGTGGGATGGGGGAACTGGCAAAAGTGCCGTTTTGTGGGCGAAAACAGATTTAGATGCAACCCATCTAAATGGGTTTTAGGACATATAATTAAATAATGGTCATAATTCATTTTCAGTCATTCTGCAAACTTTTGAAAATCTGAAATTTTGTGGACAGCACTGTGGAAAATGCAAATTGAGAAAGCACTGTGAAGATAACATTTAAATCTTGTGTCAATGTCTAAATGTTAATTTAATATTTATACCATGTATTCCTAATTTACATTAAGATACCCGTATGAAGTTATTGATTAGGACAGTTTTTCAGATACATTGCTAAATAATGTTTATAAAGCATTTTTGAAGAAATGTGGGCAAACCACTTTTTCCAAAGGTTTTGGGCATGTAAAACCCACACTGGAGTATGTACTTGGCTGAGATGAAAGTTCACGAAAGATAGCTTTATTGCAAAAGGAACAGAAATTCAACCAAGTTGCTCATGATCACAGTGCAGAGTTGCTAAATACAAGAATAAATGTCAGGAATTTTGCATGAGTGGAAGTGCCTTATTCTTGCAAGGGCATGTTTGGTTCCAATCTTTCATTTGATAAGGAAATAAGTCTCTTTTTTTAAAGCAAGTAAAATATTATTATGAATGCCGCTATCAGTTTGTTTCCGTTTTATACTTAGCATTTTTGGTATGTTCTTTCTCCAAGTTTAGGGGCTGCTGTTTCCATAATGGCCAAGATCCCGCTGCTGGAGTGCCTAACCAGACATAGTTACAGGGAATGTTTAGAACGGCTGGATTCTTCTATTGAACATGAAGTTACAGAAGGTGAAGACACTGAGAATGAGAAGTCAGCTGAAGTGGTGCTTTCTCCTGACATGTCTAAAATGAACAAACAATCGCTTCTGGCCTCATGTTGCAAAACAATAGAACACTCAACCCTAGATGGCACAGTTTCTGAAAAAATGAATGAAAATAGGGAGGCCAGTCAAAATCCTTCAGTCCTGGACAGTGAAACGTCAGCAGAGCTGAAAGAGAGTGATCTGCCTTCTTTCAACGTCTCCCTATTAGACTGGATAAATGTTCAAGATAGACCTAATGATGTTGAATCCTTGGTCAGGAAATGTTTTGATTCTATGAACAGAGTAAGTGAACACATTTAAGAATTCCATCATAACTTGTTCTGATTTGTTGGAATGTGTCTTGACTTTAAAAAAGATATTTCTTTAAGTAATATAGTGAGAAGTTCTTAGCTGAAACTCTGAGACAGGTCTTCTGTTGGCCATAGTGGTACAGCTCTCTCTATCCCTTCTTTTTCTTGACAAGAATAAAACTTGTGGTTTGCAAAGGCATCAAGACTGGAATGTTCATGAACGAACAAGACTCTTTTTGCCCGGCATTGAGTTTTTTAGAACAGCATTCTGCTTGTGCAGTGGGGCTTTTCCATCACCTTTCCATTCAGTCCTTTTTATGTGTGCTGTGACAGAACGGACTCTCAAGGCTCCTTTCAGGCTGGTCCCCAAGAGGTTGGTAAAACCCTGCTGCCTGTCTCTGTTTGGCCACGCTCCCCCTTTCCCATGCTCCAAGGAGGTATACTAAAAACAAACGATGTCACCTGCTACCTCCAGCAACTCTGAGAGTATCTCTTGCTGGATGGAGTTGCGCATCAAGCACTCTGGATTTGCGTCACCATTTAGAGGCTTTGCCTAGTTGCCACAGCTCCTGCTTTGTTCCTGCAAGCTAGTGTGGGGATGGCCTATTGCAACTTTGCACTTTCTAGCTATTGCGCTCCAGGGATAGTGACATTACCTGCTGAGCCTCCCCATTCTTCTTGTACTTCACATAACGAGACTGAATAGTTGTAGTGTGGTTTACCAAAATCAGGTTAAGAGCGTTCCAAGAGTAAGAAAGTTTAAAAGAATTCGCATGGTCTGTTCAAGCATTTAGGCTGAGCAAGATTACAAAGAAAGCACACAGTCCCCTTTCCCTACACTCCTTACTTACCCTAAACGATTATTAAATGGGACAGTCTAGTATTACTGGGGTTGCAGTAGTTTAAAGGTCAGCATCACCGTAACTCTCTTAATTGGGACTTCCCCCCATTGTTCTTTACCACATGGATTAGATGGAGGCCCTAGATAAAAGCTTATTCTTTCATGGCTTGTGCCTTTAGGTAAAAGCTTATTCTTTCATGGCTTGTGCCTATCCAGGAAGAAGCACAAGATGGAAGAGTACTTCTTTGTGTCCAGAGAATTTGTAACCTCTCCTTGGGAGAGTACATCCCACCTTCAAGTTGTTCTGATCTTACTGCCACACAGAGGCATTTGGCTGAATCCTTCTGTGTCTCTTTAGGTGTGACATTCTAACCAGATGTGAGATGGTAAACTACTGTCATCCTTTGGCTGGAACCGTTTGTGTACATAAGTACTAAGGAACTCCGCTTGAGCTTGATGGATCAACCCCTGCCCCCCCCCCCAAGTTTACAGCTGGGTTCCAACTCTCAAACAGTGTAGTCACAAAGGTTTAAATATTGGAGAGAATACTAGGGTTGTGGGCATTTCTCCACCCATGCATATATGCATGTTGGTACTAAGTCTTTGGAATGGCATGAGAGGTGTTAGAGTTTGCAGCTTGAGAGAGGAATTGTTAGAAATTGGGTCCTCCTTTGTGTAAGCTGAAGTGCTGCCTGCTTGTGCAAAGGGCTCTTTGGATCTTTTTTAGAATCCAGCATTAGTATAATTTCCTGCAAATGCATATGCTATAGTCTGTGAGACAATTATAACTAATTAATAGTTTTTAACAAGTTAATAAACCAGCTTAAAATTAAATCTTGCCTTGCTTCCTCTACTTTAAAAGTAATCAACTCAGTCTACACATGAAAACAAGCGGATTGTTCTTTGAAACTATTAGTTATACCTTGTAACCGTGCAGCATCTGACATTTAATAGTGTTAGCCTACACTAAAAGTCTGTCACAGATGGCTGTAATTACTACCATATCAGATATTTGTTCCAGATCTTGACCAGTTTGTATCTTGTAGATGAATGCTTGCTACGACCGGAACAAATGTAGATGTTTGATAGCTTTTAATCAGCATCGTCCAGCTTGAGAAGTCTCAGAGCTGAGTGGCAGCATGTAGCGGCTTTATGGCATTTTAATTTAGTTGGTTTCTACAAGAACATGAATAACAATTCTTAGATTGGATAACTTCTATTTTAAATTGAAAAATCAGAACTAATCTGTAGAAAATGGTCAGTAAAACCATGAAGATGTCTTGTGTCATAATTGTCTATCCCTGTTTTCCGAGACAAAGCTGGAAAAGCCTGGTATAAGTGTTCTGGGGTTTGTTTGTTTTTTCCTGTGGTGCTTCCAAATATGAACCCATGCAAGTTACTCATGACTACAGTTCTTGCTATCTTCTTTTATGGGAGCTGATCTAATCCTGTGAAGAATTCTCATGTTTGGATTTGAGATTTGTATGGAAAGCATGCTGCTCACATGGTTGTGCTGACTGCTTTTGGCTGCATTCATCCAGATGAGCTAAACTTTTGGAACCATGGTCTTAGAGTCTGGCAAATAGGGAAAGGTTTTGTTAGTTATAATGTTAAGTTGATGTTTTAAAATAGGGTTCACTCTTTACAGTGCAAGTGCTGCCATAGGAGCCCAGTGCAAAAAATATATATAGCCAGGCTGTTTTCTGATTCTTGTTTTCATGGATCTCGTACACTTGGGAAATTAATACTGTCAATTTACTATGGGGACTGATTTCAAGATGCTGGACCTAATTCAAAATGGCAGCTAAAATTTTTGCCCTCTCTGATTTTGAAGCGGCTCAAGAATCATTGAAACAAAAAACTGTATGAAAACGGCAGTCTCTGAGAATATTTTATTGTCATGGAACCTAACCGAGAATATTTTATTGTCATGGAACCTAACCAAGTTTAAAGTTGGAAATTCTAGGAAAAACTATTTCCCTGGTTCCGAATGCAAACCACCACTTGGACCAGGCTATTTTCCTAACAAATATAAGTTAAATGTAGTATGACAGTCTTCAGGTAATCAGAGATGTAATGAGCAGCATTTGATGTTATTTCTGAAACACCTACATTTAGACACTTTACACTTTTTGCAGACATCACAGATGTCAAGTACATATGAACGAGCAGTTATAAACATGACTCTTGGTTAGTGTTTATCCTGATGAATAACCAAGGTTATTAGTGAATGGCACGGTGAGCGGACACCCATCTAAATCTGTACCTTGAGGTTTATGCTTAGAAAATGCTACTGAAAAGTATTAGATGTTGGTTGGAGGCCATTTGCATGGAGTTGTACATTGACTTGATGGTACAACTTGTACTGGTGTATATACAAAATTTAGTAGTTATCAGTCGGGAAGATGATAGCAAAGAGAAAGAAGAGGAAAGTGATGGTGAGCAGGGCAAGGGAGAAGTAAGAAGGGAAATTGAATTTTTGTTCCCCCACAACTCTTTACGAGATTCTGTGTACCATCTAGAAGTTTGAAGAACAGCAGTTCATCTCACTATTTAATAGTGAATATAAGAGCTGCTTTCTTGCTTCAAAGCACCCTGGCTTTTAAAAAAAAATCTATACGTGTGTGACACATTCAGTCGTCCATTTTGTTCTACATTTGTTGGTATTTTTAGTGACCCAGCTAGACACAAGGCATGTATTAGCCGTGGTTTGAGGTGGTTGCAATAACAAGATTTTTATTGAACTTGTCATAGGATAGCTGGGCCAGTGAGCCTTAACTGAGTCAAAGAAAAGCCATGCACTCTCTAGTGCCTTTCATACTTCTTGATTAACTATCAAAATATTGGTCAAAATAATGTCATTCCGAACAATCGCATACAATGAAGCAGTTTTAACAGTGGACTGTAGATCACAATTGTCTAAATCACAAAATGTTCTACAATCATTTGGTAACTACATCAACTACGCAAACAGTTTTTCTGTTGATTCTGTTGGGTAAATTACAAGTGAAAGCATCACTGTACTCTAAATTGATAGTATCACTATGCCAAGTCTTATATGATCGTTTTAAAAAGCACAAGAAAAGACTGCACCTTATCATTTGCACACATGACCTTTATGCCAGTCTCTGGTCTGTGAGCACTGCATGGACATTAGAGCCCTCTTGCAAAGAAGTTGCTTATCAGATAGGCTTGTTCTGTTTGCACAGTAAATATATGGTGAACCAAGCCGAGAGAAGAGTACCGTATATACTCGCGTATAAGCCGAGTTTTTCAGCCCAAAAAAAGGGCTGAAAAAACCAAACTCGGCTTATACGCGGATCAATACCGTAGGGGGGACGGGGGAGGGAAGGAGGGAAGAGGAACTTGCCATCGCTGGCCCGCATGCCTTCTGTGTGGTTTGGAAGCGGCCAGCGGGGCCTGCCTGCGCTCAGGCAGGGCCCCGCCGCCGCCCTCGCTGCCGGCTCGCGCGCCCTCTGGGAGGCCTGGAAGTGGCCAGCGGGGCCTGCCTGCGCTCAGGCAGGGCCCCGCCGCCACCGGCTCCAGCGCTGGGAGGGCTCCGCTGCCACCTCCAGCTGATCAGCAGGCCTCCTCCTCCCACCTCTCCCGGTAAGTAGGGGGTTCAGGGGCTCTTCCCCCTCCCCCCCCCCAGGGTGGCGCTGGGTCGGGGTGGGTCTGGAGGGCCCGGGAGGGGGTGGCACTGGGGTCGGTCTGGAGAGCCCGGGAGGCCGGGCGGGAGGGCGACCCGTTGTATAAGCCGGCCCTCGGCTTATACGCGGGTGCCTAATTTTTCCCCATTTTTGGGGTGAAATTAGGCACCTCGGCTTATATGCGGGTCGGCTTA
Source organism: Euleptes europaea (assembly GCF_029931775.1). Classification (NCBI taxonomy): domain Eukaryota; kingdom Metazoa; phylum Chordata; class Lepidosauria; order Squamata; family Sphaerodactylidae; genus Euleptes; species Euleptes europaea. The sequence goes on from NC_079319.1 coordinate 44,233,101, forward strand.
TACACGAGTATATACGGTATTATCTGAATATATGCTGCTGTGTCACAAGCAGAAACACCAATATAGGCAAGCAGAACTGATGCAAGAAAGCTGAGAATGTGCTTCCTGCTAAGTATTAAGTAAACTTAGTTGGTTTGTACAGATGTATTTTCCACACAGTTTGTTACTGTTGTATGAATCTGTGCATACTTCTTTATTGGCTACCTAATACCTTTTTAAACATGTATGAGCAATATGTCTTTGGAGGTACAAACTTTCACTGCTTTTTTTCTTACTATGTGGTGATCATTTCATTGTCTTTAATCGATTTGACTTTTTAAAGAGCACTCTAGTGTTGAAATACACTATCCTGTGTATTTGGGGGCTTATTAAATTTCCAGAAGTGGCTTCAGGACAGTACTGCAAACTTCCAGGTTCCAGAACTCAAATTTTAGGTCCTTGGATAATGGCGGCTTAGGATTTTTTTTCATATACTGCCAAGATATGAAAAAATATTGCACTAATGGACTTCTGTGCTGATTACTACATGGTGTGATAACTAAGCATCTAGAACAATTGCTTGAATAATTTTTAACTCCAAATACCATTTATATGTGTTCATTATATGTGTCCATTTCTGCTTTAATGAAACTCAAAAGTGGAAAAGTCATTCTTCCAGACCTAAATAAGACCACCTCCCCACTGTTTTGTAGTTAGTCTGTGATTATGTCAGCTGCTGTGCCCCTAATAAAACATAGGCAATACTTTTTATATAATCTGGACCGGCCAATAGATGTTTGAAAATGTTTCTGCTGTGGATTTTGTTATGGTTTTGGAAGCTAGATTCAGTTAGTGGTATCTACACAGGTATGCTCCGCTTGTAACATTCTTCAACGTTTGTGGAGATACATTGCATAAAGCAGGGGTGGGGAACCTTTTTCCTGCCAAAAGCTATTTGCACATTTATGACATCATTCCGGGGCCATACCAGGTGTAGATCTCCCGGGGTGGGGGGGAGAGGCTAGGGTTGACAGGTCTCCAGCCACCACCTGGAGATTGGCAATCCCAGGGGAGGCCACACAGAGAAAGCCTGCAGGGCTCCCCCACTCCCCCCTGCCAGGCGGGAGGGCAGCCAGCGGTGGACCCGAGCAAACGAGGCGCCGGTGGGCGCAGCCCATAGTCAATCGACAAGGGAGGAAGGAAAACAGAGAAAGAGGAAAAGGGAGGAAGAGAGAAAGGGAGAAAGAAATGGAGAGAAGGGGAGAAAGAAACAAAAGGACGGAGGGAAAGAAAGAAAAGGACGGAGGGAGACAAAGAAAGAGACAGAAAAAGAGGGAGAGAAAGGAGAAAGAGTGACAGAAAAAGAGGAAGAAAAGAGAGAAAAGCCTTCCCTCACACACACACACACCGGCCTCGCACAACCGGGCCCCAGCCTCCCCGCCTCCCCCGCCCACACACACACACGACGGCACACGGAGCCCTGTGCAACCAGGCCCCAGTCTCCATACTCTCCCCCCCAGAGTCCACAAAAGCCCCCCTCGAAGCCCGATCGGCTCCCGCATGCATGCTCTGCTGGGAGCCGCCGGCCTCTTCCCCCCCCCTCACTTCTCAACAGCCAACAGGCAGTGAGAGGGGCTTACAATGTGCTGCAGCGTTCCTGCACGCCGCGGCTGTAGGGGGCAGCCTTGGGGGAAGCGTCCCTCCCCCTCCCCTCTCGCCGACCAACACCCGACAGTTGGCGAGAGGAGGTCCAAAGGGCGCCGCAGCGCCCCTGTAAGCCGCGGCCCCAGGAACACCCTCAGGGAGGGCCGCCCTGCGCCCAGCCTCTGCGTCAGGGCCCTGGAGCTTCCGAGGGCCACAAAAAATGTCCTCGGGGGCCTCACACGGCCCCTGGGCCTGAGGTTCCCCATCCCTGGCATAAAGCAAAAATGATTTTGACATGGGCAGATTAAAATAATGTACTTTGTATCTTCTGAATTGGGGTCCTCAAGTCCTCTGTTGATTCAAATGGGTCACACAGGTAATGGTTTTTCTCCATCTGGTGAAATATGACTGACACATGGCTGGGGTCTGCAAATTTGCCAAGCTTAACTTCGTTAAAATCTTCAGAAGAAAGAAAAATGCTTTATTTTTGTATCCCATGCTCTCAACCAGGTGGCTTCCAGCTTGTTCACTAAAGATAGTGGCCAATTAGTGGCAAGTAGAAATAAATTTGTCATTGTTTGAAGAAAACATAACTTAATCTGAAGGTTAAAAAGACACAGAATTTTTAAAAATTATGCTAGCTTGTTTAAGGTTTATGAGCTTTTAGCGTACATAAGATTAAAAAAAATACAAATGATAAGGTAAACATTGTTATTATTATTATTGTCTTACAGCTTGACCCGAGGATTATTCAGCCCTTTTTGGCAGAATGTCGACAAACTATTGCCAAATTAGATAATCAGAACATGAAGGCCATTAAGGGGCTTGAAGACAGGCTTTATGCATTGGACCAGATGATCGCTAGTTGTAGCAGGCTGGTGAATGAACAAAAAGAACTTGCTCAGGTGAACACCGGTTTTCATGTAAATGATGAGTGGATGTCATATAAGCTGCTTTAGTTTTATTTTTGTTACTACATCTTTTTCATAATTTAATATTAAGTTATAGATTAGACCTGTTTAGGCTAGGCAGTGTGTGTTCTTCCTGGATTAGTATATTTTTTTCCTTGATGCTACCAAACTGAAGGTAAAGAAGTTTGGAGGATTACAGTGATTACAGTTGCCGGCAAAATTGTTAAATAGAATATGATTATTTTAATGTATGTGTATGGAAGGTTTGTTTCTGTGTTCATGAGAAAATGCTATGGTGTTATTCCCATTAAATGCAGCTGTTTACCAGAAGACATTGAAACAAAATTCAATGCTAGTTATATTTTTCGAGCAAAAAATTCAGCACATCTCTGAATCAGAGAAGGCGATAAGACTGCTTTTGTACCCACACAGTCTGTCCCTCTTGAGAGAGAACATAACTTTAGTTCTTAGGGAGTGTGAACCTGCACAAGTAGATGATATTGTGCTCATTTTACACACAGGTGCTGTTTACAGATATCAGTAATTACCAACAAATTCTAGCTAGAATTGGATTCCAAACCAGCAAAAAGAGCTGAGAGAGTAGGAAAAGTAATAACGTTTGAAAGTCCCTCATTACTTCCTTGACTTTCATAAACTTTGTTCCTTATTCTTTTTAGATTTTTATTCCATTTTGAATTGATACAGATATTTGGGGGGAAACACTAAAAGAAAGTAGGTTCATCTTCAGTCTTCTCTGCAGCCCCACATTGTGGCTGTGCATGTGCAGGCCTGCCATGGAAGCTTCTTCAAGCTTAAAACCACTAGGGGGCACTTTTGACTGTTCTTTATGCTTGGTCTTTGTAGGCAATTGCTCCTGCTCTTTGTAGGCAACTGTTCCAATAGGCTTCTTGGAACCAAGGGGTGTGTGTGTGCACGGGCCTGAGTGCTCTGGTTCCTTGTTCAGAGCTGGTGGGGCAGATTTTGTCAACACCACTGATGACAGTTTGGATTATTACCGTGGAGCTGACTGGGTCTTGGTATCCGATTCTGAAGAAGTCATCACCTTCTCCCACAGGGCAGCTTTTAATTTTGAAGCCCTATCACTATGGGCCATAGGTGTAAACTGTTAACTAGCTTAACACCCGGAAACATGGCCCTCACCCAGGCACAATAGAGACTATCGTCTGTCTGTATCATCTTTGCCCCACACTGGGCACATTTCTTTAAAAGGCTTTTTTGTGCCATCAGTGCATTATTAACCTCCTTCCTCTGGTGGGGGGTTAGATAAAGATAGAACTCTCTCCTGAACGACGACAACAGATTCAATCTATGAATAACAGTCCAAGAGACTGAAAATTACCGGTAATGATCAGAAGCGATTCCCACAGAAATAGTTCAGTTTGTTTCTGAGTTAAAATTACAAGAACACTGAAGGAAGACCTCCGTCAGCAACCAAGGAGGGGGCTTAGGCGGGGAATGGTTGCAGCAGCTCCAATGGAGGTTTAAGCCCCCCCCCCCCCGTGGTTTTAAGCTAGAAAAAGATCTTTCCATGGTAGGTCTGCACGTGCGCAGTCCCAATGCGTGCCTATGCAGAAGACACTCGATGAACATCCGTTACAGGTAAGTGCAACCCTGTTTCATTTTGCTATATCTATAGCCATTCAAATTCTAAATTGCATGGTTTTATATCATTTGAAAATATTAGGACCTTTGGCAATTTGGTAAAGACTGTAAGAAGCACTAAAAGCATATTGACGTAAATTGCATCATTCCACTAGTATAGATCAGGCGATCCTTCAGCTTGCTAGTGCAGTAACAAGAAAGATACCATGTCTAGCATGTAGCAGAACATGCTGGTGACAGAGGAAGCAAGAGTCTTTGACCACCAAAAAGGCTATGGTGGGAATCATGGGTTCTGCATGTACAAAAAGCATTTTGGACAAGAGCTACAGTAAGGAAGGAAACAAAATATGATTCAGTGAAAAAGCTGGCTGGATCCAACCCATTGGCTGAAATCCACATAGCTACATTTGGTGTACTCAAGACTTTGGCCAGGTTGTAGAATGTTTGACTTTTTTCCTTTAAATAACAGAATGTGATCCCCCCTCTTTCTTCACATCTTAGACTTATTTTGAAACGTAGAGCATGTAGAACTAGTTTTACAGCTATTCGAACCATGGCCAAGGTCATTTTGGAGTATAATTGCAAAGTATTCACTTAATGTAACACTGCTCAGTTTGAGTCTTAATTTAGTCAATGGTTGAAATGATCAGGGAAATTAAATTTGAAATGCCAGTCTTTGACAAAACAGTACACCATTTTCAGTAGCTCAGTTTTGATTATTGGAAAAAAATGTTTTTCCACATAGAAGTTGGGTATGTGCCAGTTGTGCATGATTTCAACAGGAAAAAAACACCAGTTTTTTTAAATAACTTACTGAGTTTTATTACATCATTTGAGCATTAGATCTTTTGATCAGTATGGTCAGTAGGTGGCAATGCATAATAAGAATAGTTTCATTGAGTTCCTAAATCCAGTGCAAAGCTTTCAAGTAGGATTATGCTGTTACATTTGGTTACATTGGAAATTAGAATGATCATTTTTCTTTTAACATCTTTATTCCTATGAAACCACTGTTTTCTGAATCAGATAAATGATATACCTCAGCCAGGACTGTCTACACATTTCCAAGAGTAGGCAGTGGTAATTCTCTGTTTCCTGTCTGAGATCCTTTTTGCTGGAGATACTAAGTATTGAACCTTGGAAACTGGCCATTTAAAGCATGTGCTTAGAGCTGTGTCCCCGCCCCTGCTAAGAGCTCGGTCTTCAGAATATCTGATGAGCTGCTTCTAAAGATCGATTCACATAATCACTTGACAAGCCAGTTGTGTGCCAGCTGTCCTGCCAGCTGTGTTCACCATTTATATAGTCCATGTGAAACAACCATTCTATTGTGTTAATTGAAATCATGGTGACAATAACATTGAAGACTAGTCTTCGGTTTCACACCAGAAATGTAAGATGATATCAGATGTGATTTCCTGTGTCACCCAGTTTCAGGTAATCATGGATGGAGAAATGTTTAGAGAAATCCTACTCTGAATAAATGAAAGATATTTTCAGTCCTTTTAAAAATCTGTTCTTGTGAAGTCACTTTTCTAAAAATTATTGAAAGTGACTTAAAATCACATTTCAGGCATATAAAATACAACAGAATAAAGTCATTAAAAGAACAAGAACACATAAAGATGATATTTATTTAGGGCAGGGATGGGGAACCTCAGGCCCGGGGGCCGTATGCGGCCCCCAAGGACATTTTTTGTGGCCCTCGGGAGCTCTGGGGCCCTGCTGCGGAGGCGGGGCACAGGGCGGCCCTCCCTGAGTGTGTTCCTGGGGCTGCGGCTTACAGGGGCATTGCGGCACATTTGGACCTCCTCTCGCCAACTGTCAGCTGTTGGTCGGCGAGAGGAGAGGGGAGGGATGCTTCCCCCAAGGCTGCCCCCTACAGCCGCGGCGTGCAGGAACACCGCGGCACATTGTAAGCCCCTCTCGCTGCCTGTTGGCTGTTGAGCAGCGAGAGGGAGGAGGGAAACAGCCCGGCAGCTCCCCGTGGCAGAGCATGCATGTGGGAGCCGATCGGGCTTCTGGAGGGGGGCTTTTGTGGACTCTGTGGGGGGAAGAACATGGAGACTGGGGTCTGGTCGCGCGGGGCTCCGTGCGCCGCCGTGTGTGTGTGTGGGGGGGCGGGGGAAGTGGGGAGACTGGGGCCCAGTGGTGCGGGGCCGGTGTGCGCGGGTGTGTGTGTGTGTGGGGGAAGGCTTTTCTCTTCTTCCTCTTTTTCTGTCACTCTTTCTCCTTTCTCTCCCTCTCTTTCTCCCTCTTTTTCTGTCTTTCTTTGTCTCCCTCCGTCCTTTTCTTTCTTTCTCCCCCTCCATTTCTGTCTCCCTTTCTCTTTCTCCCTCCCTCCCTTTTCCTCTTTTCCTTCCTCGGGCCCACCGCTGGCTGCCCTCCCGCCTGGAGGGGGGGAGCGGGGGCACCCTGCAGACCTTCTCTGTGTGGCCTCCCCTGGGGTTGCCAACCTCCAGGTGGTTAGTATTCAAAATCGGGCTCCAAGTACAAAATAGGAGAATGAGGAATCAAAGTTATGCACTTGTTGAAAGCTCAATAAAGCACATAAGAGCAATATGCAAACAATTGTATTCAGAGAAAAAAGAACCTCACTGCAAAGGTATCCAAAGGATATAAATACTGAGCAAGGTAAGTTAATACACAATAAGAATACAAAAAATGGGTACAAGAATAAGTCAGGTATACAATAATAGACTATCCAGAATGGTAAAGTCCAAAAGAGCACGGAATAAATATCAGACGCAATGGGCTTCCGGTAAAATCCCCATTTCAGAGCTTTCCTCAAGCTTCAAGAAGTACCACGTGCCAATATCACCTGTAATAAAATGCATGCTATCACAATATCCAATCAAATTTACAAGACAACATTTGATATAAATTAATTAAAGGTTACAAATTATTAAAATATCATGCTTACAAAAATATATCATTTTACATACCAAAATTGGAGAGAGACGTCTATTCTGCCATTCTATGTAAGAGGCTTGGTAAGCATCTGAAGTAAAACTGGCTGACTCTCTCTTAAGGCTTTAATGGTTCCACAGGTGTATGCTATCTTCTCATAAGTGCTAGGTCATGCTACCTTAAGCTATGGTGAAGAGGCAAACCTACTGCAAATCAATAGAACATTAAAGAAAACTGGAGAGATCCAAAAATGAATTTAATCCTTTTGGCATTAAAGTGTCAAAAAGGAAAATGAAGCGGGACTCCTGTTGTGCTAAAATCCTGTCTATATTTTGATTCTGAAAAACCTTCCCTTGATACTGCCAAATAACAAAAAATTGCATGTCTGTGTCTAAGTGCTTGAGTTCTTTATAATGGGCAGTCAATGGGGCTTCTAGATTAGAATTCCTAATCCGGGACCGGTGCTCCCCTATACGAAGTTTGAGCTCCCTCTTTGTTTTGCCTACGTAGAGTAGACCACACGGGCAACGAATTAAATAACAAATTTACTGTTACAATTACTAAAGTGCCTCAATGTGAAAGTAAAGCCCGTTCTAATGTCCCGAAATTCTTTAACCGGTAGTGCTTGTGCACAAGCACTTCAATTGCCACACTTAAAATGGCCGACTGGCAGGCAATTCTGCTGGAGAGGTAGACAATCAGATTTTACAAGTTTGTCCCGTAAGGAGTGTGTTCTTTTTAAACCAAATCTAGGTAGTTCTTCACAGCCCGGTATGTTTTGTACCAAGTGCCAATGTTTTCTGATGATATTCTGTATATCCCTAGTATTGTAATTAAATTGCAGGGCTGCGGTTACACTGGCAGGACTAGAACTTTTTTGCACAAGCACTACCGGTTAAAGAATTTCGGGACATTAGAACGGGCTTTACTTTCACATTGAGGCACTTTAGTAATTGTAACAGTAAATTTGTTATTTATTTAATTCGTTGCCCGTGTGGTCTACTTTACGTAGGCAAAACAAAGAGGGAGCTCAAACTTCGTATAGGGGAGCACCGGTCCCGGATTAGGAATTCTAATCTAGAAGCCCCATTGACTGCCCATTATAAAGAACTCAAGCACTTAGACACGGACATGCAATTTTTTGTTATTTGGCAGTATCAAGGGAAGGTTTTTCAGAATCAAAATATAGACAGGATTTTAGCACAACAGGAGTCCCGGTTCATTTTCCTTTTTGACACTTTAATGCCAAAAGGATTAAATTCATTTTTGGATCTCTCCAGTTTTCTTTAATGTTCTATTGATTTGCAGTAGGTTTGCCTCTTCACCATAGCTTAAGGTAGCATGACCTAGCACTTATGAGAAGATAGCATACACCTGTGGAACCATTAAAGCCTTAAGAGAGAGTCAGCCAGTTTTACTTCAGATGCTTACCAAGCCTCTTACATAGAATGGCAGAATAGACGTCTCTCTCCAATTTTGGTATGTAAAATGATATATTTTTGTAAGCATGATATTTTAATAATTTGTAACCTTTAATTAATTTATATCAAATGTTGTCTTGTAAATTTGATTGGATATTGTGATAGCATGCATTTTATTACAGGTGATATTGGCACGTGGTACTTCTTGAAGCTTGAGGAAAGCTCTGAAATGGGGATTTTACCGGAAGCCCATTGCGTCTGATATTTATTCCGTGCTCTTTTGGACTTTACCATTCTGGATAGTCTGTTATTGTATACCTGACTTATTCTTGTACACATTTTTTGTATTCTTATTGTGTATTAACTTACCTTGCTCAGTATTTATATCCTTTGGATACCTTTGCAGTGAGGTTCTTTTTTCTCTGAATACAATTGTTTGCATATTGCTCTTATGTGCTTTATCGAGTTTTCAACAAGTGCATAACTTTGATTCCTCAACCTCCAGGTGGTGGCTGGAGACCTGGTAACCCTAGCCTCCCCCCCCAGGAGATTTACACCTGGTAGGCCCCTGAATGATGTTATAAATGTGCAAATGGCCCTTGGCAGGAAAAAGGTTCCCCATCCCTGATTTAGGGAATACTAAGGCTTAAAGATTGAGCAGTTTTCTTCATAGATTTTTATATTTAAAACATAATCCCACCTTTCTACCTAGTTAGGTAAGGTAAAGGTCCCCTGTGCAAGCACTGGGTCATTCCTGACCCATAGGGTGATGTCACATCCCAACGTTTACTAGACAGACTTTGTTTGCGGGGTGGTTTGCCAGTGCCTTCCCCATCTACCTAGTTAGGGGGGAAATTTTAATACAACATTAAAATCAACTTTAGGAGTAGTATGTAAAACAGAAAATTAATACAAAATAGGAAGGAGGATCAGCAAGGGAATATCAAATGAAACAAAAAAAAATCTTCACTTTCTGGCAGAAGGGGGGGGGAGGATGAATCTCCCTGGGGAGGGAATTCCACAGGTACCATCACTAAAAAAGCTCTTTCTTGGGTTGTCACCCATCTAACCTCAGATGAATGGGACCCCTGACACAGGGCCCCGAAGATGACCATAAAGATCAGGTAGCTTAATATGGAAGTAGGCAGTCTTTAAAGTATGCTGGTCCCAAGCTGTAAAAATTTTTAAATGTCAATGCCGGCACTTTGAATTGGGCTGAGAAGCAAATTGGAAGTCAGTGCAGGTGGAACAAGACTGGAGTGATGCGGTCCCTAAAAACCAGTCCAGCCAACATTCTCATTACAGCATTCTGGGTCAGCTATAGTTTCCTTGCCACTCTTAAGGGGCATCCCCACATAAAGCACATAGTAGTAATCAAACCTGGATGTTACTATGGCATGTACTACAGTGGCAAGATCTTTTTTACCCAGGGAAGTCTGGAGTTAGCTCAACAGCCTAGTCGGGTGGAAGGCACACCTGGACATTGCTGCCACTTGCTTTATCCCAAAGGAGGTCTGGGTCTAGCAGCATCCCCAGGGCTGCAAATTTCTTCCTTTGGGGAGAATGCAACCCCATCCAGAACAGGTAACAAATGCCTCAGTTCTTCAGTTAGTCCTTCTGTCCACCAATAGCACTTCCATCTGGTTAGAATTACGTTTCAGCGGATTAGTCCTCATCCATCCCAAAATTGCCTTCAGGTACAGGTTCACGGTTTCCACAGCCTCCCTGGGATCTGCTGGAAGTGTGAGATCCATATATTGGTGACAACCCAACCCAAATCTCTGGATGGCCTCACCCAATTGGTTTCATGTAGATGTTAAAAAGTACAGGGCACAAAATGAAATATTGCAGCACTCCAGAAGCCAAGGGGATGAGCACAGTTCCCTAGCACTACCCTCTGAAACTTACCTTCCGGATAGGACCAAAAACCACTTCATGAATCTGAGGAAGGATACTATGATGGTATTGAAAACTGCTTAGAGGTCCAGAAGAATAGACAGGATTGTATCCCTTTTGTCCTTCTCCCTTCCCTCGTCCTGCACCATGTTAACCAAGGCCATTTCAGTCTCATAACCAGAGCTGAACCCAGATTGGAAAGGATCCAAACAATTCGTTTCATCCAGGAATTCTTGTCCAGCAACCACTTCAGAGTGTTCGTAATGGAGCACTATCCCATTCTACATGGAGTGCATGTTTCTAGATAACTTTTCTATTTAAAATTTTTTTATTGGATTTTATGGGATACAGAAAAGAGAAGGAAAGGGGAAAAGGGAAGGCAAAAACGTTAATACTTTGCTGGGTCAGTGCCTGGAGCAGGTCTCTAGATAACTTTTCATGCACATTTCAATGCATACTGAATGCACACTCTCATGCAGATTCTATTTTTATTATTTATTTGATATTTAAAAGACATCAAATAATTGGCGTTGGTTATGGACAGTTCTGTGTTTTCAAAAACAATCAAGATTAAATAAAGATGTGTACTATGAGGAATTTTTTTATGGTTCCCATTCATTACGAATAATGTGTGTCTTTGTTTTATGTATGTTTCATTTTTTATTTACAGCTATTGAATTTTAAACTTCTGTTTTCTTATAGGGATTTTTGGCTAATCAGAAGAGAGCAGAAAACTTGAAAGATCCTTCTGTGTTACCTGATTTGTGTTTAAGTCATGCAAATCAATTGATGATTATGTTAACTAACCACAGGAAACTTTTAGATATTAAACAGAAATGTACTACTGCCAAACAAGAACTTGCAAATAACTTACAAGTCCGACTGAAGTAAGTGCTGCTGCAAGTGCTTCATTTTTCCCGCTCCTCCCGATGTCATTGTCAATTGAGTTTATCATTAATCCTGTTCTAAAAACTACTAAACTGAAATTGGAAGAATCTGGAGTGGAGAACAATAATGCAGGTTCCTTCATGAGAACTACCTTATATGAAGTCTAAATGCTGCATAAATACATGTGGGGTTTTCAGCTTTCAGGTGGGCTTGGAGTTCTCCCAGAATTACAACTGATCTCCAGACTACATAGACAGGTTCCCCTGGGGGAAGCACAAGCTTCAGAGGGTGGACTCTATGGCATCACATTCCTACTGAGCTTCTACCCTTCCCTAGGCACTGTCCCCAAATCTCCCAAGAATTTCCCAAGATATAATTGGCAATTCTAAATACAAAAGTTAGAAAAGAGGAAGCCAAAGGCTCCACAGTAAAATCAAATAAGCAAGGTGTGAGAGAGAGAAAAATGGCACCTGTTTAATTTTAATTCACAAATGAGCAAAAAATTCCATGGATGTTAAGTGTGAGATAGGAGGCATCCAGTACATCTCTAGTACTGGGTTGTTTGCTGCCACTTTTCTGTAGCACCTTCCTCCCATGCGAGAGGCCGCTTTGCTGATGGAAGGGCCTCTTTTATTGGAGGAAGGCTGCCTGTGTTAAAGATTCCACAGAGCGGTAGGGTACAACCCACTGTTTTCTTCAGCCCACTCTTAAACTATTGTGAAACTTTACCAGCCATGGCATAAAATGCATTCTACTGATCTTTATGAATAGAAACTGCAGCACACAGTATGTACCATACATTCCCTCTGTACAAATACAGGGTTGTATTTATAAATTTATAATGCTGAAAGGACGGCAGTTGAAGGGTGGTATCAGGAAACTGTTCAAACAGAAGGTACACTCCAGGTAAAGTTAAGCATGGGCTCAGATTTCTCATTGAAAGCAGTGAGTCTTAACGTGCTCAACCTTTGCTATGTTGTGCCCTCTGTACCTGTTAATATTCTTTATCAGTAAAATAATAGAAGGGGGGAACAGTTATTTTGTGACCAGCTGTGCTCTTCAGATTGCATTGTTAGAACACAGAGCCAGGACAGTTTTAGATATTCGGAGACTTAATTTTGGTGGTTTCATAAATAAACAGTTGGTAGGATTAGGGGAGAGAGCAAACAATAACTGTCTTTTCAGATTCTGTAGGCCCTCATTTTTTTGAAGGTAAGTTTTTAAATGTTTGAGGTACTATTAAAAAAGTTTAACGTCAGGGTTTTTTTTCTATGCAGTCTCTAGGACTTTGTTGCCAAGGCTACTTAAGGTTTCTTAGGATTGATCAATTTAGTCTGAAGTATGTCTTCCACAAAATCCAAGGAAGAGATCTGTTTTATAATTGTTAAAAAATGCATAGGATTGTGCTTTGGGTTGTTTCCAGATATCCATCAATAGAAGGCACTACCGCAGGCAGGTCTTTGGCACATTCTCCTCAGAGTCCCTTTACACCATGGAAAAGTTGATTTGAGGGATCATGGGACCTATCTGGGTCTAGACATTCTGTTTCATATGTAAACAAAAATAATCTCTTTCCACAAGCAGGGATATGACAAGTGGAAAGGGACTTGAGTCCTTGTTCATGATGTACCCATGGGTTCCCTGATCTATTACTGATGATTTGGGAGATTTGATTTGGATTTGTGCCACCAGGATGTTTGAGTTGCTGGAAGAACAGTCTTTAGTCTTCATTGTATTAATGTGTAGAATCATAATCACAGGTGTGTGGATTCTTCATAGGACAGAATTTTGTATTGGATGCAGAATTTAACTTGTAGTGAATCTCTTTTTTTAAGCTGTAGAAGCAGAATAAATAAAATATATGTTAATTTGTGTGAACTTTCTAAAGGCATAAATAAAACTGCATTTCTTTTATAAATAATTAAATATCCGAATATATAGAGCTCTACTTGAGAAAAACAATGTCAAAAGGAGCATTCTGTAAAATGTGTTGTCTTGTACATGTCAGTCCAGTGTGCTATGTTGAGACTTTATTCTCTTTAGGTGGTGCTGCTTTGTAATGCTTCATGCTGACCAAGATGGAGAGAAACTGCAAGCGTTGCTCCGTCTTGTAACAGAGCTGCTAGAGCGAGTGAAGATCGTAGAGAAGCTTAGTAATGTCCCTCAGATGTACTGTTTGGCTGTTGTTGAGGTCGTAAGGAGAAAGATGTTTGTAAAACACTACAGGGAGGTAAGCAAATTGAGTAGGAAACCTAAATTTTACACCCATGAATATCTTGGTGAGATGTCTTGTCACGTTCTTTGTGTTCATATCTAGTTATATATAAACACTCATTTTTTCTTCCAGTGGGCTAGCTCTTTAATAAAAGATGGGAAACACCTTTATGATGCAGAAAAGGCCAAAAGGGAAACTTTCGGGAAATTATTTAGTAAGTATCTGTATTCTTTATTTCATAAGTTGCAGTTCTTAAATTTGCAGCGCTGGCAGAAGCACCAGTACTAGTTACGTACTTGACTGAGCAGTTTGTTTCCCAGATTTTTTCAGAGTGCTTTGTCTGTGGCTTTTTTTCTTTCTAGAGCTGAAGGCTGGTTTATATATGGATAGATAGCCCCCATAGTAGAGGCTGCTTTATATCGTACCATGTATCTGTGTGCCCCTTTGCATGTAAAAGTCTCCATCCCTCAGACCATTTTACGTGTGAACAGAGCTTTAAAAAGGTAACATTTCTTTCTTTGCACAGGGAAGTCTTTTCTAAGAAATCGCTTATTCAGAGGTCTGGATGCCTGGCCTCCATCTTTTTGTGTAAGTATTTGTTATTTTTAGTGAAGACATTGGATTTGGTTTTGGGAAGGTTAGTGTAATATGAAACTAAGAATTTATATTTGATGTTACATTTAGCATTTTCCAAGCTGGCAAGAAAAGGGGGTGAGTTCTTTTGGAGGCTTAGTCCAGAGATGAGATCACAGAATGATTGTCTTTGTATTAATGCAATGATGATTAGCACTAAAGGAATTCCACTGGTAGTGTTCCACAATGTCAGATTCCAGAGAGAGTTTTGAGGTGTCTGACTATTCATTGCTGCAGTCTAGCATTTATGGTGGCATAAGCTTTCATGAGCCAAAGTCGACTTTGTCACATGCTTCTGATGAAGCAGACTTTGGTTCACAATAAATGTTAGTCCTGTGGGTGCCGAAAGCCTTTTGAGTAGTAGCATAGTTCTTCAGCACCACTGCTGTGTGCATTTCAAATTTAATGTATAGACGGATAATCCTGGCATACGAATAGCCGCTTACTTGATTACCTGTAAAGAATTGCCTCACACCAACCGAACAGGCTTTACAAAGTTAATTCTCATTTTCTACAAAGATTGCAGTCTCTAATTTTTTTGAGGTACATAGTAGGGTGGATGCCATCACTCCACTCAGTTTTCCTCCAGCTTAAGTGCCTCTTCCATAGGAGCAGCCAAAGTTGGTAGAAGGCTCCTTCAACAATGGTTGGATCCACCCCATCATTTGTCTGTATGATGAAAACAGATGTTTTCCAAGGATAATGAGGGGGAGGGAAAACCGGCAAGCAGGAATAGACGACAATAACAGTAAGATTGTGGGAGGCAGCACTGCGGGCTGCCTGGTAGCTCAAAATGAGACACGTTGTCAGTTTTAAATGTCTATAAGGGGGGAAATGGTATTTATTTCGGGAATTTGTATGCCTGTTCAACAAATTCCTGCTCAAAGCAGCTTATAAGTAAAAATAATACCATAAAATCTTATCTTGTTTTATCTGGCTAAGGGCCGTAAATAAATTATCTATCTACCATAAAATCACACACACAAAAAAGATTATTAGTATAAAATGAGCTATTTAAAACATTTGAGAAATCACAGATAAGATTACAGATTAAGTATATTTTAAAAAGTAGGATCATTCTTATTTTAAAAATTTAAAATAAGCAATTAAGGTGTGTTTCTCAATACACCAGTTATTACTTGCAGACTGCCTGTTTGTAGTCTTTGAGTTTAATAATTTCTGTGATTTTGACATGTCTATAATATGTAAATTGTTTTTATATAGACTAGGAAACCTCGCAGATTTGATAGTGAACTTCCTGATATCTCATTATCTGACCTGCAGTTTCTGCAGTCCTTTTGTCCTTCTGAAGTCCAACCATTGCTCAGGTAAGATGAAATGCACTGAGGAATTCAGTTTATTCAAATGCTTGTGCATAATAAAAAAGCCATTTCTACCTTGGCGTGTTCCCTTTCCAGAAATTTTATTAGAAAAATTGAAACTTATTTATTTTTTATTTTTTTTACAACTTGGAGGTCCTCCAAATTCACTTTTTTCAAATCATGCATGTTCAGATGAAAGGGATGTTTAGGACTGAACTACTAGATGAAAGAAACAGCTATGGAAATAAGTGGTTGTTTCATCTTCAAATTGCTCCCACTCTTTTTCTTGGATAATATTACTATCTCATCCTCTTAAAATAAAGTGGCTTCTAATAATTAAAAGTATGTTCAGAAAAAGGTAAAAACAAAAAAAGGCACAGTAAGAGTAAAATATTACAGTTTTAGACGTCAAGGCTTGACCATATTTAGCTTGTATACAATAGTAAATGTTTGCTTAAATAATATAATAAAAACTGTATAAATGTTATAAAGACTTTTCGGGGCCACCAAGGTTTTCTGAAAGCACCTTCTTCCCACTGCAGTATTTGCGCCCTGAGAAAAACCACTTCTGAAAGTAAGAGAACCCTCCAGAGCAACATCTGGAGCTGAGTCAAGCAGAAAGAGGAAATGGCAAATCTTCCATGTACATGTGAACGTTCTTTAAGAGTGTGCATTGAAACTTTAAATTACAAAGAGGTGCTCTTCACGTATGTTCTAGAATACCTTCCCTTACTTTATAGCATTCATGTAATCAGTGTTAAATTATTTTGCATTTGAAGGGTTCCCATACTTTGTGATTTCGAACCTCTCCATCAGCATGTACTTGCTCTACATAACCTGGTCAAAGCAGCACAAAGTTTGGATGAAATGTCACAGACTATTACTGATCTGCTGAATGAACAAAAGGTAAAAGACATCCTTGGGGTATGCATGTGACTATATGCTAGAATAGTAATAGTAATCACAGTCACCTGGAAGTTGGATTCAGTTGTAAACTGAAATCAGAGTTATTTTTAGGGAATGTATTTAGAATTGAGGATGTGTTGTTTCTGTTCATTTCACAGTAGAAATATTTGTCATATTCAGACCCAGACAACAAAAACAAAGCCAAGACCCAATTATGAAAGGCAGAATAATACAAATCATTTCTAGAATATGTAATGCCAGATAATACAACACCATGGAATAGTAAAGGTAAATTACACAAGAGAAAAATTGCCAAAGTGTATTACCAAAGTTGGGTACACTATCCACAAGAAAGATAAGCATACGCAAATTGACAGGGGGTACAGATAAATGGCATGTAATACACTTGAGCAGGTACAAGTTGTAAACACAACACAATCATATACAAATTGGAAGAGCAAGAACAGTGATGAGATCCCAGGTTTCAATATTGTCTGAACATATTCTTCAGGTTAGGTGAAAAATATATAGAGTTAGACCATACTCATATGTTCCTGAATTAAAAAAACAAAACTTGTATAACCTCATGGTAATTAATGAAGGATGAAACAATAAGAACAAAAACCATAGTAGTTTTGAATAGAAAGGACTATATCTTCATAACAATCTGAAATGTCAGTCACAATGATAATATAAAAAAGTCTGGTGTTTAATAATAATAATAACCGCCTAAAAGACATTAATTTCCTTTATCTTGAAAGTATAGAAATAGACAGCAGTAAGACATAAGATCAGCACAGGTTATTTCTTCCAGCTGTGAATTCACTTTATCATACAGAAGCAAAAATTAAACTCCTATGTGCAAATCTATCTGTGCTATTGTGTAATCTGGCATTACATATTCCAGATGTGGATTTTTATTATTCTGCCTTTCATAATTGTTATGTCTTGGCTTTGCTTTTCTTGTCTTATCTCTAGAAGACTTTTTCTTTGTATTTACATTCAGACCTAGGCTACAATCCTGTAAGCAATTTGTTTGTTATTAATACTAATAGTTATTTATGTATTCATTTGTTTATTTATTTAGAATATTTCTATGCTGCCTCTTCAGAGCCCTGTTTGAGGCAGTTTACAATTAAAAAGGAATAAAACAGCCAATGAAAACTCCATTTAAAAAATGAGCCACTAGACATGAGCAGCATAAAACAGTCCATGAAACAGAAGCGGCCCATTAAAAAGCTGATAAGCTAAAACCCCTAGTTATAAGCCTGGGTAAAGAAGAGGGACTTTAGCTTGGCTCCTAAGAGAAAATAAAGCAAATGCCAGGAGAATCTGAAGGGGAGAGGGTGTTCCAAAAGTGAGGTGCTATCACAGAAAAGACCCTGTCTATAGTCGCCCCTTCCTCAGTTCTGAATGCAGAGGCACAGAGAACATTGAACAGAGAAGATCCTTCAGGTACTCTGGCCCCAAGCCATTTAGAACCTTAAAGGAAAGAATCAGGACTTTGAATTGTGTCTGGGGACAGGTGGTTAACCAGTGCAGGTCTTTCAGCACAGGGGTGATACAGTCCCTCTAACTAACCCCTGACAGTAGCCTGGCTGCTGCATTTTGGACCAGTTGACATTTCCAAACAGTTTTCAAATGCAGCCCTATGCAGAGTGCATTACAGAAATCTCACTTGGATGTGATCAGAGTATGGATCACTCTGGCCAGATTGCGATTTTCAAGAAACAGTCGTAGCTGGTGAACCAGTCAGAGCTGATAAAAGGCTCTATATGCCACAGAAGAGACATGAGCCTCCAACTGTAGGCCAGGATGTAGTTATCTCCTCCAAACTATGAACCTGCTCCTTCAGAGAGAGTGCAACCCCTCCAGGACAGGCTGGCTGTAAAGGCCCCAAGTAGCTTCTCCATTGACCAACAGCACCTCATCCTTGTTTAGACTGAGCTTCAGTTTATTGTCCCTCCACCCATCCCATTACCTTCTCCAGGCTCCTTTTTGGGTCTTCCTCAGACCCACCTTGCTTAGCTGTTAAGAAGAAATAGAGCTGGGTGTCATCCGCATATTAGTGGCACCTCATCCCAAATCCCTGGATGTCCTCGCTTGGCGGTTTCATATAGGTGTTAAATAGCATGGGGGATAAGATGGAGCCCGGCAGGGCTCCATGGTGCTAATGCTATGGGGCGAAGCAACACTATCTTCTAGAGTCGGTCAAGTGAGAGCAGAATGACTGAGCAGAAACCACGGTGTCACCTTTGCCCAACCCACCTGTCCAGAAGGCTACCGTGATCAGTGGTATTGCAAGCTGCTGAGAGGTCCAGGTGAATCACCAGGGATACACTCACTCTGTCAATCTCCCAGCAAAGGTCATCAGTCAGGGCGACCTAGGCCATTTCAATCCCAGAGCCCGGCCAGAATCTAGATTGAAATGGATCTAGATAATCAGTTTCTTCCAAGATTGGCAGAAGCTGTGTAGCCACCACTCACTTGAGCATCTTGCCCAAGAATAGAATATTAGCCCTGGGCAGTAGTTTAGGTAGTTTGGGTCCAGGGATGCCTTCTTCAGGAGGCATCTCTTAACCACCTCTTTCACAGTGGTCAGAAATGCACCCTCCCACAGAGAAGCATTTATTATCACCTGGTCCTGGTCAACCAGCCCAGCACTGATTACACTATTAGCCATGCAGCGCAAGGGTCAAGAATGGGTGTGGTGGGCTGCACACTCAAAGCACCTTGTCCACTTCATCAGGCCTCACAAACTGAAAGTCATCCACACAACCAGGACCAGAGTCAGCTTGAATAACACCCTGAGGCTGAGCCAGTCCAACTGTGGTGTCTCCGTTGTGATGGCTGTGAGCAATTTTATCTGCAAATTGCATTGCAAAAGAATCATGGTGAGCCTGTTTGCTTTCCAGGTCATTATCCTCTGAGGCTTGATATAAAAACTCCTTCACAGCCTGGAAAAGCTCCGCTGTTTTCTGTGTGATATGCAGATCAGCACAATTTTGTTAATTTCTGCATGAATATCATAACTTTGGGTTGTATTAGAGTTCATAGAAACCAAGAATAGACCTTTACTTTAAATTCACTTCCTGGTCTTATCTGTCCATTGTGTCTTAGCCTTTGCTAAATATGTGTTCATGATGTCTATTGTCAGAAACCTCTTTCTTACACAACTTTGTTGAAATCTCTTTATCAACTATTCCCTGGAATATTTCATGGAAATACTAGATGAGCTGAATCTTTTAAATCTCACCATTAGATGTTTTTCCAAATCATGGATCCCCTTTGTCATAATATTTTCACAGCATAAACACAAGGTAGATATTTGATATGTTCGAATCTTTAACTAAGAGATGCCTTGGTTCCCCCTTCCCCCTCCCCCTAGTAGTTTGTGATATGTTAAACTTTGTAACGAAGAGTCCTAGGTATTTCAGTACTACAACATTTATTTGAAGTGATATTTAGTATATTTATTTCAGGTTTACCAATATTAAGCATATTTAGGTGTCAGCTGTATATTTCTAAAAGCATCTGTTGTGAATCCACATCCCTGTCACCTCATCAGGGGGCCTTTGACTATTTTTTTTACAGCTTCTTCTGAGGGGAATAACATATGGAGAGTCTTAACTCCAGGGGAAAACCTGTATTTTTAAAAAAAATTCTTAGTATTTTTATTCATTTTGTAGAGCTTCATATTTTTTCTTCTTAGAAGATTTTTTTTTGTACAGTTACAATAGGTAAACTGGCAAACAATTATCAGTTCTTCTGAAACCATATTTGTATTTACGAGTTTATGGTTTTTGTCTAACTTATGTATGGTTGTACACTGGTTTGTAGTTCAGTATCCTAGCCTGATGCTGCAAGTGTTAAAATTGGGTTTTTGGTTTGTAGTCTTAGAGCCGGCTCACATGTCGTAAAGTTCACATGGAAGACAGATACTCTGTCAGCAGATGGAGTGCCATGCTGGGAACAGTTCCCATTCACATGGGGGGGGGGGCTGATTCAGCTTGGAACCATGGGGCACAGGAAAAGAGGGATTAAGCCTTCTCCACCTTCATTGTTTCCCTGACTTTGAAATGGCTCTGGAAGCTGCCATTTGCTCCATTGGGGAAATTTACATGTACCCCTCAATATATAGAAGGTTCCCCAGCAGCTCCCTGGTGCTGTTTCAGTCTTGAGAAAATGGTATGAAGTGAGAGGCCTCAGCTCCTTCTCCTCACAAGCTGTGGTCCTGATAAAAAATCGATCCCTCCCATACCTCTGACTGAGTTCCTAGCATGGACCTTCAGGTGCACATATTATCCAAAACCGTTGAGGCGGCCACATGCCTAACGTGCGAAATCAATCCTTCGAATCAATCCTTAGAAAGAAATTGTAGGTATGGTCCAATGAAATAATAAAAAGGAAAGATGTGCAAGTGGAAACCTTTCCTAGCTGTGTAGAGGATTTATGCATAAGCGTTAGCTGGCATGCATTGGGGTTGCTCCCCACCCCTCTTTTTGAGGCAGTTCTCTTTGCAGTACTTGGGAGGATGCTTATTTTTGTAAATGCGTAGGGGAAGTCTAGAAGAACTGCTACAGCTGGCTTAGAGCTCTTTGTGTAACTTTTTGGAATGGAGCTTGTTTGTTGGTAACTGATTATGAAAAGCTGGTTTGTTAACCCTGCATTTTTATATATTTTAGGCTTCCAACAGTCAAGCTTCCCCACAATCTGTTATTACTCCAAGGATGGAAAGTACAACAGGAACAATTGCTACCTCTCCTAGAACTCCTCCATCGCTCAGCCTTCAGGGTCCTCTTTGCCCTCCTGACTGCCCCCCTGGTCCAATAGAAGAATTGTCTCCAGACAGTATTGATGCTCATACGTTTGACTTTGAAACAATTGCACATCCAAGTATAGAGCATTCTCTGAAACAAGGTTCATTAGACTTGGACTCACTGACAGAAAGTCCAGAATCTGACTTTATGTCAGCTGTGAATGAGTTTATAATAGAAGAAAATCCAACATCTCCAAATGTGATAAGTGATCCACAAAGTCCAGAAATGATGGTGGAATCCCTGTATTCCTCAGTTATCAATGCAATAGACAGTAGGCGGATGCAAGACACAAACATTTGTGCAAAAGAAGCAGCCCTAAAAAATTCCGCTATAAACGTTTACATGGAGAAATATAGAGTAGCTGCCCAAGAATCTCAGCTAAATTTAAGAAACTTCAAAGAAGACCTTTGTCACTTTAGAACATTTGTCGAAAAAGAACAGTGTGACTTTTCTAGTTCTTTAAAATGTACTTCAATAGAAATAAGAAATATTATAGAAAAAGTAAAACTGTCTCTTGAAAAGACACTAAAAGATAAGCATCACAAAGAACTGCAGTCTGTAAAAATGGAATATGAAAGTAGAATGAATGTCTTAGTTGAAGATAGCGAGGAGAACAAAAAAAAGATTACAAAATTAAAGTTAGACTTGAAAAGTCTTGAAGATGTTTTGCATGATAAAGATGATGAGTTTGCAGTAGTAAAGAGTGAAAAGGAAGCTGTTGTATGTTTACAGAATGAAAAAGATCAGAAGCTGCTTGAACTGGAATGCCAAATGAAAAATCAATGTTGTGAAATTAAAGAATTAAGGGAATCTCGTGAAAGTGCATTAGAAAGCTTGAAAAAGCTTCATATAGAAACTGATGAAAAAATGCAACTTTTGAAGGCAGAACTTCAGAGTTTGGAGCAAGATCATCTGAAGGAACTAGAAGCCAATCTTCATGTCAAACACACACAAGAATTTGAAGTGCTAATGGCTGAACACAGTGATTGTTCAGATAAGTTAAAAAAGGAAAATCAATGCCGACTTGAACAAATACAGGAATCTCATGCTGTAGAGGTGCAAGAAAAAGAGAAACAGGTTGAAGAACTAAAGTTCAAGGTTTCTGAACTGTCTGACTTGAGATGCAAATTGGAAGTTGAACTTGCTTTGAAAGAAGCAGAAACAGATGAAATGAAACTACTCTTAGAAGAAAGCAAAAGTCAGCAGCAGGATAATTTAAAGTCTGTCATTGACAAGGAAACTGACATTTTAAGAAAAGAGATTGATAAATTGAACCATCTAATACAAACAAATGAGGAGGAATATCAGATAGGATTAGCAGAGCTAAGAACTTTAATGACTATTGAGAAAGATCAGTGCATTTCAGAATTAATTGGCAGGCATGAAGAAGAAACAAATTTGCTTAAAACTGAGTTGAACAAACTAACTTCTTTGCATCAGAAAGCTTTTGAAGCAGAAAAAAGGTTGGAAGAACAAGTAACAGAATTGCAAGGTAAGCTAGAATTGGCGGTGACCACCCTAGAGGAGCAAAAAGAAGAGAATTTGGCTCTATCTGAACAGCAAAAAATATATGAAGCCACTATCAATAAACTTGAAGAGGAGAAACAGCTGCTGGTCACTAACCATGAGGAAGACAGGAAGCTACTTGTTGAGAAGCTTAATTGTGAAAAAGAAGATGCAGTACGAACTGCCCTGAAAGAATTCGAGTTGCATAGGGAAGCTGTTGAAAAAGAACTTTTGGAAAAAATTCAGCAACTTGAGATGCAGGTTAATCAGAGGTACTGTATGAATTAATTTATCCTCTTAACATTGAAATAAAACAACAACAATGCTGAATACATATGCTTGCAGTCAGTGAAGTAAGCACTTAAGCTATAGGTGGGGTTTCTCCATTGCCACAGTTCTTAGTCGCCTTAGCCAGCCACGTTCTTTCTCTTCATATACCTTTATCCTGTTTCAGTCCATAATTCCATCCTCCCATGGTTTATGTCATGTGTACACAGAGTATTCATTCTTTGCTCCTTTAGTTTTGGCATTCAGGCTGGTAAGGACATGTTGTGATTGCAAAAAGTGTTGCACTCTTTGCTTGTTGGAAGTTTGAGGTTCTTGAATTGATTTAATTGACATGGGTGTCATCTTCGTGTTGGCCTTGGAGGACCTCTGTTTTTCTAGTGGAAGTATTGTAATTTCTTTGAAAGTGTCCCCATAAGAGTTTTGTGCCAGTATGACGCATTTGCCAGAAATCTGAAAATGTATCATTCATTCTGCTGTGGTCATTGCTATAGGAGAATTTTCATACAAACTGTACCCTGCCCATAAGACAACTTTACCTTTCTATTTAATCATATTTGAGTCAACCATAGGGAAGTTAAAGAGGCATGCAGTGACAATACTGACAAAATGAAGATCAGTTCTCACTGATCTCTATAACTAGTTATGTACTTGTCATTTGAAGCTGTTGGCTCCCAACCGTGCTGTTATGAGTGTGTGTTTTTTTTTAAAAAAATCTTTTAAAAATAATTTTGCTTCAAAAATATTTCTGTTCCTATAATTTGTTTTATTTTTTCATTAATCAACAAATGCACATCACTAGGATTAAAATGCATTAGACTGCTTTAAATCCAAAAATCATTATAATGAAAATGAATAGGGAAGATAGCAATAATCTATATTAATTAATATTTATTATTCTGGCATCTGGGTGTTTGGTTTAGAAGATGGCAACCTGTATTCAAATACCAAAGGATTAGAGAAAGAATTGGTAGAGAATGAAACTGCCAGTTCATTTCCAGTCACAACAAAATAGTAATGCTGGATTGGAAAGTGCTCTATTGACTCTGAATAGGTACCAGTCCCCAGCCAGCTTCTCTTTGCCTGAGCTAGTTCTGTTCTCTTTAAGACTGAAGACTTTTATTTTCATTCCGGTGCTTTGCAAATTGCATAGCCACTGTGTGTGTGGTTGTATATATAAGCGAGAATATGATTTCCCCCCACAGTGTATAAAGAGTGTGTTTCTGTGTAGTTAATGCTCCCTGTTCCTTTTCATTTTAATATTGGTTGTAGTGTTGCTGTTAATTCTGCACAAAGCCTGTTAGTGTATTGGTTTTAATGTCTTGTGTTAGTGATTATTTGCGGTACATCCACAATTTATGTGTGTTACTTGTGCAGAGTGCACACACATTATGAATCACTAGTCAGTACCTGTGAGTACTGTACATCGCAGCACATGCACACTTAAGCTCATTTCCACCAAGCACTATACTTGTGTTGTTTTTCACCAAATGTGTGCCCTCACTGGGTTGAATTCAACTGCATTTTCCACTGATGTAGAAGGGAGGATGAGAGTCCCTTCCCCTTTGATCACCCAACAGACTATGCAGGACCTGCATGAGCAAAAGGCCTGTGTGATGGGGGCTATAGTAAGGAAGGCAATTAAGTGTGGTTCAGTGAAAAAGTGGCTGGGTCCAGCCCAGTATCTGAACAGTGTATGCCTCTGGGCAGACTCTGCCATGCTACCTGTCTTTCCTGGGGCTCCCAAATCCCAGCTCCATCTGGTTTGGGGTGTCAAATGTAAGTTTTACTGCATGCAATGCAATGTTCCCGCTCTTCTTAGGGTGCCAAGCAATGCTGTCCTTTGTCCCCTCTGTAAGTTTGTCTCTTTGCCTTAACTACTGCCAACTTCTGCACCTGCTGTGAAAATATTCTGTCTTTCTTGAGATGCCAGATATCTCCCTGTTCCTGCTTTTCAACACTGCTCGTCTTTTAGGTGTCAAACTGTGTGCTCCTCAAGATAGACATTGCCTATAAAATTGGAACCACTTTTCCTGTTATCTCTAGGGTACAATTCCTGAAAATATAATCCAGATTGGGTGGGAAACAAATGTGCAGTCCATTAAAAGCAATGGGAAATGAAAACAAATAATGCAACAGTGAACAGATTTTAAAAAAGAAGAAGTAAATTGATATGCCCCTATTTAACAATATTTACAATATTACGTCTGACAAAATGGGTTTAGCCCATGAAGCTTGTAATGAAATAAATCTGTTAGTCTTCAGCATGTTGCAAGACTTTGTTTGAGACACTTATTTAGCGTTCCAGCATTTAGTCTCTTGAAAAAAGCTTGTAAATTATTTTATTAAAATATTTGGCTTGGATCTGAGCACGTGCAAATGGAGCAAAGTTCATGGGATAGATATTTTCTAGTTTGCTTTTTCTCAAGCACATTCCTAACAGATGCTCTCAGGGATCAAGAGACACTCAAGAACTTTGTGTGTCTATATGTGTGTGAGAGAAAGAGACAGAGAGGATGATTTGTATGATTTCTCCCTTCTCGCTGCAGCCCCTGTGCATCACCTAGTGCCATACCTGAGCATCCTCTGACACTCCATGGCAGCCGTGGAGAAAGTCCTGGGGGGGAAAGAGTCCTTAGAAATGCAAGCAAGCACTTCTGAATCATAGCAATTGAATGGGTTCACATGTGTAGGGCTTGGAACAAAAAAGATATGGGACATTTAATAAAATATATATCTGGATAAAGACATTGTAATTATTTGATTAATGGAATTTGCTATACTGTATTGCTATATTAAGTTCCTTTATCTCAGTGCAGTTGCAGGGGTTTATTAGTATTAAACCGTGGACCATAAAACCTATCAGTGAAATTGTGTGCAGAGAATTTCAGTGGAGATTCCAGTGGAATTTCAGTGGATTCAGGCTGGAGTAATTCTGTATGGGATTCCACTGTCCAGAGTGCTACATCCTGCAAATAAAATGAACAGTTCCCCAAACATGGTAGAAACTAGGGGGGAAAGCAGATATGTTTTAGTTGTTATGTTCCATGAACAAGTGCACATGATCATTACCTGCAGAGCTGGAAAATTCTGTTTTTCTTAATTTTCACACCTTTACAGCAAAACTATTCTTTGAAATATACAGGTGTGCATAAATTGGATTACCTTTTCCTGTCTTTGATTCTTTTTTCATGTATTTTACTACGTTTCAACTTTATTATTAAACTACAGTTTGAATCACGTGGTAGTGACCTAGATAGTAATTACTAGTTTCAGCTTTTGCCTTTAAAAATTACATAGTGAGTAGCTGCTGTTGGAAACGTTCAAGCTATAACCCTTATTAGGAAAATGACTGGCTGCTGTAAACAGCAGAAAATAAAACAAAAAACACAACCCAGTACTTGCAAAATGTTTTAAATGTTCAGCACGTATTTAGTTGTATGCTTTGGAGGACTTTTTACTGAGCTGGTCAGTTTTCCTCATAGTACTGTTGTAGATGGATTATTTTTATCTCAAATGATTATATGACAGGATTCACTTGCTTAAAATACATGGTTTTAAATCAAAATAGAACATTTTCAGTTGGTGGGATCAAGGCAGTTTGTAAGGCATGGCCACATCAACATGTGATATACACGGTCATGCCAAGTTCTCTTCCCTTTAAATTCCATGAAATTACTTGAGAATAATCTGTAATGTGCCAGACTGAACTGCTCTTGAACAGTAAGGTTTGTGATAAGATTTCCAAAGGAAATGTGATTAGTTGTAACAAAAGATACAATCAGTGAGCTGTGAAATACCTTTTATAATGTATTTTGAGAAGATAATATTCCTGAAGGGTAACAAGCTGAAACTATTTGCTTTATTGGTCTATACACACATACATATACATATATGGGGGAGAGAGAGATTTAACTCTTGTCACATATGAAAATGAGTAGTGAACAGTCCAAATATTTCAGAAAAGCAAAATGTAAAACACATCCTTTTTATGTCAGGTTTATTCCTTGAGATGAAACTAGTCTCTCTAACATAATAGGAACAGACCTTCTACAGGTAGAGTATCCCTTATCATCCGGACATCCCATATCCGGACTGAATTGAAAACTGGACTCTTACAACTGGCATGCAGGCAGATCCGTGCTGCCTGCTTTAAGTGTTTCCTCTCATACAATGTACACTGCATTGTAGGTGGAGACTGAAAGCCTGCCATTGTTTGTTTGTGGTTTGTTGTTGCTCTTGTTTAACAGCTAATATAGGTATTCTGGTGAGATAGTTGTGTGTGTGTTAAGTGCCATCAAGTCGCTTCTGACTCATGGCGACCCTATGAATGAAAGTCCTCCAAAATGTCCTATCTTTGACAGCCTTGCTCAGATCTTGCAAATTGAGGGCTGTGGCTTCCTTTATTGAGTCAGTCCATCTGTTGTTGGGTCTTCCTCTTTTCCTGCTGCCCTCAACTTTTCCTAACATGATGGTCTTTTCCAGTGACTCTTGTCTCATGATGTGACCAAAATACGATAGCTTCAGTTTAGTCATTTTAGCTTCTAGGGTCAGTTCAGGCTTGATTTGATGTATAACCCACTGATTTGTTTCTTTGGCAGTCCACAATATCCGTAACACTCTCCTCCACATTTCAAAGGTGAGATAGTTACACCTATGCATTCTGATGGTTCAATGTACACAAAATTATTAAAATATTGTTTAAAATTACATTCACGCTATGTGTATGAAGTATATATAAATCATACATTAATGTGGGTCCCATCCCCACAATATCTCATTATGTATATGCAAAAATTCCAAAATATTCCAATATATGGAAAGGTGTGAAATATGGACCATTTATGGTCCCAAGCAGTCCGGATAAGGGATACCCAGCCTGTTCCTCCTGCCTAACCTGGTAAAACCAACCTGCAGTGGTTCGGCTGCAGTCTGTTCTGTAGTAAGGGAGTCTTCTGGATCAATTTCAACCCATAGATCATATGCTGGCTAACAATGAAGTATGCATAGAATAGCCCCATGTTCTTGAGTTGTTCTGACTCAGCAGCAGTATGAATGATATAGCATCAGATGTAATTCTTGTAGCCCACATTTATTTGTTCAGATGTATGATTTTCTTTAGTCCTACATGTTGCTCAGGATGCCTGACTTGTTTTCTACTCACACTGTCAAGTCACTGAAGACACCTCTCAAACTGGTAGGAGTGGCCTATGAAAGGACCAAAGAGAGTGTAAATTATGCCTAGTTGTTTCAGTTAATCTTTGTTTGAAGATGTTTGCTTTAAGATACCTAGTTGACAAACGTTTTACACACATTTTTGGTACACTTTTAGGATTTTTTAATCTTTGGATACTGACCTATATTGATCAGGTCTAATAAATGTGCAAGAGTTCTACTTAGAATTTCCTTTTAGGATAACTATCAGTAGCAAACGCTACTGAATTGTTATTCATATGAGGAGAATTTCCTTTAGACTTTTATCTTGCCCAGTGTATATAATAGCTTCATGATTTCTTACAACACTGTTTCTGTTTCTCATTGCCACTAGTTTGAAACCATGTTAATTTAATAAAAGATTGCTAGGAGGCAACTGCACTTATTGACAACATCTCTGTACCATTTCTTTTGGTAGTTCAGTAGATAGGAACTATCATCAGAACCATCTGGGACCCCTGCAGAGCTTAGGTTAGAAACTGTATCTACAAAACATACTCCACAATGAACTCGATGGATGGCCTCGAGCAAGTTACTGTCGCTCTGTTCCCAGTCCATACATTGAGAACAATAGCGATTTCAGTTATCATAAGGGCTAAAAAGCATTTTATTTTAATAAAATATTGTGAACTAGTGAATTGCCCATCAAGACAAGCAAGAAAGTACATGTTTATTGCAATGGAGGGGGGTCCAAGATCAAGTGAGATTTCAGGCACATATTTGTGAGCTTCCTTGTTGGTGGAAGCTATACCACCCCCTGTTGGAAGTGAGGGTTTTCCCTCCACTGTAGTAACAGTGTTTCTGAATGTATGCAGCACTTATTCTTGTAAGGAATGGCTGCTGTATCTTCATGTTGGGCAATATTAAAGCATACACTCCTACTGTGAGTGTGGGCTCAAACCTGCCCCATTGACTCCAGTGTCCAGAGTAATAAGCTGGTTTTGTCCCTGCTCAGCTGAATACCAGAGTGAAACCCTTTTCTTTGCCCCATAGAACTATGTTGGAGCTATTGAAAACTGAACCACCCCCATTTGCTTATTCCTGTCGTGGATCGCATTTCTTAGAGTTGGCATATGCGTTTTGTGTGCCATACCCATATGGCTAGTTTTGATCTCGCAATGTAAACTTTACAACAAATAATGTATGCTACCAACTTGCAGTACGTTTCCCTATCAACACTGGCAGCCTCCATTAATATAGATTTGGAAAACTTTCATTGTGATGATTCTGTGTCATATGGTCCTTGTACAGCCAAGATGCCAAAGTGGAATCTGATTGTGAGGAAATGGCTGACAAGGGAACTGTGTACTCCAGTTTTTATTCCTGCAGTATGATAGAGAATGTTGGGAACTGTCTACTGTATACATAGTAATTGTGAACACAATTAAGCAATATTGGCAGTGCATTAATTCACAAGTCAATGTTAAGGCAAACATGTCACTTTTATGTAGAAAAGTGACCACTGAAGTGGCCATACAAAGACAGTTATTTGCAGGGAAGGTGATAATCACTGCTTTGAGATGCAGGCAAATTGTTCCTTATCTTATTTGTAGTATTCAAGAACTTCAACAGATCTACTGCTAAGCCTTCATTGTCTTTGTTCTTGTCACACAGTCTTTCTTTGTCTTAGTTGCATTTATCCCAGTCTTCCACAGTTGTGTTGGGTTGCCTCTTCCATCATAAAATCAGACTCATTACTTTGCATAGGTGTGCATGACAACATAATGGGGTGCTTGATAACACTACAAGAAGTTCAGGAAAAACCACAACTGAATGATAATACCGAGGGGGAAAACAAGGTTAAGGCTTACAAACTTTTTAACAATCATCATTGCTCCTCCTGTAGCTTATAAATGTAGGGGTTTAAGGATTTGTTTTGAATTTTCCCCCTTAGTCTTTAATACGGCATGTTTCTTACACAGCTCTGAATAATTTAAGTGAAGCTGAAGGAGGAAAATAAATGAGCACTCTTTAATTGGCCACACCCAGATTTCACAGCAACCCTCTGTCTGTGACAGGCATAAACACCATTTATTCATGTGCACTTCCTCCTCTTGTACATGAAGCACATTTGAAAGCTTTCTGGGTTGAGAAGCCTTCAGCCAAATTCCAGTTTGCCAGGGGCCTGCATTCAGATGTCAAGGTCAATTTGGAGTTTGACTAAAAGGCTTCATTCATCTGGAAATTGGCATACCAGGGGAGGTAGAGCTAGCAAGGTGGTGTGGTTAAGAGCGGCAGACTCTAATGTGGAGAAGTGGGTTTGATTCCCCACTCCTCCACATGAGTGGCGGACTCTAATCTGGTGAACCGGGTTTGTTTCCCCTCCTACACATGAAGCCTGCTGGGTGACTATGGGCTAGTCACAGTTCTCGCAGAACTCTCAGCCCCATCTACCTCACAAGGTGTCTATTTTGGAGAGAGGAACAGAAGGCGGTTGTAAGACACTTTGAGACTCCTTAAAGGTAGAAAAAAATGGGGTATAAAAACCAACTCTTCTTCTTCTAGAAGGGATAGCACAAAAGTAAACTGTGTTTGGTCCCACCATGGACAAACAGAAGCATGGTGTGGTGTCTGAATTCAGTGTCTGAGTTCTGCAGACTCTGCTTCGCTTCTTTAGTTCTTTTCTGTCTTTAAAGTGGTGGTTTCCTTTATACCTCATATTGGGATTTTTACTTTTGGCACTAAGTTAGCAAGTTAGAGTTGGCTAAGAATGTTAACTGGCACTATGCAAGTCTATACACTGCCCTGAGCCCAGCCTTGGCCTGGGAGGGCTGGATAGCAATCCAAATAATAAATAATTTACAGTGCAACCCTAAGGAATGGTTACACCCTTCTAAGCCCCATGATTTCAGTGGACTGTTTTGTATAACTGTTTTGTATAACTCTGTTTAGAATTACCCTGTTAAAGAGGTAAATTGAGATTTTGTCTCAGTATGTTGGGATACATGGAGTTGTTTGATTATATTTAAAGTTCTGCTGAATCATCTGCATCAAGCTTGGTTGCTGAACTCCAAGAAAAACTCCAGGAGGAGAAACTGAAGTTTTTGGAGCAGCTTGAAGAACATGAGAAGAGAAAAAATGAGGAAATGCAAAACATTCGAACATCACTCACTGCAGAACAGCAGGTAAAATGGACATGTTTCTACATGCTTGTTGGAGACAAGGGGGATTAAAATTACTTGGTGCTGCTGCTGCCTTTTTCTTTCTTTTGGGGGTGGGAGGGAACAGCCTGGATAACAGACAATCATTCTTCAAAATTCCAAGATATTTTGATGATATCCTTGTGGTTTCACTGGTAAAGGATCCTGCCTGACTTTTCAGGTTGGCGCAGCCACTCTTGGGCAGTAAATACTGGCTTCATAAGGGCACATCTAACCAATCACTGCTGTTAAGAAATCTCTGTGCATTTCAGTTGAGATTTTAAAGGACCCCCCTACAGGTTTCTGACCCATTCATTTTCACCATGGCAAATGCTCATGTACTAACTCCACACTTCCATATTTAAAATGCAAGAAAATAATGTAATTTCAGAATTCTTTTTCTGCAGTATCCAAAGCAGACACTGACAACAGCAGATTCAGGTCTCCTACACCTCATGATACCATGTTAGTTAGTGATAGATCAGTGATACAACTTTGCAGAAAATCCAAATTGGGATGCATTCCAGCCAAATGCTTCAAATAGTAAATAATGTAACTTGTTATTTAGCTGCTTCAATGTGACTTGGGAAGTTGCAGAAATCAGTATTATTATTTCTCTGCTTGCATATTTTATTATTGAAGATAATGCTATATTGGTCTTTCCAGACTACTTTCAACACTGTTCTAACAAGAGAAAAAATGAAAAAAGAAAACATAATAAATGATCTTAGTGACAAATTAAAAATGATTACACAACAGCAAGAAAGAGATAAGGGTAAGCAAAATATAGTGCATTAATGTAAGTAGAATCCAAAGAACTGTTCTGCACTATATCTGAATATTAAATACTAACCTTTACCTGCCTTAGATCTGATTGAAACCCTTTCTGAAGACCGAGCTCGTTTACTTGAAGAGAAAAAGAAACTTGAAGAAGAAGTTAATAAGCTGAGAAGTAGTAGTTCTGTTCCGTCAACTTATTTGCCTCCTACTTCAGAACCTTCTGGAGCATGTGCAGCAGATTTTACAGCAGACACTGAGCGATTGACTTCAGATGTATCTGAAGAAGGAAAATTGGATTCTGCAATGGAGACCAGCATGATGGCTGTAAAGTAAGTAGAGAAGCTGATCGTTAAAATATGTACGTTTTATGAATGATAGTAAACCAGTTGAGCACTTGGGGTTAAATTTTTTTTATTGGATCTAGTGGGAAAGCACATGGAAGCAGTTGGAGGAGTGGAACATCCCAAAATCCACCAATGCACTCCTTGTAAATATAATGCCTTCCCTCCCCAATATGATGTGCCACACCATCAGAACAGTTAAGATGGGGAACTGGGTGAATCATTCCCACTTCCATCAGTGGCCCTATTTTACTTATTTATTTACAAAATTTGTACCCCATCTTTCTGCCCCATCAGGGCCACCAAGGCAGGTGACTGTTAAAACAAGCATTATAAAAACATAAAAACAGTTACAACCAGAACTAAAATACATATGTAAAAGTACAGAAAACAATAATTAAAACATAGAGCAAGAATGAAGGCTTATTGAGGAAACTCAAAACAAGACAGGAAATGTCTTCACCCACTACTGGAAGACAACATCAGAAGGGGACAGACGAATATCCCTGGGAAGAGAGTTCCACAGGTTTGGTGCCATGACCAAGAAGCCTCTGGTTGCCCCCTGCCTCATCTCAGAAGACAGAGGTACCCAAGCAGGGCCTCTAAAGATGAATTTACTGGGGGATAGGTTTGTCTGGGAGTAGTTGGTCCTTCAGATATTCTAGCCCCAAGCCATATAGGGCTTTGAAGATCAATATCAGCACTTTGAATTGGGCCCAAGAACAAAGTGAAAGGCAGTGTAGATGGGCCGGACTGGAGTGATATGGTCCCTAGGATCCACTCCAGTCAACATCCTGGCTGCAGCATTCTGCAGCAGTTGAAGTTCCAAAATACTTTACAGTGGCAGCCCCATGTAGAACATTGCAGTAATCTAACCTAAATGTTACCTGGGCATGATAATTTCTGCTCAGGAAAGGCCATAATTAACTAACCAGTTGAAACTCGTACAAAGCACTCCTGGCCACCACTGCCGCATCCTTATCCAGCAGTTGACCCTGGTCCAGGAACACCCAAAAGCTCTGAAGGTGTTCCTTAAATTTGAGCGTAGCCCCATATGTGAAGGGTAACATACTGTCCTCTTCTGGTTCTTTTAGAATCATCAGCTTCACTGGTCAGAAAGTTAAACATCTTCAGGACATATTGAAATCAGTCGTTAGTTTTCTTGGCAAGTGGTTTCTATCCTGTGCAGTGACATGAACTTAATCCCAGTGAACAGGCATCTGTGATGTCATAATTTAGTAAATTTCAGTACTAAATCACCCCTTATGAATAAGGCAGAAACAAGACTCTTGAAAATGAATGTCCAGGATTTACAATTGCTCCTTTGTGCTGCAGTCTGTCTGTACCATATTCCACACTGTTCCCATTGGTTCCCCAGCCCTCAAAAGAGACTTTTTTGGGAGGAAAAGAGAGCTTCTGAAAAAAGGAGCTAATGACAAAGATCCATTCCACCAGTAGCCAGAGACATTCTTGCTAACAATTTGACCTTTTTCTTTAGTGAAAATGTACAGATGTTGTCTGAAGAAAAACAGAGGATAATGTTGTTAGAAAAAGTGAGTAAATCTCTCCTATTTGTGAAGTGTGTGTTATGGATTCTCAGTATACGTGTTCATCTCCATGTGTGAATGTATTCTCATCTAATTATAGCAAATGTTTCTTCTCAGTAGTAGCAAAGTGGCCTGAGCTAACTACATGGGAGCTCTTACTTTCTCTGGTAGCTGACCACAAGATCAGTAAGAAAGGAAGAGCGAGGGGCAGGACTATTTCTCTCCAATTTTTTTTGCTTTTCTGCTCTGAATAAAAGCAGGACTGATTTTGGTCAGTTCAGTGAAAGGAAGAAGAGCTGGTTTTTATACCCCGCTTTTCTTTACCTTTAAGGAGTCTCAAAGAGGCTTACAATCACCTTCCCTTCCCCTCCCCACAACAGACACCTTGTGAGGTAGGTGGGGCTGAGAGAGTTCATAGAGAACGGTGTCTCGCCCAAGGTCAACCAGCAGGCTTCATGTGGAGGAGTGGGGAATCAAACCCAGTTCTCTACATTAGAGTCCACCGCTCTTAACCGTTATGCCACGCTGGCTTTCCCTCCAATGAAGACTCCCTCCAATGAAGAGTCTGTTCTCTGCTTAGTGATATCAGCCGTTCGAGGGCAGGGGACTTTGCATGGGGTTTTCATCTGTTGCCTGCATAGAGATTTACTGCTAATTTACCTCCTTTTTTTTAAGTTTTACTGCATTAATCTTTTGTGAAAGTGCCCATTTGAGAATAGATAATTTTATCAATATTCCTAGGCATTGGCTTCATTTAACAATACATACTGCAATTTTTTCAGCACTGATTGGAGAAATAAGAAGCCCGAATTCAGAATCAAGAGTAGAGGTAGAGGATGGAATTGTCCCCCCAACGTACACACATGCAAGAAGTTGGTGCTGTCTTGTTAGTACCAACCTGATATTTGGTATTTTATATGTAGTTTCCAGTTCTCTGTTAGCTACTGTGAGACAGTCTCGCATGGCAAGTTGCACAGATTCAATGCCACAACAGCACTAATGTGTGCGGGTGGTTCTTGAGGCAGGAAACAGGTAGAATTCTAAGGATTTCTTACCCTGGTTGACTCCTCTGCCATTGTTTTACCACGTTGATAATTGCACACATTTTATATGGGAGACATGTACAGCCCAGCATAACAACTTGGGACAATCTTACCAGATGTTTGTATTAAACAACCTCAATACATGCCTGGTCGGATACATATTGTATGTATATGTATATATATCTGTAAATGTGTGTATGTTTTACATGGGTTTCAATTGACCACTGAGGAAGGCCAAACAGGCCGAAACTCGTCTGGCATGTGATTATAGATATCAACCTTAGGAAATGCTATTTGCTGTTTTAACATTTTTAAAATATTTTTTATCTTGACATAGCGCTTTAAATAAATTATATTTTCATTATATATTTTATTTTTCCCACCCAACCTTGGGAACCCAGCTTCTTACTCCTCTGCCAGCCAGTGTGGAAAAAAATCCCGACCTTTGTAGAAATAAAATTGGGTTCCTGAAATCTAGGTGGTGTTGTGGTCCAAACCTTATATATCAATCTATACTTTTATTTGTTATGAACGTCTGTTTCTCCAGGTCTTATCAGAAGCTTCTTCTCGAGGTGGAAGGGTTTACAAGCTATAATCTGGTATAGCACATCAGGGCCATAATTTATATGTGCCTTGGGTTTCTTGTATTTTAAAAATTGTACCTCTTCAAATATTGAAATTATGTGTAAAGAGGTATGGTGCTAATATGTAGCAAGCCATGTTTAAGTTTAAAAAAATTAAAGGCTTTGTGTTGTTTGTTTTTAAGACACTGCAGTTGAAAGAAGAGGAAAATAAGAGGCTTAATCAAAGATTGGTAAGTACATATATGGAATGATAAAAACTGTTAAAAATTTAAAACATAGTCAAATAGAAACTTCTGTAGCTCTTTGTAGCCTCAGAATATGCTGTCTGACAAAATGTGGTGATGAACAGAACTTGCTCTTGGGAAGAGAGAATGCTAGGACAACTCTGTCTGGGAAGCTTGATTCTGTGATGAGAAAATAGGATGCCAGGCCCGCCCTGAGCCGGCTTGCTGGGGAGGGCAGGTTATAAGTCTAATAAATAAATAAAATTGAATTCTTATAATAGGCTTCTTAATGAAGTCAGTGCCTTTGTTCAGTGTACGCAACTGATTGTTATGATCTGCTGTATCTTTTAGTGCTAATCTGGCAATGAGTTATTCATCTTTCGAATGAACTTGCTAAATATCAGTTAAATACAAAATGTTCAGCCTGGAAACGAACAACACTTTTTAATGAAGTAATATAATTGTCCAATAGGCAATTTTACGAATCACACGTTCATCTTATGCTGAAAATGTGACAGACACATATTAATCTTACCAGTCCTGTGAGTGTCATTAGGCCATTCATGTGTGCAAAGTAAAGGAGTAAGAAAAGCATTTATATTGATTGATTTGACTTTTATCTTACAAAATTTATACCACACCTTTCTGCTCTCATAATGGCCAAGGGGGCTAACAAATTAAAAACGTGCATAATAAAATCACATCTTAAAAACCAGTGGAATTAAAGAACAACTCAAACAGCAGCAGGTCTCGACCCATGAGGATAAACTTTAACTTGACACAAGGGGAAAAATACTAATCAGCTGATCTTGGCAAATGTCCTTCTCTGAAATAATAGGTTAGCAATAATTTATTCCAACTTTTGACTTAAATTTCTGCTCCTAATTATTTTTGAAACTTAGGGAACAGTAATGATAGGAATGTGGAGATGAACTAATAAAATAGTTAATATTGAACTTTTATTTCTCATTTTTGTCTTGAAGTACTCTCTAATTCTGTCCCATCTTACTTCAAAATAAGCCTTCTTGATTTTAAATAAAACTTGCTTCCAAATAAATATGTTTAAAAGTAAGGTTGCCAAGAGGCCTGGAGAAAAATGTTCTACCCCTTTAATAGAGGCTTAATGTGTGGAAATGTGCAGCTGAAGATTTTCATGGCATGTAGGGTAAATAATATCATCTGGCAAATAACATCCCAGTAAGCCTTTATTAGAGGACTGGGATTTTTTTTCCTCCAGGCACTTGGCAACCCTATTTAAGCATGAAGCACTAATTTGTCAGCATGGCCATAATTTGCAATAAGTTGCTTTTTCCTCTTTGGGGGATCATTTCTCATGGGAAAGTCTGCTATATCTCTTGATTTGTGTTAAATTGTACATGAGCAAAACTACAAATGCGTGAGTGTTTAGATGTCTGGTTAAGGAGAATTTTTTGGTCAGAACTCACAGAATTTTCACAAGAAGCAACAATAATTCAATTATCACACTAGTAAGTAAGCATAGCTTAAATCCAGTTTTTGCCAGTTGCCTTAGTAATGATGATGACTGTTTGGTTTAAAAACGGTTAAAGACGTGGCCGTGACCATGACTGCAATTTTTTTATACTTCAAGATACTTTCAGCAAAGCCTTTCTTTTATTTTTGTCACAATAATAATTCTCTGATTACACGTCAGATGTTTACATCAAGGAAGAGTTGTGAAGTATGTTATCAGCTCAAAACCCAGTTGTACTGTGATCTCAAGGATTTAAGTTCAGTTTCCCATTGCTCGAGTTCTATTTCAGGGTCCTTTTCTTGTCTGCCTCGTGCAATAAATAGCCAAATCACCTCTGCTCAGCTTTTCAGGGATGTGTTCTGTTTATGACTGAACATGGAAGATACTAGCTAAGTTGCATAAATTAAGGCAGAGATTCTAAAAATAATGGGGGGGGGATGTTACAGGGGAAACATATTCACTTGTAAGTTCCATACAAACCCTGCACTCAGTATCTAGGGTTACAGACTCAGTCACTTCATCTAGAATACTACCTTCTAATTGACCTATCCTAACAATCAGGAAGAGAGAGTCAGCATAGTGTAGTGTTTAAGAGCGGCAGACTCTAAACTGGAGAACCAGATTCAATTCCCCAGTCCTCAACATGAAACCTGCTGGGTGACCTTGGGCCAGTCACAGCTCTCAGAACTCTCTCTGCCCACACAGAGGCAGGCGATGGCAAACAGCAAACCCTACGGGGTCATCATAAGTCAGCTGTGACTTGATGAGGCGCACACACACAACAATCAGAAAGGGTAGAGTGGTAGGGTTTTTTTCCTGCTTTTTTCTTTGCATGTTCAGAAGTGTAAATTCTAATCCATGTTGATGATTGTAAATATAGAGACTGAAGAGATAGTTAATGCAGTGAGCAGTTATGATCTAGTGAATAGAGAAAAACTGTTGACTTTCATAGTAGCATTTATTTTCTATTTAGCTCTCTAGGTTTTTAAAAATCAAGAACGTGTTGGATATATGATTAAAAGAACATTATCATTTACTCATCACTCATTTTGCT
The DNA here is from genome assembly GCF_029931775.1 of Euleptes europaea. Classification (NCBI taxonomy): domain Eukaryota; kingdom Metazoa; phylum Chordata; class Lepidosauria; order Squamata; family Sphaerodactylidae; genus Euleptes; species Euleptes europaea. Next base: position 44,271,479 of record NC_079319.1, read on the forward strand.
TGGGTATAATCATCCTAATACTATATTTTGCAAGACAGTGTTGGAAGACAACATTGGCTCTGGAGAATTCTCCCTTGAGTTCTTTCCCCTTTCAGTTCTTCTGGAGGGCAGAACAGCATCCTCGTGCTGTGATAAGTGGTGTTCAGGTATCTGCTAAAAAAAATTAAATCAAGCCACCTTATATTATCTATTCTTCCCCATGAGAGTTGTGGAACTGTGTTACAACTGCTGTTTAGTCTTCTTTCACTGTTCCTCCAGTAATTGCTCTTCCCTTAGGCAAAGTTTTTGTAAGTTAGTTATATTGACTTTCATGTATACCCCCTTGGTTCTTGGGAGCATTTGCAAGATGATGAGGTAATTACAGCAAACAAAATGATATTGTGGTACTAGCATTCATCCAGTATTTAACTTAGAAGAAGAGTTGGATTTTATATGTCGACTTTCTCTACCACTTAAGGAAGAATCAAACCAGCATACAATCACCTTCCCTTTTCCTCCCCACAACAGACACCCTGTGAGGTAGATGAGGCTGAGAGAGTGGGACTTGCCCAAGGTCACCCAGCTGGCTTCGAGTGTAGGAGTGGGGAAACCAACCCGGTTCACCAGATTAGTGTCCGCTGCTCATGTGGAGGAGTGGGGAATCAAACCCAATTCTCCAGATCAGAGACCACCGCTCCAAACCACTGCTCTTAACCACTACACCACACTGGCTCTCCTTTATAACTTTTCCTTCCAAACATTTTGGGAGAGGTAACATTATTGTGTCTGCCATTCAGACCTCATGCATTCATATTGGGATTGTACTGTTTTTTAAAAAATAGCAAATGGAGCAAGGTGGCGATAAGGTGAACTTCTTCTGTCAGCAAAACTTTACTGATGAACGAGGCTATTAGTCTGTGAGGGTTCCATTACCCCAGGCATAAACTTTGCTAAGGTGGGAAAGGACTGCTGGGTGGAGGGGAACACCAGAAAGATCTGCAACCATCAATATATTCTGCTGATGCATTGTGGGATCCAACCCCAGCCCTGAAAAGCATTGGATTTAACTTTCTTTCTTTCCCCCTGTTATTAGACTGAGGTCTTGAACAATAAAACCATAAAACTTAAATAGTATTGGATTAACTAGCAAGGTCTAATATTTCATAACTGCCTGGCCAGAGATGACCTCAAACTGATTAACATTTGAATAGAAGATTCCAGGAAAGCATAGAATTTCTTTCTGACACCTCTCTGATAAAAAGTGAGCAGGAAATAGGGAAATTCCCCAGAGCTTTTCAAGATACTTAGCAGGGATTATGAAGTGAATGAAAAATGTGGGGACGGGCTGTTGTTGTCGAAATGACAAGTGACTGAATCCAGAAAAGAAACAGTCCAGCTTCCTATCCCGCCCCCATCCTTGAACTTCTCAAAATTGTCTGTGAAGCTACCACACATTAAACCATGATCAATATAGGTTGTGTTAATCACCAGTATGCATCTGTTCAGAATGAGCATCTCTTCAGAATATGCAGGAATTTAGAGCTAGTTCCCACATGGGCTGTGCTATATGTAGAAATTCATTTATTATTGATTTATAAAATTTGTATTCTGCCTTTCTGCTCCATCAGAGCCACCAGGGCAGCTATCAGCTAGAACTGCTGCACACAAAACGTTTTGAGTCATGGAGCACTTTTCAGGAGAGAAATTAATCAAGGAGCACTAATTTTCATCTAGTACCTATATACTAAACCGAATGAAGTAGTATTTTTCTTTCCACCAAGTGCTCCATGGAGCACAGTTTGGAACCGCTGAGCCAGAACAAGCAGGATAAAAACACATCTAAGTCCAATTACTTGTATAAAAGCATAGAAAACAGTAATTAAAACATAGGGCAGGAAGGAGAGATCACTAAGGGAACGGCAGATGGGGAAAAATCTTTATCTACAAGTGAAAGACAGTGATAGAAAGTGAGAGAAGAATATCCCTAAAGTAGGTGTTCCACAGTTTTGATGCCATGACTGAGAAGGCCCTCTCTTTGTTTGCCACCCACCTAACTTCAGAAGAAAGGGGCAGCCAAAGCAGGGCCTTGGAAGATGACAGTAACAGTCAGGTAGATTCAAATGGGAGTAGAAAGTCCTTAGGATATGCTGGGTTTATATGGAGAAGGGCTTTAAATGTCAACACCAGTACCTTGAATTGTGCCCGGAAATAAATTGGGAGCCCATGCAGATGAGCCAAGACTGAATATGGTCCCGATGACCCACCATAAAATGAACCATGACCCGCAAAATGGGTAGAACATAAATAATCAAATTATATAAATGCATGTGTAAACTGGCTTTTAAAAGTGCTTACTGAAATCAGAATTAGTAGACATATTTGTATGAATGAAGCAGACAACATGGGAGCAACTTGAAGCTATTTTGTTCAGTTGAGAGCTTGCGGGTAGAGTGTGCAATTCATTCTTCCTTTGGGTTTTGTCTCTAGGAGCTGGAAAACAGCAATCTATAAGCTTCAGTGTGCCTTTAATTTTTGCTGGAGTAGAAGTTGTGGAGATGAAAAGGGGATGGGGGGACGAGAATATGAGGAAATCGCCATCTCCCCTTCTTGTGCAAATAGAGCAGTAGCCATTCCTGAGGGTTGCACAACTTTTTAAGGGTTACAGGGGATTGCAGAACTCTCTCAGCCCATACAGAGGCAGGCAATGGCAAATCATTTCTAAACGTCTCTTGCCTTGAAAACCCTATGGGGTCGCCATAAGTCATCTGTGACTTGACAGCACACACACAGGTAGCTACAAAATAAAAAGGTGGAGACAAGGATCCGTCCACATGTAGCACTCTGCTCATGATAGCAGAGACCCAGCCCTCATATTAAAGAAATAAATGTATATTATGCATTTGGAGCAAAATATAAATAAAATAACAATCACAGTTCAGGATAACCGACTTTGTCAGTAGTTACTATGATACTTGCTGGCCAGTGAGTACAGATTTACTCACAGGTGAGTCCTACTGAGTTTAGTGAGGTTTACCCTTAGGTATGCATTCTTACTGTGTATGACAGTGAAATGATACTGAAGAGTGTGTTATTTCAAATTTGCTAGGGTCTGTATTTCAATTCAGTATACAATATGAGGTCATTCCTGATACACTGCGCCTGCATGTAACACCCATTCTTGCCAGAATAGGATAATAAGTATGCTTTCTCATTTTTGCAGATGTCTCAAAGCATGTCTTCAGTGTCACTAAGACATTCTGAAAAAATAGCTATCAGAGAGTAAGTATTTGCTTTGATGAGCACTAAGTGAAAGTGTTTCAATTTGTTTAAATCCTTTTTTGTCTTATTGTGGTGCTTTAAAAAATTAATCAGAATGTATAGGTATTATACTATTCTTAATAAGTTTAAAAACTTTTCAGTAGATACGTATTTTTCTTTTTATTTCATGTAAGTATGTATGATTTATTGATTTAGGTAGAATTAACAGATCTGCTGCCTCTACTTGGTTTGTTTCATTTTTAAAATATTGAGTGGAGGCTATGTGAAAAATGACTTCCTTGTCTATAGCTGGATTTAAGTATGTTTAGTGACATTAATCCATTGAGATTTGCTTGTAAATTGCATATACCCAAATGCTGAAGTTGACATCCGCTATAAGGATGTAGTATCTTGAGCATTTAAGCTGTTGATCTTGTGAAAATTCCTAAATGATTTGCTTGCAAACAGAATGGATCTGTTGTATAGCAGGAAGCAGCAACTCAGATGACCATGTGAGCAATACAGATTTTTGAATTAGAGGCACACAGCAGGTTCACTTAGGCAGAGAGAATATAATATTAATAATAATATTTATACCCCGCCCCTGGACAAGCCAGGTTCAGGGTGGCTAACATCATGTAAGTATACATAATATAATACAAAACTTAAAATAAGCTTAAAATCACAACTAGATCAGTATATTCTATACAGATGGCACCAAAACCACGCCCCTAGGGAGGGTGCTCTAATAAGGTGGCTGTGCACTGATAACCAACATTGATGTCACACAGTTTAGGGGGGAAGGAATGAAGACCGGAGGACACAGGGATAGGAAAACACAAAGGAAAAGAAGGGAGGTAAAGGAAAGGAAGGAGAAGACAAAAAGGGAAGGGAGGCCAAGAATAAGATGTATGTCCATCACTGCCCTCAACCATAAGCCTGACAGAACATCTCTGTCTTACAAGCCCTGTGGAGCTGGGTTAAGTCCCACAGAGCAAGGGTCTCACTAGCCAGAGAGTTCCACCGGGCTGGGGCCAGGGCCAGTAAAGCCGTGGCTCTGGTTGAGGACAGCCGGATGATTTTAGGGCCAGGTTTCACTAAAAGGTTGGTTCCAGTGGAGCATAATACTCTGAGGGGTATTCGGTGGTCCTGCAGATTCAGTGGTCCCGGACTGTTTAGGGCTTTAAAGGTTAATACCAAAACCTTGAACTTGATCTAGTATTCAGTCTGGAGCCAGTGCATCTGGTGGAGCACTGGTGGTAAATGGGCTCGCTATGGGGTCTCTGTCAGGACCTGTGCAGCTGCATTCTGGAACAGTTGCAGTTTCCAGATCAGTCTCAAGGGTAGCCCTGCATAGACTGAATTACAGTGGTAGGTTAATGAGCAGTTCACATGTGTCTGTCTGCATGAGACTTTAAAAAGTTTTACTGTATCATAAAATGAAGCAAAACTTGAAACGGGCATATTAATTGACAGGGTTCCTTGTTTAATTACAATTAAAATTCTGTATGTCTGTATGTGTGGAGAAAGAGTCAGTAATAAATGAAAATTTGAAATTACTTAAAAACTCCGAATACTCAGAGCTTACCTTCTGCACATACCTTGCTGAACATTCTTTTAAAGATGATTTGAATTTTACATACTCATCTTTGATAGTAGCAGAAGGCCCAAATAAAAGGGGAGGTGTTATGCCCCCAAATATCCAAGGTTGATGACAGCTTGAATTTTATCACTTCATAAACGAATGCTTCCCTATAATCACTCGATCATAGACCTGTCCCCATTAGGCAAGCAGTAAGTGAATGAAGAATGACTCTTCTGATCCACCTACTCAGGCAGTAAAAAAAGTTGTGGAAAAGTAGAAATGGCTGTCACTCATTGTCCATGCTCAACTGCAGCAGTCATGCCAAGGGGTGCTGGGCGCCACTATCATCGCCTCTTGCTGTACAGTAGTTAGGATACGGTTGGTTGCTGCCCAGCATTGAGGGAGCACTCCATGCCCCTAGTTGTACAGCCAATAAGCATCTGTCTTAGGTGAACGCCCTTCATCGGTACATGCCTCAAGATCATTGCAAGTCTTCCCATCTCTATTTATTTATTTTAAAACATTTTAAAAAGTAATAAAAGAAACAAGTTTTTACCTGTTCATTTTTGAACAAACCACCCTAGCAGGTGTGATTTGCTGCCAGCAAGAGGCCTACCAAAACTTGGGGGGGAGTCCATCCTGGCATTTGACCAGCCCAGTGCTATTGCTACCTTCATACATTGTCCCCTCAGGATCTTATCAGTGTACACTAGCCAGGTCTAATGAAATAAGCTTCCTGGTACAATATGAAGCAGGCAAAGATAGGTCTCTCTCATTGCCAATTAGAGACAGTCCCAGAGAACTTCTAATCAACCCCAAAGTGACCATTTAATCCCATACTGTATGTAGCCTAATGCATATACATGTTAATGTCCAGATAAATCCATGGAAATAAATAAAAGTTCTTTGCTATTATCTTACCTCATGTCTTCTGTGTGGTTATAGGGTAGACACAGTATTTTGCTGAATAATAACCAAGACAGAAGAGGAGAATTCCAGGCTTATAACAGCACACCAAAATTCATTTTACCACTCTGTTTAAAGCTTAACCACAAACAGGCTGGGGGTAATGGTTGCCTGTAGCATCCCTATCACCCTACCCCAAACACCCAAATTGCTCTCATGCCCAACAAACCAAGTTGTCATGGAAAAGTTCCAGAATTAAGGGCTTGCATTAGGTGCCAGAGAGCATAATCCACTAGCAGAACAGGTCTGCAGCTTCCAATCCAGGATCTTTTGTGACTCTCATAATATAGCTTGTCTGTTTACAATATGATAGTGTAACTGTCTATTTATAATACCTACAATGATACAAGATTCTCTGATGGCCATAAGCAGATCTGTTTCATACTGTACCAAAAGTGAATGAATAAGTCCCTTAAAGCAGCCTGTTTCTGAGCATTTGCTTTTTTATCCAGTTTTCAGGTTGGCGATTTGGTTCTCATTATTTTGGATGAACGCCATGACAACTATGTATTATTTACTGTTAGCCCAACTTTGTATTTCTTGCACTCAGAATCTCTCGCTGCACTGGACCTCAAACCAGGTGAGTGTGGTAAGTGTCATAACAGTACAGTGTGTTCTTATAGAATATTCCTAAGGTTTAATTCTTAATATTACTTAATATGAGCATGCATATTTGTGTAAATAAAAACAATGTAAGTTATATTTAATTGTAACACACAAAAATGTTCTTGAAATCATTACAGGTTAGCCTGCAATACAAAAGTTTGGATCCAGAGAATGACATTGAGGGACGATAGCAGCTAGTGCTGTTCTGTGAACCCTTGTAGAAGAATTTACTGAGCATTCCTGAAGGGGACAGAAGTGGTTTGGAGGTGGCATGACCCCTGCGGCAGCGTAAGAGCCACTTACACTATCCAGATGGGCGCTTACACTGCCACAGGAATAAATATGCTGCTGTGGGGCGTAGCCCCATGGAACTCTATGGAGAGGTCCATGGGGTTTCCCTCAAAAAATTATTTTCGGCTTGCTGCACTGAGCAGCAAGCTGCTCTTGGAAGCAGTGCAGTTGCGCCATCCCTGGGCGCTGCTTAACCACCACCACCCCTTAGGATTGCGCTGCCCAGCTATTATTGGATTAGTTTTAATTTTGCTGTTTTAAATAGTATGTTTTAAAGTTGATGTAAGTTGATGTTTTACGAGAGAGGCAATCTATAAATGCAATAAATAGTTTTTTCCCAAGCCTAGATAGTTTCCCCTTGTGATAGCTTTGTGTTCTGTGAAGCATGTACTTCCATGTCCTGCAGGGTGCATGTTTTTCCTGTCTTGACATTAATCTCCGACTGTATCAGAAAAACTAAAAGGGGCGTGTTAACATAGATTGTCGTAGACAGTTTTCATACTCCTTTCCTTTTATCCCTTAGAAGCTCCTTGATCAATTGATCTTGAGCAGCATATATCTAGTGTTGGAGGGATATAAGGACTGAAACAAATCTTGCCACTGACAATGTAGCCTTGGGGTCCCTGTCGCTTAGTAAAAAAGGCATTATGTCAGTCACAGAGGCATTGGATTTGTATATTAAAAGGGGGGAAATATAGTGCGATCGAAGTTCCTCGTAAAAGCGGCATTCCAAAAGGGCATGGGCTAATGTGTCAATAGAGCCAGAAGAGCAAGGGCAGATCCTGTCTGAGTATGGTATATTCAGAATTCTGCCCTGCATTACCATAGAAGGATTAGCATTCAATCTAGCCAAGCAAAAAGCTCTACAGAGACGAGGAGTTGTCAGATAATATGTATAGGCAGGCAGACCACGTGGAGGGGGTATTCCGAAGAACTGGGATGAACAGACGCGACGAGCACGAAAAGTAGTGCTGTTATAATCGAGCTCTTTAATGCGCTTTTTAATTTTGGCAAAAGCTTCAGTTTTCCCAAGATCTGATATCATATCCTGCGAGAAGCCCAGCAACGCCAGTTTCTCATCTAAGATTTTTTGCCATGAGGATTTGAAAGGGTCATGCTTCAGAGAAGCTAGGAACCCCTCAGTGCTAAAGCACAGTTTAAGGTGGAGTTTAAAGGCGGCCAACCACGCCCTAGCTTCAAGTGACATTTGGCCAAACTCGGAACAAAGAGTAACGCCAGCAACACATCGAGGGGCATTTAGGAGTTTTCAAAGGAACTGAAGCAGTGGACGATCTATAGATTCATTGATGACTGTAATCCAGATGGCAACACCAAAGAGGATAATTGGGGTAATTTTCAGGTTAAAAACCTGAATAGCCCCTGGAATATATTTGCCACCTTTGGTGTGAAAAAAATTGACAATAGCACCAACCCCAGGTTTAATTTTGTTGGACACTGCTTTTTGATGGGCATTCCAATTTAGGTTATGGGAAAACAGAATGCCAAGGTAAAAAAACTCCTTGACTTGGTCAACCTCAAAGCCATCTAATACCCAGCGAAAAAGAGGCATTTTTCTCCTCTTAGTGAAGATCATGATCTTAGATTTATGATGGTTTATTTTAAGACCTTCCCTAGAGCAGTACTCAGAAAAAGTTTGCAAAGATCTTTTCAAACCAATTCTTGTGCGGGACAGGAGAACTGCACCGTCAGCATAGAGTAGAATCGGGGTGGAATGGCTTGCAAGCTTTGGGGGGTGGCAAAACTCTGAGAAATTGGTTGCCATATCATTCAGGTATAGATTAAACAAGAGAGGAGCAAGGAGGCAACCTTGTCTAACTCCCTTGGCCAGTTCAAAAGGCTCGGTTAGTTCTCCTTGGTTGCCACAGCGAACCTGAGCTGTGAGGTCAGTATGAAATTGCTGGATAAGCCATAGTAACCTCCTATCCATAGTAGAATGTGATAGTTTCAACCATAGCCTCTCCCTCGGGATGGTATCAAAAGCTCCCTTAAGATCCATAAAACCCGCATAAAGGGTGCCATTTCGGGGGGAGGAATATTTCTCGGCTAGATGGGAGAGCACTAAACAGTGGTCCATGACAGACCAACCCCTTCTGAAGCCAATCTGTATAATACTGTATAATATAATTTTGTATAATAATCATGCCATGAGTAATTGGAATTTTTCTTGTAGCTTCAGGTGCATCTAGACGACCCTGGGTGCTAGGGAAAGTAATGGAAAAAGAATATTGCCAGGCTAAAAAGGTAAGAAAAGTTAACTGAGAATTGGTTCAAGAGGATTACATGATCTTTACTGTTGTGCCTGTATCCTGTTTATAAGTCTGGTGCAGGATTAAGCAGTGGCCCCCGACTTCCTGGGGTTGTGTTTTGCGGCCACGAGGCTGGGGAGTCCGCAATATTGAAAGTAATAAGTGCGGACTTCAACTTTCAATTCAGCTTTGAATGTGCTCCTCATTCCGTTTCCATATATCTTAAAATCAGTTCAGGTTAGCCACCTGTACTGCTATTTATTAATGAAATTGCTCTTGGTCAGCTTTGAAGGTTATAAGCACTTTCTAATGAATATAGATATTGTATTATCTCAGGGTAGTTGCTTGGGAGATATATTGAGCTTCTGCTCACAGCTAATCAACTAATGTTCATCATCAACTGCTGTTCAACGGAGCTGTCTAGTTTCTATCTTTCCCTTTTTAAGTACTTCATTTCTTTAGCATTCTCCTCCTTTGGGATGGATTTAGCTGTATGCATCTCCAGAGAGCAATCTTTTTCCTTGCGTGCCTGAATTCGTTTGCTTCTCAGAAGGAGAACTTGGCCACCGAGAATGTGCAAGGGCATTTGATATATAGTCAACTGCCAGTATTGTGCTGGTGCAAAGTTGTGCCATGGTTAGTGCTGGTGGTGTTGTGCTTAAATAATCTAAATACCAGTCGGAACTGCACTAGAACATCTGCTTCAAAACTGTGAACGGTCACAAAGCCATCAACTCAGCAAATAAGTTTTGGAAGGTAGAATAATGTGATCTTTGAAGACTGGTTCTGATATATCATTCTGAATAATCCTTGTTTTTTTATTTGTTTTTTTCCTCAGGCACAAAACAGATTTAAAGTTCCTCTAGGAACAAAGTTCTACAGAGTAAAAGCAGTGCCATGGAACAAAAAAGTATAACACATGATGGAAAACTCAGCTCATCACCATTTTTTCTGGGTTGGCCTCCAGTGCTCATTCATCACTCCAAGTAGCAGGCCATCGTTTTTTTTATACTGTGGTCACATGACAATGCTGCCCAATACACAACTCCCCCCTTTTTTTTAATGTGTTCCATTTTAGAAGCAAGAATTTCATCAAAATGTCTGGCCTATGTTCCAGTTTTTTTACCTGGATAACTTTAGACGTGTGGACCAAACGAGTTCATTATTTCTGAAAAAACAAATCCTGTTTTATTATGGCTTATTTATTTGCCTGTTAAATACAACATTAGTTCCTATTAGCTGTATAAATGTTAGCTACCATTATTACCAGCATACGTCCTTTTGTGAAATCATTATCAAAGTACTTGCACTCTTTAACAGATTCTTTATAATAAGTATAAATTCATCAGCAATTTAAAGAGGAGTGTTCATTGCATGCGGATAATCATAATTTTCTTCTACATGAGTTTGCCTCAGTAAATGAAAGGTAACACCTGCAACTTGCTTCGCTGCATTAAAAAAGTCCTTTAATATAAAAGAGACAGAAGAAGGAGAAAGGGTATTTGATGGGCTGATATGAATCAGTCAGGTGTAAATCTGCAGTCTTCAGAAGAACTTTTGAATATTTGATCACAGATTTTGAAGGGAAGTAGCTGTGCTCTTGTATTTAAATGAAGCACCTGGGCCTTCCCAAGCCACAGGGAAAAAGTCTTGTATTAATCTATTTGGAAAAATCATATTGATGAAATTGTATTTCATGGCCGAGATTCAGTTAAAAAGAAAAAGAAAAAAAGAATCCATTGTACATTAACTATAAAAAGGTCATTTAAGTTAACAAATTATTGTATTGTAAAAGACATGTAGAATTTTAAAAAAACAATAAAGATTTGAAGCTGTAAATGTCTGAATGGTCTGCATGCTTTTTAAACAACAATGTGGTATAGCAGTTCTATCCAAGACTGTTCTTGTAAATTTAAAATTTAAATGTATACGAATTTTTATGAATATAAAATGCCTGTATTATTCCAAAAAGAAACTGCATTCTGCAATTTTCAGTGTATGGTTGAGGTAATAATTTAAATGACAGTTCATGTTTGCACAGCAAAGCATATAAATAAAATGGTTCGAATAAATTGCTTGGGACAAGGCAAAATAGTGTGTGGGTGCTAATTTTTTTTCTGGCCTCAAAACTGTCCTTCTAATTGTACCTTGTTCTTTTGTGTTATGTAAGAACTATTAGAGAGTGTACTGGCTTATATTTACTTCTAGGAATCTTGCAAGGATGCTACTGGTAGGACATTTTGGAGGACATTGATTCTTAATGGCGCCATGAGTTGGAAGTAACTTTATGGCACTTAACACACACACACACACACACAGAGAGAGAGAGAGAGAGAGAGGAATGCTGTGTTAGATTTCCAGGGGTGCCCTCCTTTGGAATAAATTTCATTCTTCTGTAACCAGATATAACAGTTCAAGCCAGTTTCACTTGTTCACATTTCTGCTAATTTTGGTAACTGTATGATGACCTGGATGGCCCAGGCTAGCCTGATCTTGTCAGATCTCAGAAGCTAAGCAGGGTCAGCCCTGGTTAGTATTTGGATGGGCGACCACCAAGGAATACCAGGGTTGCTGTGCAGAGGCAGGCGATCGCAAACCAGCTCTGTTAGTCTCTTGCCATGAAAACCCCAAAAAAGGGGTCGCCATAAGTTGGCTGCGACTTGACGGCACTTTTCACACACACACACACACACACACACACACATGCTGCTTGGAGGTGGGAGGTAGAAAGATGAAAATCTGCTTCCACCATTATGCTTGTTTTATAGTAAGCAGTGTAATGTAGTAGTTGAAAGTGCTGGACTTGGTGGAAAGTCCCAAGTTTGAATCTCTGTTCTCTGGTTGACTTCAGGTCAGTTACACACTCAGCCTAGTGTGCCTCACAAGATTTTGGGGGAGGAGTGATCCCTTTAAAACCCTTTAAAAGAGACAGAAGAACAAAACTTATTTATTCCAAAGGAGGGCACCTCTGGAAATCTAACACAGCATGGTGGGTGCACCCTCAGAATGGCTGCCACAAAATAGCTGCTGCAGGAAGTGAAGCCAGCCACAAAACAGCTTGCCTTCAGTCTCATGGTGAAGATCCTTGTTTTAAAATTTTTTAAAAAATCTGCACAGCCAATCAAGTCTGCTATGGCCCATCAGAAACCTTGCTGGGCAAAAGCCCCACCTGGCCTTGTTCACTTTAGAAAAAAACTTGGTGGGCACAGGAAAGGTGGTGGGCAGCATGGCGCCCGTGGCCACCATGTTGTGGACCCTTTCTATAAGTCCATAACAGTAAAGTGGAAGCCTGTGGCACATGCCCATCCAACTTGGAAGGAATTCTCTGAATGTCTGAAGCCAGTTTGACGTCATTTCCTAAATTTCTTTCAAAATGTTCTTATAAACTTTACTCCTGAAAAGCCAGCTACTTATGGAACTTTGCTCATTTCTTACTCCAGCCTCTCAGAAGAACTTCAGGAAGTGACTGTTCAAGTAATATTAAGTCATACTTTTAGAATAGACGTTCAATAATGGTCTTGGTTTTTCAAGAATATTTGTCATCTGTTTCATTTTATAGTCTTGGTGTGTATCTAAAATGGAAATTCTGTCAAACGAAACCCTAACATGTTCAGTAATGATTCTGAACAGTCATCTGAAAAATATTTAGTTTACATACTTGCTAGATATTCCAGTCTGGCTAGCTTATGGAATTTTGACTGCTATGTTCTGCCCCCTTGTTTCATCAGGCTCCACAACAACAAAACCAGATCTGTATTTTCATAATTTGAATAAACAGAGCACGCACAAGGAGGAGGATGCACTTAGTTGCCCAATAGTTCCTTTCCATTTTGGATGTGTCATTTCTGTGCATTTTTACAGTTCTCAGTCCCTGGTCTGAAAACAGGTGTTAACTTTTTTCTCTTTGGATCAAATTGGTTGCTAATCAGCCTGACTTTATTACTCTCTTCGCTTCAAAAGAAAATAACAGAAAATAATAAAAGTGAATTGAGGTTAATTTATAAATCTCTTCTCTGAAGTGAAGTTCACTGGGTGATATTGGGTCAACCACTCTCAGGCTAACCGGGTTGTTGTGAGATAAAATTGTTGAAATTATCTTCTGGATTTCCCCTAATTCTCTGGTGGTTTTCTTAAGTACTTATTTAAAAAGCCTAGCAAATAAGCAATTGTCTTCACTAATGTTATTGCTTTGTTTGTACAGAGGATTTCTGTTAAAAGTCAAGGCCAAAGTGGATTGTATAATGTTAATTTTCTGACTTAGTTGAGCTAGATGACATAGCTGTACTACTGCTCTGCTATAATTTTGTGGTCCTATCAAACTAATAGTTTAAGAACACCAAAAGCAATCCTAAATAGGTGTACTCAGAACGGTATTCAGGTATATTCAATGGGTCTTACTCTCAGTAAAGTGTTTTTAGGATTGTACTGCCTGTCTTCAAATATCAGGACATCTTGCTGGCTGACTCTCCAATTATGTGCATCTTAAAAGAAGATTCTGTGTTTCTCCTTTTTGTGTATGTTGGGGTGGTGGTGGATAGAATGGGGCACACATGTTTCTTTTATGCAATTTATAGAAATAATATACAGGACCTGTGTATATAATGTTTATTTATTGGCACACAAATAATTTTGGCAAATGCATGTATTTTACAATAAGAAAAAAAGAAAACATCAGTCACGGGTTTGAGTTATGCAAGGGAGAAGCAGAATCAAAATGGGGTTCTGCTCCAAAGCAGATGAACTGTCTTGTCACTTAACCTTTTCATTCATCACTTCTTTCTCTTGGTCTTTTATCATCTCTGGATCACAAACATCAATAGGCCTCTGAAGTGAGAGCTCTCTTCTCAGTTTAGGTTCTGTTTCCGTAGTGATCCTGGGTCAGGAGAGAAGTCTTATTATTTGTCTTTCTCTCTGATATCCACTATTTTAGTCCCATTGATAAAAGTTTTCATGTTCTTTTGTTTCTTCCTCCTATCTGTGCCTACTCCTGTTTCTGAGGTTAGTCCTACCTTTTCTTATCATCCAAGAAGTGTCATATCTATAAGGTATCTTTCATTTTGCCTCTGGCATGTGGCTTTTTCTTACATATCTGTGATTTCTTACCTTATAATTACCTTCTGGTTTTTCTTCTGTCAGTTTTCTTGTCTTGAAGTGTTTTTTCCACTTTTACAGTAGCTTCCATTGTTGAGCACCACTCAAGCCAACAAGTAGGAATGTTATGCCAACTCTACTCTGAACAAATTAGAACCTGTGGACCACAGATGATGCTATGTGGGGCCCCTGGTGCTTTAGGCTATGCAGAGGTATGGAGGGCATGGTGATTGTCTTTGTATCCCTATTTCTATTTTATCAAAGCTAAGGAAACTATGGTAAAGGTCTTGTTGAGGGCTTTAGTTGCTGGAACTAAATAGCATATTTCAGGGTCATGATAGAGGGCCAAGTCCCCTTCATGCTATCATGTCCTCTTCCTATTCAAATTACCAGCTCTTACTGTGAAATTAGCATCTCCTATGAAGCTTTGTAACAGCGCCAGGGATCAGTCTTTTGCTGTGAGGGCCCTGATACACTCTTGCTATTCATTAACACAAGGTAAATCTATGCTCAGGGTTAACTCAAAATAGCGACTGGAGAGTTTAATATGGGGTAACTGTGATGTGAATATTACTTTGTTGCTAGATTTATTGAGTAGCTTAGCCTGTTCATCTTCACCTCAGCCATATTAGGCTTTTCAGATTGAAGAACAGAGTGGGTGGCTTGCTTTGGCAAAGTGAGGGCTTATTTGGCTTTAGAACTGATCTTTGTCCTCTTCTCAAGCACGGCTAGTAGTTGTGTGTGTGCATCATACTTCATGACTCACATAAGTAGATATTCACAAAGGAAAATACTCTGTAGTCTTTTCTGGACCTCACCATTTTTAAAAGGATCTTGTCTCTTTGTTGTGAACTTAGTGCAAGATGTCACCTCCTTCTGCATGGAATTCTTGCCTCATTCACTTCACAGCTCATTCCCCCTGAGTGCAGTCTGTCCTGGGGCGTTGGATAGGAGGCATAGGCATGAGAGCTCTCCAAAATTCCTCCTGACATTTTGTAAAGCAAAGGTTTAAGCAACCTAAATGTAGGTGTTGCAACTCTTCCCCTTCTAATACCTTTGTATAGACAATTTGTTCCCTGAACTCAATCCTTGTGAATAACATGAGGTATAGTCATGAGCACTCCAGAATTCATCCCGATATTTTCTAATATGTTATTCTTCTCCCTCCAATATCTTTATATATAGAACATATTAACTGCATCTTAAAATGACATCAGGACAACATGGAACACGGAAATGGAAAATACATAGTCTACAAAAGCATATGTTATGGACTTGGCTGAAACTAATCCAATCTACTAGGAACTGGGATCCATGGTAGGGCACCTACCCACTGAGTCCAATCTTGTTACCATTCAATTCCGAGAAACCAAAAAGAGTCATCATGACACTAGTCAATAAGCCCAAAATACAGTTGTGTGACCGTACAGATGACCCAATTGTTCTGGGGTGAGCTTTTTCACTTCAAGGTAGCTGAGTCATTCACCACCTTGCCAAATGGAAATATCTTATTTATATATTTATTTATAGACTTATAAATATCTCTATCCCAGCCAAGGCCAGGCTCAGAGAAGCTTCAGCTGCAGGTGTGGTAAAATGGTTATTTCCACCTTCATTTATACCAGTTCTGTTTTCTTCATCATGTAATTGACTTCATTGCTACAATTGATGCTGTTGATCAATGATGGTTCTTCTCCCTTGAGACCAGTTCTTACTTTTTTCACATGTAACAATCTTCAGCTGTTCCATAAAGCAGTTTCTAACTGCATGGAGTTAACTTGTTCTTTAAAGCTACCTGAACAAGGTCTATGCCGACTTCAGCATTTTGTACAGCAGTTGTGATTGCCATATAAATGAGTACCGTATATTTCTGCTCTTGATTATTTCGCTCATTGATTAGTGTCAAGAAATACCTTTGCTGTAAAGTGATATTAAAAAAAATTAAAAGATCGACTATTATTGTTGGCTTATGTATTCAGTTGCTCCATCAGTGGCCTGAAAAATAAGAGAATGAGAAACAACAACTATAGGTGTGACACAGTTCAAATGAATGCTTTGAAATCTCACTTATTCAGTGGGAAAGGTTTGAGCTCTGCTGAACTTCTTATGGGACTTCAAAGAGTTGAAAGTTGGTTGCTATGTTTTAAAAGCATTTTTTTAAATGGGAAAGTGATAGTGGAAAGTTCTAGAGTGCTTTCTCTGTTAATGTGGGACACTGATCTAGCTTGTTGGTCCTAACCATTGTCCTTGGTGAACTGTTATAGAACACACCACAACCATCCCTTGCAGCTACAAACCACAAGGGTGGATCAATAATGTAAGATGAATTGTGTTTCAGAAAGGTTTGTCTGCCACTAGTGGTCATTTCATTAAACAACTCCAGGTTTCACCAAACCGTTTGAAAACCACTATGCAAACTATACTGACTGCTTTCAGGCCACCCGCAAGTCTCTTTGTAAAAAGGAAAGAAAACTCTGTTAGTGCACACATCTTAATTTTAACATAGTAGCAAATGCTTTGTGTCTGTTTGACTGTCCTGTTTTTGAGAAAGGCATTGCTCAAAATTTGATAATATTGAAATATGGTATTTGTGTGGCTTCCGGTAGCCACATGGGGTCTTCTTAGGGAAAAGGATCAGCCCTCTTAAGTGCTTCCTATTTTTGGCAGCACATAGCTAAAATTACTTGCAACAAAATTAGCTTGTAGCATGGCTCTGCTTACTGACGAAATAAATTTCCCTGACACGCAACAGCTGTCTAAGTGTCATAATAAAAGCAACTTTATTTCCACTCCGTGTCTGTTTTATTGAGTGTTTTATTTTTCTTTGTCAATGGCACCTTGTTCACATTCCATGAACACATGCCTTTTATAGCCAGTTCTGATTTTCCAGTTGTCCGAGCCCTTGTGAGTAGAGTAGCTTACACAGTGAAGTTAAAAAAAAAATGTTTCTGGTGTTCATTAAAATACCAGTTGCTATTTCCTGATGTTCCATTCTAAGTAGAGTTATAGACTTCTAAATCCATTGAAGTTGATGGGCTTCCTAAACAATGTTTTAATTGCTTTTTTATGTTTTGTATGTATTTTAACTTGGCTTTAACAATGTGTGTTATTTGAATTTCCTTTTAAATTAATTGGAAACATGCTTAGTAGCTGTTCTAACATCAATGGTTTGCATTTTCTGTGGTCCATTAAACTAGCAAAAGCTTATACTTGGCTTTCCATTATCTTCTTTAAAAGCAAAAAGATAAATATCAGAAAGGCAGTACTAACTAGTTTATGCACCCTTAGTCACTAAGGGCAAAACCATATATGGCATTGGGGTTTGTAATTTAACTCCAAGATACAGCCCATATAAATTAGGCCTGCAGCACTACAGCGGGTGGTGGGGGAGACACTTTAATTCGTGCCATTTCACCAGTTGAGTTTGAGGTGGATCCAGGCACGATGGAGGGGTGGCTGACTGTTTCCTCTTCTGATGATGTGAGCAATTATATTGGGAATAAAATGCAAAAACGGTGGATCTGACAAAAACTATTAATAAACCTCCCAGCTAATGTAAGTCAACCCTGGACATTTCCTTTCCCAGCTTTTTAACGGAACCATCTGATAACTCATTTTTTGGCAGGAGCAGAAAATTAACTCTGTGTGATCCAAAAGTCCCCAAACCTTTTATAATAACATTGGATTAGATCCTATGAACTATAAATGGGGATATCCAGGGAACTCACCTTCCTTCCCACCCCACAGCATCTTCCTGTGCCTGCCTCACCCCACCCCCCCAAAAAAAACCTGTGCTCATGGTTGGGCAGGCCATACAGGTTTCTTCTCTTGTTACACGTTCCTTTTTCCATACCTATCTCCCCTTCATGTTCTCTCACTCTTGAACTCCTGTTGCAGCCTTCAAAGGACAGGTTTTGGCCTTTTTGACCTTATAGACCAGTGATGGCGAACCTTTTAGAGACCGAGTGCCCAAACTGCAACCCAAAACCCACTTATTTATCGCCAAGTGCCAATGCGGCAATTTAACCTGAATACTGAGGTTTTAGTTTAGAACAGGGGTGGGGAACCTTTTTTCTGCCAAGGGCCATTTGCATATTTATAACATCGTTCGGGGGGCATACCGGGCGTAGATCTCCTGGTGTGTGTGTGTGGGGGGAAGCTAGGGTTGACAGGTCCTCTTCACCACTGGCGGGAGGTTTTGGGGGTGAAGCCTGAGGAGGGCGGGGTTTGGGGAGGAAGACTGCACAGCCATAGAGCCCAATGGCCAAAGTGGCCATTTTCTCCAGGGGAACTGATCTCTATTGGCTGGAGATCAGTTGTAATAGCAGGAGATCTCCAGCCACCACCTGGAGGTTGGCAACCTTAGGGGAGGGTATGCAGAGAAGGCTTGGAGGGTGTCTCAGCTCCCCCAGGTCTTCCCCCTCCTCCCAGGTGGGAAGGCAGCCAGCGGTGGGCCCAGGCAACCAAGGTGCCAGGGGGGCGCAGCTTGCAGCCTGCGGTCGATCTGCAAGGAAGGAAAGAAGGAAGGAAGGAAAGAAAGAAGGAAAGAAGGAAGGACAGAAAGAAGGAAAGAAGGAAGGACAGAAAGAAGTAAGGAAAGAAGGAAGGAAGGAATGAAGGACAGAAAGAAGGAAGGAAAGAAGGACGGAAAGGAAGAAGGAAGGGAAGAAAGAGGACAGATAGAAGGAAGGAAGGAATGAAGGACAGAAAGAAGGAAGGAAGGAAAGAATGAAGGACAGAAAGAAGGCAGAAAGGAAGCATGGAAAGGAGAGAGAGAGGGGGGAGGGGGAGGGAGAGGGGGGGAGGGAGGGAGAGGGGGGAGGGAGGGGGAGGGAAAGGGAGGGAGAGAGAGGGAAAGAGAGGGAAAGAGAGAGAGAGAGAGAAGGGGAAAGAGAGAGAGAGAAGGGGAAAGAGAGAGAGAGAGAGGGAAAGAGAGAGAGAGAGAGAGAAGGGGAAAGAGAGAGAGAGAGAGAGAGAGAGAGAGAAGGGGAAAGAGAAAGAGAAGGGGGAAGGGGAAGGGGAAGGGGAAAGAGAAGGGGAAGGGGAAAGAGAAAGAGAAGGGGAAAGAGAAGGGGAAAGAAAGAGAAGGGGAAAGAAAGAGAAGGGGAAGGGGAAAGAGAAAGAGAAGGGGAAAGAGAAAGAGAAGGGGAAGGGGAAGGAGAAAGAGAAGGGGAAAGAGAAAGAGAAGGGGAAAGAGAAAGAGAAGGGGAAAGAAAGAGAAGGGGAAAGAAAGAGAAAGAGAAGGGGAAAGAGAAGGGGAAGGAGAAAGAGAAGGGGAAAGAGAAAGAGAAGGGGAAAGAGAAAGAGAAGGGGAAGGAGAAAGAGAAGGGGAAAGAGACGGGGAAAGAGAAGGGGAAAGAGGAGAGAAAGAATAGGAGAGTGACTGAAAAAGGAAGAAAAGAGAGAAAAGCCTTCACACACAGCCGGCTCCCTGCGACCGGGCTTCAGCTTTCCCACCTCTCCCCCCCCCCCAAGTCCACAAAAGTCCTCCACCTGATCGGCTCCCACGCGGATGCTCCGGCCCCGGGAGGGAGCGATTGGCTTTTTCCTCTTATTCCCCCCCGTCCCTCCCTCCCTCCCTCCCTCTGCGGCGGCCGAGAGAGGTTTCAACCCCTGTGCCGCGCGGCGTGCAGGGACGCTTCGCCTTCCCGGCTTGGGGGAAGCGTCTTCCTCCCTCCCGCCTCCCGCCTCCCGCCTCCTCTTGCCGATGGCGAGAGGGGATTTAAAGGGGCCGCAGCATTCCTGCACGCTGCGGCTTCAGAGAGGGCCGTGCTGCGCTGCGTTTCTCTGGCAGCTGCAGCGGAGCCCAGGCTGGGCCAGAGGCTCCGGGGGCTGCTTGGGCGCAAATCCCGCCGGCCGCCACCGCAGCACGCCCCCCCCCCCCGCACGGGCCGCTCCCGCTCCCCGGCTCCGCTTCACAGGCCGCTCGGCTGGGCAGAACCGGGGCGGCGGCGGCGGCTCCTCTTGGCCAAGCGGGGGAGGCGCCGCAGGTGGCGGCCCGGCCTTCAGGGGCCTTTTGCAGCGGGCGGGCGGGCGGGCGGGCCCTGAGGGCGACTGCTGCCGGCTCGCCCGCTGTCCCCGCCCCCAATCCGTAGTCGCTGCGGACCGCCCGTGGCGCGGGGCCAGGCAAAGCCGCGCCTCGGCCCCTCGCCTCCAGCCCGGGAAGGGAAGGGGAAGGAAGGCTGCTTCCCCGGGGGCTGAGTGGAGGCGGCCGGGCGCGTGCCAGCAGAGAGGGCTACGCGTGCCAGAGTCGGCACGCGTGCCATAGGTTCGCCAACACGGTTATAGACCTTATTTATTATCCTCCTTTTTAATGGTTTTCTCTGCAAAGACTGGCCTTCCCTAGGTATTCTTATGGGTACGTCCCTGGGCCCAAACCCCATTCTCTAACCTTTTTGGGACTCACTGTCTGACCTTAACAAGCCTAGTTGCTGGCATAACATATTTGATGCTACACTAGATACACTTAAAATCACAATTCAGAAGGCAATAATACTTTAAAGGCAAATCAGACACATTCCTGTGATTGTCTTCTCTTAAGTTGCAATAATTGGTCTGTGCATTCAAGGAACAAAAAGCCAAAACCAGCAACACATAGCCTGGCCAGAAGGGCCACTTCGAGTATGGTAGACTGGATTTATCATATGAAGAGCTGTAAAATCTGGGTCATCCTGAGTAGCCACTTCAAAACCTGCCATTTGCACATTTTCTCCCACATACCTGACTTGCATTGCACTACTTCACTGCCCAGTTCTTCCTAGTCACCAGTCTATTTTCTGCCCATTTTCCTTTCTCCTCCAGTTTATTAACACCTATTCGCTTCTTTTCATCCTAATCCATTGCACCTCTAAATGCATCAGAAGGACTAATAATGTTATATGCTTCCCAGAAATAGGGGGCCATGAACGTACACAAAAACTAGCAGGGCTGCATCACTCTCTGTTTAGAAGACTTCCCCCACAAACACACCTCCTTTTGTAATGAGAGCTTCATACGTCTCCATTTTAGGCAGTTATTAAAGCTAAGAATAGTAAGGGAAAGGTCCAACTAGCTTCTTAGTGATAATAATCTTGAAAGGCAAGATAGAAGTAACCCAAAAAAGAAAGACTGGGTTGTGAAAACAGCCCAGAAGCAAGTCAGGCCAGAGCTGCTCAGTGATGAAGTTCCCAGTGAACCTGGACTCACCGTAACCACCTCCCACGCTGCCCCGAGCAGCCCAGTCAGCAATGTGGAAGGAGGTAATTGGTGAGTCTAGCCCATTGTCACCACTGCTGTACATAATCCAAGCTGCATAGTATGGCCACTCTATTGTATATAAAGCATTCAACTTTAATGTTTATACAACATCAGTATTCCTCACATCAAAAGCATCTAACATGGTATGTAAAGAAAAAACACCTGTGTTTCTCCACAACCAGCGTACTTATATCTATAATAACTATGTAAATATACATGAAGCTATTTCATATTATCAATACAATATTTATACAATTTTTAAAAGACAATATATATATATTCATAGATGGCTTGTCGCCTATATAGAGTAAGGTCTCATAGACCACCAATGGCTTTTAGCCTATATGAAGTGTTGTTTATAGTCTCATAAATCAGTCTCATGTGGAGAGTCCAGAAAATGCCAACAAGACGGACACTCTCCTCCAGAGGCACATCAAACCGTTTCGTGTGATACACTTCCTCAGTTGTATTCCAAAATCTTGATCTTGTGTTTCAGGCGTATACTTTCTTGCCCAGATCTTTTTACAGTAGCTACTGCTTACAATGTTCTCTTACAGTTTGTTATCCACAGGAACAGAGAACATTGCAGTAGCTACTGTAAAAAGATCTGGGCAAGAAAGTATACGCCTGAAACACAGGAACATTTGTGGCTAGAAGAATCTGAAGAAGCTCTTGCCTGCATCAAAATTAACATTCCTTCTAACCTGCTTAATCCATCCAGCAGTGCCCTCCCAAGATCCCCCAATAGATTTTTTAAGGTCACTACTTAAGCAAATCCCCATTAGCTTCCACGACTATAATCATAATATGATATTTTACAACAATGTAAGGGGAGATGGACATTAATTAAAGAAAGGTTTCAAGTATAAAGCCTCTGAATATAAGAACTACTCTTGTTCAGCTTCTACATTTCTGATGTTAACAATTCATAGAAACTCAATTACACAGACACCTGGGCCTGATGGTTATGAGAAATCACTGTTTTCAGTTCATTTTCTTTGAGGGCCCTCTTGGAAATATGGAAGCTCCACCTAATGAGGAAAGTGGGCTATGGTCCTAGTTTGCAGAGAATATGTTTTAGGACTGAGCTCTTAGGAACTTTTCAGGGTATCTTTTCCTACAGTGTGGTAGGATCCACTAGGAGGTGAATTATTTAACAATGCAATCTCCACTGATGAGAGGATCCAGCCTGTTTTTTTTTTTTGGGGGGGAAGAACAGTAACGTGATGTAATTGTTGAGTTTCCATTTGAATAGAAAGGCTCAACACTGAAAGACACCAATTCAATGGCTTTCAGCTGAAAATGTATTTATTCAGTTGTGTTTATTAGTAAGCCTATATTTAGGTCTCTGTTTGGCTAAGTTTGTGTAACCCACTAGTGAACAAGACAGGTTTTACAACTGTGATATACAATGTTGGTGTTATTGAGGGTTTTTGTTTCTTTTTGGACACACATCATTCTTCCTTTTAGCTAAGACAGCCAAAGATAATCTTGAAACAGCTGGATCAATTGCTTGCCTGATTTCAGTTACAGGCAGCTTGCGGGAAGCTTGTTTTATGACTAGCCCAACATTCGTATGATCTAATCGGGCATTTTAATTGCTGAACATAGGAATATGTCCAGTGCTTCCAAGTAAGTCAGATGATCGGGCCACATGGCCAAGTGTTGTTTACTTTCACAGAAAGCAGCTCTCTAAGAACTAAGGTAGACAACTTCCTTGGCCTGCAGTCCATTAACTGGAAATGTTACAAACAGTCCCTTTCACCCTTTTATAGGAAAATTTCATGGGAACATCTGAGCATCTTCCTTTTCACAAACAAGCTGTTTTCATTTCATCAGCCCACAAACTCGAAGCTCAAGGTCCACACCCACACCCGAGACCTTTAACTTGGCCACTGACAATGGTTGTTTCATTGCTGATGGTTCACTGCCCTAAATTTATTATCCACACACATGGGCCCTTCACCCCGAACACATTTTTTTTATTATTTATTTATTTATTATATAAATTTTTATTATATTTTCAAACATACAAAAATAATACAAACAAAAAGTATAACAATATAGAAAACTACATAATAAGAATGATATATATATATATATATATATATATATATATATATATATATATATATATATATATATATATATATATATATATATAAGTTAAAAGAAAAACCCAAAATACATTCATTACATTCTTATTACATTTATCCTACCCATTTTATTCCCACCACCCTCCACCAATGTACCCTTAATCCCTCCCACCACCGTGTTGAACTTTCGGAGAAGTGTCTAAACAGTTTATTAATACATTTTTTTAACAATAATCTAAATTACCAAAAAACGAATCTACAACTCGTTCACTATATTAATAAAATTCATTTTTACCAGCTTGTCCCAATATGCGAAGGCTTTTGACCACATAGTTTTAAATTCTTCCACATCCTTCCCATGAAGGGAATCTGTTAATTTAGTCATCCGCATATATAACCATATTTTTTTCTCTCCAGTCCTTAATTAGAGGTCTATTTACTAGCTTCCAGGATTTTGCAATAATATTCCTAGCCGCTGCAAAACTATATTGACATATGACTCTATCATTCCTATTCATATTATCTTTAGGGATTCCTAATAAGCAAAAAGCTGGATCCATATTTATGTTGGTATTAATCAAATTGTTGGTCTCCCTTACTACCTTTCTCCAAAACTTTTTAATGTTTTTACAAACCCACCAGGCATGCATAAAAGTTCCTTTTTCCATTCCACATTTCCAACAAAAATCAGAATTTCCCACTTTAAATTTACTAACCATCACTGGTGTAATATACCATCTATAAAACATCTTATGTAAATTCTCTCTTATTTCATTAGTGATTGTGAATTTAAATTCTGTTTTCCATAATCTTTCCCAAACCTCAAGATTAATATTATACCCCAAATCTCTCATCCATTTTATCATGACTGGTTTAATCCTCTGTCGCTCTAAGTTTGTTTCAATTATAAATGTATACATCCTTGCTATCTGACCTTTATTTCCCATGTTTAATATCTCTTCCAATCTAGATTTATTTCTATTAAACCCTGTTAATTTATCTTTATTAAATATATCCTTTAATTTATAACACATAAACCAATCTCCAATCTTGAGTTCTTCTCTTGTTTTAAGAATCCAAGTATCACCACTATCCTCGATAATATCCCTATAGTTACCTATATCCAAATTAAGCTGCGTTCCCCTTTTCATAAATGCTTCTATAGGATTAATCCACCCTGGTGTTTTAACTTCCCAACATCTTTTATACCTTTTCCAAATCTGTAACAAACTATTCCTAACAACATGAGAATTAAAATCTCTGTTTACTTTATCTTTATCATACCATAAATATGCATGCCAGCCAAATCTTATATTAAAACCTTCCATTTCCAGCAATCTAGGATTCTCTAATAGTATCCAATTCCTTAACCAACCAAAACAAGCTGCTTCATAATACATTCTTAAATCTGGAAGACACAAGTCTCCAGTTTCTTTTAATTCAATTAAATTGTGATAAGCTATCCTATGTCTTTCTTTTCCCCATAAAAAGTTTAAAATTTCCTTCTTCCAGACTTTAAAAATCTTTACTCCTTTTATAATTGGCAAGTTCTGAAATAAAAAAAGCATCTTTGGTAATACCATCATTTTGATTACTGAGATCCGTCCCCATAACGATAACGGTATCTTCTCCCATTGCTTAAGATCTTTAACAATTTGTTGCCAAATTTTTACATAATTGTTCTGAAATAAATTAAGATTATTTGAAGTTAACCATATTCCTAAATACCTGAATTTAGATTCAATAATAAACCCTGTTTTACTAGTTAAATCTGCTTGCTGTGATAGAGTCATATTCTTTACCAAAATTTTCGTTTTGCTCCTATTTATTTTAAATCCTGCAAGCTTTCCATAGACCTCTACAATGTTATTCCATTTTTCCATTTGACAATTAGGATTAGTCAAAATACATACTAAATCATCCGCATATGCTTTTACCTTATAATGATTTCTCCCAATTCTTATACCTACAATATTATCATCTTGTCTAAACCTATTCAATAAAACTTCTAAAACTAAAATAAACAATAAAGGTGAAAGAGGGCAACCTTGTCTGGTGCCCTTTTGAATTTCTAATTGTGGTGATAGTACTCCATTAACCATAAGTCTAGCTGTTTGTTGAGTATATATACTCTCAATTGCTGTTTTAAAACCACTACCCAATCCCATATGTTCCAATATTTTTTTCATAAATTTCCAATTAACATTATCAAAAGCTTTCTCTGCATCTAAAAAGATCATAGCCATTGGGGTTGGAGTATACTCTGAGTGTTCTAATAAATCTATCACCATTCTAACATTTTGACTGATCATTCTACCAGGTAAAAAACCAGTTTGATCTTCAGGTATATAATCATTTAATACCTTTTTTAGCCTTGTGGCTAAAACATCAACAAATAATTTGTAATCATTATTTAATAACGAAATAGGTCTATAATTCTTAACTTCCAACAAATCTGTATCCAATTTTGGTATTAATGCTATATTTGCTTGTTCCCAAGTTTGTGGAATAGAACCATTCTGTAAACATAAATTCATAACCTTCAATAAATGTGGAGATATCTGTTCTTCAAAAGTTTTATAATAAAATGCCGTAAATCCATCCGAACCTGGAGATTTATTTAACTTACTTTTACCAATTGCTTTCTTTAATTCCTCAGGGGTTATAAATAAATCTAAATAATCCTTCTGTTCCTGTGATATACCTTTCCAATAAAATTGTTTCAGATAAACATCCATTTCTTTGTCTGAGGCTGGTTTTTCTCTATATAAGTTTGTATAATATTCTACAAATGTCTCCATTATTTTCTGTTTATCAGTTATTGTTTTTCCTTCTTTCCTTATTCTTACTATTGGCATCTTTTTCTCCCTTTGTTTAAGCTGCCAGGCTAACAACTTACCAGGATTATTAGCATGTTCAAACATTTTTTGCCTATTAAACATAATTTTATTTTCCATTTCCGTTGTTATTAATAACTCATGTTGTTGTTGTAACCTTTTCAAGTTGTTAACCTTTTCTTGCTTAAATAATTTATCTTGAGCTTTTTTATTTGTGTTTCTTTAACTTAATTTTCTCCAATATTATTTTCTTTTGTTTTTCTTTCATCTTAACCACCTCGTATTTTGTTGAATCAAAAGTCCTCTAATTACTGCTTTACCAGCATCCCATACCGTCGTGTCTATAACCCCCTTATCAACATTTTCAATGAAATAATTTTGGATATCTATTTTTAATTTTTCTACAATCTTTTTATTTTTTAATAAATAATCATTTACTGACCATGGTCTATGTTTCTTATCATCTATCTTGATTTTTATCATAATGGCATTATGATCAGATAATACCCTAGGTGATATCTCCGGGCTATCTGAAATATTCATTAAATTTTAGAAAGCCATATCATATCTATTCTTGAGTGGGTAAGATGTCTGTGTGAAAAATATGTATAACCCTTCTTACCTCCATTTATACGTCTCCAGATATCAAACATTTCCCATTGGTTCGTCATATTAGAAAAAATACCAGGCAACCTACCCTCACATTTCAGTTTCTTTTTCTTTACAGATCTGTCCAGTTTTGGTTCTAATTCCCCATTAAAGTCCCCCATCCAAATAATTTCCTCAGTACCATGCCAATATCAAGGCTAAATCATTAAAAAAAATTGTTTCATATTAGGAGCATAAATACCAACCAATAATATTTTCTGATATCCACTTGGAATTTCTATTAACAAAGTTCTACCTTCCATGTCCTTATAAATTAACTTTGGTTCCAATATCAAAGGAACATACATACCTACTCCATTAACTTTTTTTCTTTTCATTACAAGATGTAAATAGTTTCCCTAATTTCAGATTCTCCGATCTTATTACATCCTTGGGTAACATATGTGTTTCCTGTAAACAAAAAATGCTAGCCTTAGATTTTTGTAAATGATAAAATACCTTTCTCCTCTTGTTGGGAGAATTCAAACCATTAATATTCCATGACAATATTTTTAACATGTCAGTTTACAATTCTTCCCATCCCTATTTCCCCCCATTTTTAATACTTATTTAAACCCACCCCCACCCACCCACCCTGTAATCCTTATAAAAACAGCTCAGCCATCATTCTCTTCTGAAGGAGACTCCTCTTCTGGTGTTTCTGCTGGGTGGACACCTCCATTTGCTTGTTCAGATTTGTCCTCTTCTGGTATGTCCCTTGGAACAGGCCGCTTTGAAGATTTTGGAAGATCTTTGTCATATCTTCTCAAAAATTGCTCCACCTTAAGAGTGTCAGTAAGTTTGGTTCTTCTTGCTTTGAAAAAGAAAGAAATGCCTTGAGGATACTCCCGTCTGTGTTGAATACCATTAAGCTTCAGCCGTCCCCATTGCAACTCCTTTTACCTGCAAGAAAAAATGTTTCTTGTAAAAAAAGTTGTTTTCCAAGATAATATCCAGTAGGCTCAATAAAAAACGTGACCCCCAACAAAGGAGGTAAAAGGAGTTGCAATGGGGATGGCATGTGCTCCCTCTATAGCTAATATTTACATGATTTATTTTGAATCTTCTTTTTTGTATAAGTATTCTTTCTTCTCCCACATTTTATTTTACCATCATTTTTTGGATGATTTATTTTTTATTTTTGACTCAGAGGAACATTTTGCAACCTTTAAAGAGTGGGTGAATGGCCAAAATCCTCATTTAACATTCACTGGGACATGTGATAGAAAATCAATACCTTTTTTGGATGTTCAGGTTACTCGTTCAGATCGGGAGACTGTAATAATTAAACCTTACAAAAAACCTACAGACTGTGGAAAGGGACTACATTTTGCCTCTTTCCACCCCTTTCATTTGAAGAAAAATCTTCCATTTAGCCAGATGCTTAGAATAAAAAGGAACGCTACTCGTAAGGAGGATTTTTTTTATCCATGGCGGCACAATTACAATCTACCCTTGAAGATATGGGCTATCCTGAACACATCCTCCAAGAGGTGCTGGTTCGGGCTAAAAATAAGAAACGGGAGCATTTACTACAAGGGACAAATCAATCCAGTAGGAATTCTAACAGAAGATTATTTGCGTCCCTGCAGCATAATAAATTTTCTCAGGATATCAAAAAGATCATTGCAAGACACTGGCACATAATACAGCATAATCCAGGCTGCTCTCTCCCACCCATATTTGGTCTTAGGAAGACCTGTGCACTCAGGGATCACTTAGTGAGGTTTGATTTGCTACCCCGACACCAGGGCAGTAGCACTAGCGGCCATTTTAAACGTGGGCATTGTACCATGTGTCCTTTCAGTTTACCTTTTAGTTTACCAGAAGATTGTTACAGTGTGTACGCATTTGAATTCTGAGGTACAAAATTTTCACATTCCGAATGCAGATATGAATTTTGCTTTCAATATTTCTTATTCAAAATCTTCATGGCTAAAAAATGGGGGCAATGGCTATGCTTTGAATATATGTGGATTTCCATCTCTAGTGGATCTAAATTAAGCTGCTGTTTGGCTTTGCTACATTCCTTGAGGGAGCCGCTGAGGTAAAAGCATTCCGGCAGCTCTCTCACGGGGCAGGTGGAGTTCCAAGCAATGGCAGCACCCGTTTTTGTAGCAGTTCAACGAAACTGGAATTTTCTTTTGCACTTCAAGCAGATGAGAACTGCAAAACTGCCTTCTTTCATCATGGCCTTTTTGCTTTCCAGTGCAAGAAAAAGTGGCAAATGAAGGCACAAACCCCTTTGACCCAGAAATGTCATGAGGTAAAAGCAATACACTAAACAGCTGTACAAGGCTCACAGCAAAGCAGATGTTTTCCTCTCAATTAATTTTCTTTCTTTAGAAACAACATTGTCCCAGCAGAACTGCCAGAATCCCATAGGTCCCTCTGTGGGAAGTTAATAGTCCTTCAAAGGTAAAATGTCACTATTTTGACATGCCTCTACAAATCGTCTGGGGCTTTATTCTAGGTGCCAAATTCACAAAATGACAAGTGTTACATAGCTCAGTAGGCCAGCTGCAGGGTTCCTACCACTTGAATATATTTTTTGATTGGCTTGAATGCATGAAATAAAAGCACAAATCACATCTTTGCTATTCAAAAAAAAAAAAACCCCACCAAATAGACCAATCTTTCCCCCCTCATGCAATATTTGACCCAACATGCTATGGTCTGGTGAGCCTTATTATGTAAAATACATTCCATGGCTGTGATTTTGTAACCACAGGTCTAAATAAGAAAAGTATCAGATGTTTGTAAAAAGAGTTACAACTAAAAACGTCTGGTGAAAAGTCAAAAATGTGTTATGTTTTAAAAACATTTTTACCCCATCTTTTCACAGAAATATTCACGAAGCTATCTTTATAAATCACAGCATCTGTCTGCTAGACTTCCATTGTTTTGCAATAAACTTCAGAGAACTGAATATATATTGGTCTACCTTGATTTGACAGGATGTGGTCGTGGGTCTTCAGTTACATCAGGCCAAAGGAGTTCTTCAGAAATGTAGACTTAAAACATCATCCAAAGAAGTACTTGGCAGAATTTCTGGATTTTCTAATCCTCTTCAATGTTTATGTTCAGGCCTCCAACTACACATTAGGTGTAACCTATGATTGCCTTTGGGACTTGCAGACATGGGGTGATTGTGAGTTCCCATGAAAACTCCATTCTGAAGCACCACAGGGGCTTGATTTTGGATTGGGAGCATGACCCAGATGGAAGAGGGGCTTCAGTCTCCCCCTGCATTATTGTCCTAACCTGAAACAGCTGTGCGAGGAATGGCATTTATAGAGGGCTGTCCCCCAAATAATATTCCTCCAGGCCCTGCACCATGGCCCCAATCCAGACTGAAGGATTCACTGGGTCCTACTTTAGCAACAAGGCCAGGTAATTCAGCACTCCCAAATTCAAGCAGACATTTGAATGAGAATTTTGAAACCATTTCCAGTTTTAATATGAAAGCTCTAATCTGACACATGTTTTTATGGGAGCTAGTTTTAATCTTTCCTACCAAGCTTTAAAACTTTTCCTTTCAGATTTTCTTAGACTAATTATAGGCTCAATCCAGTACTCTGTAGAGGAATCACTAGGGTTGCCAGGTCCCTCTTCACAACTGGCGGGAGGTTTTTGGAGCGGAGCCTGAGGAGGGCTGGGTTTGGGGAAGGGAGGGACTTCAATGCCATAGAGTCCCATTGCCAAAGCAGACATTTTCTCCAGGTGAACTGATCTCTATTGACTGGAGATCAGTTGTAATAGCAGGAGATCTCCAGCTAGTACCTAGAGGCTGGCAACCCTAGGAATCACCCAAAAATGTAACATTGCCCTGCCCTGGTTATCTACATGCACCGGCTGCACCATGCTCATATGAGTAAGGAACTATCTATATATGCCTCCTGTATACCCATCCAGGTCACCATCTCTGCTTGATTCAGGAATGTGAATTTAGGGTCCATGATAAGAACATAAGAACAGCTCTCATCCATAAAACGACTTGTCCTCTTATCCCATGACTATGAAGTTTGCTTAGTAGTCTTTGGTGGGGGACTTTGTCAAAAGCCTTTTGGAAATCCAAATACACTATGTCCACAGGCTCATTTGTGTCCACATGCTTACCGACACTTTCAAAAAAAACTCTAAAAGGTTAGTGAGACAGGAGCTACCTTTTCAGGTCTGGTCCTTGTGACTTGATCCAAGTGGAAAAGGAAAGGGCCGG
This sequence comes from Euleptes europaea, assembly GCF_029931775.1. Classification (NCBI taxonomy): domain Eukaryota; kingdom Metazoa; phylum Chordata; class Lepidosauria; order Squamata; family Sphaerodactylidae; genus Euleptes; species Euleptes europaea. The sequence goes on from NC_079319.1 coordinate 44,302,558, forward strand.
GGTCGATGAGCATATGAGAAACAGAATTTTGTTATCCTCTAAGGCCATACCCAGTTAAACTGTTTATTTAAGTATACACTGACTTAACATTGTATCTTTGAAAAAAAATCTTTTCTGCTTGTGCGTGTGTATGTGTGTCTGTGTGGGGAGATCATTGGTGTACCTTTAGGCAGCCCTGACCTCGATGGCCCAGGCTAGTGGGATCTCATCAGATCTTGGAAGCTAAGTAGGGTTGCCCCTGGTTAGTATTTGATTGGGAGATCACTGAAGATCTCTATGCAGAGGCAGCAATGGCAAACCACCTCTGAACGTCTCTTGCTTTGAAAACCCTGTGGGGTCGCTAAAAGTCAGCTGTGACTTGACAGCACTTTCCACCACCACCTTTAGGCAAGGGTTACCTTTTCCCTTTTATTCCTGTGGCTCAGTAATATGAGATCCTGGGCAGTTCTGATTTATAGATTTCATTGCATATGACATCAATTTAACTACTGGAACTGAATAGTCTCACTAAGCTATGCATATGGTCGGCATTAAAAGGGTTTGGAAGTCTCCCCACTGTTATGGTTTCAGGGTCAGGCTGTCTATGTGTGAGACAGAATGGGAGAATGCAGATCCATACAAACAATATTTCATGTGCAAATGAAGCTCTGCATTCAATTGAGGCATTGCATGAAATGAGATGAAAGACAAACCACTGAGGAGATGCAGTCAAGTGTCCTCTTCTGACTGCTTTTCCAACTGAGAACCTAGTTTCAATCTGGATATCAAATTCCAGATATGGAGTGACTTATACTGAGTTGTTATCCTGTTGGTTGCTGGCACCATGTAAGCACTAGGCTGCAAGAGCATCTCTGCTGCTTGTATTGATTCCACCAAATTTCTTGGAGTGCATAAAACCTAAAAATATATGTGCTTTTAGAAAAAGGAACAACAACATCAGTTCAGCAAATACTTCATCCCAGGTAGAAATGGGTGCTATTTAGCAAAGTATAAACTTCCTATCTGCCACCAGCATTCCAAACACACCATTCATTGTGACTTTTGTAGGTTAGACAGCTGGGGCATAATTATGGTAGTTAAACCACATGATCTAAAGAATACATTTGGAATGGGACAGTAACTATTTTAAAAGAACAGAACTTATAGAATGTGCATGGACTTAGAAGCAATGGTCGTGGACTTACCTGGTGTTAAGTCCGCGTGGGAAGGATTCACGAGGTTGGAGACGGAGTTCAACAACAACCGCTTTATTGTATCTCAGCACAGAACTAGTTAACACAACGAGCAAACCCTGTTTAAATGCCCCCCTGGCCACCCGCGGCCACTCCTCCCTTGATCCGTGATAGGGGGGACATAACCTCCTGGTGACCAATGGTACATGTTGGCTTAGAGCCAATGGGGTCTGTTTGCTTAACCAATAGGGCGAGCAGGGGTTAGGCTCCTTTGTGCAGAACTCAAGCTCCTAAGTCTCCCCTTGCTTACTACCCAACTATATACATACACAACACCTGGGGCCACTTTTGCAGCGGTCGGGTGAGGTACATGCGATGAGGAGGATTTCTCCTTCCTTTTCTTGGCTCCATGACTGCACAAAGGAGCCAGATGGGCTGATTCCGGCAGCCGTCCAGGTCAGCCACTGAGGTGCCTGGGGCCGGCTATTAGGGAGCAGAGCTGGAAAGCAGAGTCTTCACTCTGGTCCACTTCTCCCCTGTTTAGCCAGTTCTGTTTCTGGGGCCTGCTCTCAGCTGGCTCCAGTTAATCACAGTTCAAACTTTAACGATCCCATTCTTTTAAATAATTATGGTAATTAATCCAAAAGGAGACCTATGGTGCAGAGTGGCCAGCTGCAGTACTGCAGTCAAAGCTCTGCTCACCACATGTGTTCGATCCTGACGGAAGTCGGTTTCAAGTAGCAGGCTCAAGGTTGACTCAGTCTTCCATCCTTCTGAGATTGGTAAAATGAGAACCCAGCTTGCTGGGGGTAAAGTGCAGACAACTGGGTAAGGCAATGGCAAACCACCCTGTAAACATAGTCTGTCTAGTAGACATCATGATGTGATGTCACCCCATGGGTCAGTAATGACCCGGTGCTTGCATAGGGGACTAGCTTTACCTTTACTTTTTTACCTAATTAATCCAAACTGGAGAAGTAACTACATTTGGATATATTGCAGCAAAATGGTTACTCCTCCACAGTTAGAGGTGGTGCTGATGGAGTTTCAGTTCAGCAGGGGCAGTGGGAGGATTGCGAGTCAGCGCATAAAGAAAGTGTGTGTTGTGAATCTGGCCACCAAACATTGCTGCAAACAGCACTATTGTCAGGGAGTGTGTGTGTGACTGGCACAAGGTCACCTAGCAAGCTTCCGTGACAGGGTGGGAATCAAACCTGTGTCTCTCAGATCCTAGTTTGACACTCTAACCACAGCACTACACTGCCTCAAATGTCCTAACTACAGCTGGATTTAGCAGCTAACAACACACAATGAATGTCCCCCCCCCCCAAAGAATGGAGGATTTGCATTAGTGTGTAACCTTTTCCTTGTTGGTCATTTCCCCCCCACTATGAACACCTCTCTAGGTTGCTTTTAGACTTGATGGAGTCCAGGCAAGTTCTTGCCTGTATTTGAAACTCTATAGGGGAAATGTAATCAGGGGAACAATTAAGAGTAGAAAGATAGCCAACAGGGAAAAGGTTAAGCACCAACTTCCCCCTTCTGTTACTTCTGTGTTCAGAATTGGCCCTCCCTGAAGGAACTGCTCTTCAGTCATCAGGGCTGTATCAGCTTTTGTACGTAAATGCAATTTTCCTTTTAGAGCAGTTTCAAAATTTCCCTACATGGTAAGCATTTCCATGTAGAAAAAAAGTATTCACTCTAACTAGCATTTGATGTAAGGACAGTCCAACATCCATCTATTTAATTGATGTCCTTTACCTACCAGCCACACTCATTCCCGTGCATGTGGTCCCTTGGGCTGTTTTTCAACCTGTTCTTTCAACAAGGCAGGGGACGGAGGGGAGAGGTTGTATGCATCCTAAGTCATGTGCACATGCTGCCATCTTGGAGATACCGTTACTATTTGCTATGTCAATGAAAAGCTGTTTGGCAGTAGTGTAATGACTCATTTTGAAGAGGGATAATTTAATGAATGAAAAAAAGCATTCAACATTCATATTTATCATATTTATCATTTGCCACGCCTGTTTTCTATGGATCTGAGCATCTCATATATGTTCATAATTCAATTGAAACAGCAGGTCCATAGTTTTGCATCTGCACAATGCCAGCTTTCAGCGGGGTGGCGGGCCAAGTAGCTGCTGCTGATGCACACTTACAATTTCTGATTTGCTTGAATTGTGTAAGCCCAGGGTCAACATAGAAATCATTTGAAATCAACTAAATTGCATTGTATGTGCTGGAGAGACAGTGTGGTATAGTGGTTAAAAGTGGTAGGTTTGATTCTCCACTCCTACACATGAAGCCTGCTTGATGTGTGACCCTGGGCTAGTCACAGCTCTCTCAGAACTCTCTCTCCTTGGGCTAGTCACAGCTCTGTCTGAACTCTCTTAGCCCCACCTACCTCACAAGGTGTCTGTTGTGGGGAGGGGAAGGGAAGGTGATTGTAAGCTGCTTTGAGACTCCTTAAAGGTAGAGAAAAGTGGGGTCTAAAAACCAAGTCTTCTTCTAGTTTTGAATCTCTGCAGTTGTTGGCACTGGTCATGGTTGCAAATGTAGCACACATACTACATATTTTCTCAAAAGGAAGATTACTCTGAATGTAAGATGACCCCACTAAAAATGTTACACAAACACATATGCATATTGCTGCACATATCTGTAACTTGTATGTGAATGTAAGACAACCTCCTCTTGCATACCTGGAAAAAAGTCTTGCATTTGAGCAAGCAGTATAACATTGGTTGCATTAGTGTATATGTGCTGTTTTTATACCTGTGCAGTTGATGCATTCATCATTATGGCACATGCTCAGAACTTACTGAATTGTACTATAATTTCCCAAGTGGCAGTATGACAACATGTATGTGTGTGTCTGTGTAAAGTGCTGTCATGTCTCAGCCAACGTATGGCAATCTGTTAGGGTTTTCAAGGTAAGAGACGTTCAGAAGTGGATTTGCCATTGCCTGCCTCTGCATAACAACCCTGGTATTTCTTAGTGGTCTCCCATCCAAATACTAGACTGATGAGATCAGGCTAGCCTGGGCCATCCAGGTCAGGACTAAGAACATGTAAATCCAGGTAATAATATAGCCCAAACATACTTGGCCTCAGGAGTTAAGCAAGGAGACAAAAATGACCAGGCTGGAACCCTAGTGACTAAAACTATGCAGGCTCCCCATTCTTCCCCTCTACTTCATTAGAGGAAGATTCCTTAATTAGTTGAAGGGAGTCATTGTATCAAACCTTTCGGACAGGGCTTGTAATAAATTAGAATAAATATAAATACAGTATTATTAGGCCAAATACTATATGGCAAAATACAGAGACTCTATCAAAGTGCAGGCATGGTATAGCAGTCAAAGTGTTGGATCAGGACCTGAAACAACTGGGTTCAAATCTCTGCTCTGCCATAGAAGCTCACCCAGCGACCCTGGGCCTGTTGCAATCTCCCAACCTACCTACTTTGCACAGTAGTTGTTGAGGGGATAGAGTAGAGTAGGGGGAAAACAATGGGATAGGTCACTTTGGGTTCCAATTAGGGATTAAAGAGGGATGCTGATGATTCATAAGCAAAGGGTACATAAGAAAAATGATTGGAGTTTTCTTACTTTTCATTCAAAAATAAAGATTGTTGACACATATCCATTGTCCTAAAAGGAGGCATGATGTAGAATTCATTATTTGGCGTTAGCCAGGAAATTCAAAGAGGTCACTTTTTCAAAGCATGGTCTGAACTTCTGTTTCTCTTCACCCTTCCATGAGAACTGAGTGAGGAAGGAAATAGCAGCGGCTGAAAAGTTATGGAGAAAATGCCTGATTGTACATTAGAAATGATCATACAAATCAAATCATGTCCATGTGTAGGGTTGCCAACTTCCAGGTAGTAGCTGGAGATCTCCTGCTGTTACAACTGATCTCCAGCTGATAGAGATGAATTCACCTGGAGAAAATGGCTGCTTTGGCAATTGGACTCTACGGCATTGAAGTCCCTCCCCTTCCCAAACCCCACCCTCCTCAGGCTCCGCCCCAAAAACCTCCCGCTGGTGGCGAAGAGGGACCTGTCAACCCTTTCCATGTGCAAGGGTAATTTTGAGTTAATTCTTTATCTTTAGTTGAAAGTTGCTATTTTTCATATTTCTGCGAACGGGTTTATAGGCAGGAATGTTTGTTTGCAGCCAACATTTTTCATAACAAAATTAGAAATATTTGAAGGCTCTGGGTGGAAGCAAAAATACGTTTTGGGCTGCCGGTGTATTTACTAAAGTATGGACAATTAGCAGAGGAAGAGTAATGTTAACCACTGATTTCTCCCAGTGTACTCACAGAAAAAAGACTTTAGTACATAAATTAGATATGTGAAGTTTGGGGGCAGCACCTGAAGACTGCAGAAGCCAGCAATTCAGTATCACAAAGCAGAAATGAATTCTAAAGTGTTTCAGTGCAATCCTAAACTGAGTTACACCCTTAAACCCTTGACTGCAATGGATTGAAAAGGGCATAACTCAGTTAAGTATTGCACTGTTAGTCTCAAAAAGCAAAAACAATGAGTTAGATCACCCATACTGTTAGTTGGCAGAGAACAAGTAGGCAGAGAACAACTTTTGCAGATCAGCCCTAGTTTAACACAAGTACTTAAGTCGTCTATCCATTACAAGTTACATTGATAGGGCTGCCAGTGCCAGACCTCTGCCAGGGGCAGGGAATCCCCCACTTTGGGCCCCTCCCCCAGTGCCATCCAGCTGGCTTCCGGGGGTCTTACCAGGCGCAAAAGGAGGCCTAGGCCTCGATGTTGTCGGTGCAATAATTACACTTCTGGAAATAACATCATCATGTCGCTGATGACAAGGGGGACGCTCTGGTATTTGGGCAAAACTCTATGGACCATGGTCTTGTTGGTGGTGATGTGATGGCTACACTTCTAGAATGACATCATCATGCTGACGATGTCAATGCCTAGGCCTAATTTTGTACCTGGTAAGACCCCCTACCATGCTGGTTGCCAAGGGGTTCTTGACAACCCTATACGTGGGCAACAAAACATTTTTATAGATGAAAGTAAAAATCCAGTCAGAGCACGTTGAATCTTTGTGATCTAAGTGGTAAAAACATGGGTATTTTTGGATGTTTAAAACTAGGCAGAAATTTAATAATATGGGCCATACCAGTTTATCAAATAATCCACTGTGTGACTCTAGGTAATATTCCAGCCAGAGCACAGTGAATCTTTGTGATCTGAGTAGTAAAAACATGGGTATTTTTGGATGTTTAAAACTAGGCAGAAATTTAATAATATGGGCCATACCAGTTTATCAAATAATCCACTGTGTGACTCTGGGTGATATTCCTTGTGGCCAAGTTTAGAAGGTTAATCCATGTTCTCTCAAAACTTTGTGCTAGCTATTAATTTATGTTTGACATGAAGAACTTGTGGTAACCTGATTTCAGAACAGCAATAAAAATATATGTTCTGTGATTCACTTGCTTCCTGGAAGACTTTGACTAATAGCAAAAGTATGTGCTTTCCAGTTGCTTTCAGTCTGAATTGGTCTTCATATCTATGGCTCTTTATATGCTTATGGTCCTGAATAGTTGTGCTGGGATTTTCAAGTCGCATTTTATAGTATGCTTGTTAAAATAACAGGAGTAAATGAAGGATTGATGTGATACAGTCTTTCATTACTGTTACGTTACCCTGATGTTTCAGTTGTTGCCATTTTGAATTATTCATTCAGACTAGCGTCACAGCCCAACAAGATGAGATGCTGGGAGTTCTAGGTACAGAGCTTCCAGTGGGGATTTTGTTACCTTGATCTATCTAGCATGTGGTACCTCAGTTTTTTCAGGGGAAAGTGGGGTAAAGCCTTTTCTTTTGTGCCACCATTCCAATCTGAAATGACTCTGTTAAACAAACATACAGATACTGATACAGGACAACCGATATGTTTGCCCCAATCAACAATTATTATTCTTATTTAACATTATATGTTGCCTTTCCAGAGTCCTGCTTAAGGTGACTCACAAAGTAAAATCATGAGAACCAACAGCATACAATTGTTCAATAACAAACATCCATTAAACCAAAAACATGAAAAACAAACCAGGACATAAAACAACAGTCTAAAAGGAAATTCATAAAACAGTCCTCAACATAGCAGCAGACCCATAAGGCTGGCCAAAAAAGGTGAAACACTTTACTTAAAGATTACATAAAAATAGGGTTACCAACCTCCAGGTACTAGCTGGAGATCTCCTGCTATTACAACCGATCTCGATCCGATAGAGATCAGCTCACCTGGAGAAAAAGGTTACTTTGTCAATTGGACTCCATTTCATTGAAGTCCCTTCCCTCCCCAAACCCCGCCCTCCTCAGGCTCCACCCCCAAAACCTCCCATCGGGGGCGAAGAAGGACCTGGTAACTACATAAAAAGGAAATTAAAAGGAGCCTGGTGCCTAAAAGAAAGTAAAACAGGCTCCATACAAGCCTCAAGGGGGAGGGCATTCCTAGGGTTGCCAGTCTCCAAGTGGGGCCTGAAGAACTCCTTGAAGTACAACTCATCTCCTGATGACGGGGACCAGTTCCCCTGGAGATAAGGGCTGCTTTGGAAAGTGGAATCTATGGCATTATACCCCACTGAGGTCTCTGCCCTCCCTAAACCCTGCTGTCTCCTGCTGAAGCCAATCATTTAAATAAAGAGACAACTTGTCAGTACGCCCCTGGAAATAGGGATACCAATTCCAGGTTTGGAAATTCCTGGAGATTTTACGTTTTTCTCCAAACCTGGGGCTCTTTCCAGGTTTGTAGAAAGCCCTGTCTTGTCCATTAACAGCACTGGTCACTGGATTTAAGCATCCACAGGTTTGGCAGACTTCACTATTAGTATGTAGATTAAGGTAGAGGCCTTCCCTATGGCATTACAAAACCCTTCTTTAGCCAGCCATGTGGAAGACTGTGCTCGACAAAAGCTCCATTCCAATAGTGAAGAGTGCCATGACTTGTTGACATTTCCCAGATATTTTAGAATTTCAGATACAAAAGAGCATCTTTTAAAGTTTCACCGAGAAATCAATAGGTCAGTAGCAAAAAGAGCACAAACTGTTGTTTCCTTGATGTACCACTTGACTCAGCCATCAGCCCCGTTTATCATGACACTGCTTTATATATTTTTAATGTCAAAATGAGATTATATGCTTGTGATACTGACATTAATGATTATTTTTCTGTGTTAGTAGGTTTGTATTATTTGAAGCTATATATAACTCTGACATGGCAGGCATTTATTGCTGACAGCAGTAAACCATTTTGCTCATAGTGAAATAATTAAGAAGAGTCACCTGAAATCAACTCTTGCCCTTCGGAAATTCAGTTGAATCTGAAATAACCGAGTTAATTCCTCCTGCCTGTCATCTGTGATTATTTCATTACAACTTCTGCTGCAGTCTACATTCTAATTTCAAGTGCTGCTTGATGAGTATTCATCTATAACTGAATGCACGTAATACATACTCATGAAAAATCTGCAGTGATAAAATCAGGCTGTTGCATCAAAAGGGTCACAATTTGACAAATATATATCAACTAAAACCTTTTAAGCGATTTGATTATCAAGAGTTTCTGGATCAGTGATTCCTGGAACTGATGATACACCTAGACATAGGGAGAAGGATTATTTAAGATCATAAACCTTAAGAAAGAGTTTATACTTCCAGAGCATGGGTTATATATCATTTTAAAGCTTCTGCTCAATCCTGTTAATGAGATGACTGGTGATTGACTTCCCAGCTAGGAACACCACAAGTCACAAAGAATAGAGCTAGGACTCAGAACAGGAAGTGACATCATTGACTTCTTCTTGAGGGGTGCAGCTGTGGCAGTACATATGAAGGCTATTGCAGAGCTACTCAAGGAGAGAGGAAAGCTCCAGTCAAAAACACTGGTGGGTTACAGGAAGTAAAAGTGTCATTAGCTTCTTGTCTTCATGCTTCTTTGTGACATCCAAAGCAGTTTTTCCTGACACATCTGCGTCACACATCTCAATGGCATGTGCTGCTTTTTGGGCACAAATTTGCGTAACCTGTAACACAATGTGTTTCCTGTTTCTCAGCGCCACATTGTAGGTAAAATTATCTGGCATGGTATGACTGTAGAAATCTTTAATTGAGATGACAGTCATTTTGATTTAATGCCAAGTGAGTCATCATGAGTCAGCAGAAAAAGTAAGTGGGATGTAGTCAAGTATCCTTGGTCTATGAAGTAAAAAAAAATCATGTTGGAGTTATATGACTGTAATGGAAGGGAAAACAGGGCATTGCTGCTGAGATAAACTGCAGTCTATGGAAGTATGATAGGAATGGTCCTCTGGGTGTGCATGTATATGTATATACCTCATTCGCATAAGCTGCAATTAGTCATAGTAGGTCAACAAAAGAAGACAGGAAAAGGCAAGATACCTGTCTTGTCTTGTCTACCAGGGCTGGCCTTTGGTCTCCCAGTTTCCACTAGGAAAATGGCACAGGGGAAAAGGAGAAACCCCTTGCTTGGCACTGGCTTTGATGCAAGTTGTAGTTTCCTCCACTGTTTGCTTTTAAAGTTAAAAAATTGCCAGGAGATCCAATGATGGATTTTCAATTTAATGTATATTTTTGTCCTTAGATAATGTAGGTATTTATTTATTTAATGTTGTGTCTGCCAAGGTTATAGAACTTGTATACTGGATCTAGTACTTGTAGTTTCTAGCATTGTGCTGGGATGCTGGACACATTTGTTAAACAGTGCAGTCCTGAGCAGAGTCATACTGTTCTAAGCCCATTAAATGGATTTAGACGAGGGCAGATCTGCTTAGGACTGCACTGTAAATAGTGATATGATCAGCATTTCCAGATGTTCCTGTAGTGTACAGATCAGTTGAAATTCAGGGAGAATCCCAGGCCCAGCTGTAACCCCCCATGTGTGTATGTGTGCTGTCAAGTCACAGCTGACTTATGGCAATCCCATAGGGCTGTGTTGGTGAACCTACGGCACACATGCCACAGCCGGCATGCCGAGCCCTCTCTGTGGGCACGCGGGGACCTGTCACGTCTGCCTAGGGCTGTGCCGTGTTGCCATGGTGAGGGCGCTGAGGGTGGTGCTCCTTCTCCCCAAGCCCATGCTCCCCAAGCCTGCGCTGGCGCCCTCCCTCTCCTTGCACCCAGGGCAAGCCCCTCCCTCTCTCTCAGCTGAGCTGCTGTTTGTCAGGGCCCCGCCCGTCTTCAGTTTGTCTGGGACCCCGCCCATCTAAGCATTTAGAAAATTCTACAACATTTGCAGACAATCCTTCAAGCCATCAGGAAATCTACAAGGAATTTTCTAGCATTATAGCAGCTGCAAAGGTGAATTTTAGTAACAGATTTTTACAGTTCCGTAAGATGGAGACAACCCTGTGTTTTCTTACTTCTCCAGATAAAGCCAGATTTGAAGAACTTGATCTTTCCTGCCTACACTGTTTAGATTTAGAAAATCTGGAAATGGAGCGTGGCAAGGTGCTCGGCCACAGCCTCCCGGTCCAAACTGAAGCCCCAAAGCCCCAGCCCCTCTCTCCTTTGAGAAAAGAGTGCGGAGGGGGGGAGCACGGAGGCAGGCAGATGGAGGGGGTGGAGAGGAGGGAAGGGGTGAGGAGGAAAATTGATGGCGGAGGGGAGCAGCGAGGCAGAGAAAGGCGGTGGGGGAGGGGAGGGGCAGGGGGCCAAACGCCTGAATCCCGGAATGAATGGAGGCGGGGGATGCAAAGGGTGGAGGAGGGAAAGAGAGAGACAGAGAAACGCAGGCTGCGGGCTGAATGTGTGTGTGTGTGCATACATGCATGGGGGGGTGAGAATCGGGCAAGGAGATGGGGGATATCGGGCAAGGAGATCTTGGCGGGTGGGGGAGGGGCGCGGGCAGCCACCAGGAATGGCGCAGGGAGAGAAAAGTCTGCATATAAAAACCAACTCTTCTTCTTCAAAGTGAAACTTTATATTTGTAACTGAACCGTCAGGAAAAGAGGTAAATGATTGGGGAGGGGGACACCTGGCAACCCTAAGGCAAATATATGAAGCAAAACCTGGTCTATGTTCAGAGGGTTCCATCCGAAAAGAGGGGCATGATTTTGTCCTGCACCCAGGCAAGCCAAAGGGACAAAGCCGAATGCCCCGCTGACCGCAGCAGCCCAGGAGGACCCAGCGTCATGGCTGGGAAGGGAGGAGCCAGACGCCGTGGCAACATGGCACAGGGGCGGCGGAGCCCAAGGGACGCCGCTGCTGGAAACCGCACCGCAGCAAGGCGCTTTATCAAAGCCTCCGCCGTCTGAGGTGGAGAGGGGTGGGACAGAGCGGGAGAGGCCAGCGCCCCAGCTCAGCTGAGAGAGAGCGAGGGGCTTGCCCCGGGTGCAAGGAGAGGGATGGCGCCAGCACAGGCATGGGGAGCATGGGCATGGGGAGAAAGAGCACCGCCCTCAGCACCCTCACCATGGCAACACGGCACAGCCCTAGGCAGACGCGACGGCTTCGCGAGTGCCCACAGAGAGGGCTCAATGTGCCGGCTGCGGCACGCTTGCCATAGGTTCGCCAACACAGCACTAGGATGATCTGTGTGGTTGCACACAGATTGTATGGGCCTCTCCAAGATCCTACAGTCTCCAATCAGAAAAAAAAATCATCCATCACAAATGGGCATTTCCATATTTTGACGCACACATGCAGGTTCCTGTACCCAGCTGGCACTGAACCATTTGATTATTTGAATTAAAAATTACCAACAGACATTTGACTAACTTACAGGAATGTCTCCTCACTCTCATCGCTCATACCTAGAGATAGGAATGTTCTGATACTCTGCAAGACTTTGGATGCAAATAGTCCAATTATGTAGAAACTTTGGAGAAAACTTTTGAGCCATGAAATGTATTCAGAGGAATGAGATCTTGGAAATAACTACAGATAAGACTGTCTGTAATTATGAAACTACTGCTCAAGGATTAATCATCATATTAATAATGTTTTTTAAAAAACAAAACACCAAGTCTACTAGTAGAAAGATAGAATCCTTTAGTGTCACACTGAAAAAGTGTTTCAGGGCCATGTGAGTGTATATTATTACTGTATTTTTACAGATTTAAATAATTGACTGGCTTCTCCATTTGTGCAACCACTGCATTTATCCTCAATTGCAGTTATCCCATGTAACTATTTTATGGTAAGTCAAAGGGCAAAGTTAGGGCACTAAGGCTGCAATCCTGGGGTGGGGGGCGTGGAAATCTCCATAGGAGCCGAGGTGACCCCGCGCCAGCATAGCTGCCACTTTATCACAGGATAAAGAGGAAAACACGCCAACATGGGGGCAAACACACCTGCATCTGGGAGCAATGGAGATTCACTGGCCCCTGCACAGCCAGTCCAGGAACTAATTCTCGGAAAAGAATGGCCGTCTGGCATGGGGAGTGGAGCTGCCTTTAGGCAGCTTCCACAACCCTTTTGGTCTGGGAAGGCCCCCTTGAGCAGCGGAGGGGCTGCACCACCTTTTTTGGTGGCACAGCCTCGCTTTTTTCAATGAGGAATTTCCCACCATTTCCCTTTATTTTATTTTTTTAAAGGCTTTTTTTTGGTCTGTGGTGGCCTTGAAGCCTCAGAGGAGCTGGTATGGCTCCACTTCTCCCAGCCACTGCAGATCTACCCACCCCCCTTTAGGAATGAGCTGTAAGAATCCACACAGCTGAAACTCATCATTTGCCCCACACGACTGATGAGAAGTTGTACACAATTACTTCTTTCACAATTTTTTTTAGCAATCTGCAATTCCCAAATTTCACACCAACAGATTCCCAGGCCATGGGCCATTTCCTTTCCAGTATCTAATATTTCATAGTCTTCTTGAAAGGAGCCCATCAAAACCACATGCTTCATTCCTTCAGTGGCTTCACCAATGCTTTGGGTAAGTTACCTATTTTATTATCATTGCTCAACTTTTCATACATTGTCTGTTTGGTAAAAAATTAAAATACACCCTCTCCCCCAAATTCATTTTGTGGTGGTGGTGTTTTCATAATGAAGCTAATGGCTCTTTTTTATGATTAAGCATCTTGACCAAGAATGAAGTACACAGAATAGTAATAATAACTGTGTGTTGTCAAGTTGCAACCAACTCATGGTGACCCCAGGACCATGGAGTTTTCAAGATGAGATGAGCAGAGGTGGTTTGCCATTGCCAAGCAAGCCCAGTATTCCTTGTGTGACCGACCCTGGTTAGTTTCTAAGCTCTGATGAGATCAAGCTAGTCAGGGGTATCCAGGCTGCTGGGTAAAGTATTACAGGTATTAAATTAATTATGTATAAAGATGAGATAGAAAGCTGGAAATGCACAGAATTTTTCTGCAGGATCATTCTGAATTATATGTGCTATTATGCAGACTTTAAACATACAACAAGTAAATCTAAATACAATATCCAATTGCTCTTCAACTGCATAACCATGATTTACCCTCCTCTTGCTCTTCTATAGTTGCCCTATAGGTCCATTCCATTGCTGAAAGAGGTGGAAGAAAGGTACAGGTGCAAAAAGAAGAGCTGTTCTGGAGAGGATCATATACCAAAGGAAAGTGATTGCATTGTTCAGCTACCTTAGTGCAGAAGTGAAGCATGTGAAAATTGCAAGCCATCAACCTTTAAACTGAAAGTAGCACTTGTCAAAGACCTGGTGTTCAGTTGTTCTTCCATATCTGCAAAGGATGAGTCTACCAATATGTGCAGAATTGTATAAATATACAAGTTCACTGGTACGCAAAACATCTTGACGAAAGGTCATAGGGTGGACCACTTGAGCATACCTGACTTGTGCTAAGATTGCAGCAAACTGGAGGATCACTGCCATCTATTGGTAGATAACATATACAATATTGCAATACCTTGTCATCAATGCAAAGCTATAGAAATTGCAGCATTGTCTCTGAATATTAACATGTTCCCTCATAACAAGATGGCTTTTCCTGACATGCTAAGCTCAAGCAACGTTACATGAATGAATCCCATTCAAATAATGGAACTCATTTATCTCTGAACACATCTCATGAGAAAGCTTTAATATATGTACTACTCATAAAAAGTGAATTCCAGTGAGTTACAGTACAATCCAAAGCAGAGATACACTCCTTTTTTTCGAAGGGTGAAGTAGTTGCAGGATGGAACAAGGTGGATTTCTCCACTGTTGTTTTCCTGTTGCAATTTGAAGCCTGTCATACATGTTAGTCTTGACCTAGAGGCCCATATGTGCTGTGGGGAGCTCCTCCGTGTGTAGGTTTCCTCATTCACATAGTGAAAGGTCAGGTGACTGCATGCTTTTCCCCATTGATCTGAAAGTGGAAGCAACAAGAAGACTAGAACACTTTTTAAAAGGGGAAGGTTTCCTTAATCAAGGTGAATAGAAAGGCACACAAGTTCTGGCAAAACAAATGTAAGTTGACAATAAGGCAAGCAAAAAGGGAATTTGAGGAGTGGATGCTGAAAACTTTAAGACAAACATTAAGCATTTCTTCAAATATATCAGGTGCAAGAAACTGATTTGGGAGATGGTTGGGCCTTTGGATGACAAAGTAATAAATGAATTGCTTAAGGAAGATGAGGAGATGGCAGAGAAACTGAATGCATTCTTTGTTTCAGTTTTCACTGTGGAAAATCAGGGAGACATAACCACAACAGAGCTGCTGTTAGACAGAAGGGTGTCTTAAGAAGAGTGTGTCAAATTGAAGTTATCAGAGATGAAATTCTAGTACTAGGCAAACTGAAAGCTAACAGGTTTGCATGTCAAGACAGCATACACCCAAGGGTTCTTTAAGAACTCAAATATGACATTGTTGAACTGTGTGTTATGAGTGTTGAGTGTCGTCAAGTCACTTCCGACTCACGGTGACTCTATGAAAATGTTCTCCAAAACGTCCCATCAAGCTGAGGAATAAAAAATCTTCAACAATTTCAGTTTCTTCATTGTCAGCCTTGAAATTGTGTAATTCCCCAGTAGTCATTCTTGATGTTCAGCTATAACTCTGCTTTGGCCCTTTCCACTTAATCAGTAGTCATTTCAAGTCTTCACTGATTGATTCCTACAAATTCCTCCTTCTACTGAAAACCCTCATTTTGCCCCCTATGTTGTTCCTGAGGGACCAATGCTGCCCCAAATTTTGGGAGGAGCACAGTGGAAGGGAGCAAGTGGAAAAGTCTGCAAAATCCATCTTGTTGGATACAGGCCATTGTCTGTCAGCTCACTCTTTCCTGCCTCTCCCCCTTCTTCTGGCCTCTGTGAACAACCAGGTGCCAAAATAACAGGTAGATCCCCAAAATGACAGGATTATTGAATATTAGTTCCCCTGTTCAGATCTGATAAAATGACATTAACAAAAAACCCTGCATCCCGTTATTTGATTTGTTGGTATCTGAATGCATATCAATCAACAAGCAATTATGGCATATAGTTAATTATGGTGAACACATGATACACAGTGCTCCAGTTTTTATTGAGCACATAAGTAACACACATTGAAATCAATAATGGTACTATGATGGGATTCTCACAGATGTAAAAATCAGTAAACACAGTGAGATAAGGATAGGGCAGCAGAAACTCATTCTCCATAATGCTTGATCCACCTAAACCAAACCAGTGAAAAAAATCAGACAGTGAATTTGTAGGATTACAAAAGATGGAGCTACTAATCAATGTCACTGTCAATCAGAACCTGTGGCCCACTGGGAACTTTCCCAGTACGTTAAATGGCCAGTGCACCGCTGGAACAGGGGAAGAGTATATTTATTTGTTTGTTTGTTTGTTTCTATTTTTAGCCCACTGTCAATACCCAACCAAGGCTAGGCTCAGGGCGGGTAACAACAAATTCATTACAATAAAAAGATAAAAACAGTCGATATCATACTTAAAACTATTAAAACAATAATAATAAATTAACCCGTCGATGGTGAAGTGGGTCGTGCTGTTCAGATGACAGGCTCTTAGAATGTATCATTTACTGAGAAGTGAAGTTATCTTATTCAGCCAGTCATTGAGTAAGCAGGACTCAACAACTTTACCTACTTTTAAAAAGCAAGTCTTTTTATTGATATACTTCTAGTAAAATATGTGTAAATGCAGATTATCAAGTCTTTAGCACTTCTATAAGAACTCTTGTCAAAGTACAATGTATGTATTTACAATGTATGAAGTAAAAGCAAGCAAGTCTTACATACTATTCAGTTTCAAAATCCAACTTCTAAAATATAACAGTCAAATTATTCTGATTCAGTTCAAAGTATCTAATTCATAAAGTCTAGAGTAATGTATTTAAGCCATACATACCAGTCAGCCTTTTCTTGAGAGCCTTTGGAAGGTTCTCATTCTCTGGGCTTACTGTGGCTGTATTTATACTGTTTCAGACTCATTAAGAGTGTTGATTTTACCATCAGGAGGGATATCTTCCTCCCCACTTTCAGATAACATGAGCAGTGCAATAATGTCTTAATTGCAGCTGTTCAGGTTATTAGCTTCTCCCCATGACCAAATATGGGCTTCCTTTCCTTTCAGTCTATTTTGCTTAAAGTATAAACAATCATTTCTGAGCTCCATGATCACTCCATATACTAAATTTTCATACCATTCTCATCTTCAGTACAATACGCATTAAATGAGACTATTTAGAAATCTACAATACAATATATAACTATATAAATCATAAAACACAATTATTGCTCACATTGTAACATGTAACCATCTGGTCAGTAGGAAACATAGCCTTCAGCAAGGTTATAGAAACAAGAAGCTTACTGCACTTATAGCCTTGAGGTCTTTGAGTAGACCTTCTCAAGGTTTGAGGATAGCAGGACTTTTCTGCTCTTGAGATATGAGCAGCTGGCAGCTGAATCAGGAAGGGTAATTTCAGATACACCTTTCTGGCAGATAGTGAAGAATGACTCTGTTCTTCTCCCTTCAAGGACAAGACCAGGGTAAGTTAGTTAGCTCTTGAAAGAATTCAGACCTTGAGAGAATTCAGTCAGCCTGTTCTAAGGACATTTGCATTTTGCAAGCTGTTGCCAGGCTTTTCATTACACAAACCTCTGCAGTTTGTGGTTCAGTTTGTATGTTGTGTTCAAGCTCTACATGGAATTAATTCTGCACATGTACACAAAATACCATAATTATGTCAGAGACCATGACAATGGCATACCATCTAGGGCTGTTGATTCGGTTCGGCCCAAACTGAAAAACAGCTGAATTTCCCTTGATTCGGTGGTTTTTAGTTTTCAGCGAGTTCGGGAGTTCACGAATAAATCCGGCCAATTCAGGGCCATCAGTAAGCAGCATAACCGTCAGTAAGCAGCATTCTCCTTCCCCGGCCAATCGGTGGCCAAGCTGGGTCTTCTTCTGGCCAATCAGTCAGGATTGAGTACTGGAGGAATCAGGTGAGAGAGAGGGAAATCCTCATGTGTGTGTGTGTGTGTGGGGGGGTGCTTGTGCACATTCGCTCCTTTCTGTGGCTGCAGGGGGCGTATTTTTTGGGTTACAGACCCCAAACCTTCAGCAGAGATTCAGACAAGCCTTCTTAAGAGACCACCCAAGTTTTGTAAACATTGGGTCAGGGGGTCCCGAGATATGGGCTCCCCCCTTTTTCTTTCCATGGCTGCAGGGGGCGCATTTTTGGGGGTACAGACCCCAAACTTTCAGTGGAGCTTCAGATGAGCCTTCTTAAGATACCCCCACGTTTTGTAAACATTGGGTCAGGGGGTCTCGAGATATGGGCTCCACCCCTTTTCCCTTCCCCCCTTTTCCATTTATGTGGCTGCAGGGGGTGCTTTTTTGGGGATACAGCCCCAAACTTTCAGCATAGCTTCAGACAATCCTTCTTAAGATACCAACCAAGTTTTGTAAAGATGGGTTCAGTGGGGGCAGAAATATTGGCTCCCCCCTTTTCTCTTTCTGTGGCTGCAGGGGGCGCATTTTTGGGGGTGCAGATCCCAAACTTTGAGCGGAGCTTCAGACAAGCCTTCTTAAGAGACCACCCAAGTTTTGTAAATATTGGGTCAGGGGGTCCCGAGATATAGGCTTTCCCCTTTCCCCTTCCCCCTATTGGGATGAATGGATCAGCTGATCCTGTATGCATCTCCAGAGCAAAACGTTCGGTGCCTAATTGGAATCATCTTGGATTACAAGTCCTCCCCAGCCCCTCCTGATGGAACAGAAGACAGCCACAGTAAGACCCCTTTGGGGGCTTTAATCTATAATTTTTCTCCTGTGTGTGTGTGGGGGGGGGAAGCAGAGTCTGTGTGTGTGTGGGGAGGGAGCAGTTTCTGTGGGTGGGTGGGGGAAGCCAAAGGGGGCTTTTGCCGGTTCTGCCTGAGGGTGTGTTCCCCCTCGAGTCTCTCTCCCTGGTTTGAGGGGGGGTTTCAGTTGTGTGTCTTCAGGTTTTCCCTCATTCATAAGAGCGGTTAGGTCTATTTGGATGCTTGCTCAAAACTGGTTTTCAAATGGTGACTTAAAGAATGCATTTGGAGTCCCATGCAAAAGGGGAAATTCCACCCCTCCTGCTCATTATGCATAGCTAGCTGCCTCTGTCCCTTTCCATGGTTTGCAAACTCCCAAGTGTCGGGTGTTGCTTTGCACAGTTGCAAAGGTGTTGCTTACAAGGTTGTGTTGTTTTGCAGTCGTGTTGCAATGCTTTGCAAACTTCTCAGCTGTTTGTCGGGGCTGGGAGCTTTGTGCGTGGGCGGCAAGCTCTGCTCAGACATGCACATTAAGGGTGGGGGGACCCCTTTCGGGGCCCATATCTCAGCCCTCCCTGACCCAATCTTTACAAAACGTGGGGGGTCTTTCAAGAAACGTCCTTTGATGCTCCACTGAAAGTTTGGGACCTCTACCCCCAAAAATGCCCCCCCAGAGCCGCGGAAAGGCAAGGTTGTGTTTTTAATGGCTTTATTCGGCCGAATTTTTTTCCCGAACTTTGAATTCCCGCCGAATTGCACGGACCCGAAGCGGGGGAGTTCGGACTTCGGCATATCCCGAATCTAAATGGGCTGAATTCAGCCGGACCCGAACTACACTGAATTTTTTTAAATTCAACAGTCCTAATACCATCAGCAAACCTGTTGCTGGAAGATTCAGATAAATTCAATAATAAAATAAGGAGGAGGTAGGGAGGCCCGCAATAGATGACAACCTGCAGCTGCCCTCAGCCATAGGCCTGGTGGAATAACTCTATCTTGTACTCCCTGCGGAAGACTCTCCTACCCTAGTGCTGTGGGCCTGATCCAAATCACACACCCCTCCCAAAAAACCTCCCCTGTTTATACATAACATCAAACATAGCATTGATATCCAGCATATCTTCTAGTTGTGCCCAGAAGTGGCCCAGCCAAGACACAGATTTATAACCATAGTGCCAAGAAGCTTCTAAGAGTAATAAGGCAGTCTCTGCTCAAAATTTCTTAAAATTTACCATAGGGCTTTGTTAAATAAAAGGAACTTGAATGTGATTTAGCTGGACTTGAAATAACAGTACGAGTAAATTTTAAAGAGTTAAATTTTAGGATTTCCCCCACTCCAAATTCCTCACAACCTTATTCAAGTTGGCAATGGAGACTAAGAAACATGGGGAATTATGAACCAAGGCAAATTGTGTGCCAAGAGGGATTTTCCAGAACCTCAGCTTTCCACTCAGGCAAAATCAAAATGTGAAAAGAATGTTGGAAATGTGAACTGAATATAGTTTAGTTTTTCCTCCTTGCTGTATGAACAAAAATGCTGAAACAGGACTGATGGGATTAAAACTATAACACTACTGAAACGGTTGAGGTATTGCAATGTATAAGAACCAACAGGACGTAATTATATTGTGTGGTGATCAACACCTTTTAAAAGACTAGTAAATGTAGATCTTTGTGTGTGTGTGTGTGTGTGTGTGAAGTGCTGTCAAGTTGTTTCCGATTCACGGCAACCCTATGAATCAAAGTCCTCCAAAATGTCCTATATTTGACAGCCTTGCTCAGATCTTGCAAATTGAGGGCTGTGGCTTCCTTTATTGAGTCAATTCATCTCTTGTTGGGTCTTCCTACCTATAATACTTTACACTCCAGGTGATGGGAGGGACTAGAGTTCTGTGGGCTGTCTCAGTGTCAGCTTTTGTGAGAAGAAATAATGATAAAAGTTCAGACCCATGATTTCATAAAGCCACTCATACCTGAACTTTCTTCTTATCTAAAATCCCATGAACCCCAGTGGTTCTAGTTCTAGATTAATCCCATCTCTGTTTGAAATCTACTGGTAATTATGGATTTGTTTGCAATAGTGGGCTTAAATCAAGATCAGGCCTACCTTATGCTCAAGCAAAGGTGAAAGATGGCAATCCTGCGACCATCTAATTGTGTTCAGTCATTTGGGGGAAATTGCTTTGTGTCTTAAGTGGTGAGCTCCCTGAGCTCGCAACACATCCTTGTGATGGGGCTAATGACTGGTGATCTGTCTACATGAATTGTGGTCGCAACAAGATATCTCAGAGGAATGCTTACTGAGGAAGAAGATGGTTCTGTTTATGACTTCTCTGAAAGTAGTGAAGTTCCCTATTGGTTGTCTTATTCTTTGACAAAGTTCTCTGACATCTTGGACTTTTCCAGCCTGAAAGTCCTTTGGGTACTGGGCTTGACTGGGGTTCAGAAAAGATAACCTTCTTTATTATCAAGTAAGAGGGAGGGGGATTGGGTTAATTCATGAGGTCCAGTAAATGAAGAGTTCTGCCTAAGGACTGGCTAGATTTCAGCAGAGGACTAGGGAAGTTGAACTTTCTTTACATTTTGTTGATTCAATAAGCCAGTTCCTAAATATGGTGTTGCCACATATTTCTTCACCGTGATGACTGCCTGGGGTTGAATGTGCTTGTGGTAAAGAACAAAATGGGCTGGATGTACTCTTGTGAGAGTTACACAGGAATTCAGTATCTCTTACAATCTCAGAAATCACTGTATGATTATTGACATCAGCAAGCCAGAAGGTAAAATGATGGAGAGATTTGACATATATATCAAATCACTTATGAATGGATGATAATGTGCAGAAAGAAAGAAAAACAGGTCCAAATATTATCAATGAAGTGTCCAGTGTCAATTTTTTTTAGTTCTCTGTTACACATTCTGATGACTAGCAAATATATCAAATGAATTATGAACACGGTGTGTCTATGTACTTTTCTTATTTCCTAACTAAAAGGCAGGATAAATTGGTGAGATTAAGAGTCTCTATCGTTGCTGCTTTTTCAGAGGCTTTTGTGGTGATGGTCACCCTGGGATTCTTTTTTAGATTAATGGGGAAGCCCTTTGTAGCTTCTTCCAGATAGGACCTGTTGCTGTGCCCAAGAATAGGATTTCAACTTGTTAAAACTGCCTGGGATTAAGAAAACAGCCTCCTTCTCCCAGGTGTTTGTCTATGTGTCACTTTTGGAATACATTCAGAAGACATATGCCCAAATGCTGTAAGCAGTGAGAAGGCTTTGCACAATAGCAGAAAATAAATTTTAAAAATTTCTTAGGCTCTTGGGGCTATTACAAACATAGAAAAAGTTATTTAAAGTGGAGGTTTAGGCTTTATAGTGTTCTTAGTAAGTTTTTATCATTTTAGGGCTGGTTCCAACAGTGGGGTTGGAAGCTATGGTAACACAAGTAGAAAGAGCTTGTGGAGGAGGATCTTTGCTACCTTCCTGTTTTCCCAGCAGCCCCTCTCAAAGACAAGGCACCACAGCACAGGGGACTGCATGGAGGAAGCAGAGTTATCAGAATCACCTTCCGCTTCCTTTTCTGTTGGCAAAGGAAGTACAATGGAGTAAGCTTTCCATTCATAACAGGTTATTTTGCCCAATTTGCACTCCTTACTACACAGCCCTGCTATAATGTATTTTTTTTTAACAAGGGCCCCACAGGAGAAGATTCGCTAGCGTGTAAGAGACAGCTGAGGAAGAGTGAGATGAGAAAAGATTTGTCCCCATAGGCTTACTGCTGAAAGGAAACAATCACACAAAATTATATAATAAATATAGTTATAAAATATCAACTAAACATAAAATATGTGGTAAAAAATATGAAGATGCATGAAACCCCTTTATCCTGCTTTTCCTCCAAAGCTAATTCAGATAAAATATTTGTAATTTATCATCTAAAAAAGAAAAAAAAGAGGATTCCAGGTGAGCTTCTCTGGGGTGAGTTCTGAAGCATAGGAACACAGCAGAAGCCTTGATCCCTAGTTCCCATAGACTCTACAGCTGCCAGTGGTGGGCCTGATGAAGGTCTTAGGTGAAAATTTCAGCATTGAAGAAGGTGGTCCTTCAAGGACCTGTTCTCAGGCCATTTAAGGCTTTCAGGGTCAAGACCAGCATTCCAATTGTACCCAGAAACCATCTGGAAGTCAGTGAAGATGTTTAACACAGGAGCAATGTACTCACTTTGATGTGCTCTAATGGTTGTTAACATTCTCAGCTACCTGTAATTTCTGAACACTTTTCAGAGACAGCCACATATGAAACACATTGCAGGAATCTTTTTTTGACTGTTACCAATGCTTAGATGATAGTGTCCATGTTTTTTCCCCCCTTAGGAGAAGGTGCCCGAAACACCAACAGCAATCTTGAACATGAAGCTAACCTGGCTACAGAAAACAGCAACTGGGCCTGCCTGGCACATCTGATCCTTAAAGGAGAGGGCAAGTCTATTAGGATCAAGACTAATATAAGTTCTAATGTCAATTAAATATATTTATTTATTTCATTTACAGCCTGCCTTTCTCCCCAAAGGGGGACTCAAAACAGCTTACATCATTCTCTTCTCTTCCATTTTACAATGACCATGTGAAGTAGGTTAGGCTCAGAGTGTGTGACCGGCCCAAGGTCACCCAGCAGTCTTCCATGGCACAGTGGAGGTTTGAACCTGGTTCTCCCAGATCCTAGTTTGACATTTGAACCACTATACCACACTGGCTCAATACACTGTTAATCATCAATATGCTGTTAATTATCAATACCTCCATTTTGTCTTGACCTCAGACCCATGCTCAGGATATCAGCTGATTCCTCTACCCAAATTAGATGGAAGGGTAAAACAATGCCCTATCATAAAATCTCCAGATACTTCCTCCTGTGGTTTCAGCTAGATAGACATAGATGCTGAAGGGCTTTGAAGGTCAATACCAAAACCTTGAGCTTGATCTCGTACTCAATCTGGAGCCAGTGCAGCTGGCAGAGTTCTGGTTGTATATGCTCTCTCCATGGGTAAGGACCTGCACTGCTGCATCCTAGATCAGTTTTAGTTTCTAGAGCAGCTTCAAATGTAGCCCTGTGTAAAGCAAGTTGCAGTAGTCTAATCTGGAGGTGACTATTGCATAGGGCACTGTGGCTAGATCAGGGCAGGACAGGTAGGGTATCAGTCCATTCCTGGAATAATCAAGTGGAGAGTGGGAGAAAATGTTTGTTTTTTGGTGCTACAAATATATTCAAAGAAAGAAAACCTTGACACACATGCACCCTTTGTTTCACTGAGCTCTGGTGCTTTCAGCATTTCTCTTCCAAGCTGGATCCAACACTGGAAATCAACTAGGCTAGGGGGGAAATGCTGAAAACATGAGAGATGGGGTAGGGTTTAGATCCCCTTACCAACTTGCTCCAGCTTTGCTTAAAAAGAGACTCCCAGTTTACATATGAATGAAAAGTAGCTTGTATATTTCTTCTACCAAGGCTAATTGCACTTATGAAAATGGGGAAATTGCATGGCTGCAAACTTTTATGATTTTATGTTAAATTTAAGAAACACTGAAAGTATAGTTCCAAGAACACTTTCCTGGGCATAAATCCCTTTGAGTAACTATATCATGTACAGAAATGACCTGGGGAGTATTTTAGCAAGATCTCTCTTGCCCCTTTTGCTTTCATTGGATGCCTGCCTATCCTGAAGGTGGTATGGATGTAGCATGGCTTACTCAGTCTCTATTCCTCCTGCACCTTCCTTTGTTTCCCTGTAGGCACACTGCCATGTTTGTCTATTATGGGGAGTGGCTAGCTTCTGCTTCCCTTAACAGTCTGCAGAGTAGAACTGTCTATTGGAGGAGGGAATCTGAGCCTCTCTATCACCTCGTTAGAAGTGCCAGAAATTGAAACTGCTCATACAAACAGGACCTGTGCATATATAGATTTCTGTTGCCTTCTGGTGCAACAGAAAACAACTCGGCACCATCCTCTCTGTGATAACCATCATCAAGTACTTGAAGGGCTGTCATATACAGGATGGTGCCGAGTTGTTTTCTGTTGCCCCAGAAGGTTGGACCAGAACCAATGGGTTGAAATTAAATCAAAAGAGTTTCCGTCTAAACATTAGGAAGAACTTTCTAACAGTTAGAGCAGTTCCTCAGTGGAACAGGCTTCCTCGGGAAGTGGGAAGTGCTCCTTCCCTGGAGGTTTTAAGCAGAGGCTAGATGGCCATCTGTCAGCAATGCTGATTCTATGACCTTAGGCAGATCATGAGAGGGAGGGCATCTTGGCCATCTTCTGGGCATAGCATAGGGGTCACTGGGGGTGTGGGGGAAGGTAGTTGAGAATTTCCTGCATTGTGCAGGAGGTTGGGCTGGATGACTCTGGTGGTCAATTCCAATTCTATGATTCGATGATTCTAGATACAAAAAGCCCTCAAAAAGTCTGAGATTATGCAATGATTGCCAGAAGGTGGAAACACTGCATAGAAACACCAATTGTTATACTCATGTTTGACAGGAACATTGGGAAACTATCTGGGCTGCACTGTTGGGCAACTATCTGTTGAGTCCCTCTTACCTGCCCCCCTATTGCTCCTCTTACCACAGAGTATTCAGAGTACAGTGAGATTTCAGAATAATAGTCATATTGAAAGGTTTCCAACTACTCCCTACTGCTAAAAAAATTAGTACTGTTTGGATCCAGAAGATTCATAATATTCCTGGTATTCTCCAGAAAATCATCTCCTGATTTACAACCTAGTCTCCTTCTTGATTACATATTTTAAATAAAAAAGAAATCACAGTGGTCTCCATAATACAACAACCATGTGATTAATTTCATGCCTGATTCAGGCATTCATTTTGTTTCAATTTTTATTGGATTGTGAATAGTTTCCTACTGATTTCAAAGGAAAAGTTTTAATTCACTGTAACTTTTCAATTTGTATTCACAATCAGATGAAATTTGCAGGGATGGAAACCCTCTGTGAGGGAACAATGCCTTTTAAATGTAATTCAAATAGATATTGGGAGTTTTATCCTTGGGCAGTTGAATTTGATCATGTAAAAAAGCTTTTTAGCCCCAAAGCTTTCTACATTGTGTGTGTAAAGTACCATCAAGTTACATGTGACTTATGGTGACCCCAGCAAAGGGCTTTCAAGGCAAGTGGTGTTTGCCATTGCCTTCCACTGTAGAGTCCTCCCTTCCAAGTACCAACCCTGCTTAGCATCTGAGATCTGACCAGGATATACCATGCCCCTTCCCTCCAGGCTCTCTACAATAGTGAGAAGTTATTTCTCCCCCCTTTCCTCCCCCAATGTAATTGCTTATAAATGTTTGATTGGGCAGGGGGCAGACATTCCTACTAATATTTTAAACCTTACTGATTTATTTAGTTTAAATGCTCTTAAGTGTCCACAATGGATTATGACCATTAATGGTGTTTCTTATTTCTCTTTGTATTATGCTAAGCAAATGGGGAAATTATTTGGAATTAATGATTTTATTGTGGATTAATCTGTTTCTGCTTTTGTCAAGGGAAGGAGATTGTCTCTGATTAGTTCAAACTTTTAACATGCTGCATTTTCTGCTTGGACACCTAAACTCAGGTACTGCCCTTCTCCCTAGATTAACTCAGTTTTGAGCAATTTATATACAGCCTTCCCCCCTTCATTCAGTTCTAGAGGAGAGATCATTTTTTATGCCATGTTTCTCTTTCCTCCCATGAAGACATCAATACTTGGGAAATCCCACTATCATAAGCCAAAAAAAAAACCAAAAAAAAAAAAAAAAACCCACAACACAATGCAAACAAAACCGGTAGACAAAGCGAAGATATATGAGCCTAGAGGAACATCCCCTAATCTGGGTGACAGTCTAATTTCACCAGCAGCTGAAAGTCATTCTCAATTGATGGCTCTGAATTGGCATCCTCAGGGGGACGAGTGGGGAGGAGGAAGTTTGTCAGCAAAAAAGACCCTCTTTGAGCTGCTGAAGAAGAATGATTAAGAGAGGGCTCCGTTGCCTGCCACCCACCTAAAGTCGATAGCACTCAATGGACAGGAGGAGAATGAAGTATATAAGACAGGTGTATTGCTATTAATTTAACGGGCTGCTTTTTGGAGGCGCTGAGAAATCTCGAGTGGAGAAGTCTTCCCGCAGGAAGAAGCGACTCTTGCACGGTAACAAACTAACAAACAAAAAATCCTCTCATTATAACTTTTTCGTGACTTGAAAGAGAGGGGGCATCCTACCAGAAGTCTCTCTCTCTCTCTCAATGTAATATTATAGGCAGCTCTTTAAATGTTATGGCTGTGGGGCATATAGATATTGCTTTTCTCATTTGATCGGTATTATATTGTCACTTGGAATTAATCAGGATGTCCTCTTCAGGGCAGTGAAGGAACTAAATCTGTCCCTATTGTACGAGCCTCCTGAAGAAAAGAAAGGAAAAGTTTAAATATCTGGCGCTAGGGAAAGGTGTAGGCATTTTTTTTAGCTAGATCTTTGCATAGAGGGCTTGCGAAAGAGTTACAAATTAAAGCGGCTTTGCAAACAGCCGGGTTGATTTCCGTTCCCTTCTAACCGCAACCGTTCGGTGTGTTTAGAGCGGCTTACTCAGAGGGCTCAGCCCATCGCGGGTTGGTCCGCAAAGAGCTTTCGATGCCAGGGTCCCAACCGAAGCCGTGGCCATCGGGGACAATGACACCGAGAACGCGAAACCTTCTCGAAACCGGCACCGCCTCTCGATGCGAGAGCGTTAGCCCGAGGTTGGGCGTGAAAGGGGAAAAAAAAATCCGCCTGGGAATGTGATTCTGAGAAGGGGGGGGGGGTTTAATTTAAAAGCATAATCCGTTTGAAAAGGGATGGTTCAAAGTAGGTGGCAAATTGTCCGGGAATCAAATTTTAAATTGCATCTTGGAGACAATTCCCAGTGGGTCGCCGTGTGAGTCTGTCTGCAGTAGTAGAAAAGGGCAAGAGTCCAGGAGCACCTGAAAGACTCACAAAAATATTTTCTGGCAGGGTGGGAGCTTTCGTGAGCCACAGCTGTGGCTCACGAAAGCTCCCACCCTGCCAGAAAATATTTTTGTGAGTCTTTCAGGTGCTCCTGGACTCCTATCTTAGAGACCGTTTTCCATCCACGGGGCTTGATTTAGTAGCCCATTGCAAATACAACAGGGCCCCCAAAAGCGGGCTTCCGAAAGAGACGCAGGGAAGCGGGGTCGCCCCGTCGGGGGATGGAGACGCGGGGGCCCATCCCGCCAGCCTCCCTCCCGGGCCGCGCGTCAAAGAGGCAGCCGAGGCCGGGGGAGGGGGGGGGTCCCTTCCAGAGCATCCCGCACAAGAGCGGCTCCAGCCGAAGCCCATCCATCCATCCATCCCGACGGGCTGGGACCGGAGAAACCCTCCCGAGCGCGAGGCGCGTCGGGGGCAGCCCGCTCGGCCAATGCCCCGCAAAGCTCGCCAGACGCCCGGCCGCCTTCCCGCCCTTTCCCCTCTAATCCGTGCCTGTGAATGTGCCGGAGGGCGTGGAGGGCGGGGTGGGCGTGGAGGGTCCAGTCAAAGGCAGCGCCTCCCCGCCGGCCCCGGCAGAGAGAGAGAGAGAGAGAGCGCGCGCGCGGCCGGGCCACTGGCGAGCCCTCCCTCGCACGAGGCGGCTGGAGCAGCGAGGGCGCCGCCGCGGCCTGACCCCGGCCGCCCAGAGACCCTCCGGCCGCGCCACGCGCCTCTGCCGCCGGGGGCGCGGCCAGCGGCGCGGCCCCCGCCGCCCCCCGCAGCATGAGGCGCGAGCCGTCGGGGGCCGTCGGGCGCGAGCGCAGCAGCAGCTAACCCCCGCCGCGCGGGGCCCTCTCTCTCCCTCCCTCCCCCCCCTCTTTCTCCCTTCTCCCAGGAGGCCGAGAGATGCCCGAGGCCAGGCGCCGCCGCCCCGCGCTGCCCGCCCTCCTCTGCTTCCTGCTCGTCTCGTCCGTGCCGACCCCCACGCCGGGCGTCGAGGGCAGCGGCGCGCCCAGGAGCCGAGGCCGGGACCTGCCGACGCCGGCGGCCGACAAGAGGACGCTGCTCGAGCTCCTGCTCAAAGCGCTCGGGGACGGCGGCGGCGGCGGCGGCCAGCAGGTGCTCCCCCAGCCTCCAGGCGCCGACCGGGGCCTCGCCCGGCGCTACGGCGGCGGCGCCCTGTACCCCGCGCCGGCGGCGGACCACGAACCCCGAGGGCTGGCCTTCTCGTCTTCCTCCCGGCAGCGAGGGGCTGGGCATCCGGCCAGGCTCTCCTCCGTCTCCAGGCACGTAGGTAAGAAGGCCACGGACCTCTCCCCCTCCCCGGAGGCCTGGGGAAGAAGCAGGAGCGACTCTGCCCACGGGCAGAGTTCGAGCGGCTAGAATCAAGCCGGGCGCACTGGCAGTGAAGGAGGGGTAGGGTTCCGTCTCCTCCCCCTTGAGACCATGCTGTCTTCTGGGGGCGAGGGGCCAACGAGATCTTCGCTGGCGCTAGCCCTGCCGTCCACGCTGGCCTCCCCCCAGCCAACCTCGGCTTGGGCTGAGCTTCAGTTTAGTGTGAATCCAGGACAGCCGCCGGCTGCGCTGGGAAGTTAGTTCTGCAGGTGGACCTGGAGGCGTAAGAAGTTAGCCCACGTTTGATTCAATAGGGCTTTCTCCCGGAAAAGGGTTCTTCGGACTGCGGCCCTGGTGGCTTTCTTTCAGATAGGCTTCGGCCATTTACGCACGGGAGGTTTTGCCTTGGATTTGCTGCTCTCTAGATGCACATGTCCCCCCCCCCCATCCGAATTCTCAAAACTCTACATCGGGGCTTAGTTTTGGGTTTTGAGAATCTGGACGGGGAAAATGTGCATCTAGAGAGCGGCAGATCCAAGGCAAAACCTCCCCTGCATAAACGCCCTTCGTTTCTCGCGCGTGCGGGCTCGAGCCCCTGAACCGCGGAGAAGTTTTCCACCTGTTGCGGTGAGCCGTGGCTTGCAGCGCTTCTGGGGGCGCGCGCCAGTACCTTGAGCTGCACGAGGCAGGGAGGAAACCGACCAGCCACCTTCGCTGGCAGCGCCGCTGGAGCGATTCTTTGTGTTGTCTGTATCTAGAGCGGCGCTGGATTTTTGATGCTGAGCAGAGACACTGAACTCTCCCCGCCTTCTCCTTAAAGTTCCCTGATAAACAAGCTCCATTGACTTTCAGGTCCTGGAGTGCTTATGCAGCCTCTAATAGCTACAGGTCGCCTAAGAGCTCCGAGTCAGCCTCCCAAGCTGTGATTTTTATATGCCTGCAAAAAGAAAGAGTTTTGAGAGAATCCTCAGTTGAAGTGGCAGGCAGGCTTAAAGACACCCTCTTGCAAGCAGAGATCAAAGGGAAGTGGAGCTGCCGGCTTGATATTTTCTGGTCTCTCTCTGCCTTCCATGAGTTGGTGTGGGTGATTTCAGATCTTGTTTTAAAGGGGAAAAGATCCCGGCCTCTTTTCTTTTTGCCACCTCTCCCATTGTGGAGACTTGAAAATGTAGACATATTACTCTCATTTGCTTCTGGCAGCACATCTGTCAAGAAAAAAAAAAGCATCAATCGCTTGTCTAGAGAGGAACTACTTGCCCCCAATCATGCTGGTTACTCTTTTTTAAAAAAATCTTTTAAATCTTTTAATCTGTAAGAAATAGCTGTCAAAGGGCAGAATGAATTACAGAATCACAAACCACCATGCTGGTTTTTAGACATTCTGTAATGAGGTAATTGATATCTAGGGGTGACGTTTATTGAACTTTGCCTGATGTTCTGTGAAAATATAAGAGAAAAAAACGTAGTTTTTCTACTTGAACTGGATTAATTTCCGCAGTACAGAGAAATGGTGGGCGTGCAGAGGAGTGAGTGGGGTTCTCAAATAAAAAAGGACCTAAAGTTAGGTACATCTAAATCATGCTGAAGTGGTAGGAATTATGAATCTCTTTCTGCTTAATTCCTGTTGATTTCAATGGTGCTTAGGTGTGTGTTTCTATGAATTGTACTCAACAGCAACAGTGATTTTCCCCCCTACAAGAGCTGAACCTATGTACAAGCCAGCTCAGTTTACATTGGGAGGTCAATGACCTAACTGCTATTGGACAGTTTCCTGTCAGATGCATCATTAAGGCACATGATCTACAAGGCTATTATTTATATGCTTGTGTTGGTGCACTAGTTTTGGTTCATGGCTAAATTGTGGAACTCCCTGCCCCAGGAAGTGGTGATGGTGGCCAACTTGGAAGGCTTTAAGGGGAGTGGACATGTTCATGTAGGAGAGGGCTATTCATGGCTACTAGTAAAAATGGATACTTGTCATGATGCATACCTATTATCTCCAGGATCAGAGGAGCATGCCTATTATATTAGGTGCTTTGGAACACAATCAGGATAATGCTGCTGCAGTTTTCTTATTTGTGGGCTTCCTAGAGGCACCTGGTTGGCCACTATGTGAACAGACTGCTGGACTTGATGGACCTTGGTCTGATCCAGCATGGCCTTTCTTATGTTTTTATGTGCCGGTTTATGCTATGCCAAAGGTATGCATGTTGACTATTTCTCTGCTCTAGGAGGAAGAGATGCAGCTGTTGATTTCAAGAGAACAACAAATTGTAGATTAGTTAGATGTATTAATGTAACATTTGTGTTTCAGGGCTTTTAAAAAACTTCATAAACAAAATATAAACTAAACTGTATCTGCTCTGCATGCCTTTAATGTTTGCCCTCCCTTTTCCAGCTTAACTCCTAAACAAAACTTTTTAGCCCATTCAGCTGAATTCCATGGCACAGAAGAGAGTATGGATTTTGATAACTGTGTGAATTATTACGATGGATCACAAACAGTTGTGTTACAGCAGTTTACTTTTTTGGGCATAGGGATTCTGGCTAATATCCTGAGTTCTGAATCACAGTAATTAGGTGTGGTGTAGAGTAATTCATTAGACCATTGGGCTTTTCAGAGTCCTTTGTCTGTATGCAAAATTGAGTACATTGTGACAATCTGTGTCCTTTCATGAGCAAAAAAAGAACTTTAAAAATAGAAGAATTGAGGAAATAGCTCATATGTATTCTTTGCGTAACTCTGCTGACAATGGAGTTCACTTTAGAATGGATTCATATTAGAAAGATTGTCAGTCCATGGCTGTTTCCTATTGTGTGTGGGGGGGTATGGGTTTCTGTCTGTCTATTCACACACACACACACACACACATGCATACTTACATTTCCTTTATTCCATGTCAGCCTGTTAAAATGCATGGAATACAGCCTGTGCCATCTGTAAAAAGGTAAAGGTAAAGGTCCCCTGTGCAAGCACCGGGTCATTCCTGACCCATGGGGAGACGTCACATCCCGACGTTTTCTAGGCAGACTTTGCGGGGTGGTTTGCCAGAGCCTTCCCCAGTCATCTTCCCTTTACCCCCAGCAAGCTGGGTACTCATTTGACCGACCTCGGAAGGATGGAAGGCTGAGTCAACCTTGAAGCGGCTACCTGAAACCGACTTCCGTCGGGATCGAACTCAGGTCGGGAGCAGAGCTTTTGACTGCAGTACTGCAGCTTAACACTCTGCGCCACGGGGTTCCTATCTGTACTCTAGCACTAACATCTATTTAACCACAACAAAGTGCTCTATGATGCAGTGTCTTGAATTAGCAAAAAGGTAACTACATTACTGATCCCACCTTTCAAAAGTGACTAAATTCCACTCTAAACAACTAACTCTGTGAAAGATAGAATGGATTTTATTTAAAATGTATTGTAGTTTTTAATTATATAATAAACAATGCTTATTATCAAACAACCCTTCCCCTCCCATAAAGAATCTTTTATTCTGATTCCTTAAGGGGGGAACTGCACAGGCGTCCAAGTGTGATCACAGCAGTAGTACTGGGAGAAGGGTGTTCAAACCTTTTCCCTCATGTTATTTCCCAGATTCAGATCAACCTTCCCAAGATGCTTTTAGCACATGGAAAGACAAATGAAGATACAGGTGCTAGCAAATCACAAAAGCTAATGTGCTTGCTAATTTATGCATCATTCTGGGCTTCTAAAATAATTGATTTTGAATTAAGGATTATTCTAGACATATAGTACTTACAAGCAAGGGACCCTTCTGGACTCATCTGTGGGGAGGAATACTATTGCCCACCCACCCCCATATCCATTTGCTGTGGGTCCATTTCCCCTCACCTGCACCCAGTCAACCAGTTTCCCTGTTTGTCTTCTGAACCCACCCAAACGCAGCTTTCCTCATTTTCCTTGCACATCCTTCCGTGTTTCCTGTTGCACCTGACCTGTCTCCCACCCTAAAAAGAAAATCTTTGTGTGGGCTATAGACAACTCAAAATGTCAACTTTTTCTTAATACAGTATTTGCACATGCTGTTGGCTACTTTGTTAAAAAATTTAACTCCCCTTTTTGTGTGTTTCTTTTTTCTGCCAAGCCCCCACATTGGCAGAAATGTATATCCTAGCTGAGGATGCACCCCTTGTGGATAGCATTACTATTGGAAACATGCCTAAAAGAGCTTTAATTGAAGGATTAGGAGAACAATAACCTGTAACCATTACTTATTCTAGGTAATCACAAATGGTGCAATCCTAAATGCTTAGGAGGCGGTGTGACCCCAGTGCTGGCGAAAAGGCCACTTGCACCAGCAGAAGGGGCATTTATGCCAGTGTGGGCCACTTATGCCGGCACTGGGGAGCAGCCCAGCAGTGTCGCACATGGATGCTGGTGCAGCGGCATCATATCTTTGGTGCAGCGGCCGGGGGGGCGTTCCTGGGGTTGGGGCTGACATTAGTCAGCTCCCTAAGCCCCTTTGCCCCAGGAACGGCCACTTTTGTCAGTGGCTCAGCTGCAGGAGGCAGCTTAGCTGCACTGAAGCAGTGCCATCCCTGGCCGTGGCGCAACTATCCCCCTCTTAGGATCGTGCTGAAAGTTTGTCTTAGAATACCACTTTTGGTTACTCCCAGTGATGTCAGTTTCCTGAGAAAATTTGAATTGGAAAATTTTAAATGAATTATTTAAACATTTAAATAATGTTAGTAAATACACCATGTATGAGCCTGGACTATGTTGAAGCACTGGGGTTTGTCCATTCTTCATGTCCTGCATTTAACACATGTAACGTGATAAATTTGTAGCACAACAGCTGTGACAACTAGAAAGAAACAGACTTGGTGTGGAAATATTTCTGTGGAAAAATCATTTTTCTGTGGAAAATTTTCTGGGAAAAATATAGCATTGCAAATTTTCTGCCCCACATCATTGGTTATTCTAGTCCTAAATTGGTAACAAACTGTAGTCTGTGAAGGAATTAAAAGGAAAGATTATCGGACATTTTAGTCTTAGTGCTGTTCATCTACCCTGATATGGTGATATCCCTGTGTGTGGGTTCAATGCAGATAAACCTCCTGCTGTGTGGCTTTACTTTTCTTAACACTGTAGCTCCTAGTAACCTTTGTATATGTAGGGCCTCTTTGAATGTCACTGTAAATCCACATTTAGGCCAGATTGTGCTGCTGATATATAAGCAGTTTTGTTCTGTGCATGATGGTCATAGCATATGTCAGCAGTACTGGGGGAGCCACTGTGTAATGAAATGTAAAGTAGTGCATCAGAGGATTGCCAAATCAACTGTTAGAGAAAAATCGTAACACTATTGTGTAAAACCAATTGCACAAATATGGAAAACAGCACAATAAGAATGCATTTGGAAACTAGATAGTCCCTCACTGATAAGGCCCAAAATGTGGCAGGACGAGGTGCTCTTATTTTTTCCTGTGCATCTTTTCATGTGCTCAAATGGCTGACCTCCGTGGACATTTTGGCACTTGAGCTGTGGAAGAAAAACCAAAGTACCTCATCCTGCCATGCTTTGGGCCCAATCTCCTCACGGCATTTTTAGATTTCCATTTTAGGCTTTAAAATGGTGGTGACATCTCTGTCAGACGGGGGAACGCTGTCACTTTTAGTTTGGCCTAAGTTGTATTGGCTAGCATTCTTACCTGAGCCATTCGTTTTGCCTGCACTCATTCAAAAAGTCTGTTGATTCTCTGTTAGCTGTTGTATTGACAGAAGCTCATGGAATTTAAATGCTCTTTGGATTTCCTTCCCCCACCCCACAAGTTTTTTTCTACTTTTCATTCCCACCTTTTTCTAGTTATTCATTTTACTAAGTATTTTAACTTATATTCTTTGTCATCAAATTCTGATTTTTCATTATTTTAACATTTTGAATATAATCCTTTTCATATTCAATGTAGCAGCCTGAACAACTTGGAAGCTAAACAAGGTAGGCCATGATTAGTACTTGGATGGGAGATCACCAAGAAAGACTGGGGTTGCTATGTGGAGAAAGACAATGGCAAACTAGCTTAGCTTGTCTCTAGCCCAGAATGTCCTGTGGATGGGGTTGCCATGAGTTGGTTGCGACTTGATGGCACCTACTTCTTCTACTTCATATTAAGCATAAATTTTAGATTCATGGAGTCTTCTGAGCCTGATGTAAAGCACACCATTATGACACATTTATAATAATCAGTGTAAAGAAATAGAAGAGAACAACAAAAAAGGAAGAACAAGAGATCTGTTCCACAAGATCCAAGAAATTCAAGGGAAATCCAAGGGAAATTTAAAGCACAGTTAGGCATGCTGAATGATCAGCATGGAAATACATTAACTGAACAGGACAAAATAAAGAAAAGGTGGGAACAATACACTGAAGAACTATACAGAAGAGATGAAAGGATAAAAGATTATTTCCAAGAAGAATCTTTTGAAGAAGAACCTACAGTTTTAGAAAGTGAAGTGAAAGCTGCACTGAGAGCAATCGGGAGAAACAAATCACCAGGAGCAGATGGGATATCAATAGAGCTATTCCAAGCCAGAGAAACGGAGTCCATCAAAATCTTGACAGGAATATGCCAACAGATATGGAAAACAAAACAATGGCCCACAGACTGGAAACGATCCAATTACATTCCAATTCCCAAGAAAGGAGACATCAGAGATTGCAGCAACTATCGGACCATCGCATTAATTTCTCATGCAAGTAAAGTGATGCTCAAAATCTTACAGCAAAGGCTGTTACCATATATGGAATGAGAAATGCCTGATGTTCAAGCTGGTTTCAGAAAAGGAAGAGGCACTAGAGATCATATTGCAAATGTACGCTGGTTACTGGAGCATACGAGAGAATTTCAGAAGAAAATCAGCTTGTGTTTCATAGATTACAGCAAAGCTTTTGACTATGTGGATCATGAAAAGCTATGGCTGGTTTTAAAGGGAAATGGGTGGTGCCACTACATCTGATCGTTTTAATGCGCAACATGTACTCTGGACAAGAGGCCACAGTTAGAACAGAATATGGAGAAATGGAATGGTTTCCAATTGGCAAAGGTGTCAGACAAGGATGTATTTTATCTCCCTATCTCTCCAATCTATATGCAGAACATATAATTAGGAAAACTGGATTAGATTTAGATGGAGATGGAGTGAAAATTGGAGGGAGGAACATTAATAATTTGAGATATGCCGGTGACACTACAGTATTGGCAGAAAATAGTGAAGATTTGAAACTACTACCACTGGAAGTCAAAATAGAAAGTGCCAAAGCAGGACTACAGCTGAACATCAAGAAAACAAAAGTAATGACTACAGGAGAATTACACAACTTTAAGGTTGACAATGAGGAAATTGAAATTGTTCAAGACTTTCTATTCCTTGGCTCCACCATCAACCAAAAGGGAGACTGCAGCCAAGAAATCAGAAGGGGATTGAGACTAGGAAGGGCAGCCATGAAGGAGCTAAAAAAGATTTTGAAGTGTAAGGATGTGTCATATTTCCTATTACTATGTATGGGTGTGAAAGCTGGACAGTGAAGAAAGCTGATAGGAAGAAAATAGATTCCTTTGAAATGTGGTGTTGGAGGAGAGTGTTACAGATACCATGGACTGCCAAAGAAACAAATCAGTGGATTATAGATCAAATCAAGCCTGAACTGACCCTAGAAGCTAAAATGACTAAACTGAGGCTATCGTATTTTGGTCACGTCATGAGATGACAAGAGTCACTGGAAAAGACAGTCATGCTAGGAAAAGTTGAGGGCAGCAGGAAAAGAGGAAGACCCAACAAGAGATGGATTGACTCAATAAAGGAAGCCACAGCCCTCAGTTTGCAAGATCTGAGCAAGGCTGTCAAAGATAGGACATTTTGGAGGACTTTCATTCATAGGGTCGCCATGAGTCGGAAGCGACTTGACGGCACTTAACACACATGACACATTTAGTTGTAGAGATGCCATTTTTCCCCTGTTTGCAATTGACAAAATAGATCATAGCACATGTGTTTCTGACAATTTCATATCTGCTAGATTCAGAATCTTGGTTTTTTTCTGCCACAGCAGACATTCATTCTAGGCCCACTATTTTCTTTTTGTGTATTTATTCTTTGATGTCTTTGAAGATGATCCAGACGATTCAAATGGAACAAAATCCACACTACAAAGATGGACATTTGGTTAGAGAAGACCTGGGGGAGGGTTAAATGGAGGCATTTTAAACCATTTTGTTGAGGGCTTTAACTTTTTCCAATAGGAAAAAAAATGGAAAATTTGGAAAGCACTGAAAAAACTGCTTTAAAGGTATATATTCTGTTTTAGAATGACTGAAATGTTTTAAGACAAGGTTTACTCATTCAGAATGAGTAATAATAGTAAGACATCACAAACCATTAGATAATTCTGTATATATATATGTCCAGTAGACATATGTAGACATATATATAGTTAGAGCTTGAATGTGACTAATTTTATCCATAGCTATGATGGTGATATCTTTAATACTGTATTATGTCTCCTCTTGGCTCTGCGGGCAGAGCTTAAGCAAATGAATTTTGCAAGGCTTCTTTAATCATTTAAGGCAGATTAGGGTTCCCAACTGCCCAGTTGTGGCAGGCAATTGCCCACCAATCAACTGAGCTGCCTGCTGACTAGCTGATGGTCAGCTGACGGAAGCAGAAAGGGGGGAGTGATCCCCTCCACGCGCTCCCAGGAATGCTCCAGCCTCCCTTTCCAAACTGCATGCCAGATCTGTCCCATTCTGGCTTGCAGCTTGGAGATGGAGGTGAGAGCCTTCCTCCTAGCCCTGCTGTGCACATGCTCTGACTCCACAGAGTGCACACACAGTGGGGCTTTGAAGGCTCCTGCCTCCCTTTCCAAGCTGCAAGCTAGATCAGTCCCGATCTGGCTTGTAGCTTGGAGATGGAGGCGAGAGCTTTCCTCATAGCCCTGCTGTGCGTGCGCTCTGACTCCACAGAGCGCACACACAGTGGGGCTAGGAAACTGGAAGTGGCATTGGGAGCATGCACCAATCCCTCCACCCATCCCCACCCATAAGAAGTTCCCAACCAAGGTAAGTGGAGACCTGGCAACCCTAAGGGAGATCCAAGCTCCAAAAGGATTATTTCAAACTGGAGGAATGGGCATTAAAATGGCAAAGGAGATTCAATGTGAGCAAGTGTAAAGTGATGCATATTGGGGGAGGGGGAATCCCAACTTCACATATACACTGATGGTCCGTCACTGCCAGCACAGACCCCAAGAAAGGGATCTTGGGGTGGTAGTGGATAGCTCAATGAAGACGTCAACCCAGTGTGAGGCTGCTGTGAAAAAGGTAAATTCCATGTTGGCCATAATTAGACAAGGAATAGAGAATAAAACTGTTGCTATCATACTGCCCTTGTACAAATCTATGGTGAGACCACACTTGGAATACAGTGTACAGTTCTGGTCACCACACCTAAAGGATATTGCAGAGCTTGGGAAGGTGCAGAAAAGAGCAACCAAAATGATCAGGGGGCTAGAGCAACTGCCCTATGAGGAGCAGTTAAAATGCTTAGGGCTGTTTAGCTTGGAAAGAAGATGGTAAAGGGGAGACATGATAGAGGTTTATAAAATTATGCATGGTATGGAGAGAGTAGATGGGGAGAATCTTTTCTCCCTCTCTCATAATACTAGAACACAGGGCCATCTGCTGAAGCTGCAGGGTGAGAGATTCAAAACAGATAAAAGGAAGTATTTCTTCACACAACACATAGTTAAATTATGGAACTCCCTGCCCCAGGATGAGGTGATTGCTGTCAACTTGGAACGCTTTAAGAAATTCCTTTCTGTGGTTTCAGGACAGAAACTAGAGACTGGTGGTGAGTGATGATGGAGAATTTTCTTCCAGAATTTCTTTATACCCAAAACTACATGTCAGGTCTCCTTGTCCATTTATACACAGTTACATTCTGCTACTGCCAGAGATCTGGAGGCAGATACTGCTGGTCTTTTGTGACAGTCAGGCATAATATGAGATACAAGTGGGGGGCCACTAGAAACGTGCGGGAGCAGCTATCCCATTCCCCTTACTTCTGCTTCTTTCCCCCTTCCCCCTACTTCTCTCAGTCTCTCATTCTTTCTCCCTCCTGCCACCCCTTTCCGTACTCTCTCTCCTCCATGTCTGGCCCCTTTTTTCTCTTTCTCTTTCTCCCCTCCCATTCCATCACTTTTTCTCTTGCTACCCCCATCACTCTCCTGGCCTCTCACCTGCTTCCTCCCCTACTCCCACAGCAGTAGTAGTGGCAGCAGCTCTTCTGGAGTCACAACGGATCTTCCAACTACAGAGATCAGTTCTCCTTAGAGTTGCCACCTCCATGTTAGGGGATTCCTGGAGGTTTGGGGTGTAGCCTTGGGAGGGTGAGGTTTGGGGAGGGAAGTGATCTCAGCAGGGTAGAATGCCATAGAGTCCACCTTCCAAAGCAGCCATTTTCTTCAGGGGAACTGATCTCTGTCTTCTGGAGATCAGTTGTAATTTTGGGTGATCTCCAGCTCAGGAGCCCTGTGCCGCAGAGTGGTAAGGTGCAGTACTGCAGTCTAAGCTCTGCTCACAACCTGAGTTTGATCCCGACAGAAGTCGGTTTCAGGTAGCCGGCTCAAGGTTGACTCAGCCTTCCATCCTTCTGAGGTCGGTAAAATGAGTACCCAGCTTGCTGGGGGTAAAGGGAAGATGACTGGGGAAGGCACTGGCAAACCACCCTGCAAACAAAGTCTGCCTTCGAAACGTTGGGATGTGATAACATCCCATGGGTCAGGAATGACCTGGTGTTTGCACAGGGGACCTTTACCTTTTACCAGCCCTCACCTGGAGGTTGGCTGTAGGAAATGGCTGTTTTGGAGGATAGGATCTATGGTTTTGTACCTTTCTGAGGTTCCTCCCCTCTTCAAACCTCACTTTCCCCAGGCTCCACACCTCAAATATCCAGGAATTTTCCAAGCTGGAGTTGGCAACCCTATCTCCTTCCCACCCAACAGCTAACCTATCTTTTTCTGCCCCTCTGTCTTAAGCTATCTGTCTCCCCCTCCTCCCCCATGCAGCCTCTACCTTGGAAAACTATAGTCTTTCTCCCCAGTGGGGACCAAAGCACCTTACTGTCTCCTCTCCTTTTTATCCACACAACAACCCTGCGAGGTAGGGGTTTTTTGCTGTCAAATCACAGCTGATCCCAATGAGTCCTTTCTCAAAGGCCAAAATAGTCCTGGCAAGGTCCCCGCACGTTCCCCCTGCCTTTTTGCTCACTGGAAACTGAAGCCTGGAATTTGTGGTTGCTTAGCAACAGTCACTGAGGGAATCCCATGCTTAAAGGCGTTTCTTTTATCATTTTCAGACTTTTTAAACTCCCCAGTTGTTGTTTTTTAGATTCCTGATATTTCACCAAACCGGGTTTGCAGAAAGATCTGTCTTGCCCAGTCCTAGTTCCAGTCATGAAATTTAAGTATTCACAAAAATTGCTGACTTTGCTATTAGCATATGAGCTTACTGCTGCCTATTTCATAAAATGAGGGATCACATGCTGGATTAATGGACAAGAATGGATTAAAGTGTGTGAGAGCATGATCAGATGTGACCAATTTCTTGACATTTAAGAAGGCTTCCTCACAGGCATGTGACCACACCCACTTTTGACTCTTCTGTAACAAGCAGTTCTATGAATGTAACACACTTGCCAAATTTTTAGATAACCTGTTCTATAAATTATCCGAAGAGTCCTTGGGCGGTGGGGCTTCCAAGACTGCCCTAATTTTCTTTGGACACTTATGTAAGGCTTGAACATCTGTGGTTGTGCCTACAGTATGCTACTGACTCCTTAAAAAAAATAATGTTTTGCATGGTTGGCTGACATCACATATTCTGCTAAGCATTTCAGTACTTTCCCCAAGATTTTCAGATGTTCACCCACCATGATAATGCCATCCAGATAGCACTGTGTTCTTGGGATACCTTGCAAAACTTGACCCATTGTGCTTTGCTAGATACCTAGAGCTGGTACAACTAGGGGTGTGCATGTCAATGTGCCACATTGGGAAAAAAACCCTTAAAATATCGTCTCGGTATTTTTCAGGGTATTTTTTAACCAGCAAAAAAATGGTGGCAATAAATGGGAGCTGAAAAAGCGACTCTGAATAATACCAAATGTATTTGGCATTATTTGGGGGCGCTTTGGCACTGTCATTATTTTTCACCCCCTCCCATTCCCTCCCCTTCACTTATCTGGTGGCTAGGAGAGCCTAGCCTTCCAGTTCCTCCTGGGGCCCAAGGGGCAGGAGAGACTGAAGATCACACTGCCTTCCAACCAGGAGACAACACAAACTTCTGTTTTTCCTCCCCGTCCCAGTCAAGCTCCACGTGTAGTATTCAGCTTTTTCCGGATTTATCGAAAATTTCTGAATCTAGTACACCTGAACCCCCCCCCCCAAAAAAAAATTTTTTTGTACACATCCTTTGATACAACACTAAATGTTAGTCTACTATACTGGTATAGACCATTTGAAGTACTTTAATGATACTGTTCATATGGCCAATTCAGCCCAGAACAATGTCACACTATGATCAAAATGTCCTTTTGAAGTATTGACGGTGGGTTAATCCTTGGAACCTTCTAGTTCCGTCTGCAAGTAGGCCTGTGACAAATTATCTGAATTGTTCCCCTTTTGACAGGGTTGCATATATATGTTGTCAATTTTGTCACAAGATAGCTTTCCATCTTCAAGGTTTTTTTTTTTTTTTTTTGCTAATCTTCTGTCTCCACAGAGCTACACTGCCACCACTTTTTTAGAACTGGGAAAATAGGGATTGCCTATTCACTCCAAGCCACTTTGGGAAGGATGCCCCCTTTCTCCAAGCACCCACTTTGGGACTAATACTATAAGGAACAGGTCTGACATTGTGAAGATTTGGCTGTGTATTCTCAACTAGTGTCAAGTTGCTTTTATACTTTCTAGAGTTCCTTTGCCTTCTTTCAATACTTCTGATGCCTGATTTAAGATATTTTCCAATGATTACTTGACTTCAATAACTTCTTTTGTAGGACTGATTGCAACACCTTTATGGCTTTCTAATCCAGGAGCAGTTTCTGTGCCCAATGACAGTAATAAATAAGTGGCGTATTTTCCCCTTCGGTTTCTAACTTTACAACCAAGACTTCTTATCCTGCTCAGACCTGGTATTGCTAAGTTAGGGAAGTATAGTGCTTTATTCTTCCTGACGCGTTTACCAGGAGCAATAAACTGCTGCAATTTCCATTGTTTCTATCAACAATGAAGAGTTCAAACTTGCTCAGGAGTCTTTGTTACAGAGAACTAGAAACTTAGGAATAACTCTTAATTTTTGCAAGCTTTCTTACTTGTCATTCCCTGAGAAATGGGGAGTGGGCTTCCACGAAAACAGGAGAAGGAAAAACCTGGTAGACAGGTGTGCTAGGACTCCATTTGTTCTGGTTTTCGGCATATCCTTGGAAAATGCCTACGATTTTATATGCAGTATCTTCTTATATTTTCAGAATGGTAAAGTGTGTTATACTCTGAGCATAATGATGCTGAATTCCCATAAACAGCTATTTGAAAACTGAATTTACGCTGCTTTTCTCTTGACTTTGGCGCTCCATGTGTTCGCATTGTTAAAGCACATGGTATTGTATGTGTAGTTCATCTGTGCAGTTGGTGGCATTTGACCACATGGATAGCTTGCCTATAGCTGCATGGACAGAATTTACTAGGACTGCTAGGTAGATGGGAAATTAGGTATTTCGCAGTTGTTTAAATTTAGTTGTTTCGCAGTACTTGGTCACAGTGTTTTATGAATGAAAACAAGCCCCATCCAAAGGATTCACAGTGAAGGAGACAGCATGGGAACATAGGGAGAGATAGAGTAGAAACTGGGAGAGAGGGCAGAAATTGGAGACAAACCAGAAACAAGGGATGAGAGGAATGTAATTATTTCATTTATAAGTGTCAATTCAGTTTTGAAGACTATGAAAACAACACTTCCTTTTGATGTTGGGAAGTCATGTTGAGGAACTTTGGGAAGATTGATGTACTAGGAAGCTAGGCTGTTATTTAGAGCCTTTTTTTCTGTTTAAGAGCCCTTCCCCAAAAGCAGACACCCCCTAACTTGTCTCTTTCTTTTTAAAGGTAGTGGGGAGAGCTTGAAAGAACGAGAATGGGTTTGGGTCTAGCATGGGGGCCCATAACTAAGAAAATTATATTCTGTAAAACAGATTATAACATGTACACACTTTTAATTTTCAGATTCAAAACAGAGTTATTCCTCTGTTTTACCCTGGTAACTTCTGCATTGCTGAGGCTGTTAATTTAAAATATGTAAATACTTCAGAGAACATTTGAGTTCCAAAGAAGATATCACATGTTTTAGAGCAGCAGCATAACATTCATATCCTTTGATGTCTGAACCATGTTTGAGTTCACATACTTCAGTAGTATATAGTTGTGTAGCTTTGATTTCTTGTTGCTCTTACCAAGGCCTAATTAATTTGCCCCAGTTTTACAATAAACTGTGTCAGTTGTTGACCTGCAGGGATGACATCCTATCACTCACTTCATTGGCAGACATCCCAGTTCTTTAAAAGACAGCGGAGGCACGCGTGGGACAAATTACTTTCAGCTAAACTCCTCGCCCTCCAGTTCCCAAACAAGAAACTGTAGACTTCTTTTGCTGGTAGAAAGTTGTAAATTAAGAGAAAGTTTCCTTTTCTGATGTGCTGAACTATAGTTGGCATTTAAAAGTGATATAAATGCATCCCTCTCGTCCTTTGTTACCTGTACTTCTCTGATTTCCGCCTTTTCTCTCCCTATTTCTACCCTATCTCTCCCATGTTGTGTCTCTCATTGAGAAGCTGTATATAGCGATCTCTTTCAGAGGGGGCTTGTTTTCATTTATAAAGCACTTTAAAGCATCAGGTGCATTCATACACTTCAGTAGTAACAATAATATTAAATATTTATCTTCATAGCACTCATAATCTGTGAAATATTTGGACTAATAAGTCACTTAAAACAGGTTACATTAGGTTCAGAACAATAAGAATCCCCCCTTTTGTGTGAATATTTTTATAAACTGTCTCTTCACTTAAATCAGTGGAGGTAGTCTCGGTATAGTGAACTTAGAAAAACAGTTATGAAGTTATCTAAACATTTCACTGGTTTGGATCTGAAGTACTGCATAAATAGCTCCATTTTCAAAACATACTTTCCTGTCTCCCCCTCCTTCTGCTGTCTGTCCCACCAATGAAACACTGTGGGGCTTAGGAGACACATTTGCACATGCTGGAATAATGTCGGGTATGCAGCAGGGAGGGGAAATTAGTGAAAACCATGTCCAGTGGAAATGCTCTTCCAGTGGAAATGCTCTTCTGTTGTCAGAAAAAAGTGTTGTACTTGCTAGGAACAGAGGGAAGAGAAACATTGAGAAGACAGTGCAACTCTAGGAAGAGTTATTCTAGTCTCAGACCATTGAAATCTTAGCTGTAGCATTTCTTCTAGCAAGCAGCAGTTTATAGCAAATAGTAGAACTTTCTGTGGAAGTAGCTTGGCCATGGTTGTTGAGTTAAACACTGGCTAATCTTTACTTTTTAAAAGTAAGTTTTCCTCAATCATACAAGATGTCATTTTCTAAAACTGTTTGAAGTATCCTCTCTAATGAGTAATGAATGTACCAGTACCAAC
The DNA here is from genome assembly GCF_029931775.1 of Euleptes europaea. Taxonomy (NCBI): domain Eukaryota; kingdom Metazoa; phylum Chordata; class Lepidosauria; order Squamata; family Sphaerodactylidae; genus Euleptes; species Euleptes europaea. The sequence goes on from NC_079319.1 coordinate 44,347,052, forward strand.
TTCAATTCTTAAAAATAACAGTTTTCTAATGAAGACTCTTCAAGCAATTAAATATGCATATGAAGCTGCCTTCTACCATATCAAGCCACTAGTCTGTTTGGCTCCCTATTGTTTAATATGAAAAAGGGCCTGTGCTAATTCAGTGTCTTTATAAGTTTAGAAAGCGTTGCATACTAAACTGTTTCACATACCAAATCAGGAAAATATTGTGGGAAAACTTAAATGTAACCTGATCCACAGTTACAAAGACCAAGCAGTTCAGCTGGCATTCCAGGAAGTAGGTTTTGATGCACAGACTGTACTGACTAAAGGATGTAACTAATTTAAATTGCAGTAAAATAAAAAGAAACCTTGAAGTACCTTAAACTAAAAATGTTAATTCCAGCATGAGGTTTTGTGAGAACTTACAAAATCTCATACTGGAATAAATGTTGTTAATCTTTAAGGTGCCACTGGACTTCTAGCTTACAAAGATGTCTTTCAAAGTCTTAAATTCTCACCAGAGTAATAATCGATAAAAAATAAATTCACAGGTGCCACCTATAATTCATGCACCTTGGAAGATCCTATTGTTACTTGGATAAATTATTCCAAAGGAAGTGAATCAAATAGAAAATGAAATAGTTAAAGCAGCTACCGAGCAAGCCAGTCCAGTGGCTGGCATGGACCAGTTTGGTGGGGATCAGCTAAGAATATGTCTGGAACCAAGAGATATGAGCAAAACTGTTCTTAGATAATATCTTTGATTGCCTGTTGTGGAAGAAATCGCCAGTAAATTAGCATGAGCAGAATTATTAACAGTCCTTGATGTCAGCAGTTAATCTTGTAAAAGTTATCAGACTTTTCGTGATGTTGCCAGACATTATTTAGATAGAGGAAATCCTCCTGTGAGGAAAAACCACAAAACTATAATGGGAATCTGAAGTGAGTTCAATATGTAGGGAAACACATAATGGACAGATGAGCATTATAAGAATAGATCTGTACAGGAAAACAGGCAGCTGAATATTTGCTTTTAGGTTGTCAATTTGAGTGCTTCTATGTTAGGACTATGCCTATAACCAAATAGCTGGGAGAACAAAATCAATATTAATTTCCCCCCCACAAAGCTTATATGTTACAACAAGTAAGTAAGAATGAAAATTCTGTGCCTTGAGGCACATGAATCTGGTTATTTAGAGGATGGGAGCAGATGGAAAGACTAGATAATCATCAGAGGGAATCAGAGTTAAACTATTCCAAGGTCATCCATTGTGCTTGAGCCAGGAGTGGGGACCAGCCTGTGGGTAGGGGAAGAGAAGGATGACAGAGATATCGTGCTAGGAAGAAACAGGCCACAACTTAATTGATTACAAGTTCCTCAGGTCTTGGCACAGCATAGACTGGGGACTGGGGAGGGGCTGTGGCTCAGTGGCAGAGCATCTGTTTGGCATCCCAGGTTCAATCCCCGGCATCTCCAGTTAAAGGGGCTAGGCAAGTAGGTGATGTGAAAGACCTCCGCCTGAGACCCTGGAGAGCCGCTGCCGCTCTGAGTAGACAATACTGACTTCGATGGACCGAGGGTCTGATTCAGTATAAGGCAGCTTCATGTGTTCAACCACCACAAGTCAGCTTAGGCTGTACACCACAGGGAAGATGCCCGATGTTCTTCCCAAATCATTTTTGCCCAGCTGAATGACAGGAGTGTATGGATGGCCATGGTAAGTGGCAGCCTCAGCGAGGGTTGGCAGAGAGTTCCTGAATTTTGCTTGCTCCTTTTCACTTTGAGACAGGGACCCGAGAGAAGCCTGCAGCCCCCACATCTGCCGTGTCAACTTTTCCACAGTGGGCTGACCACTGGAGGAAATCACTCGAGAGCTGACTAGTTGACATTCAATGCTGGGCCTAATTGCCCGGAGTCATCCTTGCTTCCCTCCTGCCCCTGGCACAGCTCATTGGGCGGGGAGCCTTACTTTCCCCACTCCTACACAAGAACCAGCATATAAAAACCAACTCTTCTTCTTCTTAATAGTGTTTTGGTACTTTCAGCGCTTATGATGTTTTTATGTCCTTGCAGCTTTTGCTTCTTTGTTAGCTGCCCTGAATATGAGGAGATAAATAGAGAATAATTACTTGAAATCAATAAATAACCACTGTATATGTTTGTCTATATATACAATATATAAATAAAAATTTATCAGCAATGCCAGTTTTTAATTTTTTTTTCCAGTTAGTTTTGGTTTTAAATGAAACAATAGACTAGATTGATTCCTGGGAGCAGATGTTCTGAAAGGTTGTCGAACAATCAAGAAGCCTTTGCAGGCTCCAATTTTCTTTCACGTTCTTGCTTTAAGATATGAAATGCTGTACAGCTACCATTCTACTTGCATTATGGGCAATCTCAAAAGCTGCTAACTTTTCAGTCACTTTCAGTATTATAAAAATATAGCCATGAAACAACTTATGCGGGAAGTGCTGATGAATATGTGTATAGGAACCTCTATTTTGTGTACTTTTCCAGAAGCAAAATTGGTTAGCAACATGTTCAATTAGTGAAAGTTTGAAACAGAAACATCTGTCCTCTCCATTAAGAAAATTCATGCCTGTGAATGGAAACAAGGGGAGGTGGTTTCTACCAAAGTAAGGTCCAATTAAAAAACCATAATTAATCATTCATAAGGAAGGGAATATGGTGCTTGAGGAAACCAGTAAGGGTGGAGTGAATGAAACGAATGGAGATTTTGTGTTAGATTGATTTATTTTGGGGTGAGAGGAGTGTGAATATTTGCTTAAACTTCTATCCTTCCCTCAATCCCCGGCCAAAGCTGGGATCAGGGCAGATAACAACAATAAATAATAAACAATAAAACCATAAACGTCTATCATTAAAATTCATAAAACCATTCAAACATCTTAAAATTCCTAAGATGGCACATGTTCAGGAGTGCTATAATTCAGAAGCAAGGCTATCTCCCCTCCTATCATCCCTAATGTGTGAACTGGACATCATGTAATTTTTGAATGGAAAATTGTAAAACTGTCTTGCAAACACTGATTTGTTTTTGAGGGTTGCCTTCATTGTTCATCAGGATAAGCTCTTAGAGCTGCCTTAAACAATACATTTATGCTGCAGTTCAGTTCATTCTTTTCTGTGCTGATGGTCTTAAAGTTCTAAAAAAAGGGTGCTTTTGTTTTATTCTATGTTAAAATAATGTTATCAGTTTTGCATTTGTGTTATACAAATGACTGTAAATTAAGATATGCTGTCATTGTGCAAGTGCACAGTTTAGTTTTTTTGTAGGTCTTTTGTAAAATATGTCAGACAATGGATGCCATGCTGAGCACAATGATGTCAATGGGAATTTTCATTTCAAGCATGAGAATGCTGGCGAACTCCCCAGAAACTTCTTTACAAGTAATTTACTTGTAGGGTTTTGTGGATTAGAGTTGGATCCCCCCCCCAAATCAGAACTACATTCACCTAAGATTCAAAACCAATTCACGTTACAGTCATATGAATGTGATTGTGTGAATCTGTAATAACTTGTACCTATTGATAGATACAGGTGTACTCTTAAAGGCACATTGAAAAGGCCAGTTGAAATCATGCTGGCCCCAAGTGTTAGGCAGTGAAAAGGAGAAGATGAAAACAGTGAGGTGAGGAAAGAGGGTCAGAGAGAACTTTGCATGTGACTTAAGTAGAGGAGCTAAGAACACTTTCCTGGGAGTAATCCCCATTGAGTAGACTTGAGTAGGATTATGAGTAGACCTTTAAAGGATTGTTGTCTTAGTCTGGAAGCTGTACTCCCATCCAAGCTGTTATACTAAGTCCTCTCCCAGTGTACCAATAATAAAAGGTCAGTTTCATGCCCAGTACACTGTGGGAGATAGAAAGTTTAAATGAAATTGACCAAGGCTTTATAACAGGGGTGGGGAAACTTTTTTCTGCCAAGGGCCATTTGCACATTTATGACATCATTCAGGGGCCATACCAGGTGTAGATCTCCCGGGGGGGGGGGAGAGGCTAGGGTCGCCAGGTCTCCAGCCACCACCTGGAGGTTGGCAACCCCAGGGGAGGCCACACAGAGAAGGCCTGCAGGGTGCCCCCGCTCCCCCCTCCCAGGCTGGAGGGCAGCCAGCAGTGGGCCCGAGCAAACGAGGCACCAGGGGGGCGCAGCCCACAGTCAATCGGCAAGGGAGGAAGGGAGGAAGGAAAACAGAGAAAGAGGAAAAGGGAGGGAGGGAGAGAGAAAGGGAGAAAGAAATGGAGAGGGGGGAGAAAGAAAGAAAAGGACGGAGGGAAAAAAAGGATGGAGGGAGACAAAGAAAGAGACAGAAAAAGAGGGAGGGAAAGTAGAAAGAGTGACAGAAAAAGAGGAAGAAAAGAGAGAAAAGCCTTCCCACACACAAACACACACCCGCTCAACCAGGCCCCAGTCTCCATACCCTCCCCCCAGAGTCCACAAAAGCCCCCCCCCAAAGCCCGATCGGCTCCCGCATGCATACTTTGCCGCCGGGAGCCACCGGCCTCTTTCCTCCCCCTCGCTGCTCAACAGCCGACAGGCAGAGAGAGGGGCTTACAATGTGCTGCAGCGTTCCTGCACGCCGCGGCTGTAGGGGGCAGCCTTGGGGGAAGCGTTCCTCCCCCTCCCCTCTCCTCTCGCCGACCAACAGCCGACAGTCTCCGAGAGGAGGTCCAAAGGGCGCCGCAACGCCCCTGTAAGCCGCGGCCCCAGGAAGACCCTTGGGGAGGGCCACCCTGCGCCCCGCCTCTGCGGCAGGGCCTCGGAGCTCCCGAGGGTCACAAAAAATGTCCTCGGGGGCCGCATACGGCCCCTGGGCCTGAGGTTCCCCATGCCTGCTTTATAAGCTGTGGATGTGCTCACCTTCAGGAAATGCCCAATACACATAAAAAGGAAATGTTGAGAACAAGGGAAGATGGAAGAATGCTATGCAAGCAATGGTTTTAAAAGAGACATCCAGCTGTAGGGTTGCCAACTGCCTGGAGATAAAATATCCTGTCTCTTTAATAGAGGCTGACTAGGATCTTATTTACCAGGTGCTGTTGTTTACCTCCATGCCATGAAAAACTTCATCAGCCTATTTCCATACATTAAGCCTCATTTAAAGGGACAGGACATTTTTATCCAGGCCTGTTGGCAACCCTAATCTAGCAATATCATAATGAAACAATTGTGGTCAGTAGTATCTACTTAACCAGTGGCCATGCCAAATCCTGCTACTGATGCTGATCTTGAATTGTGAATTTTTTTTGAGGCAAACAAAAGAAGGACTCGACTCAACAAAAGAGGGTATTTCAAACAAAATATCTGATGAGTAAGAAACTGAAAACATTTATGCAAGTGTCCAGGAAGAAATTGATCACACACCTAAACAAGATGTCCTGATAGTCATAGGTGACTGGAATGCATAAATATGAAACAAAGCAGAATCAAATATTGTTGAAAGATTTGGGCTAGGAACACGAAATGAAGCAGGAGAGCGACTCATAGAATTCTGTGAGGACAACAATTTGTTCATTGCAAACTCGTGTTTCAGGCAACCAAATAGACAATTGTATATGAGGACATCACCGGATGGCCAATATAGAAATCAAATTGATTACATAATCTGAAGCAGAAGATGGAGAAACTCTATTCTATCTGCTAAAACGAGACTAGGAGCCGGTTGTGGTACAGACCATAAATTGTTGATGTCAAAAATTAGAATAAAGCTGAACAAAAATGCCAAAAATGCATAGTGCCAAAGAATAATTTAAGCAACATTCCTGAAGAGTGTAAAGACTATTTAAAGAAAAGATTATCATTACAAAACTCAAGTGAACAGGAAACAGAAGAACTATGGGTTGAAACCAGAGAAGAATGCACAAATACTATTCCTGTAACCAAAATAAATGAATAGTCTTGATGGATGACTCTTGAAGTGGCTAAGATAGATGAGAAGGTGACAGAAACAGAATCAGAAGTCTACCAGCCCCTTGACACATAGAGACAAAGAGAACTATTAAAATGACTAGTGCAAAGAAATAGAAGAGAACAACAAAAAAGAACGAGAGATCTTTTGTACAAGATCCAGGAAATCAAGGGTAAATTTAAAGCAAGATTAGGCATGTTGAAAGATCAACATGGAAATACATTAACTGGACAAAATAAAGATGGGAACAATACACTGAAGAAATATACAAAAGAGATGAAAGGATAACAGATTCCTTCCAGGAAGAATCTTTTGAAGAAGAACCTACTGTTTTAGAAAGTAAAGTGACATCTGCACTGAGATCAATTGGGAGAAACAAATAATCAGGAGTAGATGGTATATCAATACAGCTATTCCAAGCCACAGAAACAGAGTCCATCAACATCTGAACAAGAATATGCCAATCAATATAGAAAACAATACAATGGTCCACAGACTGGAAGCAGTCAATTTGCACTCCGATTCCAAAAAGGACATGTCAGAGACTGCAGCAACAATCAGACCATTGCATTAATTTCTCATGTGTGATGCTCAAAATCTTACAACAAAGACTGTTCCCATATATAGAATAAGAAATACCAGCTGTTCCAGCTGGATTCAGAAAAGGAAGAGTCACTAGAGATCATATTACTAATTTACTCTAGTTACTGGAGCATCCAAGATAATTTCAGAAGAAAGTCAGTTTGTGTTTCATAGATTATAGCAAAGCTTTTGACTGTGTGGATCGTGAAAAGCTGTGGATGGTTTTAAAAGAAATGGGTGTGCCACAACATCTGATTGATTTGACATTCAACCTGTACACAGGACAAAAGCTTCTGTTAGGACAGAATATGGAGAAACAGCATGGTTTCCAATTGGCAAAGGTGTCAGACAAAGATGTATTTTATCTCCCTATCTCTTCAATTTATATGCAGAACATCCCATAAGGAAAACTGGATTTGATTTAGATGAAGGTGGATTGAAAATTGGTTGAAGGAACACTGACAGTTTGAGATATGCAGATGACACAATGTTGCTGACAGAAAACAGTGAAGACTTGAAACAACTACTGCTGAAGGTTAAAGCAGAAAGTGCCAAAGTAGGATTACAGCTTGAACATCAAGAAAACAAAAATAATGATCACTGGGGAATTACACAACTTTAAGGTTGACAATGAAGAAATTGAAATTGTTCAAGATTTTCTATTCCTTGGCTTCATTGTCAACCAAAAGGGAGATTACAACCAGGAAATCAGCAGGAGATTGAGATTGGAAAGGGCAGCCATAAGGGAGTAAGAAAAGATTCTTAATTGTAAGGATGTGTCATAGGCGACCAAGATCAAGTTAATTCATGCCATAGTATTCCCCATTACTATGTATTGATGTGATTGGACAATAATGAAAGCTGACAGGAAGAAATTTGATTCATTTGAAATGTGATGTTAGAGAAGGATAAAATAGATACCGTGAACTGCCAAAAAGACAAATCAGTGGGTTCTAGATCAAAGTAATCCCGGGACCAGCTACCATAGTCACTTCCCATCAAATGAGGTGAGTTCACCTGATGAACTCATTGGCAGTGAAAATCACAACATCCCTGGGTAGAAGGAAGATTTTATCCACTTGCCCCTCCTCATTTCCAGCCCCACCATCTTAGGAATCAACTTCCTTGGGGTCAGAAGGGACTACTGAAGGGATTTTTGGAAACATCCACAACCATCAGTACCGTCTGCTGATACATCACAGGATTCTACCCTGTGTTTTGTGTACTATATCATTTTTTAGGAAGCGATGTATGGTAAGCTGTCTGTCAGGCTACTTCTTTCCAGATGGATATTGATACCAGCTATGGAAAATGAAACATTTATACTCAGTTGAAAGGTCTTGGGAATCCTAAAGGCAACATAAAAGTGGCCTGATCTGAAAACAGAATTGAGATTGTCTTATGACTTTTGGTTGCAGGCTTTTCAGATTTTCTGAAACCAGAAGTACTAGCTATCATATTTTCTGAAACCAGAAGTACTAAGAATTTACTTTAAAGAAAATGAGATCTGAAAGTCATAGGGTAGAGTGAGACCTACACAGTTGCCCTAGGGGGGCACATGTAGCTCATTAGATTTGTGTTGCCATTCCAGACTTCTTGCATTTAAGAACTGGAGGGGTGCTTGTGTGTCAGTGACAATTTCAGCTTTCTATGTGGTTGTCAGTTAGGGTTGTGAAAACTAGCCAGGACATGTTAAATGGAATTTTTCATAGGGAACAGATGAGTTAGTTGGATTCTGTTTATAAAATAAGCATAAGCTATGGAACCTTCAAATTAAATTTCATGAAATTTGGGTATTTGAAATGTTGTGGTATGTGGTATACTATGAAGTTTCCAGCACTTGTTTTTTATTTCTGGTGGTACATCAGAAACTAATAATCCTTGTTTTCTTTGAAACTACAATGTTTAACTATGGAAGAAAAATAAGGAAAATATGTTGCTAAAGGAGAAAGAATACACAACTGCATATAGGTTGTGTAAAGAGAAGACTGTACTCTCCCTTGTGTTCCACTAGTCTCACTTTCCTTGTATTCAGGAGCACAAAGAAGCATACATGGGGGTTCCCAGGAGGTCTCCCATCAAGGTGCTAACTGGGTTGTTGGATCATGTGCCTTCCAAGTATACCACGAGACACTAGGATTCCCCTCCTTGATTTAGAGTTATACAACATGAACAAGAGCCCTGTACAGCCTCTGTTTTATATCCTGTGTGTCTCCTTACATGATTCCTCATATTGGTCAAAAGCCTCTTAAAATTGATTTGATAGCAAAATTATATTTAGGATGTTATTGGACTGAGCACCAAGAGAGAAAAAACAGTCATGATACCTGAGCTCTGCAAAATCCCTTTTTGTTCCAGAACAGTATATTTGGTTTGTGTAATGCAACTTGAATTTTTGGGAGTATGGTTCTAGATATGCAATTTGGCCACTGAATTCTGAAATTCATGGTATGATTTTTTGCTATGGGGTGCACACTTCAGATCAGTGACTCCGGAACCTGCCTAAACATCTAAGTGCTTTATCAATGGGTAATGACAGGTGTTTCCTTGCTGCCAGCTTGCACTGAGCCCAATGACTAGCATAGTTTAATACAGAACTTATTCACTGAAATGATAGCACTGATGTTGTACAGGCAGTTTCTAAATGGAATCCAGATAGTTTTCCTAAAAGTAGAACACTCATTTATTACCGTAAGTAGAGCACTTTTAATTCATTGAGCGTAAACTCTTCCTAGAAGCTAAAATGACTTAAACCGAGTCTATCATACTTTGGCCACATTATGAGAAGCCCAGACTCATTGGACAAGACAATAATGCTAGGAAAACTTGAATACAGCAGGAAAAGAGGAAAATCCAGTATGAGACGGGTTGACTCAATAAAGGAAGCTACGGCCCTCAGTTTTCAACACTTGAGCAAGGCTGTTAATGATAGGACATTTTGGAGGTCAGTAATTCATATTGTTCCCCTAAGTTGAAAGCAAATTGACAACATTTAACACATACACAGGGAACCCAGACGTCTGTGACAGAGAAATTGAATTGTCCCAAAATCAAATCCATCATATGTTGCTACTTAGATTGTGTAACCACAACCCATAAAGTTCCCAGAGTTGGGGCATCCTGGATAGTGTCAAAATTTGCATGGTGATGTGACCTATAGTTTACTCTGACAATCATTAAAAAAAACTTTTTAAACACTCTACAAGTTATGTACTTCCCCCATGGGAATGGTGGTCTATCCAATCTGTACAACTGTGACTTCAACATACACTACTCAACTACATTTGTTGCATCTTGTTTTATGTGCTCATTAAGAGAAGTAAGTTGGAAGGTTTCCCTTAAAAAAATATAGCACAGCCTTGGCTTGCAAAAATGTTTAATAAGGTGCTTTATCTGTTATTATTAAAACATGAAGTTTCTCATTAGGGATCTGGTAGGCACCTTAGGGATCTGTTTGTGCAGAAGGATGTATCTAAAGAAACATCTTCATTCACACTGTGTAGTGCTAATAGGGTTTCATGAATTTGGTATGTATTTTTATCCATATCTGCCTCAAAAGTGTGCTAGACAGCAGACACATGTTCTCAGTCCAGCACTGGGGAACTATCTGCATAAATGCAATTCCTGTTTAAGGGCATCCGTGAATGCAGCACCATGTAGTGTATGTGGAACCTGTTCCACTAAGAAGACCCTCATGTAGAAACTGCCCTCTTGTTAGCTCAAAATATTGATGTACCCCAGTCCTGCTGGCCATCAAGTTATAAGAACATAATAATACCGGTAACTGGCCTGATGGCCAAGGTGAAGAGTTTTGAGGATCTCTGTTACATGTATACTAGGGAGCTGTTGCCATGACAACCACAAAATAAAGCCATAATTTAGCATTTTAGTTAGAGCAGGCTTTGCTCAGGTGAGACAATAATGAAAGCTATAAATAATAGGACAAAAGTTGTCAGAGACCTCAGGCTAATGAATAGCTTTATTAAACTAGACAGTATCTTCTCAGATGGAATTGATTTCTTTCATACATTTTTTGTATGACAGTTTTTTACTGTCAATTTCTTACAATGTTTGGAAGAATTTTTTTCATGCTTCAGGCAACTTGTCTACACATGGAACTCATCAGTTAGTGGGATTGTATTATGGTTGTTATTATGGGCTTTATATTATGGTTGTTATTATACTGGATGTGAGCCGCCCTGAGCCCAACTCTAGTTGGGGAGGGGTGGGATTGCATTGAAAAATATTACTATTACTATTATTAATTCACTATTGTTACCATTATTCACATTTTGGTCTCACTTTAATTTATAAGTGGTGGAAAGAGGTTGTGTCAGAAATTGGCCCGCACACAAAGAGGACTATCTAAATAATTTCAGCTATTTCCATTTCTTTTACTACTGGCAGCATCTAGGTTGAGAACACAGCACTGCAAAGATGAGGGAAGGTTAATTTAATAGAAGGCAAACACTAACTTAATATGGTTGAAAACTTTAAGCCAATGCAGAAAGAGTAAAGGATAATAAATGAGTTTATGTAGTATTTCACACATCTTTTCTAAAAGGGAAAAATATCCTTTATAAGCAAAAGTAGGCATGCCCCATTGACTTCTGACAAGTTTTCATTGCAGTTTCTGAATCCCTGCAAGTAACTGAATCATGATATTATCCAAGTGTGTTCTTTTGTAACAAAATCCAGATGGCTGGAGAGGAACCACAAAATAAGAGCCAGCTTTTCAGGGTCTGCAGTAAAGTGATTCAAACAGATGTACAGGAAATATTTAGTGATTGTATAACTAGTGTGAAATGTTCTTAATTTTGTGCTGTATAATGCTATGTAATGCCATGTGCTCACAAAAGTAAGGTTTAATATTACAGTTATCATTATCTATCTATCTATCTATCTATCTATCTATCTATCTATCTATCTATCTATCTATCTATCTATCTATCTATCTATCACTATTTTAATTATAGTTGTGGGTTAGGGTTGCCATGTCCCTCTTGGCAACCGGCGGGAGGTTTTAGGGGCGGAGCCTGAGGAGGGCTGTGTTTGGGGAGGGGAGGGACTTCAGTGCAAAGGCCAAAGCAGCCATTTTCTCCAGGTGAACTAACCTTTCTCGCTCAGAGGGAGAAGGACATCTGTAGAATGGGTGTTTTCCGTTCCTCGTTCTCCGGGAGGCAGGACTCAAAACTCAACTTCCTGTCCCTTGAGGGAAACGCCCCTCCTTTCAGTTTTGTTTCCTGCCTCGTCGGGAGAGCAGCCTAGAGTCGCAGCTCTGCGCAGACCTACTAGAAAATAGAAAATAATCTGATTACTTCCTCTTCTTCTTCTTCTTCTTCCTATTCTACTACTATAATCACTTATCTACTACTAATTATCTATCCCTAATTCTGTCCTAAATTTAACCTACATTAGGATACCTGCCTTCCCGCCATTCTAAGATGGCGGACAAGCAGCCCGATCCCTTCATAGTCCCGGGGGATCTGGACCCGGGTCTTTTGCAGCCCACTCAAACTTCGCAGGAGCAGCCATCCTGCAGCTATACCTTCGAGGCTAAGGGTAAGCAAAAAGGGGGCCCCGGAGCGGGAAAGAGGAAGCGGACCGGCAACTCTAAAACTGGCAAAGCTAAACGCCTGCCTAAAGCCGATCGCACCTCTCCTTCTTCCACCGCGCCTACAAGCGGGAACAAAGGGAAAGACGCGGCGGCGCCCGCCCCGCAGGCCGCCCCAAAAATACGAGCCGACCAGACGGGCGGGGGAGAAACAGCAGCACACGCCGCTTCGGGTTTTGTAGCACGCGCCGCCGATATTCAAACCGCTGCTAGCGATTACGGTGCGGCTATCGCCCCTCCCCTCTCCATGTTTGGAACCGGGGAGCATTCAGCGGCGTCTGCCGCTCCTCCCTCCTTCAGCGCACGGGGGATTACCCAGGCGGTCGGCGTCTCGCCAGTCCCTTCCACCGCCATGCTCCAGGGCGTCTCGCCCCTGCTCAACCCCAGCGCGCTCATGGGCGTCTCGCCCCCTCCCCTCCCAGGCGTCTCGCCTCAAAATATACCCGGCGTCTCGCCTCAAATCGCCTCTGGCAACATTCTACCAATGAATCCTACCTTCCCCCCACCCCCCCTGCTGGATACTAGCGGCCTCTCCTTTCTAAAAGCAGAGCTCTCTACCTTATTTAAGGAAGCCCTCACTGAAGGCATCAGAGCAGCACAAATAGCCTCCCCACCTCCATCCATCATGGCTGGGCACTCTGCACCCAGACCAGAGGAGAGATCCAGAGCTCAAACACTGGATCCTTACTCCAGTCAATTAATAGGGAAGGGACGTAGGACCACTGTTGCTACTCAGGACAATGTCTTGCAACAGACCACCTCCCCTTTTTCTTCTGAAGACGAAGGGAGTGACAAAGAGGAGGGCGAGTTCTCTTCAGAGGGCGAGGAGATTCCTGACCAACCAAAACAAAATAGAATCTTTAATTCTGAGGAATTTCCCCTGTTAATAACTAAGACGCTTGCAGCGTTGGACCTCTCAGCAGAACCTGATAAGCAATCAGAACAGCAAAAGAGAGGATCCAAGGAATTTTTCCATATGCATGAAGCCCCAGACAGGACAGTCCCTGTCCCAGACTATTTCCTGTCCTTACTAAAGGCAGAATGGGACAAACCGATGGCAACCAAACAGGTCCCCCTAGCCACTAGAAAGTTATACTCTATAGCCAATAGCACAGCTGATCTGCTACAGGTCCCTTTAGTGGAGTCACCAGTTACAGCTCTACACTCTTCAGATCTGGTCACTGAGGAGGGTTTAGTGATGATCAGAGACCCAGCTGATAGGAAGACGGAATTAGCATGTAAGAAGTCTCATCAGGCGTCTGCTCTAGCCATAAGCTCCTCCATAACATCGGCCCTGGTTTCCAGAGCGGCCATCATATGGACTCGCAAACTAGCTCAACTTATTCCGGCAGAGGAGAAAAATGCCCAGGAGGGAGTGTCAAGAATTCTGAGAGCTGTGTCCTTCCTGGCAGACTCTACTCTAGATACGATGACATTCGCTGCTAGAGCCATGGCTACCGCCTCTTCCGCTAGAAGGGCGCTTTGGCTTCGACCTTGGCAGACAGAGCACAGATCTAAATCAGTCCTCATGGGATATCCTTACCAAGGGAAGAGGCTTTTCGGAGATAAACTGGACTCCATCCTGGTGGAAACCAGGGACAGAAAGAAGATGCTTCCCAAGAGTCTACGCAAGGACCCCAAAGGTTTCTCATCTAACACATCCTTTCGACCCTACCATACCCTCCAGCGGTTCAGACCAGAACAGAGAAGAGGCAATTGGAGTTCCAACCGTGGCTCCTTTCGAAGAACAGGTCGATTCTCTAGATCCAACAGATTCTCCAACTTCCAAGGGGAAAAAGGAGACAAGACTGCTCGCCAAGGCAAACAGTGACGCCAACCCACCTCCGGTGGGGGGCAGACTCACTCTATTTTACCCTCAGTGGGAAGCCTCCCAGCCAGACCCTTGGGTGCTTCGGCTAATACGTCAAGGCTATCAAATCGAATTTTTCAGACCTCCGTCAGATCGGATGAGAGTTTCACCGACCTCCAAGAACAGGGACAAACAACACAGGACCTCCCAGGCCATCCTACACCTTCAACTTATCAAGGCCATAGAACCGGTCCCACCATTGGAACGCTCCTTGGGAATCTACTCAATCTTCTTTACCGTGCCCAAGAGAGACGGCGGATGGCGTGCCATACTAGACCTCAAACACCTAAACAGGCACGTTCTCAAAAAGCGCTTCAGGATGGAAACCCTGAAATCCATCGCGGAGGCCCTAAGACCGGGAGACTTCCTCACCTCTATAGATCTGACAGAAGCCTACCTTCATATCTTAATTCACCCTCAACACAGAAGATTTCTAAGGTTCCAGTATCAAGGTCATCACTACCAGTTCCGGGCGCTCCCCTTCGGTCTGTCTTCAGCCCCACGAGTCTTCTCCAAGGTGCTGGTGACAGTGGTGGCACTGCTACGAAAAGAAGGAATACGTCTACATCCATATCTGGACGACGTACTTATTTGCGCTTCATCCACCGAGCAAAGCTCACTGCACACGCAAAGGGTACTGGAATCCCTAGAAACTCACGGATTCATGATAAACTTCAAGAAGAGCCATCTAGATCCCACTCAAAGACTCCGTCACCTAGGGGTCTACATAGACACGACAATCAACGCTCTCATCTTACCAGAGGACAAGATTCTCAAAATACACTCCATGGCCAAATCTGCCTTCAAATCCCGAACCGTAAGCCTCATGACCCTGGCGAAATTACAGGGCCACCTGATTTCCTGCATACCAGCTGTGCAATGGGCTCGCCTCAAAGCAAGACCTCTCCAGCGGTTCCTCAGAGCCCATCAGAAGCATATCATCCAGAAAAGGGACAGGTACCTAATCCTATCAAAGGCGGCCAGGTCCAGTCTCATCTGGTGGACACAACCAAACAATCTTTCCAAGGGTCTTCAATACATCAGACCCACCCCTTTGCAGATGTTCACAGATGCCTCCCTCTTAGGATGGGGTGCAACTCTACTTGGACAACCGGCGCAGGGGTTGTGGAACCCCTCCGAGCAGAGGCTACATATCAACATACTGGAAACCAGAGCTATATTCAAAGCCTTGCAACATTTCCAAAGACAACTGGTGGGCAAGGACCTGATGATCAGAACAGACAATGTGAGCGCAAAAGCTTACTTGAACAAGCAAGGAGGCTCCAGGTCATCGGCTCTCCACCGGGAAGCCACAGCAGTGTTGCTATGGGCGGAAACTCATCTCTCATCACTATGTGCAGAACACATCAGGGGAACCACGAACATACAGGCGGACTGGCTCAGCAGGCAACACCTAGACGAAGCCGAGTGGTCCCTCAACCCAGAAGTCTTTCCCCTCATCACTCGCCGATTCGGCACCCCACTAGTAGACCTTTTCGCCTCCAAGACCAATCACCAGCTCCCGAGATACTTCTCCAGGTACCAACAACCAGGGGCGGAACAAATCGATGCCCTCCTCTCCCCTTGGCCACAGGGTCTTCTGTATGCCTTCCCCCCCCTCCCTCTCATCCCGAGAGTCTTAAGGAGAGTCCGGCTTCTCAAGGCCTCAGTCATCATGGTGACTCCTCATTGGCCCCGTCGTCCATGGTTCCCGTCTCTGATAGAACTGTCCAGACACAACCACTGGAGGCTCCCGGACAGACCAGACCTTCTGATACAGGGCCCGATTTGCCACCCGGACCCGAATTGGTTTCAATTAACCACATGGCTATTGAACGGAGCAGACTGTTAGACAAGGGTTACAACCCCGAGATCGTGTCCACCATTCTTGCGGCCAGACGGCCATCTACCCAACGGATTTACAACACCACATGGAAAGCCTTCGCTCGCTGGTGTAGACGGAAACACCGAAACCCCCTGAAACCACGCGCAGTCGGCATTCTAGCCTTTCTCCAGGACGGTCGCGTTCAGGGTCTGGCGCCATCCACTCTCCGCAGACAATTAGCAGCCATCGCAACTATAGTTCCAAAAGTTTCCGGATATTCTCTAAACAAACATCCCCACATTAAGTCCTTCCTGCGAGGGGTCAGCCTTGCCTCACCTCCAGTCAAACACAGATTCCCCTCATGGAGCCTCCATACCGTCCTCACGGCCCTCACTAAACCACCATTTGAACCACTCACTCAGATAGGTCTAAAGTGGCTACGCATGAAAACCCTATTCCTAACAGCGGTCACTTCGGCCCGCCGAGTATCAGAGCTGGGGGCCCTGTCAGTTAGACCAAACCTTTGCATTTTCCACAAGGACAAAGTAGTCCTTAGACCAGATCCTTCCTTTATCCCAAAACGCAACAGTCAGTTTCACAGGGAGCAAGAGCTAGTCTTGCCTTCCTTCTGTCCTAAACCTAAGACCATAACGGAAAAGGCCTGGCACTCCCTAGACCTTAGAAGAGCCCTCCATATATACATAGAACGCACGAAAGCGATCAGAAACTCTGATTCACTATTCATTAATCTCACAGCCCCTAACAAGGGCAAACCTATGTCTAGGGCATCCATCAGCAGAACCATCACACATTGCATCTCACAGGCATACAGAGAAAGCAACCTTCCCATTCCTTCAGGGGTCACAGCCCACTCAGTCAGGAGCGCGGCCACCTCCACCGCCTTCGATAGAGGAGCCCCACTGGAGGAAATATGCAAGGCCGCGACCTGGTCCTCCATTTCCACATTCGTGCGCCACTATAAGTTAAACGTATACGCCTCTGCGGACGCCGCCTTCGGCAGGCGCATCTTACATAGTATACTCCAGGACGTCTAAACCCTACCCGGGCCGGGACAGCTCTTGTATGTCCCATTCTACAGATGTCCTTCTCCCTCTGAGCGAGAACGAGCCTTGGCTACTTACCGTGAAGGCTTCTTCTGCTCAGAGGGACGAAGGACATCTGGCCCACCCAGACGTCCTATCAACTCGATTGGCAGTTAGCAGACAGTTCCTTAATGCTCTACACTACAGGGTCTCCTCCTAAACCCTGTGATAGTTGCACGTTCTTAGATAGTTGCACGTTCTTAGTTTCTGTCGTTATTCAGGTGGTTATCCTCCATCTTTAATATTTATGTTTACCTATCCAACTTGAAATGTATTTACTCGGAAAGTCTTTAAACTGAAAGGAGGGGCGTTTCCCTCAAGGGACAGGAAGTTGAGTTTTGAGTCCTGCCTCCCGGAGAACGAGGAACGGAAAACACCCATTCTACAGATGTCCTTCGTCCCTCTGAGCAGAAGAAGCCTTCACGGTAAGTAGCCAAGGCTCGTTATCGGCTAGTGATCAGTTGTAATATCAGGAGATCTCCAGCTAGCATGTGGAGGTTGGCAACCCTACCCACTGTGCATATAAAATATATATACCCAGGTAGATGTTTCTGTGCACATGGTGGAGTGCAGAGCTTTTCAAAACAATATTAAAACTTTAAAGGGGGATAAAAACCATGAAAAAGCAGGGTAGAAAGACGTTTGAGTGGCATTTCAGGCTACTACAGCAGGGGCTATAACGGGTGGAACAGGCGGTGGGATATGATGAGAGGGAAAACTGCAGTTGTGAGGGAACCAAGTGGTAAAGGTGGGAGGGAGGAAATTAAGTAGAAAAATGTGGCCGGGGAAGTGGGGACCAGTGTGTGTGTGTGGGGGGGAGGAGGGAGCTAAGCAAAGAAAACATCCTTTGCCCATGTGGGATATATACACTGTCTCCTGACTGGGAATGAAAACAGTTTTAGTCTTGCTGTTACTAAATACATCTCAAAAGCTTTGAAAATCCAAGCTAAAGCCATTTCATTAGCCTGGAATAACCAGGAAAGAGGTCTGATTACTGGCTTGGAGTCTTTATGGATTTTTATCTATTCTACTTTTAAACATGTGTATCTCTCTCTTTCCTTTTATTTTTTATAATGCTGGATCTTATGTTTGTGTGAATTTTAATCTTTCTTATACTGTCTGAAAACCAATGTGCTGTGCAGGCTTTTTGCATAAATGAATTCATGAATGAAATTAATGAAGCTAAAGGGGGGGGGAGGATGAGAAATGCAGAGACAGGATGGGGGGGGGGGAAGCAGAGGGAACAGAGTTTTCCTTTCCCAGGGAGTTATGGGTTCCCTTCTCATATAAACATATATTTGGGATTTATATCAGAGTATACCACAGTATGTATGCTTAGATCCTATATGATCACTAGTGATACATGACATGTAATATATTTTCTAATATATAATTAGTGATACAGTCTGGTGTGAGAACAAAAGTTATTAAAGTTAATACAGTAGTAGAATATTTTAATCCTAGAAGCTATGGTAATAAAAAACACAAACATTTCAAATGTATTACTAAAATGTCAATCACAGTTTGATATTACCCTTCCTTATAAGAGTGTGTGGCAAGTGTACACATTTCCTCCTTTCCCAATTTTATCCTCACCAAAAGACTGTGAGGTTATTTTGAGACATAATGATTTGCTCAGGGTTAACCACTGACTTTCATGGCTGAGTTGGGATTTGAATCTCTGTGTGTGTGTGTGTGTGTGTGTGTGTGTGTGTGTGTCTGTCTGTCTAGGAGATTTCTATGCTGCCTCAAATTGGTTTACCATCCTAATCCAGCACTCTAACCCAGTGATTCTTAATAGGAAACATATGGCCTCCAGGGAAGATCTTCAAATCTTATGGGGGATTCAGAATTGGGGAACATGGATTGTAAGGAACCCTCTTGCAATGTTTTATTTATTTATTTATTTATTATTATTATTTACTTTATTTAGATTATTTGTATCCTGTCCCTTCAGAATCTAATTCACAGTGGGTAGCCGTGTTAGTCTGTTTGTAGTAGTCAAAAAGGGCAAGAGTCCAGTAGCACCTTAAAGACTAACAAAAATATTTTCTGGTAGGGTATGAGCTTTCGTGAGCCACAGCTCACTTCTTCAGATACAGCTAGAATGACATTCTAGCTGTATCTGAAGAAGTGAGCTGTGGCTCACGAAAGCTCATACCCTACCAGAAAATATTTTTATTAGTCTTTAAGGTGCTACTGGACTCTTGCCCTTTTTGACTCCTTCAGAATCTGTTCACTGCAGCAAAATAACTGTTACAATGCAAATTTAGAACAGTATACAAATACAGTGCATTAAAAACAATTCAGTGAAATCCAACCCAGTTAATAAAACCATCCACTATAAATGTATAAACCAGCAGTCAATAGATAAAATGAGTACCATAAAACAAAAGAAAGGTAAAAGACATGACAGGCAGTAAATCTGCCCAGTAAAAGCTTCAGCAGGTTAAAAAGGCCAAGTTAAACCATTACAAAGATGGGAAAGAAATTAAAAGCCTGGATGAGTAAAAATGTCTCATCAGCCTGACATCTTAATAATAGTAGACACCAGGCAAGCTTTGAGGGGAGGGGAGTAGGTATTTCACAGATGGGATGCCACCACTGAGAAAGCCCTGCCTCTGGTCACCATCAGCCTCACTTCTGCAGCTGGGACCACAGTTGTAGATGAGGACCTTAACTGGTCAGCTAAACAATGTGAGAGAAGGCTCAGGAACCCCATTTCAAGCTGCTTCTGAGAGCCAGAAAAGGGGAATTTATTAAGTTTATTTAGTTAATTTGTATTCTACCTTTCAACTAACAGCCCATTCCTGAGATTGGGGGCCAAATGGACTTAGGAGGCAGTGTGACCCCTATGCCAGCGTCTGTGCCACTTGCCCCATGCAAACTGGCACGGACGCCAGTGTAAGGGCACTTACACCTGCCCCCCTGGACCAGGGTGGCAGCATGGCCTTCGGACACCAGTGCAGCCTCCCACCGGCGTTCTGCCAGTGCAAGTCCCCGTTCTGGTGTCCCAGGAGGCATTCCTGGGGCATTCCAAGTGTGGAGCTGCCATTAGGCAGCTTTCTAACACCTTTTAGCCCGGGAACACCCCCTTACGCTACAGTGTTGCCAGGCCACCTTTTTGGTGGCACAGCATCACTGTTTTCTATGGGGCTTTCCTCCCATTTTCTGATCTTATTTAAAAAATAGCCCTTTTTCCCCTCCCATTGTAGCTGTGAAACTTCTGTGGAGGCAACGTGGCGGCGCCTCAGCCATGCCGTTCCCAGCTGCTGTGGCTTTGAGGAATGGGCTGTTTAAGTCCCTAAAGTGATTCATAGTATAATACAATATGTATGTGCTGTCAAGTCAATACCAATTTATGGTGACCCCAGCAAGTGGCTTTCAACGTACGTAAAAAGCAGAGATGGTATGACATTGCCTTCCTTTGCAGAGTCTTGTTTTGTGGTCTCCCATCCAAGTACCGACACTGTTTAGCTTCCAAGATCTGCCAAGATCAGGCTATACTATTCCAATCCACATCCTCTACAATACAAATCAATAAATTACCAATAAAAATCAACATGAATCAGTGTCCCAGTGGTGCCTCACCCCATCACACCATTTGCTATTGCTCTAACTCAACAGCCCTCCAGAAGAGGCAGATTTTAAAACCTACTCAGAAAGACTTCAAGGAGGCAGCCATTCTCAATGCGTGAGGGAGGGAGCTTCAAAATCAGGTGGGCGAAAGGAGAAGAAGCAGAGTTGGTTTTTAAACCGTGCTTTTCTCTACCTCCAAGAAGTCTCAAAACAGCTAACAATCGCCTTCCCTTCCCCTCCCCACAACAGACACCTTGTGTGGTAGGTGGGGCTGAGTTCCAAGAGAACTGGCTAGCCCAAGGTCACCCAGCAGGCTTCATATGGAGGAGTGGGGAATCAAACCTGGTTCTCCAGTTTAGAGTCCGTCGCTCTTAACCACTACAGTATGCTGGCTATCTGAAAAAATCTTCCCCAGGATCCCCCCAGGTGAACCTCTGCTATGTCTGGTTTCTAGAGGAAGACCCGCTGGCCTGAACTCATTTCTTGGGTTGCTTGATATATGAGGAAGCAATCCTTTAGATGCTCTGGGCTTTAAGCATCTTGTATCAAGCCCACAAACAAACTGGAAGGTATAGCCTTGGTTTAAATGGCTATTCAAGCAATGCATGTAGACACATTTTGAACCAACTGAATTTTGGTCCAATTGAACTGTCTTCAAGGGCAGCCCCCACAAAGAGTATTATACTGCTCATTCTGCCCTGAGGATAAAATCCCAGATCCTACATTTCCTTTCCCACCAACCCTTTAAAATAGTGGCCACACTATTGTAGGAATCAAATCTAAAATTAGGGTGTTGTCTTGAGGCTATCATTGAATATATGCTTGTGATCTATGTATTTATCATAATATACCCATATAAAGTTGGTTGTCTTTACTATTGTTTTTGTCCTAATTTTTTACTTGGGGGAGCATTTGATGATGATGTGTTCATGTTGAGTGGTAAAGGATTAATGGTTAAGAACCACTGCTTTAACAACCACACTACACTCACTTTCTATTGTATCATTAGCAAAGTGCTTGAAACAAATGAATTCCATTAAGAACATGTGTCATATATCAGTTTGTCAGTTGGATATACAGTTTCTGTGGTTAAATCTACCTGGAAAGTAGTTTTAAAATTGAAAACAGAAAAGAATAAAGAACAATATAAAGAATCTAAAGAAGCGTGATGAGTGAAAAAATGGATGAAAGTAATAAAAAGCTAAATTGAAAATGACATGAATAAAATTTCTCTGAATATCCATAACCTAGTTTGTCATGAAAATTTGTGCAGGTTACTTGTGTAATTCAGTAGGTTACAATAGAGGTTGGTGTTGTCTTCATCAAATCCTATTTAGTGTTTGAATTGGTCTCCTTGCCATGTCATCGGACTGAGGAAATGATAGATTTGAGGCAGTGAGATCAAAGTAACCTTTCTTTTGTAAACATCTTGAAGTATCTGAAGTAACATAGGACATGATCTCTCACCATCTTTTCACATGGAGTTTGGGTGCTGACCTGCAGTGTTTTTCTCTGAGCTTCCTCTTTCATTTGTTGTCTTTCCATGTTTCCCTCATCTTTTCTCAGTGCCTTCTCAAACCATGTTTGATCCAAATTGAGAAAGCATGGAGAAACAAGGGGGGAACACAGAAAGACAACAAATGGAAAATGAGGAAGCTTAGAGAAAAATGGCTGCGGTTCAGTGCTCAAACTGTGGGGGGCATTTTTCACGGTAGATTTTGCTTCTGTTTTGCCACGGACTAAAAAAACACACGATTTAAATGTTTTTTTCATGGCCGCGATTTATCCCTGTCAATCTCGATGTAGTTTTGGTTTTTCATGGGAACAAAGCACGCTGTATTTGACAACGGTTTGCTTTCCCTTTTGCAGGAGGCCTCCCCTTCCAACAGGCTCATTGTTTATGCCTGCCTCCAGCTCTGCCCCAACTCAGCCCAGCAGATTACCTCGTGCGGTTCACCAGCCCCAGCGCAAAAAACAAGCACCAGTCCCTCTGGTCTCCTCCATTTTTCTTCCACCCTTGCTCTGTTCTGCTTTTGGTACAGTCAGATTCCAAATTGGGGGGGAGGCAAGGCAGCGCTTTCCTCAAAGCTTCCCTCTATTTTCTACAGGTGTGGAACCCATTGCCCTTTAATGATAGACAGGATTGGGGGGGGGGGCAGGAATTGCATCCATGTGCCCAGAGAAGTGTTTAGCTGAAAGTGGGAATGGTAGGGGGGGGAGAGGAAAGAAGGCCCCTGGCTTGCGCGCCAGCCATGATCCGGCCACAGTGCATCGAGAGAGAGGAGGGAGATAAGAGCAGGCTGGCCGCACCTCTTCAGAAGAGTGATGGGAAGGAGTTTTGCCTTGGGTTTTCCGCTCTCAGGATGCACATTTTTCCCATCCGATTTCTCAAAAATACTCCCTCCCCGCTGGGGTAGAGGGGCCAACAGCCCCATCCCTTGAACATCCCCCCACGAGTCCAGCTGCCCTAGACCGAGCTGCCACCACCGCCACCACCCCCAGCGCGCGAGGAGCACATGGCGTGGCCCCGCCGGTCTCCCCCTGGAGCCGTCCGTTCGACGTCCCCCTGGGCTTGGAGGTGTGGGCCCAGCTCCAAGGCCCATCCCGGGCAATGGGTGGGGAAGGCGTTCCGCCTGCCCGCCCACCAGCCTCCGGGACGGAGGCAGAGAAGTGCCAGGACTCCAGGCAGGCAGGCAGGCAGCAAAAACGGTATTCTTGTCCGAGCGCGAAACTCCCCCAGCCAATCACCGTTCTTGGGGAGGAGAAAGGAGACATCACAGGGAGGGACAACGGAACCGCAGCAAACATTTTTTCATGGGCATTCGAGCGACAAAACGCGCTTCTACTGGAAAGTACAGCTCAGAAGTGGTTTGGTTTGCCGCTGACATAACGCGGCTTTTATACCTCTATCAGGGAAAAGCCGGATCTGCAGTGAATAACCAAAATTCAGCGTCGAAACAGCAGCAAATCTCTGTGAAAAATTCCCCTGGGAAACTGCTGTAGGGAAAGACCCACAATATGTTCTGATATTCCATGCCTTGTAAGTGCCGATTTGCCATTTGATTTCTGAGTTGCTGTGTTCATAAGCAAGCATAATTCCATATATTTTGAATAGCTATAAAGAAACCTTGTATGTGACTTGAAGGCAAAACAGTAAAAATAAAATAAAGAAGCCAGATGAAAATAGTCATTCCTTTTAAATTCAGCCATTCTGTGTCCTTGACAAGCTCTTGTTGAATGTTAAGAAACATTTTTTGTTTGTTTTTATTTCTAAAGTTCTGACATCTGGTACATCTGAAGACTATACAGTCTTCAGTTTAAGCACATGCCTGGCTAATAAGCAACTCTTCTTCAAATTCCCACCAACGTTTTGTGGTTTGTTCCTATTGTCACTGTTTCTCTACTCAGTGGGAAAGAATTGGTGCCATTTTGTGTGTCCAAACAATATTGCCAAAGTTTTTTTAAAAAAAATTGAGCTGAGTTCTATTGTACAGTTGTTAAATATACCTGCTGCACATACTTCCAAATTATTTTCTGCAACAAACCTAGAGAATTGCATTTACTGGCAGCTACAGATTCTTTCACATTGTACTACTGGCGTGCAGGTGCATTGCTGGTAGGTGGTAGCTCCCTTACTGCCTAAATGCTGTGTCATGGATTGGGTCCTATTAATATTAACTGCTTGGTCCAATAATTATCTTAATGCTGTTTTACTGCTCCCATGTGCTTCAGATGTGCTACTTTGCTAGAGAGTAACCATTCCTAGAAACCTTTGTTGAAGTGCCTTGCTTTTCCCGACACTTGGTGTATCACCTGTGGTATCTATTTAAGCTACATTCTATTTAAGCTACATCAGATTAGAACCCCAGGAAGGGGGTGTTAATGTATATATTTCATTCAGTAATTTTGTATTTTCCTTTTTTTTCAGTTTTGTGTTTCTCATTCAATACCTATATAGAATTGTCTTCATCCTCTTGTCTTGTTCAGTCTGATATTTACCCCCTCAGGATGTTATCTTTATAACATGCAACACCATCAAGATTTTGTTGGACTATCCATCTGATTGACCGAAATCCACTACTGGCAAACAGTACTGTAAATGCTACTGCTCATGTTACTTTACTGGTGATTTCCTACTACAGTAGGCAATAGCAAATATTCTTTTAGAATTGCTTTGTTTATATCTCTTGAGTTCAGACTACTGATGAACAAATATTTCATTTCTTAAATTTTAACTTGATTGCAAATTGTGAGCAGTATCTGTGATCATTCCCAGAATGCTTGCTTTTTATGTAGTATTTTAGATTCGATTGAAAATATTCTGCACATGTATGTTTTTGCGTTGCTTTAGGAACTCTATGGGCCAGGGGAAGGCACTAATCCAGAATTAAGCCACATGGCCCAATTTACCTACATAAAAGAAACTAGGGAATTTAAAAAATGTGCTTTGTGTATGATGCATTTTCTGTAGCATTTGCTGGTTCTGCCCATTTTGCCCATAAGAATACATGGGAGGGAGTGGAAGAAGACAATTGATTATCAGGTGCCCTAACTAAATTGCAAACACTGGTCCTGTAATTTGTGTACAGGTGGTTTGTGAATAGGCGTAGATGTGATGCTGTCTATATAGCATGCGTCATGCTACCCTGTCCCATGATTCTGAACATGAGTCAACATTGTTTGCCAACTGGCTGCCTGCTGTGATGATAAATACCACCAGCTATATAGAAGAAACAGGCAGCACATCATCTCAAAATTTGTTTTGTTTTAAATAGTGCATGCTGCCCCTGAGGCATACGTGACTTTGCTAGCAATCCAGCACATTTTGGGCTGGTTGGCTCTTGCAGCTTAAATTTGCTTATCTTTGTCAAAAATAGGCATATAAAGTTGCTGTAACATTAGTGATGCCAGCCCTGCAGTTGCCAAGCTCATGTGATTTGCAGCTATTTCAGTCAGCATAAGGCTATCTTTGCTGTAAGAGTTTATTTCTACTTTTTAGGGTTGCCAAACTCCAGGTGCGCCCTGGAGCTGTCCCAGATTTACAGCTGGCCTCTGGATTACAGGGATCTGTTTTGCTGAAGAAAATGGCTGTTTTGGAGGGTGGACTCCATGGCATTATACCCTGCTAAGGTCCCTCCCCAAACTTCACTCTCTCCAGGCTGCACCTGGAGTTGGCAAACCTAATTTGCATTTAAGAAAATGAGTGAATTCACCACATTTCCAGCATTTTTTGTCTTCTACTGAATGGGAGTCCCTGCTATGGCTATGTCACATTGCCAGTAGGCCTCGTCCCTTCTTGAATCCCCCTGTGGTAATTCTTCTGGGACTTTTATTAGTTCCAGGGTTTCCTTTTCTCAGGAGCTGAGTTTTGTTTCAGTGTGCTTTATGCTTTAAGGTCATTTATTTTTCTTGCTGCTCTCAGTGGCTTTGAAGTCACTGTCAGCAGATAGGGTTGCCAGCTTAGGGTTGGGAAAAACCTGGATATTCTGGGGTGGTTCCTAGGAGGGCAGGATTTGAGGTGAGGAGGAACTTCAATGGGTATAATGCCTTGGTGTCCACCTTCCAAAGTGGCCATTTTCTCTTTCGCCTGGAGATCAGTTGTAATCCCAGAAGATCACCAGCCATCACCTGGAGATTGGCAACCCTAACATGGCTAATTGTTTGTGAAATTAGGATTCAGCATGAGATGCTACAACAAGAAGGGGGAGTTGTTCAAAATTAACCCCAACTCATACCCCCATACACACACCACTTGCATGAGTAAACTTTGAAAGGGGAAAATGGGCACAAAAAAGTAAGAAATACTTTCTCATTGCTGCAGCCCCCCTTTGGCATAGTATTCAGTAAAGTTCCTCAGCAGCAGCTTTACATAGGGCAGAGGAAATTACAGGGAGGAATAAAAGGCAGGGGAATATCAGCTTCTGCAAATTCCTTCCATTCATAGGTGCTTGGATTCAACCCATTAAATGTATGCTTTATTGTGTGTAACCCTTTCCTAGGTAGTCATAGCAATTCAGAATCCATCCTTTTACGTATGAAATTAGAGTTATTTTATTTTTTGAAATGTGCAGTTATTCTGAATATTATTTTGGTACCCGTTGTTCCATTCCAGAGAGATAGTTTTGCAGCCCTGTACAGTTGATTTGAAGTATCACTATCCAGGATCTTGGCTCCTCATTGTAAACCATGAACTCATAAGACCCAAACACAGAGGAAAAAAATGAGTGCAGTTTATCAGGTCCAGAGGCCCTCAGACTGGTTTACAATCCCATTACAGTATATGGTTTATTTATGTAATTGCAGAAAGAAAATAGACATTTTTCTTTCACTAAGAGCTGGCGTGAGATGGGATTGTGTGGGGAGTGGTTTGTTACAAATGTATAC
Source organism: Euleptes europaea (assembly GCF_029931775.1). Classification (NCBI taxonomy): domain Eukaryota; kingdom Metazoa; phylum Chordata; class Lepidosauria; order Squamata; family Sphaerodactylidae; genus Euleptes; species Euleptes europaea. The sequence goes on from NC_079319.1 coordinate 44,373,922, forward strand.
ATGGGCCATGTTGAATCCAGATTGTTTGTGAATGTTAAATAGAGCCAGGCCCAGTACAGGTCTTTGAAATTCTTCTACTATGAAAACTAGTATGACAGTTCAAGAATTACATGATCAATTCTTCCATAACAACTCCTTAATTTTCCTTCTACATACATGGAAGCTTGAAAAGCAGTTTGCAATGAGTAGGGTTGCCAACCTCCAGGTACTAGCTGGAGATCTCCTGCTATTACAACTGATCTCCAACCAATAGAGATCAGTGAGTAGGGTTGCCAACCTCCAGGTACTAGCTGGAGATCTGCTATTACAACTGATCTCCAGCCAATAGAGATCAGTTTACCTGGAGAAAATGGCCTTTTGGCAATTAGACTCTATGGCATTGACTCCCCTCCTTAAACCCTCTCCTCTCCTCCCTAAACCCTATCCACCCCAAAAATTTCCAGGTTTTTCCCAACCCAACCTATCAATGGAATATATGGAGGACAACAAAAAAGAAGCTGAAACTACTAGAGGGTGATCAAAAGCCCTTCGATGTAGCTAAACACAATTGCTAGGTTGTGGAATATGGGGAACCAGGTCACAGATCTAAAACATCTTTGAACAAAGGTGAGCGAAACTCTCATCAGGACAATCTCTTTGTGAAAAAATGATAGTACTTGCATTAAAATTAAAATGTACTGAAATCAGTGGAGAAATGTTACCATTTCCCTGGACACTTTGGGTTCACTACACAGAAACAGAAGAAAATAACATAATGGCACAAGGATCTAGAAAACTATGATTTGTGAATAAATCTGATTGCATTTCTCAGTGTTTGAATTAGTAGCTTGATTCTCTATGCTATAAAAAGTAACTCCTTGTAACTCACTCCTAGCACTTGAGCTTAGTATTCAGCAAATGTTTAGTTTGTGTACTGTCTTAATGTTTAATATACCAGCAATTAGGATTGTGCTTGCATTCCTGTAATTTTTAGTTCTTAACTTCCTAATTTATCCTCAAAATAACTTTGTTCCTGGGGGTGGGGCTGACATTAGTCAACTCCCTGAGCCCCTTTGCCCCAGGAACACCCACATCTGCCAACAGGAACTTACACCAGCAAAAATGGTGGCGCAGCCATGGGGGTTGGGGAAGCGTCCCTGTCAGGTTGCTGGCTGCAGTACAGCAAGCTGCTCAGGAGACAGCTTGGCTGCATCATGGCTGTGCTGTCCCCAGATGCGGTGAAACCCTCCCCTCTCGATTGCACTGCCCAGGTGCAAGAGCAACATTTATGTTTCCATGCAAGGTGGTGGTGTTTGATTTTTTGTTGACCATGTATACCATGATGGAGAATTATAATGGATGAGAGACTTATAGGCTGTTACTGCACTAGGTATTCCCAGCGATGTATCAAGAGTTTGGAAATGTTATAAAAAACATCGCTTTAAAAGGGTTTTTGGATGCCACGGCTAAAAAATGGTTGGAAGACGTCTTCACAGCTAAAGAGGCCAAACAAAGTGTGAACAGTATTTTTTATAACAGTTTCAAACTCTTAATACATTGGTGGGAATACATAGAAAGTGCGAACAGTATTTGTTATAACATTTTCAAACTCTTAATTCATCGCTGGGAATACAAAATGCGGTAACACCCAACGACTGTAATATCTGATTCATGAAAGCTACTTTTCACAGCCAAGCTTGCCCTTGCTAATTGTAGTAAACATGGTCTTTTTAAGCATGCCATTGAGGCAAGTCTGTCAAGAGACAGGCTTATCACCTTCTTTTTTTGCTGACTCGGTGAATTGTCCTTAAGAAGAAAGGAGATCAAATGATTTCCAAACCAGTGTCTCACCATCTCAGTGTGATTGCTAAAGATCACTTGTAATTAAGAGAATACGATAGCTTTTGTTCTAAAGATAGGAATTGAAATCAAAAGGACAGTGCACTTTCAAGCTATTTACTATGGAATAATCTCTCAGTAGGAAGTTTTATTCCAACAAGAATGGCTTCCAGATTAGCTGAAAAACCAATTGCTTTGTACAAGGTCACCCAGAGGCCTTGTATGGCATTGTGCAGCTGAATCTAAATAATCTTGTAGCCCATCTGGTGCTACAAAAACAACTTCCCAAGCATTAGAGAGTAAGTAGATGTGTTCAAGGACCACTTCCCCAGCTTTTCATAGTAGTGGTTACCTGTGGAGTAAGGGGTAGGATTTGTTCCATAATGCTTAATTATCTAAAGAAGCATGGGCGTATACACGTTGAAAGATCTTGCAGGAAACAAGGAAGAAATCCCTGATGAAGAAGATTACTTATAATTATTAACTGGGATTATACTAGGCATCTGACTCTTGCTTATATAATGCAAATCCATCTCATTTTGATTCTTTTGTAACATTGCCTGTGGTTGCAAAGATGTAGGTCCGTAAAGTTTAAACAAATGATAAAACATGCTTTATATGAGACCATAAAGTCTTTTTAACACATTGCCTTTCTTGGAGCTTTTGGGCATGGGGATGGGGTAGTGGTGGGGCTTCCTTTAAGCAAGATAATATAACATTTATGCTTAAAGTTGTTCTTTAAATATTTTGCAGAAAGGACTCAGTGCACAATAAAGATCCATATTAAGATCTTTGAATTAAAACTTGGCATATACATTAAGCAAAAAAATGTAAACCAAATATTTTTACTATGTGATTGAGTGTGCTTATCAAAGTGTTTATGAAAAACTCCTTACTTTTTTACAGCTTAGAATCTGGTTTCTTTGCATTTGAATGGCACTGTATTATTTTCCCCATGTACAGTCTTTCAAGATGACAGTTTACTATTATAAAACAAAATAGAGATTCATTAAGGTTAACATTTTCTCATTTTAGATTCTCTTTGAGTTCAATGGGACTTACTCCCTAGTAATTGTATTTAGGATTACATCTTAAATTCTTAAAATGTTCTAGTTGAACAAAAGGGAAGTGGAATGAAGAAAGGAATTTGTAGTACTTAGCCTCCCTCACTGTATAGCTTTACTATACCTTATGCTGCGGCTTATGAAATAGATTGCCATACAAGGATAACAACTCAGTTCTTCTATTCATATGTGGAGAGATGATTGCAGTGAGGCACCCTTAGAAGTTAAATACACCTCTCCTGTCCCTCAACAAGTTGCTTTGCACAAAGGAGTACTATTATCTTACCAAGTGTAAAGGAAGGATCTGTCTTTACATGTATGGTGAATAAGACTGGGGGTTCACCGGGCCTAGCTGTTGTCAACTGGGTGCTCTATGAAACAGCAGTTTTCAGAAAATGAGTAGGGAATGCAGAGGGTCAATTCCATCTCACTTATAGGGTTGCCAACCTCCAGATGGTGGCTGGAGATCTCCTAGGATCTACCTTTTATATACCTCCCATATTCAACTATATTATTTTCTTCATTTATACCCCACCTTTCTCCACAGTGGGGACCAAAGCAGCTTACATTATTCTCTCCTCTTCCTCTTTCTCCTGAGAACAACCCTGTGATGTAGATAGGGTTGCCAGGCCCCCCTGGCCACTGGTAGAGGGTGGGGGAGTAGGGTTGCCTGATGGGGGTGGGTGCGGGGGTGTAGGGTTGTCTGGAGATTACATGATTCCCAGGTTCCACCAGGAGACTGGCTTCCCTAGAGGTAGGTTAGGCTGAAAGTATGTTACTGGCCCCAAATCACCCAGTGAGTTTCCACAGCAAGAGGGGAATTTCAACCAGGTAGGTTTGCCAGGTCCCTCTTTGCAAGCGGCAGGAGATTTTGGGGGGGGGCGGAGCCTGAAGAGGGCGGGGTTTGGGGAGGGGAGGGACTTCAATGCCATAGAGTTCAATTGCCAAAGCGGCCATTTTTCTCCAGGTGAACTGGTCTCTATCGGCTGGAGATCAGTTGAATTAGCAGGAGATCTCCTGCTACTACCTGGCAGTTGGCAACCCTAGAACCAGGGTTCTCCCAGACCCTACTCTGAAACTCTAACCACTACATCACACTGGTTTGTACTGGGCAGCTGTTGTTGAACAGTTGCAAGCAGCCAGGCTTGGTGAGTCATGCAGTCGGGTGATATCAAGTCACCCAGTGAGTTCTCCCTCAGAAGCCAAAACAAGCCCTCTTCCCCTGCCTTTTACTCACAGAAAATGAAGCATGGGATGCTTTTGTTGCCTAGCAACAGACACTAATGTAATACATTTTTTAAAGCTACCAGCGCTCCTATATTAACATTTTGTTAATATTTTAGTGTTTTATTGCTAAATAGCACCAGAAAAAAAAAAGCTGCAGCTACCTAGTGGAGCCTTCCCGCCCCTTGGCTGCTGCTGCATTGGTTCTCCTTCTCCTCCTGCTGCCTCCCAGACCCTTGCCTCCTCATGTTGCTCCTCTCCCTGGCTTGTGCTGCTCACCGTTGTTGGGTCTCATCTCACTCTGAGAGAGGAGGCAGGCAGGAAAGGAAAGGAAAATCAAAAACTAGCGACACTTGCTTGAATCTGAAAAGCCGCCAGGAAAAGTTTCAGCAGTGAGTGTTAAGATCTGGGAATGGATATTGGGGTCGGGGGGCAAAGAGAAAAAGACGAAGGTTGCCCCCTCCTGAAATAAAACATGTCTACGATTTTCCTTTCTTTGTGCATCTCTGTTTTGTTTTTGCCTTTTAAAAAAATTCTCTCCCAAAGTCTTCTTTCCATGGCTATTGTGTTTTAAAAATCAAATGCAAAAATCACACGTGGGGCTGACTGGAGCTGGTGATGTATTTTTAAAAAATTTACAGCCAAATATATAGTAGTCTTTTTTTGGGGGGGGGCGGGGAGACTCTGGTGTTCCGCATTTTTGCTGGTGATTTCTTCATTTTAGAAATTTACTCCTGGAAATTCTTTTGGGCTATAAGTCCCCATGCACAGGGTTTTGATAATTCGGATAAGAAAACTGCATTAGAAAGCAGCAAGCCTAGTGCAAATTTCCCCTGCATAAATGGCCACAGACTCAGAGAGTATGGCCCTGTTGATTCTCCTAGCTATCTCATCAGCTGTGACACTATCAACTCTTGTATTCTTTTAGAACAGGTGGGTGATCTGGGAGTTGGAGTTCCACTTCTATCCTGCCAGGAAGATTCAGTTGTTGGTCATCTGGGTAGGAGCTCCCTTATGGGGCCTCCAGGAATCTGTGCTGTAGCCCATGCTTTTATGAAGCTGCTGAGGTTGTTTGACTAGAACTGTAGAGCGAGTTGTCATTAATATGCAGTTGACAGTCAGCTCTGTTTCTCCTCTTCATCTGAACCAGGTGAAATGGTTTCATTCCTGAGCTTTTGTTTGAAGTAAGTGATAGAGTAGATGGGTATATTTAAGGTACCAGTGATTACACTTAAAACCCTCTATGGCTTTGGCCAGAGATATTTCAAGGAACACCTTTCCCATATATTTCTCACCACTCACTATATTCTGCTGGGAACTATTTGCTCGTGATTCAGTCTCACTTCAGGAGGTTGTCTACCACTAAGTAGATGTCTCATAGCAATAAAATAGTTGCCCAGTGGAATTCATTTGACTCATCATTTCTCTAACTTTAAAGACTCATTTGTTTACTTGAACTTTTATGTAAAATATATGTTGCCTGTTGATTATAGACTACTGGATGTAGATTTGTTTTACTTTTCATTTAAATTTTTTAAATTATTTTCTTTATTATGTTATAGTACTGTAACTCACTTTGAGAACACATAGTGAGTTAACATTTTTAAAATAAACAACAAGCATGTCTGGCCATTTCATAGCAAAGAAAGGAACTTCCTCACTTCATTTTATTGTGGCCACATGGCACATGAGCTTCTTGAAGCAGGGAAAAGGACTTTACTTCAATAGAGTGGTCAGCCTTACCCATACAAAAATATATATGTACACGATAGAACTGAAACCTCCATTGAATTAAAAAGATATGCTTTGTGTAAATCGGAGCTCTGCCTGCGCATGAAGCCTTCTATATTTGCAAGAGGGGTTTGTGAATTTAGGCTGATGTTTAAATGGTTACTAAAACAAAATTTCTAAATATATTTCTGAATGTGCAATAATTTTTCATACAGTTGTATTTAATGTGTGTATAATATTTTTTTCCACAGAAGTATTTCCAAGAGATTCCAATTTAAAAGACAAGTTTATAAAACACTTTACAGGTAAGAACAGTTTTTATAATAAACACACACACACACACACACACACATATATAACATTTCTCCTGATGTTGCATATGTGTTTGTTTCCCTCCCAGTGAATAGGGCAAATGCAGCAAATTATGACCTGTTTACGGTACCCAAGGAGCAGTGGGACCTTCTAGGGAAAGGAGGGAATCATAAGTTTTATGCCAAAGCCTAAACTCATCAGTTGGAACTGACTGCATCTGTTGAAACTTTTTAGACATCTTCTGATGGTTGTCTGTTTCTAGATTAGACAAAACATCTTGGCATAGTCAGTGTGCAAAAACCAATTATAACAGTAGGCAGCCGTGTCAATATATCCAATTGTCACTATGGCCCCATCTGTGGATACTTAAATCTGTGAATCAGGGCCATGTAGAGTGAAGGGGCTGTTTTCAACAAACTTGGGGACCCACCCCCAGATTAGCAGAAAAATGTAGAAAGTTTTTTTTTAATGAAGGGGATTAAAATTCCCCTAAAACAGAGGAATACATTGTCTGTACAAGGTTACTATTAACAGAAGAGAAGAGGAGCCTTTGAGCCATGAGGTGGCTCATGAATGCCTCTCCTCTGGAGACCTATGGGTGGGAGGAAGAGTGAAAGCCATCTCCCAAGTTACAGTGCTGTGGGTAGGAAGGACCAGGAGCTTCTGCCGCCACCACCACCCCACTTCAGGCAGCAGACAGGCAAGTGTGGAGGTGAGGCATCAGAGGAAGGACTCACCAATGCCGCTGCCACCCACTAAGCCAATGAGGGACAGCAATGTAGTCAGGAAGATGAGGAAAGAGCCACCAACCTTGGCATACCTTGCCAGGAGTCAGTAAGAGGGTGGGCAAGTTGGGCAGGTGGAAAGAGGAGGGAGACAGTTGCAGGGACATTGCTGGCAGACAGGCTGCCCAGCAGGTACAATTCCCCACTGAGCCATGAAGTTCACTAAGTGATATTCTACCTTAAATCACTGTACCACAGCCAAACTGGTTGTTGTGAGCATAAATAGAAGGTAAGGAACCATGATTGCCACTCTTTGCTCCTAGAGAGAAGGTTATGATAAAAGTCCAATAAATAAATAGCTATATTTTAGTACAGAGTGAGATGCATATTTATAAAACATACTTAAAGCAGATATGGACCATCAACAAGAAAGAATATTTTAATCACATGTGTTACTTCACAGCTGCATTAGAAACATAGTAAAACTTCTTGGTTTTGTTTAAACAGGTCCAGTCACATTTTCAGCTGAATGTAGCAAGCATTTCCATCGGCTGTATCACAATACACGGGACTGCTCAACCCCAGCCTGTAAGTTATAGTTAAAACTGCATAGTTTTGTTTAACATCCTGATTGTGTATCTGTTTTTACAGAGATGGGCAGGTTCTTTTTAGCACTGGCCATTTTTCATAGCCCTTCTTAAAAACAAGTGCCTACTGCCATTTCCAGGTGTCACTCCCTCCCCTGAAATTTTGCTGTGCTGCAGAGTATTAAGCGTACTGTATCAGTGGATGGACACAGGGTCTTATTCCAAGACACTGAAAGACTGGACAATTCTACCAACTATTTTGTCAGATTGCACAGAGAAGCCATTGAAATTCATAAACATCAGCACAACTTTAACAGAAAAGAAGAGAGTTTAAGAATGAATAAGGCTTGGCTTCCTGTCTTGAAAACCACCAGACTAACAAAGACTACAGTCAACAATAGTCATGCAGATTAGCCTTGGATTTCACACATTAACAGATCACTTCAGGATACAATGGTTCCATATTAACATATCACACCCTCATTAGCACATTATCTTGATACTTACAGGACAATGGTTAGCACATTACCTTTGTTACTTTTTGCAGGACAATGATTCAGCTCAAACCCAACCCCTTTCTGACTATATATTACTCTCCCTACACACTTGACACTGAGAGACACTGTCCTTCAGTGTTACTTCTCTGAAGATGCCTGCCACAGCTGCTGGCGAAACGTCAGGAAAGAAAATACCAAGACCACGGTTACACAGCCCGGATAACCTACAAGAACCAACTCACGGAAGTTGTTATAGTCCTTTGTGAGGCTAAAGTGCTTCAGGCTCTTTCTCATAAGGTGTTGGTTTTCCTCAGCTGTATAAACATGACAAGGCATCAGGACCACAATGCAGTACATATTACTGAGGTGTAAGCATCCCTAAGTATGGCAAGATTCTGATTAAGAAATATGAGAGTGAGAATCTCCTTGACAGAAAATAAAATAGGAAGGAAAACTGAGCAAATAGTCATTCTTTAACTTTTCATTTACCATACATGATCTTAATGTTTCCAGTGTGGTGTAGTGCTTAAGGGCGGTGGACTCTAATCTGGAGAACCAGGTTTGATTCCCTGCTCCTCCAGGGATTAGATTCTTCACTCCTTCATGCTAAACCTGCTGGGTGACCTTGGGCTAGTCACAGTTCTCTAAGCCCCATCTCTCTCTGAGCCCATCTACCTCACAAGGTGTCTGTTGTGGGAAGAGGAAGGGAAGGTGATTGCAAGCCACTTTGAGACTCCTTTAAAAAAGTAGAGAAAAGCAAGGTATAAAAACCAACTCTGCTTCTAAATAAAATATTACAAACCATTGTGATGTCACCTATCAATGGGCCTTGCACTGAATCCAGAAGTGTTTCCAACTAAGTAAGTTTCAAGGTTATCTAGGGCTTTGCATGGTATAGTGGTTAAGATGGAATCGAATCTGGAGAACTGGGTTTTATTTTCCACTTCTCCACATGAAGCCTGCTGGGTGACCTTAGGCTAGTCACAGTTCCCTCAGAACTCTCTCAGCCCCACCTACCTCACAAGGAGTCTGTTGTGGGAAGAGCAAGGGAAGGAGATTGTAAGCCAGTTTGGTTCTCCTTTTAAAAAGGTAGAGAAAGTCAGCATATAAAAACCAACTCCTTCTTCTTCTTCTTCTTCCTTCAGCCACTGTAAACTGTGTTAGTATTCATTGCAGATGGATATTGTTCAGATCTTGAACTCTGTAAATAGTTAAGATGCCAATTATTTTGCTTTATTGCATTACTTTTGCGTATAGTGTTAATTCCTGAATGTTTTATTCCTAGCCTTCAATACTGCAGCAACAATGTCTGTAATCTATGGGCTGGATCCAAAGAACCACAGCTATTAGCACTATTTCACAACTGCTTACAAAAGAGCTTGTTCATGATCTCATACGGTTGTGTAATATGATTATGTAGCACTCCATGCTTCTGCTTGTCAAAGAGGCTGTGAAAGCTCTTGTGTAAACCGAGGACCATTTCTTTCTTTTTTTTTAAATGTAGTTTCACTTTTATTGGCAGTGTTCTAGCATGAGCTGTAAAATGGCCATTAGGTAACAGACCCTTCTCCTGTAGAAGGGCACTTTTAGATCTAAACCTATGCAATAAATAAGAGCTAAAATAAGATATTATTGCAATCTGACTATTTTTGAAAGTATTGATATTTTGCTGGTGGTGACAAATGAAACCAGATTTTTATTCTGGACAGTATTCTTGGTTCAATAATAATTAATGCTTATTCTATTTTGTGGTTTTAAAAAGATTACAAAAGGTGCGCGAGGTTGCTGACGAGGTTAGCAATGAGCCCACTGTGTACACAGCCATAGGAGGCCTGCTATGTAAGTATTATTTGTGGGGGTCTCCCTCCTCATAATCTAATTCCTGACCTTGCATTTTCCTCCAGTATTGATTCCAGAATGTTTCTTATTTAATGACTAGATTCTTCCTCATACCAGAGATTAAAACCGTGCATGTTTCTCTTAGTTTGTAAACTTAGTGGAGTTTTTTTTCCTGACCAGGACCATTGCTTGGTCATTGAGTTCATAATTTGCGGTGTCAGTCCTCAACTTCTCAAGTCGGGAAAGACTTCTGCCCAAGAGTTTAGAGCTTTGCTGCTGGTCAGAGTAGATAATATTGAAGTATTCAGACCAGTGGTCTAACTTAGTACTAGGAAGCTTCATAAGTAATTCAACTGATCTGGGATGTGTTGTATGAGTATAGGAGAGTGTAGTTTTTGCTTTCTGCTATATCTCAAGAAAATACACACTCCCCCACTGACTGATCAGTCGTGTGCAGTTCGAAGGAAGCAAAGCATAGAATCTGGTTATAAGTGTATAGATCCAATGCATGGAGGTCAGTCATGCTATTTCTGAGACTATGCCTTGCCCCTTATGCTGTAACGCTGGTAATGGGGAAGATTCTGCCTCCTCCTTTCCCTGGGACTGACAGATACCCTAAAGTTGCAGTGTGCTTCCATTGTTCAATGCTGATATAGTAGCTTTCACTTTTACCTTGCAAAGTCATATGGACCATCCCTGTAGATTTGTGCAGCGGCAAATCTTCACAGTCCTAACAGTGCAATCCTAAAAAGATTTGTTCCATTCTAAGTTTAGACTAGAGTAAGTGCACAGTATTGCACTGTCAGTGTCTGTTTTTAAATCTCCTGTCCTTGGGGAGGAAGCAATTAGTATGACCTTGTTAGCACTGTACAATGGAAAACAATATATTTCTATGGCAGCTGCATGACATGGTGGTAGTGGGTAGTGAGGGGCAAGAGATGAGAAAAGGCAGAGCACAGCAAATGTGAAAAATGTGTGGCTCTGGTCTTCCGTGCCTCATCTTATACTCATGGTCTGATGCTGTTTTGAAAGTGACCATAGCCTTTCAAACTTCATTTTAAAAAGTTTGCTTCAAGAGGCTGAAGCATTTTTGCACCCCATTAGTTCTGTCAGACACTTGTTCATGGCCTTCTTCTGCATCCATTTCAGGACCATGGAGAAGTCTGTTGTTGCCATAGATGGGCATAGTCTCAGTTAAAGAAACAGTTTAAGCTGCACAAAAGATTGTAACCAAAATTTTAAGAACAAGACACCATTTTGTCTTAAGAAATATTTTGGACATGGTTATATTATGGTAATTGTTTGTTAAATGAACAAAAGCTGGCAGGAAATACTTGAATGGCATCTGAGATGTATATGCAGAAGGTGTTTTCATAAAAATTCTAAAACTTCTTAAATAGCCTAGTTTGTGGGATATTTTCAGATAGTAATATTATCCATTCCCCCAAAACTAGACCTTATGAAACTTTTGGCTCCAGTCCAAATGTAGTTGTATGTAAAACATAATGAAATCAGTGAATCAAGGTAATCTTGTGTAACTTCAGTGAGTTTGAAGCACTGTGTGTTGTTTTTTTAATTGGAGCAAAATATCTAAAATGGCTGCTACTATTTTGCTACTGTTTTGTGTACAATATGTTATTTGTGTATTGGATTTTATATTTCTGATTTTAATATTTGACTTTTGGTAAGCTTTCTTGCATTTTGGGGGGTAAATAAAATAAAATGTTTTAAAATAAATAAATGGAAAATTTGGGTTTAAAAAACTGTCAGTAAATCATAAGCTATAGATAACTTTGGTCTGTATTGACAGTATCATGATTCAATGGGGGGGGGGAAAGGATTCAAGAACGATGACTCTAACAAAACAGTGATGTGTGAATTGATCTTTCAGCCTTTCCTGCTAAGACAGAACTCTGGTTTGCCAAGAAAGTGCCTTGAAATCTACCCCAAGACAACAGAGAAGATATCTTTTTGATTTACAGCATTTTTTTGGTTACTAGATGGGTTTTATTTTCATATATGTTGGACATTCCATATTTGTCTGAATGGAACTTATTTTATTTGAATGTGTAAATATGTTGCCTATAGCACAAATTCGCCAATTTATTTAAATAAGTTGTATATAAAGACTACTAATAATATACTAATTAAATATTATAACCGTATGCAGGGAGTTGGTTAGTGTTCTCTTGTTTTGTTGTATGTACACCAGTTTGCTCAGGCTCTTACTTTCATTATTTGCACTAACTTGAAATGCAGAAATCTCTGTAACTGAAATCTGAATAAGCTGCAAGTGGGATGTTTTACTTTCAGTGGAAAATATTTTATATTATGAAGCTTTGGTAATATATATATATATGCCTACACAGTATATATATTGTCGAAGGCTTTCACAATCAGAGTTCATTGGTTCTTGTAGGTTATCCGGGCTGTGTGACCATGGAAAGGAAAAAAAATACCAAGACCACAGTCACACAGCCCGGATAACCTACAAGAACCAGTAAATATATTATTGCACATCGGAACAAAATGTTCAGAAATGCATATTGCTTTGGGGAACATTTGTAATGTTGTTCTGATTTATCATCAGTTACATTTGTACTGGCACTTAAGGAAGGAGTCGCAAATAATGTAAATATAAAAGACTGGAAGACTGCAATGCAGTCTGGGTGGAATAAAGACTATAAATACAACTACATTATCATTTACTTTTCTTGAAACTTGGAATGGATTTGGGATGATGAGTGTGCTTTAGTTGTGTGGACAAGAGTAAAGCATGCATCTGTAGCATACAGTTAACCAACTGCAAAGTATATAGAGGTCATTCTTGGGGGCAAGTCCACAAAGCAGCTGCTTGTGGTTGTGTTCTTCAGTGCTAAGGAAAAGGTAGGCACCTTTTCTTCTAAGGTGTTTCTGCGCTAAAATGGTGAACCAGTTGTGCATGGCCCAGGCAAATAAGTTGTATATAAGGGCAGTTGCCCTTGATAACTGTGTGAACTGCAGATGTGAACCATTAGTGCAAATTAAAATGAAACCAATACCTAACTTCACTTTGACTCAGGTTTGTGATGATTGCACGGAATGCCAAACTTGGATAAAAAAAGAGAGGAGAAATTCACACATGACAGGAGGAAGGCAGAAAGATGTGGTTTCATGGCCTAATCTTGGTCCATAAACTCCACATGCTCATCCCTTGAATATATTTGGATGTACATATTTTACACCTTGGTCCTAAACATGTTTGTTTAGAAGTAAGTCCTATTAATTTCAACAATACTTGCTTAGCCTTGAAGCCTTGAAGATTAGAGTTGAAATGTAAAAAAGGAAGCAGAGGCCAGGCCACAGGAGATGAAAATTTTCCTTGAGGAACAGGAACATGCAGAGTGTTTGTGCATTTACAACTTCCAGAAATGAAAACTAGGGACTGTTAAGAAGAATTTGCCATTTATCTGGGTTTATTTTTTTCTGTGCCATGTTATTTCTGTTAAACAACACATCCATTTCCACTTCTACAGTTTCTTTCATTTGATGAATTATTTCTGACATAATGGCAAAATCAACAGAAGTTGCAATGAGTCATCACATTATTCCAAAATACCCTTTAGGCTCTTGTTGAATCAAACTACAATTTGGCAATCAGGTGGACTTATTGCCATCTGTACTAAAGATTGTAGGAGCCCTCCTGGGGATGGAAGGAAGCAAAATGGATATTTGATGTGTAGGACCACACTATACTTTTGCATAGAAACTTAGCAGAAACTAGAATGTATGCACCCATCTGCTCAAAACTGTGGTTTGACAACTTCTATTGCATGCTCAATGTAGTTTGTTCTTACACAGTTTTATATTGGTAAATATCTAGTTTAAATTTATTTTAAATATTGTTCACAGTGGGTAGCCGTGTTAGTCTGTTTGCAGTAGTCAAAAAGGGCAGTCCAGTAGCACCTTAAAGACTAACAAAAATATTTTCTGGTAGGGTATGAGCTTTCGTGAGCCACAGCTCACTTCTTCAGATACAGCTAGAATGTGAATCCATCGGTCTTTAAGTAGAGGAACAGTATGTAAATGTGAATAGAAGGCTTGATGGGATTAGGTGGGATATGCAGAAGAGTCTGTGATGTCCAGGGGAGAGATGGGTGTGGAGAAATCAGCATTGGTAATGGGCCATGAATGCAAGGTCTTTATTCAGCCCAGGTAAATGCATTGACTTTAGTTTGAATATCAACTGTAATTCAGCAGTTTCTCTTTCCAATCTCCCTTTAAAATTCCTTTGTAAGAGAACTGCTACTCTTAAATCTGCAACAGAATGTCCTGGAAGGTTGAAATGTTCACCCACTGGTTTTTGAATATTGTGGTTTCTGATGTCAGACTTATGTCCATTTAATCTTTGTCTAAGAGACTGACCTGTTTGTCCAATGTAGATTGTGGAAGGGCAGCTGGCTCAAGGTTGACTCAGCCTTCCAAGGTCGGTAAAATGAGGACCCAGCTTGCTGGGGATAAAGGGAAGATGACTGGGGAAGACAATGGCAAACCACCCCGTAAACATAGTCTGCCTAGCAAACGTCGGGATATGATGTCACCCCATGGGTCAGGAATGACCTAGTGCTTGCACAGGGGACCTTTACCTTATTGTATTTCAATCACATCATGGCAGAGACAAGAGTCACTGGAGAAGATAATAACTCTAGGAAAAGTTGAAGGCAGTAGGAAAAGTGGAAGATCCAACATGAGAGGGATTGACTTAAGAAAGTCAGCCATGGCCTTCAGTTTGCAAGACCTGAATGAGGCTGCTTTCCCTCCTCATATATTTTCCCCATGCTTTCTGAAAAGCACCAGGCTTGCAGTAGAGGAAAAATGACACCTGAGGCTCAGTCTGTGAGTTGTTTTTACATTGTTGGCAAAAACAATGTAGGGAATTAGGCTTTTTAATTTCTCCTGACTCATTGTTCTAAAGAAATAGAACTGTTGAAACACCTATCTAGACTCAAAGCCATCTCACAGAACTGGAATTTACTAAGAACATAAGTCAGATGTCCTGACAGGTGCTCCACATATTCCACCCCCACACACATACATGGTAAACTTGGAAAAGTAAAGAAATATGGACCGGGAAGCTGGCAGACAAGAGACCTTGCAACAGTGGGACATGACCCTCCCTCCTGATGAGTCTTTCCTAGTGTTGGGGGATTCTTGGGCCTGAAAAGTCTCCCAATACAACCCATTGCAACACAGATAATCAGGTTTCAGTTAACTTCAAGTCATTTCTCATCTTTAAATCATCTTAATGATTTGCCATGTTTTTGACAAATCCATAAAAAGAGACAGAGGGTGAGCTAATTGAGCAAAAAAGCACTCAGGTATGGTAGTAAGACTAAGTAAAGTATCCTTTGAGGGTTCAAGATAACAGTCAGCAAAGACAATTCTGACTATTTCCAATAGCAAGAACAAGGGTTCTTGAGCCCCCTACAAGTATAAAAATATTTTCTTACCATATGCAATTCCTCTTCACCTATGAAGTACCTGTTTCAAGCTGTTTCTGTTTTAAATCAAATGAATAAATATTCCAATTTTTACCAGCTGTGTTTACACTTAGATCAAGGTCCACACCATGATTTGGATCTTGTACAGCCGCAGGGCACAAGGGAAACCACAACTGATTGATTTTCACAAGACACTTTCCAAGAAATGTTCAGCAGACATAGGAATTTAAAGAGGTGGATGTCTCTCACCAAATAATGCTAGCAAGAAACAATGTGCCTGGTCAATCAGATCAGATTTATTACAAAATATTCCCGTTAAATTAAGCTATTTTCAGAGTCTGTGGATTGTGGGCTTGATTATTTACTAATATGCTCTGTTTTGGCATCAAAGTGCCCCTAAAGTAGATTACAAAAACCAGGCATGCTAGATAAACCCATGATAAAGCACAATACAGTATAGGACAAGAATAATTAATACAAAATATACAGAAAGCAGCAATAGGGTGAAACCAATCAGGAATCCAAACAAAAAATCTCATTCAAATTTACTTAACTGCTAATGATTTTTCTCATGTCTGGATGTACAACAAGATAATTTTCCTAAAGGGCACAGCATTCTTCTATAAATATCTCCTGTCCTGGCCACTCCATTCCTTCCACGTCTGTGCTCAGTTGACTGCACACAGACTTACTGAGTTCAGGAATAGGGTATAGAGCAATGTGCATGGTTTACATTAATTCAGGCAGCCATGAGGTCTTCTTCCCATGCTGACAAGTTTGTTTAAATGTTGAAGTCATACAAAATCTTATCACATCATCCTCAGTCAGCAGGATACTCCGACAGATCATCACTTCTAAAAACCTTGCGCAGCATCCTTCATTTCTATTTCTCTGATGTTATGCACCATTACTGTAGTGTGCCAGACAACATGTTTTTGTTATACAAAAGTATTTCACAGCAACCACAGGCAAGGCTAGCCCTACCAAGCTAGGCCATGTATAGCTGGCTCTCTTACATATTGACAGGAAACTCTTCTGCCACTGGGGCTAGGCTAGCTGGCCTAAATGTGCTGTTTCTGACATCTACCATGCTTCTTTGTACAAAACAATTTAAAACTTCTAGTATTTAGTAGTTCATGCCCTAAATACGATCAGTCATAACTTGTTATGTGGCGCCAGTACTGAAGAAAGACCTTGATTATTTTGTGGCAGTCTTCTTAAAAATTAGAACGATATGTGACGCTGCAGAGGAAAAGTCCACCAGCTGTTAGAACATGTTGTTTGTGGTTCTTAACTAATGAAGCAAAGCCCTACATTAGTTCAGAGTGTCCATTCTTGTAAGCGTTGGAACATGTTGTTGCCCTGCTTCCCGGATGGAACACATGACACACAAACTTGGGTTTAACAAAGCCACAACTTCATTGGAAGAACCGCAGCTTAGCCCAAACAAATTGATGCCATGTTACACAATTACAGCAAAGAGAGACCAGAGGCTGCTTCTCTTGTGCTGTCAGAAAAAAATGGTCATAAATTCATTAGAATGTAGCTGCCTGGCAGTTGGGACCCATCTGCTGTAAGCCACATTATGGTTCTCATTGACCATCCACTATGCTTGGGGGAAGGTAGGAGTGGTGTGACACTAGGGTTGCCAGCTTCCAGGTGGGACTAGGGAGTCCCCCGGAATTGCAGCTCATCTCCACACTACAGAGATCAGTTCCCATGGAGAAAATGAATGCTTTGGAGAGAGGACTCTATGGCATTCTACCCCATTGAGGTCCCTGCGCTGTGCCCAGTCGATGCTGGGATTGTGACCCGCCAACCAGTTGCTTCCCAGAAACACCGGGTAAGCGATCCCAGGGGCTATGGTGAGGCTGATTTGCTCCCAGTGGTCCCCCACCCCTAGCAACACAGGGTCAGAGCGCAAATGAACGGGGCCCCCCTGGAGGTCCCTCCCGTCCATTTGACGGAAGCGCAGGGGCTGGTCCAACTCCACTGCCCCCAACAGTAAACGGTCAAACACTTCTTGGTCTATCAAAGTTCTGGAGCAACCAGAGTCCAAAATACCCACTACTGCAACTGGATCCCCTCCCTGGGGATTCTTTAACACCACGGGTATCAAGAGAGTCTCCCCCTGGTCACTCACCCAGGTCGGAACCGGCTTGGTTTCTTGTGCGGCAGCCTCCTGTGCCGGTTCACTCACAGGAAGCTTCCTTCGTTTTTTGACGGTGAGACATCTCTGGAACAGCAGCGATGTTCACACGGGACAGGCTCCAGGTCCGCGCTTAAAGCCGCCGTTCCGCGCTGGGTGGGTGTTTCCTCCATCCTCTTCAGGTCCAGAACTTGGTAGCCAGTCTGAGCTTTCTTGTCTGTCGCCTGCCTGGGCGATCCGCTGGTGCACTTGGTTGCAAAGTGTCCCAACCTTCCGCAACGTAGACAGGACCCCTCTCTGAAGCGGCGTGCTCTCTCGTCCGGGAACCTGCCTCAATTCCCTTCACCTCGGTGTATCTCCGTCGCAGTGTTCCCCTTGGTCGGGCCTCTGGAGTGGGGTTCCTTCCTCGGGCGATCCTTTGTAAACTGCAGGGTCAGCTTGCGGTCTTCTACTTGCCCTGCCAGCTAGATCCAGCCCTCCACAGTGTCAGGATCTCCCAGAGTCAGGCAGCCGTCCAACACTTCCCAGCACAGTCCCTCGCGGAAGTGTTGGACCTTGGTGGCTTCGCTCCACTCTCACACTTTGCACGCCAGGGACTGGAACTCCTGGGCATATTCTAGCACAGACCGGGACCTCTGCCTCAATCTGCGCATAGCAATCTTGGCCCTCTCTGCCCAGTGAGGGTCCTCAAACCGGCGATGCAGGGCTTTCAGGAAATCATCAAGGGAGCACAAAAGTCCAGGGTTAACTTCTGTTGCTGCCACTGCCCAATCTACTTCCTCCTTCTTTAGAAGCCCGATGGCGTACCACACCTGGGCTTCTTCGGAAGGAAAAGTCTCACCCTGATCGTTCATGAAGCCAGAAAGTTGCAGTAGAAAGTGGGGTAACTGGGCGCAGGTCCCAACAAAGGAAATCTGCAGGTCCCGGGTGACTGTGCGTGGAGAATGAACGGGGAGGGTAGTTGCAGCGCTGATGGACGATCGGAGTCCTCGCACCATCCCTGCTAGCACCGTCATCGCCCTCTGAAGGGCTCCCAGCTGGGCCTGAAGGTCCCGATTCTCCCGGGTCAGTTCGTGGTTCCACTCCTGTAGAAGACGGTGTTCCTCCTCCCGGGGGCAAGGGGTCGAGGTGGCTGGCGCCTGGTCTCAAAGCGGTGTCTCCCTCCCGGAGTACCAGTCATCCAGAGGGCCTCAGTACAGGTGATCGAAGCTTGGGGTTGTTGACGATCGGTGGACATACTGTCCAGTGTGGAGTTTGTTTAGCGGTGCCCCCTCGGCAAGTTCTGCGGGGCACCCCGCCGGGGCCGCTTTCTCCCGGAGCGGGTCGGCTCCTTCCCGGAGTAGTGCCTCTTTCTGCCGTTCTGACTGGCAGATACGTTTGTACCGTCGGATCAGTTCGGCAGATCAGGACGACATAGAAAACATATTTACAAAAACAAACTGGTCGGGGGAAAAAAAAAAAAAAAAAGGATGATTCCAGCCTAACGTCAGGCTTCAGCAAAACACAGCTTTTCAGGCAATAGACCTTCAATCCAGGCAAAGCAGCGATTCAAAGATTTATTTCAGTAAGGCAGTGATTTCAGTAAGGCTGGAACACATGACTGGGGGGGAAGGGATACATTTATAGGGCTGATACGATAGGGTTACAGGAACAAAGAGACAATGTAGTCGTTTCCTGCTGGTAACACTGAACCAGAAACAATCAAGAGCAATCAGTGGAGGAGATGGCCGAGCTCTCGGCTTTGTGTGCGGGAACCGATATCAGATCGGAGATTTACACGGGCGGGTCCCAATACAATTGTAAATCCCTGGCCGGAGCTCGTGTGCAAAACGTGGGGGGGGGGAGTGCACGGAGAACATCTTATTTGCGGGGAAACCATTTTGTTTGAGCACGGAGCTGTCAGAAGCCCTATCTGACACCTCCCCAGGAATTTCCCAACCTGGATCTGGCAACCCTACCCTCCATCCCCCTTTAGTGGCCAAGGGGTACCTGGAAACCCTATGTGGCATTCTTCCTAGACATGGGCCACATTTAGAGCACCTTGAGTCCACCGGTAGAAAGGACATTTGCAGTGTTTCCAGGGATAAAATGCCAGTGGACACAATACCCGCAGGACTGAATGCTCTACTGAGAAGGCCTATATCCACATGTGTCCTCCACCCCAGGGTAAGGTAAGCACCCTTCTCCCAGCTAGTGAGAGGTCGGTGAATTGTAATTTTGCCTGTTAAGCAGGAACATCATATTCTGTTCCTAGAATAGGAGCCCCAGCACTGTTTCTCCTGGAATGCACTGAGGGTTCCAAAGCCCATGCAGTGTTCTCAGTTGGACGATTCTCCTCCGTGTCATGGCCCAAACCGCTCTACATTTTATTTATTTATTTAGAAAAGTTATATGCCACCTCTCTGAAAAACCTACTTGAAGCATCTCACAAATTAAAACATGATAAAAAAAACAGTGTAAAAACCTGTAAAATCAACTGTTAAAAACCTGTCTATGGCATAAAAACAGCACGAGGAATTTAGCAGCCAAAAGGGAACCATGTAAAACAGTCCTCAGGCTAGAAGTAGACTGTACAAACAGTTTCAAAAGATCAAACCCCTTAATTAAAAGTTAGGGTATAAAGTAATGGGTTGTCGAAAAGACTGAAAGAGAGCAGGGTGGGTTCCATGTAAGGTTTAAGGGAGGGGGGACGTTCCACAGGCATTCAATTTCTATCTGTCCTGAGTGGTTAGAGGCTGAGCTACCTCAAATATCAGAAAGAATGTAAAGCTCTTATTTGCCTGAGTGCTACATGTGCGACTGAGGCTGATTAGCCTCCATCCAGGTCTTGGCTACATGTAAGGGTTCTCAAAGCTTCCTATCGTAGCCTGCGAGCCAGGATGGGATGACGTTCTTTGCTTTACATGGTAGGGTTGTTGCACACATGCCAGCTTTATTGTACAGAGACCATTTCCTTTAGCACACTCTGGTTTCAATGGAATTTAAAGCCTTTCATTCTTCTGCTGATTAAGTCTTCTGATGTCCTCTGCACCACAGCTCACTGGCAGACTGGTTTACACTTGTTCTGCAGTTGTACAGACCATCCACCAATTCTCCCAGTTGTTGGTTGATGCTCAAGGGAGTCACAATAGTGCCCTGGCAGTTACAGCTTCTGGTGTTACACTGCCGGCCTTAGTCTTCTGGGTCTTCTTCAGCTTTGCATTAGCCCCAAATGATCAGGGTTGAGATTTCACTGACCATGCTGAAAGCCAATGCATTCCATAGTCTAGTGCTCTGTGCTGAGGTCCACCATATTATTCTGGAATTCCTAATGTTGGCATACACTTGTGCCAAACAAGGAAATTTTCTCTTATATTATTTAGAAGCAAAGGATGCCTATTGGGGTCAACTAAAATTCAAATACTTAATTGCCTTGGATGTCAGGCTATAGCTATTAGCTCAATAGATAGTTTCATTTTTATAGGCCTGGTTGAAAGAGTGATTATACTGTTGGAAATGTTTCCGTGGTACAGTTTTTACAGAAAATAAATGGCGTTGAAGTTGCTAGAGAACCCTGAGGATTACTGCAGATCCATCCCTGTAATTATTACTGGGTTTGCATCTTAATGACTGAAGCATTCAGAGTGTCCAACCATCATTTGTGTCAGTGATTTGAATATTCCCTGAATAACTTTGGGCTCAGTCTTATGCAGGATTAAGATCTTTAATTAGAGACATTCCTAGATCACTTCTCAGCACTTATAGATAGTAATCCTTACAACCAGATTGTGCAGCAGTCAATGCATGGGAATCAGTATGTTGATGTCAGGGAAAGCAATCAAGCACATCATCTTGTAGCCCTGAGCCTATGAGCAGGGCATCAAATAATAACATTTATTCCTGGAATATTTAGAAAATGCACATATCTTGCTGAGCACAGTCACCCACCACCATAGGTTTACTGCTTGATCAAGTAACAGCCATAGCCATTAAAGGAACTGCACCACATCCCTGGATTCATCAAGATGGAGTTGCACCTCAACAATGTACTTTTCTGAAAATTTAACCCCCACCCCCCAACTGCAGCTTCTGTAGTTGCTGTGTCAAAGGGGAGAACAGCATGGGGGAAAGCGCACGTCATCCTTTACCTTATCTGTTACTTTCCATTGAAAAACAACTCAAGCTGCTTTTATCCCTATGGGAAAAAACATAAAGGGTTAACTCGTGAGTCTATTATCAGACAGAATTTATTTAACTGTCATGACAAATCAACCAGAGCTATAAACCTATGACCTATACAGAGATTCTTGGTTCTTTTCAGAAAAACATAATGATGCGCACTGCCCTCATCTCTATGCTACCACAAGAAGAGTGTAGGTGCACTTTCCCTCAAGAAAATCATCTGGATCATCAGACAACATGGATTAAGAGTGCCTCATGCTCAAGATAATTTAATGTGGATTTGAAAGCTTCACAATGTTCTAACTAGAACATTGTGCAACATTACAAATTGATGGATTTCCCTTTGCCAAGATTATGAGTGGAAACATAAGGTCTTTCTAGTGTTCATTACAGGTTGTCAATATATTGAATAAAAGCATGATAGTTGCTCCATATGAATTTACAGAGTATCAGGGCATACGCCTGTGTGTAGTAACATGAGAGTTACTTCCCTCTCTATAGTTCAGAGGGTTTTTCAGGATATATTTTATTTCTCTACTGCCCCTTGAGACTGTGCAGATTAGGGCTGTACTGTGCTGCTGTAGTGAGAAGGATATTGTCGAAGTACCACACAGAGATTAAAATGCTCAGACAGATGTGAGCAGGAAGTTTCTCTGTAAGCTATTATTCTTTTTCTTTTGTGTTTTTCCAAGGGAAGGGATGTGAAAAGAATTGCCATTCTCTCTCAGGCTGGAGGTCATCAAACCAAGAATCCTGACTCTGTTAGGTATCAGTCTGCCATGCCACTTGTTCTTAGTGATCTAAAAAGGAAAATAAGCAATGATTAATTCACGTATAGATAAATATTTTAATGAATAATGTGTTTTTCTTAAGTAGTTAAAACCCCCTCAATATTTCTTGACCTATTAAGAAATATTACAAGCATAATACTGTTTGTGCCCTGACCTGGGTGGTCCAGGCAAGCCTGGACTCATCAGATCTTGAGTGCTAAGCAGGTCCTGGCCTGGTTAATACTTGGATGGAAGACCCCCAAGGAAGTCCAAGGTTGCTATGCAGAGGCAGGCAATGGCAGACCACTTCTGTTAGTCTCTTGCCTTGAGAACTCTATGAGGTTGCCATAAGTCGGCTGCAACTTGATGGCGCTTTACACACCCAATACTGCTTGCAAACAAAAACATCTGCTTTTTCTTTAAAGTGAGGCACTGGCTGCTTTAACACTGCGGATTGAACATGTTACCCTAATTACCAAGCTCATATTTATGCTTATTAAGAAAATGAAATTTATTTTGTGCAGCACAATGAGGGAATGCTGTGATTGTCAGGCCTTTTGGAACAACAACTGGTAACTGTTTGCATTTAAGATTTCCCCCACTCCTTTGATTGAATTATTGGGGATCAGGCAGGCACTCTGCCTCGACTGCCTTGGGATGTTGTGCTGGAAAGTCGAGGCCTGCCCGGGCTGCTGCTGCCGCCTGCAACTCCTGCAACGGAGGTCCCCCGTGCCCCAGGTCCAAATGCTGTGTGCCCCCCACTCCATGCCAGGGGTATGCTTCAGGACTGGGGATCGGGAGGTCCCCCGGGAGGTTCCTGATTTCCCCCCAATTCTGTGGTTGCTTTGGATTTATTTATACTAAATTTTATATATGGCCACTTAGTTGTGACACACAATGTTCCTAAGGGCACTGGATATGCGATATTCCCCTTGAACTAGAAATTCATTCATTATGATGTAGGCAAAGGTATGCCTTTTCAAAGTAAGAGGGGACCTTGGTCATCTCTTTAAATAGACAAAGTGAGACAGTGGCCTCAGGTCACAGATTTTGCGCAAGTGACAACATCCACCAGCATCACTGCTGCCTCGCCACGACCATCACCACTTCAGCCCCTCAGCAGCCAGAGCAGCTAACACACCTTGACTCCACATTCCCAGACACCTTTAAAGACAGAATGGCATGTGAATTTCATGAGATATGAGAATTAAGGAACCCATTGGGCATATTGCTGCTCTATCTTTGAAGATACCTGAGGAACCAGGAGAGAAGGAGGCATATTTGCTTCTTAGGCCTCCTGCATGGGGACAGTGGAGAAGCTCGTAGAGTTTCTGGGCCTGGGAACCAACAGAGGGGGACATGGGGGGCCACCATTGGTGATGGTGTGATGTCACTTCTGGGTGAAACTCCGAAGGGATACATGCCTCTTTAGGAATTGCCAGAAACTCTATGGTTAAATCATAGATTTTCCAGTGATTCCTAGAGAGAACTGGTGTAACGTCCATGTTTTCCCCAGAAGTACTATCATTCTGTCACCAAAATGGTCATTAAAAAAATTGTCCTGCCACCTTTTCTAGTGGCAGAGGAAAACAGGAACTGGGGGTAAGGGATTCCTGCCCCCACTGGAATGTCTGGCAACCATGAGACAAGGTAACGAGAGGGAGCAACAGGGGAGTGGCCAGGAGTGGCATCCTCAAGCAGCACCTTTATTATGCCATCCCTGGAGGAGAGATATGTAGATTGGGCAGCTGCAAAAGCTTTCAGATGTCTCAAAAAGGTAGACTTTACCCATTTATACATGGTTATCTAGATGATTAATTAATTAGGGGTGAATCACAGGACCAGACTGATATGTTAAGTGATTTTGATGTAGACAAGTCATTGTGTAAATCTGTCCCCCATGTTCCCAGCTCAGCCCACATCATTATATGTTAAAATATAACTGTGCCAGTAAAAAATAAATATATTTGTCTTTGTGTACTAAAATAACACAAAAAGTTGCTTACAACATGGAAAAAAGCAGATAAAGATTTAAACAATGAAAGTTAGTAATAGCAACATGTCCCATAGCAACTAAAAGATTTTTAAATAAAATGTTCTCTGGAACAAAGTAGTCTTGACCAATTTCTGTAAGGACATGGGGGGAGAATGAGGAGCTAAAACTTCTTGGAGCAAGGAAGCCAACAATGTAGGAGCTGCCACTGAGACAGCCCTGTTCCACATATTCACTTACCTCTGCTCTCTCAGTGGGGGCAGGCAGAGCAGTGCAGCAGGATGATCTTAGTCCATGGGGCAGAGCAGTTGTCTTTAAAGGTCAACACCAGCACTTTGAATTATGCTTGGAAACAAATTGGCAGCCAAGAGCTGGCATAGCACTGGAGCAATAGTTTCCATGGCGGGTTCCAGTTAGAGCTCTTGCCAGCTGCAGGTTATACCAGTTGAAGTAAACCAATTGAAATAGGGGAAAGAGAGTAGAAAATGTGAGTGCTTGGCATAACCCTGAATACAGTACTCTCTTCCTGCCAGTTCGATTGCATGGTGTGGATTCATGCTTCTTCCTCTGCACTTCCTCGTTTCCCTCTTCATACTGCACTGATTCCTTGCTTGGCTGTTTTCAATGAAAGACCTGCACATGTGACAGATTCTCACCAGCAGCACAAGCAAACTCAGAGGGAAATTGCTAGTAAAAATCTGACAATGCGTGTAGCTTTCCCTTTCACGTGCATGACCACTGTTTGTATCCTGACCACTGTCTCCCATATTCTCCTATCCTTGTTTCTGCTTATGAGTGCCCAGTCTTTAGGTGACTTATCACATGATTACTGGAAGGTCCCTAGCTGAATAGAAACAATGTTAGCTTCCAAGATCTGAGCAGAGAGAAGGAAAAGTCAGCAGAAATTTAAAACAGATAAGAATTAAGTCCAAGTTGAAATGCTGTTTTCCAGCTTTAACTTGGTCAATTTTGATTTTTTTAAAAAATGTTCTACTTTACAGATGTTATGATTTTAAAACCATGATGCAGTTAATTCCGCATCTGTACTACATTTGTATTTTTAATAAAAAACAATTGTTTTTGCTCTGCCTTCCAAAAAAAATTGTTTCATTTGGAAAAGCAATCAGTGTGTAAATTGAAAGCATCATTTGACAGTTACAAAAAAATTATAATTACTTCTCACGGTTTTAAACTGCCAAGCTAGTACACTTTGCTTTCTGGGCAATTTCCAAAACAATCTTGTGTCTCCAGTGCAACCAGACTTTTCTGCCATGAACTGGATTCACAGTCTTTTTCAAGCTTTTACAGTGATTTACTTTCCTGACTTGTGAAATCTGGTTCTATATGAAGGAGAACAAAATCAGTCTGTCACATTTCACAGTTCCAGGGTTTATAGGGATGCAGAATTAATCTGGTCAAGCCAGTTTCTAAAACTCTCACTGTCCTTTGATGATTCTGCCCCCCTCATCAGAAATAAAATGAACATGAGAATAAAGTATATAAAGTATACTTCTCATGAAATGATCTGTGTTATAATATTAATTTCGAATCAATATAACACAGTGGGAGGTTGATAGTTCAAAGCAGTTGTTTATTGAGCCCAATATACATACCGGTGAAACTGCCCTAAATGCGCAGGACAGTCTTTCACACTCAAACAAAGGATTACAACAACTTTTATAACCTTGCATTGGGGATGTTACAATTACGTCAATTCACTGCACATTGGCTGTCCAATTCATTTTAATTAGCATAGCGTGTACACATAGGCCGAAGCTGTTTCTAGGCAAGCACCAGGTCTTATGACCACATTCCTAAGACATTGCTTTTCTCTACAGGTGCCCAGCTGTGCCAGGCACGTGATGCAGCCTTTTGTTCTGGCAGCTCATAATGGTGTCTGCCAGACTTATGCTAACTTAAATGATTATACACTAGGACATCTGCTTCAAGGATCAATACTTCACTCCTTATACCTGGGGCTGCATGTCCACTACCTACATGTGCTCTTCACATGGTACTGTGCCAGATGCTAAGTCCTATATTTTGGGCTTAGCATCTTTATAAGTGCAAGTATGCGAACTGGAACATAAAAGCATACATTTCCAATACATTTCCCATAGTATATAATGATTTCAGGCATTACACTCAGCAGCACTGTCTGTTGTGCTTGAGACATAGAAGCTGATGATCTACTTGCTCTGTGACCAGGTTAATACTCCTCAGTTTATTGTACTTCTTCCTCAGTTTTGCATCCAGATCTTCTTAGTCTTGCTGCTACTTTACCATGCAGCTTTTATGTCTTGTTGTAACCTAATGTGAGATGCTATCTCTTGTCATGAACCTGCTGTCTGATTTGGGAGTTTAGGCATAGTGGGTAGAATGGCATAGTGGGTAGCGTGGCATAGTGGGCAGAATGTCACAAGGATTTAGATCCAGGTGCAAATTCCCTTTCAACCAATGAAGCTCATTAGGTCACCTTGAATCAGAGGGGATAAAATGAAAGAAGGAACCATGCCCACCACCCTGAGCTACCTTGCATAGAAATGGTTGAAATGCAGGGGCCCACCTGCCTTCCAGATCTAGCATACTGGGCCCTGTTTGATATGAGACATCATAACACTTCTCCATTAATGAGCAAATCAGTCTGTTTGAATCTTCTCCTGTTTTCAAAATAAGTAAATACAACAAGCAGAAATATATAGTTTTTAGGCTACTACCCCAAACCAGACGCTGACTCAAGAATATGGTAGCTTAAATTCTGACCCTTTGACAGCTGAACATTTCATACCAATTGGGTATAAAATGCAGTGGTGTATAAAGCCAAAGGCCATTACAATAAATCACAAAGAACATGAAACGTAAATAACCAGATCTGAAAGTGCTTATCATGTTAAAACATTTCACCCTTCAGATACAATTTTAGCCCATATTTTCTTAGCTGCCAAGGCAAACAACGACACTCTGTAAAATGAGCGAGTTAGTGTTCAAGAGTAGAAAATCTACTTCTCTGCTTCCAAGGAAGAGTTTAAGCTGTTCAAGAGT
This sequence comes from Euleptes europaea, assembly GCF_029931775.1. Taxonomy (NCBI): domain Eukaryota; kingdom Metazoa; phylum Chordata; class Lepidosauria; order Squamata; family Sphaerodactylidae; genus Euleptes; species Euleptes europaea. The sequence goes on from NC_079319.1 coordinate 44,401,314, forward strand.
GCTGTACGAAATTTGGTTCTGGGCTATGCATAAAGAGGGCAGGGCAGAGGAAACGAGGTAGGGCTCACTGTCTGGGGACATATACAGGACAGCCATAGGGATGCTAGCCTCCAGGTGGGACCTGGGGATCCCCCAGAATTACAACTCATCTCCAGACTACAGAGATCAGTTCCCCTGGAGAAAATGGATGCTTTGGAGGGTGGAATCTATGGCACTGTACCCCACTGAGGTGCCTGTCCTCCCCAGGATCCATCCCCAAATCTCCAGGAGTTTCCCAACCTGGATATGGCAACCCTCCCCCATTCCTTAGGGCTGTTTAGCTTGGAAAGAAGGCGGCTAAGGGGAGACATGCTAGAGGTCTATAAAATTATGCATGGTTTGGAGAGAGTGGAGAGGGAGAAAAACGAGAACTAATACTAGAACACGGGGTCATCTGCTGAAGCTGGAGGGTGAGAGATTCAAAACAGATAAAAGGAAGTATTTTTTTCACAAAATGCATAGTTAAATTGTGGAACTCCCTGCCCCAGGATGTGGTGATGGCTGCCAACTTGGAAGGCTTTAAGAGGGGAGTGGACATATTCATGGAGGAAAGGGGTATTCATGGCTATTAGTTAAAATGCATACTAGTCATGCTGCATACCCATTCTCTCTAGTATCAGAGGAGCAAGCCTATTATATCTGGAGCTGTGGAACACAGGCAGGATGGTGTTGCTGCACTCGTCTTGTTTGGGGGCTTCCTAGAGGCACCTGGTTGGCCACTGTGTGAACAGACTGCTGGACTTGATGGGCCTTGGTCTGATCTAGCAGGGCCTTTCTTATGTTCTTATAGTCTTATCCCCCACCAGTGGACGGGGGGACCTGACTACCCTTGACAGCCATGGATATATTTCATTCTCTAAGCAGCTAATGCTTACTTCTCTTATACTGGTTTGGCTTCTCAAACTATTCAGCAACAGAAAAGTCAGAGATGCAAACAGTAAGTAGTGGACCCTCCTTGGAGCCTATAGAAACTGGATTGCTGGTGTATGTATGCTCCCTACAGGAGACAATGCACATCTAATTCGAGGAACACTGATTTTACAAGGAGACAAACATAGAATTCCTATTTATGTCTGCATGTCATTGTAAATAATATCTTTATCTAGCTAGCTTATCTCTTCTAGGGAGCTCAGGGTTACGTATATGGCTTTTCCCTCCTCTGTTGTGTGCTTGCAACAACCTTGGAAAGTAGGGTAGCAGTGAAATCAGTTATTTGATTAGGAATTGTGAGCAATATCTGTATATATGGTATATTTGTACACCATCTTTTTCATTCTTAAAGAAATCTCTTATTTTTAAAATCTATTAAGTGAAATGGGACTTCTGAGGTTGAAAAAATCAATACAAATAATTAATTATTTGTGTGGAACAAATAAAATCTCTAGCATCTACTTTGGTGCCACAAACACTTGTTGTAGACAACTAGAGTTTTGCATTAACCTACAAATTAAGGTTTTATTAATAATAGTGAAGTTACAATTGATTCCATGAACAAATCTTTGAATGAAATAACATGTCACTTGCAGGTGAATTAGATCAATGGTCTCAAAGGCTATGTATGCAAACTTCAAACAGTAATTGAAAAGGGAGTATGGACTACTTTGCTTTCTAAACCACTGTGCAAAATTGGTGGGAGATTTATCTATTTTATTTATTTTTTGTGGGTGCTACCCACAAAATTTCTCAACCGATAATAAAATGGATGGAATCACACAGTAAAACATCAAAAGTAGGCACTCCTAGTAGGCACCCAGCCCCATGATCCCCCCCACAGCCTTTTTGGTTGTCAAGGGGGATCTCTTCCTCCCTTTTCACTAGTGGAAAAGCTGACTGGATCCAACCCCTAACTTTCTCTAGATTGTGCCCATTGTTGTGTTACTGTTTGGGATCTAATCCACAAAGCCATCCTATTTAATAAACTGTGTCAGATGAGAAGGGGTGGAAGAGAGCTGATTGCTTGCCAATGTGTGAACTGCAAGAATGTCTGGCTTACTACAATCATTTCTCTCAGCTACTATATAATTTGTGTCAAAACATTAATTAGGGCTTTTCATATTATATATAATATAATATGAATAGGTCAAGCTGCTTACATAAACAATGACAAATCAGCTTCCATTTTTCTGTCAGCAGTTTGATATCCCTTGTCAGGTGCAGATGCAACAGTGTTGGCAGAACATATTGCAGGCACAAATTGTTGTATTTATGTTCCTAATTTCCATGTCGAAGGAAATTTCAGCTACTTGGTAGACTTGGCCACTTATAAATTCCCCTTTTGTACCTGCAAATGCTTTTCGGTTGTAACAAGTTTATAAACTAACCTCGTTTCTGTGTGTAGTTTTTTTTTTTGTATTGAAAGGGATAAAAAGACAATCTGAAAATCTGTCCATTGTCTCTGGAGCTAGAATATCTACCGTCTCTTTTTTGGACAAATAAGAGAGCAGGCATAGATACAGTAGGAATAAACTATCCAGTAAGAAAAAAATATGGATAGAACCAGTGCTGCTATTCTTTTAGCCTCCCTTAGTAAGTCATTGCCTCCTCCTTTCCCACCAAATAATGATGCCATATACAGATCTTGAGTCCAGCTGCTTTTGTTAATTAAATGCTGACCTGTATCTTACTGAATCACATTCCATTAGCGTGGACTACCCTATCTACTGGGCTGCCAGAGGCTGGCCGATGCTATGGGCAATTACCTACATAATTGTTTTTCAAAAGTATATCTTAACAGTTTGAAATCCACAGGGTATAGGAGCAAGCAGAATGTTGACTAACCACGCATTCCCGAGAATTGGCATAAGGGAATGGCGGGGAGAAGGCACAGGCAAGCCGTCTCCTAACGCTGTTCCCCATAGGCTGATAAACAAAAAAAAAAGCCATTTTGCCATTAGGATGGCAGAGCAAGCTTATATGCCTCTGATTGGATGAAAGCCCAATCTCCCAGTCTAGCCCAACTGATTAGGACAGACAAAGGCAGCTCCCAAGGCACAGAAAGGCAAGAACTGGACTTCTCTTAATGGTGTTCATTAATGGTCTTTTATGCATGGCTGTTACACTCGCCATCACCCCTCCAACGACTTCAGTAGTCGCCTCACCCCTGCATTTCCCTGCATTTTGCTGGCATTTTCAGAGACCTGTTTTATCTCAAATTTGAAAACGTGGACAAAACGTGGAGAAAGGCAGGGGGAGAGCGAGGCGACCTCTGATGGTCGGAAACGGCATGCATTATCAACACAAAGACCCGAAGTCGTTGGAGGAGTGACAGTGAGTGAATCAGCCATGCATAAAAGACAAACGATTCCCCATCTCAGGTATAATTAGACAATTTCCTTCAAGATGATGACATTTTAAGAGTCCTAAAAGCTCATGTCTGCAAATGCAATATGGATTTGTGTCCATTTGTTATCCATAATAAATTGACAGATTACTCATACAATAAATATTTAAATCTATAAAGTACCAGTCTGACATTTTTATTAGAAACCAGTCATTCTTTTTCAGCCTCACATTTTCCTTGTTGTGAAGATATAATAGAAGAGGGAAAAGCCATACATGCTGGCCTACACTCTTTGGAAGAAGGGAAGGATAAAAATGTAATAAGTAAATAATGTATTTATCAGACAAAACTACTCCACACAGGAAGATTCAAACCTGCAATTGATGTCCTGTCAAAAATCTCATGGTTTCAATAATTTTTTCAAAATTACAAATGATGAGTCAGATTGCTTATGAAATTGCCTGTGTTTTTTCCTTGAAAACCTCTATTGTGTGTAGGAATCTCTGTCCCAAAACCCTGAAAAAGCTGTCACTCTGAAACCAAAGAGTGCAATAGTTCTCTTGGTGTATGGCCCATCATGTGTTTTCAATATGGACCTTTATAATAAAGGTGACAAGAAATTCCATGAGGTTTAAACTGAGCAGAAAACCCCCCAATTTAATCCCACAGGGAAGGAGGCCCTTGTGATCCATTTAAAATCCAATTAAAGCAAGGAAATCACTCTTCTAATATGGCCCTTGGAGGAAATACAATTCCTGTCGATTTTAATCTGGAGGCTTTTCTGGATGTCCCAGGTTCCCAAGGCTTGTGATCTTCAGGCTGCTCTGTACTTCAGCAGTCTAGTAAATTCAAGATTTATTACTTTCCCATTTTTAGAATCTGTGTGCTCACAATAGAAGGTTGTAGGATAACTCAGGGTGAGATTTATATGGACATTTCCAGACTGTAGTAAATCCAAGATTGGGGTAACATGCAAACCATCTGACCAGCCCTCAACCCAGAGAACACAGCAGTTCAGAACCACCCATTGAGTAGAAAAATGATTCATCTGTAGCTGTCTTTAAAAAAAATACATATTGTTTTAAAAAAATACAGCAACTGAGCAATGAACTGAAACGTTTATAGCCCGAGGAATCCTGCACTTTCAACATGTCAAATTATACAATTAGAAAACTCAAATTCTGAGTAATGCATAAACCAAACTAGGCACATTTACCCGCTAATTTGATTTAGTTTGCACAATGTGTTTTTCTCAACATGTGAAAAAAATTGTTTTGGAATCCAGCTTTTTTGCCACGGACTTGGCAAATGGGATGAAGTAAAGACTTGATCCAATTATTAAGGAAGAATTAACATTACCATTCTGATGGTCACAAAGGTTCTGTGGTTTCCATACAGAAACTGCACTGGGAATCCAGAGTTAGAGCACAACTTCAGAATCTTTCTTCTTCCCCATCCCTGTTAACTCTCCTTCTTGGAGAATAGTGACCTGTATTTAAACACACAGATCTGAAGCCTTAAGGACATTTATGTTTCCTTAAAGGGCATGGGGCGTGATGGTTTGCCTCTTTGAAACTCTCCAATGAGCCCCCTGAGGGTCAGCAGGCTCTCATGAACAGCACATGGCCACAGTGGGGGTTATGATGGGAAGGGGGAAATCACCAGATATTGTTGCCCCTTCTTAAGAAAATGTAATTGCCCTTGCTGGGTACTATGTAGGTGGATACAGTCCAGTCTTAGTACATATATACACTGCTGTACTTACAGCATGTGAAAGAAGGTATATTGGAAGAGCTAAAGAATGCTTTGTCATTAAGGTCATGGTTCCTGACCCTTTCATTCTTCTGGCTGGTGATTATAATGGTAGAATGGAATACTCTTTGCAAGCAATTGACATTTAAAATTGATGAGGGATTTTCTCTCCCCCCAGCAGTAAAAGTTCCTTGGGATTCCATATTAATAAAACGTAGTGCTTTGCTGCCTTTGAAAATCACTAACCAAATAGCAAAGGAAGATTTGTAATATGAGTCAGCATGATTCAATGGGATGCAATTCTTCTTTCTCAGCCAACGGTGGAAGTTAAACTGATTGTGCAATTCAGTCTCCAGCATGGTTTTTTAGTAGCTGAAAGACCAGGAAGACATCAGTTTCAAATCAGGCCTAGCTTCCACTTATCCTGGTAAGAGTGGTTTATAGGGCTGTGCATATTGATAAACCCGAACCGAAAATAAACCCGAAATTAGCTGTTTCAGCAATATATGGGTTTATTTTCAGCCAAATACAAAACCTGGGAATCTGCCAGCAGCTGAATAGGTGTGACAGGGAGCGGGGAAGGAGTTTCTGTTCTACTTTCCCCACCTTTATGGACCCTCACAAATTTCTCCGTTACCAGTAGTTGAGAGGATAATTTAATTCTCCTTCTACCCCACAGACAGTCACCCTTGCTTTTGTGAGGAGAGTTTCCTTTTCCTTCCCCCCAGTACAAATAGAAAGCCTTAGAGGCTTAGAGGCTGAATTTAAAAGTTGAATAAAAAGATATTTATTATTTATAGAAAGGCTTTTAGATTGTTGGTTATTCTTTCAGAGAGGCACAAAGCTTAAATGGTTACAGGCAGTTCAAAATCTTAATTGGTTTCAAGGCACAGTTCTCAGTTCAGTTTCTTCAGGATACTCAGTAATATACTTAGACGTTGTTCAAGATATTCTTAGACTCAAAATACTTGGTGTAGACTCAAACTAACCTAGCACACACAAAATACCAGTGAGTGGAGGTTCATCCACAATCTTTCCCACTCCTTAGATTTGCCCACCTCCTGTGGAAACAAATCACTCTTCTCCAAACACTGAGTTAGTAGCCTCCCTGTTTCAGAAGCCACCTCCCACCAAGTGACTGAAGAAAGGGCTATCACACGCTGCCACAATCTTCCCCTTGTCACTACTCAGGTTTGGTTCTAAACAAGCTAGGTAGTATTTGAACAAGTGTTCACAGAGTCTTTCCACACCACCACACAGTTCAGGAACTCAGAGCTAAAGACCCCTCCCAAGAGCTAACTGCTCAAGATCTCTCTCCGTCCAAAAAGAAGCCTGTCAACTTTCTAGACTCTGCTCACTGCTTGCTGTCATTGGCTGTCAGTTACCAAGTCTCAGAGTTTAACCCTGTATCCGTCACAAGGTGATTCCCAAAAAGCCAAATAGATATTCGGCTTTTTTGGGTTTTGCTCAGATTCATGGCTCTGTGCCTTCTCCCATTTTTCTATATTTGACTGGTTTTGTTAGGACCCCATACTTGGGGCCCTTTTGAGGTAGGGGTTGTTTTCAGAGCCAACTTGGTCTGACCATCCTTCCAGGTACATCACCCAACAAACGACTCTTCTGCTAGTCATTTAAAAGACGGGGCTCACCCAGTCCCATCCGGAGGGATATACCCTCTAACTAAAAGCACCAGCTTTAGCAGCTGCTGACCAGGTTTCTGAAGAAGACTCCCTCACCTGCATGGATGAGCAATCTCTTTCAGAACAGCCACCTTAATCAAGACTTTGGCTGGCTCCAATATCAACCCCCCCCCATGAAAACCTGCTTTCAAATTGAAGGTTGTCCTGAGTAGAGGCTTCATTTCCCTGCACCGTGACCATCTCTTGAAATCAGATTTTTATGACTATATTAAAGGACTGGTCACAGGAAGTCATTTGCCACCAAAAGGAAAGTTTTCTGTGCCTTTTTTTCTTTGCATTTAAGCTGTTGTCCTCAGTTTGGAAGCGAACTGCAAACTCATTTTGCATGGACATTGTGCAGAGTGACCTAGATACAAATGGAACCCTCAGTCTCTGAGGCGCTAGCCTGCTAATCAGCTCTTTCCACCAGTCCTTGGCCATGCTGATCTTCTGAACCTGAAAACTGATTAACATCTCAGCTCTCACAAATGCCTGCAGGATGGGGGCGACCCATTCGTGGGTCCATAACATTGTACACCCTGTCCCAAACCTCACCAAACTTTGGTGTCCATGTAAGGACAGTCCCTTGCAGCTATGCTTCTAATTTATTGACCCTACCTCAAAAAATGCTTCCTCTGGAGCCTCGAAAATACATTTCATAGTTTATAATGGACCAATTTTTTAGGGGGGAAATAAAAAATAAAAGCCTAATTTCCATTTACCGATATGGATATTCACTTATTTCAGGTTTACTGAAAAAAATTCGGGCCCACTAAATCTGAACCCAAAATTTACTAAACATTTTTTTTGTGCAGCCCTAGTTATTTATAGCAAAATAAGACTAATTATGCCATCCAATGATCTAAGTGCATTCAATGGATTCATAACATACAGCTTACACTGGCCAGTCTTCTCATGGATATTAACATTATGTGATACACGGAAATTGTTTGACCTTTGCAAAGTGATTTTTTTCCACACCGGTATCCTGGGGTTTAGAGGGCCAGCATGATGTAGTAGTTAATGTGTTGCACTAGGATCTGGGAAACCCAGGTTCGAATCCCCACTCTTGCCATGGAAGCTTGTTGGGTGACCTTGGGCTAGTCACACACTCTCAGCCCTGACCCTAGCTAGTAATTGGATGGGAAACCTCCAGGGAATACTAGGATAACACGGAGGCAGGCAAGAGCAAAACACCTGTGAACATCTCTTGCCTTGAAAACCCTATGGGGTCGCCTGTGACTTGACGTCAAGTCAACTGTGATTTGATGGCAAATATATATATATATGCTGGTGTTTAAAGAAATGGAAGACAATTTTCACACATCTAATTTTTCTCAGCTGGTTATGTATTTTAATGGTATTCAGTAGCTAAATGTTACCTAAGAAAGCATTAGGAAAGCAATCTTAAATAGGTCTGCCTAGGTTTATTCAATAGGACTTGCTCTCAGGAAAGTGCTCTTAGGAATGCACTGTAGATCTCCCAGAATAGTCTCTAGTTATTTTACAGAAATCAGTGTAAAAGAGAAATAGGTCCCTAATTCTTAGTCCTCAACATATTAAGGCCATATAGCAATGAGGGTAGATAGTTGCAGTTTGTACCATGAAATCAAATACCAGGAGAGAGGCTAGCGCAACAGTTAGTTTAAACCCACTGAAAACAACTAGCTTGGCTTGAAGTAACTCTGCATAGAGTTGCACTGTGAATTTTCCCTTCAGGCCCAGATGTCAAATTAATTTTTTTAGAAAAACATTTTCCTTTTCACATTGTGGTGTAAAAGAGAAAATGTTCCCAATTATACCATTTCCTCATCTAAGGAGCATGCGTCTTTGAACTTCAACTTCTTTGAATACTCAATGCAGGCAATTAGAAAGTTTGTTAAAACATTATCCAACAACAAAAACTTTGAGGTTTACCAGTACAACAGGGGCTAGTAGGCTCCAGATTTGTGCTAAGATTTGTAATTTTTAAATTGAATGGTGAAACTTCCATTGGGGTAGGAATTGAGCATTAGAGTTTCCATGTATAAGAAGACATCTAAGACTGAGCTATCATCCTATAACTGTACTAGTTGTGGTTCAGAATATATACACATTATTTCCTATTCAAGTGAGAGATCAGGGAAGAAGAGCAAAATATAATAGCAGAAGAATTAGCCAGGTCTCAAATTTAAAGTCAACAACTTATTCATCCCAAGAACTCATGGTGGTGTACATGGGTTTCACATCTCCCTATTTATTCCCACAACTCCACGAGGTATGCAAGACCGACAGCCCCCCTTGTGACATTCATGGCTGAGGTTCCTTTGAATCAGGTTTCCGTGATCTTATTTTTACACTCTAACTACTACATTGTACTGTGTCCTGCTTTGGTCTAGATATAAATATGTATGTGTGTGTGTGTGTGTAAAGTGCTGTCGTCGCACCCGACTTATGGCAACCCCTTATGGGGTTTTCAAGGCAAGAGACTAACAGAGGTGGTTTGCCAGTACCTTCCTCTATATAGCAACCCTGGACTTCCTTGGTGGTCTCCCATCCAAATACTAACCAGGGCTGACCCTGCTTACCTTCTGAGATCTGACGAGATCAGGCTAGCCTGGGCCATCCAGGTCAGGGCAAATATGTATGTAGGAAGGCTTTAACAACTATACATCACATTTATAGAACTAACATCAGCAGGAGTCAAAGAAATATTCTGGTTTCATCTTTCAAACATAATAATTGTCATGGAATTATATATTTCATTTTTAAAAAATCTTTATTCTCATACCTTAAAGTTAGAATGGGGCTGTTTCCCCTACAAACACTATCATTACTTACAGGGGTGTAAGTCACAGATGCTTATTAAATGGCTATTTAATTCTGATATAAGTAATATTATACAGGATTTTCTTATCCTCCAGTATTTCCTGTTTACTATCTGAGGTTATAAATTCTCATTACTGCTGTATGAGAACGTAAGAATGGCTCTGCTGGATCAGAACAATGTTCCATCTAGCTGAGCATGGAAGTCAAGGCCTTCTACTCTTGTTGTCCCCAGGAACTGGTATTTAGATGTACTTGTGACCATGGTGGTTCCATTTAGGCATCACAGCTAACTGCTGTTGATGAACCTGCCTTCCATAAACTTACTGCTCTTTAAAGTATCCAAGTTAGTAGCCATTACTGTCACTTGTTTCTTCTAACTAAAAAGCCATAAAGTCATTGGGCTCTCCTCGTAGGGAAGATGCTCCAACACCTTGCTTAATTTGATCTATTTTCTGAACCTTTTGCGGTGTGTCATAGATCTACACATTGTCCTTATGATACTGGCCGTTTTATATTTAATCCTTTTCCTAATAATATCTAGCATAATATTTGCCTCACCGTACACTGAGCTGATATTTTCATGGAGATGTCCAACATAAACCCAAAATCTCTTTTTCTGGTCAGTCACTGTCAGTTCAGATTCCAACAGCATATACGTAAAGTGAGGATCCCCCCCCTCTTTTTTGCCAGTCGATGCTTGGTGTAGAACCTGTCATAAATGTTTCAGCTGTGATTCTCTGTCTAAGGGGCTGGAATGGATTATGTTGTTCTACATAATGAATGATGGGAGAGGTCATAGTTCCATACTTTCTCTCAAGGGATGCAAATAAGCAAAAGTGTAATTAAGCAGGTTACACAGACAACTAGTCTGAAACATAACAAAATTAACTGCATTACTAAATGGTTATAGTATGATGAGATGCACTCAGAAAGTTTGTCAAAATCCTGTTGAGCTACCAGAAATTATGGTAAGGAAACCCAAATCTCTGTTTAAACCAAGTTAAATTAGAAACTCTCTTATGTGGGCCCTTGGTGTACACAAGGTTTCAAGTCGCTCAAATGACCCATGGAATTCTAAATTTGGCTTGTTCAATGGGTGGTAAATTAATATCACCTAAGAATTCCAGCCCACCTTTTTGTACTGGTAGTGAAACATCTTACAACCCCTTTTTTCTTTTCAAGATCACAGTAACTGGAGATAGAGATCCAGTACGACTTGTGACATAGGATGGATGAGTATTAACTCAACAATCACACCTGAGTGTCATTGGAATATCAGCAAGGATGCCTGAGTGATTTACAACAGGTCTGTCACTGCTACAACCCCACTTCTTTACCCCTTGTAATTTTGACTATATACATCTATGCATTTGATGAAGCAAGGTGTGACTCACAAAAGCTTTAAAAGGCAAAGGTCCCCTATGCAAGCACCAGGTCATTTCTGACCCATGGGGTGACATCACATCCCAACATTTACTAGGCAGACTTTGTTTACGGGGTGATTTGCCAGTGCCTTCCCCAGTCATCTTCCCTTTACCCCCAGCAAGCTGGGTATTCATATTACTGACCTCGGAAGGATGAAAGGCTGAGTCAACCTTGAGCCGGCTACCTGAAATGAACTTCCATTGGGATCAAACTCAGGTAATGAGCAGAGCTTGGACTGCAGTACTGCAGCTTACCACTCTGAGCTACGGGGCTCCTCACAAAAGCTTATGCAGGAATAAATAGTGGTAGTCTTTAAGGTGCCACCGAACTTCTATCTGGTTGTGATGGACAAATGTCAGTGGAATTATTACAGATATTGAGTGAGTGAGTGCTGGTGTTACTTTCATCTCTCATTTCTACAGCTGTTCTTTCTACTGACTTTCTCTTCTGGGATCACACAGGATCACAGTGATATTTACTTGCTGTTTTTATATAAAATTAATACATCACAACATCCCCCACCAAAAATAAAGAGTAATAAATAAATATCACAAAAATAAGAAGTGCAGTACAGCTACTGCCACCTTAGTTGGACCATGAGATTGGCCTCTGACTGGTTTTAAACCTGAGGCTATCCACTCAGTAATATTTAGATTGGTGCATGCTTTCCATGGATTTTATGTCTTTTTGTCAGAAGATCTTGATTCTGCATCTGATCTTCCCTTTCATGTCTGTAGAGCAGTTTAGACAGCTCAGAGCATTGAAATCCATTAGCCGCTGGCGGGGAGTGGGGAGTGCTAGAACTCATGAAAGCTACAAGTAATAGAGAGAGTGTGTCACATGGAGGGCTGACTCTCTGAGAGAAACAGAAGCTATTCAGCTCTTCATCAGAAGGGAAACCACAATAGCTGTTCAAGCTGGCTGCTGCATTTGATCATTTTAGTCACACCTCAGTTAGCAAGCGGCAGTATCCGGAAAAAAATATGACAAATGTTTCCTTCATGTTAAATGTTATAAGCAAAACCAAATGGGCAGAGACAGGTGAGGGTCTGTCTCCTAAGAGAGACCCAGAAGAATTAGCATAAGGGTTGTGTCCATTTCCCCCCTGCCATCAACAGATATCTTCGTCCCTCATTTTAAACACTGTATTAGTTGTGCTTCCACCCCAGTATGGTGTACCACTTAGAGACAGCTGGACTTGGAAGTTGTGAACCACAAAGTTTCAAATCTCCCCTGTCACAGAAGCTTGTGGGCAAATCACTTTTTCTCATCCTAACCAATCTCACAGGGTTGTTGCTGCTGTGAAGATAAAATGAAGGATAGGAGAATGATGGTATAAAGCACTTGGGGTCTTCATCAGAAAGAAAAGCGGGGTATAAATATCTAAATAAATATGCGTTAGGTGAGCTTCCTGACTTTTCAGAAGTTTGAAGCATTCCTTTATGTGAAATAAACATTTATTTATTTGACTTATAACTTGCTCTATCCCATATACTCTGGTTCTGGAACAGCTCACAATTTAAATAATAAATATAATGTATAATAAAATAATGTGATATACAACGAACCCAGCTCTGGTGGGAATGGTGTTTCTGGAGTTCTGCCAGGGAGGTGATGGCTCTTCACTACCAGATCCTGGTTTGCCCTATTTTCCAGCAGCAGCCCCAATAAGTAATATTATGGAAAAGATGTTGCAGGATGGATAGTGTGGGGGAAAAACTGGGCTCAGTCCCACATATGTTGCTGGTGGTGCCTAGAGGATGGATGTATATGTTTCCCTCCCCAAACCCTGCCCTCCTCAACCTCCGCCCCAAAAACCTCCCGCCAGTGTTGAAGAGGGACCTGGCAACCTTATGGATGTATACTTTCAGCTCCTGGAATTTGTTTCATGCAGCATGATTAAATAAAACAACCTTTTTAAAGTTCTCAGCATCGATACACAGTCAAAACTAGATGACTAGATGATCCTGGTGGTTCCTTCCAACTCTGATTCTATGAAAACAATGCTAACAGAATAACATACTTAGTTACAAAAGCAGTGGTTTTTTTTTAAAAGTGAAACAGCCATTCCAGGAAAAGAGATAGGAGTGTGATGCCAAAGCCACCAGGCAACTTGATCACAACTGTTCCACAGCCGCTGGCATTCCACAAAACCCGTGGACTCTGAACTTCCCCTGGAAAAGGGCAGGTGCATCTGACCACAGGGTGGTGAGTAGCTTCCAGAGTGTAGCAGTGCTGTTTTAAGATGCTCACAAGGGATGGTTTCAAATATCTTTTTTAAAATATTGTCGAAGTCTTTCACGGTCAGAGTTCATCGGTTCTTGTAGGGTATCCGGGCTGTGTGACCGTGGTCTTGGTATTTTCTTTCCTGACGTTTCTCCAGCAGCTGTGGCAGGGATCTTCAGAGGAGTAACACTGAAGGACAGTGTCTCTCTTTTTTTTAATCCAAAATTCTGTTATTGAGATATATATATATAACTTCCACTGATTCTAGTGTCTCTGGGGGTCACTAGACCCTCAGGAAAAGCATAATGAGGTATGGTGTGGGAGGAGGAATCAGCAGGAATCTCTACATCAATTAAGAAAACTCAGGTGTCTTTATGCCTCTGGAATGTGGCTGAATAAAGGCCCATGCAACAAGGCATACACAACTAATAAACCCACACCCCTTTTAAAAAACACAGCACTGAAACTGTGGACAAAGTATAAAAGTAAAGGAAATGAGTAACATTTGCTCAACCCCACTGCACACAATTTTATATTGGCTTTAGTCCTTCAATACCTGTGTGATATTTCACTTGCAAAAACTGTTCTGAGGATTTTAAAAAATAAATAACCGGAAATGTTATTTATTTTAATAATACCCCAGGTTCCCAGAGTGACTTACAGATCAAATTGTTGCTGTAGGATATAAGGCAGCAGCCAGGCCTGAGTGACTACAGGATAGTCTTTTCAAATAGCACATATTTTGCAACTCCATCTTCATCAGCTCATTTAACTACGCTTCTTAAGGATATTCCTATTGAAGCATAAACTTTGCTTAACATCGCAATCTGGGAGGAATCATTTCCACTCAGAACACTTTTAAGTGCATAAAAAAGGGCTACACTCAGAGATCTGTGTTCAAGGATGCAATTTTACATTTCTTTCCATCTAGAAGTGGAATTTGGGGGTGAGATTAATCAGTCAAAATCTGTTCTTTGATACAGTCAAGGTTAAATTATGAAAAAGTGATTCATTTTACCTTGTTATTATGAAATATTAGAAATAATCATAACTGATCTTAAAGTGGAATCACAGAATCATAGAATCGTATGATTCCATGATTCTATTTTAAGAGCAGTTATGATTACTTTTAATGCCTCATAATAATTTTAGGGATGTTATTGGCATAGAACAAGCCAGCACTCTGTTTTTATTAAGGGAAGAGATCTGTGTCTTTTGTTCTCTTCAAGGGAGATTGTTTATTCTGATTAGGCGAGCCGTGACTCCTGCTATAGAAGGAGACCTCCCAGCATCGTCCGACTACCATTCCCTACCGCTGCTTCATAAGCCAGTGGAGGAAAAAATTATGGGGACTCACCGGCATCAAGTTGACCTGCTTGGTCTCTTCCAGTGCAAGGCCAGAAGTGACATCATCCCGTCAAGGTAACACACTCTAGGGTTTGCCCAAAACTCAAAGGTTTAACCATAAAGTTTGGTGTGAATTGTACAGCAGTGCCTTGCCACGACGATGCCACTTATAGATTTGCACCAGGAGTGATGAAATGGATTTTGATAGGGAGAAGTGTAAAGTACTTCACCTAGGCAGAAACAACATAAGGCACAGGTACAGGATGGGAGAGAGTTGGCTTGACAACAGTACATGTGAAAGAGATCTGGGAGTCTTAGTGGACCACAAACTAAACATGAGTCAACAGTGTGATATGGTGGCTAAGAAGGCCAATGCAATTCTAGGCTGCATCAACTGGAGTATTGTGTCTAGACCAAGGGAAGTAATGCTATGACTGTATTCTGCATTGGTCAGACCTCACTTGGAATACTGTGACCAGTTTTGGGCTCCACAATTTAAGAAGGATGTTGACAAGCTGGAGCGTGTCCAGAGGAGGGCGACCAGAATGGTCAAAGGTCTGAAATCCATGCCCTATGAGGAGAGACTTAAGGAGCTGGGTTTGTTAAGTCTGGAGAAGAGAAGGTTAAGGGGTGACATGATAGCCATGTTTAAATATTTGAAGGGATGCCATGTTGACAAGGGAACTAGCTTGTTCTCAGTTGCTCCAGAGACTAGGACACGGAGTAATGGATTTAAACTAAGAGAAAAGCGATTCCACCTAAACGTTAGGAAGAACATTCTGACGGTGAGGGCTGTTCGACGGTGGAATGCGCTGCCTTGGAGGGTGGTGAAGTCCCCATCTTTGGAGGTCTTTAAGCAGAGGCTGGATGGCCATCTGTTGGGAGTGCTTTGATTGTGGGATCCTGCATGGCAGGGGGTTGGACTGGATGGCTCTTGTGGTCTCTTCCAACCTTGTGATCTTGTGATGTTGCGCATCTGTGTGACACCAGGATGATTATCCCTGCCCTCCAGCATCTCCCTCTGGGTAAACCTACTGTTGAGGATGGTAACCCTGCTGCTGACATAGGAATGATATACAGCATGCCTGGAGCTAGGGCAGCTGTACCCAAAAATATATGCCCAGAAAAGCTATAGAAATGCTAGTCGCAGGAGTCAGAGACTGAAATAGCACATGTGCTGTTTAGTTGATCAGCCAAGGGTACTAGACAGTTTCCTAGCATTTAAACCAGGTTTAACTAATCCAGAGGCTTTATACTGCCTGTCAATCACAGGCATCAAAACTGTAGAGTGAAAATCTTTAGTGCCTTCTGAGGCCTCCAAGATTAACTTCTCAGGTTTAAGTCTCAGTCTTTAATTTTGAAGTTTCATATTCAAATCCTAGAGTCCTTTTCTACACTTTTGACAAGGTACAGCAGAGAAAACAAAACAAATAGTTGCCCTGGGTCTATGGAAGAGAGAGCAAGGACACTGTAATTATCTTTAATTATCTTAAAACAGCTTATAAGCTGTTTTAAAGATCATTTGATCAGCAAGTGGGAGGTTTACATATTAGTTTAGTCAGATAAATAAATGAGATCGAACCTATGGCCTAATCATTATGATGATGATGTGATGATTATGATGAGTCAGTGTGGTGCAGCAGGTTAGAGTATCATGTATGCCTGATTCCCCACTTTGCCATGAAACTCACTGGGTGACCCTGGGCCAATCACACTCTCTAAGCCTAAATTTACCTCACAGGGGTGTTGTGAAGATAAAATGGAGGGAAAGGGACCACATGCTCTCACATGAACTTCCTAGAGGAAATGTGGGCTAAATAAAATAAGTCTAAAGAAATAAGCAGCAGCTGCACCACTATTTATTCCACGGCTGAATACATCACTAGCCTGGATGCTGCACAGAGAGTAAAAAGAGACATTGTACCTCCTATCTGCTTTCTCATTTTTAAAGTTCTGTATGGTGCAACTGGAACCTTTAATTACCATAAAAGGATGCTCTGTTTCAGGAGGAAATGTAGATTAATGGCTGAGGAGTATGGTTTGGGTCAGATGAGCCAGCAGTTATATGCAGAATGTTTGAATTTGCCCTTTACACTACATGTCATGTACAATAGGATAGTAAGCTGCCATCCGAAGAAACACATCAAAAGGCACTGCAGGAATTTTAGGAGGCTTGGTGAACCAGCTAAAAGGCTTAAATATTAAAATAGCTTGAAGTTTTTGGAATTATAATAGAGTTGGGCCTTTGACCCAGCTAAGACCTGACAGACATATTTGGTTAGCATGTCAGAAACCAACCTAACACAAGAAGCTGCAGACCAGCATTGCCAGCAGCTCAAACAAGCTCACTTTCCGCTTCTCGGAAGATCTCTCCACGTGGATCATGGTCATTGGACTGTCTAAGGATCACTTCCAATGGCAAAACTAGGTTCAACAAAAACTTGAGCAGGGTCAGATAGTTTTGCCAATGTGTCAAAAGATCATGTAATAGTCTTTCTGGTTGTGTGTGGACTGATTTGTTTCCTTCTTCACTCCCTTTCTGTGTATAGATTCAGCTTGTCCAGATTTCCCTGCCTCAGTCTTTATTTTTCATCCCTCCATGTTCTACCTCACCATCAGTGCATTCAATCCACCATTTTATCCCTCTCTCTCGAAACTATTCACCTACAGTTCACGAGCAGAGCAGCTGCCTATATTTCTAGTTGGGTTTTGTGGAACTTAAGTAGACGCTATGGGGAAAACAGTTAACTCCCCTCTCCACCCCCAGAACCCTCCGTGCTTGCAGAATGAACAATGTATACTTGAAATATAAATTGTTTTACAAATGCCATTGCAAGCCACACAAGCACACATTTCATGATGAGGGAGTGATTCAATGTACACCATTGCATTTTGGAAGGAGAAGCATCCTGTTATTGACTGAATTATGAAAATGACTGACCAACAGGTGACCAGTGTGGTGACTTGCCCCAAGCTTCCTACCTCCTCCTCCTAGAGGGTCCAAGATGGGGGTGCAGAGGGAGTGCTTCCTCCTTTTGCACCCCACCTTGGATTCTCCTGGAGTGGCAGTGACATGTGAGGAGGTGAATGTCTTCTCTTGTGTTGCAACTGTCCTGGGAGGATCCAAGGCAGGCTGCAGACACAGGAAGCATTTCCATTGCCGACCAACTTGGATCTTCTTCGGGAAGCAGCAGCAGGAAAGCACAGACCACACAACTCCTCTCCTGTGGCTGCTGCCCTTAGATCCTTCCCAGGATGATTACACTGTAGCATACCTCAAATCTTCCCACATTGCCCTCCCCCTAGTCCATTTGGCCTTGCTGATCAATCAGGAAAGCATAGAATCATAGAGTTGGAAGGGACCACCAACTCATCTAGTTTAACCCTCTGCACGATGCAGGAAATTCAAACTAACCTCCCCGCTACACCTCTAGGGACCCCTACTCCATACCCAGAAGCTGGCAAAAAACAAACAAACACCCCACCTCTCCATGATCCCTGGCCAATCTGTCCTGGAAGAAAACTGCTTCCACTGATCAGCATTACCCTGGGCAGGTAAGCAAGGGCCATGAGAGCCAAACACTGATGCAACCCTTCCTGCCCTCCCTCTCATGGTCTGCCTAAGTTCACAGAATCTGCATTGCTGACAGATGACCACCTAGCCTCTGCTTAAAAACCTCCTGAGGAAGCCTGATCTATTGAGGAACTGCTCTAACTTATGCCTCCATCTCTTCCAGGCTAAAGTCCTTCATGGCCTCAGACCTACATGCTCAGGCCCACCACTTAGCCTGCATGTCAGTAAACACTGGAACATCCAGCCCTATTGGTAACATGATCAATTTCACAAGAGATAAGTTGGAATGCTAGAGGCAGGGCCTTTTTGCTGTTTGCTCTACTGTCTCAGGACATTTCCTGAAAGGTTGGAGAAAATTTTCTCCTGAACTTTCATAAAGGACAAAAAAAAATAGTTTCCATACTCTGACTGGGTCTTTAGGGACTCAGTTGGAAAAAGGTATTTTTCAACACTTTCCATCAGAGATTCTTCAAATGTAGATGCCAGGAATTGAATCTGGGACCTTTTGCATGCAGATCATCTGTTCTGTGTCCAGAGTTGATTACTAGAAGGCCTGCTGGCTTGGCTGTAGCCAGGAAATCTCAGGTTACATACAGTGAGAAGGCTCAACAGCAGATGAAATGCAACCATTGGGAGCTGAAGCCTGGCAGGAGGTTTGTGGGGAGCTGGGAACGGGAGTCAAGTCGTCAAGCAGAAGCAGGGTCAGTACAGTCCAAAACCCAGAGTCAGTGCACAGAAGCAAGGTCAATAGTCTGGTCCGAGGGTCAAAGTTCCATTGAGTGGGGTCAGTGGAGCATCAGCAGCAAAAGTATCAGCTCTTTCACAACACTGTTGAGTCCTAGGCAAGGCTTTAAACTGGTTTCTGCTCATTTCACCCTTCATCCTCGGACGACTTGCAGTCTTCCAGCTGTCTCCTCAGTGCTTCTAAATGCATGCCGAGTCTTTTAGCCTGAAGCTCTGCTCTGCCCCATTGCCTGTGATGTTTAACTGCTTCAGGTGAGCTGGGTGGGCCATGGCTCTGCTGAGTTACAGCTGGAGCTGAGTCATCAAAGTGAGCTGGTTCTACATCTACTCTAGCATCCTCAGCAGGACTGGTGTGTGGTTCTTCCTGTTGGGGTTCAACTTGGCCTGGACTCTCAGCCAACTGAGGTTCAGGGGGGACTGGTTCTTCCTGGCATGGCTCTTCCTCTGATGGTTCCTTGCCTGGCAAGGACTGGGCCACCACAGAAGGATTGTTTTATTGTTGCTTTGACAGTTAACCAGTGGGCTATTTTCTACCCTAAGGGACACAATGTTCTAGCTTAAAGCTTATGTAGTAGAACCATGTATGTACATTTCAGCAGAACATGAGCCAGCCAGCACAACCTGGTCCCTGATTTGATTAGTGGCTGATGCCAACTTGGGAGAAAAAAAGGCATTAAGTGTAAAGTTATGGCAGTAAAGATGACACAGTTGCTCCCATTTGGCATTGTTCATTTTGTATGATCATTTATTCATTGGTTTATACTCCATATTTATATGAGGCCTGTCCAGAGACCTTCTTGTGGTGGCACAGAGGGCTCCTGAGGCACCTTCCGGCATAAACATAAAACAGTCTATAATACAGAACAAACCCAGTGATCTGGAGAACCAGATTTGAGTCCCCACTCTGCCACATGAGTGGTGGATGCTAATCTGGTGAACTGGTTTGTTTCCCCACTCCTACACATGAAGCCAGCTGGGTGACCTTGGGCTAGTCACAGCTCTCTTAGTCCCACCTACCTCACAGGGTGTCTATTGTGGGGAGGGGAAGGTGATTGTAAGCTGGTTTGATTCTTCCTTAAAAAACAACAACTTTTCTTCTTTTTCATCTGCAGTGTGTTCAAGGATAGTCACACATCCAATTAAATTGCTATACAATCAAACAAAACCAGCCATAAAAATCCAACAAAACAGCAGCTATCAATGAAAACCAGTCAATTTAGGATCAGTAAAGTGGCAATGGGCACAAGGAAACCAAGGATTAACTGAAAGTCTGAGAAAAAGGAAGTTTTTCACTTGATGCTTAGAATTATACAAACAAGACATCAGGTGAATTTCTGAGGGAATAATTTTGTAATTGGGGTAGTGCCACAGAAAAGATTCCTTCTCTAGTAGCCATTCAGCAGAAGAGATGTTTCCCTCAATCTTAGCTGCATGACGACAATTGTATGCTAGGGTTCGTACAGAAATGTCATAGACCCGTACTATTTTAGGAGAGAAAAACAAAAGATTCCTTTCCTTTTAATAAACTTTTCCAGTCGAGGGGTTGTATTTATAGTATGATTCCAAATATAAGAAGACAGCTTTGCAATCATTGATTACTTTATAAATTTTTAAAACATGAGCCTTCTTCAGAAGGAATGCTTTGAAGCTTAAGCATTTATGCTCCGTCAAATTTAAGAATGCCTTTAAAAGGTCTGTTAATCCCATTTCATATACTGTATGGCTAGAGAGGAATCTGTGATAATTTACCCAGTTGACAGTTAACCCTTCTCTTCCCCATCTCCCCTAACAACACACCAGTCTATAAAATAGACGTTCCATGATAACATGAGAGTAGGTTCACAGTCTGGACAGTTGTGTGTGTGTGAGGGCAGGGCAGGTCCTGCACATACAGCTGGATGTATTTTGAAAGTCAACAACTACAGAAGGAATTACAACGGTGTCCCCAAAAGCAACAGTGCTGCATGAAAATGTTTCTACAACAAACTTATAAAAGATTTTAATAACAATCATGGTCAATCAGATCCAAATTCACTGAAAACAATACAGAACAGTGTCAGTTCCCACAATTCCTGCCAGACCCCGCAGGAATTTGTGGAGATTGCTTTTGTTGTTGTTGTTGTTGTTTTTGGGTGTAAAGTGGTTTTTGTGGTTTTTTTGCTCAAGATTGTTGCGAAAGTCGTTCTTAAGTTTGTTATATAAGCATTTGTATGTGGTGGGGTTATTTTGGAAGTTAATGGGAATTGATCGCCCAGAGGAACTGGAGCTTTTATTTTACAATGAAAAACATCTTGCCTCACCCGCTGGCCCTAAATTTTTTTGCAATGGTAGCATCCTCACTGCGTTAGGGTGCGTGTGAATGAGCAGGGTACATACTAGAGATGTTCTGTATTTTCCCCACTAAATTAAAAAGTTTTTTTACGCCATTTACTGAACCAGCATGGTGTAGTGGTTAAGAGCAGCGGACTCTAATATGGAAAACCAGGTGTGATTCCCCACTCCTCCCCATGAAGTCTGCTGGGTGACCCTGGGCCAGTCCCAGCTCTCTCAGAACTCTCTCAGCCCCACCTACCTCACAGGGTGTCTCTTGTGGAGAGGGGAAGGGAAGGCGAGTATAAGCCGCTTTGAGACTCCTATGGGTAGAGAGCCCTGACCTGGATGGCCCAGGCTAGCCTGATCTCATCAGATCTCAGAAGCTAAGCAGGGTCAGCCCTGGTTTGTATTTGGATGGGAGAACAGCAAGGAATACCAGGGTTGCTGTGCAGAGGAAGGCACTGGCAAACCACCTCTGTTAGTCTCTTGCCTCGAAAACCCCATAAGGGGTCGCCATGAATCGGGTGTGACTTGATGGCACTTTACACACACAAAGGTAGAGAAAAAGCATGCTATAAAAACCAACTCTTCTTATTTTCTTAGATTTGTCCATACTAAACAGCACTCTACACACCTTTCACAGTAAATGCTTAGCATGTCTATATAGCATTTCCTTTCCTTTCCTTTTTTTCACCCTGGTAATTTTCCACTATGAGGGGAGTGGTTTGTGGGTTTGGGTGGGGGAGGAGAAGCTGTGTCCTTTGGGCAGAGGGTTTGACAATTTGGTGACGTGGAGAGAGACATGCGGTCTGAAAGGAGGAGGAAGTTTTAAAAGATATGAATAGAGCCTGAATAACAAATCTGGAACTATTAAGATATTTCTTCCTATCTCTTTAACATCATAGGGATTAATTTAGATCAAGGGAGAGAGAATGTTTGAATTCCCATTTTGTTTCCATTTGTGTAGAGGCTGTGAAACTATCTCTGCTCAACTGTATGATTTTGCCTTTGCAACCAGTGTCTGCTTATACAACAAAAGGTATCCCCCCACCTTTTCTGAACTTTGAATATTTGGTCTTTACATCCATACAAAGCCCAAACTTGGCACATGCTCACCAAATAGGGTTGCCAGGTCCCTCTTTGCTACCGGCGGGAAGTTTTTGGGGCGGAGCCTGATGAGGGCGGGGTTTGGGGAGGGATTTCAATGCCATAGAGTTCAATGGCCAAAGTGGCCATTTTTCTCCTGGTGATCTGAACTCTATCGGCTGGAGATCAGTTGAATTAGTAGGAAATCTCCTGCTACTACCTGGCAGTTACAATTCGTTGGTGTTCCTTTACTTTACTTGTGCACAACTATATGCATATACAAAAAACATTACACTGTGTTAATTCACACAATATATACAATTTTGAGTTCAATCCTTCTTATAAACTACGAAATGAGAGTTCAAAATAAAAGTCGCAAAGCGACCACCTTTCCACAGCATGAAACGGGTAGTTCAAAACAGGCTGTACGTCGAGGGAAGAAGAACGGTGAGAAATGCAGGTTCCCATCTCTTCTCTAGTGAGGAGAAAATCAGAGCGGGAGGGCATTTTTGAGTAGAATAAGGACCCAAGGAGCAAGTGCTGAGCAGCCCCCTTCCCTTCAAGCTTCATTCAAAGATTTCTTAATGAAAAGCAAGTCAGAGAAACTTGATTGTTCTTAGCCTCTCCTGATTGCTTTTTATTAAGTGAAAACAATGGAAGAAAAGTTGCATGTATCTGTGCATCATGTGAGCTTGGCTGCTAAAGTGACCCAGACACCACCAGCTGTTTACGCTCAGTTGAAACTCTATTTTTATTTAATTTAAATTAAGCAAACCTGGAAAGCTATTGCCATAGTGTAGCATCATTTTCTCAGTACTTTACTAATTTAGATTTTCCTATTTCCCTGGTAAATACCAGAGAAAACATGAAATTACTATCATCCTGCCCAAAACTAGAATCCCCCATGAAATCATCAACTCTAGCCATGGCGACTTGCATGATTAAAAATGAAAAGTGTTTTTTGAATCAGTTCCTAATTTAAATTGCTCCTGTGTTTTATATGCATGCCTATTGAGTCTACTCAACAGATCTACTATTGATCTACTGCCACCTACTGACAAGGACTCCAAGTAGTAGGCACAGACAGGCTGAAGAAAGTGTGTTTTCTTATGCTGACATGCATGAGTGTGCTTTGGCATTGTACAATAGTAGCTTCCTAGAGGCACCTGGTTGGCCACTGTGTGAACAGACTGCTGGACTTGATGGGACTTGGTCTGATCCAGCAGGGCCTTTCTTATGTTCTTATGGGCATAGCCAAAGCACACAACACTCCTTCCCTACTAACGTGTTCCATTATAGTGAATGCATGCATAATGTGCATGCATGACTAGGAGTGTGACCATATTTTTTTCGGTATTATATGGGTTCGAGTTTAATAGACCTGGACATTTTTTTAAGAGCCAAACTCCCATACCAGTATGGGTCCCCCCGCCAGCTTTTAAAGAAAAAAAGTGATTCAATTTACTAGTTGATCCTATTTACTAATTAAGGAATAGTGTATATTAATATGAATTTATTCAAACAGCTGTCTTACCTTCGCTTCCTTGATGTTTTACTGTAGCTGTGAAGGCCAGCTGGCTTCTTAAGGCAGATGGGAGGAAAACCCTGATTGAAGTGGCATGTGTATTGTCATTTTCTACATTCAGACTGTGACTTTAGTTTGACCGGCCTCTGTTCTTCATATTTTCTCTGAGAGTTCTTTGGAGATAAGTCTTTCAAACTAGCAGAATTATGTCGCTTTGTGCTGTTGTTGTATGTAGCCGAAGTGGGCACTTGGTCAGTCTTGCCATATATGCAGCTGAATTAAAACCTAGCTTCTCTAAGCCTCCCTCTTGTACGCTTATTTTGAAATGTAAAATATTGATACCCTGTTCCTACATAAAAGTTTAGAGCAGGAAGAGAATATGCATTGGTAAAAAAATAATAATAGAGCAGAGATACTTTCCCTTCTGAGTCGAGTCCATTGAAGTCAATGGGCTGTAAATCTGCTTAGGATGGCAGTTTAAGTCTCGGGCAGCCTATTCCTGAGGAGGGGGTTGCACGGTGACCAGGAGTGGCACAGCCACACCACCACCAAAGAGGCTTCCCGGCTGCTGCAGAGAAGAAAAAAGGGCAAAAAGCCCCATTGCCTTTAACAGGGCTATGCCACCACCACACCGAGAGGCATTCCCAGGTTGAAAGGGATGAGAAAGCTGCCTAAGGGCAGCTCTGCCCAGGGATATGCACTAGGACCTCCAGCCCCCATGCTGGCGTATGCTGCCTCTTCCAGGATTTAGTTCCTGGAGCAGCGGCGCTGGTGGGGGAGGCTGGTGAAGCTAGGAGCCACCCAGGCACCAGCGTAAATGCCCTCCGCCCTGGCATCAGCACCCCTTATCATGGGATAAGTGGACACTTGTGCTGACATGGGGTCACACTGGTTTCTAAGGAGCTTCACCCCCTATCAGGAATACGCCCTTAGAATACATTAAGCCATCATACCCACAAAAACTGCAGCACAAGGTTTTACCACTCAGATAAGCAACATCATAGTATCCATTTCCTACAACTGGCAGCAGAAGGCCCTGTGGAATAATAATGTTTGACAGGCTTTTCTGAAGGCCCCAAGAGTCAGGAATGAGCACACAGAAAAACACCAGTCTCTCACTGAGGCCAGCCTTACTGTCTGAGAAGACTGGATGGTAAGGAGATATTTTTGGCTGAAATGAACCTAGGAGCAAACTGGAAACCATCACCGTTGCTTCAGGATGGGTGTTATATGCACAAATGTGCCTGCTCCAATAAGCAGGTGAGCAGTAGGATTTGGGGGCCAGTTGAAGTTTTTGAATTGTCTTCAAGAGTGCATTAACCTTTGTAATCTTTGTCGAATAGGTCCTATTTCGAAGTTGATACTGATGAGCAAGATCTTAGCTGTGTGACCCTGCATGTGCCCAACATCTCATTTAAACTCAGCCACTGTGTGTGCAAGCTTGGTGTGCCAATCATCCTTAATCTGGTTTGCCCTGGTGTTGGCATGCTAGATTCAAACATAGTTCTTTTCCACAATCATCATCTTTAAATTGGGCCTGATACTTGACTTGTAACACCAGAGTATCAGGCTTTGACTGTTTTAGGTCTGTGGAATGCAGTCTGGTATTCAATCAATATTTGCAGAAGTGCTAACGTTGTTACAGTACTGGAATAATGTCATGCTTTTTGATGCAGTGCCAATGTGATGGCTTTGTAGCTGCTGGCATCAGGACTGGGTCAAATATTATTATAAGCAGGCAACAGATTACACTCTCAGCCAAACAAGGGTCCTTTCTATATTCTGGGAAATATCCAATGTGCAAATAGTGCCTAAAATTGTCTTTGCAACATAGATTGTTCCCTAATTATAAGTCAATGGAACATACATATATCTGGAATATTGGCATGTAAGGCTGTTACAGAATATTATGTAGTTTCTATCATGTATGTAATTATATCTGGGAAGGAAAGCAGCATGGTAGAGCCCGATCTCATCAGATCTCAGATGCTAAGCAGAGTCAGCCCTGGTAAGTGTTTGGAAGGGAGACCACCAAGGAATACCAGGGTTGCTATACAGAGGAAGGCACTGACAAACCTCCTCTGTTAGTCTTTTGCCTTGAAAAACCCATAAGGGGTCACCATAATTCAGCTGTGACTTCAAACACACACACACACAGTTATATAGCTTGTAGATCATATTGACGTTAAATGACTCCTATAATTTCCCACACTAGTATAGTTTTCCGCCATCACAAGGCAGCAGCATTCTTTGTACTGTAGTAAGAAACACCTTGAATTGTAGTAACAAACACACTGGGTGGCCGAACTGCTACCCAGCCTGCTCCTACTGTAGGAGATGTAGTGCTGCCTCCCTTTCTGCATGCCACAGGGGCGGCGGCTGCCCTCCTGCCCCCCGCCAGCTATGGCCCTGAAAGTTATTACAATACTGATCATTTTGTTTTCACTCCCTTTCCTAATAATCCCGAACACATAATAGATTTTTCTGAATGAAATAAATGGAATGAGCATCTGGTCCCCATTTTGTTTCTTTTCATTCATTTATATTTTTGTAAGTGGTTCCACTTCTCTACTTTTTTTCTGTTTGTTTTGCAGATATCTTTGCATTGTGTGCTCCAGGTATCCGTACGGCATTTACACATATGCATAGGTTTTAGAATTGTATTTATTTAATTAATTATAAGATTTTCATGCTGCCTCTTTGGAGAGTCTGTTTAAGGCAGCATGCAAAATACAACATAACAAAAACATCAGACACCATTAACAGTCATTGGTGATTAACACTATTAAAACCCAGCATTTAAAACCAATGCTAATTCATTGATACAAAAAAAATGGTTAAATGCATACAAGAAAAAGTTGGTGTAAGGACAAGAGAATTTGAGGATGAGAAATAGAGATGGGAAGTTCTAAATCATTCTTTGAAATAAAGCCCTGCGAAAAGTATTTGCACGTGGAGAGCCACAGAAGATCAAAGATTTTGGTATTGCCTTGTCAAATCTTCAGCACATTTCAGGCTCAAGGGCTCTCCTCTAGGAGATGAAATGTGACAAGTTGTTCAAATTAATCTGTTGTTCCGACTAGCCATCTTTCCAAATGACACTTGAGGAAAATGTTTTCTTGCTCTTAAAAGCACAAGGAAGACGTTACTGGCGATTCTGCCTCAACATATGCATGAAGTTCATGAACCAGAGAGGGGAAGAGAGCAGAGAGTGGTGTGAGTCATAATCAGAAAGAACATTCCAATCTGTCATGCACAACAGAGCTTGCTTGTTAACAGCTGCAAACATTTACAAACCAGGAGTTATCTACATCTGAATGTAATTTCAGAATTATTGTGGTTTGGTACAATCATCCTAAAGGGAACGCTCAGTTCCAAAGGATACAACTTTTAACATGTAATAATACAGGTATCTGCATACTTAGGCTAGGATCATATGCAGTGCAAGCAGAGCCATGCTGCTTTCCCACCTCGTTCCTGCTGCTGAAGTCCTCTGAAAATGGGACCCCCATGGGTCAGTGGATGCCCAGGAAAATCATGGGTGTTGAAGTGAGAGAGGGGGATCCGTGAAAAATCACCCTCCCTCTTCTGCAAGCATAACTGCCTTCTACAAATGAAAAGGACACTTCGGATATAAGCCCTAGAGATTCACTTGCATCTTTTCATTCTTTGTGTGGCATATCTAGCATGCTGCTTCCATCAGCCAAAATAATTTGAAACAGCAGGAAATGCATTATGACTTAATTTTTTTTAAAAAGACTATACAATTAACTATAGTGGAATGCAACTTGTGGGTAATAATTTCCCCCTCCCTGTAATAAGCAGGACACTGACTATCAAACATTTTTCTTGGATTGCCTACTCATTGGTCCCTTGAACTCCAAATACCTCCTTTAGTCATTTTCTTGACACTGAAGATGAAAGAATGTGGTTGACTTCCTCTGTGCTTTTATGTTCAGCTAAACTAATTTTACTATTAGCAGACAGACAGTAGGTGACCTGGTTTTAACTCCCAGGCATTCTTAAGCATAGATATAATATAGTGCCTTACACTTTGTAGAAGTAAGTAATTTGAAGGAAGGAAACCAAACTAAATCCCACACTGTTTCTGTGTATCTCTTTGCCCTTAGGAACAGTATTTTTGGTAGTGCAGGGAGCTGCCAAAGGCAGAGGAAATGTAGTTCTTTGACTGGGTTGATTTTGAAAGAGAGTTGTTTGATTTCAGTTAGACTCCTTGCGCACATGTAAAAAAACATGTTCATTGCATATGATGGTACTGTACAGATGCAATCCAATTGTATGCATGCCTCAGATATTGGGCGTAGGCATGTGCATATCAGTATGCCAAATTTATTTTAAAAACCCAAAATACCTTTTGGGTATTTTTCGGGGAGGGGGGTTAACCAACAAAAATGGCAGCCAAAAATGGGGTTGAAAATATTGAAAATTAATTTTCCATTAGACCCCAAAATTATTCTATTAGGAAAATTACCTCTGAGTATAGACAAGAACAAAGAAGTATTTAATTATATAACTGCAGCTAGAGTGGCAAGTAGCAAAAAAATGGAAGCAAGAAGAGCTACCAAAAATAGAACAAAGGCAAGAAAAGTGACAGAATCCACAGTGATGGCCAGATTAACAAACTTTTTGAATAAAAGATCTGCTGAAGAGTTGGAAAGAAAATGAAAATGTATTATGAATATGCATAAATATAATGCTTCTGTAAATTTATGTTGTAAGTGAATTATATCCAGTATTCTAAAGATAAAATAGATTTGTTTATTAGACTTAACATGTCTACCAGTTCTATATTATATAACTATAATAAGCAATACTCAATGTGCTAAAGATAAAATAGATTGGTTTATCAGGTTTAATGTGTATATTAGTCTCACACTGCGTAACCACAATAAGTGATAGGCAAAAATTTAATAATCCCATGTGAGTAGAATAAGATACAAACTATGGTGTCACAAATTAATAAATGATATGATATATAAAGAATGCATTAGCCACTGTATCTGTTCACCTAATAAAAGTATTGTTTAGTAGATGGTAGAAATATTAAAATTAACTATAGACCCAGACCAAAGCAAGGGTCAGTGTTTAATGCTGTATGTATGTAGGGTAGAATAGAGATGTATGTTGTCTGTATATGGTATGTAGATTAGATGTTGTGATATTGTGTATTTTGTACTGCGCATTTTGTATTGTGTATCTTGTATATGGTATGTAATTTGTGTGCAGAAAATAAAAATTTTAAAATAAAAAAAATGGGGGCTGAAAAAAGCTGACTCGAATAAAGCCGAATTTATTTGGCATTATTTGGCCACTTCAGCCCTGCTGCCATCCCCTCCTCCCTCCCCTCCCTGCCATTTCCCCCCTTCCCTTCCCCCTTACTTTACCTTCCTTCTCCACTTTACTGAACTTCTCAGTGTGGGGGTGAGGGCAGCTGCAGTGGGTTCTGCTGCGGCTGCCTCATCCTTGTTGGGGGGGGGGGGAACCACAACTCCTGCTCCTCTCCCCTGATGTGGAGGGGAGCTGAGTTTCCCCTTCCCTGCCTTGGTCAAGGGGGAGTGGCAGCAACAGTAGCTGCTAGCAGCCTTGTTGTCTTCCTCCTCATTGTCCCCATCGGTAGTAGCATCTTTCCCCTCCTTTGGCCTCTTCCTCCTCACATGCCTGCCTGCATTCTCTGCAGTTTGCTTAGAACAGTTCTCTGCATTTGCGTAGTCAATTGTTCTCTGTTTTCGGGTTGTGTGTGGGTTGTAACTCCACCCCTTTTATTAGCTTTAGGATTTTTCTGCAAGCCTGGGAGTTCTCCCAAATTTGGAGAAAAGTCTCTGCTCTGTCAGTGTGGCCTGTTCCTTGGACTTAGATGTCCGCAGATTGGGCCACGCTTGACTATTAGAATATAAGATGACTGGCTTGGCCAGATGTTTGGTGGTTTTTCCTCATTTGTCTTTTTCTCAGATTCAAGCCTTTTTTTCATGGAGTGTTCTGTTTTAGCCACCTACTAGTATAGAGCAAGCATAGCTGTCCTTCCTTTTTCTTGTTTGTCCTAACACTACTCTGCAGGCCACTTGATTTTTGTAAAACCTTTTAATGTGTTTTAAATGTTTTGCTGCTGCATGCATGTTCCCACCTGTTCCTTTCTGATTTGTTTGGTCATCATTTAGTATATTGGCAGAAGTGAAATTAGTGCCAAGAAATGGTGAAAATATTTTCATATTGTGGCCTTGTACTGCTTTTGATCAGCCCCAGCTTGCCATTTTTTAAACTAGAAAATGAATGCTCTGCTCCTAATGAGACCACAACCAACACTGCTTTCAATCATATGGAGAAAATTCAATTCTATTTGTGTAATCTTTATATCCGCCTAGGATTGAATGTTATGCAGGGTCAGTGTAATAAATAATTACCAGAACATGAAACTGAAATTACAAAAATATACAGAAATTCTATGGTCCTTTGTATATTGCAGAGTATGGTTAAAAAAACAACCGCAAAAACCCTCGTCCTTTAAAGTGGCCCCAAACATTTGCAGCATTACTGATAAAGCATAGATTGAATTTTACAGAAGTGTGAGATGAGACCTTAAGTGAGATCAGGCTCTATCAAGGGCATGAACTTGGGTTTCCAACAGTCAAATCTTAAAGAGAGTTACACCCTTCTAAGTCCATTAATATTAATGGGCTTTAAAATGTGTTACTCTGCTTAAGATTTCATTGCAAAAGACCTAGCAACATTGCTTCTGTAATCCTACATACATGACATAAGCATATACAGAGCAATATGCAGAGTTCAGGACTCTATACATTCCGCCTGTATATGTTTCACTATAAAATAGGGAAAGCCTATGCAATGATCACCTCCTCCTGTATCGTCCATCCTGCCAGTTTATATCCTCTTCTCAAATCCTGATCTATACATTCCCACCTGTTCAGGTGAGGCAGGTGGCAGCTAGAGCCAGGGCTTTTTCAGTACAAGTGCCCCACATTTGGAATGTTCCCCTTGAGGCTTGCTGGGCACATATGTTGCTTTCCTTCAGGTGCCAGGCCAAGACATTTCTCTGAGTCTGTACTCAGGCTTTAATGGTTTTCTTTTTTTTCAGTTCTTTTGTGGTCTTCTCCTAGCTTTAGTACTGTTTAATTAATATCATTTTAGACTGCTCTCTTCATTTTATATGCATTTATGCCCTGGTTTTTTAAAAAATTGTTTTGGCTTGTTTTTAATTGGAATTTTGATTGATCGTTTTTTATGCATTTTTTCTATTGTCGTGACTGGTTTTACTGACTTGTTTTATTGTGTGATTTGTTTTACTGATTTGTTTTATTGTCTTGATTGGGTTTGTTTTATTGTGGGGGTTGTGAACTACCTCAAGCAGATCTGGAGAGGCAGCATACAAATCTCGTAGATGAATAAAACAATAGAAATTGTACCCCTACTGCAAATGATAATTCATGTCATTGGAAGGGAACTTAAAATGAAGAAGCAGAAGAAGCAGAAGAGTTGGTTTTTGTATGCCAACTTTCTCTACCACTTAAGGGAGAATCAAACCAGCTTACAATCACCTTCCCCTCCCCTCCCCACAACAGACACCCTGTGAGGGAGGTGGGGCTGAGAGAGTTCTGGGAGAACTGTGACTGGCCCAAGGTCACCCAGCAGGCTTCATGTGTAGGAGTGGGGAAACCAACCCGGTTCACCAGATTAGCATCCGCCACTATGTGGAGGAGTGGGGAATCAAACCCAGCTCTCCAGATTAGAGCCCACCGCTCCAAACCACCGCTCCAAACCACTACACCATGCTGGTGGTTGCTTGGAAAAATAGTAGGGGCAGGGACAGACAAAAGCTTTGCTGCCTCTCTTAGGCCCCTTTGGTTAGATGGGGACACCAAACCGTTGCTGTTTAAACCATGTACAGTAGCTGGAAGATAGGCTACCAGTTGTAGTATATGTAAGAACTAAAGTTATTTTTGACGCTGATTACACCAAAGCAAATACAAGAAATAGCTGATAACTATTAGTAGCTGACAGTGTTAATGTTATGAAGCTAACAACAAGATTGGAAAGACTAAGTAACTCATGAGCAGGTTCCTTTTCCTCAATAAGTCCTCTGAATTCCTTTGGGATAGCCTGCATTTGATAACATGGAGGCCCTCATTTTGTATAAGAACACGGAAGAGCACAGGATGTAAACTTTTGTGTTTTTCCCATTACATTCCTGCATACTTATTCAGAGAAAATATTAGATATCATGCAAGAATTTAACTTTTATAGTGTTGTGATCTTATTGAACGTGAATTTTTAAAGTCAATTTTCATGATAAGGGCTCCTCCTAGTGGGGTGCATGGATATGATTTTATTCTGTGAAAGAAAATGAAAGATACACAAGCAATTTAAATAAAATAAACCACCTTACTTGAGGAATAAAGATTTCTACAGATTGGATCCAAAATGGTTCTGAATCAGACTTTTTATTTGACAAACTATATATTGCAACAAGCTTTCAGACAGCACTGGATTCTCCTTTAACAGCAGCAGCCTCTGAACTTTTTAAGGCCAGATATACAATTTGTATTTGGTTGCTAAGAATTATTATTATTAATTCCATTATTATTAATAATAACTCCATTTATATCTTGCCCTTTTCACTGAGACACAAGGCGGATTACAATATATGAAAAACAATCCAACCAGACAGCGAACATTTCCAATAAACAAAGCAGCAGGACTAGAGGGACAGAACTGGAAAACAATGCAAACACTGTCTAAGGCATGACATACCATAATGAAGAGAATGGGTCGCAAAGGTAGAGGAGGATATTGAAGGGAAAAACGGAAAGAGATACATACAATAAATCTTGTAATAGACTGCAATATGGGGTTGCCAACCTCCAGGTGGTGACTGGCGATCTCCCACTATTATAACTGATCTCCAGGCGATAGAAATAATTTCCCCTGGAGAAAATGGCCGCTTTGGCAATTGGACTCTATGGCATTGAAGTCCTTCCCCTCTCCAAACCCCACCCTCCTCAGACTCCACCCCCAAAATCTCCAGGTATTTCCCAACCTGGAGCTGGCAACTCTACTGTAATACTATCCCATATAGAAGTGACCTCTTGTGTGTGGTTCCATTTCATTACTGTTCGGATCCCTTTGTAAAAATGCCCTCCTAGATATTTCTGTTTTGCACATTCTGAGAAATGATAGACCTTCTCAGCCACTTCAGGCAGGTTGTTCCGCAAGGTCGGAGCCACCACTGAGAGTGCACACAAATCAGCAGTTGCCAATTTAACCCAGTGGTCAGTGTGGCTGAGGGGATGGGCTTCTTCAGGGCCAAGGAAGTGGGAGCCCGCTGAAGGGGGGCGGGCTGCCCTTTAAACTGATCTGCGCCTCCCAGCTGGGAGGCTCAGATCAGTTTAAAGGGCCCCCGCGTGCCTTCAGGGAATCCCTCTGAAGGCGCGCTGGGGCCGAATTTTCCCCCGAACTCCGGATCCCCCCGAATTACCGGGGATCCGAAGCGGGGGAGTTCGGACTTCGGCACGTACCGAACCCACAAGGGTCAAATTCGGCCGAATCCGAACTGTACCGAATTTTTTTTTTTGACAGCCCTAGGCTTCAAGCCTTGGCAGGCCAGAAACCAACAGCAGCGTGATAGATACTACACCGTACCTTTCTGGCAGCTTTCTCCACACAAAAACCATCTCCTGCCCTTATAAACACATCCAGTTACTATTTACCAAACCTGCTGCATCCTCTTTTCCTCCACATGCTTCCAGTTAGCACCTGGAGGATCTTGTACATGACTCGTAGGATTTGATCAGCTTTGTAAAGATATCAACTTGACTTTTTCTTATTCAGGAATATGGGTGCAAAACGATTTTCAGGGGAGGAAAGCTTGTAAATCCAAATCCAAATTGAACTGGAATCATGCATTGGATTCATTTAGGTTTCACTGTGACTGGATTCATTTATCTCTAGCTAGACATGGTGCAGGCAGCCAAGAAAAGTAGGAAGACCATGCTGGGGTCTGGTTTCACAGGTGGCTTTCCAAAAATCTGTAAGGTGTAGCAAACCATTATTGGACTGATGATTTAATTATGACGATTTTGATTATAGACAAGTGGTCAAAATGGTTTTTGACCAGATACAGATGCATTACCAAACATTTATTTTGTTTTTGCCAGAAACAACTGTACGCATCCACTGGGCAAATTATTTGCTATAAACCTACATGAATCTTGGAGGCAAGTTCTCTCTGTGTTACCAGGGTCAGGATTCAAACAAGTTTTTTAAATGACCTGTAACAATGTGTACTCTGAGCCCCTTGTTGGTAAATAGACTGAATGTTTCAGACTCTTTTGTGTGTGTGTTAAGTGACGTCAAGTTGCTTCCGACTCATGGCGACCCTATAAATCAGTGTCCTCCAAAATGTCCTATCTTTGACCGCCTTGCTCAGGTCTTGCAAATTGAGGGCTGTGGCTTCCTTTATTGAGTCAATCCATCTCTTGTTGGGTCTTCCTCTTTTCCTGCTGCCCTCAGCTTTTCCTAGCATGACTGTCTTTTCCAGTGACTCTTGTCTTCTCATAATGTGACCAAAATACGCTAGCCTCAGTTTAGACATTTTAGCTTCTAGGGTCAGTTCAGGCTTGATTTGATTTATAACCCACTGATTTGGGGTTTTTTTGGGCAGTCCACGGTATCCGTAATACTCTCCTCCAACACCACATTTCAAAGGAATCTACTTTCTTCCTATCAGCTTTTCTATCAGCGTCTTAAGTTTCCTATTTATTTAACAATTGTTCACCCCAAACATTGGAGACGGTAGCTCAGTTTTTAAAGTTTGTTTTAAAAGTCCACAAAACAGTTAATTAGATGGCAGTATCAGTTAATTAGATGGTGGTATTACTCGATGTAACTGTCTTTTAACCATATTGTAAAGGGCACCTTTTAATATTTCCATTCCTTTTGTAACCTTTTGTATTGTGATTTTATGCCAATAAAGGAATGATTTGAATGTTTACTCTGTGGCCATCTAGTGCATTTTCAAACCCAACTGTTTAAATCTATACTCTTTTTGAATTCACACATGATTTGATCAGTTAATTGTTTCAGGGTGTATGATGGCACCTTGGCCATCTTCTGGGCATGGAGTAGGGGTCACTGAGGGTGTGTGGGGGAGGTAGTTCGGAATTTCCTGCATTGTGCAGGGTGTTGGACTAGATGACCCTGGTGTTCCCTTCCAACTCTATGATTCTATGATTCTATATACTACCACTGGACCCCACCAGTAAAAATGTGGGAGATACTAAGGAGTTAATGGTAACTTAGTATAAATTGGTCCATTCCCTCTCTTCATAACCTTTGATTGTACTTCATAAAACATTGGTTGTAAAAGTTATGTTTTCTTCTAGAGATTTTCTTATACTCTCCTCTTCAGCGCTTGGTAATACAAAGTATCTCTTCATTAAAAACAGGCAGGCATGCACACACAGAGAAACACACAAAACCATCACTAATTCCTGGATGGAAACCCCTGGGGCTTGCAATTTGCTAGTTTTGTAAATCCAGCTGCCATGTAAGAGCTTAGTGAAAGAAAATAACCAGATGCTGATAACTGCTGGTACTTCATGACGTAAATTATACATTTTCAAGGGATATAGGAATTGCTTTAAGCTGGTGAAGCACCTTTCCCTTTAGTATAATACTGACACCAATTCTCCTGGGAGCAATTTGTTTTCCAGGTAATACATGGACATTTAAAAATAAATAAAAGTTCTAAAATAAAGCAAAACAACACTTTATTTGACCTAGATATCACTTACTTTCCAAGTTTCATGTTTATTCTTTACTGTAGTTCTGTGCATACCCTTGAAGACTGGGGATGAGGTAGCTTTTACCTGGGTCCCATCCAGCCCATTGTTGCCATTGAGAAAGAGCAGTGTGCAGTGGAAAAGGGGCTGTTCAAACATAGACTACTGCAACCAGAACACTTTAGGTATCCACTCCACTTAATTCCAGCCCCTGGAGGCCTAAATTTAGGACCCACCATCAGCAGTGAGTTGCTGCCTGGTAGGTAGTCCTCCAAGAGTAGGGGCATCAAAGGGTGGGGTCCCTTTGGGAAATCATAATGTTTGCATCCCATTTTTGTGTTATATCAGGCCTCAGAACTTTGAAATTGCATCTGCCTTGGTCTATCATGATTCCATAGCTCTAACCAGTCAGTCTGTTCTTTGCTAAATGTGGACTGTTAATTACTGATGTTGGGCTCCTGTTAAAGACTTTTAAAATTTCAGGAAGCTTTTATAAATTAAACCTGTAACCTGCTTTTATAATTCCGGGTGCTTAATGTTCTACATTTTTGTTGACTTTCATTGCCATTGTGAGCTGCCTTGCTCAGAATAGGTGCCTGGAAAAGGTAATGGGATAGATGAGAGAAAGGGTTGCCAACCTCCAGATAGTAAACCACAAAAAAAGAGCACTCCTGCGCTATTACCACAAGGTTTGGAAATCATCACAGAGATATCCATACAAAGCGGACACACAAGTATCGTGTTTAAACATATAATCAACCAAAGTGCAGTGATACATATAAGGAACACATACAACTATGTACACCAATATATAATGCTTTTTCTAATGCAGTCTTTGTGCAAAAAGATTCTCCGTTGTAAAAGAGACACTGAAAGGATTTTAAGAAAGTTACTTTATACATCTGTTTAACACGATTAAGCCCAATGGTTTAAATCTGGACAATGATTATTCTTGTTTCATTTGAATTCTGTTTGATTTTGATGATGATTTGGCGTCTATTAGATAGATTACGGTAAACCTTACCGGAGACGCGAATAACAGGATCATTTATATGCAGCTATGAGTGTCAGGTGGACTCTATACGAGCTTAACTTTTACACTTGGGAGTATCCTACGGGAACCAGCTAACTGAATGTATGATATATGATATTGTAAGATTGTAAGTATGGAGACTTTTTATATTTATTGTATTTATGATGATATATTATAACGCTAGATTTTATATCAGTATATTGTATTTAAATATAGGAATGAATTGGGGCTGAAGAAATTTTCTTGAAACGGCCATCCCCCAGCCATTGCCTTCTTCTGAAAATTTGAATACTTATAAATAGTACCTTATGGACTTTTTAAAGAACTTTTCTACAACTACTGCTACAACGGAGCATCTTTTTGCACAAAGACTGCATTAAAAAAACCTTGTATATTGGTGTACATAGTTGTATGTGTTCCTTATATGTATTACTGCACTTTGGTTGATTATATGTTTAAACACGATACTTGTGTGTCCGCTTTGTACGGATATCGCTGTGCTAACCTCCAGATAGTAGCTGGAGATCTCCTGCTATTACAACTGATCTCCAGCCGATAGAGATCAGTTCACCTGGAGAAAATGGCTGCTTTGGC
The DNA here is from genome assembly GCF_029931775.1 of Euleptes europaea. Taxonomy (NCBI): domain Eukaryota; kingdom Metazoa; phylum Chordata; class Lepidosauria; order Squamata; family Sphaerodactylidae; genus Euleptes; species Euleptes europaea. The sequence continues at coordinate 44,438,552 of NC_079319.1, forward strand.
AAATGGACTCTAAGGCATTGAAATCCATCCCCTCCCCAAACCCTGTCCTCCTCAGGCTCCGCCCCAAAAATCTCCAGGTATTTCCCAACCTGGAGCTGGCAACCCTAATGAGAGCCAATAACTAAAGTTCAATGCAGATGAGACTGAGGTTGTTGGTCGATGGAAAACCTTTCCAGGGACTGCAAGAGTGAGTCTGTCCAGGAGGGCGATGCATTTCCCCTGAAGGAGATGATTTGTTTTTAATGGCTTGTTTATAATACACTATAATGTAAGTTGCCTCAAGCAGGATCCTGAAGAAGTGGCATAGAAATATCCTAAATAAATAAATACATAAATAATTTTTAATTGAAAAGGTGACATAGGAATGTTATGAATAAACAAAATGGTAAATTATTTAAACCAGACTTGAGTGAACTGACATGCATTAACTGTGATTAAAGAAGAGAGTATGTGGATGCAGTGCTTATCTTCTCCAAGATCAACCAGCACTGGTTAGGATGGAACTGAGAGTTATTTTTTTAATAATAAAGAAATAATTTTATGAATATCATCTAATTTTTGATGCAAATAGCACAAATAACACAAAAAGAAAAAAGAAAATGTACAATTAACAAAATTGTGTTCATTCTACACATTTCAACTGAATACAATTTATTATACTAGCACACACAGAGCATTTTTAACTGTTTAAATAATAAAGCTTTAAAAATGTAGGTTGGGTTTGGTAGTGGGAACAGGTACGCAGGGTATATTGCATTGACAAGAGAACATGATAGTAAAGATTAGCCAGCCTTGTAAATTTTAACTGTGTATTAATAATTTCCAGTGAGCTAGTATGAGACTTTTATGTCTAATTAATATATTTAATTAGTATTTAAAGGGTTTTTTATATAAATGAAATGTGAAGATGTGAGTGTTATCAGTCTTTATTTGACCTTTTCCTTTGGTTTCCTAACTTTTGCTCTGGGAAAGAATGCTTGAATAAAAAAGGAAAAAAATAATTGTGTGGAAAGGAGTCAGTAGTTCTTTACTTCAAAATATTGGATCATTTCTCTATAATGTTTCATACGATGACAACACACAGGAATGACAGAACATTGTATGCATCCACTGTGAGATCCAAAGACCTGCTTGTGGTCATGCGGGAGCCAGTGTGGTGTAATGGTTAAGAGCAGCAGACTCTAATCTGGAGAACCAGGTTTGATTCTCCGCTCCTCCACATGAAGCCTGCTGGGTGACCTTGGGCCAGTCACGGTTCTCTCAGAACTCTCTCAGTCCACACGGAGGCAGGCAAAGGCAAGCCACCTCTGAATGTCTCTTACCTTGAAAACCCCTACAAGGTTGCATAAGTCAGCTGTGGCTTGATGGTAAAATCACACACACATAGGGAGCTTCCACTAGCCTAGAATTATTTTTGACACCCTTTGGATAGCTGTCCATATAACAATTTGCTTTTCAATTTCCCATGACGTCAAAAGCAGTTCACCAAGGGGCCTCAATCCTTCCTTAGTCTCACAGAACTAATTCCACAGGTTTTTTGTTTGTTTGTTTTTGGTCCTGGCCAGAGTTTGCCCAGCCAATGCTGTGCTCAGTCCTTCATACAAGCCCTCCACCCATTGACTGAGGATGCCCAGTAAGTTTAATGAGCCTTTGGAAGACCTTACACCAGTGTGGATGAAGGACAGACTGAAACTGGAGCCTGAAACAGGTTGCAAAAGAACAACCCTCCCTAGGTTTATAAAGTGGATTGTCCAAACTATATTGGGAATAGTTCTTTTTGTTCTTAAATTAAGAAGCACAGACTGGAAGAATAATGTATCTCGCTCTGCTTTCATTGGTGAGTCCCTTTCCTTCCATATATTTCACTTCCTTTTCTTTATAGCAGCAGATGGGGTTGCTGTTGCCCTTGTAGGTACACCTGCAGGACAGCCAGTACTTTAAGACTGTCTTGTCATTAGTATGTCCATTGGAACAGCTAGATTTGAGTCCAATAGCAGAGACCAACAAGATTTTCAGGGTATAAGCTTTTGGAAGCATTGACTCTCGAAAGCTTATACCCCAAAAATCTTATTGGTCTTTAATGTTCTATTGGACTGATCTAGTTGTTCTACTGCAGATCAATACAGCAACCCTCTGAAACTATGTCCAGTGGGAATCTGCTGAGTTTATACCTATGATCAGATTGGTAAACTGGATTTGTAAATTGATATATATCATGTACTACAGCCTCAACCTACAATTGATACATATCATGTCCTACAGCCTCAACCTACAATGTTATTTTTAAAAAATTGTATTTATTTATTCAGGAAAAAAATTCGTGCACGAATACGCATCTATGTCAAGACTCTCAGCTCTGCTTCCGTACAAGATGACTGATGTACACAAACAAAGACTGCAACCCTTCTATGACAAATATTTGTGATTTTATGCATTTCCTTTGCTATAAGTAATAGAGATAGCTACACAGTGTTAGACGATGAAAGAGTGGTGATTATTTAGAAATTAAAAGTTATGCAATATGTATGATAAAATTAATGATGTAAAGCATGTATTGTAGTATCAGAAAGAGAAAGAAAAATTAAAAGAACCAAATATGGTAACACAAGCGGTAACATTAGCAAAATAACGGATGAATGCTTCATATAAGAAAAGAAATCAGGGCTTCAATTAAGAAAGTGAGGAGGGTTGCACATGCGCCAGAGGAGGACAAAAGTGATGTATATTCTTTTATATTTTCTTTTCCCTTTTCTTTATTTTTCCTTTCTGTACCCTGAAAAATTCAATAAAATATACAAAAAAGGGGGGAAAAATCTCTCTTCTGTTTGTTTTTAGTGTGTTACATTAGATTAGAAGACACTTGTGCCTAACAATTTTGTACATTCAATCTGTGTTTACATATACCATTTTAAAGCTATGCCACAATTCTCCAGATTACTATAGAAATTTGATAAACTGCCTATTACAATACATCAGTTTATATTCGCCAATCATTTTACCATATATGGCTTTTCAGAGACAATCCTACTTGTGTTACTCAGACATTTTTTCAAAGATATTTCCACTCAAAATAAGCTAGTAATGTCTTACTCATAATAATGCTGATGAAGTGACTTATAATCATACAGCTAAAATTGGTATTAGAACAAGCTTCACTGAAGCAAAAGCTGAATTCAGTATTACCTATGCAAATATTTAATACAGAAAGTACGCAATTTGTCTATTAACACATGTTGAATTTCCTGCTGTAGTTTCAGCTTTACCTTGGGTCGCACATTTGTTCTATAAAATTCTGAAATAAATATGTACTTGTTACACAAAATGTCAGATTTTTTTACTTTAAGGCTGATTACATTAATTCATTATTATTATTTTTGCAAAAATGACAATGGGATAGTCGTTACTGTAGGTAGGCTTGCAAACTCCTGCTTCAGAAATTCTTGGAGATTTGAGGGCAGAGCCTGAGTTATTTGGAGTTTGGGAAGGGAGCTTCGTGGGGATGTGATGCTCTTGGAAGCTGCCATTTCCTCAAAGAGAGCTGCCCTTTGTAGTCTAGAAATCAGTTGGAATTTCAAAAGAACTCCAGCCTCCACCTGAAGGATGGCAACCCTAACTGTAGAATAGGAAAGCTAAAACTTTGAGCCTTGAAACACCTAATCGTGCAATTGTCATAATGGGCAGCCCATTCCTGAGGGGTGCGCCGGTGGTCCCTCCACTGAAGCTGAAACCTTGCCCTTACTTGCAAGCCCTGTGGAATTGCTCCATAGGGTTCCACGGGGCTACGTCACCTCAAAAGCTGGCATAAGAACAAGTAAGGGCAAGGGGGATGTTCCCAGGCTGAAAGGGCTTAGGTGGCCGCCTAAACACAGCTCCTTTCCTGGACCGGCCTGGGAACACCCCCGGGAGGATGGTGCATGGAGGTGCGCTGTCTGGTTGTTGGCGCGAGGCTGTGCCCGTGTCCCTGGGTGGTGCTGCTGTGGCAGTGCCAGGAGGATGGCACATGCACCCCCCACACACACACCAGCGTCCATGCCACCCTGGGTGGCATAAGTGGCACAGGTGCCGGTGCAAGAGGCCCAGATGACGGCGCAGCCCCTTCCTGGCCTCCTAAAGACTTTCATCCTTTCATTCTCAGGAATGGGCTGTAAGTTCACTAAATAGTAAGAAGCATTCAAATCTGTGCATTTTACTGCCAAGTAAATAGGATTGGGATTGGACTTCAGGTAGGGTTGCCATCTCTAATTTGAGAAATTCCTGGAAATTTGGGGTGGTGCCTGGGCAGGGTGGAGTTTGGGTAGGGGGAGAATCTCAATGGGGTGTGATGCTATAGAATCCTCCCTCTGAAGCTGCCATTTCCTGCAGGGGAGCTGATGTCTGGAGACCAGTTGTAACTCCATGAGAACTCCATATGCCCCAATTGGAGGTTGGCAGCCCTAGATGCAGGACACCCAATAAGGGCTTTGACCTTTTGAACTGCTTCCAAAAAACTCATTTCCAAAATGTATAAATAATTCTGTTGTTTGTTTATTAAAACACTAGTTTGAATTTCAACTGTAGTAAGACATCTGCTCAGTTTTTAATAATTTTACTAGAATTTATCTAAAGGAAATGCAGAGTCCTAAGGCCAGTCTCCAAGCAGCTTAGGATAGCAAATATGCACCATGATGTTGTAACTGAGAGTTAGAGGTGTGCATATCGATAAACTGAAATTTTAAAACCCCCAAAAATTACCTTTTCAGTATTTTGGGGGTTTTCTTTTGCTGGTTTGGAAAAAAATTAAAGGGAGTTTAAAAGTAGATCCCTAGAGAAGCGGCAGGGGATGGATTGCTTTCAGATCAGCCCCCCCCCAGCTTTCTCCAGACCCTGGAGAAGGCCAGGGGGGGGGACTGACAGTAATCCTTCCCTGCCACCTTTCTCGAGGCTGGGGAAGCGGTGGGGGTGGCTTGCTTTCAGATCCACCCCGGGCCTTCTCCAGATCTCAGAGAAAGCCCATGGGGTGGATTGGAAAAAGTCAGGTTCTTTTCGGTATTTTTCGAGTTCGGGTTTATTAACCCGTAAATATTTGAAAAATATGGGTTTTCCAGAAATTTTCGGGTTTGACACACCCGAACCTGAGAAATACCCAAAAAAATGGTGCACACCCCTACTCAGAGCTACTCTAGCACAACTTGGACATATGCCTGTGTAATACCGTACCAATGCCAGGCCAAGGTAAAGCCAGTGTCACTGCATCTGTAATGGGCCCAGAAATTAGCAGCACTGGAAATGGTTCATGGGAGGAATGGAGCTTAGTTGGTAATGTGTAATACTTGCTGAATGGCTGTTTCTCAGTCTTGAAAAGCAGCTTTGGGTCAGAGTGATTAAGATAGGAAAGGGGGAAGACAGGAGGGACTACATAACCCATTCCCTGCTTTAAATCCTGTCCTTAGCAGATTTGCTCCCCCACCCCCCCACACACAATAGACTACAGTTAGAGTTGTCATGTAGTTGTGTACTTTGGGCTTCCGATGTATTTTTAATAGAAATACAACAAAAATACAACAAAAAAGAGAAAACATAGAATTCGAAGTGTAACAATAAAAAAGTAAACAATACATTTTGGCATATATGATTGCAAATTCTCAATTTCTATTGGAAATTTCCCATACATAAAATCATTTGCCTCGAAGTATTTATGTTCACAACATAGATCTAAAAAATAAAAAAGTCAGTCTAACAATGCTTAAATAATCTTTCAATTAGTCCAACCATTCTTATCAGTCAGGGCTCAAAGTTTTCTTTTGATAACAAGTGAAAACCAGGCATGCAACCCATATCATGCCAGTTCTCTTTGCCTGGAATTTCTACCACACAGGTAAATAACATTGCTTAGGGAGTAATGTCATTTTTTTTTAAAGACAAGCAACTTTCTGTCCCCCAAGCCTGCGTGAATGATTTTGATAGTATCTGAGCCAAGCCTGGTAAAAACACAGAAACCACCTGGGGAAGGGCTGAGCATTATTTCCATTGGTTGGGAAAAGAAAATCTGCACTCTTTATCCCTCCAGTGACTAGCATTTTATTTATTTATTTTGCTGATTTATGGTGACCTGGTAGGGTTTTCAAGGCAAGAGATGTTCACAGGTGGTTTGCTATTGCCTGCCTCCACGGCACACCCCTTTTGGAGGTTTCCCATTCAAATGCTTGCCATGGTCAAGGCTGAGAGTGTGTGACGGGCCCAAGGTCACCCAGCAAGCTTCCATGACAGAGTGGGGATTTGAACCTGGGTTTCCCAGATCCTAGTCCGACACTTTAACCGCTACACCACGCTGGCATAGATGGAATAAATTCTAGAAGAATTTGCAAATGTACCTAATTCAGACAGGTCATAGAATGAAGTTTTTCTTCATGCAGGATTTAGCAGAGAAAATACACAAACCTGCTAGTGACCCCCCTCTCCATGAATATGATCATGATGTCTGCTGTATTTTGTACCATACCAATGGATCTGTCTGATTCTAAGCAAACTTCCAATAAATCTTCTGTCCCCCTGACAGGATGTATGAAGAGCTGCAACAAACACACAATTAACAACGACTTTCTCACATGGTCTGAGATTGTCCAAACTTCTGCTTTAAGGTAGGTGTGTAGCTTACAGAATTCTCAGGCTCTTTATCTAAAATCAATGGAGAACTGAGCGCTAGGGTTTAAAAACACCTTGCCACAGCTACACTATATCTTTGTATTTATGTATAATAGTTCAATAAATAGTTGAAACTATGTGTATGTTCTATGAACCAAGTCTTGCACAAAGAAGAAGTAGATGCAAAGTAACTTGCAAACATCGAATAAATCTGTGTGCTGCAGAGTCAACGAGTTTTGAATATGAACAAACAAAGGAAAAAAGGAGAAACTGCTGCCTGGAATATTTTGTCATGTGATTTCAAAGTTTGTGGAAAGTTTTCTCCCTTGGTCTGATTGACAGAGTTCTGCAGAAGTTTGTGAGCAAACTTCCATTCAGTACTGTGACAGCATACCCGGGCAGCTGGTTTTCAAACTTCTAACAAGTAAGGAATTCTTTTTTATTTAGAAAAAAATAATTGCAGTACTTCAGATTACTGATGTGGAGTTATCAACTAAAATACACCTGGGCTTCTACAAAAACGTCCATTCTCTGATACTTTACCAAGTGATCTGTGTTTTGAAGGGACCCTATTCATAGGCTAATGCTCCAATTGACAGTTCTGCAGAATGAAAGTTTGTTTTTAAAATATCCCATCAGGAGGACAAGGTCAGGCCCTGTTGCAAAACATGTCTCCTTTCATGATTGGAGGATGGGACAGGTGCTCTGTTATAAGCCTTTGTGTTTTGTTATTCCTTTCTAATAGAACAAGACAGCAGATAAATTTACCAGGATGTATCCTGGAGAGCCACACATCAACTGATCTGTTGCAGTAGGAGATGAGATAGCTTCTGCTTGGTTGTTCTTTGTTCCTGTCATCTATATCTTTATGGTAGCTGAAAGAGATCTGGACTGAGCTTCAGCTTAGGGTTGCCAGGTCCCTGTTCGCCACTGGTGGGAGGTTTTTTGGGCAGAGCCTGAGGAGGGCAGGGTTTGGGGAGGGGAGGGACTTCAATGCTATAGAGTACAATTGACAAAGTGGCCATTTTCTCCAGGGGGCGTGCTGCTGCAGTGCTCCACCATCTTTTTTTGGTTGTGCAGCCCCATTGGTGGCATTGGGCATTTCCCCTCCCCAGCAGCTCCACCCCCAGGAATGCCCCCCCATGCCGGTGTGGGCTGTCCCTTCTGGGAAAGCCCTGCTGGAGTGGCTGTGCTGGTGGCGGGGGGACGGCGGCTCCCGGACACCGGCGTGTTTTCCCCTGCACTGGCGTAGGTGCCACCTTATTCCATGCCAGCTTCTTCTTCTTTTTTTAATATTTTTTTTATTATTTTCTCATTTATTACAAACTAAATCAGTTTTCATCAAATAATTCTTATAAATTTAAACAGAGTAGAAAACAAAGACAATTATCTATTACAAAAAAGGGGACTTCCCCTTCACTCTATTCTGTCTAGCATTTAATTTGTATATACTTTTGCCAACATGTAATCCTCATTTGTAGATTTACATTATATTTATCTTATTTATCTTATATTATCAAATCCAGTTCGTATAATATTCGTATAATATTTGTATAATATTCTAAAATATCTATAATAAGAAGTTCAAATTAGGGATTATATTAAGGAATAACCTTTAAATTGACCTATTGAGAAATAACTTTCACAGTATATTCTCCACGCCTCCCACTCCCCCAAAAATTGTTCATTATCACTTTCATTAATAAAAGCTGTAAGTTTAGCCATCGCCATCATTTCCAGCATTTTACTTATCCAGTCTTTTTTTTTCTGGTATCTCGTCAGACTTCCATTTAGCTGCATATATCAGTCTAGACGCTGTTGTGGCATATATCAAAAATGTTCTATAAGTAAAGATTTGGTCTGGCACCATACTAAGAATCATCATTTCAGGTGTTTTAGGTATTCCATGCCAGCTTCTAAGGAGCTTTGCCCCCCTTCAGGAATTGGCTCTTAGACTAATAATACCATCTAACAAAAGATGGAGATGTTTCATTCAGAACAATCACGCTCTAAATATCAGCTAATGCCAAACTGTAATATATTTGCATTTGGTAGTATGAGTGAGTGGAATCCTGTGTATATTTTGTGGGGACATTAGCAGTTAAACATTCATAAATAATTGCCTGATCTCGGCCAGACTTCCTGTTTCTCTTCCTCTCAATCCAATCTTGCTATATCCTGACTAAAGGGAACTTGGAAAACTGATGAAGAAGAACCAATCTTTGGTTCTTGTAGGTTATCCGGGCTGTGTAACCGTGGTCTTGGAATTTTCTTTCCTGACGTTTCGCCAGCAACTGTGGCAGGCATCTTCAGAGTAGTAACACTGAAGGACAGTGTCTCTCAGTGTCAAGGACCAATCTTCTTTGGCTGATTTTCCTAAGCAATGAATTGATACAAGGCCCTCCCACTATGCTCCCTAGTGTATAAGCAAAGTGATTAACAGGGTTTATTCCCAGCAATCAGCAGTTACAAAATGACTGAGACTCTGCACAGAGCATTCATCCCCAACATTTACTGTGTTCCATTCATATTACAGTTAGGATAAGTCAGTAATATTTCCTTAACCAGTTTGGATTCATAAAGAAATGTTGGCAGCACCCCACTAAAGCAAACAGAGTACTTAAATGAAATTTCGCTTTCTAGGTGAATTTTTGAGGAAGGCAGCTAGAAACTCAATATGAAATCTTAAAGCTGCTCTGTAATCTTTTTAGGACAGTTACTAAATTCCACACTGTTTTAGGATTGCTCTTTTAAGACCCCTCAACCCATGTCCCATCCCCACTGCTGATGTAAACGGTGCTATCCAAAATGCTGGTGTAAGTATAACTTCCATTGTACTCAGTAGAACTAAAAAAATAAAGTCACTCTGGTACAGCTTAAAACACCTATATACATTGCTTTCAAAATATACATAGTGTGACAACTGGGGAAAATTAATAACTTGTTTCTTCTGCTCCTGTATTTGTTTAGCAAATTATATACAAAATATATTATGCCACCATCATCCCCTAGTATTCAAATCTGATTAGACATCCTCTTTTGTCAAAAAGCATTTACAAATAGCTATTTCAGCTAAATGTGTACAACAGCTTGCAGGTACTGAACATCATATAGGTAGCTGTTTTTTCCCCCAAGTTACCATCTACACAGGTTCACACAGCCACATAGAAAAATGTCACTGGGACTTGAGAGAGTGATACACACAGCCAGTTCCTTTACTGTGACTGAAGCTAAAGTCACAAAAACACTTGTGCTTGCTCTATGATCATATAAACAAAAATGTATGATCTAGTTAATAGACATATATGGATTAGTAATATGACGTACCAGATGACATGTGAAATACCAGAGGCTATGGCAAAAGACAAAAGGCTATGACAAAAGTGACCTGGATGGCCCAGGCTAGCCTGATCTCGTCAGATCTCAGAAGCTAAGCAGGGTCAGCCCTGGTTAGTATTTGGATGGGGGACCACCAAGGAATACCAGGGTTGCTGTGCAGAGGAAGGCACTGGCAAACTACCTCTGTGAGTCTCTTGCCATGAAAACCCCAAAAGGGGTCGTCATAAGTCGGCTGCGACTTGATGGCACTTCACACACACACACACATGACAAAAGATGAAGCAACACTTTTGACAAAGACTTGTACTCTGTGTCCCCCCCCAACTCTTACATAAACTATAGTTTTTTCCCCCTCTCATACATAAAAGTTTCCCCCCCCACTCTTCCTCCCAAGCTGCATACATGAATCTCTCCCCCCCCCCCCGCACCCATCCATTTTAGCTTCACAACTTTGGAGATGAGTTAGGCTGAGAGACTGAAGGGCTTGAGTTCACCCAGTGAGTTTCAGGAGTGGGAATTTAAAGCCACATCTCCCAAGTCCTAATCTGATTCTCTTCCTAATTCACTACTCTGGTTTAGCATCTTAACTGTTTCTGAATCTTTAAGACTATAAAATGGATCTTTTGCACACTTTACATACATGAGCAAAACATCCAAGTCTTTAACTGAAACAAGCAAACAAAATTATATGTGTGTGTAAAGTGCCTTCAAGTCCCAGCCGATTTATGGTGACCCCTTTTTGGGCTTTTCATGGCAAGAGACTAACAGAGGTGGTTTGCCAGTGCCTTCCTCTGCACAGCAACCCTAGTATTCCTTGGTGGTCTCCCAGCCAAATACTAACCAGAGCTGACCCTGCTTAGCTTCCAAGATCTGACAAGATCAGGCTAGCCTGGGCCATCCAGGTCAGGGCAACAAAAAGTATACAAGTATAGAATTAGCTGAATTTGTATAGGCAAGTATTTTTGTAGGTATTTATTGTGTGTAAAGTGCCGTCAAGTCGCAGCCGACTTATGTCGACCCCTTTTGGGGTTTTCATGGCAAGAGACTAACAGAGGTGGTTTGCCAGTGCCTTCTTCTGCAGAGCAACCCTGGTATTCCTTGGTGGTATCCCATCCAAATATGAACGAGGGCTGACCCTGCTTAGCTTCTGAGATTTGACGAGATCAGGCTAGCCTGGGCCAACCAGGTCAGGGCAAGGTATTTATTATTCTGTAGATATATGTTCTGTAGTGGTTAGAGTGTTGGACTAGGATCTGGGAGACCACCCGGGGTCAAATCTCCATTCTGCCATGGAAGCTTGTTAGGTAACTTGGGCCAGTCACACACACTCAGCCTAAGCTACTCAAAGGGTTGTTGCGAAGATAAAACAGATGAGAGGATAATGATGTAAGCCCCTTTGGGTACTCATTGGTGGGCGGGAAGTGGGGTATAAATAAAGTAAACAAATATATTCTCTCATAATATCTTCTTGTAAAGTATATCTCCTTGTGAAATGAACTGCTGGGGTTGTTTGCTGTTGTTGTTAAAATGGTTAGCCATGAAAAATAAGGATCTTCATGCATTTTGCAAAATCTTTCTAAGTGCTGTTTTCATCCTATTATATTTTGCAGATTATTTGATTGCAACAATTTGGATGGTTTCTGAACTGTAAATATCCAGTTAAGCAAACCAATGGTAGTATAATTCACTTAAACTAAGTCAGGCATCCCCAAGGTGCCCATGGGTACCATGGTGCCCGCCAACATGTTAGCTGGTGCCCAAATGTTTTTCGAAAGTGGGAGTGACCAGATGGGCTTTTGAATGGGCCTTGGGGATTTGATTAGCTGTGCAGGGTCGTTTTTTGTTTTTTGAATAAGGGTGGGTGCTCTGATGCCATCACTGATGATGACACCACCCTCTCCTAAAAATCCTCATTATGTAAGCTATGTGTGGAAGAAAATAAGTTTAGTGCAAAAGTTCACAGAGAAGGCAGATCTGCAGAAGAATCCTGCCTAAACTGATTCCAATGGTTGTGGACCAACTCCCAAGAAAATCAGGAGTAACTTGAGTGTGCAGAAAAGGTCAGAACTTCTTCTCCTCCTCCTTCTTATCATTAAAATGATCTAGTTGCTATAGGCTAAGAGCTACAAAATCACCCTACTTGTGTTAGCTATAAAATACTAAAGACACTTCTGTGCTTGGGTGTCCCTCTTGTGGCAAAAAGTGATTTTTCTACCACTTGTTGATTCATAATGTAAATACTCCTGATGAAATACTGATTTTTTTTAATGTGTCACTGTTGATGGAATCATTCGACCTGGGGATGTTTGCTCTGTTTAATAGGGTAGGTTGTGTTTTATTTCACTGAGAAATCAGGATGATTTCTGTGGGAGTCTGAGAAATCTTTACCATTTCAACCAACTGTCTGTTTTGCAGCCCATTCCTGAGCTGGTGGCGGCTGGAGAGGCGGGGAGGAGGCGCTGCTGCGCTGGCCCCTAAGCCATCCCACAGCCTCCGAAAGGCAAAAAAAAAAACCCTTTTAGATGTTTTGGGTTTTTTTGGTCAAACAGTGCCTTTTTGCCCCATTGAGAAAAGTGAGGCTGCACCAGCAAAAATCTGGCACAGCCTCGCTCCTCTCACTGCCGGCATACCTGGGGCAAATGGGGACAGGAGGTTGCCTAACGGCAGCTCCTCCCCCGGAACACCCCAGGAACGCCCCCTGGGATGCCGGGGAGGGCCTTTATGCTGTTGGGATGCCAGCGGAAGCCCTGGCGGCGTCTGGCCCTCCTCTGCAGCATTGGGGCCACTTACGGTGGCGTAAGTAGCCCAGATGCCAGCATAGAGGGCCCCAACGCTGGTGCAGCACCTGCCTGGCCTCCTAAGGGCTTTCACCCTTAAAGGTCAGGAATGCGCTGTCAGTCTACCAGAGTGTATTTCTTATATTGGTGAGGTATTGTTCTTGAATTAAGATATGAACTGTGTTCACTCTCATTCAGCTCATTACCATATCAGGAATCATCCTCAGACCACCGTGATATGCAAACTGGGGGATGCTCAGCAGGGATTGTGCGGCATCACAGTGGCCCTTTCTCTATAAATATCAAAGTGACTGCATGAAATTAGCTTGCTGCAAGTTATTTCTGCATGTTCCATCCTCATAAAGATAAAAGTCCCCCTGTGTATTTTTTGGGGGGGGGGAGGGAGAAGTGCTTTGTGAGTTTCCAGGGCCATTTCCTCCAGCCAGTCCACACAATATGGAACCTTTTGGGTGAGCTGTATTAGAAGCATTTCCCACACTCTCCAAGGCATATAACATATAGAAGGGGTCATATGAGGACAGCAGTGGAGGACCTACATTTTTGGGGCCCTGAAGCTTGAACTGTTATGGGGGCCCCTTTGCAACCAGAAACAGTAGGGCAACAACCAACAAGGTCCAAAGGGCCGTGCTACCCTTGCAAGGACCTCAAGGCCCAAATGGCGGAGAACAGGGTGGTGGGGTGGACTCCTTGAAAATGGGCCATACAGTGATGAAATAAAACTATAGAACTACTAAGCTGTGCACAAGTGAAGGATTTGAGGATCCAGCTGCTAAAATGTAGGCTATGAATACATTCTGGTGAGTTCAGAGAGCCCATACAGCTGGGGGTTCAGGCGCTGCAAACCCCCAAGAAAATTTTGAAATTTGATCAATTACAGGGACATTTTGAAGCCACATGAACTGGGTATTAGAGGATATTCTAAGGTCGATATTAAGTACTTCAACCCATTCTATCACTAAAAAACTCCATCAATTTTGTTGAGAAATTCACTCATTAAAATAAAAGTTGCTTCAGGGGGCCCCTCTAGGATTAGGGGCCCTGAAGCTTAAGCTTCATTAGTTTCACAGTAGATCCGCCTCTGGAGGACAGACCACCTCTGAGATTTCCCAGTCCATTAAGGGCTATATAGACTATAATTGCAGTGCAGCTGCAGCAACACTGAAGCATTTTGGTACATGGCTTTCCCCTGAGGTGTCCTAGATAAATATGTATTCAAAGTAAAATGCATTGAAAATGCCCACACCTTATTACTAAATGTGTTTGTGTGGAATGAAGGGTCTGTTTGTTTGATTTCAGGAAAGAAAAAGTAGGCTTGTAATTGCATTTTCTCAGCGTGAGGTAAGCTTGGCTTACATATACAGCAAAATGAGATATGTAATGTAAGTCTGGTCTGGAGCTCCCTGACCCAACTCATGTTACACATCAGACCAGGACTCACCTACAAAGGACTCACCTTGATGGGAAGGCATCGATTGGCTCTGGAGAATGGTGCAGTGGGCAGAGAGGCTTCAGCCTTTCCTCCCTTCCATCCTGCACCACGTTTGACAGAGAAAAACAGCTGCAGGGTCCTACTGTTTGTCCCACTGGCAGTTCTACATGTCTGCTCAGGACAAGTTTAAAGGTGAATTCTGTTTAATGTGAATCAGATCAAGGAAATCCCCTACCCAACCTGTTCATGCAACAAAGGTCCTAGTTTCCCCACTTACAGGGAGTTGTTAATGGAGTGAGACTTACAACAAAATTTTATCTTTCATATGAAGTCTGCACGATCCATTCTACCATCTCAGTACACAGCCACCTCAAATTGCTACATGTGTAGGCTAGGCCCTAATAATGACATAGACAAAGGTAGCACAAAATGGGACACATGCAAGTTCAAAAGTATGTGTGGACATGCTTATGGAATTGGCTCCCCCAGGAAATAAAATGGATAGGGCTGTCAAAAAAAAAAATTCGGTACAGTTCGGATTCGGCCGAATTTGGCCCTTGTGGGTTCGGTACGTGCCGAAGTCCGAACTCCCCCACTTCGGATCCGTTCAATTCGGCGGGAATTCAAAGTTCGGAAACAAATTCGGCCGAATAAAGCCATTAAAAACACAACTGCGCCTTTCCGTGGCTCTGGGGGGGCATTTTTGGGCTTAGAGGTCCCAAACTTTTGGCAGAGCTTCAAAGGACGTTTATTGAAAGACTCCCCAAGTTTTGTAAAGATTGTGTCAAGGGGGGCTGAGATATGGGCCCTGAAAGGGGTCCCCCCACCCTTAATGTTGTGCATCTCTCAGCAGAGCTTGCCGCCCACGCACAAAACTCCCAGCCCGACAACAGCGGAGAAATTAGCAAAACAACTGCAAACACAACCTTGTTAAACAACACCTTTGCAACACACAACTGAAACCTCCCCCCTCAAACCAGGGAGCGAGAGACTCGAGGGGGAACACACACCCCAGGCAGAACCGACGAAAGCCCCCTTTGGTTTCCCCCCCACCCACAGAAACTGCTCCCTCCCCACACGCACACAGACTCTGCTTTCCCCCCCCCCACACACACATACACAGGAGAAAAATTATAGATTAAAGCCCCCAAAGGGGTCTTACTGTGGCTGTCTTCTGTTCCATCAGGACGGGCTGTAATCCAAGATGATTCCAATTAGGCACGGAACGTTTTGCTCTGGAGAGGAGATGCACACAGGATCGGATCGGCTGTCCCATTCATCCCAATAGGGGAAAGGGGAAAGGGGAAAGCCCATATCTCGGGACCCCCTGACCCAATGTTCACAAAACTTGGGGGGTTCCTTAAGAAGCTTAATCTAAAGTTCCAGTGAAAGTTTTGTGTCTGCACCCCCAAAAATGCGCCCCCTGCAGCCATGGAAAGAGAAAAGGGGGGGAGGCGATATTTCTGCCCCCACTGAACCCATCTTTACAAAACTTGGGTAGTATCTTAAGAATAATTCACTGAAGCTATGCTAAAAGTTTGGGGGCTATATCCCCAAAAAAACGCCCCCTGCAGCCACATAAATGGAAAAGGGGGGAGAGCCCATATCTCAAGACCCCCTGACCCAATGTTTACAAAACTTGGGGGGTATCTTAAGAACACTGGTCTGAAACTCCACTCAAAGTTTGGGATTTGTACCCCCAAAAATGCGCTTCCTGCAGCCATGGAAAGAAAAAGGGGGGAGCCCATATCTAGGGACCCCCTGACCGATTGTTTACAAAACTTGGGGGGTACCTTAAGAAGCTTCATCTGAAGTTCCAGTGAAAGTTTTGTGTGTGCACCCCAAAAAATGCGCCCCCTGCAGCCACAGAAAGGAGCGAATGTGCACAAGCACCCCACACACACACACACGAGGATTTCGCTCTCTCTCTCTCTCTCCCTGGCCGGGCCGCACATCAGCTGATTCCTCCAGTACTCAATCCTGACTGATTGGCCAGAAGAAGACCCAGCTTGCCCACCGATTGGCCGGGGGAGGAGAATGCTGCTTACTGACGGTTATGCTGCTTATTGACGGCCGAATTTGCCGAATTTATTCACGAACTCCCGAACTCGCTGAATTCGGCCCCCCCGGTTGCCCGCCAGTTTTGAGTTCGGATCCGTCCGAACAGAAAAGCACCGAATCAGGGGAAATTCGGTTGATTTTCAGTTCGGACCGAACCGAATTGACAGCCCTAAAAATGGATTTACAGCATATATATTTGGTTGTTGCTTTCACATTTGGGCCCTCTTAGCTAAACATTCTTAGGGATGGAGAGAGGTGTAATATTGCCTTTGTCAGTATAGTTTCATCATAGTTAGATGCTGCCTACTGTGACCAGTTATTATTTCACAGTGAGGTTCAGTGCTTGGCAAGAGGAAGGGAGACCCTGTTCTCTTGGCATATATATTATCTACAGATGTTGGGGAGAGGGATTAATTTTTGCAAGATGATTAATTAAAATAAAATCTCAACATGATCACTTAAGATAATTGCTATTAATCAGAACTTGAAACAGAGCTCTGCTGTCATTGCTTCTTTATCTATTTGTTTCTGAGTTGATCATCTTTGTAATTCTCTCTTGCAGTCTTTTTAATAATAATAATAGTAATGGTTTTCTTATTTCCCTCTGGAGGGAGCTGCTTTCTGGATAGCCTTTCTCCCTTGTTTGACCATCTCTCTGCTAGACGCCACTGTTTTTACATAATCTTTTAAAGAGCAGCCACTCCCTCCCGTCCTCTAAGTACTATCTTGGCAGGCAGCACTGAGAGGAGGAGCCTGTTCTTTAAAAGGCTTGGAAATTAAGCTGTTAACAATAAAGAAATAAAAGCAACAAGCCTTTAAAAAGGGGGCCTTGGAACAATAATCCCTTTCCACCTCCCCTTTACCCTTTGTGCTCGAGGCTTTTTATTATTTAAATTTAGCAAGTAACCCTCCCTTCCAAATGTTCCATTGTGAACAACTGAAAGTTTGTGTTTTAAATAAATATACGTTAGGCTAACAGTTGGTTCAGTGAGTACATCTGCAGTAGCTTGGCATGGCTGTCTGTGAGAGAGGTGTATTTGAAGGTCAAAACAATGAAAGACCAAAGCATCAGCAGCTCTTGTTTTGGGTGAAGTACCCAGCTTGCTGGGGGTAAAGGGAAGATGACTGGAGAAGGCACTGGCAAACCACCCCGTAAACACAGTCTGCCTAGTAAACGTTGGGATGTGACATCACCCCATGGGTCAGAAATGACCCGGTGCTTGCACAGGGGACCTTTACTCTTTTTTACTTCTGTTAAAGTGATTTACCTCAGCCTTTTATTTAATTATTTTAATTAATTCTTCCCTCTGTCATAGATCCTCTTTTCACAAAAGCAAACAGCAAGAAAACAGGATTTTGATCTACTAGGTGATTTTTTGACTCAAGAGTACCTTTAAAAAATATGTGGTACTACAATATGGTTGCTGAAGCTTTTTGATACATTCCTAAAAGTGCCTTAAGTTTCCCACAGTTAAAAGGCAGTTAAGCCCTGAATAGGCAGACTTGGGCTGGATGACAGGTGTGGACAATTAAGGAAGGAGAGCCCTTACCAAATGTGCCGAGCTCAGCACCTCAACATTCAGGAAAGCTGACAAAATGGTTCCTTTTCTCTTGTGTGAAATGAAAGATAGAATATAATCAAATTATAGATCCCCCTCCAGTTTATATGTTGACTAGTTGCCTCTACATAGTTTCAGAGGGTAGCCATGGTGATCTGCAGTAGAATAGCTAGATTTGAGTCCAGTAGCACCTTAGAGACCAACCAGATTTTCGGGGATATATCACGATGGGTAGCCATGTTACTCTGCCTATAGCAGTAGAAAAGAGCAAGAGTTCAGTATCTGAAGGAGTAAGCTGTGGCTCACAAAAGCTCATACCCTGCCAGAAATTTTGTAAGATTTTCAGGGTATGAATTCTCTTCATCAGATATCTGACAAAGGTTGTTTATACGTGGGAGTTTTACCTGAAATTCATTGCTCACTGGACCCACACTTTCCTGTTGGGAGTCTATGCACTAGCAGTCTCCAAGCTCAAATCAGGAAGTATCTGAATCTTCGGCCCTTGAAATGCTGCTTTGTAATTGGCTGTAGTGAAAGAAAAGTACCCTCGCCCCCAAACCCAATTGCCACATTAAAAAGCATTTTAAGAACATAAAAGAAAAAACGGAACAATATGAAAAGAGGGGGGGGGTATACAAGCCTTGGTTTTAAAAAGCCTTTCTTCTGCTCAGAAAAAGCTCCAAGGAAGCACGAAGTATTTGAATCCCCGCCTCTGGACATGCTGCTTTGTAATTGGCTGTGAGCGAAACTAAGCTTGTGTGTCGCGCACTTTGCTTTATGCATGGAGATTTCACCCGGGCTGAGCTCAGGAAAGAGGGAAGAATTGGGTTAACAAAGGAATGGGAAGGTCCAGGATTTGTGAGGGCTGGCAGCGAGGTAATCACTAATGGAGGGAAAACTCATGCATAACTCCAAAGAACAACCGAGACAGACGGGGGGCTAACATGAGTGAAAGAACCCATGTATAAACAACCAAAGGGAGCTTTGACTCTTGAAAGCTCATACCCCAAAAATCTTGTTGGTCTCTAAGGTGCTACAGGACTCAAATCTAGGTAGTTTCCTCTAAACACAATTCAGGGACCCCCCCCCCTTTGCCTCTTTTTGTTTGAGATGTGTTGGGAAATTTGGAAAGTCTCTTGTTAATAAACCTGAATTATATTCTTCAGTTATGTGATACAATCCCCATTGTGGTGCAGTTAAACCCAGAGATGGAAAATAGGTGTGGTACTCCCCCCCCCCAGAGAATTGTGGTGTGCCCATTGTATTGTGTAAAAAACTTGCAAAACCTGTTTGACAAGACGAATGAGACAGAAGAAATGTGAGTACATCTTCAGAAACAATTACTCTCTCAATCTACTTTCAATCTCTCAAGAAATTGTCCCTTGAAAGAGATGGGGCAAGTCTTAACAGTAGGCATTGATAGCCAAAAATACTGGAAGTTTTAGGAGTGGTATATATTCATAGCCAACAGAAGTCCAGCACAGTGTTCATTGGTTAATGTTTGTTAGGAGAAAGAGCAAGACAGAGGATAAGGCATGAAGCATTATGTACGTATAATGGATAACAATTTTTTTAAATTTCACATTTTCCTGAAATCAGTGGCACAATTATCAGACACTGTAATGATTCAGCAGCAAGACACCTTGCAGGTACCAACTTTGGGATCATGTTTGGCCAGTGCTGAATGATTCCATGGGCTGCCAGTTTCTTTCCAGCCTCTGGAAGGAATGATTTCTTCTGTGTGAATCTGTCCAATTGTTGCATTCACCTTCAGGAATGCTCAGTGGGCCCCACCGTCTGAGATTGGGGGCTTAGAATGCTCTCCCATCTACCTTACGCCTGGTGCCAAACCTGATGTTGATGATTTTGACTTGCTGATCTGGCTAGGCTCAATATTTTGCTGAGGTGTGTGGTTCTTTCATCTGATGCCACTGTTTTAATTTAACTGTTGTTGTTTCTGGAAGCTTTATTGTTATCTTACCTCTCTGTTCTTTCATGTTTTAGTCTTCTGTTATTGCTGTTCTTTTTATTATTTTATGGTGAAAACTAGATTTGTTTTTGTTGTATACACTTTTTCCTGTACATTAATCTGTATAATTTTAACACGGTTGATAACTGGCTTGGGATCCTCCAGGTAATTGTTACAAAACACCAGCTCCACCGTATTGTAAACAAATGGAGGAAAAATCCAGGCTCTGGACCGTACAAGAACATACTTAAAAATTAGATTTTACAATACTTTAGTATGTCCATATATCATAACATTTGTACTTTTTACACAGCTCAAGGTTAACATGGTATATATTTTAAAAGTCCAATTTTATTATCTTCATGATTAATCATACAACCTTTTATAGCTAAAACTTTTGTGTGAAAAATGCATGTGGAGTCAGTCATCAATGTTCCCTGTGCACAACAGGTCAGTTCTGTGTGTATATAAGGTACTAGCAAGTGCCATCTTAAGCAGAGTTACACCTTTCTAAGGCTCATTGTCTTCAGTAACCCAGGTGTAGATCTGCTTAGGTATTGTAAGTATGGCATTGTGAATATTGGGATAGTATTTTTAAATGGTGCCTTTAAATGACAGACAGAAAGAGAAACAATTATGTGAACATATCACCAACATGCTGTTTAGAAATGAATGTTCATATGACAATCTTCCAAATCCGGATAGACATGAGCATTCACACGTATAGACTGACCTCTTATGTGTAGGGTGTTGACTATACTTTTAAATGAAGAAAGCAATCCATGAACTTCAAGGAACAGGCAAGCAGATCTCTCTCTCTCTCTTTTAATGAGATGTTTGGCTTTGGGAGTTTCATAAATTCATTGGAACTCCTCCATCCAAAATATATCACTGGATCTGGCTGAGAATTTGCAGGATGATGTTCAAAATATAAATACCCTTTACTTTGGAATAATCTATATCTCTTATTCCAGCATTCATCAGTTTTATGAAGAAATAAAGCAGAAATATAGATTTGACTTCACATAATCTAGCTTTGAAAAGTGGGTGTAAACATTATGGTAAATGTTTAACAAAACTCCCTCCCCTGTCTGAGGTAAATCATAGCTCGAAGTTTTGTGAATGTATCTGGTGAAATGAAAACTGGATTGAATTTACAATTTCACAAGTGTGACTTGGGCCCTGGTGTTTAAAGCTCAGATTTCCCCCCCCCAACTCAATTCTACTTCTAAATTGAAAACCCACCCCCACCCAAAAAAGAGGCAAATGAGCTTCAAGAAATAAGGCTGACTTTGAGGGTTCATGTGTTCCAAGCACGTCGATAAACTTCATTCTGCCCTCAAAACACAAATCTTGGGAACAAACCCCTAAAGAGAGCAAACGCACACCGAAGGTTGTTTACACAAGTGCCTTGTAGTGCCTGGCGTTGGTGTCACTCTGTTCCATGCCCTACAACAATCAGCAGGCCTCATGGGAGATGTGACTGCAGCTTGGGACATGGGACCGTTTGTTCACTCACTTTCTGTGAAAAGAGTTCTAAAATGTGTTTTGAATAGACAGCATTTTCTTTGTGTAGTTAGTAAATAACACTGAGCAAAGTTAGTCAGCGAGTTACATCGCTTCTGCATTCTGATTCTTTGTGGCTCTTTTGTGCCAAGCTTGACAGGATGTTTGTCACTAAATGGGACCTTGCTGCAAAACCAGAGGTAAGGAAGAAAAATTGGGGGGGGGACTCAGGGCATGTTTTGCATAGAGTTGACAAAAATTAAATGACGATTGTGATGAGTTGCCACTGCTTCACAATAGAGTTTTTTATTCTGAAGTTTGTGAGAGTCCTCAAAGGACTGTTTTTCAACACAAAGTTGTTAGTGTGTGAAACCATAAAGCGTTAGGATTCTGTTTGGCTTTAAAAACAACGACAGCAACCCAAAACATTTGGGGGCTGTTGCAAAACGCAGGAGGTAACATGAAATACTTATGTTTTTAATTTAGAAAATAAGGAAATCGGATCCAGCTTTCTTTGTCAATCTCAAAAACACAGGAACAAAAGGGAAAACTGTGAACCAACCGACAAATGGAAGAGCCAGTGACCTTTGGGACAACCTTGCCAAAACCTCACATAAAGGTAAGGTGTTGAAAATTTTATATTCCTGAATTATGTGTATATATTTAGCTTGGCATACTTTACAGTTACAACCTTGTAATTGTATCTTTTTGCCAGCACTCACCCAGAAAAAAGCCTCCTGATCTGTCAACAGCCTCTGATAATTCTGCTGGTATATCCCCACCCACCTTTTTAGATGCACTTACTTAAACTTGAAGAAAACTTCTGACTTCTTTTGTATAGGATAGCATACCTAATATAATTAATGTTGTTGTTTAAAGGAGGTGCTTCAAAGAAGAAGCTATGTTGTCTGATGATGCTACCCTTAGGAAAGATAGAAGGAAAGGTATTATGCATAAGAAGTGAAACCGGGGGAATGGTAGTTTTAGTATTACTAATATTTCATTTGCAAAAGCAGTCAAACTAGAGCTACTTCCTTAAGAATAGGCATACCCTAGACAGTGTAGGTATTCCAGAAATAATAAGTTTGATTATAGTTGTGGTTGGGGATTGTAATGAAACTTTTCTAAATCGTACATTTTTAGGCCAAATGTTTCCTCATGTTCTTTTAATCGGAAATGTTTATTTTGTGCTTAACTCAGAATGTTTTCCTTCTGATAAACAAGAAAGCCATGTTTGCTTTTACAAAATCAAATAGATTAATATATTAGTTTGTTTCCCACTGAAGATCTTTGTTTAATGCAGTTACTGCATTAAACATGTTATGCAATGTGCTAAGAAAATGTGTAGGGTTGCAGGGAAGTAGCAGAGGCCTTATTGTAGTTAGGCATGCTCAAACACCTGCCAGTTCAGTTCATATTCTGCTCACAGGTAATAAGCAGCGAGCCAGTTGTTCAGCAAGCTGTTTGGATGTGTCTGAATGAAGTTGGATATGTAAATCTGCATGACTACACTGTTTCCTTGCATAATTAGACTTTATCACTGCTACCACCTGTTTGTCTCTCCCACCATCTCCAATCTTTGAAAGGGCATATAGTAAAAATAAATAAATAGATTTTGACATTTTTTAGTTCAATTACAGCGCATTCCTGAGAGGAATGCTTGTGCAGGGCTTAGGAGGCAACCTAGGCGGTGCCGAAACCTCTACCCAGCGCAAAAAAACCCATAGGGTTGCACGGGAGATACACCAGAAAAAAGCTGGCGTATCTCAACAACAAAAAAGGGGGGCATTTCTGAGCCAAAATGGCTCAGGAGGCTGGCTAAAGTTGGCCCTGCCCCCCAGCCGGTGCCGGAACGCCCCGGGAATGCCTCCCGGCTCGCAGCTGTGGCCTGTGCCAGTGGCCGGAGGCCGGCGGAAGGTGGTGGCGGCGGTCGGGCCCAGCACTGCCACAGCGGTGGCCGGGGACTGGTGGCAGGGCGTTGTGGGCCCCTCCGCCGGCGGAGGCCTTCGTCAGCCTCCTAAGGGCTTTGGGCACACCCGCCGGCGTGCCTCAGGAATGGGCTGTTAGTGTCTACTCATGAACCTAGCTAATCTTGTGAGCAGTGAGCAGTTCTTGTGATGATTCTTGAATAGATGCTATGAACTGTGCAGGTGCCAAAAGCAGTAATTTAAAGAATGCATCTGATTGCATAGGCACAAAGAGGAGATGGACAGCAAGAAAGCAATTCCAACTATATGTTACATTTGTATGTTGATATTCAATGCAGGGACTGGAATGGCCATGATACTGCTAAATGAGATTATTTAGTTCTTGAACTAGGCAAAAACAGCTTCAGACAGCAATGTGCAAGGGAGTACAGTGCATGCACAAAAGCAGTCAGGCATGGTTCTGTGCTTGAGATGAACTTTGTCAGGAAATATCAAGGTAGCTCTGATCAGGAGGCCACCTTGTATATAACTGAGGGTATTCAATAGGGTTGCCAGCTCCGGGTTGGGAAATCCTTGGAGATTTGGGGGGGGGCAACCCTGAGGAGGGCAGGGTTTGGAGAGGGGAGGGACTTCAATGCCATAGAGTCCAATTGTCAAAGTGGCCATTTTCTCCAGGTGAACTGATCTCTATCAGTTGGAGATCAGTTGTAATAGTGGGAGATCTCCAGCCACTACCTGGAGGTTGGCAACCCTAGTGTTCAAACAAGGCATGTTTGCCTTGTGAGCATATCGGTTGTAAAATTCTCATCCTGCCTAATTGTGGTAGATGATTTTATAAATATTATAAAACCCACTATTTTGGTTTTTCTGCACTCAAATACACGTGAATATTTGCAATCTAGAATATACTGGGAGAAATCCACAAATAAACTAGATCTCACCGGTATAAATTACTTTCTTTGCTTTTAGAGGGTTTTTTCTGATAGTGTATTAATTTTGTAGTTAAATTTATTAACTTTGAACTATGTTGTGTGACAAGGCAGATATCTGTACTGGATGTTGGAGTTCATCAAAGTTTGAGTTCATTTACTTCCATAAGTAATCCACTAGATGTCAGTGTGGAGTGCTGAAATGGAGTTTCTGTGCCTATTATATAGAGAACATGAAGTTGCCAGCCACAGTTAAAATTATGCAAACGGTACTAAAAATTATAGTTCTTATGAAGCACGCATCACTATGACCAGAGCACATTGATAGACATGGAAAACACACATGAAACAGTCCAGTCTGTTTATTTGATTTAAATTTTTGTAATTAAATTTATTCATTTATTTTAAACTATTTAATGATTCTGTTTTGGTCCCGAGAAATGTTCAGCAAGGCTTGGGGATGAGAATGAGGAGGCCACATCCCACCACGTTGTGTGGCCTAATGGGATGAAGCCAACAGTCACCCTGCACACTCTCTGAAGGGAGACTGTCTCAGTCCCTGACATGATCTGTGCCCTGGTAGCTGTGGCCGCTTTCCTTGCATTCCGTCTCCAGTGCCCCAATTTTGCCTGAATGGTGCCTTGGGTTCTGACTGAGAAGGTGGGGTGTATAAATACTCCAAATCAATCAATAAAATGAGTGTGACTGGAGGCCGTGCCTGATCACATCACTGGGCAATAAGGTTGCCAGGTCCCTCTTCCCAACCAGCAGGAGGTTTTTGGGGCGGAGCCTAAGGAGGGCAGGGTTTGGGGAGGGGAGGGACTTCAATGCCATAGAGTCCAATAGCCAAAGCGGCCATTTTCTCCAGGGGAACTGATCTCTATCGGCTGGAGATCAGTTGTAATAGCAGGAGATCTCTAGCTAGCACCTGGAGGTAGGCAACCCTAGTGGACAATGACAATCTCCTGAGGGAGGCATACCTATAGAAATGCTCCCAATAAATGAATTAGGAATTGCCTGCCAAAACCACCCACCTGGCAACCCTATAACAGGAGCAGCAGGACAACGAGATGAAGTCACTCAGAAAAAGATTCCTTTTTAGGGCAGGCAGCTTCAGACATCCCCTTGTTTTCCTTGCCCTTCTCCACCAGAAGGTGGTCCTCTAGTAGTCCATGTATGTGCTTGATGTTTGGAGCCCTGTCTCCCTGCAAATGCACTCCATTTCCTTCTCTCTTTTTCTCCTGCATGGACTGGCTAGGCCCAACCCACGAGTTGGTCTTCCAATGCTCTGTGCATGTGTTTGCAGCGCAGGGCCCCTTCTCCTTGGGAAAGGGCTTTTGGGGGGGTTTTGCACGAGAAGAAAATTCACATCTCAAGCATAGGTGAAGAGCACTGAACAATCGTGTGGATGATTGTTCCTCACCATGGTACACCTTCTGGTTCTTGACTTCTGTTTCCTGACCCCAGCTCTTTGTGTGCTGCCTATTGTCCTTGCCTTGACATTGGTTAGTTAGGTTATACAGCTGGCTCCCTACTTCCTTGTCACATGACTCTGATGGTACATGACAGTGCCATACTGCCATGTGACTTCTTGTCACATGCTTGTGGCTCTCTGGTCCCATGTTGGCATCTGGGAATTCAAGGTGGGTCCTAGGTTGGGAAGGGGAGAAGATCAGTGAGCAACTGTATATTGAGTACAGTGGGTACAGAACAAAGAGCAACTGGGATAAATTAAATACTTTGGGGGCAACATGTGGATTTACTATCATAGAATTTGTCAGACTGTTCTACAGTGTTTTACACATATTGTGTGTGTGTGTGCACCTTGAAAGTGTTCTGTTGTTGCAGCATGCAAAGCACAATCCTATTAATGAACTGTTACCCCTATTCAGGTGTGACATTTTCCCTCTTGAATTTTGGTAATTGTAGAAAAGTTTGAAACCAATTACTTCCTTGTTTACATTCCTACTTTTTGCTCTTGTCCTAGAATGCAATAGGCCAACTATTTGTGTTGCTTCGATGAATTTTGTTTACATGCCAAATTACATAAACATCTGGTCTGTTCTGTAACATATGGAGTATCAAATGCCTTAAAATTTGCTGATAAAAATAACATGAATAGATAAAGAGAGACTTCAGCCAAATACCATATTTTAAGGGCTTGTCATATTCACAGTTCTTTTGGCACAACACCAGCATTATGTGGGCCCAGAACAAAATAAACCTGGAGCTTACTCTAAGGAGTACGTAGAGTGGCTCAGTGATTGCATTTGCATTGCCTGGGGCTTTGTGACCTCTGAAACCTGTTTAGGAGAAAAGGTATCTTGCATGGCAGAACCTTCACCTACAGCTCCATTCATTATACCCTGATGAGCTCCAAAAGCTTATAAGGTACACCTTAAAGTGGCTGTAATTGTTTGTAATAGGTCCCAGCTCTTGGGATGTTTCAAACTGACAATAGTGTAAGAAACAGGTTCAGCAATCCTGTCCATACAGTAGCACCATGGTTCATATACCAGTGTGGAAGTTGGATTTTGCTCATTGTACTGATGCACCAGCAGGAAATCTATAGCATATGATCCTATGCTAGGGTTGCCAGGTCCCTCTTTGCGACTGGCAGGAGGTTTTTGGGGCGGAGCCTGAAGAGGGCAGGGTTTGGGAAGGGGAGGACTTCAATGCCATAGAATACAATTGCCAAAGCGGCTATTTTCTCCAGGTGAACTGCTCTCTATTGGCTGGAGATCAGTTGTAATAGTAGGAGATCTCCAGCTAGTACTTGGAGGTTGGCAACTATCCTATTTTCTTCTGTTTTTGACTCATTGGAGCAACTGTGAGCAACTGTGTATACATATACGTGGAATGTACATAAAAATTAAAATCCGTGTTTTGTTGGGGGACTCTAGATACAGTCTGCCCTGACTTCATTGCAGCATGAAGTTGAAGCATGTGTTATTTAACCTGTGAGCATGTACCCCAGAGTGTATGCTTCTTTACATATAATTAACATATCTTTCTGTTTAATGATAAGAAAGTTTGCACTCAAAACTATATATAACTTCTCTGAAATTAATCTGTCTAGTGATTTGAATTGTTCTCATTTATGCTGTAGCAGGTGTTACCTGCACCTGCTTGAAAGCATTTCAAAAACTCAGAGGCTGTAAGTTGGAGCCAAAGTCTTCAACCCAAAGGTATTCATTTTCCATTTGAAATTTGTATTGCAACGTACATAAGATAGTCAAGGCTGTAGTTACAGGAGTTGGTCCAGCTGTCTGATTTATGAGGCTCACTCCTGCATACTGTATCCTGGAAAATCAACTATCACATTTGCATCGCAACAAGAGGTTTTCTAAGACACAGTATGTGGTGAAGAGCACTACATATTGGCAAGCAAAACGGATCCTTTGCAAGTCGAGAGCTACAGAATGGCTTAATTTCCAAAGCAGTACCTATGGGCCCTAGGACTAAGGACCATATGTGCTATTGGGGGAATATAGATTTGTATGCTTAAATCAAACTTGCATAGCAAAAAGAGGGGCCAAAAGCTTTTTTTGTAACATTAGTTCCCAGATGGTTAATTGGAAAGTTGCAGGAATTCTGTGGTTACTTGCCAGACTGCTGGGTTTATCCATTTGTAATATTAAGGTATTCCCATTCTATAGAGATGAGGATATGGGTTCAAGCCATAAGAACTGCTGGATATGTATGTGTAGCTAGACTTTCAGCTCGGGATCAGACCTAATCATATCAGGTGCCGTTGAAAAATACTGTCTTTTATCTTCAGCTCTCCATCTGTAGCTTGGAAATAAAAGCAACCTGCCAGATGATTAAACATTCTTGAGAACTCTGGACCACGTTCCCATGACTGCCAGTAGAGAATGGATTCTTTTTAAAGGTGTGTGTGTGAAGTGCCATAAAGTGGCAGGCAATTTACGGCGCCCACAGCAAGGGGCTTTCAAGGCAAGTGAGGACCAGAGGTTGTTTGCCATTGCCTTCCTCTGAAGAGTTCTCCTTGGTGGTCTCCCTTCCAAGCACCAACCCTGCTTAGCTTCTGAGATCTGATGAGATTGCCAGTTTCCTTCCTTCTACTTTTAAATAGGGTTGAACAAAAACAACTCAAATAGTTTCGGTTTCCTGTTTTCATAGGGATGTATATAATTGCTGATTTTTAAAAACTGGCATGGCCCTAAAGTGAATGAAGGTTTTTGTGCGCCTTTATTTGAAAAACCCTGTTTGCAACTTCAGAACCATGCACAGTGAATCAGATGGATCCCATATGTTTTTATTTCCTACATATGGACGGGTGAAGTCAAATAGTTTTACTGTTTGTGCATGAGGGAGGGGGTGATTTCTGAGTGTCACCTCGGGTTGCCAACCTCCAGGTGGTGGCTGAAGATCTTCTGCTATTATAACGGACCTCGCTCTGATAGAGATCACATCACCTGGAGAAAATGGCCACTTTGGCAATTGGACTCTATGGCATTGAAGTCCCTCCCCTCCCCAAGCCCTGCCCTCCCCAGGCTCCACCCCAAAAACCTCCCACCGGTGGCAAAGAGGGACTTGGCAACCCTAGCGTCGCCATCTCCCATTACACCACAACCTAGTTAAGAGAAGCTGGATTAAACAAACATCTTCATTGCCAGACAGGTTATGTGTAGTATTATATCACCTTTCACCAAACTTTTGTTTGTTTGCAGCCCTAGTTGCAGCCTTGTGCTTACTGAGGTCGTCACCCAGAAATTATTCTGAATGGTTGGAAAAATGTGGTTCACCTGTATAGATGTTATTTACTTATTTAGTTACTTCATTTATACCTTTCCTTTCTTCCCAAAGAGCGCTCAAAGGGGCTGACGTCATTCTAATTTATATATTATTTATATTGAAATAATGGCAAAAGGTATGTGAACTTTTTGTAGAACTTTCTAAGTATATAGTGACAGTTAAAAAACTAACACCATTGAGTTGGAAAAAACTAGAAATAGTTACTGGCAAACTTATAAATGTATCAGATGATCAATACGCTTACAAATAGAACTCCTGCCGTGTTATAAGAATTTCTACTCATATATTATATGTTTCATCATAACAGTCATATTGGTAAACAGGATGTTGGCGAGCCCTACTTAGGTCGTTGGCATTTTGTTAAAATATCTTTTCCCCTCAAATTACTGAACATCTGAGGGGAAATAAGCACAATGTTTTCTCTCTGAAATGGAGAGCGTGGGGGAGAGAATGGCTACCCTGTATAAATCATTGGAATAATATGTAATTGCAGAAGAAATATTTTCCAGGGGTGGAGGAAATAAATATTTTTGTTATGTTTGTCTCCCCTTCCCCCTTTTCCAAAATGCATGAAGCTATCTCTGGATTGGTATAATTTTTAGTTCAGTCTGCACCTGTGGCCCTTTGGACCTAATGTTTATGACAGATGGACTGGACTATATTTGAAGAATTTATTGTAGAATCCTTCTGTATATATCTGTGCCATGATAGACATTGGAAATGGCCCATGGGTATATTTATTAGTGCAGACTTCCTATCCACATTGGCCTTCCATGTCTGTATACTTCGTGCCCAAAGCTTCATTTTGTATAGTATAATACACGAAGTATAAATCTCTATTTTTATATTTTCCTTATGGGTGGAGGATTTTGGTGGGCGATGAAGGGAAGGGACAAACAGGATGGTCCCATTATTAGGGATTCACAGAAACACAGTAAAACAGTTGAACTGATCATGTCCTCTGCCCCCATTAGACATGTATGCAAGGTACCATCCATTTACACACACAGCCACACAGCCAGGCAATCAGGTAGAACTAATAATGGCACAACTGCTAGAAGGGGATCAACTAATACTTGTACCACAGGGCTTAGCTCACACAAAGATTTGAAAGCCTTCATAGCACCAATGGAGATAAGCAGTCTGTATTCCACAAACCTTTCATCAGGGAGAAAGCAGGGGGGATAAAAGGAGGAACAATGAAAGGCCATTCCAATCACAACAGCTAGCCAGGTCGATAGACCATAGGGTTGCCAGATCCCTCTTCGTCACCAGCAGGAGGTTTCTGGGGTGGAGCCTGAGGAGGGCGGGGGTTTGGAGAGGGGAGGGACTTCAGTGCCATAGAGTCCAATTGCTAAAGCAGCCATTTTCTCCAGGTTATCTGATCTCTATCAGCTGGAGATCAGCCATAATAGCAGGAGATCTCCAGCTAGTACCTGGAGGATGGCAACCCTAATAGTCCAGTTATTGGGAGGAGGTCTTCAAAGCAAGCCCATGAGCAACAGCAAGAGAAGTGTATTGAGTCCCACTGTGTTATTAATGATCCCACATGGCACTGCACATAGTATTGCATTTAGGGTTGCCAACCTCCAGGGACTAGCTGGAGATCTCCTGCTATTACAACGAATCTCCAATCAATAGAGATCAGTTCCCTTGGAGAAAATGGCCGCTTTGGCAATTGGACTCTATGGCATTGAAGTCCCTCCCTTCTGTGGTTGCCAACCTCCAGGTACTAGCTGGAGATCGCCTGCTATTACAACTGATCTTCAGCCAATAGAGATCAGTTCACCTGGAGAAAATGGCTGCTTTGGCAATTGAAGTCCCTCCTCTACCCAAACCCCACCCTCCTCAGGCTCCACCCCAAAATCCTCCTGCAGGTGGCAGAGAGGGACCTGGCAACCCTAGTTGCATTGCAACGGTACTTCCACCAGCTGAAGAGTGGGGAGGGACCCTTGTGTTCTGTTTGGCACTGTAGATTTTTGCTCAACTTGTAGTTTTTGTATTTTTAAACAGAGGCTGCCATTTTCCCTTCCTTGTACAGAGGTGCAGCCTGAAAACAGTCCCACAAAAATTATCGAATGAGATTAAGCCTGCACTCATCCTGTATTTCATCCTACAGGCTACAGGCCAGAGGTTTTCCCATCATGACTTGAAGGTTTTGTTCTCCTCCATCCTTTTTTGTTTGTTTGTTTGTTTTGTACTGAGCATCCAGTGTGATGAAGAGTTCTGTAAAGAATTAGAGGGGCAATTCCCCACTCCGCTGCAGGTATCCGTTTTATCTCTGTTCATGATGACCCCCTTTACATCCCAAAGAGCAGAATTTGGGAAGATTCAGTGAACTCAAATCGGGAAAGTCCAGCTTTACTTCACTTTTGGTGATTTGAATCAACTCAGTGTATTCAGGACAAGACTGCTGCACTGTCTGTCTATGATATAAGATTCTGTCTATAATAAATATGCCAAATATAAGAGGCCTGAATTGTACTTAGACTAGGACAGAGTTGCTGAATTTCAAATTGTACTTCGCTTGGACAAGTGTGCATGGGTGGTGTATAGGGTTGCCAACCTCCAGGTAGTAGCTGGCGATCTCCTGCTATTACACCTGAGCTCCAGCTGACAGATCAGTTCTCCTGGAGAAAATGGCCGCTTTGACAATCTGACTCTATGGCATTGAATTCCCTCCCCTCCCTAAACCCCACCCTCCTCAGGCTCTGCCCTGAAAACCTCCCGCCGGTGGAGAAGAGGGACCTGGCAACCATAATGGTGTATGCTGTATAGGTTTACTACTTCATGTTTAAGAGACAAATGAACCATTACAAACAAAGTTAAGTAAGCATACAACTTTCATGTATTCTGGATTCCATTTAATGAGTGCTGAAGAATGCAAAAGCACTTTTCGTGTTATGGCTATTGTTTTATATTTAGGCTATAATCCTAAGAATGCTTTCCTGGAAGCAAGTTCCACTGGACAGAATGGGACCCATTTCTGAGCGGCCTGCTTAGGATTGCCCTCTTGGCATAAATTTGATATCAAACGGGTTAATTAAAAAACACACCTTTGATTCATAGGGTGGTGACCAATATTCGGAAAGATTCCGGAGGGAAAATTTACCAAGCATTTTGAACATTGTATTTCTTTTACTGGCTGATTGTAAAGTTCAAACAAAATTTACAGGTCTGTGCCTATTGTTAATGCATTAGGTGTAAAAAAGAATTGCAAACCAAGGCTTTTTACAAGCATGAATCACATTTTACTGGGTATGTTTTCTTGTTTTCATGTTATTCTGGTACATGTTGATCTTTTATGTCACTGACTAGTATAAATTACTCATCCTCTTTAATGAAATGTCATTTGAGCATTTTGTTTGGTGAGACAAAGCAACAAAAAGTATGTGGTAGAAGAACAGAATGTATTATTTATGTCACTCTTTTAAAGAAAACATGCACATATAATATTCCACTTCCTGTTTCTGATTGGCATAATATGCTAAATAGTGTGTGTACGTGGGAGAGTTGTATTTTGAGTGCTTATATTTCTGCTCCATTGAAACTATTCTAATAAGAGTTATCTTTGTTACCACATAAAACACAACAAGAAAGATGTAATGCAGAAACTCAGGTTTGAGATTTTATTCTGCCTAATTCTGTGGTATAGAGTTGGCAGTTAAATCAAGTGAGACTAGCAGCTGAGTATCATAAACTGAAAAAGGCATCAGAGAATTGTAGAGTTAAAAGATCTTGCTTGTTGTATTGTAGTCCAAGACTGGAAAGGAACCTAACAATCCTAGTTTCTGAAGATAGCCTTAAAAATATTAACCACAGTTGTTAGTAGGAGATCCCCCACCATCGCTATTAAAATTTAAACTAGAACTAGTTGCTGGTGTTAGCTGGTGTTTATGTTCATGTCTTTATTTTTACTCATTTTTTAAATAATAAAATGCTTTCAGAGTCAAGACTTACCTTGCAAAGGAAGATGGGCACATGACTCTCATTGTGTCTCCTGTGTCCTTCATCAGAAGTATGAATGTAGAGCTGGGCTAAAAGTTTTCCTGGAGTTTTTGGTTTGAGAATAGCAAAATTGGTAGTAGAGTGCAGAAGTAAAGATGAGTGTCAAACTTTCTAAGTATTATTAAAGAAGTTACTTGCTAGTATTCCCTTTTCTTGACTTCTGTATGCCCGTTTTCTTGGTGTACTTTTTATACCTAGGTATTTCAGACCCATACATATTCTAGAAATAATTCTGTTGAGGCCTTAATGTTTGCTCTATTTTACAATCTAATCCTAAAAAAGAGATTACAGTCATTTATGCATGGTCGCTTTAACCTACTTTATTCCCTGTTTCAGTCAGGATCAAAGTAACCCAGGTTGGGGGAAACTGTATGCATTGGCTGGAATGATCAGGGAAGAAACTGTGTGCTAATGGAGGCATGAATACAGAAAAACAGTCTCCCAAGTTCAAATCAAGTCCCACCCCTTTAAGTGCTGGTCTGTAAAACTGGGAGCTGTGTTATGCTTGGCTTTGCCAAAGGCCATGAGTACACCTGACTTCTCATCTGATAGGCCTTCCCCAAAGAGCCTGATTTTATACCTTGGGAGGAGGGGGGGAGAACAAGAATGGAGGGCAGGTTCACATGCGTTATGTGCAAGTCATTTCTGACTTATGAATCAATGATCTCCAAAACCTCCTCTTGTTAACAGCCTTGCTCAGAGCATGCAAACTGAGGGTCGTGGCTTACTTTATTGAGTCAATCCATTTCATGGTGGGTCTTCCTCTTTTCCTACTGCCTTCAACATTTCC
This sequence comes from Euleptes europaea, assembly GCF_029931775.1. Lineage (NCBI taxonomy): Eukaryota > Metazoa > Chordata > Lepidosauria > Squamata > Sphaerodactylidae > Euleptes > Euleptes europaea. Next base: position 44,472,268 of record NC_079319.1, read on the forward strand.
TTGCATTATTGTCTTTTCCAGTAAGTCTTTTCCAGTGGCTAAAGTACAGTAGCTTTAGTTTAGTTATATTTTACCTTCTAGCAGCATAATTACCAGATTTTTTGGGGGGGATGTCCTTTATCAGACTACGAAGGAGCTTGAGGTGTGTTTGGTGTTTTCCACATCAAAATTATGTGTGCTGTATTTTTTTTAAAGTCCAGGAAAAGGCTAGGCTGAAAACCTTTCACCTTGGGTTGGGTTTTTATTTGTGCTGAGCGGTTGAGGGAATATTAAAATATTATAGATAGATAATATAATGTAAAAAGTGTAATTATTCATTAACAGTTCATAGAGGTCAACATAATTTATTCTATCATTTCAAAGAGTTGTTGATGATATAGTTGATTATATATATATAATATGTGGAGGTGTCATTTTGTACTTTTGTCCCTCTTCAAAAAAATGTAGATCTGGTCCTGGTTTTGCCTAGCTATTTTCTTCTTCTAAAATCCTGGTGTGTGTTTTTTTAATGCAAGTCACAGTGATCTGAGACAAACAAGCTTCTGTGCTGTAAAATAAATAGCCTTGAAATGCTACAAAGTAAATCAATTCCCTTCAAGATTAAGCTGAAAATGTTTGCTTGAGCTTCATGTCTCAACATCTCAGCACTTAACCAGATGACGGTGGAGTTTTTGCCAGCAAAACATATCTTTACTAAACCAGGGCCATCTTTCAATGAGAACAGAGCAAAATGCTGCCCTCTGCCATCAAAACATGCCTCTAGCCCTATTTATTTATGAAGAGCTTTGTACTGGATACAAACTGATATGAATGTTATCCAGCTTTATGGAAGACATCACATGGTATTAGTAATCTGATATAGGGCTTTAAAAGGATAGCAGCGCTGCCAGTTTTAAGTGCCAACAGTTTTCTTCCCTGGCTATAAATGTAAAGCTAGAAATATTCTAACCTTCATTGGAAAGCTGTGCCTTCAAAGATTATTCCAATGCGTACATTCCTTATAAGGGCTTCATGCTTTTGGCTTGCGGAGGTTTATATTCTAGGTGAAATATGCCCCCCTCCAAAAAAAGTGCACTTTATAGAATTTGCCAAGCAAAAAAATTATAAATGAAATAAGTAAATGATCCTGCATGGTCAAATATAGTATCAAAAGGTGCCTTCAAAAATATTTTTCAAGTTTGGCCAACATGTTAAGCCACTTGGATACTTCCCAAAGGGGTACATAAGACGTAAGTTTTTTCATGTCTTTCTATGCTTCTTTTTTTTTTCTGTGTCCCTGATTGGCACTTGCCCTCCTTATTCAATGACTCAGAACTGCTGAAGCGACAATTAAGAGGCAACTCAGTGTTGTCCACTCTAACAGAGAGCAGCTCTCCAGGATACTAGGCAAAGAAAGATCTTTCACAGGATCAGCAACCTGAGTTCGTTTAACCTGAGTCCCTGGAGAAGACAGGGACTGTGAACCTAGGATCTTCTGCATGCAATACATGTGTAAAGCCACTGAACCATGGCCGTTTTCCACTGAGACATATGAGATGCTTTATTTTTCTGTAGCCAACAATTAGAAGCCCAAACTTAAGCCTGCTTATTTATTTATATATTATTTATGTAAAACATTTATTAGCTGACTTTCTCCCCCATGGAACTCAAGGCAGCTTACAATATTTAAAAAAAATTTATGAAAGACACAATAAAAACAATATGAATAAAACAACAATTACAAAAACATATAAAAAGTGACAATTCAAAAATTCCAATTAAGATTGCCAATAAATAAAAACTAAATGGGTCAAGTCAGTCAAATGCAGTCCTAAATAAAACTGTCTTCTACTGCCTCCTGAAGATTGACAATGAAGGGGCCAGGAAAACCTCCCTGGGGAAGTTGTTTGGATGGGCTGTCATGAAAAGACCCTCTCGTGCCCACCAGACAAGCTTCTTTGATTGATGGGACAGTCAAAAGGGCCTCTCCCTGCAGTCTTAATTCCTGGGCAGGAGTATATGGGAGAAGACGGTCCTTCAGATATCCCAGTCCGAAGCCATATAGGACTTTGAAGGACAAAGCCAACACTATGAATTGGGCTCGGGAGCAGATCAGTAGCCAGTGTAACTGTTGTAGTATCAGGGTCGTATGCTCCTGGTAACTAGCCCCAATCAGCAGTCTAGCCACAGCATTCTTCACTAGCTGCAGCTTCTGAACACTCTTCAAGGAATAGCAATAGTCCAGTCTAGATCTAACTATGGAAGGAATCTAGGGTTGCTAGGTCCCTCTTTGCCACCAGCAGGAGGTTTTTGGGGCGGAGCCTGAGGAGGGTGAGGATTGGGGAGGGGAGGGACTTCGATGTCATAGAGTCCACTTGGCAAAGCAACCTTTTTCTCCAGGTGAACTGATCTATATCAGCTGGAGATCAGTTGTAATAGCAGGAGATTGCCAGCTAGTACCTGGAGGTTGGCAACCCTACATGAATCAGTGTGGCTACATCTGACTGAATCAGGAACAGGAGCAACTGATGTACCAGCCAAAGCTGGACAAAATTACTCCGAGCCACTGCAGCCATCTGGTTTTCTAAGGTGACCACCGTAGGGCTGTCGATTTGCCCTGAACCGAAAAACAGCCGAATTTCCCCTGATTCGGCGGTTTTTCGGTTCAAATTGAACCAAACTCAAAAAAGGCGGGAAAACAGGGAGCCGAATTTGGCGAGTTCGGGGTGTTCGTGAATAATTTCGGCAAATTCAGGCCCTTTAAACAGATCTGCGCCTTCCAGCTGAAAGGTGCAGATTTGTTCCCCCCCGCACGCGCCTTCAGGGGGCCCCATGAAGGCGCGCGGGGGGCTCTTTAAACAGATCTGCACCTCCCGGCCCTGTGAAGGCGCACGGGGGGCTCTTTAAAGAGCCCCGTGAAGGCGCGCGGGGGGTCGGGAGGCGCAGATCTCTTTAAAGAGCCCCCCGTGCGCCTTCAGGGAAGCCCCGTGAAGGCCCGTGGGGCCCCCGAATTTTCCCCCAAACTCCGGATCTCACGCCGAAGTTCGCAGATTCGAAGCGGGGGAGTTCGGACTTCGGCACGTCCTGAATTTAAACAGGCCGAATTTTGCCAAAGTTGAACTTTCAAGATTTGTGTGAGTGTGTGTGTGAGAGTGAGAGAGAGTGAGAGAGTAACTGGAGGTTCAACTCCCCACCACTAATATATCTGTGACATTTGTGCATGCAGATTTTGTATATGCACAGACTTAGCAAAAGAAAAAAAACCTGACTGATATCTTGGGTTCCTAGCAACCCCTAATGCTGTATGAAAAGTGGGGGAGGAGTAAGGGAAAACAAGGGAGGGAACCAAGCAATTTGGTGGATTCAAGAAGGGGAAGGAAATCTAGCAATTGGGAGGCTTGAGAAGGGGTTAACCTGTAAGATTGGATGAATGGGTAATCAGGGAGACAGAACAAGAGGGGAAAAACAGGAGCAGACAGGGGAAGGCATCTGCCTTTATCCCTGTAAGTCCTTAAGCCCCCCTATAAGTGGTATATAAATGTACAAATGGGGCTATAAAGTGTCAGACCAAAAATATCCCTTAAATTTATTCATTTATTTGCTTCATTTATTTCCCTGCTTTTCTCCCCAGTGGGGACTCCAAGTGACTTACAATATGTTCCCCTTCTCTAGTTTATCCTCACAACAACCCTGTGATGTAGGTTAAATTTATAATTACTCTTTTGCCAGCTACTCTATTTCTAGCTGGCAAAAGAGCAATTTTCTACAGCAATCACTCACTCAAAATCACAGGGGAAAACTGTTATATTATAATCACTTTATTTAAGTTTTCTAGAAGACAACTAAGCATGCATCCTTATTTATTTATACAGCCAATGTGTCTAGGGTTCCATACATTTATAAAAAGGAATTTGCATTTTGTGTGCGTAGGGTATCAAATGTGTGGAACATCGGTTTCATTGTCTCCTTGTTAAACTGTTAAAAATAGCATAACTAATGAAAAGGCAAGGAGGTATAATGTGAGTTATGCACTGACAGAGTAGAGCCCTCATGGACAATCTAATGCCGCAAGGGCTGTAATATTTGTTAATTACAGATATCTCTAGCCACAAAAATGAAAACCTTTTACATTTTTTGTTCAATGCTCTTCTCAGTAGGAAAGAATATAAAAGTAGCGCCGTGAGCCATGATATGAGAAAGTATTAAGCAAGGGCGTGTTGCATATAATAGCTGGCTAAATCTCCTGTTATCACACAGTATTTCAACACGCAGCCACAAAAATTCCTTTTGTTATTTTTATAAATATTTTTCTTATGCTCACATAGACAAAGAGAAAGAGCTGAACTTTATACTGTATGCTTTGAAAATTTTAAGTGTTTATACTGAGAATTTTAGATAATGCTTCAGAATAATACACAGTATAACTACTAGGGCTGTCGATTTGGTTGTCGGAACTGAAAAACAGCCGAATTTAGCCTGATTCGGTGGTTTCAAGTTCAGATAGAAATGAAGTAAAAAAAGGCAGGAAAATGACGAGCCGAACTCAGTGAGTTTGGGTGGACGCCAGATAAATTCGTACAAATTCGGTGACCCCGAATGAGCATTCTCCCACAGCCAGTAGGTGGCCAAGCTGGGTTTCTGGCCAATCAGTCGTGGATGAGTGCGTGAGCCCGGGCAGCCCGGGGGGGGGGGAGAGTGTGTGTGTGTGTGTGTGAGAGAGAGATCCCCATGGGGGGGGGCGTGTGCGTAGTCCCATGTTGTTGTGTGGCCCGGGGGGGGGGGGAGAGGCCATTTATGCATGGGAGAGAGTTTGTGTGTATGAGTCTGTATTCCTTCCATTGCTGCTGCTCCTGTGCTGCTCCTGTGCTGATCGTGAGAGATCCTGAGCTGAGCTGACCTGCTGCTGCTTGCTGGAATCAGATTGGATTACTCCTCCTGACCCCTGCTTCTGCTGGAAGAGAAGACATCCACAGTTTGACCCATTTTGGGGCTTTTCTCTATAACTTTTTTCCTGTGTGTGTGTATGTGGGGGGTGGGGGGAGATTCTGTGTGTGTGTGGGGAAGCCAAAGGGGGGGCTGTTCTGCTTGGGGGGATTGATTGCCTCTGTGCTAGTGTTTTTTTTTGCTGTTTTCACTAGTTGCCACCTTCGGCTGGAGGTCAGTGTGGGTTGGTGAGTCTCTCTCTCTCTGGCTGCCCCGTTCTCCTTTGTTTGGAATTTGCGTCTTCTTGTTGCCGGGGGGGGCTGTCTGCTTGGGGGGGGGGTTGATTGTTTCTGTGGGCCGTGTCCATAGAATCCGAGCTTTTGCCTTCTTTTGCACTCTCTAGATGCACATTAAGGATTGCTGGCTCCCATTCATTCCAATGGGCTGATGGGGGACCCCTTCCAGACCCCATAACTCGGGACCCCCTGACCCAATCTTCACCAAACTTAGGGGTTCTTGCAAGTAGGGTTCCTCCAAGCTACCCTGAAAGTTTGGGACCTTTCCCTCCAAATGTGCCTTCCCCAGAGCCGCGGAAAAGTGTGAATGTGTTTTTAATGGCTTTAAATGGCCGGATTTATTTGCTAACGCCAAATTTCAAGCCAAATTCCCCGAATCCGAATGGGGGAGTTTGGAGTTTGTCACTTCCCGAATAAAAATGGGCCAAATTCAGCCAAATCCGAATCGAACTGAATTTTTTTTCAACAGCCCTAATAACCACTCCCTGTGGTTTTCCATCCTTCAAGGGCTCTTAGCTTTTTAAAAAAATGCTTGGGTTTTTCTTACTGTTTTTCCACATAAGATTTTGATTCAAGAAATTCAGCATCCAAATGTGTGAGTCACTTGATCTTGCCTGAAGTTCTTTCTGACCGATTGAGCAAGTTCTGAATTTAATTACACAATATGTCTTTTACTAATCTAAAAGAACACATAATAGGACACAATCCTTGAAGAATGTAATTGTGAGACTACTCCTGAAAAAGGCATCCGGGATCCAAATGACCTGAATAAGTATCACCCGAGGGCCAATAACCCATTCTTGGACAAGATGTTGAGCATGTGGATGCTCTTCAATTTCAAGCACTCTTGGAAGAAACAGGTCTTCTTGACCCATTTCAATCTGGGGTTCAGGCCTGGGTTTGGGAAATCAATTTCCTTGGTTGCCTTGAGTGGGCATTGGGAGAGTGACAGGAACCTCTCAGTAGCTTTTGATTCCATCAGTCATAGAGGCTTTCTGGTTTGGGTGGTTCTATGTTACAGTGATACCATTCCTACCTGGCTGGCTGTTTATAGAAGGTGGACTGCTGCTTGGCCTCCTGGTATTTATGCTTAGGGGAGCCATAGGGCTCCATGTTGCCCTCCATGAAGCCACTGTGAGAGATCATCCAGGGGGTTGCAGTATGGACCCATCAATATGTGCTCTGTTTATCTCTATCAGTACAGTTAATAATTAACTGTATGTACAGCTATCTTTGAAAACTGTACAGAAGCTTTGGGTGGTCTAAAATGTGCTGGCCAGATTTCTGTCAGGGGCTGGATATAGGAATGTATGACTCCTGTGCTGAAGGTTCTGTCTGTTTCTGCAATTTATATTGTTGGTGCCTACCTTTTGAGCCCCAAATAGGTACTAGATGGGGTACCAGAAGGACCAGTACTGGCCTGCCAGCCATCTAAAATCATCATTACAAGCTCCAGACTGCTTTTACCTTGGGATTTTTACGTTTTTACCTTGAATGGAGAGCAGCACGCCCCCAAATTTTGAGGAGAGCTTTCACACAATGTCATGCTCCTTCTAAGTATGACATGTAGGGCAACCACTCTCTGTTTAATTCAGATTTCTTGGCAGCTTTCACATAATGTCATATTTTGATCTCATTCTCTATTGTCTACTATATGTTTACAAATAATCGTTTATGCTGTTTATTTTACTGATCATTATTTTTACTGCTAAGAATTTTGCCTGCAATTTTCTGAATTGTTTTAAAATTATTTTAAATGAACTGTATTTATTGTTTTATCATTCCTTTCGAAGAGTTGGCATAGAAATATTTTCATTTACGTCCCTTTGATTTCAACAGAAGATATTGACAGTTATCAACTTGATGTGCAGTCACTTGAAGGAGACTATAAACAGGATTCTCTTGAATGCAGGTTTAGGCAGATGGGTCCTTTTCCTTTGTAAATTTCCTTCTCCTTTGTAAACTTGTTTGCCCCTTTGTGAACAATGTGGTTTATTTAAAACGTACTGTTCAGTGCCTTATTACAGAATCTACATCAGAATCAGCTATGACAATATAAGCACCAGTGTTCCACAACAGCAACTGTAGAAGCCGATACCTAGCAAAACAGTAGGATTATTTAGCTTTCCTCCACCCTTACTTTACATAGAGTTGACCTCAAAGTTCCTTCAGGATCCTCTGAACAGTGAGCATGGGGGAAGAAATCATGTTTATAAGAAGTAAGTGTCATTGAGTTCACTTGTACTTACTCTCAAGTAAGTGTACAGAGGAACGCAGCTAGGGTTGCCAACCTCCAAGTAGTAGCTGGAGATGTCCTGCTATTATAACTGATCTCCAGCTGATAGAGGTCAGTTCCCCTGGAGAAAATGGCTGCTTTGGCCATTGGACTCTAGGGCATTGAAGCCCCTCCCCTCCCCAAATCCCACCCTCCTCAAGCTCCTCCCTCCAAACCTCCCACCGGTGGTGAAGAGGGACCTGGCAACCCTGAACGCAGCCTTAATAGCTTTAGGATAATATCAAAAGTTCTGACAATTTAAATTGATTCCATGCTTCGTTATTAATAACTGCAGTTATTATATAGCTATTAATGATGATACAGCTATTGTAATTATGGCTATTGTAATAAAAAGAGAAATGATTTCACTGGTTAAAGCAGAAACATCATTTTATTATCTACATAAAACAGCAATATCCTCCATTTCCCTCTGCAAATACTTGACATGCTTGTCTACTTGCTCCTTCCACATAAAAGTCCAACAGCCTTCATGACTCCAAAGTATGCCAATCAGGTAAGTCTCCATATGCACTCATATGACATACCAAGACTTCCTCTGTCCTTGTTACCTTCCTCTGTCCTTGTTACCTTTGCACTGTACAGTGAGGTTTGCATTATCTCTCACCATGGCCATTTTAGCTGGAATGTTTTAACTCTCTAACTTTGATTCTCTTTGGCACCCACACCCCACAGCTGCCTGATCGTCTTTAAGTGTTCCATTGTTGAGGGTACACACTACTGTTTCTCCCAAATACTGAGACATTTCCAGAATAGCCTTTTCTGTCACAATGGTAACAGAATATGCAGAATCACATAGCTGGTGCCACCACTATTTCTGGCACTGTTCAGATAATGGCTCACGTTTTCCATTGCCATTCTGCATTGGTTCTTTTTTGCAATTTATAACTGGTTTTCTGACTTGTCATGAGGTAAAACCAGGATTAAAGAACAAAGAAATAACTGTTGCCATACTGCACTGGACTGCAATACTTCAAACAGATTGTTAATATTATCATTAAATACTTGGTTACAGACGTTTATAAATGGATTCAAGTTGCCTTCAATATCTCCTGCCTGTTGGGCATTGTTACCCAAATAGGTATGCACGTGTCAGGGCTGTAATGTGCAAAGGTGTCCCCCTGCTTTAGGGTCGCCAGGTCCCTCTTCACCACTGGTGGGAGGTTTTGGGGGCGGAGCCTGAGAAGGGTGGGGTTTGGGGAGGGGAGGGACTTCAATGCCATAGAGTCCAAATGCCAAAGTGGCCATTTTCTCCAGGTGAACTGATCTCTATCCACTGGAGATCAGTTGTAATAGCAGGAGATTTCCAGCTAATACCTGGAGGTTGGGAATCCTACCCTGCTTGCATGGTACAAACATATGTATTTTGGGCAGAAAAAAGAGGGGGGAAAGACTCTTAAACAAAAGTTTTTTTTTTAAATTACTCTAAACTCACTTAAGAGATGTAATTGTATATTCTTGTAGCTCAATGACTAGACTTAGGGAGTTCATGGCTACTTTTTCCTGTCAGAAGAACACAGGTAACGGAGGAAGGAGGCATTTGGGTCTTTTATTCTATTTGTTTTTGATCTGGAATGTTTTAATTGATTTTTGTAATCCATCTTGAGTCACAATGAAAGTTATAAATGTTTTAATCCATAAGTAAATTACAATTCTTCAGCCAGACCTTGTTTTAGTAACTAATTTACATGACGTGAGGATGGTCATGATGAGAAGCAGGTCCTGCCATCAGTTACCTCAAAGTAGGGTTGCCAGGTCCCTCTTCACCACCGGCTGGAGATTTTTGGGGCGGAGCCTGAAGAGAGCAGGGTTTGGGGACGGGAGCGACTTCAATGCCATAGAGTTCAATTCTCAAAGCGGCCATTTTTCTCCAGGCGATCTGATCTCAATCGGCTGGAGATCAGTTGAATTAGCAGGAGATCTCCTTCTACTACCTGGCAGTTGGCAACCCTACCTCAAAGCTTGGGAAAGATTTGACCCAGAACTTCTTTGTGTTAGTCCAGAGAAAAATCCAAATTTGAAAGCCCTGAAATACCTTTTATTAAGGTCAACTATAATAACACAACACATTGCCTAATCCGATGAAGAGTCACTCCAGTCTAGGCTCATCGCAATCAGTAAGCCTACACTTAGGGTAGCCAGGTCCCTCTTAGCCATCGGCGGGAGGTTTTTGGGGTGGAGCCTGGTGAGGGAGAGGTTTGGGGAGGGGAAGAACTTCAATGCATAGAGTCCAATTGCCAAAGCAATTGGACTCTATGCATGTCAGCTAGAGATCAGTTGTAATAGCAGGAGATCTTCAGCTAGTACCTAGAGGTTTGGCGAGCAACCAATAACAAATGCTGAGGCGGTAATGGGACTAACAACAAGCAGCAATAAGGCTCAATTTTAAAAAAGCAAACTAACACTAGTACTCAACTTACACCACTGAAAAACAACGTTTTACTACTATTCAACAAAAAGTCAAAACACACAAGCAAAGGAAGGTTACAACACCCAATCCATATATAAACCACGGGGGTTTATAGTCCAAGTATCAACCACTGAGGGTTCATAATCCAGCATTGAGTCCAACAGAAATAAAGAGTCCAAAGTAAGGAGCAGTCCGAAAAGTACTGTGAACAAAAAAAGGGAACGGTGGGTTATGTCACCCAAAAAACAGGTCTGCTAGTAAACAGAGGCGCTGTCATCCGATCAACACACAAGCCGAAGAATAGAGCCGAGTATAGAGACCTCAATAACGGGCCTCAATAACGAATTTGACTTGAGTTGTTTTTTTATAGCTTTAAATCATTCATAATTACAGACAGCTGTACTTTCAGCCTTTAGTATTTATTCAGCTAGATAGCAATTACTTTAACTTCGCGATAGGATCTAGAGCCCTTCTGGCCGTCTATAGGTAAGGATGCCAATTTTTTTAACAAAGAAAAATTATACAGTATGTTGTATGTATAATAGCATGGAGGATTTATTTCCTTATTACCTATAGAGGCTGACGTGCCCTAAACATTGACAAACATTGACTGAAGAAGCTTGGCTTACCTGAGAAACGACTATTACTCCAGAAGAGTCGTCCCTATACTTCGGCTCTATACTTCGGCTTGTGTGTTGATCGGATGACAGCGCCTCTGTTTACTAGCAGACCTGCTTTTTGGGTGACGTAACCCACCGTTCCCTTTTTTTGTTCACAGTACTTTTCGGACTGCTCCTTACTTTGGACTCTTTATTTCTGTTGGACTCAATGCTGGATTATGAACCCTCAGTGGTTGATACTTAGACTATAAACCCCTGTGGTTTATATATGGATTGGGTGTTGTAACCTTCCTTTGCTTGTGTGTTTTGACTTTTTGTTGAATAGTAGTAAAACGTTGTTTTTCAGTGGTGTAAGTTGAGTACTAGTGTTAGTTTGCTTTTTTAAAATTGAGCCTTATTGCTGCTTGTTGTTAGTACCTAGAGGTTGGCAGCCCTACCTACACTGGAGTAACTCTGTAGAGGATTGCACTTACCGTATAAGTTTGTGTTCCCTAGAACGCTTCATCAGGCTACAGAACTCAAAAGCTTGCACATTATACTGTGTCCTAATCATACTGCATTGTTTATGAGACATCTTGTGCTGTTTGATTGATTTTTAAAAATTGTAATCCACCTCACGCATCATTGAGAAAGGTGGGTAATAAATCAAGTAAAGAAATAAATGTTACTTTGGTCTTAATAAACATGATGTGACTTTTGTTTCTGGATTTAATTTAGAATTAGATTCCCCTGAAATTAGTGAAGGACAAATTATATGTTAAATATTTGCAAGAGTGGAACATGTGGATTTCACTGCAAGACCTACGCTCTACAACCCAGAAGGAACTCACACCTCTGTATCCATGTAAATTCTATAACTTCGAATATTCAAGAGAGACTAGAATATGTACACAAATAGTAAGAAATATGGCCCTTATTTTGAAGCCAGTGCTCTTAAGATCAAGGTGTTTGACAGACATCTTGCCTGTTGAAATAGGCAGGCTGCTGGTGGTGCTAATGGAAGTGTTATAAAACTGGATTGGTCCCTATGTATCCAATCTTGGGGGAGAACTTTATAATTAAGGTTTAATGACATAACTGTCTATGGTTAGTACAGTCAAGGACATCTTTCCCTGGTTTGTGAATAAAAGATATTATCACCTCACATAAAGGAGGAAGGAGAGATGAGGTGCACAAACCTGAACTGTGCACCTGGGACTAGTTTAAGGCACAGTGCTTTGTAAAATCTGATAGTAAAACCAGACTTCCCCGAAGCCTTATTTGGCAGTTTGGAAATAACCTGCTTTATTTCTGCATATGACAGGTCCTTGTATGTATCTCAAGGCTTTGTTGAGTTGTTGAAGCAGAATGTTTTGAAAACTGTTTTTAGATTCTCAAAGTACCTTTTACATTAGGGGAGTATGGATGCCAGTCATAGCTGCAGAACCACAGGGAAAAGTTCTATAGCATTTGCCTTAGAACCTTATGTATTAACGGGTCATTCATTCATTTACTTACTAAAACATTTATATCCCATCTTTCCTCGTGGTTCAAGGCAGCTTGCAATAATAGTTAAAAAGAACATTTCCAGTGCAAAACCAAAAATAAAATAGCAGATTCCAAATCTTCCCCCCTCCCCCAAAAGATGCCTGCCAACTCAAACCCTGCCAGTTCAAGGCAACCACGTGTTTCTTTTCCCATTCCCAAACCATTTTTTTCATTTTACATTGTATCATTATATTAATCTACAGTGTAAACAACGTTTAATGGTTTAACAATATATAAATAACTTATTAAAATCAAGAAGAGACTAATATAAATTGACTGATTTTGGTTTTTGGGACACATATTTTTTTTCTATTTTACTTTCCCACACATACATGAACAGGTCGTATCTCCATTCATGCACATACCATTTTTCCTATACAACCAGAAACAGTAACTAACAGCCCCTTCCTGAGCTGAGCGGGCAAAAGTTGTTTGGAGCAGTGTAAAGGCCAGAGCCGGCGTCCGCTCCACTTGCACCAGTGCCCGGGCCACTTGTGCCACCATGACTGGCACAGATGCCAGCATTGGGGCATGAACATCACCCTCCCAGAGCTGCAGCGACATCACAGCCCCGGAACACTGGCTCGGCCTCTCACTAGCATCCTGATGGCGCACTTGTGCCGTCATCCTGGGGGGCATTCCTTGGGTGTTCCAGGGATAGAACTGCCATTTGGTGGCCTCATAACTTTCAGGCTGGGAATGCCCTCTTTCCCTTACTTGCACTTACACCACCTTTTTAGGTGGCATAGCCCTGTGGAATGCTATGGAGGGTTCTATGGGGCTTGCAAGTATGGGCAACTTTCTGCCTTCAGATGGTGTGTGTGTGAATCCTCCTTTGGAGGTGGTGCGGTTGTGCTACCTCCAGCCACCAGCGCAGCCCCTCCCCTCAGGAGTGGGGCGTTAGGGTATTTTCTGTATAAAATATGATTATGAAACATTGAGGCAGCCTGTTTCCTATTCTAATAAATGAGAGCAGATTGATGATGTAGAACTCTAGTTTCTCCCACCAACCCAAGGTGAGGGAAGAAATTATGGGACCTGGGTTGGTTAATGGAGGGGGGGGGGTGAGGAAAAAACAAAGGAATGATGCCTGCAGCCCACTTCCCTCTACTTCCTAATGGGGGGGATGGCCAGTAGGCAAAGGCCGTTTATGCTTGGTAATTAGCAGCATGTTCCAGGCTGAAGTGCCCCACATTTTTTTTTAAATTTCTTCACACTGAACCATCATTCCAGATGTCACTGCGAAGCCAGCGCATACCTGCTTCGCATTTCTTAAGAGCCCCTTTAACGCGACCTTTTGTATTTGCTCCACACCCACATTGAAGCATTCACTGAAGGAAGCATGCAGAATCTCAGCCGCTGCTTAGCTATGCAAACAACTATTGCTAATGTCTATGCAAATGAAGGAATGAAGGAGCAGGCGAATGGGGTGTGTGGAATTTGTTTGATTTCCTCCTCTTGCATTGGGACTGTGAATAGTCATTTTAAAGGTCGGATTTTAAAAATCAGCATTGAGCGAGGAGCAGAATCGACCCTGCATGAATGGCCACTGAAAAAATGGGGTTTAAATTTTTTTAAAAAGGGGTGGAAATCCCTATTGAAAACAGTAATGCTGCACCAACAAAAAGCTGGCGCAGCTCTGCTATTGCTAAAGGTGGTATTCCTGGGCTGAAAGGGGTTAGGAAGCTGCCTACCAGTGCAAGTGGCACAGATGCCGGTGTAGGGGCCATGGCACCTCCTAAGCCCATTCGGCCCCCAAGCTCAAGAATGAGCTGTTAGGCAACACAAAATTGGAACCGAAGAGGTGATAAAAGTCTTTGCTACTGTGTGGCTGGCCCTCTGTGGTGGTGGTGTTGTTCTTGGGTCTTGAGGCTCCTTTTTAGGCTATGCCATTCCTGGACCCTGATAGCTTTGATCTCCCTTTTCATCTCAAAAAAATATTTTTTCCTCAGAAATGTCTTTTTCCTCAGGCTACTTCTATGGCTTCCTCTCAGGCAAAAAATACCTCCCCCACCCAAACTCCAACAGAGGGCCAAACCTTTAAGGCTAGAGATGTTTACTGTAAAGATGGAAGAAATGGGGGCGGGGGGAAGAGACTTGTGTTTCAGTTACTGTCACAAAGCATCTTTTTTGTAGAGGGGAAAAGCTCATCCTTTCCCTGTCCTTCCTTTTCCTGGAAGTGCTAGTGAGTTGGGTGTTGTTGTTTTTTCCATACAGAAGTTTAAGCAAAGCATAATGTTTTGCAAATCTTAATGCTGGCCTAATGTCTTTAGTCTTAAATTAGCCATGATGCCAGAATAGCTCATGTCTGCTAATATGGTTATTTGTAGACTTGCATGGTTTATATGGTGTAATTTATTTGCACAATGGCTATTTACTTGCAGTAGAATGGGTTGGATCCACATAACTTTTTCACCCAATCTCACCTATTTCCCCTTCCCATCCCATGTGGCTTTTTTCCATGCAGGTCCCATGCTCCCCAGTATATCTCTTTTGATGGTCAACGGGAACATATTCTCCCTTTTTCACTTGTGGAGAAGGTGGTTGGATCCAGCCCAAAACATGTATATTGATTACACTACTAACTGTTTAATAGTCAACAATGGAGAAATCTTATGCACATTTTACAGGGAATAAGATCCCGTTAACACAGTGGGACTTACTTTTGAATAAACAGACACAGAATCAGGCTGCTGACTAGCTAAGCATTTTGCTGGATGGTGTTTATGGTCCATTATAAAAGTAGTAAGCAAGTATCTTCCTAATGAACCATTCTGTACTCTACTTTAATATCAGTGATCATAATGGATTATTATAAACAGGCTTGTGGTGTATTCTGAACAGAGTAAAACCAAAATCATAAACCACAAGTGAGAAAACATGTGAGTCATCCATCAAATATTTCTTCTTTTATATACCCACATAATTGAAATAGACATGAGAGGAGCACACATTTTAGATAACTTCGCAAAACACAAATGTAAAATAAATACATTATAAATTTACAAGAGGCATTTCATTCTACTCTTGAGAACATTAAGCATATTATAAAAAGGCACATTTTACATTTCTGCTGGAGTAATATTTTTTCAAAAATAATTTCACTATAAGCAGATTTCCACCATAGCCATTGTTGCAAAGTGCCTATTGAAATACATTCAGACATTTTGAAGTGCTATTATTATTCAATGTAAATGGAGTTTTCTAGTACCCATCAGAACCTAGTAGTATTTTAGTGTGGAAATTTTATACTGTGAATAATATGAGAACAAAAGTTCATGGTGGTGTACTGTTCTGCAAAGAGTTTATGTCCATTAGGTTAGGGAGAATTAGTGTTGGAAAAACAGTGCCGATGAGTATTGTCGAAGGCTTTCACGGTCAGAGTTCATTGGTTCTTGTAGGTTATCCGGGCTGTGTAACCGTGGTCTTGGAATTTTCTTTCCTGACGTTTCGCCAGCAACTGTGGCAGGCATCTTCAGAGTAGTAACACTGAAGGACAGTGTCTCTCAGTGTCAAGGGTGTAGGAAGAGTAATATATAGTCAGAAAGGGGTTGGGTTTGAGCTGAGTATTGTCCTGCAAAAGTATTGTCCTGTAAGTATCAAGATAATGTGCTAATGAGGGTATGGTATGTTAATATGGAACCATTGTATCCTGAAGTGATCTGTTAATGTGTGTAATCCAAAGCTAATCTGTATGGCTATTGTTGAATGTTGTCTTTGTCTGGAGGTTTTTCAGGGCAGGAAGCCAAGCCTTATTCATTCTTAAACTCTCCTCTTTTCTGTTAAAGTTGTGCTGATGTTTATGAATTTCAATGGCTTCTCTGTGCCATTGTGCAATCTGACAATTTTGTCAGATTGCACAGAGAAGCCATTGAAATTCATAAACATCAGCACAACTTTAACAGAAAAGAGGAGAGTTTAAGAATGAATAAGGCTTGGCTTCCTGCCCTGAAAAACCTCCAGACAAAGACAACATTCAACAATAGCCATACAGATTAGCTTTGGATTACACACATTAACAGATCACTTCAGGATACGATTCCATATTAACATACCATACCCTCATTAGCACATTATCTTGATACTTACAGGACAATACTTTTGCAGGACAATACTCAGCTCAAACCCAACCCCTTTCTGACTATATATTACTCTTCCTACACCCTTGACACTGAGAGACACTGTCCTTCAGTGTTACTACTCTGAAGATGCCTGCCACAGTTGCTGGCGAAACGTCAGGAAAGAAAATTCCAAGACCACGGTTACACAGCCCGGATAACCTACAAAAACCAAAGAAGGAGGGGTGTTTTTTCAGTGCTTAATCCCAACTGGCGTTTGTGGCCAGGATCCAAATGTCATTCCCTGGGCCTGGGACAAATTTGTAGCATGGGGCCTTGCTTACATATGATCTCATCCAATATATACAATCACGTGTCAAGAAAAAAAAGGATATTTCTGAAATGAGATAAAGAAAGGAAATAATGATAATTGACCAGTAGCTCAGGCAGGGTGCTACTGTTCCCAAAATATTACCCCCCCAAATTACGTGAGAAAGGTTTTCTCCAGCAGATTATACAATGGGTTGCACTTCCTCTTGGCATTGTGAGGCTTAGGTGCAGGAACATGGCACAAGCATGTTTTTATGGGGCTGAGTGGCAAATGCTGACAATAAGCTGTGCAATATCAAGATGCTATGTTGACAGCACCAAGGGAAGCCCTTCCTGCCACAGAATCAATTTGGTATTTTCTGCCTTTCCATTTGGCTGGATTATGGTGTCCAGTGCTGTACTGGTCAGAAGATATATCAATATTAAATAAGACTGTCCTATCTAAAACAAAACAAATGGCCCCTCTAGGTTTTCAAGTTACAGCTTTGAGCCCTGGTACTTACACAGCAGGGCATGGTTTTAGGTACTATTGAATGCTAAAACTCTGCTTCTGCTTCCCCCCCCCCCCCCATTATACAAATAAAACAATAGCCTCCTGGACACGTCATGTAATTCATATTGGAAGTACAGTGTAGTCAAGTGGGGCTGTCTACCTCAGATGGGTTCTGATCTCATAGTGAACTAATGACAAAACACAAGATCCACGATTAGAAATGAGATTTCCATAGGGCAAGTGTCTGCATCTGCAATCCTGAAATAATTATCACCAATGATTCCAGTTGCTTTGGGAGGCTATTCTTCCTTTGGGAGTATATGGTTTCAGTGCTGTGGCTTATATTTCTACTCTTCTTTTCGAAAATTGTATATTCTCTCCAAGCCTTTCAAGTCATTAGTTTAACCCAACACACATCCAGCAAAGTAAAGATACAATGCAGAAATCAATACATGACTCATAAAAGGTTGGTCTGAAAATACACACAACTTCATCCAATCCACTTCAATTTTCTACAATATCCCCATTAAAAAGAAATTATACTTATTTTTTTAAAATACAAACATTTGTTATGAAAAACTATAGGCGATCTTAAAATGACGTTGAATCCATGGAACAGTCTCAAATGTGCTTAAAAAAACCTTTGATCAAATGCAAACTGCTGAAATAGTATACTGGCAAAATTATCCAAAGTGAGTTTAGCCCATTAGTTTAACCAAGACTAAAAGTTAGCAACAAGCTCAGTATTGTCTATATCTGCTCTGAGAGTCTCTTTACACTCACACCATAAAATGCATTTAACCTTCCAGTCACTGGCTGTAATGCCTGTGCCTGGAGATCAGTAATCTTTATTTCTTATTCACTGGTAAATTTTGCTTGAAATATTGCAAACTTTCCTAGAGACACAGTAAATTCTGATTCCTAGTATATCCATATTAGGAAGTAATTAGAAACAAATGAAAGGAAATTGATTTAATGCAGAAATGTTTTAGTTTGAAGCCTTATATATAACTGTTCACTATATACCTTTAAAAAACAGATAATTCTAAAATCCTTCCTGCTCAGATTATGCCAAATGTGTTTAAATTCTTGCTGTCACTATTTAACTTACAGCATATGCAAATTCTGTTTCCTTTTATAGTTTAGTCATATTAAATAACATTTAAAACAACAGACCTCAAAGTATATAACAGTTTAAGTGCAAAGCCTTAATTGTCAATGGAGTTTATTTTCCATTGAACAACTAATATGCATGTTTGGAATGTAACAGCTGACCCTTCATGATGTGATTAAGTATGTTGCTTTCATTTTCATTTCAAACAGAATGTGTGGCTTTCTTGGGACCATTGTAAAGCTGAAAAACAATTATTTTATGCATGACTGATGATAGTGATGGAGACTCTGTAGGGGACACAGCAGGAAGCTCCCGAATGCTCAGTGCTTCAAAACCGTATATTCAAATATCAACATGAGTAAATTTGGTTTATTTTACATTATATTTTGGAATTTACAATTTAATCATAATTTGCCTGTTTGAAAATGCATTTGAAAACCATCTCTTTTCAAGAGAGTAGACTATAACCATGGCAAAACTCTTTTTTAAAAAATAAATAAAAATAGTTGTTCAAAGCTAATTGAATTTGACTAGTAAGTTCATTTATTGGCATGATTCCTCAAGCTCTTGAAGAACTGACTCTGTCACAACAATATGTCATGCCTCAGAGCAAGTAGTCAATGTCTCTAATCATTTCAACATGGTAAAAAAAAACACCCCTGCATTATCATGTGTATATTTTTCTTATTGAAATGTAGTAAAATTGTCTTGGTAACAAATATTATCATGTTCATTTACCCAGTGTATTGTAGGAATGATCAGTTGTACTAAAAAGAAACATTAAGATTCTACTATTGTTCTATTAATAATACTCTTTTATACAAAAAACACTTCTGTGGCTTTTTCCCTAATTTGAATCCAGCCTATATTTATGATTATTAATTTATACCACAAGCAGGCACTTTACAATGGAGGTACCCATAAACCCTGCTCAAGCCTTACAAACACAACATGACACATGTAGGGATATAAGATGGGTGGTGGTGGTGGTGGAAGTAAGGGATCCTCAGGGAAAAAGAAGAAAAGGTACAATTAAATGAATCAGTATAGGAAAACCTGACAAAGGC
Organism: Euleptes europaea; assembly: GCF_029931775.1. Classification (NCBI taxonomy): domain Eukaryota; kingdom Metazoa; phylum Chordata; class Lepidosauria; order Squamata; family Sphaerodactylidae; genus Euleptes; species Euleptes europaea. Next base: position 44,491,378 of record NC_079319.1, read on the forward strand.
TTATAAATTTTTGGAGGTCATTTGAATACAGCTATAGCAGCAGCAGACAGATGTCAGTAGGAAGACCATGCCAAAGATAATGTCCAATAACAAAGAATGGACATTACGAAAGAGAGAGAGAGAGAGAGAGAGAGAGAGAGAGAGAGAGAGAGAGAGAGAGAGAGAGAGAGGTGTACAGGAAAAAAAAAATCAGCACTGGGAAGACACATATAACTGAAGAAGAGATTAAAGACCAGGAAGAAAAAGTAAATGAAATGGTTTAAAAGTGTGGGATATATTTTTAAATGGATTGACTCTGTAAAGGAAGCCATAACCCTCTGTATGAAATGCCTGATCAAGGCTGTCAACTATCACTGAAGGTCATTAATTCATAGGATCACTGTAATTTGGAAGTGACTTGATGGCACTTAATACACACATATGCAAATAGACTATATTCATAATTTTGATTCACCATAAATTCCCCAATATTTATTTGTGTCCCACTTTTCAGTTTGATTGGCTTCCAAAGTGATTGCAGTTAAAACGTGTAACAATTTTGAATTAAAACCACCCACATCAAAGAAAGCTTCAGATCCTGAAGTATGTGTTGGGACTTGTCAGAACATCCAGACCCTAGGGCTATCAGTTTGTAAAACAGTGGTGAGTAGAATGTCTCAGTTGTCAGCCCTCCACTCTCACTCCTGGTCTCTGATTGCTTAACCTTATGGAGTCCTTAGTTGATGATGTTATGGGTTTCTCTTATGGCAGCACAGCCCAATGAAAATAAATGGAGCAGCACCTTCTTCAGGAGAGGCCTAGTAGTGTTTAAGGTTTTGTAAATAAAGTTAGGAGCCTTATTGCACAGAGTGTTAAGCTGCAGTTCTGCAGTCAAAAGCTCTGTTCACAACCTGAGTTTGATCCCAACGGAAGTTGGTTTCAGGTAGCCAGCTCAAGGTTGACTCAGCCTTCCATCCTTCCGAGGTCGGTGAAATGAGTACCCAGCTTGCTGGGGGTAAAGGGAAGATGACTGGGGAAGGCACTGGCAAACCACCCCGCAAAACAAAGTCTGCCTTGGAAACGTCGGGATGTGACGTCACCCCATGGGTCAGGAATGACCCGGTGCTTGTACAGGGAACCTTTACTTTTACCTTTAAATAAAGTGATGTAAAAATAGATCTAGTAAAGTTGTAACAACTCAATCTTGTACCTGACCAAAATTCCTGTCATGTTTAACCAACACATAAGTTAAATCAATTTTTTAAAGACTGTTTTATTACAAAAGCATGGTGATTTAACAGAATGAATTTATTCTGAGTGGTCCAGATTCTTAGGTTTACTTCATTCAACATAAACTCCATCGGCCTGCTGTATGTGTCTAGCACTGGCTTTTTGCCTAATTGATATTGTTTTCCCCTCAGGGCTAGAACTGTCAAGAGATTCTTTGATATTAATCAATGAGCTGCTGGCAAAGTTCCAAGAAGTTGGGGGAATTCCTGACAGTGTTCTGTCCTGGCTTACCTTTTTCATAATGGATGAGTTTACTACAGCTTAATTCTCATTGCGGTGGTAAACCTGTGTCTGGACTGTATTGCTTTGGACTTCAGGTGGGGGAATAGTCTGCCATACCCCCCCCAATCCCCCCACACACAAAACTAAGTATCATTTATGCATGGGCTGGATCTCCCTGCTTGGACCTGGGTTCATCGCACATTAAAGTAACCCGGGTTGGAGGAAACTGTATGCATTGGCTTGAATGATCAGGGATGAAACTGTGAGCTAATTGAACCATGAATACAGAAAAGCAGTCTCCCAAGCTCAAATCAAGTCCCATCCCTTTAAATTCTGCTCTGTAATTGGCTTACCGTAACAGAAGATTTCTTTCCCTCCAAACCCAACTGCCACATAAAAAAAACATTTTAAGAACAAAAAACGGAGCAATCTGAAAGAAGGGGGGGGGAATCCAACTCTCATTTTTAAAAAGCTTTTCTTTTGCTCAGAAAAAGCTCCGAGGCAGCAGGAAGCAGGAAGCACTTGAATCCCTGCCTCTTTACACACTGCTTCGTGATTGGCTGTGAGAGAACCAACCTTCTGTTTTCCCCTGCATGCTGCTTTGAAGAGGGGGTTGGAAAAGGGAAGCTCAACCCATGAATGGAGTATGCTCACTCTGTGACTCCAGAATGAGCCAGGGTGAACAGTTTAATTCAGGCCAGAAGAGGAATGGGAAAATCCGGGTTCGTTTTGTGCTGAAACAGCATTGAGCTTCCCAGGAATGAGATAGTGTGCATACTGAAAAATTTGATCCTGGCTGAAACAGGGAATAAAGGAGGTTAAAGTGACCATGCATAAACGACCAGAGTTGTTGAGGACTTTTGACCCTGACATGTTAGTTTTCTGTGTGTAGGAAATTTTCCTATGGAGGAATGAGACCTGCTAGCCTGCAGTCAGACGTGAAACAGCTGTGACTCAGGTTTACTTTCTCAATGAGAACTAGGTCTAAACAAGACAACCACCATGGTTGATTAGAATATAGAAGAATTTAGTTTGAAGATTGTGGATCTGAAGTCTTATTTATTAACTACATGCATATTTTGCCACTTTTCTCTTGTGAAACTTACAGTGGCATACATAGGATTCCTAGGAGGTCTTTTTCCTGGGCATATGGATTTAACTAAAGTTTAGATATAGAGTATTTCTCCAATTTTACTGGCAATTTTATTCAAACTGACTATACTTTTGACAAAACAGCAGCTTGTTTATCATTAAGAAGCCTGGAAATGTTCACAGTTTTCATGCTGGACTTCAATTAACAATATCTGCTCTTTAAATAACGTCAATTGTGATATTTCTCATCTCCTATAATTTTATATAAGTACAAACCCTAAAATCCCCATGACATAATGCAGACTAGTTCAAGTAAGCAATACATTTCTTTGCTATATGCAAATAAGTATCCCTAATAATTTATTTGCTTAATTCCAATATTAAATCAAAGATTTTTATTCCTTGGCTGCAGATGGGCAGAACACATACCTTTAAGGAGTCTCAAAGTGGTTCAGAATCTCCTTCCGTTCCCCTTCCCACAACAGACACCTTGTGAGGTAGATGGGGCTGAGAGAGTTCTGAGAGAACAATGACTAGCCCAAGGTCACTCAGCAGGCTTCATGTGGAAGATTGAAATAACCATCCAGGTTCACCAGATTAGAGTCCTCCATTCTTAACCACTGTACCATTCTGGCTCTCAGCTCTTCTCAGTTTTGCCATGAAGCTAATGTGGTATTGGCTGGTCACTTTCTCTTAGCTTAACTTACTTCACATGATTATGAGAATCATGAGTGCTGTTCTGAGCTGCTTGGGAGCCAGCATAGTGTAGTGGTTAAGAGTGGTAGGCTCTAATCTGGAGAACCGGGTTTGATTCCCCCACTCCTCATGAGCGGCGGACTCTAACCTGGTGAACCAGGTTGGTTTCCCCACTCCTCTACACGAAGCCTGCTGGGTGACCTTGGGCTACTCACATTCCTCTCAGAACTCTCAGCCCCACCTACCTCACAAGGTGTCTATTGTGGGAAGGGGAAAGGAAGGTGATTCTGAACCACTCTGAGACTCCTTAAAGGTAGCAGAGTGGTAAGCTGCAGTACTGCAGTCCAAGCTCTGCTCATGACCTGAGTTCGATCCCGATGGAAGTTGGTTTCAGGTACCCGGCTCAAGGTTGACTCAGCCTTCCCTCCTTCTAAGGTCAGGAAAATTAGTACCCAGCTTGCTGGGGGTAAAGGGAAGATAACTGGGGAAGGCACTGGCAAACCACCGTGTAAACAAAGTCTGCCTAGTAAACGTCGGGATGTGACATCACCTCATGGGTCAGGAATGACCAGGTGCTTGCACAGGGGACTACCTTTACCTTTAAAGGTAGAGAAAATTCAGGGTATAAAAAAACAATTTTTCTTTGTGTTCTTCTAAGGGCAGGATAAAAATATATAGGTAGATAGTGATGAGATGGTATCCAAAGAAACACAAGTGTGTGTCAGTGCTAGAGGTGTGCCCTGAGTTATTGTTTTATAAAGAACAAAGTAGAAGTTTCATCTCCAGAGGTTTTGAGATATACTGCATGCCTTCGCTGATTTTACTTTGTAAAATCCTCAACATTGTGAACGATTGATATTTTCGGGGGCCATACTTGGTAAAGGAACCTAACACTATCTTCCACTGTTCTGATTGCTGTATCTTACTGAAATTAACTATGGATGTTTATTATAGTACATGTTCTACTCTGTTTCTTTCTTGGGGTCTACACATATTTTAGAATGGAGATATGTAGTGTTGATGACTAATTCTTCCTTGAAGCAACCATGCAAAGTCAGGGTTATATTTTTGTTACACCATATCTGTGGGGTCTTGCCTAGCATCATATTTCCTCTTCTTCTTTTTCTACCTCTATATAGACATGCACTGGGCATGCTGTCTGCCCAGCTCATATCAGTAAAAGTACTGGCATTTTTAACCTATTTTGTTCCATGGCTTGAATAAATGGTGCTAAATCGGCTTGAATCCAAATATTTTGACTTAACTAGGTTGCAGCTCAGGGCTGTAAATCATCCTCTTTCCCTGCCTCATGAATTATATTTCTTTATTATGCCAGCTGCTGCCACATCTATCTTCTACTCTGTTTCCTTTTCTGCTCAACTCCAATAACCTAGTCTATTGAGCAGAAGGTCAGTGAAAGACCATATTGTGCACATTTAGGTGACAGTACTGTACCCGATTACACCTGTGTTGGCCCAAATTGAGGTTTTGCTTATGGTGAGTTCACTGCTTATTTCCAGTGCTCTAAAAGTGCATTTTGTGTGGGCATGAGCACAGGCCACAGTTTTGCACACCAGCATGGAACCTCTGTGAGGTAGGTAGCATGTACAAAGCTTAGGGTTGCCAGCTGTCTAGCTACCCTCAGGAGGTTTGGGGAGGGGTACAGTAATGTTTGTGTGGCACTGCAACGTCACTTCTAGTTACTTACCCAGCAGTGAAATCGCAGTGTCACAGCAATGCTCTAGGAATTCCTCAGATCTCTATGGTAAAAGTAAACATAATGGCATCACATTGCTCCTGCTTCTCCATCAAACAGCAGTGGGAGCCTTGGTCTCCCGGCTACCCTAAGTCTATGCCTGCAGTGATCATTTCACACAACTGGTTCATGACAAACACATATCTAATGGAGCTACAAAAACAATATAAGGATCTTTTGGACTAATTCTATCACCTTGATTGTAGAGTTGCCACTAAACTTCATCACTAGCAAAACTGCTGAATGATGTTCTTGTTTTCTTCCTTCTTTGCATATTCTTGTAGAATTTTGCCTGTACTGAAACTAAGGTATATTTCTAATGTCTTGTTCAAAAGGGAAATTTTTTGGAATTTAAATGAAGTTATAAAAATTAGGAGTGATCCGTAAAAGTAGCAATTTTGTCTCAGGCTTACATATTTTCAATTGATTACAGTGTATGTTCAAATAACCATGTGCAAGAAGACACCCAAATGATTTACCATTGTGAAAGTATTAGCAAACATCCATTGTTTATAGGGTTGCAAGCCAACAGCAGAAGCAAAAATGTTAACAAAAAAGTGCTCTACAGTTCACCAATAGAATTATAGGAAATTTTAAGCCTGTTTGGTGTACTAAATAATAGCCAGAACATAACGTAGGCTATTAACAGTGTAACCCTAAACAGAGTTATTTCAGTCTACTTCAGCCCACTCGGCTTAGATTGGAGTAATGCTGCATAGATAGGAGTGCACTGTAAGAGGAGAATCCTAAACTGCTGTACTCAGAATCTCTATTTATATAGATATTGATACCCCCATCTTTCCAGTGACAACTAAAAGTGGCTCACAACATTTGTTAGGCCCCCTAACTGTCCCAGCATCCCGATATGTCATAACAGCATAGGGGACCAAAGCTAACAGGAAAGAGAAAGGCACTGCTTTCTGAAAATGAACCAAAGTTTCCAGGGATCTGGGAAACCATTTTGGGACCTCTGGCAAAGATTTGGTTGCTGTCAGACAGAAGGGTCAGTGTGCATTTCCTCTGGCCTCCAAGGTGAGACAGATTGCAAGACAATGAGAAGAATCCAGCCTTCTTCACATAGGTAACGAAGAGCCCCAAAACAGAAACTTAGCACTCTGATAACCAGCAACTTAATCCTGTTAGCAATTAGAACCTTTTCTTCTTGTATGTTTCAGGGGTGTGATTTGGGTTTTGTATGTGTGTGTGTGTTTAAATTCTATTTTTTTTTATAAAACACCATAAAAATTACAAAACACTTCTTATTTAAAAGGGTTATTCTTAGGGTTGCCAGGTCTCTCTTTGCAACCTGTGGGAGATTTTTGGGGCAGAGCCTAAAGAGAGTGAGGTTTGGGGAGGGGAGGGACTTCAATGCCATAGAGTTCAATTGCCAATTTTTCTTCAGGTGATCTGATCTCTATCGGCTGGAGATCAGTTGAATTAGCAGGAGATCTCCAGCTACTACCTGGTAGTTGGCAACCCTAGTTATTCTGCCAGCGTGGCTATCCATGTAGCATTGGAAGCAAAGGTGCTGAGCTCCAACCTCTCACAAGGCTCTTTGTCTCCATAGCTAATTCCCCCAAATAAAAGGAGACCCCTCTAATTGGTGCAACACATTGTTATCCCCTCCTCCATATTATCCTTAGAACAACAAACCTGTGAGGTTGAGACTGACTGACTCATGGCAGGGTAGGGATTGAAACATGGGCCACCCGATCCTAGTCCAACAGTCTAACCACTGTGCTCAAGTTCACTCAGGAGGGCTTACTCCCAGGAAAGTGTTTGTAGGATTGCACTGTATGAGAGTAAATCAATAGTTAACATCTGCATATGGACATTAATATAATTGCACAAGAGTTGGATACTTAGCTGCAAATGGCTGTGTAATGTTCTATACTGTCCCCTGTTGAGGAATCCCATGGTGACTCCAGGAACATTTTATTAAGTTTTTTCCTCATATGCCAAAACAGTTGTTCCCAAATGAATGCAGTAATTCCCAGCAACCTTCCTGAATTCTTTTATGCCATTTAAAATCTTAATGACTTGGTCAAGTAACTTTAAAAAAAATCTGCCTATTAAAATCACCATAGCTAGGAAACCTAGCCTTAAATCCATCTGTTAGGTGGAGATTAGAAATTTCCATTCTTTAGATTTGTGTGAATTGTCATAAACACAATAAACACACCTGGCACAATTCCATATTATTAATGACTCATTTATCACCCTAAGGTGCAACTTCCTCAATTTAGTGTTGACCAGGAGTGAAAAAAAAGCTTATGGTTATATACAGAGTCATTCCTCCCCCCACTCTCAAAAAAGCATTACTTCAATATGATTCTTCTCTATTCCCAATCTGTTGTATTAAAAATAAAGCTATACATTAGAGGTCAACTTGAGCCTGTGGGAAACAGAACATAGTTAACAGAGGTTAGGATAAGTCAGTCTAATGAAGAAACCTCCTACAGGAGGATGAGCAAGACATGCATGTATAATCTCATATGTTTTTCTTTTCTCAGCCAGCAGGATGACTAATTATTCCTTTGAGATGTGACAATGACTTAGATAATCTTCAATGTGTTGTAAAAGACTATGCAGAAAAATAGCCTATTATGTATAACTGAAATCTTATTTTCTAGCTGAAGGATGTATTGAAAAACAAAATTATTTGGTGGGGCAGAGATTAATTTGTCCAAAGAGATATGTTGGGGCTTTATATGCCTTTCTAGATGTCACAACACATGATGTAGAAGCTTTCCTCATAATCACAGATGAGTACAGGTTGGTCATAGTGATGAAACAGACATACTCTCTCTACTTCATTATTACTTCATTATTACTTCATAGGGTTGCTAGTCCACCCACCCCCCCAGTGACTTTTTTTTTGCCACTGCTTAAAATTTTTTAAAAGGCAGTCAGCTAATGGTGTGACATCACTTGGGAAAACCCTGAAGTGATATCATACCTCTCTAGGGATTGGCTAAAACTCTATTATAAAACCATAAAGTTTTTTGGTGACTCCTAGAAAGGACTGACATCACTTCTGGGTTTTCCCTATTTACTTCACTCATTTCAAGACCGGATCAGGGCTGTAACAGTTGCTTAAAAGACACAATTAATAGTTGCCTTAGACTAGCTTATTTTTACAAATTTTTTACAAAATAAAATGTGTTTATAAGAGGACATGCTTTCTCATTCCTGTGATCAAAGGTGCCGGGGTTAGAGGCATGTGGTTCACTGCTTCCAGTGTGCCAGATACTTCTCTCACAAAAACAAAGTTGACAATACTAACAATATACTATGGAGAAAAAACAAAAAAGAGTCTTGTGGCACCTTCAAGACTAATATTGATTGTGAGCATTCATGTGCCAGCAGGCTCCACCCACAGATGCTCACGTCACAATAAATCTGTTAATCTGTACAGTTCACAATACTACTTTCTGTTTCTTCAGTGAGTGACACACAAGCACACACAAACACATACAAACATGGAATTAGTACTGTTTTGGAAGATGTTTAAGACCATTGAACAGGCAAACAGAAGTTTCTGGTGAATTGTCAGGGGAAAGTGCATACATACTGTTCTCCAGGTGAGGGGTAGTCTTTGTTAGTCTGGAGGTTTTCAAGACAGGAAGCCAAGCCTTATTCATTCTTAAACTCTCTTCTTTTCTGTTAAAGTTGTGCTGATGTTTATGAATTTCAATGGCTTCTCTGTGCAATCTGACAAAATAGTTGGTAGAATTGTCCAGTCTTTCAGTGTCTTGGAATAAGACCCTGTGTCCTGTTTGTGTCAGTCCATGTTCAGCCACTGCTGATTTCTCAGGTTGGCCCAGTCTGCAGTATCTTTCATGTTCTTTTATCCTTGTTTGAATGCTGCGTTTAAGAATGAATAAGGCTTGGCTTCCTGTCTTGAAAACCTCCAGACTAACAAAGACTACAGTCAACAATAGCCATGCAGATTAACTTTGGATTTCACACATTAACAGATCACTTCAGGATACAATGGTTCCATATTAACATACCACACCCTCACTAGCACATTATCTTGATACTTACAGGACAATGGTTAGCACATTACCTTTGTTACTTTTTGCAGGACAATGATTCAGCTCAAACCCAACCCCTTTCTGACTATATATTACTCTTCCTACACACTTGACACTGAGAGACACTGTCCTTCAGTGTTACTCCTCTGAAGATGCCGGCCACAGCTGCTGGCAAAACGTCAGGAAAGAAAATACCAAGACCACGGTTACACAGCCCAGATAACCTATGAGAACCAGATGGAAACAGTTATTACAGATAGAATTATTAAACATAGAAAAGAGATGCGAAGGCTGAAGTGGGGAGAATATTCATGGAGGGGAGGTTTTTTCTGCTCCCCCCCCCTCAGGTGTTTCAATTTTTCCTGAGGAAAAAAAAAAAGAAAAACTGGGAAATTATGAGGAACACTGAAAAGAACTCCTATGAAATATTTTCTTTTTAGAACATGTGAAATGCTTCTGAGATTTCATTAATGCTTATTTTTCGTACTTGGAATGTATAGCATGTAAAGTCTGAGGACTTTTTAATTTTTTCCCAGAGGAAAAGCTCTGCAGAGGAAACACTATTCCCCCCCTCCATCCCAGTTCTCTGAAATCCAGAAGCCATCTGGGAGCAAGATGAAGTTTCCAGATCTCCCCACTACAAGTCCCCAAACTCAGTCCAGCCACCTCTTTACCACGGCCTTGAACGGCAGCAGGAACAGTTGGGTTGCCTTTCTCAAAGTCCTTCATCCATCCTTGGCATTCCAATCCAGCTATCATAGAATCTGGGAAATGTGGGCTCCTGAATAAACACATCTCAACCATTATGGCAAAAACTGCATTTCCAGGTGCCTTTCACATACTAGCCATTCAAGTTTCCCAAGAGGGTTGGAAAGAGTTCTTCTTGGGCTTGGTTTCAAATACAAGACAGAGAAGAATTCTCAGGTGAGAGGTCATTGGTTCAGAGTGCAGCCAAGCATTACTTTATCTGGACAAATTAATACTTGGAACAGCCCCCCTACCTCAAATTTTAGCAGAATCACTAATCTTATATGCTAACACACAAGCAAAAAATTTGCTTCAAAATGGTGAGCTCATAAACTGACTTGGAGGAGAAGTAAATAATGCTGTTAACATCATTTTTAAAAGGTAGATTGGATAGATAGAACTGTAAACTGAAGAAAAAATAGGATCCATGGTTGTTTTGCAAACGCTTCCACAAAATACCACACAGTGCAACTGTAAGTAGGTTATATATCAACCCCCCCTTTTTTTTGGCTTGTGCACCAAGCAAAGAAACTGCATAAGGTCTCAGGCAAGTAGAATGAACGCCTTTGGTTTTAGTTTCATTTTTAATGCCATGTTCTAATAATGAAGTATAAAACAGCCCTTCTGGGAGCAGAAAACACTTTCCACACAGAAACGATGTAAGATACTATTCCTGCCTTAATGATCCTATCTTTAGATGGTTTAGTAGCATTACATATTGTGCCCGTGTTACCAATACTAATAATATCTATACAGCAGCCAAAATGCATAATTAATTCCCCACTACCTCTTCTGTTATGCTACATGAAAGAAAAATTATGGGCTTGGCTCTTACATGTTCCAGAAATTTCAGTACTAGGAACATGAAGCATAAATGTGGAACAGAAGAAAAACAGTGAATGGAATACAAATCGACAGTTTGGTGGCACAATCATCTATCATTTGAAACAATTATACATGACCTCTAGGATTTGAGTACCTTCTGAACTGATTTTGACAATGTGTAGTTTAAATGTCTAAATTAGCCCTTGAATACATTTCTTGATCCTCTAAAATAAATTTTACATTTTAAAAGGAGTCATGCAACATACCAGAGTTGCATCATCTTGGATATTTTTTAAGTTATAATTTCAGAAATTATGGTGGATATGAGGTTCTTGTGAGTGACCATTTGGGGCAAGAACCATATGCTGAAATCTATGTTCTGGATTAATGATAGCAATGGTCATTTGGACATATTTCCCCATATGCTTCCTCATTACCATGGCATGTATTTATTCTGTATTTATTTATTTATCTGTATTGATTCCATCTGCTTGCCTTACTGAAGTTTGTGTTTTGTGTTATACTTTAGAGGTGCCTTAAGTAAACTAGGAGCCCCCTGGCGCAGAGTGGTAAGCTGCAGTACTGCAGTCAAAAGCTCTGCTCACGACCTGAGTTTGATCCCAATGGAAGTTGGTTTCAGGTAGCCGGCTCAAGGTTCACTCAGCCTTCCAGCCTTCCGAGGTCGGTCAAATGAGTACCCAGCTTGCTGGGGGTAAAGGGAAGATGACTGGGGAAGGCACTGGCAAGCCACCCCATAAACAAAGTCTGCCTAGAAAACGTCCGGATGTGACATCACCCCATGGGTCAAGAATGACCCGGTGCTTGCACAGGGGGCCTTTACCTTTTAAGTAAACTAGGCTAATATTTATATGATTTTATAGGGCTTTTAAAAATGTTTTAAAGTTTTTACTGATCTAATGGGATATTTATTTTTGTAAGCCACTCTGAGCCCGGTTTTGGCCGGGGAGAGCGGGATAATAAGTGGAATAATAAATAAATAAATAAATAAATGTCTTTTATCAGAATGTTTTGTTTCATTGTCTTATTAATCTGACAAAACCTATCCACATGGCTGTGTTATCAGATCTTTAACAATGCCTGTATTACCCCGTTTTACAGTGTTACCCTTTCAAAGTCACTTTGACCTTTCTCTGTCTCAATTTTGCCCACTCTAGCAAAGTTGGCACTGTCTTCAGATGTGCTTACCTGCCTGTTTTACAATGCACTCCAAATAATGCAATGAATAGCCAGTAATTGTGACATGAGGAAGTGTCTGCGTATTGTAAGCTAGTTACACTGGGCATGAGCTTTCAGAGCATGTTGTGCAGTGACAACCAACCATACAGTAGGAAACAAAATCTCCATGACTGCAAATGAAGTGTGCTGGTACCAATGCAGTATAAATAACAACATCTGAGAGCGGAATGTCTCTGTGTGTGTGCATTTGTGAGGGGAACTATTTTATGAATGGCTGACTCTGTGACAGAAGCTGTCATGCAGAATCTTCATATTTGCTATTAGTCCAGGTATTAAAATGTAGCTGCGATGTAAAAACATCACGATGGAGACAGCAAATCAACAATGAAGAGGAAAAGATAGTGACACCCTGTAGCATTGTCTTTGTTTAGGGGTAGAACTATCCGGCTTCAGAACAACAGATACAAATTGAACTAGTAAGACAAGATTAGAAAGGACTAGCCCTGTACATATTGTTAGTAGTCTTTTCTAGTACTGAAATCACCAATCCATAGTTGCTCCATTTACCAATATTTATGTTTCAAAGAATTTTTGTGAGACAACCATAGCAGTTTAACTGAAAACCATAACACAGCCTGCCAGATATCACTATCTGAGTCTACTTAGAATGGTTCTGAGAAATTGAGGAGAAATTGTTTAATAATACAGTATTTATGGAACGTCACAGTTCTCTAGGGGCTATACAATCAATAGGCATTGTGAAATAAATGTTTCCAGGTATCTTTGTTTCCTTATTGCAGATTCTTCATCATTTTTTATTTCTTTGTCACCAATCAATGTCCCATCCCGGTGAAGAATGAGAGGGGAAATTCACCAACCCTCATGAAGTACATGGAAGGCACCACAGTTGCTTGATGGGTAGATGGCCACATACGAAAAGTGCTTCCAATATCTTATTTGCATTTTTTAGCAGGCAAAGCCATGCAGAGAAGATAACAGTAATGTGCTTTCTAGTGATGGCACTGCAGGTGAACATGATGAACATCCACAATCTATGGCCACTTTCACAAGCAACTCCTAAATTGCTTATTGTGTTGCCTTGCATTTCTGCAATAACACCATCCATCGTATTAAACAGGTTTGAATATTAATTTATTTTCCCCACCATCTTAGAAATACTGTACCAAGTTTTTAGTGGCAGGAAAGGACATGCCCCAAAAAGGGGAACCAGCATTCTTTGTTTCTCTTTAGCAATAAATCGGCACTTAGCGTACGATGAGCCACATAATTCTGTACATAGGAACATGAAAACTCATATCTACCTGACCACTTGATTGAAGTGCATGCATTAAAAATAGCTGTTTCTCATACTGAATGCTGCATTAATTCCATTCCTTTTTTTAAAGAGATGTTAGAGGAAATTGTTATGAATGGGACTTGTATATTGCATCTTGGTATAAAAGTTTGGATGAGTTTAGAAACAAGTTTGGTGATAGATTGTTACATACTCATTGTTACATACATGGGAGTGTGGCTCCCATTCTTTCAAAACTAAAGAGGTGATAGTCTGTAACAGTTTATCATGTGATGGCTGATAACATTTTGCACTTTTGAATTTTCAAGTGATAACTGCAGTTATTGCTTGTACAATTTAAGGTGTGACCCCATATTTTGTGCATGTAAAGTTTAGGTCTCATTACTTCCATGTACAGTTAAGTGGACAGGAGTAAAATACAGGGCCTGTGTTTGAACCTCATCTGTATTTATTGGTTAATATCGATCCATTCTGGACATAAATAAATACTGACATGATTCAAAGTCCCTGTTTTGGAAGTACAAAATGCTTCCAAACTTTGCAAATATGAGGAATACCTAACCGAATACAGAGACATACATAAATCTAGCACACCCTTCTGTTGTGTCAGTACATTATTAGTGTCCAGTTATCAAAAAGAAAATTTCTCAGATACCATGACTAGAGTTGCCAAGCTCCAGATACTAGCTGGAGATCTCCTGCTATTACAACTGATCTCCAGCCAATCGAGATCAGTTCACCTGGCGAAAATGGCCACTTTGGCAATTGGACTCTAGGCATTGAAGTCCCTCCCCTCCCCAAACCCTTCCCTCCTCAGGCTCTGCCCCAAAAACCTCCTGCCAGTGGGGAAGAGGGATCTGGCAACCCTAACTGTGGGGAGTATGTCTGACTTCATACTATATAGATGGCAAATGCTGCTCTTCTTTATCAGCCTTTCAGGTATTCTTCCATTTGCTCATAATCATATCATTCTTGGAGAAAAGACTAGCTAAATACTTACAAAGACATTGACCTCACTAGTTCTGGAGTGGAGGAAGGATTTCTGATTCTGGGTTAGAAATACTTGTATGAGCCTGTCTCCAAATCGATAAGCTGTCTGAAACTTCATAAGAAATATCTGTTCCCTCACAATTGTTGTCAAAGGAGAGCAGTCAGTGTCTAAAAAGAGAAAAATCATGCACATATAATGTCCACCCCAACTTGCATATCATAGGCAAGAGTTCATGTCAAACCAGGGGGAATTACGTCGTCCCAAATTTTCTCCAGCAAGACATCCCAGTCGATTATCTGGCTGCCACTGCTCATCGCGCTGCAGCTGCTGCTGAGCTCTGTTTGTCTGAACCAGCCCCTACAACTCCACTTAAGTCAAACGGGATACAGACCATGCTGTGAGGCAGGTTGGATTAGCAATAATAAGGAGGCAGATTGAGCAGCGAGTGATGAGTTAGACATGACTGGTGGTGCAAATCCATCTTTACAAGAGCTTTTGTTTGCTTTGTGGTACAAGAGCTGCATGAGGTTTATCCTTCTAAGCAGTAGGGAGAAAATGCATTGATGTGTTTGACCTCAACATTATCCCTTTGGTTTGTTTTTGACCTCCTAATTTTATACCAAAGGATGTGGCCTTGCTAGAACATGTTTAGAATTTTTAAAAATGCGGGCGAGGAGATTCTGAGGCCAAATGTGGCAGCACTGTGCCTCAGGTGAAAAGCTTTGGTCTTTCAGATGGTTCCAAAGCCTTCATAATTCTGCAGCTATATACAAACGATCCATTTGTTAACCTGGATTCCTGGGGTCATTATAAATATTTTTCTCTCACTCCACAGTAGTTAATTACACACAGAGAAAGGGGGAAATCAGTTTAAAACCAGGTATGGGAAGAATGCTGACAAAAACATAAATTAGAGGAAGAACTTAATTTAAAAAGTGTCAAAAAGGATAGATAGTCTTAGTTCAATAATAAAGCCTGGTTCAGGAGCCTTCTATCTTTAAATAAAGCATTCAAACACTCGATTACCTGTACACAACCAATCTTTGATTTCCAATCTAGGTCTGTTTGCATGTTGTGTGATTAGCATACAAATGCCAAAAAGAGAAAACGTGACTACATGGGTGATGATGATTAGGAGGGCATGCCTGTGACTTTCATGTAAATGGCTTATCAGCTCGGAAGTAAAACTGTTTGAGATGTAAATGCTGTTTGTTTTGAAATGACTTGATTTACTTATAGCCTGTGATCAGTATAAATGAACATTGGTTATTATTATTTTTGCTTCAACAGTAGAAGAGTTTTGGGGAGTAGAATTTAGGCTAACTGACTGGTACAAATTGGCAAGCACATTTTTAGCTGACAGCATGCTCCTAAGAAGTCTTCTGTACAACCACCCAAGATGACACTGGGGAAAAGTTGTTGTTAAAAAAAACCCAGCATCTTATAAGGAGCTCTCTATTTGAAACCAGGGTCTTCAAAAGTTAAAAATAGCTATACTTTATTAATCCAACAATGAAAACTGAAGGAATTATGGGGCATAATCTGAGGAATGGTGACTCTAGCTTCAAGATTACAATCCTGTTGATTAGGATCATGGATCACCAACCCTATTGCCCTGCCTTCAGTAGTGGTCAGGGCCACTGTAACAGGAACACAGCATTTATTTCTTAATTCAGAAAATATTATATGATTCTTCAGAGACCTGGTGGAGGCAGCTTGCAACTAATAAACCAAAACCACAAGGATTAAAACAAATCAATTTTTAAAAACACAAGCATTAAAAGACAGGCCAATGCCTTCAAAACATGATTAATTTTCTAAAAAGCAGGTCAACACCATTAAAACAAGCCAGGAATTAAATAGATGCTGAACAGCCTAGCATTATGTAGATAAAATAACCTGAGGCCAGAAACAGACCATAAGACATTTATAAGGTTAAAACTCCTTAGTTAAAAGATAGAGACGCCAGACAAGTCTCATGGGGGAGGGTATTTCAAAGGTGTGGGGCCACCACTGAAAAAGTCCTGTCTTTGGTCACCACCCATTTCACATCTGAAGGCAGGGGCAGACTGCAGGGCCTCAGAAGAAGGTCTTAACTGGTAGACTGGATCATTGAGGTGGAGGCAGTACTTCAAGTATCCTGGTCCCAAGCCATTTAGGGCTTTAAAGCTACAAGGCAGCACTTTGAATTGTGCCCAGAAGCAAATGGGCAGCCAGGGCAGATCTTTCCACACAGGGGTGATACAATCTCTATATGCAACTTACATACATGAGCCTTGTCTGGACTGAGCTTCCATTTCTTGGCCCTTATCCATCCCATTCCCTTTTCCAGGAACCTGTTCAGAACTTCCACAGACCCACCTGACTCAGCTGTTAAAGAGGAATAGAGAATAGAGATGTGTCTCATCTGCACATGATGGCACTGCACTCCAGATCCCTGGATGATCCCTCCCCGGGGTTAAGTGTAGATGTTAAATGGCATGAGAGATAAGATAGATCCCTGCAGGACTCCATAGCATAAATGCCATAGGGCTGAGTAGCAGCCCCACATCACCACATTCTGGAATCAGTCAGACAAAGAAGGGTGGAACCTCCAGAGCACAATGCTCCCTACTCTCAACTCAGCTAGCTTCTTCAGAAGGATCTCATAGTTGTTGGTATCAAAAGCTGCCAAGAGGTCCAGGAGAATCACCAGGGACACACTTCTCATGTCACTCTCCCAGTGAACATTGTTGGAGCTACCAAGCCTACTTTGTCTCAAACTCTGGCCTGAATCCAGATTGAAATAGGTCTAGATAATCTGTTTCATCCAAGACTGCTTGAAACTGTGCTCAAGCACGCTGGCGAAGAATGGAAAGTTGGCCAGTGGGTGGGAGTTGTTTAGGTCAGTGGAGTCCAGGGATGACTTCTTCAGGAGGGGTGCTTCATTCAAAGCAGTTGGAGTGTCACCCTCCTGCAGTTGACCAACCCAGCCCAATTTGATACCAACAGCCATGAGGGACAAGGATTGAGCCTAGGTATGGCTGCACATTTTTATGCAGCTTGTTCATCAGAGCTCACCAGCTAGTACAGAGTGCATTCTGATGACATCCTGAGATTTAACTGAACCAACCATGGCATCTAAGTCGTGGTGGATATGAGCACATTTATTTGCAAAATGCATTGCAAAAGAGTTACAATGGGCCTGCATGCTTTCTGGGTCTATCCTCAAGGGCCTGGGTAGGTGCCCTTTCACACAGAATTGGAAGGGGAAATAAGAGCAAGTTGGGAGCAGTTCAAATTGATTATCACCTTGTTTGGTGGAAATACAGGCATCCTCATTCTCAGTTTCCTCCTCTTCTCCATGAAACGGTCAGCGCCTCTAGTGACTTTATTTCAGTTTTTTTTAATGTTGAGAATTCCTACCCTGGATCTTCCACTTAATTTGAGATCTCCTGCTCATATTTGATGGGAGTTCACATGCAGTAAAGATTGCAAAATGTGATGCATATGAAAAGGTCTAGATGAATGCTAATGACATAAAGTATAAATTTCAAGTGACATCAGGCAATGGATAGTTTACTGAAGGAGGCCCCTAACAGTTCTTCTTTCAGTAGTGCAGTATGTTAAAGCATTGGAAGAATCTGGTGTGTATAGACATTTGGATACATTTTCATAGAAACTATACCATATATGACAAGGTAACTTTTAAATATTACTGTGAATATTAATATCATTAATAATGTCAGACTTCCCTCAGCTGACATATTCCAATTTTTTGCCATTAATTTCTACTCTTCTGACCTTATCGTAATTGAAGTGGCAATAATGAGCCTCTAGACACAAGTACGTCTGAGAACACTTTGTTTTATTTCTATCTGAGGGCTCTACTGTAGGTGATGCTGAGAGATCTGTGAATGGGAATGGATTTCCCACTGTTTTTAAAATAATAATAATAATAATGCAGATAGCAGTTATGTCCCCCTCCAATTCAGATCAGGGCCATGACATGGGGGAAGGGGATTTAACTTTTCACCCTTTTCATTTATGTAGTCTCAGTTGCCCCCTCCAGACTCCTGACACATGTGCCAAACTGCAGAATGCCAGATTATTTTGCTTGGCATGCAGGCCCAGTTCTTTGCTCTGCACCCAAGGCAAACCCCTGAAGGGGGAGGGCTGTTAGACAGCAGTGTTGCTGGTATTTAGCTTGCTCTGTGTATGCCTGGCCAAATAAAACTCTTGTCTCCACCCCTCTATTTTGTTTGTTAGCACACCAACATCTTCACAGGTAGACTTCGCAGGTTGTTTGGCACTTGGATCCAGAAAGACTGCCTATCCTAGGACTAGAGTACCCTTTTCTAAGCTTTTTACATTTCTAGAAATTCAGTACTGAATGCCTAATGTAATCATTATAATTTTGACATTTATAGGAAATATGTCTATTTTGTTTACATTATTACTGTCTATGCAGCTATCTATGCATTATTACTCTCTATGCAGTGCCCGCAGATTTGGCCAGGTTGAGAATTAGAAAATACAAGAAGAGACCTGGGATAATTCCAGGGAGGATTCCCCTGCAGCCTGCCTGACCCCAGCTGCACCATGGCATCATCGCCCCCCAGCATGCCCAACCCCAGGCCACTGCCTCAGTGGAGGTGGTGAAGATGGCAGCTTCGCTGGGAGTTATGCTGGCCCTGGGGGCAGCAGCAGTGACAGTCAGGACAACAGGCAGCTGTGCCTGGCCCGCTGTGCAGTGGTGGTGATCTTGACAGCCATGCTAGGGTTGTTGTTGGTGATGGTGGGGAAGCAAGGAGTTGCGTTTGCCCAGGACTCTTGAGGGTCTTCTCCTCCCACCCCCAGCCAGAACACTCAGTTCACTTCTGCTGTTTCAAGGCTACAGCGGCTCATTTGTTTGGGGGGGAGGATTCATGCCCCACCATTTCCCCCAGGCTTTTAGATTTTTCTGCAAACCTGGGTGGGGGGGATTGCAAGAAAAATTCCTGGTCTCCATCTGACATGGATCCATGGATTTAGGTATTCACAGTTTGGGGTACAGTAGACTATTCGAAAATACAAGTGGGGACCTGCTATATGGGGGCAATCCCTCCCCCCCAACAACTGCTGGGCTGGCACAGATCCCATCCACCCCTCACCATTACCACTGCCACCACCTGGCTCCCCCATTACTAGCTATGGGGGGGCAGTGAGGACTGCTTTGCCTCCCCACCTGACTCCCTGGTTGCAAGCTGGGCATGGGGGGGGGGGACAGTGAAGGCTCACACACACACACACAAAATTCCTTTGACTGCCTATTCAGCAGGCGGCGGGTGGGGGGAGGCTTGCTGGCTTGGCGGGGGAACAGTAGGTGGGGCTGTCATGGTGGCTGGGCCTGGAGCAGCCCCTGTCATCTGCTGCCACCATGGCTGAGCCCAGAGCATCCACCAGCAGCCACTGCCACCAAGGTCAGTCCCAGAGTGGCTTCTTGAGGCTGGCACTGGCCACTCTACACAAGCAAGGTAAGTACTTTATTATTTTGGGGAGAATTTATATTCCCCAATGTATTTTTAAAGGTGTTAGTTTTTTCTGCAACACTGTGGGGGGTCCTCCAAGTTTGCTGTAACATCTGTTTAGTGTCAGCGTGACCCCGATCCACGTATTTAGATATCCACAGATGGGGCCACACTTGAGAAAGTGATATATAGATGATGATGCATGAGATAGAGAGAGTGAACAGAAAGAACCTTTTCTTTCCTCTCCCAAAATATTAGAACATGGGGGCATCTTGTGTTCTTATATTTTTTAAAGAATTGTTAAAAAGAAAAAAAGAAAAAACATATTAAAAAGTATATTTTTCCTGTGCTCAAAAATTTGTTAGAAACAGAAGCAACAGACCTTTGTGAGTGTGTGTGTGTGCGCTAAGTAACATCAAGTCGCTTCCAACTCATGGCAAACCTATGAATCAGTGTCCTTCAAAACGTCCTATCCTTAACAGCCTTGCTCAGATCTTGCAAACTGAGGGCCGTGGCTTCCTTTGTAGAGTCAATCCATCTCTTGTTAGGGTCTTCCTCTTTTCCTACTGCCTTCAACTTTTCCTAGCATGATTGTCTTTTCTAGTGACTCTTGTCTTCTCATAATGTGACCAAAGTACGACATCCTCAGTTTGGTCATTTTAGCTTCTATGGTCAGTTCAGGCTTGAGTTGATCTATAAGTCCCTGATTTGTTTTTATTGGCAGTCCACGGTATCCATAACACTCCTCCAACACCACATTTCAAAGGAATCTACTTTCTTCTTACCAGCTTTCTTCATTGTCCAAACAGACCTTTATAGTACTGTATTACAACTGAAATATTATGGTCGCTGAATCCATATTCTGCACCACTACTTTGTAATTTATTACAAAGAATAAAGAAATAAATTAATGTATTAAACCAAGGATTTCAGATGCTTGCACTTGTCTTAGTACCTTGTCCTGTCACCTGAGAAGAAAATGATTGGCTTGGATAACTCACAATTCTATTAGGAATCAGCAGGATGATTGCTCTTTGGATTGGCATCTGCATCTTCATCAAGCCATTGTTAGCTGTTAGCTAACTTTTATTAGCTCCTTCTGATTGCCCCTCCCCTTTAAGAGAAGAACCTGACACTTGAAGTATATCATTAACGAGAGTCAGAAGATCGGTAGAAGACTGGTAGAGCTGCTCCTGTGAGCTCCTAAGAAGTGCACACATAGCTTTGATTTTTTTTTTAAATAGTCATCTTTCTTTTTTGTTTTCCCTGGTTCCTATAATTTCCTTTTTGCCTGAAATCGGTGCAGGGGGAAGACAGACACTCCTCCTCCCCTTGTGCCATGTTCCTGCTGTGTAGGTTTGCCAGCTATGGGTTGGAAAATATCTGGAGATTTTGGGGGTGGAGCCTGAGGAGGGCAGGGTTTGGAGAGGAAAGGGACTTCAATGCCATAGAGTCCAATTGCCAAAGCGGCCATTTTCTCCAGGTTAACTGATTTCTATTGCCTGGAGATCAGTTGAAATAGGGGGAGAGCTCCAGCCACCGCCTGGAGGTTGACATTAGGCTTGCCAACCTCCAGGTACTAGCTGGAGATCTCCTTCTATTACAACTGATCTCCAGCCAACAGAGATCAGTTCACCTAGAGAAAATGGTCACTTTGGCAACTGAACTCTATGGCATCGAAGTCCCCTCCCCAAACCCTGCCCTCCTCAGGCTCCATCCCAAAAAGCCTCCTGCCAGTGGCAAAGAAGGACCTGGCAATCCTAGTTGGCAACCCTACTGATCTGAATTGGGCCCCCACAGTACTTTAAAGATTAGTTCTCCGCAGCTGCTGAATGGCTGTGGGTAAAATGAGTTGCATCCTGATAATTAGTTTGTCTACTTTGGCCCTGAATGGAACATTCATATTCAAAGGTAGTAACCTGATGAATACCAATGGTAGGAGGCAGCAACAGGGGGAAGACTTGGGCCTATGGACACTGCTTGTAGGCCCCTGTGAAATGGGAAGCTGGATTAGGCCATTGGTGTGATCCAGTACAGCTCCTCTTATGTTCTTATAGGAGAGGGAAACTGAGCATCGGTAAGCAGCAAGGGACGGTCACTTAACTCTTTTTCTGCACACTGTTTTGCCACTAAAAATAACTTCTAAACAACTGTATGTTTGCAAGGGCAGCTAGTAATGTTCTGTGTTACTGCTATTTTTGCTAATGCAAGAACTTTAAAAAAGCACAGATAATGGCTTTCCCAGCAGTTGCTTAAAGTGGCCTCTATGCCACATCAAGCCAGCAGTGACATATGGTGATGTTGTGTAGCAGCGACAATCTAAATAAATCCTCCAACTTTTAAGATATAGAGAGAATTATTTACCATGGATACAATTCTCCCTAGCTGCACTTTTGATGCCATGATGGGGAAAAAATTATTATACTTTGGACCTTCCGCCTATGACAGATTGCATTTTGCATGGTCTGGTAACAATGGCAATGTGACTGTTCTAAGTCCAAACAGTTTTGTAATTGATAAAGTGAAATAAATTATTCTAAACTTGAAATGAACTTTTCCTAAAGGCATCTGTTTGTGTTTTCTTACAATCAAGATAGAGAATTCAAGAAAGACAGAATCTACATTGGCTGTGATTCAAAGCTTTTTATAGTCTTAGTGTACACAAAAGACCTTTGTGCAAACTGAAAATGCCTCATATTTTCTATATTAAGGGAACTTCTGTAACCACTTCCTCATTGCATGTGTGGAGTTTTCACCAGCACAGGGGAGGGGGGAACAAACAAGGGAGTAATAATTTGCCTTGAGAAGTAATGACATAATGGTGCAGTTACCTGGGAATTATCCCAGCACTGGAGTAGCTGGGCTGATTTTCAGATATTTAATAACAATTGCCAGACGGTCATATTCTAGAGTTGTTGATGAGCTACTAAAATTGCAATCCTAAACAGTCCTAATCCAATTATTTGGACTAGTTGCACTGAAAGCAAGTTCAGGTAAAATGGAAGCGGCTGCCGTACCATCTAGTTGTTCCAGCTGTACCCAATTCCTAGTTTTCTATTATGGAAACCTGTAATGTATTACTCTTTCTGCTTTTCATACAATTGCCATTCACTTTGCTTGTTGTTAGCATATGATGTTTCTCTGGTTCTGAGTCTTGTTGCTTTCAGGACTGCTTTCCAGCTAACTTTATTTTTCTGACTTGTTTGTTTGATTTTTTTCCCGCTTGAGCAAACTGCTGTTCGATTAATAAGATTTTACACTCTTCACAGTTGATTTATTTCTTACATTTCTTTGACTAAGGGGTGGATTTCATCATCTGAATAATCCCTCTCACTCTTCCTTATATTTTTCCCATTCTCATTCTTCATTTGTGTAACCAGTTGGGAGGGCATAGATTTAGTCCTCTCCAACATACTCAAAATATTCATTCTTGCATTTAAGCTGTTTTCCTCAATTTGGAAGCTAATTTGCATGGACATCGTGCTATGCGCTCCAGATACAAACAGAGCCCCCAGACTTTGAGGTGCCAGCCTGTCAAGTGGCTTTTTCCACCAGTCCTCGGAAATGCTGAACTTCTGAACCTGAAAACAGATGGACAGCTTGGCTTGCAAATGCCTGGATGGGGGTGACCCCTTTGCGGGCCCATAAAATTAGACCCCCTGTCCCAAAGTTCACCAAACTTTGGTGACCATCCAAGGAGGTCCCTTGCAGCCACGCTGAAAATTTGGTGACTCTACTTCCAAAAATGCCCCCACAGGAACTTCGAAAAAAAATCCCCATAGATTATAATGGGCCCAAATTTTTTGGTAAACCTGGAAATAAGTCAAATACTGAAATTTACCAGTATGGATATTTGGCTTATCACCGGTTTGCTAAAAAATAAAAAAAAATCATGCCCAATAAACCTGAATAAAAAATTACCATTTTTTTTTTGTACAGCCCTAGGTGCAATTGTGAATGAAAAGGTTGCATAGGCACAATCCACTCTTCTTGTAGTTACGTCTCATGAAGTTAGGTATCATGAAGCTGGCCACATGGTAGATTTGATCTTTTGTGCTGGGGGTGATCTGAGTTCCGTGGTTCTGTGTGAACCGGTCCCATGGTCAATTCACTTCCTTGTGAAGGTTGGTTTGAGTTTTGCCCCTCCCTCCCTCCTGCAGGAGCGATGAGCTTATTTATTGTCACCTGCGGAGACATATGGATCCAATTGGTTTCCAGAATGCTCTGTGGGATTTGTCTGGACCTGACACCAGTTCTCTCAATGACCTGACTGAGGCCTGGAATTTAGGCCTGCAGGAAGCGATTGATCTAATAATTCCCCAACAGCCTCTAAGCTCTCGAACCTCCCTAGCCCCTTGGTATACAGAGGAGCTGAGAGATGCAAAGAGCGCTTAGATGACTAGAAGATTCAATGCAAAGCATCACAAACACTTTATAGAGCACATTTGAAGGCCTATGAAGTAGCAGTGAAAGTAGCAAAGTGATCTTATTTCTCCTCAGCAGTTGACCACTCCTGTGGTGCCTCCCAAAATGGATAACAATTTGACTATTAGCTGTGACTCTTTTGTGATGTTTAATATCTATATGTAATGTTGTTTAATATCTATATGTGTCCTCTAGTGGAGATCATCAGGAGGTTAGGTGTTGGGTGACAACAATATGCGGACTATACCCAGCTCTACCTCCTGCTTGAAAAGCAGCTAGCTGCAGGGATCTACGCTCTGGCCTTGTGCCTGGATGTCATAGTGGATGGGTTAGATGAGACCTGGTTGAAATTAAATCCTTCAGAAATGGAGATCATGTGGCTGGGTAGGTCCAGGGCTCAGGAGTGGCCTATCTGTCCCGCTCTGACCTTCCCACTGTGATCCATGCAACAGTCACCTCCAGATTAGACTACTGCAATGCGCTCTACAGAGGGCTGCCTTTGAAGGTGCTTTGGATGCTTGAGGTGGTCCAGAATGCAGCTGTTAGATCGCTGGCTGGGTCCTCCTGGTCTGCACATATAACATCTACTTCAGCACCTGCTCTGGCTTCCAGTCAGCTTCTGGTGCAAATTCAAAGCACTGATTTTGACCTATAAAGCCCTAAATGGTCTGAGACCATCCTAATTTTGGGACCACCTCTCCCAGTATGATCCCCCTCGCTTCTTTAAATTATCATCACAAGGCCTTCTACATATGCCAGGCCTGCAAATTGTCAGCTTGTCAACCACCACAGCAAGGGTGTTTTCAGTGGTTGCCCTTTCTCTCTGGAATTAGCTCTCTGGGGACATTCTTGCCTTGCATGATCTTCCAGCCTTCTATATGTCATGTAAGACTGCTTTGTTTTGTGTGACCTTTGGCTAACGTAACAAACCAGGGAGCTCAGCAGCTGTTTTAATTCTCAGAGCAATTTGTTATGAAGTCAATGTTTTAATTGATTTGTTCTATTTATTGCTTTTATTTGTATGTGCATTGTATTTGTATTTATTGTATTTTTAAATGTTGTAAGCTGCCCCGAGTCCACTGAGAGGAGAGGGTGTGGGGTATAAATTAAATAAATTAAATTATCCGTACCCAGGCTCTTTGATTATAAACTTAGTTTTCTTCTTAACTGAACTTTCTTCTCCAGTTTTAATATTATTTTCTCTGCTTCCTGTTAATTTCTAATGTGAAATTTGCCTTTTTTTAAAGTGGTTGACAGCTCTGTATTTTAGCCATTATGCTACAGTGGCTCTAATGGGTTAAAACAACCCTAACAATTGTAGATGACTTCCTTTTAAAATGGTGTCTTGTGCGTTATTAGAATCTGAAGCGTATAACTTCTCCAGCCACTGTTAAAGTTTTTCTCTCTTTTTTTGTATAGATTTGTAACAGCAGTTTTTGAAAACCGAAATAATATTTCTCCCCTATTTAATTTTCACCTTTCTTATCAACACTTGATTACTGTCATCGTTATCATTCACTTCCTCAACCTGATATACTTTGCTATCTGGCAGAATAATAACAAAGCAAATTTCCCATAGAGGCTTCCAGGCTAGATGCTAGACAGATGTGCCTGATTTCACTATATACTCTAGAAAGGGTAGATGGCTTGTGTATCCACAGAAGATTCATCTGAAGCATCATGAAATAAAATGTACGGAAAAATATAATATTCACAATTAAGATTTTTAATGAATTGCCTTGTTAATCCATACAGTGTATGCATGTTGCAAAATTTTCAGACTTAATTAGTATACTTGGTGATTATGTTTATTTCCTGATGTACACACTGATTAAGCATTGTCCATACACTGAAGCTTGAAGCTGAATCAGTCTATAAAGTAGCACCTTGTTTTGTAACTGGAGACTCAAAATGCAAATAGATCAACTTATGTAAAATTAAATTAGCTCTAATAGAACCCATTTGGCTTGAGCAGCTGGTGTCACATTATAAACAGAGTTCTCTTGTTATGAGAAATAAAGGGCTTCTGTTGACAGATGCTTATATACTTTTAAATGACACATACACAGGAAAAAAATCCCTCAAGTAATGTTTAAGAATGAGCATTAAGTGAATGAATAAGAGGAAATGCAGAATAGAGTTAGCTAGTGTTTTCCACAGTTCTTCACATTGTACATATAAGATTAGCCAGCAGTGTGCATGACTAAAATAGACATATTTAAAATCTGGTAACTATTGCATGTATTAGTACAAAGAATACAGTGCCTCCACTCTTCTTAGTTAGTACTTGGTACTTGAATTGATTTGAGAAATGATCTTCTTCAATAAGTTGGTTTTTGATGCTTAAATCCTGAATGTTGTGATTCCTATCCGTGTCTGCTCCCCTTCCTGTCCCCTGCTCTGTTATCACCACACAGAGCCACAACAGTTTGTGAAAGTTCTGGTAGGGATGTAAGTTTTGACATTTTATTCAGGTTCAGATTTGGTAACTATTTCAATTGATTTTCTCTTAAAACTCCCCATCCAACTGAGATGAAGTTTCCAGCAATTGTTGCTGTCATTCAAGGGATCCTCCCTCCCAAATTACCTATGGAGGAGAACATTCATCAGGCCGCTAAAATTTTCCCTTGCAGACTAGTCCCAAGGAAACATGATGACGAGTCTTTCCTGAGGCCTTTCCTGCTGCTGGGATCCTCATGTGATTGGATGGCAGGCACCATCTTTTAAAACAAAAATGGCAAATGAGGTTGAACCCATACCAGTGCATGGTGCCTTGCACTGCACCCATTCATTTCAGCATTATTATTCCACCTCCTACCTAACAATTAACTTTTTCATATACATTAGAGAGCCACAAAGATCACTTCACACATCAGAGCACATTGAGATAAAGCATGGGAACATGTGGGCTTTACTTCTTTTCCTTTTGCCAATGTTCTGTTTTTGTAAAATAAAAAAAATACAGCCAAATCCACCCATTTCTCATTCAAACTATCTGACTTGTGCACAACTGGATATGCCAAAGGAAACCCTGTGCCCAGAAACATTAATCAAGATGATGATGTGCAGCAGGATCACGAGGTGTCTCTTCTCCTTGGCCGACATGGCGTGTGTGCGCCTGTCAAGCATGCCACACATGTGCTGGCTCACTGTTTCCCCTTCCCCCCTCCTGCCCTGGGTGAAAGGGAAGAGCATCAGAGGATTTCCCAGTGTTTCAGAATTAAACGCTTCTGAATGTCAGAGGTAATTTTGTTTGGACTAGTTAGCTTTTTGATGTTCGCAAACAGGGCATACTTGGGTCAGGTTTTGATTAGTTAGGTTCTGAATACACATACTAACTAATTATGGGTTGATTTTTTACAGGAATAATTTGGGTGAGGGACAAATATTTTGAGAATAAGCTTTTTAAGAAATACAGGGATCCAAGGAGTCATGGGAGGCACTTGCTCATTGCATGACCAAAGGCTACAGATGGCACCCAGCGCTACCAAACCTCATGTAAAAGCACTGCAGAAGTAAGAATGTGACAGGTCCTTAATATAGAATGTGGTAGTAAAGAAATGCAATAAAGGACTTCAGTTCTTTAATAGTGTAAAACGTTTGAATGGTAGATGAAGTTACTGGGCAGTCCAATGTTATGGGTGAAAAAGTTTTGAAGAGGAAATAGCTGTATGGACAGGAATCCACTTCCCTGTATATCGCAATGCCATGTTTGGATGATTTCCTTTCTACCATATTCTGGGTGGAATCCTGTAGTCTGATCTCCCAGCAAATGATCTTTCTTCTGGCAGAAGAAGCCTTCCTCTCACACAAGATGGCCTTCCTTCTGCTGGACTATGGAGGAAAGTCCTTCCACTAGCAGAACTGAACTGTGGGATCTTTTAGAACAAACAATCCTGGATTGGATCCAGAGCAGACAACATACAACATTATTGGAAGGCACTGCTATCCACAAAATAGATGTTTGTGCCTCCCCCCCCCTACTGTAGTGACCGATCTTCTTGAAATGATGATCTTGAGGGAGAGGGGGGCATTTTGATTCCATTAACAAAAGTGTTGTCCATTAATGGAATCCAAACTTTGGATCCAACTTCCGGTCTTTAAATAATTACATTTAGTATGATAGCTATACACACAACCTTATTTTTTTTTCAAGTTTAGCAGCAGTTGAAACCCGCCCCCCCCAATAGTGTGGAACTAGAATGCAGTTTATGTTTCTAATGCTTTCTCTGTGGACTCTCCATTTTAAGCCCAGAGAAAGGAAAAATAACCAGCACTCATTCCAGACTGAAATGAGAATAGCCAAAATCATTGTACCATAAAGCAAAAGGACAATACAGAGCAAGCAAACTAAATCCAAATGTGTTTAAATTGCTGCTGTTGTTTGTATGAGCTTTTCAAATGGCCTTTATAGAAATGGGGGGAAATAATGAAAATAAGGGCAGTCTTCCAAGGGAATGCAAAGCTTTGACACTTTTCCCCTGCTAACTTTTAACATGTTCCTGAGCTATGCTGTTGTGCTGTGTAAAGTGGAAAGATGGCTCTCTCCCTAGGTTTGTATATTCTGTTCATTGATGGGGGACAATGAACAAAAATGGGTAATTTGTCTGTTCTTTGTCTAAAGCTGCTTTTGAATCATACTCATTGGCAGAATGGTAGGGTGCTGAAACTGGTTTGCCCATTCTGAGTTTAAAGAATGTGTGCAAGAAGCGCTGAAGCCAGCTGTTTGGATTTTGGAGAACTGAATTGATACTGTGAATTGAGGTGCTCTCTGTGTGCTCACATCTGCAGAACATACTCAGCTTGGACAATAAACAGCTTATTAATAACAAACAAACACCCTAACCAAATACCCAGTCTTCTCTGTTCAAAAGGATGGTTGCCATAGGAAGGTTGATACAAACCTCTCACTTTGGGGGGTGGGGTGGGGTAGAGACTGTGGGCGTGTGTTAAATTGAAAGCCGCTCGGGTTAAAATATTTTAAAATAATCGTAAACAAATATCTAGTAGCAATAAACTGGATCAGCTTTGCTCCTGAGCTACATGTAGACACAGAGAACCATGGCCATGGCTGGAGGCCATTTTGGAATTTCTGCTGTAGCTGTTCACTGGGCTCACCGGGCAACCCACAACTTAACTGTGCAGTAGAAACATCAAAAACACTTTCACATGGGCATGCAATTCTCCACTACGCACACATCTGAGCTTTGGAAAGTAATAGCTGGGTTGCTGATGTCAAAATCAATTTATATCATTGTTTGAAGAAAGTGTATACAGTTCTACTTCAGGTGCTCTGAAGACCAACTGACCAGCTTGAATTCAGCCAAATTATATTGTGGGTAAGTTCTCCAGGTCAGGATGGCCCAGGCTAGCCTGATCTTGTCAGATCTCAGAAGCTAAGCAGGGTCAGTCCTGCCTAGTACTTGGATGTGAGACCACCAACAAATACCAGGGTCACTATGCAGAGGAAGGCAATGGCAAACCGCCTCTGTTAGTCTCTTGCCTTGAAAACCCTACTGGGTTGCCATGAGTCAGCTGTGACCTGATGTCACTTTACACACAAGGTCCTCAAAAGAATGTTGTGTAAAATGCTTTTTGAGTGAAATGTGTTATAATATTAACAGATAAATGACCATTTTGCATGTGCTAGTTATCTATTGTTGTTGGGTAACTTAGGGTTTGTCATCACAGGTTTTTGTGCTGGGGATGTTTCAGCACTTGTGATCTTCAAGCCATGCACTAATTGGTCTGATGTTCACTGTGCCAGATAACAAACTGGAGGAGTTTTATTGCCTGTTCGTTGGATATTACACAAAGTTACGCAAGTAGATATCTCCTTTTCCCCTGTTCCCTCACTTACATTTCCATGTTGGCTTTAAAATGTTGACTTGGGAAGCTTCCTTGCAGACATTTTCAAGTATAGAAGAACCAAGTCTTACTGTATAACAGAAGGATTTTTTATGGCATGTTGATTCCTTGCTCATCATTAACTTTACAATTATTTCATTATTCATTTCCTAGGATTGTTTCAGAATGAACTGAAACTCCTGGCAACTGGCCAGAAGCATGCAATAATGGACACACATTCCACACCATTTCTTGTTGCTTGTTATCCCATTCATAATTCAAATTCCTTATAATCTGTCATCTTGCATATTTGTGAGAATATTGTGTTCTATACTTACATTCTGTCATCTATACACATGTACTGTGTTGGGGTTAGAGTGTTGAACTACGACTGGGGAGACCAAAGTTCAAGTCCTCATTCTGCGATGAAGTTCACTAGGTGTCCTTTGGCAGGTCATGTACTTTCTTGTCTAATTTGCTTCACAAGGTGGTTATGAGGATAAAAAGTTGGAAAAGTACCATATGTATGCTGCCTGGAGCACATAGGAGGAAGAGAAGGATAACAATATGAAATATCTTTATCATCATTATAGGCTGTATAAATCTCTAGATGTGCTTTTGAATGTCATTGCTATTAGTCTCTGAAACAGGCATACTTCTTTTGAGGGTTGCATGGATTTTTGGCACCGTGAGGAGGTTTCAGCGGTGCTGAAACCTCCTTTGGAGGCAGCGCCTCTGCATTGCCTCCAAACTGTGGTGCAGGCATTCCACTCAGGAATGCACGGTAATTCTAAATGGTAATAAGAAGTGGCCCAATTGTAAACAAGTACTCCAAGAAGAAGTTTTTAACCTGCTTAAGTTGCTTTGGAGTTTGGGAGTTTGATGCTACTTTTTTTTTTTAGCATGGTCAAAAACATAGCCCATAGCAGTAAAACAGTGAAACAACATGAACTGGAAGTTTCTCAACTCCAAGCAACTTCAAGGAGTTCTATAGAACAAATATTCTAAAATCAGCTTCCAGTGAGAGAGGAAATACACTTATTAAAGCTACAATACTCTTTCCTTAGATGAGCTACCACTCTGTTACTTCTAGGGCTCAGTCCTGCTTTAACACCTGCACTTTTCCATCTAACTTCAGTGCTTTCCTCCTTAGTTGCCCAGTAATCTGGGTCTGGCCATTTCTAGACCTCTAGCATGGCTTGGCATTTGTCATACTTTCCCCTTAGGATTCTTTCTGTAGCCATGCCAGCTTCTGTGCCATGTACCCATGCTCTTCCTGTGAGGCTCTGCAAATGAGAAGAAGCTAGCAGCATGGCTAACCAAGAGTTGAGGCACAAGTGGGAAATGGGTGTACTGTAGCACATATGTCAATGTTCCTTTAAGAGACTTTTTGAAACTTCAGAGGATCATATTGCTGACACTGCTCATCTCTAACCCTTTGTAAGCATTCCATCCACCCCTTTCTGCCAAAGACTCTTCTGCTCAGGGACGTATGAGAAAGCAGAAGATAATAAATGTTAATTCTAATTAGTACCTGAGCAAAAGATAGTTAAGATGTTCACACCCTATGTGTTACCTTAAAGGAATGAAGTTCACCTGTAGTGCCACTGACACTCTAGACCTAACAGGTGTTACCTTTAATCAAATCAAATGTTTTTATTAATGTAAGTAGGACTTGACCTAATCAGACTCATTATAGTCCTTTGAGTCAAGAATCTTTACAACCAAAACATTCATGAAGTGCGATGCATTCTATAGTGTTACAGTTATCTCCATGCTTGATTTGCAGATTAAATTGTTTGCTATAGTTTTATGGATAATGTTGAGCACAGTAATTGTATTGTAAATATCTTACAAAGAGAAACCACAAATTTTGGTGTTGACCTTTATTTTCCTTCTGTTTACTACATACTCTTAATACCAACTGAGTACAATGAAGATAAAATTTGTGTACCTTTGATTTTTTTTTTCTAATTTTAAAATGTTTTTACTTGAAATAAATTCCTTTAGTACATCAATCAAAGTTGTGGTAGGCTGCCTTTATTTAATTTCTTAAATTGGGGTGGGGTCACCTTTAAACACAACTATACAATAGCTAGCAAGTTCATAGCTAAATTTTAAGGGGCAGAAGACAACTGTCCACTCTTCTATAATTGTTTGTTTCTTTATAACAGCTAATATAAGGTGACTACATTAAAAGTAAACATGTTTCCTATGAAAGGGATCTAATGTTATAATTACATTTGCTTTTGTTTTTACAAGATGAAGGGAGAAAATGTTCAGGATCCAGCAGTTTTCCCCCCCATTGCTTTCTAGTTTAATTCTATATTACAATAGGGTGAGTCTCCTTATGCTGTTACTAACTATGCCTGTTAAAGGTTAATGAATGAATGACTGTTACTGTTTTATGGATTTGGCTTTCAAAGGCATCCCTAGCTCTTCACTGAATGCATGAGAAGCTCAGGACAGTGCTACTTAAACAACACTCTAAACTTCAGCTCAAGTCATCGGCGCTTCTTGTTGCATCAGGAGGAAACTCCCTAGCTTGAGACTCCCACAGAGGAGAAGGAGGATCTTCCAAGGACAGAGAAGTATCCACCTACTACTTCAGAAGATGGCACCCAGTACTTATATCTGCCTCAGAGTCCTCAGAATCATCATCAGCCCTGGAAGATACTTCACCACTTTCCTTTGGGCCTCAAGGCAGCAGGGGGCAATTGAGCCCCACCAATCTTGAGCACAGCTTCTTTAATTTATGAAGTGAGGTGGTAGTGGTGGCTGGATCCTCCAGCAAGACTATTTAATGCTTTGGTAAGCTTTTGAGAACTCTACTTAATCACCTTTCTCAGCATTTTACTTGGTAGTTGCTGTGCAGCTAGCTCCTAGTGAGCTATCCGTGGTCCTGTCTGACTGCTGTTCATTATGCCAATAAAGGTAAAGACTGACTGACTGCTGTTCTTACTGACTTCCTTTGTCACTTTTAATGGTGAACTTTAGGAAATTCTTACTATTGGAAATCCTGCTAAGTTTTTTTTTTTATCATCCCTGTGGATACCAGAATAAGGTGAGACACGATATAAATCAGTATCAGTGATAGGTAGCCCCCCCCCCACTTGCCTCAGAATCAGACTGGACAGTAAATCACCATATATCTCGAAGTTACCCTGAGCCAGATTCTAAATCAGGGGTTAGCTCCATAGCTAACGACTCTCCAAGGTGGGGGGGGGAAGGTTCTTTTTCTCGGCAAAACAACTCACATCTGCCTTGAATAGAGGCTATTCCTGTCTGCGGGAGGGGGCGGATTACCAGTCTTAGATCCTTCTGAGCTAGAGATCTGCCAGGACCCACGAAGGGCCAGCCCAAATTATTTCATGGGCCTTAAATGGCCCCCGGCCTGACGTTCCCCACCCCTGATTTAAAACATTTCTACTCCACCTTATCTATTCAGACTCAAGCAGCTAACAATGAAACAACCCAGTTGCGAGGGCACAAACTGTAAGAGTCCAAATTAACAAATACAGACAACACACAAAATATAATATTAAAGGTACTCAAAAGTACACACCGAAATCTTTTATAGAAACCTACATGCAGATCTGTCACTACTGCTGTTATATTTTTGTTTCTACTTTATATATACTTTGCCCCCTGTTTTGCTGTTTTTATTTGTTGCTGGGTTTTGAGTTTCCCCCCCTTCATGTTCCTTTTTTCTTATTTTTTGAAATACTCTGTTTTCTCTTCAGATTGTATAAATCGTTTGCCTTTTACTAAAGAAATAAAGAAATAAGATTAAAATCACACCAGAATTAAGAACACAAAAAATTAGAATGAGCACAGCTGATTTTGCTGAAACAATTTGACCTCCACCAAATGCTCTCTGGAATAAATCTACCTCACATGCCTTCCTAAATGTAGAGAGTGAAGGTACACTCCTTACCCATTGTGGCAGGCCATTCCAAAATACTGGACCCACCATGGAAAGGACTCATGATATTGCTGAAGCCATACAGGTAGTCCTAAGGGAGAGCACCTCAAGGAGTAGGTTGCCTGACCCCTGAGAGGAGCCTTGCTGTCACATTCTGTACCAATTAGACTTTCCAAGATGTCTACAAAGGCAGCCCCATGTGGACAATTTACAGTAGTCCAAGCTGGAGTTTACAGTAGTTCAGTAGTTTGGCTCTACATAGCTAGGTGAGTAGACTCTAGATATCAGAGGCAGTTTTCAAGCTAGAAAGCAAGTGCTCCTAGCAATATCAATGACTCGTTTATATGTTAATTAGATCAGATCCAAGAACATCCCCAAGATCTTTATTAGATTCACTATGGAGAGCTAAGTCTGGTAGATCAAAACCAACCAATCTGCCCTCACAAACAACATTACCTCAGTCTTGTCAGGATTAAGTTTCAGATTGTTTACCCTCAGCCACTTGACTGTAGCCTCAAGACACTGGCCCAGGATCTTCACAGCTCTTTGGAGGCTTTCGTAATAAGATAAAATGCTGGGTACTGTCAGCATATTGGTGACAGTCCACAACTCCTGATGATCTTGGCCAATGGTCTTATATAGATATTAAAGAGTATTGGGGGTGAAATAGGCATGTCCCCACACATCCAAACTAGATGACTGCTTTTCCTGTGGTAGCTCTTTGTTTCCTGGCAACAAGAAAAGCACAAAACTAACAGTAAGCAAAAGTTGCCTCATTTCAGAGGGCAATATGGGATTAGGGAAGGCAGACCTGCTAGGTGGCTCTCTGTAAATAAATATTTATTTAATTCCTTTAATAAAATTGTTTCAGAACAAAATATTCCACAATGTTTGTATTTTGGAATCTGAAATGGCTTTTGTTACGCATTCTGAAATCTAACCCCTCAAACTCAGTTTATATTCTTCTTTTTAATTTCTTTCTGGAAAACCAGGTGCAGTAGGGTAAGTAGGAAATTAAATTGCAACACTAGTGGGAAACAAAATCCTGTGTGGGGTGGTGGCTAGCCTCCAGGATATCGGTTCTCCAGCCTTGTAAAGTTTTTGGAGGCTTTGCGAAGCAGAGCTTTTCTGATGTACTTTGGTGGTTTGTGAGTGGTGTTTATTTATTTATGGTATTTATAGTCCACATTTCTTACTGAGACACAAGGCAGATTATATAGTGTAAATCAATATAATCAACAGGATGGGACATCTAACGAGCAATGTAATTGGATTAGGATTGCAGAAATCTGAAACAAATCTGAAATAAAGCATAAATATCAACATGTTAAATGATGCAGACATTCCATAGTAGGATAATACATACAACAGCAATACGTGGTACATACTGTACACATTAGTATAGCACACAATCCCTTTCTCTTTATTAAAGAATCTTTCTGAACCATTCAGTTATAGTATAGCCCTATTACCTGTGAAAAAATGTTGTCTTGAATAATTCAGGTTATCATAGTTTACAGAATTCCAGGACAGCAGGAGCCGTCCTGACCTCCTCAGACAGGCCATTGTATAAGGTGGGGGCCATACATGTATGGGAAATTGTTGATCATGCCCATTTTCAAGGAAGCATCTGCAGAAGGCACAGAGTGAAAATGTCATGGCAGAGCATAGTAGGAGAGGTGGTCATGCAGATATGAAGGTCCAAGGCCATGAAGGGCTTTCTATATGATAGCCAATACATTCAATTGAACCCAACTGATGGACAGCCAATGGAATGACTGTAAAATGGGAGTAATATGCATGTTCCTGATAATAACCAACTTGTCGCTTTCAGCATCAACTGGAATCTCTGAGTTGACTTCAATGCCTTACAGTAGACTAGTTTTGTTAATGGCTTGTTCTCTTAATTTGTGTTTTTCTGTTGGCTGAGATTTTGCCTGGTTTTAATTATATATGCCACTTTGACTCCCACTGATAAAGATAAAAGTGGGTTCTAAATCTTTTGAATTAATTTTAATTTAAAATTAAATAAATAAATAAAAGGAAAAGAGCAGACAAGTCTTAAACTCCACCATGGTTCTGCACCTCCCAGGTCCACTCTGGTAACAGTTTTCCTAATGTTATCTGACATGGCATCCATTCTTGGGAATCAGCTTGGGTGTCCTTAATTTTTATTATTCAAGCTTTGGTACATGGTGGTGGGGCAGAACAGTAATTCATGAACCTATTTAGAGGAATATATTCCACACATATCATGGCTCAGTGGAAGAGCCTCTGCTTGGCATGCAGGTCCCAGGTTTAATCCCTGACATCTCCAGTTAACAAGACCAGGCAGTAGGTGATGTGAAAGACCTCAGTCTGAGACCCTGGAGAGCTGCTTCCAGTCTGAGTAGACAATACTGACCTTGATGCACCAAGGGTCAGACTCAGTATAAGGTCACTTTATGTGTTACAGTACTCCAATATGGAGGTTATAGTACAGTGGATCAGCATGGCTAGGTCAGAAGACTAGATAAGGGCCAGCTTAAAAACTAGATCTAATTGAAAGAAGGTGCTCCTCACAACCACACTGAAATGAACAACTTTAAAGCCATAGAAGTCCTCTATGAATGGAATTAGCTGTTTTGGCAATATTTGGGTTTCAGGTCGATCGAATACCAAAACATGGGAATTCGCCTGAAGCCGAATAGGTGATTCCCGAAAAAGCTGAATAGATAGTTTGAGGGGGTGATTTGATTATTTTGGGTGGGAAATGCGTCTGACATGTATATCAACCTTAGGAAATGCCATTGTGCTATTTTAACTATTTTTTAAAATAATTTTTATCTTGGCATAGCACCTTAAATAAATTATATTTTCACTATGAATTTATTTTATTTATCCCACCCAACCTTAGGTGCCCAGCTTCTGTTTTTTTAGGTTGGGTTTCATTACCCTTTTCTTTTTTTCTTCCCCTTACCCAATCTGCACCAAACTTCGGGGTTCATGCAAGGAGAGTTACTTTAAGATATCCTGAAAATTTGGAAACTCTACCTCAAAAAAGGAGCTATGAAAATTTTCCCCTTAGACTATAATGGGCCCAATTTTTTTCAGTAAACCCGGAAATAAGTTGAATGCTAATATTTACTGGTATAAATATTTGCCTTATTTCAGGTTTACCAGAAAAAACCGGGCCCAATAAACCTGAACTCGAAATTTACTGCATTTTTTTTTGCATAACACTAGTTATAACTGTTCCATCCATCATGGTAATTAGTAGATGTGTGTGTGTGTGTGTGTGTGTGTGTGTGTGTGTGTGTGTGTGTGTGTGTGTGTGTGTGTAAAGTGCCTTCAAGTCGCAGCCGACTTATGGCAACCACTTTTGGGGTTTTCATGGCAAGAGACTAACAGAGGTGGTTTGCCAGTGCCTTCCTCAGCATAGCAACCCTGGTATTCCTTGGTGGTCTCCCATCAAAATACTAACCAGGGCTGACCCTGCTTAGCTTCTGAGATCTGACGAGATCAGGCTAGCCTGGGCCATCCAGATCAGGGCAATTAGTAGATACCCTCTTTTATTACTCACTTGGCTATCTTCAGGATGGGCATACTCAGTGGGACCTGAGTGACCTGTCTAGTGACCTGGTCTGAGTCTGCAATTTGCCTCGAGCTATTCTTTGACACCACCAGTGTTATAAGGTGGCCCACAAAACTCACTGTCTTCCTAGCTTACTGTTCCTGGCTTATTTACTGCTGGTGTGATGATAAACCAAGTAGTAGAGGGAGACAAAGGAGGAAAGGCCTTGTGGGTACTGACAGCCAACAAAATGAATGAAAAGACATATGTCTGGATGAGATGAAGGGGGCTGGGCAAATCCTGAGGCATGTAGAGCCTGGCAATTACCCATGGGCTAATTTACCCTTTTATTGGCTAATGCACTGTCAGATATGCTGGTGGTAGTGGTTGCCTTCCTTGCCTGATAATTTTTATTATTTCCATTTATTACCCCGCTTTCCCCGGCCAAAGTTGGAGACTGTTTCTGAGGCTCAAACCTGAAATGTTATGTTTCCTAAACCTAGTGCTGTTCCACTGACCTATGGCTCCATTTCAATATCTCTCAGCCCTGGTCTGTATGGCTTGGTCTGTATATGATTGGATGGAGGGAAGGGATAGCAAACTACAAAATCATATATCTTTGTTGCATTTATAATGCTAGAGGATTGCTCTACAGAGTGGGAGATTTAGTTTGTAGTCCTGCTTCTCTTCCTCCTGCTTGATTTCCCACCTAAAATCATTATTGCTGTCAAACCACTCAAAAGGTAATGTGGTCACTTAATACTCCCTCACAATACCTCTCTCATAGCAGAACACAGCCTCCCCAACCCCTGTCATTTTTTATTGTGGTATTCTTTCACACAGAGCTACTACAGGGTTCCTGGTGCTGGTCCCTCTGAGATTCATGTTGTGGTTTCCACTTTTCCTTCTACCTTTGGTCTTCTCTTTTTGAAAAGGGTTTGCTCCTTTCAGATAGAACTGGGTTCTTTAGAGCAGACTTTTATGTTTCTGGGAGCTACTTAATTTTTTTTTCAAGAGTCTTGGGAGCTACCAGTCTTAAAATGGTGGATTGGTGGGTGAAGTTGGTCACAAAATAGCAGCTTGTACAAAAATTGTGGAGTTTTGGAATAGGTCTGCAGTACTCAGTAGGGGAAATATTTCCTCTGCTCTTTCCCAATCATTCACCCCAAATAGTAAATTTTCCCACAGGGGAGAAGGAGGAGAGGCATATGGGGAACTGTACACTCATTTTCCCATCTAGAACATGCATGTGTGTGCCTCCTTCTCCTTCACACAAAAGAGAAAGAGGAGAGAAGCTGGTGTGGTAACTTTAAAAGGAAGAATAAGAAGGCAATTACAATACCACTGGAGGGAAGGCAGAGAGCTACTTTTAATTGCTTGGAAAGTGACTCTTCACTCTTGAGTGACCTTCTGCCATTTCTGCCTTAATATGTTCTAAGTGCCTTATGTGTGGACACTGTACCCCTTGCAGGACTTGAAACCT
Organism: Euleptes europaea; assembly: GCF_029931775.1. Classification (NCBI taxonomy): domain Eukaryota; kingdom Metazoa; phylum Chordata; class Lepidosauria; order Squamata; family Sphaerodactylidae; genus Euleptes; species Euleptes europaea. The sequence goes on from NC_079319.1 coordinate 44,530,250, forward strand.
TCCTTTGGGAGGAACACATGGGTTCTTTATGAATGCTCACTGAACTATGAAGCTGCAGGATGTGTGATTGTGACTGTCCATTCTTCCTTCTCTGTTTGTCAGGTTGGTGCTTGCACCAGCTTTGCTACCAGGAGAATCAAGCTCCTGACTGCAGGAGGCCTGCAGCACCTTGCTGTAAAAGTCAGTTGCTTGCTTGTTTTGCCATGGTGGTTTGTTCTGGAAAGAGTGCTATGGTATCTCTGTAGCTGCCCAGATGTGTTTCATGTGCATCCTGGGTAGGGTAACATCACATGATGGTGTCATTCAAGCATCCTTGTGCATTGGTTGGTGTTTTCTGTGCAGGGGTTATAATGAGCGTGCATCATCACACTTGGTAGGAAGAAGTGGTGTTTCTATGATTGTTGGGAGAACGTTGGTGTTACTGTATTAATTCTTGTTTAAAGTGTATGATTGTTTTAAGGATTATT